>NC_136921.1:54928062-56170847 GCF_949752795.1 Hyperoodon ampullatus
GGTTTACTGGCACCTCTAAAGAGGTTCTTCGAAGAATCTAAAATTCTTCATGAATATATTTATGTTGAATATAGATAACAAAAAGGTGTTATTCTTTTGTTGTCTTGATCATATTCTCTCGAATCAAATACTGTGAAGACTTTGAGCCCATTTCACCTTTGACCTTGGACATCCTATGAAGTTTGACTCTCTAGAGATACCCGTGTAGAATGTTAAGATAGTGGGTTACCTTTTCCTTTGTGTATATCTGAAATTTGCTATTAGTGGGAATAAAAAATTCATAAACCGCTTAGAATTACAGTTTCATATGGATTCTTCCAAAGCAAATGTTTATGGTAATTTATAACTTTAACCAAACCATATTAGATAAATCATGTCATTTGGCTAAAGGTATACATTCCTTAGGAAAAAAATAAAGACCAAGGTAAATAAATTAATATGTGATATTGTGTTGGTAACATGGCAAGAGACTTTATTTATTACTCATCCAATAAAAAGTGGCAGAACATTACAAAAATAAAGGAGAAGTATATAGAGAAAAAACAGTAATATAAACATGGTTAAAATCTTTCACTTAACAGTTTTTAACTTGTACTTTGAGAAAAAAGGAATGGATAGTCGAAGGCCCTTTGTAAGGAGGAAAATTCACTCTTAGATTAATTTTGTAGGAAAGACAAACTTCTTTATTAGACCTACAGGCTAAATAACTCCTTTAAAACTCTGCTGCTTAATCCGATTACTGGTTTCAAAGAACACATTAAGCTATTTTAAAGAACAACTATTTTCAGTTTTGGGAACTTCTCTCCATATTAGGTTACAGTATTTACTACCCAAGTAATAAGGGACTCAAGCAGAGAAGCAGTAAGAAAGAATTGTATGTCCTTATACTTAAGCTTTTCTGGTACATGTAGAGATTATTTCTAGAGTTATTTTGTTATTATGCCACTTAGGCACAAATGTATGCAATTCATTAGTGAGGGATCACATGGGTCAGGTTTAAATGGAGCATCATAGTGGAAGAGAAATGACCCCCAGAGCCACTTCACCATTTTCTTGCATCAGCCAAACATCACTTTCCTCATAAATTAATCTCCTCAATCCTAAAGCACAAATAAGCATCTATCGTGAAAGCACCAATAATTCCTAATCCTTAAATAGCTTTTTTATTCTCCTCTGAGAATTTCATGGAAGTTATCTTGTTTACTATGCTCACTGTTTTCTAAGGGACTGAGAGTTGTCAAAATTGTCCACGTTGCGAGAGCTGGAATGGAAGAGATGTAAGATATTTGCTTAGTGACAGATGTGTCAGAAATACAGCCTCACCCAGTCATCTAAATAGTGATACATTTCAGTATTTTATTCTAGAATTGTATTCTAGGGAATGAGAGAGTTAGATGGTTCATTCAGTTATTCACTCAAAAATTGCCTAGTGGATTATTTATTGACACAGCCAAGTAAGTGCTGGGAAAATAAGCATGATCCCTGCAGTCACTGAGTTTGCAATAGAGTAATCAGATATTTTTAAGAAAGCATTACTCCATTCATTATGAAGCCTTGATTGTGAAATGTGCTCCAAAAGAGAAAAATGGGCCACTGAAAGAGTTTAATGGGTGTGGGAGACGAATCTGCCCTGGGAGTCAGGAAAGTTCCCTGAAGAGGTCATATTTCAACTGAGATTTAAAGAAATCCATCAAAGGGTAGCCAGGTGAAAAAAGGTAATATGTTTTGCAATCTTCCTTGATCTTCTCGTCTCGTAGTGATTTTCCTCTTCATTTGAACTATTGACCAGTTAGTGTCTCTGCCTTGTTTTTAAGACATCACATAAAAGCTTTCCTATTCTTTGTCTTATAGTTTTTTCTCTTGCCTCTTCTACTAGACTGTAAAGGAATGCATTTCTGGGTTCTCAGCCTTTAGCCTACAGTATCCAGATTTTTTGTTTTTCATTGAGCATTTGCATATGGTTGTCTGTAGTAATTTCTTTTTGTGTTTGAATAGGTTCTAGAGTTAAACCATTTTGTTTTTTATCAATAGATTGTAATCTTGCTTTCTTAGTTGTTATTATCCTTCAAGTCCACAGATTCATATTGATTTTTAGCAGAGGGACCCTGGAAGACTATTTTGGAGAGTGAAGGGAGGACCAGTCAACCTAATGGTGTGGAAATGAGGGCAGCCCACTGGTGAACCTGAGTCCCAAATTGGGTAACTATGACCTTTTTTGTAACCAAAGACTTAGTGATAGAATTGTGTGCAATTTAAGGTGAATTTCAAACAGCTAGAATATATTGGGTCACCTTGATAGAGCTGATGTATAAAAGGAAATTTCGAGAACTATTGTTTGCTCTGATCTTTAACTGAGTAAGTTTTAGCCTATAACAGCCAACTGTAACTTAATTTAGAAAATCACCTAGCTAAATTAGTCTCACTCCAGAAGAGAATTGGATTTGATATGACTAACATAATCTACTCTGTATAGATTCTTCCTATGTGTTAATGATAGCTTCCCATGCTCCTTAAAAAGGAAGCTCTCAGAGAAATAGATATGCCACCTCCGGAAATCCACTCACGGAATCAGTCTTCAGAGTTCCTATAAAGCTGTAGTTGCCTGACTTTTTTTTTTTTTTTTTTGGTATCAATTAGTTTTAGGATGTGAGGGGTTTTTTAATCAAATTTTTTTAGATTTTAAAATCTACAGAAATTTCTTAGAGTGTTGTATATGAAGGATGTGAATATAAAAGAAGGACAAAAGTGAGGGCATTTCGTCTGTAGAAAAGAGGATTATAAAAACTACATGTTTTCTTGCACATAAAAAAGTTAAGGTTCTTACTCTCAGGCAGTAGAAATTTAATTTAAAAAAATCAGGCATGGAGTAAGATTAAATTCACCCTAAATTTTTTATACGTAAGGGAGCCAGCCGCATGAATTCTGAGGTAAACCTTTGATCTCAAAGGTACTTTGCAAAGCAGATATGACTGGTTTTTAACTGCATGTCAGCAAAATCAATCCTTTGGCATCATACACTGCCAGTTTGGCCCTGAGTGAGAATGGAACTTATGCTGGCTAAAATGGAAAATGTGGTTATATGGTTTGCAAATCTGAAAGAGATCTCTCAGCTCTTTGCGCCTGGAAACATTGCAACTTTGCCTATTGGTCTCACTGATAGCAGTCCACCTCTCTGTTTTATCTGGCAAAGTGTTCTCCTGTGGTGAGTGTACTGTAAGATTTTAATTAGACTTAACGTAGTAGTCATTTGAAGTTTAGGCCCATCCAACATCCATTGCCCCTTCCTCTGGTTACAGTAGTTCAAATTCCCACTGCCTCCCTCAGGTTGTATTCAGGAAGGGCTTCCCTCCTGAATCCAGAGGGGAGCATGTGAGTTGGTCTGGCCAATCAGTGTCATTTAGTTCCTATGTTGGTTCATTTAGTTATTCCCAGACCTTGGGCTGGTGTTGCCACAAAGAGACATGCTTTTTCAACCAGGAATTGATTCCGAGAGGTCTTGTGAAGCCAGCATGGAGGAGAGCAGAGCTGAGAGATGGAGAGGAACTAGGTCCTTATGGTACCCTATGAACCCAGAATCTTGCTGTGGCTATTGTAGACTTTTCAGTTATATGAGCCAATACAATCTATTTTACCTTGACTGGTTCAGTTATCATTATTATTAATATTTTCTTCCAGAAACTTTAGCAGAGTCCTGATAAATAGTTTCATGGGTCTGACCAAAGCATTTCATTTTCTTTATTGTTATATTGCAAAGAGCCTCCTGAGTTTTGTGTTTTGTATTTGGATGAAAACACTCTACATCTGAGTGAATGTGGTCATGTACATTTCAGTATTTCACATGATGCCATAGCTCATCACCTGTGGGTAAAGTGTGAAAAACTTAAGCTGAATGATAGTCCAAAGCTAGAGGGACTCTTGACAAATTGAAAGGTTGTACTCAAATTGTGAGAATTAAAGCTGCCATATTAACCAATACTAGTTGCTAACAGTGTGCCTTAGGGCTGTTAATAGTTTAAATCTGGTCAATATTTCTCTCAGCATCTTGAAATTAGCCATTAATGGAAATATTTATGAGTTGGACACAAAGCTGAAAGTGATGATTAATATTTTGCATACCTAAATCAGAATATGCAAAGGTCTCCAATAAGTAGAATAATTATTTTGTGTAACAAGGTGAAATTTAACAGAGTTCTAATTTTTTACAATGGTACACAGTAGTAAGATTTGTCACGCTTGTTTTTCTTATTAATTACAGCATTTTTAATGCATTTACCAAAACAAATTAATATTTCTTTCCATCTGAATTAATTTACTTTGTGGAAACAAGTTCAAATGCAGAAGTAATGAATGAGGAGATGGAAGAAAGATATTTTCGAGTTTATCAAAATGCAAATACTGGAAGCTCCATCTTTTAAAAACTAAAAGCAAAAGTAGCTCTAAGAATTTCTTTAGGTAAAGATCTAGAGTTATGTCCTTCAAATAAGCTGCAGACTGCATGAGCATAGGATAAAGATGTTTGGTTTGGGCTTCCCTGGTGGCGCAGTGGTTGAGAATCTGCCTGCCGATGCAGGGGACACGGGTTCGTGCCCCGGTCTGGGAAGATCCCACATGCCGCAGAGCAGCTAGGCCTGTGAGCCATGGCCGCTGAGCCTGTGCGTCCGGAGCCTGTGCTCCGCAGCGGGAGAGGCCACAACAGTGAGAGGCCCGCGTACCGCAAAAAAAAAAAAAAAAAAAAAAAAAAATGTTTGGTTTATCAGCAGCACTATGAAAATAATTCAGTGGTTTTAGTTGATTGCAAGAACAATATGATTTAACAGTTTGGTGTACTGGCCAAAATAGTTAATTTGGACACCTTGATTCAGATATATATATTGGTTTCACTCAGTAGGGAGGTAATGGTCACCTTTCATTCTGGGATTGTTATCCCACATCTGAGGAATCAGGTGGTTGTTTTTGGCTTTGTGCTTGACGGAGATTGACGAAAGTGTAGGGCTCAGAGGAAAGGGAGAACAAAGGAGAGAGGATCTGTCAGTATTCTGAGGAAATTGGAGATGTTTGCCTTAGAGGAATGAAGACTCAGGTGACATAATTGTCATTAAATATTCTAATGGCATTTATATGGGAAGGTGAGTCAGTATATTCTGGGCAAGCATTGGAGAGCAAAGCTGGGCCTAATATCTTAGAGGTAGGTTTCTTAGCAGTCTCCTAGTCCGAACTGCCCCAAAGTGGGCTGAATTTCACTCCAGAGTGGGTTTCAGACAGACGAGCCTCAAGGTGGCGAGGAGGTGGTGGGGAGGGACAGTGCAGCTGACTTTTAGGATTCCCTCCATCCTGGGATTGTGGTACATTCTGTCAGAAGTGGAATTGGTTTCAAGTGGTATCAGGGGCAGAGGTGCAAGGAAACCTAAGAGATTAGACACTGTCTCGGCATCCTTAGCACGTCTGAGAGTCAAGAGCTACTTTGATACGAGACAGTTTCAACTCATTTGCTTCAGTCATGATGATGTCATCATTTCCCGCTGCTTTGTCTGATGGTCCAGCTTTCTTCCCAGACTAATAGTTGAGGTTGCTCAGGAAAGCAGAAATTGAGACAGGTAAGCTCCTACTCTCTCCTTGGAACAGCAGCTCAGCACTTTTCAGTCCAATTCACAGCATTTGTCGAAGTGAATTACTGAACTGCATTGTGATGCCCTGTCTCTTCTTGTTATGGAACTTCTCATTCTCTGAATTTACTGCATCACTTTGCCCCTAAACACAGGTTTTGGAGAAACCCACTACTTCCCACATTCTCTTGAAATTCCCTGGTTGTCAGAACACTCATTTCATGCACTTTTTCAAATAACACCTTTTATCTGATCAGAGGAATCATCTTGAGTTTCCTTGTTGGTGTTTCAGCTGGGTGGGCTGAACTTCAAGTCACTTAAAGCCATTACTGCTCCTCGGCCAAATGTTTTCCGACCTGAAATCTGGGTGGCCAGAAATAGAACACACATATAAAAAGAGGGAGGTGTTCCTGCTTCTATGAATCCTCCCATATATATATATATTGCAGAGATAGTTAGGGATGCTTCTGTGCTTGAAATAATTCTGACATTTATCTCCAACTGGAGTTGAGGACTGACAAGGAATAGAAACTCTGGAGGGAGACTTCAGAGACAGGAATCAGAAATCAAATTTCTGGAAAGGGCTAGGACACCGGACTGGAGTAAGGATTACCTGATTCAGAATTTAAATCGCCCAGATTTAGAACTCAGAGCTGAAATGCTCACCATTCTGAGCTAGTGAGTTCTAGGTGGTGTTTGCGGTGATACTGCAGCAGATGGATGACCCATGTCTCAGAGGCTCAGAGGAGGGAGTTCAGGGGATTGGGACCCAGACTGGAATGGTCTCTAAGGTCTCTTTCAAATGTAAGTTTCCATGGATTGTCCATCCTTGCTGGTAACAAAAGGAAGGCTTTGGGATGCAAATGCCTTTAGTCTTCCCATGAGCTTCTTCAGCTTCTCTCCATTCTTAGAAATGGATATTTCACTGTCCTTTCTGATAATCGCCTTCAAAGAGCAGCTTTAGTGCACAGCCCCTAACGCCAGGGCTTCCCTAGCCAACACATCTCCTATCTTGTTTGTATGGAGAAATTTTGGAGCTGCCACTGTTACTTACAGTCCAACAAATAAAAGAATGGAGGGTGAGTGGGCTTCCTGGGCAGTGGGGGGCAATGACTTGCTTGAAAATATGAGTCCAATAGTTCTGGAAAATTCCCAGGTACAAATTAAGATTTCTGCTTCTGATGGAAAGCTGTCATATTGACTTATAGGTGTTATTGGTATTTAGGCATATATTTTTCAATGTTAATATTTAAACTAAGAGGGAATGCCCAGAATGGATCGTTCCTGGCAGGATTTGTACCATTTACTATGGAGGCCTTCCAGCATATGTATGTCCAGCTGAAACCAGGAGGCATTTATTATTGTGGATTTATTGATTCTTTAGCTTTATATTTAAGAAAGATAAATGATCACAGAGGAGGGAAGTCCATGTGGGCTATTCATGAACAGGGCATTGTGGTAAGCTCCATTTTCTATAATAATGGAAGAGCATAGAAGCCTTAGATGACTTCCAGTTACTTACTATGTCAGCAAGGGAATTGAGAACTAAAGGAAATGAATTTGAGAACTTAAAAAGATTTCTTAGATTTTGTAATCTTTGTATCTGTGGTAGGCAGAATAATGGCCTCTTGGCCCACCTAGAACCTGGCACATGTTACGTTACGTAGCAAATGGAATTAAAGTTGTAGATGGAACTAAGGTTCCTAATCAGTTGAACTTGAGATGGGGAGATTATCCTGGATTTTCTGGATGGGCCTGATGTAATCACCAGGGTCTTTATGTGTGAAAGAGAAACAGAAGAGTGAGTATCAGAGTGATGCCCCATGAGAAAGGCTAGACTGGCCACTGCTGGCTTTGAAGATGGAAGAAGGCTGTGACCAAAGAACACAGGCAGCCTCTAGAAGTTGCAAAAGGCAAGGACATGGATTCTTCTCTAGAGCCTCCAGAAGGAGCATCGCCCCGAGGACACCTTGATTGTTAGCCCAGTGAGACCCATTTTAGACTTCTGGCCTCCAGGATTGTAAGATAATAAATTTGCGTTATCTTAAGCCACCAAGTTGTGATAATTTGTTACAGCAGCAATAGGAAACAAATACACCGTCTATATTGTTAAAACCTATTGTGTGTTTCTTCACAGTAGATGGCAATCAAAATCCTAAAAGTTGAATAAGCCCTTGCCTTTAGAAGCAGCAGATTTGTGGAGAGCTGGGATGGCTCTACCCTACTCCACAGTGAGTCTTGTATGAAAGGACAAGGGCAGCACCTCTAAAGTAGTGCCCGTCATGTCAGCCCCTGAAGACACAGCAAAGAGGGTCTCTGGGGATGGTTGAATAGAAGAAAGGGAGGAGATAGGGGTTGCTCTGGGCTAGAGAAACTTTCCTAAGACTTCACTGTAGAAATACTCACAAGACATTTGAGGAAAATTTTTCAGTAAAATGATGTTACAGGACTATATATTTTTGCTGAGAAATTTAATAAAGAGAAATGATCTATTACTTTTCTTATGGAAATAAGTTTGTGGGGGTATTTTTTGCCATTTGTGAAACATACATACATGAGAAAATATATATATCGAACTGAATTAACAGAAATTAACAAAACATTGTAAATCAACTCTACTTCAGTCAAACTAAAAAACATACATACAGTTTGAACAAAGGAACTTAAGAATGAATACTTCAATTTTGATCATAAAATGTTTATTTTGAAGCCCAGTTTTTTGTTGTTGTTGTGCTTATTTGTTGTTTGTTTCAACAAAGGGTCAAAGTAGAAGTTCTGATGGAATGGCAAACAGAGATTATGTTACTGCTTTTGACTATGATATTCCAGAAATGGAGACAAGAGTTCAAAACAATGCTCTTTGGCACAAGAATTACATAATTAAAGCTGTGTAACAGGGATGAATGTATGAATTTTTACCATTGCTTTCCTGTCCCTACTCTTCATGGAAAAGTTTGGATTGGCCTCTATGGCCTGCATGCTCTCTTACATCTTTCCCACCCACCCCTCCATTTATTTTGTCTATCACAATAATTAGTAGGGAAGAATAAGAGAAGGAAAGGTAGACAATTTGTTGGAAAGGCTCAGGATTTGCTTGAGAGAAGTAGAAAGGAATGAAGACAACAGAAAAAGGAAATTAAGATGAAAGAGAAGAGCTGGTGCCAACCGAGTGTCACAGAAGTTTTGGTTGGGAGAGTTGTGAATAAATCGTGGTGGAAAGTATCAAGGGTATCCCTGGGTGAGACAGTTAGTGAACAGAATTAGGACATGGTGTTTGTATGTTATGAATTGGATCTTCTCAAGTGTTCTTTGAGAGGTCTGAATAAATAATTCCTTTTGATTACTAGACTTTATGTATGTGTGGGTTAATGTACTAAAATGGTGAGACTAGGCTACAGGGAGCTCTGCTCTTTATTTAGGTTACAACTGTATGCATCACTATGTTATCATTTGGTAGAAAACATTGCTAGTCACGGTGGTTAAACCCAACCCTTTATCCGCTCTACAGTTATACCTGTGCAACTGAACATAGCTGGGAAAGAATCCACAATTTTGTTGCTCAGTGTTCTCACTTAAAATTCCATACCCCAAAATTCCCATTGGCATTCAATAATACCTAAGAATTCTATACATCTCCTTAGTAGATTCACTTTCTCATGCTCAAGACAACTGTTTCATATCTTCTTTTTTTTCATATCTTCTTAAATCTTCAGCAGACTCAATTCTCCTTTTACTAAGAAAAGAATCAGAAGAGAATATCCTCATCTTTGGTCAACTTGCATCCAGGCTAGACCTTGCTGCCTTTCCCAATGGGGTAATTGTTTCTCCTTCTGGCTAGGGTGCCGTTCCCAACTGTGTGCACCAGAATCTGCCCTCTCTTGACTTTGCAAGGGTATCACTTTATTAACTATCTCTTTTCTTTTACATTATTAAACTTTTTCTTCTTTACTTGAACATTCTCATCCTTATACAAATATTCTATAACATCGCCCATCTCCAAACAAAACAAAAACAAAAACATCTCTCTAGCTATCATCTCCTTTCTCTTCTCTATATAGCAGACCTCCTTAGGAGGGTTGTTTATACTTCCTGTGTTTACTTCCCCCCATCCATTAATAATTTTACCCATTGCAGCCTGGTATTTTTTTACACTGCTCATTTGAAATTGCCCTTCTTTAGGTCATCTTCCAAAATCCTAGCGTCCATTCTCTGTCCTCGTGTTACCTGGCTTTTCATGTAACACAGTTACTACACCTTTGTCTTGATACACTTTCTCAAATTAGTTTTCAGGACATCCTCTGTACAGGCACTGTTCTAGGCCCGGGAGTAATAAACACTAGACATGAATCCCTGCTCTCATGGAGTTGATATCAGATGAGATGGAAATAAACAAATATAAGTAATAACATGCATGGTGATAAGTGCTGTGATGAAAACAGAGCATGGGGATGGAAAAGGAGTGCTGAAGGGATACAGTTTCAAATAGGAGGATTAGGGAAGGTTTCACTCAGAAGATGGCATTTGGGCAAAGATCTGAGGCAGATGAAGGAGCAGCCATGGGGAAAGTGCTCTGGGTAGCGGGGACCAGTGCAGAACTCTCCCTTCTCAGTATGGCTTCTATCCACTTCACGTCAATGAAACTGCTTTCCTGAAGTTCACCAATGACTTTCTGATTGTCGGTGGCATTTTAAAGGTCCCTTCTCTATCCATTCCTCCTTGACATCTCTGTTGTATTTGGCTGTATTAGTCTTCCTTCAATCACTTATTTTCCTGTCCAGCTGAGATAAGCTGTTTTTTGTTTTTTGTTTTTTTCGCTTTTGACTTTTATTTTCTTGGGACATATCTTAAAAAATTTTTACTGTGATAAGAACACTTAACATGAAATCTACTCCCTTAATGGGTTTCTTTCTTTTTTAAAGATTTATTTATTATTTATTTTATTTATTTTTGGCTGCGTCAGGTCTTAGTTGTGGCACGTGGGATCTTCATTGAGGCATGTGGGATCATTCGTTTTGGTGTGTGGGCTTCTCTCTAGTTGTGGTGTGCGGGTTTTCTCTTCTCTAGTTGTGGTGTGCAGTCTCCTGGGCATGTAGGCTCTGTAGTTTGCAGCATGTGGGCTCTACTTGAGACGCACGAGCTCCATAGTTATGGAGCGTGGGCTTAGCTGCCCCGTGGCATGTGAGATCTTAATTCCCCAACCAGGGATCGATCCCACATCCCCTGCATTGTAAGTTGGTTTCTTTACCACTGGACCACCAGGGAAGTCCCCCTTAATGGGTTTTTAAGTGTAAATATAGTACTGTTAACTGTAGGCACAGTGTTGTACAACAGGTCTCTAGAAACTGTTTAGCTTGCATAATTAAAACTTTATACCTGTGGTTGCTGGGGGCTAGGGCTGGAGGAGTGGGGAGTTGCTAATCATGGTAATTTTTAAATGTTTTTTTCTTCTCACTTGTTAAATTTGCGAATTTCTTTTACTTTCTTCCTATAATGCTTTTTCTGCCTTCTTAACTCAAAGTTCCTTTTATGATATACCACATGTGGTTGGTACTTAATACATGATTTTTCAATAAGTTCATTAGAGATCTTTTTACTTCTCTAGATTCAGCTTTCATTTTTCTGTGCATACATCTTGATTCTGCTGAGCTAGCTTTTTTTCCTGAGTAGATGCTTTAATTTTCCGAGACCATATTGGGCTTTTTTTGCTTGATTAATCAGCTTCTGTCTCATTATCTTCCCAGTGCTTAAAATTGAGCTCTTGTCCCTCTCCAGAGTCTCCCCATCCTGCCTACCTTCTTTTTCACAGTGGTCTCAAGGATCTTGCTGTCTAGACTTCAAACCTCAGAGGTGGCTTTAGCTTTTGTCTCCCCCCTCCATCAATTTTATATTAATTCTTCCTAAACAACATTTCTCGAGACAGTTCCTTCACTTTCATTTTTAGCTCCGGTCTTTATATCTTTTTGTCTTGACTGCTGCAGTACCATGATCTCTGACCTGTGTTCTTTATCTCCTGTTTGTTTTCTTATCTCCTCTTCAGCTAATGAAAAAAATCTGGCTCCATTCTACCATTCTCATGTTGTCTTTGCCATTCCTCTAATTCTTCCCAGACTGGTCTGTTTAGCGTCCTCTGAATATATTATTTAGCGCATCTCTGTCTGGAAAGACTTTTTTCTTCTTTCTAAGCTCTATTCATCTTCCAAGACACAGATCAAAAAAAAAAAAAAAACAAAAAACTAGTTGTAAATGATTTCCTTTCTCTCTCCTATGTATGTATGTATGTATCTATCTATCTATCTATCTACCCAAACATCCATACTTCCTCCTCCACTACTAAAGTCTCTGTCACTCATCATCTCTGTAACTCATTTATCCTTGCCTTTTATTTAGCTGCCATTCCCATTATACATGTCCCATGTCCTTGGCTAATGTATAAGCCTCCTGGGGAAGAAAATGGTGCTTATGTTTTATTTGTCCTTAACAGTTCTCAGCATGGTACCTTGTAAATGGGAGTTACTCAAAAAAACATTTCCTGGCTGGCTTGAAAGAAATGATTGCAATAGAATTATATTCTAAACGAGTATTTCAAGCCTATTGGGTATCTCTACATTGTCACAGAGAGGGGGTTAAACTCAAAATGGCCAAGCAGGGACTTGCCTGGTGGTACAGTGGTTAAGAATCCGCCTGCCAGTGCAGGGGACACGGGTTCAAGCCCTGGTCTGGGAGTATACCACATGCCGCGGAGCAACTAAGCCCGTGTGCTACAACTGCTGAGCCTGCACTCCAAAGCCCATGAGCCACAACTATTGAGCCCACGTGCCACAACTACTGAAGCTTGCATGCCTAGAGCCCATGCTCCCCCAACAAGAGAAACCACCACAATGAGAAACCCACATACCATGATGAAGAGTAGCCCCTGCTTACCACAACTAGAGAAAGCCCGCATGCAACAACGAAGACCCAATGCAGCCAAAAATAAATGAATGAATGAATGAATGAATTTATTTTTAAAAAACTGCCCAAGCAGTTCCTGTCATCTTCACCACCTTTCTCCTGTTGAATGTACTTTCTCACCTTACTTTATTGCCTTTCTGTACTAAATGGTGTATTTATCCTACTAGTCACCTGAATAACATCTTGAAGATATCTTCATTTCTTCTATTTCTCCTTGTTATTGTATCTAATCATTCACCAAATCCTATTACTTCTGTCTCTATTGTGATAACTCTCAGACCCATTCCTTCCCCCTCTTCTGTCATTGTTCAAGACCTCAGGTCTTCTCCTGAGTTGTTACAATAACCTATCTCTCTATGTTTGATTTTTTCTTTCTCCAAGTCTTTTGCCTTATTCATGTATTCAGAAGCTTTATGAATTTATTTTATTTTTTGTTGGTTGATATTCTTAGAGAAAATACATGTAAATATAAGTTCATAGAATAATTGTGAAATGAGCCATGATGCAGCAACCCAGGCCAAGAAGTAGTATATTTCCTGTACCCCCATGTGCTCATCCTCATCAGCCAGAGGGAAGCATTTTCCCTGATGTTTGTAATAATGTTTCCATTTCTTTTCTTTAGAGTTACCACTGATGGATGAATGCTTCCCTAAAGAAAATAACTCAGTTTTCAACTTTATGTAAACTTTATGTAAATTAGATTATATTGTATGTGGATCTTCTGTGATTTGCTTCTTTCATTCCTCTCTGAGATTCATCCACATAGTGCCATACCGCTGCATGTTTTTATTGCTATATCATTCTATTGAATGAATATTCTACAATTTGTTTTTTCATTCTATTATTAATGAGCATTTGGGTTGTTTCCATTTTTTACCATTGCAAATAATGCTGCTCGGAACATTTTATAAACATGTCATAATACGGATGTGCATGAGTTTCTGTGGAATTTGCATTTGGGGTGGATTTGCTGGGCATGTATATCTTTTTTTTTTTCTTTTCCATTATGGCTTATTACAAGTATTGAATATAGTTCCCAGTGTGATACAGTTGGATCTTGTTGTTTATCGATTTTATACATAGTAGTTTGCATCTGCTAATCTCCAACTCCTAATAACATCCCCCACCCCCTTTGCCCTCTAGTCACCATAAGTTTGTTTTCCATATCTGTGAGTCTGTTTCTGTTTTTTAAATAAGTTTATTTGTATCCTCTTTTAGATTCCACATATAAGTAATATCATATGATATTTGTCTTTCTCTGACTTACTTTACTTAGTATGATAATCTCTATGTCCATCCATGTTGCTGCAAATGGCATTATTTCATTCTTTCTTATGGTGGAGGAATATTCCATTGTGTGTGTGTGTGTATGTGTGTGTGTGTGTGTGTGTGTGTGTATACTTCTTCTTTTTCCATTCATCTGTTAATGAACATTTAGGTTGCTTCCATGTGTTGGCTATTGTAAATAGTGCTGCTCTGAACATTGGGCTGCATGTATCTTTTTGAATTAGAGTTTTTGTTGGATATATAGGCATGTATATCTTTAATCTACTATTAATGACAAGCTTTTTTACAAAGTAGGGAAATCAGTTTACATTTGTTTTAGCATCACATGGGTATCTGTATTATTCCATACCCTAATTATATGTGGTATAATCAGGCTTTAAAATTTTTTTGTTTTTATTTGTGTGTATGTATGTGTGTGAATGTATATGTGTTTAAAGTCTTCTCTTTGTAGTTTTAATTTACATTTTTGTGATTACTGGTAAAGTTGAGGATCTTTTCATGTTTATTGTCCATTTGGATTTTCTTTTTGTTAAATACCTATTCAAGTCTTTTTGCCCACTTATCTATTTTGTTTTCTCTTGATTTCTTACTGATTTGTAAGGGATTCCTTATGTCCCTGGGTTATGCCCTCTGTTGGTTATAGATAATGCAAATGTGTTTTCCTGCTATATATTTTAATTTCTCTGTGTTGTCTTTTACAAACAGAAGTTCTTAAATTTAATGTAGACAAAGTTATCAGTCATTTATAGTTAGCACGTTTAGAATCTTGTTTAAGAAATCCTTTCCTATATTGAGCTTATGCAGATATTTCCCATATTATTTTCTGAAAACTTTTAATATTCAGTTCTTTATTCCATCTTTGGTTCGTCTTTAAGCTGTTAAGTTGAAGGAAATAACCTCTTCTCTTATGGTTTGCCCTCTAGTTTCTTTCTACTCTCATCTATCTCACATTTTGTAACCAGACTTATGGTTTCTAAAACAATAGCTTGTATGGTTTAAATATGAAAAGTACATGACATGTTACTCTGCACACATGAGAATTAATTCAAAAGTCTAGCTCATTCTCAAAACCTTTCCAGGTCCTTTGAATGAGATATGTCTGCTCTACTCTTCCACTGCTTCATTTTATCTCTCAGCACTGGTTAGGGACCACCTCTATTGCTGGATTTACCTCTTTGGAATACCACAAAACAGATCTTGTTTTAAAGTTACTTATGCTTCTCAAAGTCTTTCAAAATATAGCAGAGGGCGGAACACTCCCAAACTCATTCTACGAGGCCACCATCACCCTAATACCAAAACCAGACAAAGATGTCACAAAGAAAGAAGACTACAGGCCAATATCACTGATGAACATAGATGCAAAAATCCTCAACAAAATACTAGCAAACAAAATCCAACAGCACATTAAAAAGATCATACACCATGATCAAGTGAGGTTTATCCCAGGAATGCAAGGATTCTTCAATATATGCAAATCAATCAATGTGATTCACCATATTAACAAGCTGAAGGGGAAAAACTGTATGATCATCTCAATAGATGCAGAAAAAGCTTTCAAAACATTCAACAACCATTTATGATAAAAACCCTCCAGAAAGTAGGCATAGAGGGAAGTTACCTCAACATAATAAAGACCATATATGACAAACCCACAGCCAACATCATTCTCAATGGTGAAAAACTGAAACCATTTCCTCTAAGATCAGGAACAAGACAAGGTTGTCCACTCTCACCACTATTATTCAACATAGTTTTGGAAGTTTTAGCCACAGCAATCAGAGAATAAAAAGAAATAAAAGGAATCCAAATTGGAAAAGAAGAAGTAAAGCTGTCACTGTTTGCAGATGACATGACACTATACATAGAGAATCCTAAATATGCCACCAGAAAACTACTAGAGCTAATCAATGAATTTAGTAAAGTAGCAGGATACAAAATTAATGCACAGAAATCTCTTGCATTCCTATACACTAAAGATGAAAAATCTGAAAGAGAAATTAAGGAAACACTCCCAATTACCATTGCAACAAAAAGAATAAAATACCTAGGAAGAAACCTACCTAAGGAGACAAAAGACCTGTATGCAGAAAACTATAAGACACTGATGAAAGAAATTAAAGGTGATACAAACAGATGGAGAGATATATCATGTTCTTGGATTGGAAGAATCAACATTGTGAAAATGACTACACTACCCAAAGCAATCTACAGATTCAATGCAATCCCTATGAAACTACCAATGGCATTTTTCACAGAATTAGAACAAAAAATTTCACAATTTGTATGGAAACACAAAAGACCCTGAATAGCCAAAGCAATCTTGAGAACGAAAAACGGAACTGGAGGAATCAGGCTCCTGGACTTCAGGCTATACTACCAAGATACAGTAACCAAGACAGTATAGTACTGGCACAAAAACAGAAATATAGGTCAATGGAACAGGATAGAAAGCCCAGAGATAAACCCACGCACATATGGTCACCTTATCTTTGATAAAGGAGACAAAAATATACAATGGAGAAAAGACAACCTCTTTAATAAGTGGTGCTGGGAAAACTGGACAGCTACATGTAAAAGAAAGAAATTAGAACTCCCTAACAACATACACAAAAATAAACTCAAAATGGATTAAAGACCTAAATGTAAGGCCAGACACTATAAAACTCTTAGAGGAAAACATAGGCAGAACACTCTATGACATAAATCACAGCAAGATCCTTTTTGACCCACCTCCTAGAGAAATGGAAATAAAAACAAAACTAAACAAATGGGACCTAATGAAACTTAAAAGCTCTTGCACAGCAAAGGAAACTATAAACAAGATGAAAAGACAACCCTCAGCATGGGAGAAAATATTTGCAAATGAAGCAGCTGGCAAAGGATTAATGTCCAAAATTTACAAGCAGCTCAAGCAGCTCAATATCAAAAAAAACAAAAAACAAAAAACCAATCGAAAAATGGGCAGAAGACCTAAATAGACATTTCTCCAAAGAAGATATACAGATTGCCAACAAACACATGAAAGGATGCTCAACATCACTAATCATTAGAGAAGTGCAAATCAAAACTACAATGAGCTATCACCTCACACCACTCAGAATGGCCATGATAAAAAAATCTACAAACAATAAATGCTGGAGAGGGTTTGGAGAAAAGGGAACCCTCTTGCACTGTTGGTGGGAATGTAAATTGATACAGCCACTATGGAGAACAGAATGGAGGTTCCTTAAAGAACTAAAAATACAACTACCATATAACCCAGCAATCCCACTACTGGGCATATACCCTGAGAAAACCGTAATTCAGGTACCACAGTGTTCATTGCAGCTCTATTTACAATAGCCAGGACATGGAAGCAATCTAAGTGTCCATCGACAGATGAATGGATAAAGAAGATGTGGCACATATATAGGATGGAATATTACTCAGCCATAAAAAGAAATGAAATTGAGATATTTGTAGTGAGGTGGATGGACCTAGAGTCTGTCATACAGAGTGATGTAAGTCAGAAGGAGAAAAAGAAATACTGTATGCTAACACATATATATGGAATCTAAAAAAAAAAAAAAAGTAAATGGTCATGAAGAAACTAGGAGAAGGACTGCAATAAAGACGCAGACCTACTAGAGAATGGATTTGATGACACGGGGAGGGGGAAGGGTAAGCTGGGCCAAAGTGAGAGAGTGGCATGGACATATATACACTACCAAATGTAAAATAGATAGCTAGTGGGAAGCAGCTGTATAGCACAGGGAGATCAGCTCAGTGCTTTGTGACCACCTAGAGGGGTGGGATAGGGAGGGTGGGAGGGAGGGAGATGCAAGAGGGAAGAGATATGGGGATATATGTGTATGTATAGCTGATGCAATTATACTCCAGTAAAGATGTTAAAATAAATAAATAAATTAAGTAAGTAAGTAAGTTAGTTAGTTAGTTAGTTAGTTATGCTAGTGTCTCTCTCCAGTAGGTTGCAAACTGTTTTGGAGCAAATGTTTAAATCTTAATAATTTTTGAATTTCAGAGCACATGAAACATTATGCTTTACATATTGTAGAATCTCAAAAATATTTTTTAAATTTCTTTCATCATCAATTCATGCTTTTTCTTTTTCTTTCTTAACATGAGTTTATAAAAATTATATAATTATGAGTAACTTTTTGCAAAAATATTTTTTGAAAATAGTGAAAGTATAAAGGAAGGAATAAACGGAGACTTCCAGCCCTCATTTGCTGTTCTGTTGCTCCCAGAACACATCAGGCAGGACATAGAGAATTTTTCTTTATAAAAAACTGGATAAACTTAGAGGAAAGTCCCAGAAATACCAATATTTGGGGAACCAAGTACCCCCTAACAAAAAGCTACCACCTAATCACCTTAAGTGAAGCCCACTGGTTGATAAGCTTCCGATCAGCTTTTCAGTATTTCATGTGCAATATTATTGAATATCCAAGGATCACCATACATGTGAGGGAAACCTGCAATGTGAAAGTCATAATCTAGAACAAGAAGACAATCACACATCCACAATAGGAACTGGAAGGAAGTAGAGGCAATGCAGGACACAAAATATTTTTTAAAATTAATAACTTGAGAGAAATAAGAGAACATATTGAATCCATGACACAAGATCAGGACACTAAAAAAAAAACTCAGAATATCAGTTTGCTTTAGAAAATTAAAAAGAAAATACAGTAAAGAAAAAAAATCAGATAGTGATGTCACCAGTATGGCGTTCCTGACTTTGTTCCCCTCATAAGAATTACAACTAACAGCTATTTAAGAGGAAGATCCCACTGGGAGAATCCTAGTATATGGAGGTACCATATTCTACGTGCAACTGTACCACAGGGACCAAGAGAGGCTGCATTAGAAGAGTAAGGGAAGCAGCTACACGTTGACCCATTACCCCTCCCCCAGGCCAGCACAGCACTACCTGGAGAGGTCTCCCCTGAGTTTCTGCTTCCTCCAGTGGGAAAGGAGAACCCAAAAAAGACAACCAGAGACTCCCAGCATTGTAGGTTGCTTTGTGGGAGCCCCTACTCTGATCTCGCCCCTCAGGGAAACCTGAGGAAGTCAACTACTGAGAATCTGATGATGATGGAGAAGGAAGGAAGAGCTTGCAACAATCAGCACATGGATCTTGGCAAATGAGTTTATCCCTGCAGTACCCAAGTAGTCATCCCAACCTGTGGTTGGCTCATCTGCAGAACCAAGTGGGTGGTGCACTCTGACCAGGGATCTTGATGGGGTGCAGATTTGCCTTATTTGGATCCTCAAATGAGTTATTTTGGTGGCCCTAGGCCTGGTTTGTCCATGCCCAGGCAAGGAGCAAGGAGCTGAGTTACAGCCCCATCTGCTGTGGGGAATGTCTCCTGACCACATCTAACCAGAGGGCCTGGTGGAAACACCTGAAAGCTGTGTAGCCCACTAATCCTTGATCCGAGAAGTGAGCAGGTAGAGCTGATTGCCCCCAGATCAAAGGTAGTACTGGGCAGAGAGTTGCCCTGCTACGCATAAGCAGGGATTGATTCATAGCCACAGCTGAGGGTAGCTCCTGGCCCCTTCCAACAGCAGAACCTGTTGGGAAATTGAGAGTTACCTGGAGTGGGTCTTCCCCTTCTCACCCAGGCAGGGGAGCTGAGATATGGCCCCACTCAGTGTGGCTCCTGCCCCCCGCCCATGTGACCAGAAGGGCTGGCAAGAATATCTGGAATCTCTGTGATCAGTGTTGCTTGAGCTGAGAGAAGGGCAGGCAGAACTGATAGTTTGCAGAGCAAAGCCAATGGTCCTGTTCAGCCAGGGAACTTGGGGTGCAGGTTGACTTGATGTAAGGCACAAACAAAGGGCTTTACCAGCTTTGGTGCTGCTTGTCTCACTGTGCCCAGACAAGAAAACTAATCCATAGCCCTGCTCATTGCTGAATACAGTCTCCAGTCTGCCTGACAAGGGGACCTAATCAGAGCACATGGGAAGCTATGTAGCCCATCTAATAGCCCTGCTTACAGTGACACTTGAACAGAAAGCACAGCTTGTGGCTTTGTGTGTCTGGAGAGGAAAAGTGATGGACTCACCTGACCAGGGAATTCAGTGCACATTTTTGCCTGAATAAGATCCCCAAACAAGGAACCATGTAGGACCTGGGTCCTATCCTGTTGCCCTGACAGGGAGGGAAGCTAATTCATAGCCCCATCTACTACTGAATATAGTACCCAGTCCTGACCATCTAATAAGTTTGACCAGAGAATTCTGGCAACTGTGAATCCCATCCTCACTTTGGTAGGGAACCAGGCCAGCAGTCCTATCCAACTATTCTTAACCAGTGGCACACCCCCCATCCCTGACCACAGAGATTGAACAGTTGCCTCACCCCAAAATAGATCACAGTAGCAGGCCCCATCTGCCCATGGACGTTACCAGTAGACACACCCAGAAACCCAACTGAGCTAACTGGTGAAGATCTGTCTTTGCCAAAACAAACCTGCAAAGTTTGGAAGAGGAACCTAATTACACAAATGCACAGATACCAATGTAAGGAATAAAGGAACACAAAAAAACAGGTTAATATGATACCACCAAAGGAAACTAATAAAACCCTAATAACTGTTCTTAAAGAAAAAGCAACCTACCCATGTTCATACAAGGGATTCAGAATAATTCTCTTGAAGTTTAGTGAACTACAAGAAGACTGAGACAACTAAACAAAATTAGGAAAGCAATGCATGAACAAACAAGTTCAACAAAGCAATAGAAACCATAAAAAAAAAATGCAGAAGTCCTAGAGTTGAAAATAATGGAACAGAATAATGCAATAAGAGTTTCAAAAGAAGACTTCACCATACAGTAGAAAGAATCAGTGACCCAGAGGAAAGGATATGAGAAATTTTCCAGTAAAAGAGCAAAAAGAAGAAAAGAATGAGAAAGTGAAGAAATCTTATGACACCTATGGGACGCAATGAAAAGAAATAATATTCACGTTTTTGGAATTCCAGAAAGAGAAGAGAAAGTGATAGATAGTATATTTAAGGCAGTAATGGCTGAGAACTTCCTAAACCTGGGGAGAAAAGTGAACATACAGATCTGTGAGGCCTTAAAGACCTCAAACAGATTGAACTTGCATAGAGCTCCACTGAGAAATATAAAATTAAATTGTCAAAAGTCAAGGACAAAGAAAGAATTTTAAAAGCAGAAAGAGAAAAGAGAGAAGTTGCATACAAAGGAATCCCCATGAGACTATCAGTGAATTTCTCAATGGAAACATTTCAATCTAGGAGAGAACGGGATGACATATTCAAGATATTGAAAGACAGCTACTGTCAGCCAAAAATACTATACATGGCAAAGCTGTCCTTCAGAAATAGGAGGAATAAAGACTCCCAAACAAATAAAAGCTGAGGGAGCTCATTACCACTAGCCTTACAAGAAATGCTAAAGGGAGTTATTTGAATGGAAGTAAATGGATACTAATTAACATCATAAAAACATAAAAAGATAGCCTAAAACTCACTGCTAATGGTAAATACATAGTCAAAATTAGATTCTGTGATTTGATAATTGTGGTGCATAATTCACTTACAACTGTAGTTTAAAAGGCAAAAAAATATTTACAAATAATATGGCCAATAAGGGATTAATATCCAACATATATAAATATCTCATATAACTCAACATCAAAAAAACAAACAATCTAATTAAAAAATAGGCAGGAGAACTGAAGAGACATTTTTCCAAAGATGAAATGTAGATGGCCAACAGACAGGTGAAATAACATTCAACATCACTGATCATCAGGGAAATGCAAATCAAAACCACAATGAGATACCACCTCATGACTGTCAGAATGACTATTATCAAAAAGTCTACCAATAACAAATGTCAGCAGGATGTGGAGAAAAGGGAACCCTCTTACCCTATTGGTGGGAACGTCAATTGGTACAGCCACTGGGAAAAACAGAATAGATGTTTCTCAAAGAACTAAAAATAGAACTACCATGTGACCAAGCAATTCTATGCCTGGGTATATATTTTAAAAAAAACAAAAACAAAAACACTAATTTGAAAAGATACGCGTACTTCGGTGTTTATAACAGCACTATTTACAATTGCCAAGATATGGAAGCAACCAATTTACAATTGCCAATATTTGTTCATCAACAGATGAATGGATAAAGAAGATGTGGTGTGTATGTGTATACACACATACACACACACACACACACACACACACACGCACAATGGAATACTACTCAGCCATAAAAAAGAATAAAATTTTGCCATTTGCAGCAACATGAATGGAGTTGGAGGGCTTTATGCTAAGTGAAATAAGTCAGAGAAAGAAAAATGCTGTATGATACTGCTTATAGGTGGAATCTAAAAAAAATACAACAAACTAGTGAATATAACAAAAAAGCAGATTCAGAGATATAGAGAATGAACTAGTGGTTACCAATTGGGGGGGAAGGGCAATATAGGGGTCAGAGAGTGGGAGGCACAAACCATTGGGTATAAGATAGGCTACAAGGATGTATTGTAAAACATGAGGAATGTAGCAAATATTTTGTAATAACTCTAAATAGAGTGTAACCTTTAAAAGTTGTATTTAAAAAGTTAAAAGGAACCATAGCCACAATAATCTGTTATTAGTTACACAATATCAAAATATGTAAATTATAATGGCAGTAATCTAAATTGTGATGGGGTGGAGAAGTAAAAGTGTGACGTTTAGGAGTTCTGTTGAAATTAAACTGTCACCAGCTTAAAATACAGTGTTATAATTTTAACATATTTTATCTAAGTTTGATGGTAACCTCAAGGGAAAAACCTGTAACAATTACACAAAAGAAAATTATAAAGAAGTCAAAGCATGCTGATACCAAAACATACAAAAAAGAGAGCAGGATAAGAAACAGGGAACAATAGATCTACCAAACAACCAGAAAACAATTAACAAAAGGGCAAGAGTAAGTCTTTACCTATCAATAATTATCAATAGTTTAATTGTAAATCGATTAAATTATCTAATCAAAAGACATAGAATGGCTGAATGGATTATAAAAACTAATACCAAATGATATGTTGCCTACAAGAGACTCACTTCAGCCTTAAAGACACACATAGACTTAGATTGAAGGGATGGAGTAAGTTATTTCAAGTAAATGGTAACCCCAAATAAGCAGAGGTAGCTATATTTATATCAGAGAAAATAGATTTTAAACTAAAAATGGTAAAAAGAGAGAATGAAGGTCATTACATAATGACAAATCTATCAAGGAGTTAAAACAGTTTTACATATTTATGTGCCCAGCATTGGAGTACCTAAATATATAAAGCAAATATGAAGAGATAAAAAGAGAAATAAACAGTAACACAATAACAGTTGAGGACTTTGATACTCCACTCTCAACAATGGATAGATTATCCAGACTGAGAATTAATAAGGAAACAGCATATTTGAACAATAATATAAACAGAATGGACCTGACTGACATGTGCAGAACATTCTATTTAATAATAGGGGAATACACACTCTTCTCTAAGTTATCTATCTTAGAAGTGATCTTCTAAGATAGATCATATGTTAGGCCACAAAAGAAGTCTTAGCAAATTCAAGAAGATTGAAATCATTCCAAGTATCTTCTCTGACCACAGTGATGTAAAACTAAAGATCAATAACAGGAGGAAAACTGGAAAACTTCACAAATACATGGAAATTAAACAATACTCTCCTCAACAATGAATGGATCAAAGAAGAAATTAAATGGAAAATTAAAAAGTTTCTTGAGACAAATGAAAATGGAAGCACAAAGAGAACAGAAAAACAAAAGATTAATCAAACTAAGAGTTGGTTCTTTGATAAGATAAACAAAATTGAAAACATCCTAGCTAGACTATCCAAGGCAAAAAGGAGAGTAACCCAATTAACAAAATTGTAAACAAAAAAGGAGACATTATAACTGATACCATAGAAATACAAAGGATCCCAAGAGGCTACTATGAACAACTACATGCCAATAAACTGGACAGCCTAGTAGAAATGGAAAAATTCTTAGAAACATACAACTTAACAAGAATGAATCAGGAAGGAAGAAATAGGAAATCTGAATAGACCGATTACTAGTAAGGAGAGTGAATTCGTAATCAAAAATCTCCCAACAAAGAAAAGCCCAGGGGCTTCCCTGATGGCCCAGTGGTTGAGAGTCCACCTGCCAATGTAGGGGACTTGGGTTCGTGCCCCGGTCAGGGAAGATCCCATATGCCATGGAGCAGCTAGGCCCATGAGCCATGGTAGCTAAGCCTGCACGTCTGGAGCCTGTGCTCCGTAACGGGAGAGGCCGCAACAGTAAGAGGCCCGTGTACCGAAAAAAAAAAAAAAAAAAAAAAAGAAAAGCCCAGGACTAGATTGCTTAACTAGTGAATTTTACCAAATATTTAAAGAATTAACACTAATCCTTCTCAAACTCTTTCAAAAAATCAAGAGGAGGGGGCTTCCCTGGTGGCGCAGTGGTTGAGAGTCCACCTGCCGATGCAGGGGACACGAGTTCGTGCCCCGGTCTGGGAAGATCCCACATGCCGCGGAGCAGCTGGGCCCGTGAGCCGTGGCCGCTGAGCCTGCACATCCGGAGCCTGTGCCCCACAATGGGAGAGGCCACAACAGTGAGAGGCCCATGTACTGCAGCAAAAAAAAAAATCAAGAGGAGGGAACAATCCCAAACTCATTTTACAAGGTTGACATTATCCTGATACCAAAACCAGAAAATGATACTACTAGAAAAGGAAACTACAAGCCACTTTCCCTGATGAATATAGAAGCAAAAGTTCTCAGTAAAATACTAGCAAACCAAATTCAGCAACACATTGAAAGGATTGTTCACCATGATAAAGTGGGATGCAAACAATCGTTCAAACATACCCAAATTAATCAGTGTGATACATCACGCTAATAGAATGAAAGAAAAGAATCATGTTATCTCAGGAGACAGAGAAAAAGCACTTGACAAAATTTAACATCCATTCATGATAAAAACTGTTAACAAATTAGACATAGAGGAACATATCTCAACATAAGAAAGCCCTTATATGACAAGCTGTTAGCTAATGTCATACTCAATGGTGAAAGGTTGAAAGGTTTTCTTCTAAGATCAGGAACAAGACAGAGGTGCCCACTCTGACCACTCCTATTCAACATTGTACTGGAAGTCCTAGTTAGAGCCATCAGGGATAAAAAAGAAATAAAAGTATCATAATTTGAAAGGAACAAGTAAAATTGTCTCTATTTGCAGATTACATGATTTTATATATAGAAAATTCTAAAGACTCAACAAAAAAACTGTTTTTCTTAAAATAAATCTCTTGACTTCAGTGTTACATTGTTTTTTTAAAATTTATTTATTTTATTATTTTTGGCTGTGTTGGGTCTTTGCTGCTGTGCATGAGCTTTCTCTGGTTGTGGTGAGTGGGGGCTACTCTTTGTTGTGGTACACGGGCTTCTCATTGCGGTGGCTTCTCTTGTTTTGTAGCATGGGTTCTAGGCATGCAGGCTTCAGTAGTTGTGGCTTGCGGGCTCGGTAGTTGTGGCTCACAGGCTCTAGAGCGCAGGCTCTGTAGTTGTGGCACACAGGCTTAGTTGCTCCATGGTATGTGGGATCTTCCTGGACCAGGGCTTGAACCCGTGTCCCCTGCATTGGCAGGCAGATTCTTAACCACTGAGCCACCAGGGAAGCCCAACCAAAAAACTTTTAAAATCTATCACTGAATTCAATAAAGTTGAAGGATACAAAATTAACATGTAAAATCAGTAGCATTTCTATTTACTCACAACAAATTTTATGAAAAAGAAATAAAGGAATTAATCCCATTTACAATAGCATCAAGAACAATAAAATACTTAGAGATAAATTTAAACAAGGAGGTGAAAGATCTCTATTTTAAAAACAATAACACTCTGATGCAAAAAATTGAAGAAGATGCAAATAAATGGAAATATGTCCTACGTTCATGGATTAAAAGAATTGATACTGTTAAAATGGCAATACTTCCAAAAACTGTCTGTGGACTTAATGCAATCCTTATCAAGATTCCAATGGCACTTTTTTACAGAAGTAAAAAAAAAAAGCAGTCCTAAAATTTATATGGAACCACAAAAGACCTTGAGTAGCCAAAGAAGTCCTGAGAAAGAACAAAGCAGAAGGTATCACACTTTCTGATCTCAAGCTATACTATAAAGCTATAGTCATTAAAACAGTATGGTTCTACTTAAAAACTGACAGGAAGACCAATGGAACAAAATCAAGAGCCCAGAAATAAACCTAAGTATATACAGTTAACGAATATTTGACAAGGGAGCCAAGAATACTCAATGGAGAAAAGACAGTCTCTTCAATAAATGGTGCTGGAATAATTGGATATTCACATGTAAAAGAATGAAATTAGACCCATATCTTATGCCACTCACAAAAATTAACTCAAAATGGATTAAAGACTTAATGTAAGACTTGAAACCATAAAACTCCTAGAAGAAAGCATAGGGAAAAACTCCTTGTTGAGTCTTGGTAATGATTTTTTAGATATGATACAAGCAATAAAATAAAAAATAAACAAGGGGGACTACATCAAACTAAAAAGCTTCCGTACAGCAAAGGGAAACCATCAACAAAGTGAAAAGACAACCTATGGAATGGGAAAAATATTTTCAAACCTTATATCTGATAAGGGGTTAATATTCAAAAAATAATAAGAACTTATGGAACTCAATAGCAATAACAACAGCAAATAATCTGATTTAAAAAATGGGCAAGGACCTGAATAAACATTTTCCCAAAGAAGATATACGAAAGGCCAACAGGTAGGTGAAAAGATGCTCAGCATCACTGCTCATTAGGGAAATGCAAATTAAAACCACAATGATCTATCACCTTACTCTTGTTAGAATGACCATCATGAAAAAGACGGGATAACAAATGCTGGTATGGATGTGAGAAGATGGAACCCTTGTACACTCTTAGTGGGATTTCCATAGTGATACAACCACTATAGAAAAGCAGTATAGAGGATCTTCAATAAGTTAAAAATAGAACTATCATATGATCCAGCAATTCTAATTCTGGATATATATCCAAAGGAAATGGAAATGCTAACTCAGATTTATCTGCACCCCCATGTACATAGAGAGCAGCATTACTTACAATAGCCAAGACATGAAAACAAGCAAAGTATCTTTCCATGGATGAATGAATGAAGAATTTGTGGTGTATGTATGTGTGCATATATATATGAATATTATTCAGCTATATAAAATGAGGAAATCCTACCATTTGCAACAACATGGAAGGACCTTAAAGGCATTATGCTAACTGAAATTAGACAGAGAAATACAAATACCCTATGATCTCTCTTATATGTGAAATCCAAAAAAAAAATACCAAGAACCAAAACACAGAAAAAGAGATCAGACTTCTTGTTACCAGAGGTGGAGGGGAGGGAGGGGAAATTAGAGGAAGGCAGTCAAAAGGTCCAGTTATAAGATAAATAAGTACTAGGGATGTAATGTACAGCATGATGATTATAGTTAACACGGCTGAATGATATATTGGAAAATTGTTAAGAGAGTAATTCCAAGAGTCCTAATCACAAGGAGAAAATTTTTTTCTTTCTTCTTTCTTTTCTTTTTATTGTATATGAGATGATAGATGTTAGCTGAACCTATCGTGGTAATCATTTCACAATATATGTAAAGCAACTCATCATCCTGTATGCCTTAAACTTATACAGTGATGTATGTCAGTTATTTCTCACTAAAACTGGAAAAAACAAAAACAAACAAAAAAATCAAATAAAATCTTAGAAGATAAAGTTGAAGAATGTTCGGCACCAAATAAACAAAACAACACAAAAAGAAAGAAAAGGAAAAGTGTAAGAAAGAGCTAAAACAAAAGGAAAATATAAAACCATTAGAAATTCAACTTTAGAGGTCTAACACTTGACACATAATAATTTCAGAAATACAGAACTTAAAAAATAAGTGATAAAATAATGATATAACACAAGAAATTTCCCAGAATCAAATTATATCAGTAACTAGATTGAAAGGTCCTATCAAGGTCCAGCTCAGTAAGTTAAATGAAGCAAACCTACTCCAAAGTACAAATAACGAAAAACAATATCAGAAATAAAACATCCTAAAATTTTTTGGAGAAAAAGAATGAAAAAAAGCTTATGTACTGAGAACTGAGAATAAAATTACTTTGGGTTTCAGGCTAGTAAGATTGGAAGCTATAATGTAATATATTAAAGCTTTTAAAATTCTAGCCAGATAATTATACTTAAATATAGAATAAAGAGACTTTCATACTTCCATATTTCAAAAATTAACTTTTTTCAGGAAGCTACTTAATGATGCGTTCCAACAAAACAGTGGAGTAATCCACGGAAGCAGAAGCTACTGGAATATTCTCTACCTAAATGAAGAGAAAAACTCAAGAACCATGTACAGAATATCTAAAACAAGAAGGAGTAAGACAGAGGGAATTTCCAGTAAGTCTGTGATGGGAAGTTACAGAACTATGGCTCTCAGGCCTAAAAAGTAGCTGGTTTAGTTTGTAGCTGGAGAAAGGAGAACACAAGGAGGGAGCTCCTTAATTAAAAATGCATTGATAGATTATTAGGTATATTTATGGAGACTGTCTTGCTTTTCTCAGTACAATCCTGATTTATACTTATTGTTCTGGCATAATCATTGATAATTCATACTTTCACCCTCAGAAGTGTCCCAGGTAGGAAATTAAATTACATGGTCACACCAGACATGTTCTTTCATGGGAGAAATTATCTTGAATGACTTATGTATGGTGTAACAAGAAAAAGCTATAGGCACAAAACTAAGCAAATGAAAAAATGTGACATATTTTAAATTCCAAGAAAATTATTGCATAGAAAAGCAAATGTAATCATTGTTTATCACTGTACACAACAGTCCAGAAACAGAAAGAGGATCATCCCTGCTGAAATCTCTTTCTTAGAATCTAGGAAACCTTTCCCAGTAACTCCCCAGGACCTTCCCATCAAGTCACTATGACAGGATTAGTTGTATGTCTGCACCTAAAACCCTATCACTGTCAAGGAGAATGGACCACCATGACGGGCTTAGAGTCTTAGACCAAGGGTAAATGTTGGATAGGTAACCAGCATAATGCTGAACTTGGCTGGGATAGGAAGTATTCAGAAGTAGTGAGAGCCATGTTCTTATCTACTGTGGAAGTTAGTACATGATGTCCAATTTGATGAATTAAGATATAGAAGTATAAGTATATTATTTAGAAATCCGGTGATCAGTATCAGCAGTAAAAATAATTTTAAAGTAGTTACTGTGGAAAACAGGCAGAGAGAGTAGCAACAGGGTTTTGGGTTTTTTTTTTTAATACTTCATTATGTCTTTCAGTGTTATTTGGTGTTTAAACAATGCACATGCATTTGATAAAATGCTATTTTAAAAAGTAAAATAATAAAGACCTAATACCATAATTTTAAGTAACAGCATAACCTTCCATTACTTAGTTCCCCATAACGTTTAATCAGCCCGCTATTGAAAAGTATTTAGGTTGTTGAAAACTTTTGCTATTGCAAATCATGAAGGGATCATGAAGCATGAGACTTAGTTCATTTAAAATACTTTAGACATACTTATAGACATTAAGTAAACCTAGGTTTGAGGCAAGTTATTACTAGGGAGGAAGTCCTAAAGGGTTAAAACTGTGGGTCTCAAGTGCTGCAGCACATTTGAATCACCTGCAGAGATTTTATAATATCTCACTACTTGGGCTGCACCCCAAAACAGCTGCATCAGAACTTCTTTTTGGGGTGAGGCAGCTTCATAGACATGGTTTTATTTTGAAAATTCTTCCAGTGATATAGTTAATATGCAAGTGTGAAAATCACTGAATTCAGGGAGATCATTACCCTCCCCCTCCAAAAAAATCATGATTTAAAAACATTTAATATGTCATTGGTGTAAATTTAATCAAGATTATAAATTATGTAATTTCTTACACCCATTACTTTCCTCTTCATATCTTCTCTCATCTCCAGTCTTGCCTTCCCTGTCACTCACAGTCTGAACACCATGCCTCAAGGCAAGGAATCTTAGGAAGTGCAAAAGTTATAACAGGGGGATATGGCTTCTTTCTTCTTTCCTTTATATTGTAACCAGTCTTCTCATTTTTCTAGAGGCGCAGACGATGTCTTGTCTGTACTGGCCATTCAGAATTCTATGTGCTTCCTTAAGCGACCTAACTCTCCTTTCAAATGTGGGATTAATGTCTTGTCCATTTTTATACCCCTCACATTTGTTTTCTTTCAGTATGAATGGGTCTTTCATTTCCAGGTGGAATACTTAGTTTCTACTTTTACATCCTATTTTGGCAAATAGATTGAATTTAAAGATTAAATAGCTTTGTTTTTATTTATTCTTCTTTATAAACGCTTCTTTATAATGGCGTTTTTAAAAATCAGTATTTGTCATTACAGAACAAGCACAATTCATCATTTTCAAAAATTATTTGTGAAAACAGATTTCCAAGTCTTCAACATATTCATTCTATTATTGTACCAGTAGAAACGTGTTTTCAGTTTACTTTTCTGATCAAAACCAAACTTGACGAATACAGTGAGTGCACTGCTATACCATCTGTAGCAAGCTGTTGTAATTGTTTCAAATTGCTGTTTTTTTTAGCACATTATTGCATCTGGTATTTTCCATAATTAGGTTCATTAGAGTAACACCCTTGAGTTTTAATATTTAGGGTAATATTTTTGAACTCTGGCATTCTGGGGGTAAAAGTTAGTATGTGGGGTTTTGATGAAAGCAGATATTTTATTCCTTAATGACTTGTACTGGTTAGGGAAACAGTATTTTAAAATTAAAGTATTGTGAGATACTGCTCTGTATAGAGACCAATTTCAAAAGGATTTTATCTTTAATGAAAGGTAGATGAAATGGAAGTGCTTAAGTAATGATTCAGATTATGCTCTTTTTCTCGTTATGGTTTATGTAAGAGTTTAATGAATGTTCATCTGAACTTATGACATTTATTTTTATCCTGCTATTGAAAATTATTTGCTCCTTGCATTGTGTATTTCTATTTCTGTAATATTTTGGTATTCTTAGGATTCAAAAATGCTTTTATATGGTTTGTGTCAAAACGTACCATTTTACTTTTATAAAAAGTTTTATACTTTACATTTTATATTGAAATATATGTAAAAGGGTGAATTTAACTTTCTTAGGTAAAATTTAGTGGTTAAGGAACTAGAGATACTGAAGTTTATTTCGAATAAAGATTTCATTGTTGATCTTAAAAGAATTAAGGGAGACCATTCTCCTGTGATGCTTTGTATAAGGGGTGGTACAGAATATCATAGTTTTAGAATTATGGTTTCTTAGAAATCAATTTTATGGGTTTTTTTTTCCTAGGTATGTTTTGCAAATATGCACAATCACCTGGCAACACTGGGTAAAATGTTTCATTTGGTGAATAGTAATAATGATAATAATAATATAAACATCTATTGGATGTTTTTCACATGCCAGAAACTGTGAAGGATGAACCTTCATCATCATTTCTTTTAACCTCACCAAAACAAATAATAACCTCTTAAATAGGTATTGCTATTATATTTAATTTATATGAGTGAACAGAGGCTTAGAGGTTATGGAATTTTTCCAAATCCACACAGGTCTTGTGGCAGACGTTAAGTTTGAAACAAGTTGTGTGCCTCATTTGGTCTTATACATTAAACGTTTGTTCTTTCAAAATTCATTATATAGTATGTCAATCAGGTTCCATTCAAGAAATAGAAAATACTATAGGCATTTAAAACAGAATGACTTTAGTATAGGTATTGGGAAACTGAGAGTGTATCAAGCAGACAAAGCGATAACCCAGAAACTGGTAACTGTAATTGTAGGAATAGCTATCACTTCTTTGTCTGGGATAACAAAGGGAAGAGGCAATGCTATGAGAACCTAAATAGCTCAAGGAGCGGCCACCATGGAGCCAGGACTGGTAACTCTGAGAAGCACCATCCAGCAGGCTAAGACCTTTGGGAGAGTTCTGCAAGGCTGGTCTTCGTCCTTCAGGTGTGCTGTGGGGCTGCTCCTTAGATGCCAAAGGAAGGGAAAGTTAGAGCTATACACTGCTGCTGGAAGAGTACTGATAGGAATTGGAAACAAAGCCTTAGCTCTCCTTTTCTCCTTCCCATCTTTCTCATCTTCCATCAGAGTCTCCTAGTGACAGAAGCTAACCAGAAGGCAGCTGTCAAGGGAATCTGAGAAATGTATGTAGGTCTGAGACTTCCAGCCCCAGGATCACAAAGCAGAGCACAGAAGATGCGGGCTTGGGTAGAGAAAATTGGTAAATAAATGGAACTTATATTCTGGGGTTTAAAAGACCATATTTCCAGGTTATCCCTGAGTAGACAGCTTATCACTTTATTTAGTCTTGACATTAAAAATGTTAATTACTGAGCAGTTGATCAGATTGTTGCACGATGTGTATGACTTGTCAGGATGATCAAAATAACTGAATTTATACAGCTTGGTAGTCAAGCAAAATGGCACAGACAGTGATCGAATTGCTTAAGAATTGGCTACTATTGCCAGATGTTTTGTTTTTGCGGTACGCGGGCCTCTCACTGTTGCAGCCTCTTCCGTTGCGGAGCACAGGCTCTGGACACGCAGGCTCAGCGGCCATGGCTCACGGGCCCAGCCGCTCCGCGGCATGTGAGATCTTCCCGGACCGGGTCACGAACCCATGTCCCCTGCATCGGCAGGCGGACTCTCAACCACTGCACCACCAGGGAAGCCCAATTGTGTATGTTTTTAAAATGTTTCCCAAACTTGTCTAAGATGGGCAGTTACCTCAGCTAGTATGTGCTCCTTTGTCTTCATAGTTAGTTCCATGAAAGGTAGCTGTGTACTTTTAAACTTGGTATACTCAAAACAAGGAGAGAATGAAGAAATGAATTTTAGTCTTATTAGACATGAAGGGGATGTGATTAAATATATTTTTCTTTAAAAATTGTCTTCCTACTGGGAATACATACATACTTAGAATGTTAAAGTGTCTATTTAGAGGAAAAATCATGGTATATTAGACCTCTTTTTGGATGAAATCCATAGAATGAGCTTCCAAAATAATTTTTATATTAAACCTTAAAATATCAATTTTCTTCTTATAACCCCCCAAAGGAGATTTTGTATATGGAAAAAATTAATACTAAACTGAAAAATAAACTTAGCAGATTTTATTTGCCATATCTGTTATAACAAAGAAGTCTCTTTAACATAAATCCAAATTGTGATTTTTAAATAACCTTCTCTGTAGTGCATCTTATGAAATGACTTCTAGAGACTTGATCAAGGGTCTGGGTAAAATTTCTTCCTGTGGGAGGACTGCCAGGTGTTTTGTAGTGTTGTTCAAAGACACCAGTGCACGCCCGCTCTAAACAGAAATGAGAGCAAGGTATTTGTCTGCAAACAAGTGCTAAAACCACACAGGCCAAGAAGTTGCTCTACTGGTGACCTTAAACTTAAACATGGTGACAGGTGCAGGAGCTGAGGGTTCTAGTTTTACCCACCCAGCACAGGATGCTGAGAAGAAGAGAAAGAGCTGAGTACTGGGCAAGAAGAAGGCAGTGCTTTCTGTCGATATGGGTCCCGCCGTGTGTACTTACTTAGTGGTGAGGATACACCTTACACCTTAGATATGGCATTTATAATTTAAATCATCTACGTGAGTTTTTTTCTTTTTGTGCAACACATCTCCTCTTCTTTGTCAGCTTAGCTGGAAAATCTTACCTGACTCCTCTGATCTTTGCCCACTCAAGTTTGCAGGCCACCTGAGCCTCACGTGGCATCTTGTGATCATTTGTTCACTAACTCTCTTTCTTATTGGTCAGTGAGCTCCATGACATTGAAGACTTTGTTTTACTCATTTGTTGTTGGTGCCTATCACAATGCCTGGCTCTGATGGAGCTCTCAAGAGCTGTTATGCTGGGGGCACTGGGTGAGGTTTTTGGGATACCAAGATGAGTGTGACTCCATTGTGTTCTCAAGGAGATCACGACCTAGTTAGGGGATAGACACACCAACCACTGAGTATCACATAGTGTGAACTGTTTGTCTAAAAGATTTCACTTATATGTGGAATCTAAAAAAAAATGATACAAAACTACAATGAGGTATCACCTCACACCGGTCAGAATGGCCATCATCAAAAAATCTACAAACAATAAATGCTGGAGAGGGTATGGAGAAAGGGGAACCATCTTGCACTGTTGTTGGGAATGTAAATTGATACAGCCACTATGGAGAACAGTATGGAGGTTTCTTAAAAAACTAAAAATAGAACTACTGTACGACCCAGCAATCCCACTACTGGGCATATACCCTGAGGAAACCATAATTCAGAAAGAGTCAGGTACCACAATGTTCACTGCAGCTCTATTTACAATTGCCAGGACATGGAAGCAACCTAAGTGCCCATCAACAGATGAATGGATAAAGAAGATGTGGCACATATATACAATGGAATATTACTCAGCCATAAAAAGAAATGAAATTGAGTTATTTGTAGTGAGGTGGATGGACCTAGAGTCTGTCATACAGAGTGAAGTAAGTCAGAAAGAGAAAGACAAATACTGTATGCTAACACATATATATGGAATCTAAAAAAGAAAAAAAATGATTCTGAAGAATCTAGGGGCAGGACAGGAATAAAGATGCAGAGGCAGAGAATGGACTTGAGGACACGGGGAGGGGGAAGGGTAAGCTGGGACGAAGTGAGGGAGTGGCATGGACATATATACACTACTAAATGTAAAATAGCTAGCTAGTGGGAAGCAGCCGCATAGCACAGGGAGATCAGCTCGGTGCTCTGTGACCACCGAGAGGGGTGGGATAGGGAGGGTGGGAGGGAGACACAAGAGGGAGGGGATGTGGAAATATATGTATACATATAGCTGATTCACTTTGTTATACAGCAGAAACTGATACACCATTGTAAAGCAATTATACTCCAATAAAGATGTTAAAAAAATGATACAAAGGAACTTATTTACAAAACAGAAATAGACTCACAGACATAGAAAACAAATTTATGGTTACCAAAGGGGGAATGGGAGAGGGATTAATAGATACACACTACTGTATATAAAATAGATAACCAACAAGGACCTACTGTATACACAGGGAGCTATATTCAGTATCATGTAATAACCTATAATGGAAAAGAATCTGAAAAAGAAAAAAAGTATATGTATATATATGAATCACTTTGCTGTACACCTGAAACATTGTAAATCAACTATACTTCGATTAAAAAAAAACGAAAGCTATGGCAAATATATGTCCTGTGTTAGATGGAAGAAATAGCATGATACACATGATATGGTAAATATAATGTGATAAGTCCCTCCTTTCAGGAACCTGCTGTTTGCTAACCTGGACTTCATGAATGTGCTTAGTACGTAGTGCAGCCAAGTGGAATGGAAAGTCTCTGGACAGTCCAAACACCTCACATCAATGAAGATTCATTGGGCACTCAGTGTGCAAGCTGATGTGTTTTGCAAGGTGCAGAGTGTAAGCATAGTTTCTGCCCTTAAGGTAGTTATCTTCAGACAGGAAAATAGGATATGAAAGCCTTGAAAGTAAGCTTTTTTTTTAAAGAAAAGACTCCATAAGCACTAACAGGGAGGTCTTTGGTGAAGTATCAGCTGGACAATAAGTGTGATGTATGAGGTCCATATTCTTCCACTTCAATAGGTATTATCTGCCCATCACATCCTACAGAATGATCTAGCTGAAAAAGATGTGGAATGAGCAGGTATGTAGACACAAAAAACACGGGCTTCTAAATGTAGGGGTAGTTGGAATGCTTCTCCTGGGTTTCCTAAGGAGATGTCAGCAGCACTGGTGTTGTTCAGAGTCAGTTCAGTGTATGTTATCTGAGAACATGAATCACAGGGTAGGTAACCATTCCTGCCAACGCAGCAAGAGTACCTTTGTAAACCATCATCCCAGAAAGTTTATTTCTGTCACTTTGTCAGCTTCCACTGGTAAGAAAGTATGATTCTGAAGACTGCTTATAGTTTTGGAAATAGATCTAATGCTGTTTTGACAAACTAAAGATTTGTCTAGTGGGTTTGGGGAGTAACTTGGTGCCACCCCAGAGTCCAGAGGTATTGGTGACGGCAAAAGTGTTGACTCAGTTAGTACCCTGCCCCCTGCCGAATTCACCACCTACTTGTGACAGCATCATGGTGTTGTCTTACTACCTGTCATCAATACAGAAAGGTAGTTACCAATACCTCCATTTCTCCAATGAGAACATTTAGATTCACAGTGGTTCAAGTCACATTTCAGTATGAACCGTATCTATAGATCTGTCCCATCTGGCATTCAGAATATATGCTAGAGAGCAATTAAAAGAGAGCCCTTCTTTTGATTTTGCAAAGTCATTTAGCCAGGGCAGGTGGCTATGATTGCTACAGAATCAAAGATTGGTGTGTCCATTTTGGGACAGTAAGCTGGTGGGAACCACCAGAACTATTCATTTATTTATTACCTGATGAAAGGGCTACTTTTTTATTTTTTATTTTTTTTTATTTTTGGCTCTGTTGGGTCTTCGTTTCTGTGCGAGGGCTTTCTCCAGTTGCAGCGAGCGGGAGCCACTCTTCATCGCGGTGCGCAGGCCTCTCACTGTCACGGCCTCTCCCGTTACGGAGTGCAGGCTCAGTAGTTGTGGCTCACGGGCTTAGTTGCTCCGCCGCATGTGGGATCTTCCCAGAGCAGGGCTCGAACCCATGTCCCCTGCATTGGCAGGCAGATTCCCAACCACTGTGCCACCAGGGAAGCCCAGGGCTACTTTTAAAAATGTAAAAAATATAGAGTGAAAACTGAATTAAAGGGTAGCTATAAATGGATTGGGAAACAAGAAATGAACATGTGAGGATGGCTTTAAATGAGAAATGATGACCTCATCTTCACTACATGGAGAGAGGGATGAGGCAGCCGTGGAGACTGGAAACATCAAGTTGGGAAGGGGATAGCAAGAAAGGTGTGGAAGCTCATCGTTTCCACCAGCCTTTCATCGCACAACACAGGCTTCTGACTTTAGCTCCAGACTGGTGTCATTTTAACTCGGTTTGGATTGTTCCCTAAGCATTTCACATAATCTAGTAATTATGTCCTTTTGGATTTGATCATGAATGTGTGCAAGATTTTACTTTCTGTTTGCCAAAAAGTGTTAAAGTAGAAATAACACATTATTTTTGGAGCAGAAACTACCTCTTCTGGCAATCTTATCAAGTGACTAATCTAAGTGGTCCTTAGATTCAGATGAGAGAATAAACGAGAAAAAAAATCATTTTTACATGGAGTAGAAATATTGTCCCCCTTGAAACTGAAAGCCAGGGGAACTCAGCTGATTAAGACCAAAGCTTTAATTAAAAAACAACAGCAACAAAACTTTATTGAGATCTAATTTACATTCCATAAAATTCACCCATTTTTAAGCATTCAGTTTAATAATTTTTGGCAAATGTACTGCGTTGCCCAGCTGTCATGAAAATCCAGTTTTAGAACACATGCACCACTCCAATAAGATCCCTGGTGCCCTTTTTTAGTTAATCCCCTTTTCCATTCAGCTATAGGCAACCACTAATGTACTTTAGATTTCTATAGATTTGACAAAGGCTTTACTTTAAGGAGAACAAGATAGACCAGGAAGATTTTAGGTTGGATTTTGGTGTCTCTGGCCTCAGAGGTGAGGTAGGGATGCTAGTTATGAGCTCAGGTATTGCAGTCTGAATTTTGTAAGTCTTTTGATTTTTACCTGTTGTACAAGAAATGGCCTTGGGCAGTGGAAGAAAACAATACTTAATATGAATTTGTGAGGAAAAATTCACAAGCTCAAATGTGGAAATCCGTGAGAGGTTTCTCAAGGTTATAGACAAGTTTCCCTGGAAAATGGAAGTATTTTCAGAGTTCTCTCACCTGTAGCCACACCAAGGACATTCTTTGCTGGAAGCTTCCCACACACTGAGCCAGGTTACTCCATGTCAGTGGACGCCAATCTTCCCCAAAATCACCTGAGGTCACACTCTGGCCAGAGAAAGGACCAAACATCTCAAACTACTTTTTACAGAAGCTTCTCAACTCTCTCTGGCAGATTTGGAAGCAAGGATGCCCTATTCTTTATTTTCCATTCAAAGTCTGTTCCACTCCTGCTATAGTCAAAATCAAGCCTGCCAAATCTCCAAGAAGACTTTAATATCCCAGTAACTCTCCCTTCTCTTATTCATCCGTTGAACAAGAATTTGTCATTGTGAGCATTGTTCTATTCTGGATGATAGACAGAATAAGAATAAGAAAAAAACTTTTCCCAGAAGTTTCCCAAAAGTTGTTCTCCAAAAGTTTATGTTTTAGTAAGGGGAGAGAAATAATAAACAAATAAATAAGGTAAATTCAGACAGAGGTCGATGATAGAAAGTAATCAAAGCAGGGTGTTAGAGGAGGCATGATTGGTGATGCAAGATGGCGGAGCTAATATAAATAGGGGATCAGGAGAAACTTCTACGAGGAAATGGACATTTTAGGTTAGACTGGAGTCACACAGGGAGCCAGCCAAGAGAAGATTTGCTAGATGGGCATTCCAAGCAGAGAGCATAGTGATTGCCAGAAGTAGCAGGGCATGAGCGTGTTGTGTTTGAAAGACCAAAGCAAGATTGGTGTGGCTGCAACTTGAGAAGGGAGAGAGTGATCCAAAATGAGATCCGAGAGGCTGGGACCCATGGCATTTGGAATTTATTCTAAGTTAAATAGGAAGCCATGGGGCAGAGGGAAGAGGGGTAGTGATGTGATCTGATTAATAACACTTAATCCAGATTACACTAAGGGCTGGGTGTAAAATGGAATCTGTCTCATGAGGAAGCTGGGAGATCCATTTGGAAGTGATAATGGCAGTGACTTTTATTAGGATCATAATGCCTTCTGGTAGTTTCACATGTTGATTCTTTACATGATGCATCCTCTCTTCATTCTTTGTGCATCCGTTAGTGACACACCTTCTGCTTTATTTCCTTTTTTTTTTTTTTCTTAAATAGTCTTCATGGAATTGGCTAAATTACAGTGAGGATGACTTTGAATCATTGATCAGAAATGTTCTTAGAGATAATATAGTGCAAGCTCCTTATTCTGGAATTGAGGCAGCTGAGGTCAAGAGGAAAATCAGTGACTTGTCTGAGTTTATACATCTAAATAATGATGGAGCCAAGAGTAGAACTCAGGACTCCAGGTGTGTCATTGATTGCTCCTTCCCCTAAGGTCTAGCCTGGTTTCTATGCTCAAAAAATATACTCATTTTAGTATTCTGTGATGTGAGGGTCAGATGGATGGGTCAGTGGAAAAAAGAGGCCTGAGCTAATAGGACAAGCTGGCAGAGTCGATCATTGTGCCAGCCCAAGGTGATCAAAATGCCTGAGCAAGGTTGGCGGAGAGTCAGCAAATCGACAGGACTTTAAAAGGTCAGAGTGATGATGAAGACAGCAGATGGACAGAACAGTCAGGGGCAAACGCCAGGCAGGGAGCAGATGAACCTGAGCCTGTCTGAGGGCTTTACAGGACAGTCAGCAGATGGGCTGCGTCGGAGCGTGGGGCACGAGGCACTGTCATTGACACTAATTACTCGTGATGGAGGTCTTTGCAAAACATGGGGGGAATGGTCTTATTTCCTAGGGCATTTCCTGTAACTGTGGACAAGTTCACAACAGCTTTTTATGTTAAATGCACTCGATTGAGGAACAGGGAGGTATTTGCAGTTTGCCTTTCCCCCTCTCATTCCCTGTTTGAGATGGAGAGATACCGTTTAAGGCCTGCCACAGTGCCCAGCTGATGACATTTCTTTTGAGGATTGCACATTTTCACAAATTAAAATTCCGTTAAAGGTAAAATACTCAGAAGTGAAACAATGCATAACCCGACAGATGAGGTGATTTTTGTAACACAAATTGGCAGGTAAAACAGGAGATTCAGACATGGAAAAGACACCAAAACTGTCACAGCATCTCTGTTGGCACAGTTGGATACCAAAAAAAATAAAAAAGAAAGATGGTTATCTGTTAAATATAATGAGTCTGAACAATTATGAGATTCAATAGAAAGGCTATAATTTTTACCTCATCAGAAAGTACTAGATATATAATTTAGCATTTTAACTCAAATGCTAAATTTTTTTTGTGAGCAGTTCTAATGGCCCAAGTGTGGTGTTGGGTTCTGGTGAGGCAAACAAATTAAAACTTTTTTTTTTTTTTTTTTTTTGCTGTACGTGGGTCTCTCACCGTTGTGACCTCTCTCGTTGTGGAGCACAGGCTCCGGATGTGCAGGCTCAGTGGCCATGGCTCACGGGCCCAGTCGCTCTGCGGCATGTGGGATCTTCCCGGACCGGGACACGAACCCCAGTCCCCTGCATTGGCAGGCAGACTCTCAACCACTGCGCCACCAGGGAAGCCCTACAAATTAGAATTTTATCCTCATTGTCTCTCTTGCCCAACACACCAATATATAATTTTATTTCAGACTTAGAAAAGATCATTTAGTTGATTGATACAGCAATAAAAAGTCATTTTAGATCAACCGAGATAAAAACCTTGACTCAAGTGTCTGTTTCACAATAATCTTCCTTCTCAAGTTACCAAGACCTTACTTAAATGACTAAAGTATGGCACATAAAATTTGTTCCCTAGCAAAACTTTCACTGACGGAAGGCTGTAACGGATCTGAAGGCATTTCCATCTTAAAGTGTCATTTTGATTCTGTGGAAATCATGGGAACTGATTTACTTGTTTGTTTCTTGGTAGTTTAGCTATTTCTGATGTACATGTTCTATTATGGGTTCTTCCATCAGCAGATCCAGAGATCAGGATTGAGGAAATGTAATTTACTTGGGAAGTGCAGGAAAAGCCTATGGGGAGAGAGGAAGTGATGCAGGAAAAGGAAGGCAGCCAATAAAGGTGAGCTATTAAACCAACATTGCAATGGGTGTCTGGAAAACGATGCAAAACATACAGTACATCGAATCTCAAGACATTGATTGAAGACGGCCCTGCCCCGGGAGTATTAACTCCTTAGCACTTCTGGCCTGCCATGCAGTAGCACATCTGGGCAACCCACCTTTCCATCATTCCAGAAACAAAGGTCAGCCACTGGCAATTGGCAGTCAGCCTACTCCCAGCACACAGAATGGCCCCAGGAAAACGCAGGGGCCATTGACAGCCCCTACTACACCTGGTTGGTCCAATTTTAGATTATCTGAAAAACTGAGTAGCACAGAGTTAACTCCTAAAATCTTGGCTCTCTTTTTAAGCCATTACTTCTGTCTTTTCCCCTTATCTATAGTCTAATCAAGAGATTTGAATTCCTTCATCTTTCTATTTATGCTCTCTCCCTGGAAGAAATACTCTGGGACAATCAGGCAGTGGGCAAAATGAGAAGAAACAAAGCTACTTGAATGATTCATAAACTGGAGAAGCAGACCATGCATAATCAAGGGTTGTCAGAATAGGCCTTTGTAACTAAGAGGATGCTTTAGATATTTCAGCTGAATATAAGAACAAATCAACTAGAGCTTGTGTCACTGTCATAATGTCACACATGTAGTAGGCATCTCCATTTGAATATGACACTTTTAGGCAATATAAAAAGCAAGTCAAACCAATGTGCTCCTTTCCCCCTGGAGTCTAAAATCTGAATAAGACACTTGTATCCTGAAATGGATATAAAAGCATAGTCCAGGGTGCACAAAAGCAAGCGCCCCTAATGACCATGAAGGTAAAGTGAGTGAGAAAGCGAGCCAGGCGTAATATGACAGATAGTAGGTAACACTTATCCTCATGGTCAAGAATATAATGTGAGTGGTGGCATCTTTTGTAAAATGAAGAACTTGCACTCTGTCTAAAGCGGACAGGTTGCCCTGTGGAGATGTGGTCCCAGTGGTTTTGGATCAACTGAACTTTCCATAGTAGGTGTATGGATGCTCATGTGACATTGTTGACAGTTTTAAATGAGTAGGTAATTCATAAACATTGAAAACACTATGAAGCTCAGATAAAACACATTTTCTGACCAAATTCAACATGCAGGCCAAATTTAGCTGGAGACCTCTGATGCAGAGAGAAGTATGAATACTAGATGACTTCCACTGCTGAATGTAGAAGAGGTGTGTGTGTATGTTTGTATAAGACAGACAGAGAGAGGGAGGGAGGGCGGGAGGGAAGGGAGAGAGAATCATCTTTGTGCTCACGATGAATATATATATATATATATATATATATATATATTTCTATATGTGTATAAATATATGCATACATATTATTTAAAACAATGAACTAAGTATATTTTCTGAGAGGATGAGTAGGAAGGATATAAAGATAACTATTTTCCATATACTCCTGCCATTTCAATCATGTTTCCACTTCAAGGCCAACTCTGCCATTGCCACATCACTGACTCCTTGCCTTTATCAGAAAAGATTTTTGCAAGAGGGGTTTCTTGGTGTGTAGGCAGATTTGGAGGGAAATCCATAACTCGATAGGTCTGGCATAAGGTAAGAGGTTTACACTGCTCATTTTGTGAGAGAGAGGAAGACATGGAGAGGCTTGTAAGGACTTTGGATCGTAGCTTGAGAATAGAAACAGCATATATTGAGAGTTCCTGGGTGCTGAGTCCTGAGATAGATATTTTCCCTTTGTTATCTCACTTGGTTCCAACAACCATCTTGTATGGTGTTAAGGAACCATTTTGGAAAAGGGAAAATACACCCCTCTATTTATAGCTGTACACAAAGACCTAGAATTTAAACAACTTGCTCCAGATTATAGAAATAATACACATTAAGCACCAAGGCTCATATACAGTTCATACTCCTTAAAGTATGCATGCAACCCTATACATATGATTTTCTAAGCAGCCAAAATTGTTTACATTTTCCAGAAAGTAGGGAACTAGGCATTAATTTGTATTTATGTGTGATATTCCTGTTTGGAATATAGGTTGATAAATGTTGCTCGATTTGGGGACTGTCGGTAGAGCTTGTACTTTTCATGGTGCCTGACCTAACCTGACTGCATTACTCCCATGACCCGTTTGCCTCTTGGAGTCTTTCCAATGGGTTAGGTAGATTTTTCAGAGCAATGTGTTAAGCCATCAACAGACACCTCAAGCATTTCAAAACTTGGCCCTGGAGTAGAGGGGGAGGGTCGGTTCTCCCTAACCCAGGACTTCATGTCTGAGGATGGCTGTCTCAGAGCAAACTGTGGTGGGGACTGTGACCAGAGGTGGGAAATGGATGTTTGCCAGTGGCTCTTGAATGTGATGTGTCACCAAAGCAGCAAAAGCTGGGAGGGAGTTGGAGGTGGAGAAGGGGAGACGGATAGATTGTAAGTAGTAAAGCCAAAATCACAGAGAGAAGCAGGAACCAGCATCCCTGAGAATGGAGAGAGTAACAGTGCTTCCTCATCTCTTGCTCCTCTGAGATCAAGCTCTTCGTCTTGCCTATATTTCTGTTCTATTTCCTAATTCTTCCAGTAAACACCTATTTTTAATTCATACTAGTCTTGAGTATGTTTCTGTTTCTTGAAATTGAATGACCCCATTTAAAGGGGCATTTTTTGGGGAAGTGTGATGTGAATCAATATGGAAGCCATCGTTTTCCCCATACTTGGGAAAAGAAGATGATTGGCAAATAATGACTTGTCCTGACTTCATCATCTTAAGGACCCCAAATCTCAAGCATCTCACTAAGAAAGAAAGGTGGTTGTTACCTGCTTTTGTCCTTCTCATTTTAGTGAGGAAATTGAAGGGAAAAAAAACTGGTTGAAGGTAAAATTCTACATGCCATATTGCGTCAACTTTTTTTTTGAGCCCTCATTTTAGATCTACCAACTGATTTTTCTCCTAAAGGTTTTAAGGAATCAGCTTTGTTTGTTTTCTCCATTTCATATAACATTTTGTATCTTTGAACAGCAACATAAAATTTTAAAATGTGATAGTGTTATTTTAAGTTACACTAATTTTTAATGTATTAAAATTTTTAATGTATGAAACACCTCTGCAGAGATGCTGCTAGAGCATCTATTTTCCCTGATCTGTCTGTGCACAAGGTTAGCAGACAGGAAACAGTTACTTCACCATTCAATAGGTAATTGGAAATGACACTGAGACTATTTTACTTAGTAACAAATGAATCAGCCTGTGTTTTTAACATGTGATTTAGAAACACACTAAGACCACAGATTGGTTCTTTTAGTAACATAATTTCATCATTAATCAGTCAGTATTCATGGGCCACCTTTGGAAAGAGTGTGTTAGATGCCAAAACAAATACATCTAACAGATGTATAGAAGTGTAAATAAATGATTGAGAGAGCTGTCTTTTAACTTTACTAATGATATACTGTACTCTCTCTGATGTTGGACTGAATTGGAAACATTTATGATTAAACTTTCACAGACTAGAGTGATAGGGGAGTGGGTTATCTTTGTTGAATGCATTTTCTAAGTAGTAATGGAAATTATTTTTTCTTAAATAATTATTGTTGAAAATCTATAATAGTATTCTATTCTTCAGCCTGAGAAAAATAGCCTAGTAATGTAGTCGGTAACTCTGGATTCAGTATCTTCTTCCAGTACCACCAATGAGTCCTAATAAGCATCAGGGCTTATTATAAAGTTGAGGAGTAAAATGGACTGTGCTGAATCTGTAATAAGCTGAGAATCTTCCTGGTGTGGGAGTCTGCTTCTCTTTTCTTCCTCCCCATCTCTTCTCTTTTATCTCTTCCTTATCCCACTTTTTCTCCTCTTCTTTAGTAAAAATCCTACTTACAAAATTGTTTTATTGACATTTCCTTTATTCTTGTAAAGCTAGAGTACAAATATAAGACAAAATCCCCATGCTTGAGCAATTTGTTTAATTGGGGCTCAAAGTATAAAATATACAAGTTATGGGCTTGATGTTGAGTGCACGTTGTCATATCCTAGACTCAATGGGGATAATATTCTGAAAATATAAAACCAATGTAGTTTTTTTATTGCCTCCATCCATTGGTTTTCTGCTCCAGCCACTTTGGAAAATAGGAAGCAGGTGGCAGAGGATGTGATGAAGCCCTTGAATCTATGAGAGTAGAAGACCAGAGGAGAAGTAGTAGTAGAAACAAGTGATCTGATACTGTGTCCTAGTTTCCCCCCTCCAGTCACAGCAAAATAAAAATGCTTAGTCACAGAGAGGGTCTGAGTTAGTGACTCCTTGCCTAACGTGGTTGCTTTATTTCCTAGAAGTAATTTGGATGTTCCCTGGTGACCTTTTGGGGTTGGGGGAGGAGGCTGAGCTCAAAGCCTGGTACGTACCCCCCCAGGCTGCAGGATACATAGCTTAAGCCAACAGTTGAGCTGCAGGACATGCTTAGACATAAAGGGATCCCTTGCAAGAGCAAGGGGTAAAGTGGGTGGAGAAGTGTCCTGGACTGAACTAAGAAAAAAAGCCAGGAATTCAGCAGTCACATCTTAGCAGACAACTTTGCAAGTACTCAGGATGGCGTAGCCTAGGTGAAGACACTGACCAAAGACCCACGCAAAACTCAAGTACCTCATTTAATCACCATGGCATCACCTAAGCTTCCTGCTTCCCTTAAGATGCCATTTTGGGAAGAGGATGCATTAGAAACTCTAAAGCCCTGTGATTTATCCATAAAAGACAGAGTTCACCACCTAAAATAATCTTATCAACAGAAAGAGACTAAAAGACCTACATGGTTGCCTTTAAAACGTGATATTGGGACTCCCTGGTGGTCCGGTGGTTAAGACTCTGCTCTTCCACTGCAGGGGGCAGGGGTTCGATCCCTGGTCAGGGAACTAAGATCCTGCATGCCTCGTGACACGGCCAAAAAAAAAAAAGTCGTATTTTCCTGCTGCGTTAACATCCCCGCAAACAGACTGTGAGCACCCCAGCCCAGTGATCAGGTGCCCCAGTGTGATAAGGTGGCCCCTTGCCACAAGTTCTTCTTCCTACCCTCCTCTGACTTTGATGGAGTGACATTCAAACACGCCAGCGTGGACCCCCCTGACTCCTGATCAAGTCACTTGCTCACAGTTCCTCACGCTCTCTGCTGCCCACCACCCTGGTGCTCCCCCCAGGTGCTCCCCTCATGGCCTGATGTGACTGTCTCTCTGGGACCTGTGAATATAGTAGGCTTTGTTTTTCCCTGAGCCTCTTCTCTATCTCCTCTTATGGCCGCACCTGACTGATCATCTCATAAAAAAATATAAAACAAGGCAGAAAAAGGAAAGAAAAGATGATGACACCTTTATTAGAAAATTCAAGTTTTTTTTTTCTCCTTGCTTTTAATGGAGTAGGAATGTGTTTTCCTGTAACATCTGAGTGTGACATGTATAAATTTCAACCCATAACTCCCAGTGAAGTATCTAAGAATCTTTTCTCTACATCCCATCTGTAGGAGGAAAGGGAGAAGCACTCCTAATGGCAGAGGCTGGAAGATCTTTGTAAAGTGTGTTGAGGAATTTGACTTTAAACATAAAGCTTTTTTATGTAGCAAGTTATGTGGAGTGTTGGATTACATGAACACCCTTTTGAGAGTGAGATAGTCTTTGCTGGCTAGAGTAGAGAATGGCCTCCTGGCATCCATGTACAAACCTGCTTTCATTTACTACATAGGACACTTTGTGGTTCCTTTCAGGAGGATGGGACGTTTGGGTTTCAGGTTCTCAAGTTCTGAGTCTAAAGTTGTTGCAAGAAGCAAAAACATACGTGATAACTTTGAGAAGCTTAAAAGCACACTTGTTGGTGGGTAGAAAAGGAATTAGTGACATTCCTTCTCATCATCATCTGTTTTATGTTCCTTGAAATAATTCCCATTACGCAAGCATATACATACCTGCTTTCCTTTCATCCAAAGCTTAAGCGTGGGGGAAGATTTGGTTCAAGACTCTCCTTCCTGTTGAGGTCTTAGGCACACATCCCATCCCTTCCTTCTTTTCAGTATCTGTTTTCTGCATTTTTTATTTAGGGACTCGTTATATTTTGCCTCCAGAATTGTCAATAGTATTATGAGAGTTTACTGTTTCCTCAGGAAAGATTATAAGCCCCATAAAGACAGCACCCATGTCTTACGATATCAGCCTACCCTTCTGGGCACAAAGGAGATTAACTAGATCTTGGTAACTAAAGCTAAAGCCACATGACTATCCCAAATAAATGGATACAATCTTTTAGAAATTCCTGGTGAACCCTTTTAATCAGCTCTATTAAGTCGTGTTTAATAAAAGGCTGAGTGTGATGAACTTGTGTGTTGACTAAAAAAAAAGGAGAACTAAGAAGGTTCTGGAACACTACGAAGGTTCTGGCTGAAAGTGTGGAGGATGATAGATGAAGTCAGAGATTTTGTTACCTGTTGAATCGTGGTGGTTTTGTTTTATCCTTTTGGCACATCAATATGAACTTGGCTGAACATACCCTAGAAATACTGACAAATTATGACAGCAGGTAAGGGATCAGTTAATTCTCCAAGTCTAAAAGTCTGTTCCCCTCCCCTCCTAGCATATGATTTTGGCATCTGCCTCACTAGCAAGCTGCTATGAATCTACAGTGTTGTGAGGGGAAACTCACAATATTTAAGAAATATGAGCATACTGTTTAGATTACATATTTCAAATATTGCACCTCCCCCTTAATGTCTGACTAAAGCCCAGCTGGGAAGTAATTTTGGTTCAGTGGAAGTTGTATGCCAATTTGTATTTTTCAAGTTTTGCTTCAAGGCTCAGTCAAGAGGATCCATCGTGAGCTAACATGCTCACTTTGGCACTTTTGGGGAACGGTCGGAGAACAGTTGGAGTTCCAACTCGAATTGTGTGAAATATTCCAGACTTTTTAGGGTGGATTCCAATTCCATTGGAGAAATTTCATTAGAGAGTTCTATGTTAAGACAGATTCTATTGACTGTCTTTTCAGAAATTGCAACAGGAATGTCTCACTGCAGATATTTTTTTCTCTCTAGAGGGGTTTTAAACCATTTCATGAGGCTGAAAACAGAGTCTTACAGAGTTAGGATGTAATGGACAAGGGGAATACAGTTGCTGCTTATGCTCCCGAAGCTTGCAAAGCAGAAATGTTTACTAAGGTTCCATCACCTTTACTTTTTCCGCTGAACTTTTCAAAACTTACGGAGACTGTAATTGAATTTTGTTATGTGATCTAGAAATTGTGGAACTCCTATCTCTCAGAATTTAGCTTGGGAGCTGTGTTGACATCATAGAACCTGCAGTGTCTCAGAAAGTCTTTTAATGCTTAATCTCACTGAGAGGTAGCATATATATATTTATATATATTTGCGGGCCTCTCACTGTTGTGGGCCTCTCACTGTTGTGGCCTCAGCTGTTTCTCATCCACCCTCCAGGTAGTAATATTATGTTTACATTACAGAATGAAAATGGGAGGCTGGAGGTTTTAAGAGCATGTGTTCTATTAGATTGCCTCATTTAACTTTCATGCACTGCAGTCCTTTTCACGTTTGATATTTCCCTGACTTCTTTCTAATGCCGTGGTTTCGTTTGGACCCTCCTGTGTGAGGTGGTAATGATACTTCTACCTGTTCTTCCCTGGTGTGGTGACAACTGATGAAGAGTACAGTTTTGCCCGCAGCACCTGACTTTTTAATAGTCTTGCTTACTAGGAGTGTTGAATTTCATATGTAAATGAGGATAGGGTAAGCAGGCTAGAATCACAATTTCTGGCCACCTACGTCTTTTTCTCTCCTTCTATGGGAAGCACTGAATGAGATGATGCCTTTAAAACACAGCATGGTTCCTGGTTCATGGAAGGGTTCAATAAATGTTAGCTAAGATAATAATTATTGTTTGGATTGCATTGCATTTGCTATTTCTAGAAGTCCAATTTTAGACCAATGAATTGCTTTTGAGCTCAGGAGGAAGAAAGTATTTCATCAGAATTCTCCAACAATTTCACTCCCTCTTCCACACTTGTGCTGCTTGGAGATGCTTCGAGTTTGGCAGTTAAAATGTTTGCAGAAGCCAAACTCTCTTGGCTGCTTCGACGACCCTGAAATGCCCATTTTGATGCAGCACTAAAGGCTGCAATTCAGAAATAATGCTCAAATCTTTGACCATTTATCTACCTTCTAACTTGAATCCACTTTCACTAAACTACCTGCTCATTCATTTTCTCACACCTACTTACTTTTCTCTTCTATTTATCAATCCAACAGCTATTTTTCTACTTTTCTGACTTCTAATTGCACCTCAATTTCTTTGCTCCCTTTGTTCAAACATTTATTTTTGCCTTTAAAAATATTTTTCTCATTCGTCAGATACTCTCTTCATTATTTTATACCTATGTATTTTCTGAGGTTGCCCTGTCTTCACTCAAGCTTCTGGTCTCTAAGACCCTCCCTTTTTCCCCCATCTCATTACTGTTATTTCTGACTGAGTCCACATGGCAGCCAACCAGGTATGCGTTTTGCCTTTCACGTATGATTCTCATTTCTAGCTTTGGGGTTTTGTACATAACTTTTCCTTTGCAATTTCCTCTTTGGCACTTTATCAATAATCCAGTCCCCCCACTGCCTTCTTTAAGTTTCTTCTCAGAATTGCGTTCTTTCAAGAATTTTTTACATCTCGATTATGGGGTATGCCTCCTCAGTGAACTGGAATCATAGACTATTCTAAGTATCTTTGAGATCATGCAGTCAAATCTTCTCATGTTATAGGTGAGAAAACTGTGGTCTAGAGTGGCTGACTTGGGCTGTCCCAGATCATGAGAACCATCAGTGTCAGAACAGGACCTGGGTATCTCTAAAATTCCATGCCCTTTCCTTGCACCTGCTCTATCTCAGCACACACAGACCCGTCATGCATGTGCCTTTTCCCCCTCTCAGTTATTTTGTAAACTCTTGGAAATCAGGAACTATACCTCTGTGCTTTTTGTCTTCCATCATCCTCCATAATATCTAACCCAAATTGAATTCTCTAGAAGCGTTCACTAAATGTTGGTAAATATTCCTAAATGTTGTCTGGCTCACTCTACCAGTTTTATTTATTTTCTGTTTTCTGCCTTAATTTCCATATATTTGATTCCATATCCTTGTTCCCATTTCTTTTCATTTTTTTCCCTCTTTTTTTTTTTTGGCCTCAGTTCCTTTCCCCCTCCCACATTCTCATTACTTTTAAAATTATAGTTATCTGATTCATACTAACTTTCCATTTTGTGCTCAGATATCTTTTCTTATATTTCTTATATCATAACTAGATTTCAGTTAGAAGATAAAAGGTAGGTAGTTAATGGCTCCTTTTTTAGCAGGTGGGCAGCAAAAACCAATAGCAGCATGTCGAGTATGGTTGACATCATTAAGCTTTATTTATTTATACAGAGTCTGAATAAATTAACCCTCCATGTCTAACTCAAGTCTTTTATCTAGCTGACTGCACTTGCTTCATGACCTTTTGAAGTGTTTGACATTTTTCACTGGGAAATCTATTTACTCGTTTGTAAATCAGTTAACAACTATATGGTATTGTGCCTAATGGAAAGAGTTGAACTAGATGCTGATTTTCTGTGTTGATGAACTGGAAGCATCCAGACATTACTTCTTATAAATGCATAACATACAAAACTCAAAGATATAATTTGATTGTCTTAGAGTCCTGCTCTTTTAAAACAATATTGAAAAAGGAAGGTTGAAAGTTTTGCTAAGGAAAGTGGGAAGACCATTCCAGGAATGAGAAAAGGCGTGATTTACTGCTTTGGATGGGAGAGAGGGAGCAGGTTACTGTGTTTTCCTGCCTTTAACAGAAATCAAAGAGTGGATTAAAGAGAAAATAGGGTCTAAGAGTAGAAGAGTTGCTCAAATTCTTGAAGCCAGTGACCCAACATCTCCTATTTGGTATCAAAAGGAAATATAAGGCAAGACATGGCAACTGTTGGGATGCAAACTCGTTAAATGAAAGTGTCTTTTCCTTTGAAGGACTGGAAAGGCTCTGACTTTCATATAAAGTATATTGGGTTAGCCAAAAAGTTTGTTCGGGTTTTTCTGTAAGATCTTATGGAAAAACCCAAAAGAACTTTCTGGCCAACCCGGTACCTTCTCTGGACGACCTTCTTCACATAGAAAGACTCCTTATAATCCCCTGTTTAATCTGTACCTACTCTGTCTTAGGCCTTCCTTTGCATTTATCAGTTCATCAGTCATCACGGCTAATTCTGGGTGGAGTGTTATCAGTTCCATGTTACAGACAAGGGAAAAGAGTCACAAAGAGTCAAACAGTATGTCCATAGTTGACCAATACTTGTGGTAAAACTAAGATTCAACTCTGACATTTATCTGACTTTACAGCATTAAATTGTTTTTCCAGGCTACATTACTTCTTGGTGTTAAACATATCGTATAGGTTTTATGAACTCTAGTCACAAAACCCTACCTGGTCTGTTCTTTTCCACTGATGCCTAAAAACACACCCTTCCCCTCCCCACCCTCACTAGTGCCTCCTTAATGTAATGGTGCATTTGGTGCAGTTACAACTCTGCCTTCATGTCTTGGTTGTGAAAAAATAGGAAGTCTCTGAAAACTCAACATTAATTAATAATTATGGAGGGAATTATTTTTCCATCAGTCAAAAGAAAACATGTCCTTATGTTGAGGGTTCAAAGACGGCTTTGTGTAAAATTAGAAGTGTGCACGTTTACACGTTCATAGATTGGACTGCTGACCTTCATCCACCTTTATCCTCCTTCCCCTGATCCGATACACACACACACACACACACACACCCCACACACACACGCACATATACTCATCATTGTAGAAGAATCGCTATAAGGTCACGTGACTATAGCTCTTTATTCTGTAAATCACATTATTCTTAAGGGAACGATTGTTTACTGATGGGTTCGTGGAGGTTACTAAAGTCTTTCAAAGTGCCACCTATGATGGATTAAAAAAAAAAGACAGTGAAATACAAAGGAATTTCCCCCATGAAGGGGAAAATTGCATGTCTGACTCAGATAATTTGTCTTTCTGGAAGATTATGGCTCTGTACCAAACTATGAAGAAATCTGCTTTTAAAATCCTAACAGCCTTCTTTTGGAGAAGTATTGTGATGATGTTGATACAATTTCAAATTCTGTTTAAAATAATCAGCTAGCTACATGGCCATTTTATTGAAGCCAACTATTTGCGTAAAATTTCCTATTTCCTTGTGAATACTTACTCTCAAGAGTACACAGTCTTCATTTTGTTAGGTTTTTAAAATGATTTGAAATATATTCATGAATTCACTGAATTTTTTTGTAAAATGTATTCCAACTTCCTTAGATCACTTCTAAATATCTGTAAATAATTAAATCATCCTATTCTTTTATTGAGGTTGGATATAATATAAAAGTACCATTTCCTCATGCGTGAGTACATTTTATAACTCTTCTTAACTTTTATAAAATACTTTTACAAAATAAACAGTCTTACTAAACAAATACATGTTACTGCTCAGAAAATCCTCTGAAATATGTATATTATATATCAGAAGAAACTCTTTTGCCAATCCCTTAAAGCACTATTTGATACAGACCAGGAGAGCTGGAATGTTTTCAGCCTTTTTAAATGAAAATATGATTTTAGTACTTGGCCAACTTATTTTACCATTTTCCTCTTGAGCCAGCAAATGTTTATGAACAAGTCAGCTGGTGGAGTTGAAAGGTTCTGAAGCCTGCCAAGGCATGTCGGTTGTTTTATGTTTGAATTCCCCAAGGAAAAGAAAAGTAGGGTATGAGCCAGAAAATATCATCCGCTATCTTCTCTCCCCAGGGCAGTAGCTCTGCTTGGCCATCAGTGAAGCTGCCCATCCTTTACTTTGTAGTCACCTTGTGACTTTTCACATCAGTTGAGCTGTGAGATGTTAGAATGCTTGGAGACCAGGCTGCTTGTGCTGGCATGATTGTAGGAAGAAATTGAGATATCTGAGCAGAAGTAATTGTACACCTGTACTGTTGGCAACTCTGTGTCATAATGACTTCTGCAGTTGCCAAGTTTCATGAATTTCAAGTTAGCCAATTAATTTGGCTTCTAGTATAGAGAAAAATGAACCCACAATCTAAGCTTTTCGTTATACAAAGAGGAAGAAAAAGCTTATTTTTCTAGATTCTTTTGTATATGTTTCAAATAGCACAGTTGTGTTATATTGTTAACTGAAGCTTGTTTCACCTTTAAAAGATTTTTTTTGTCTCTGCCTTAGAATTACACTAAATCAAATAAAGTGTTGATTATATAATTTTAGGTGTTACCAGATTGGGGAGAGAACTCATTTGAGATTTTATGTGTGTGTGTGTGTGTGTGTGTGTGTGTGTACACATTTAAAATAAATCATAGAATTTACATCTTTTTCAAATTGTTAAGAAGAAAGACCTGAGCTAATAACAACATTGAATAGAGAACCATTTTCACACCTTTAAATACAAAAGCAATGAGAACTGTCTCAAAAAATGTGCCATCTGAGTTGTTCTAAGGGATAAGTATGGGCTGTTTGTGTGAAGCATACGCATTTGACTGTGACATGGCCTGGAATTTGTGTAATGAAAGTTAAAGAATGCTTCTTGTCATCTTCATCCTACTGGTTTGTTTGACACATCCCTGCTATACTTCCTGTCCACCCTCTGCCGCTAATACTGAAAGAGAAAATGTAACCAAGTCTCTCAAGTCCTTTTAGACATCAGCAGGACGTAACTAAACAATGAAATATTTATCTCAGCCCAGGTTAACCCTGTAACAGATATGAATTAATTAAATATCATGTGTCTCATTTCATATTTATTGACCATTTTACATTTTTCAAATTCCAAGTCATCTAGTCTTAGTGTTCTCTATAGTTCTATAGTTATCAAATATTTCTCATAATAGATTTGAATATTTTTGAACCTGCACTCACAGCCGCTATGAAACTGTGATGTCAAAGACTATAATGTAGATAATTTAAAGAAAATTTTCCATGATAAAAATGTAAATTTTACTCAAATCCATATTGTACATATTTACAAACCCATATTACTCAAATCCATATTGTACAAAACATTTTCTTCCTAGCTGTGTAGATGAGAAGCAAATTAATCTTAGTGTCCTCTTAGTTTTGAAGGTATTACACTTAAATCTATTAGGGTAGCTTAAAATTTTTTTTCTGTGTCACATCATTGCATATGACTGATAGTGAAAATTGGCACGCAGACAGACATTCCTGAGTGTGAATGTGTAGGCTGTCTCAGTTCTAAGATGGTAAAAATTCCTGTTATAAAAAGGGGCAGTAGTGAAAGAAGCTGTAGTTGTCAGACATATGTCACATTGAGGGAAAGTCACTTTGTGGGCAGCGTAAATTAGGTTTGAGAAAACTTAGACCACTAAAAGGTATACTAATTATCACAGGAATGTTTAAATTACACTATGAAGCATTTTAGCAATTAAGTTTCCTGTGGATTTGAATCACAGTAACATCCAAAAAAGACAGATGCCCGCCTGATGGAGAAGTGGAAGCAGTGGCTCTCTAGCAAAGATTAGAGGTGCCTCATTTAATATGTTTCTATATCAGAGAATAAACAACTCATGAAAAAAATACAAGGTGATGGAAGATGGCTTGTAAAATTTGCATCAGTGAGAGAGAAATGAAATCTGTAGCCCGGTCAGACCTTGAATTCTAAACTCAGACCATTAATTGTTGCAGAGGTACAACCTAGTTAGATAAGAATTACAAAGACACTCTTGTGCCATTTTGGTGGTAACATAAAAAAGCAGAAATTAAGGCAAACACTGCAATAATGTTTCTATAGGGATCATATTGCCAGTGAAAAAGTTGGACAAAGAACTCTATATGTTGAATTCATGAGACCAGGAGTCTTTTTATTTAACTATTAATCACCTAAATAGCACTTTAAATCCAGGTCAATTGATGTTATCACTAGTTCTCTAAATATCTATGAAACAAATATCCATTGTAAAATATGGAGTGATATGTGGACTACTTTTCTGAGCATAACTGATGTTAGTTGGCTTGGTTTCAGCAGTAATTACTTAGAGGATTCAGCTATCCAGGTAAGTTTTATATGATGTCAAGTCTATGAGGCTTAATGGTTTCCTCTTTAATCCATTCTATTACCAAAGGCATGAATAAGTATTGTATTATCAGGAAAAGACTGTATCCTAGATTGGACTGGATCAGGAAAATACCCTTTGGCCAAAATTTCTATTTGCAACCCAGAGTGGAAAGTCCTTTCTAAATTCTCTACCCTTTGCAGGGCACTGTTAAATGATGTCATGATAGAGGAGTGGGTGGAAACGCGTCTTAATGAGAATGTCCTTTTGACAGTGAGTTGAACATGTAGAAACACATTATTTTAAGAAACCCATTTTGGAAAAAAATAGTTAAATAAAAAGTAAGATGGAAATCAACTTTAAGGGAAAACTATGGAACAAATTACTCAGCCCTTAGGGCACGTTGCATCTTTAGATGTCAATTTGTAAAATGTCTCTGTTAGCTGTTAATAAAACTGAATTTATGACCTATTGGAGAATCAAAAATGCTTGGTGTATTGCTTTAGTTCATCAGATGAAGTATGGCCTCTTGGCATAAGATTAGATTTGAGTATACTCTTTTGTTTGATGTGGTTGCTTTCTCTCTGTGTGTGTGTGTGTGTGTGTGTCCAAAGTAAAAAGATAGATAGAACTCAAATTTTCTACAAAAGCTTATCTTATACAATTTGTAGAACATTTTGTTTCACTTAAATGAAGAGTGCCATAGTAAAGATATTGTTGTTTGTGAAGGTAATAGTGGTAGTTCATACCTTACACCTGTTTTTAACCACTGGAGATATAAGTGACCTTAAAGTGGTCTCCTTTCATTCATTCATTTTTGAACTAAGTCCTTTGTTCCACATTCACATGCAAACTACAGTGTAATTTCTGTTATTTGAAACATCAGTGTGGTCTGTTCTTAAAGGTTGACATTAAAATGCTTCCGACAGTCTCTAAACCTGAAATGTCACATGGGGCTTTTTTCTTCTGCAGACAGTGAAGGATCAGAATAAGTTAAAAATCATTGGGAGTAACTTCCTTAAGATTTGATGTGATATCTGGCACCAGAATTTAAGACCCAGATTAATTATGACATAGGAACAATGTTGAGTATCTGAGAGCAAGGGTAGAGAACCACGATTTCCTCTTGTGACTCTCAGGACCGTGGATATAGGTGCTGCTTCTCTAGTGCTTCTCAGGCATCTTAGGTATTGTCTGTTATAGGGCTTAGCGTGTTGGGTTGGCATTATTTGCATGCCTTGAGTCCTTGAGTGTGGGGATTCTTTCTTTTGATCTTTAAGGTCTACATCAGGGTTTCTCAAGCTTGATGCTGTTGACACTTTGATCCAGATCATTCTTTGATGCAGGGCTGTTTCATGCATTGTAGATTGTTTAGCGCCATATCTGGCCTCTATTGACTAGGTGCCAGCACAGCCCGCCTACCAGTCACGACAATCAAAAATGTCTCCAGATGAGGACCAGCTCATGGCACATGAGCTGGCACATGGTTGACATTTAGTAAATATTTTCTGAAGCAATAAGTGCAATTATTGACACATCATGAAACGATAACACCTCTACCGGTGAATGCAGAAGTTCGTTCTGGGTTTGAATGGCTCTGAAAATATTATTTAGTCATGTCAGAGTGGAAAGGCAGCTCCAGTTTTCCAGCCAATTCTGTTCTCTAACTCTCAGTAAATGTGGGTGACTTTCCCTATTGGCCCCCACTGCCCTCCCATTCCCTCAAGCCTCTGCTTGAGGACTTGTAGCTGTGCAATGCCGGCAGACTGCTGACAGTGAGCCAGACAGTGTCCCTGTGTAGACATCTGCAGCTCATTTTGACTTGAGAAGTGGTGGAACACATTACAATCAGATACAGAGCCATGCATACACACCCTCACAGCCAGCAGAGGTGGAAGAAACTAGATATTGGCAGAGCAAAGATAACGCTCCTACTTCAGTTGTAGTAACACTGTATGAATCTTCATATCTAAGGGGTCAGTATATAGTTATAAGAATCTCATCTTCACCTTTCAACTACATGACTTGGGATAATTCTGCTAAGTTCTCTGACCTGCTGTTTTCTCACTGATAAAATTAAAAGAACAGTGGGATCTACCTCCTCTCGCCCTGGTTCGGGTCTCTGCTATGCGTTTCCCTCTTACTCTCAGCATTCCGTATTGGAATACTCATCACTTGGTTATAATTATTTTTTCCTTTGCTTGCACTCTTGCTGGGCTGTAAGGTGTGTAAGGGGCGGGCTCAGATCTCTCTCATTCACCAGAGTTTGGGTCACAATGCCAGTGCATGTTTTTCCTGAAATAAAGGCATGAAAGTGCTTTGTAATAGCATATGCTGTAAAAATGTTAGTAATGGTCATTTATTCATTCAATAGATGTTTAATGAGCACCTGCTTTTCAAAGCTAAGTTCGGGCACTCTCTAGATCCAGAAATACATATAGCAGGGAATAGATGAAAGTGCCTACCTTCATGGAGCTTGCATTCTAGTGGGTCATGCAGTCAATAAGAAATGAAACCTCTGTTAATCATCTCTCTACTTACCTACCTAACTGCTTACCCATCTCCCTAACTTCTGATAGTTGTAAATGGGTAAGTGCTATGAAAAAAATATAGCAAGATGAGATGAGAGCAATGGAGGGAACTGTTTTATAGAGAGTGGCAAGGGAAGGCTTCTCAGGAAGTAATTAACATTGTAATTTTTATCATTATCATAATTAATATTATCATCAGGGTGATGCTATTAGCCTTTCATTAGGAGAACTTGTACTTTGATGCATCTTCCTAATAGTGATGCTGAAATATTCCTGTTCTCTCACCTGGTTCCCCTTGAGACCAACAGTAGGAAATGGGGTTGGGGGTAGATCTTACCAGTTTGAAATGGAGATTTTGAGCACAGAGTGAATCAAACTTATGGCCTTAATCAGCCAGTCTGCCTAGGAGGCCCTCTATAAGGAAGCTTTACCTCTAAATTTAGAAGTAAATTTATATACTATTTGTTTCCTAACCACCGGGCCCTCCCCCATTATTTTTCTCTCTGTTAGTATAAAGAAGGCAACTTCAGTGAGCCAGTTCCAATCCTTTTTAATCTCTTCTTCTAGCAAGGTTTCTCAACCTTGGCACTCTTGACGTTTGGAGCCAGATAATTCTTTGCTGTGGATGGCTGTTTGGTATATTCTAGGTTGTTCAGCAGTATCTCTGACCTGTACCCACTAGAGCCCTCTCTCTAGTTGTAACCATCGAAAATGTCTGCAGACATTGCCAAATGTCCCCTGAGGACCAGAGTCAGCCTCACCTGAAAACGGCTCCCTTTTAGGGATGTTCTCAGTCTTTCCAACTGTTGTATATAGTGCCTCCTATATACAGTAGCTGGAGGCACTGTATACAAGGGCTTTTGCTGCCCCACTCCTGTTTGCTTGTGCAGCACCACAGGCTCCTTTCTCTTCTCCCGTCATTTGAATCCTGCCCATCCTTTAAGACTCAGCTAGAACTTGACCTCCTGCGTAAAGCCTCCTCTATGCACTGTAGCCTGTTCCCCCTCTTCTACTTCCGAATTCCTGTTCTGAAGCTTGTCTATTTGATCATTCCCATCTTCATCCATTAGCTGAGCCCACTGTTGTTTATTGAAAGGTTTACATCTTTTAATCTCAACTAGATTATGAATTCTTTGAAAGGACCGTGCCTTAGTCACCTGTGCATCTTCATGAGCATCTAGAAAAAACCTCCACCAACAACCCCGTCTTTAACCTGGAGAAGTGATAGATAACATCACTGGTATTGTCTTTATAACAATCAAGCATTTTGGAAAATTATTTTTTGTAAAACTAACTTCTAATGCCAGTGGAGGCTCAGTAACTGATATTGGAGGGAGTGAGCTTATAGAACTACTTGTTCTGAAGGAAGATGTTAACCCAGGGTGATCTAGAGTTTGGAGAGTCAGACACTGTAAGTAATGGTCTTCCACCTCAGCAGCAAGGCTCCACCTAATTTAGCTCTTTATGCAAAAGATGGTTATGTAACCATTTAGGACCCTGAAGTAGATCATTATTGGTAACAAGGTAATAAGGTCCTTTGAGGGGAATATATGGAAAGGGTCATCCATTCAGGTAAATCACGCATGTGTCTTTCCAGAAGTTGATGGTTTGGATTAACTTTTGAAGGGAAGGTACATAGATGTCACTGGAAGTAAAGCCTGTACATTCTTTCTCTGTCTGAAAACAACTTGTTATTCAGAGTGTATCAGTTTGTTCAGTAAGTTCAGTACTCATGTGGCATTCAGGTAATTATTGAACATTGGCAAACCAAATTCAAGGTCTTTGTAATGCCATTTTAGAAGTGTAGGACAACCACGGCTTTCTGACATCACCTGCTAGCACTTCATGTCTCCTGATGTGTTTCTTCCACTTATGTCGTGATTGATAGCCATCCCTCTGCTTTCAGGTGTACATTTCACAGACTGTGTAGGGATTTCTGAGACACAGCCCTATCTCAGACTTCTCATAAATAAATTCTTTTAAATTGTCAAGTGAATCGTATTATTTCCAAATATAACAACTGGATATAAACTGTCTGTGGTCTAGACTTACCTGTGAAATGCCCACATGGTAAAGAAGGCCATACCCACTCAGATTCATTTTAGCCATTCAGGATCCTTCTGTATAAAACAAATATTTACTAAATTCATTGTGAAGGTACAGTAAGGGGCTAGGTTATAACCTACGGATTATTTTATGTGCTAGCTGATCCACATGGAACAATTAAATAAATCCTAACCACAACCTTTTGTGAGGTTTCCATTTAGAGGATCCCCCTTTGGGGTACTTGTCATTTCACAGAACCTTCTTTAAGATCTTTCCCCAGCCCGACTCTCCGTCTCCCTCTGAGAGGGCTCTGGGGGCCAGGCTGTTGTGTGTGTGACTTGCTGCCCCTAGGACAGAGCTGGGCACTCAGGTGCTCTCCTGGGAATTAGAAATTACGATTCACAGAAACTAGTCAGCCTCTTCTAGTAACTAAATGTTAACCCGGGGGTCATGGAGAGCCATAGTTCATCAGTTTCCTGTTGGGGAAGCAGAGGATGTAGAGGAGAAAGTAAAGCAGTGGTCAGGAATCAGAGCCTTTGAAAGAGTAATTGCTTTCCACCAGCTTTCTGGTTTCTGCTTCCCTTCCCTGGGGAGACCTGACTGCATGTCCTGCCAGCAGGTTCCATGCCATCATACTCATTCTGAAAACAGTCATCTTCTTTTGCTTGGGCTGGTTGACTGGGTTTCTGCCAGCCACAGAGCCTTGAAAGAAATTATTTCCTCTGTTTTCCTAATGAGAAAAGTGAAGCTCAAAGAACCTAGTAACTCACCCAGAGCCATGCAGCTCGGATGTGGCTGAGTCAGGATTCAAGCCCTGTGCTCAATATTCACGTGTCACTGCAACTACTTTTGTGGTCCTGGTTTCCATCAGCACAGGTTAGTGTGGCTGCAAATAATTTTGCAGGATAGATGTGCTGTGAGTGGTCTTGGGATCAGACAGTTGAGTGATGGTGGTCCTTACTGTGGTGCTGCTGTGCCTGCGTCCAGCTGGACCCTTTGCTTAGGATATGTCTCCACTTCTGCAGGCCAGGATTCACAGCTCTCTTTGTTGTTTTTCCACAACAGCTTAGAGCCATGCCTGCTTACTTAAAGCCAGTCATTCCCTCAGCTTAGGGTTTTCAAGGATTTTCAGCCCTGGAGTACTTTTATTTGGTCCATGAAAATGTAAATGCCTGTCTTAGTCTGCTCAGGCTGCTATAACAAAATACCCATAGATGGAGTGGCTTAAACAACAGGGCTTTATTCCTTACAGCTCTGGAGGCCGGGAAGTCTGAGATCAAGGAGCCAGTGTGTTTGAGTTCTGGTGAGGGCCAGCTTCCTGGCTGGCGAATGGCTGCCTTCTGGCTATATCCTCACATGGCAAGGGGGGATGGGGGGTGTGGGGAAAGGGTGAGAGAGACAGAGCCAGAGAGAGGGAGAGGGAGAGAGAGAATGCTTACTGGTCTCTTCCTATAAGGGCACTAATCCCATCATGAAGTCCCCATCCTTATGACCTCATCTAACCCTAATTCCCTCCCCAAATCCCTCTTCCTAATATTATCACATTGAGGATTAGGGTTTCAACATAGGAATTTTAGGGAGGTCAAAAACATTCAGTTCATATCAGTACCCTGGACTGGAAATGTTCTCTATCCAGTAAGGGAGAGTATATTCCCTAATTAATTTCCATTTAACGCCCTCATTAATTTACAGGAAAACATACCACACAAATACTTAGACACTGCCACCACATCCAGCTCTTTGATGCTTTGCCCAGGCTTCTCTGGTCCCCCTTTACTGCTCCCCATCCAGGCTGCTTAGCATCTGCCTCTCCCTCATCTGCTCCCTCAGGGCTTTACCTGATTTTCATGGTCCTGACAACAAGGGCTGCCCTGACCCAACCGGGAACTGCCCTGGTCAGTTCATCACAGTCATTCAGAGAGGTTGGTCCCCCATGATCAGACCTCTGCCTCCCTCAGACCTCATCTCAAGCCATTTTCTTCTTGCTTTCTGTGCTGTAGTCTAACTAGATATCTTCTATTTCCTTACCTACATCATGCTCTTACTTCTTGTCTCTGGAGCTTTGACCACACCGTTCTCTCAGCCTGGAGCACTTCACCTGCCTAACTCCTCACATTTCCAGGCTCAGTTTTATCTGCACTCCCTCAGAGAGGCCTTTTCTTACTCCTGGGCTTGATTCTGTTCCCTTGAATCCACTTTTATCTCCTACTTCGTCTGTCATATCACCACTGCTTATTAAAATTACTTTTAAAGTATCTGTTTCCCTTATTAAACTGTGAACTCCCGCGGGCAGTGACCATATCTCTTGCTCACTCTTGTATACCCAGCATCTATCACAGATAGGAGTACAGCGTCATAATGATGATAACTGAAGTAGAGGATGTCAGTCTCATTCTAAGAACCAGGTATCCAAGAAATGTGGCCTTTATTTATTGCTATGAGTCAACATATTTTTTAACTCTGAGTTACTCTGGTGGACTATTAGGAAATTCAACTTGGTTAGACTTGGTTGTGCCATAATATTGGAAATTTTCTAGTTCTCCCTTATCTCTCATGTGTCCACAGAGGTTACTGCTGAGACAGCCATTGTTTCTGCAGCTTTCTGGTGCTTTAGTGTCATGAATGGCACTGGAAATCATTGGTGAGGATGGATACCTCAAGGCCTTCCCAGCCACCTCCCTTGACATACCATATTTCATATGAAATTCCATATGAACTTCATTCTTCCTTTGTCATGCCGTATTTCATTCCTTGAAGGTAATTTTTGCCTCCCTGGGTACAGTCAGTGTCATAAGAGCTGAGCCCTTATTATTCTAGAATCCAAGACCTCTCTGTACCATTACCTGTACTTTAAAGTTTCTTTCTAATTTCAGGAAACCTCTCTGTGCCTCCTGCTTCTCTGACTCTTTATCTCTTCCCTAACACCAGCCACTCTCTTTTTTCTTTCCAAAGTAGACTTCAGTGTCCTATAAAGTTCAGAATCGAAACTAGTAGCACAACAATCAGTTCCCCTTCCCTTGAGATCAGGGAGGGCTTAATCATCAAAACCTCCTGGCAAATGAAGAGAAGTGGAAATATTTGTGTTCCTTTCTTCTAGCACAGCAGTGAATGGTAAAACAAAGGAATTAAATCTGCATAATAAAGGAGCCCAAGTGTTCATATTCTGCTACTGTAGCGTTTGTTGAATGCTTACTATGTGTCAGACACTCTGCTAAATGCTTTACGTAGAAAATCACATGTCATCCTCACAAGAACACTTTGAGGTAGGTAATAATCTCATATGTGAGGATACAGGCTCAGAAAGGTTAAGTCATGTCCTAAAGTCACTGAAGAGGATTCCTGCTCAGCCAGACACACCTCAGAGCCTGCAGTATTACCTCTGCTGCTGTTTCCCTTCCAAAGACTGATAAAGATTTGTTGAATGAAGAATTAGATAAAAGAGACCCTTGAGAGCTTTCCTAACCACCTAATAATAAGAATGAATTTTTACCAGCAGCTTTTTGCAAGCAGGTAGCCCTAACTTTATTTTCTAAAGTAAAAGAATAACAACAAATATGAGAGTTTCAGGGTATAGAAGAATATAGTATCCAGTAGACTTTGGGAGACATTTTTGACAAATGTCACCATCTCTCTCAAACTACATCTTTTAGAGAGCTTCAATTTTGACCTCTGTTTGGAATGATGGTGCATATACTCTTACTCACCTCCATGCTAAGTTGGACAAACATTGACATCTGAGTGTGAAACGCTGTCACTACTCCACCCACCTTTCTGGGAAAACTGATCTGCAAGGCTCCTGGCAGGGAGAATGGCCATAGTTATTTCTCTCTTTATATCTGTGGATTCTCATGGGAATCACCAAGGTTTATTTCATTAAGACAACTGTCTGTACTTGCACAAGGAGACATCCTCTGAGAATATTAAGTGGTATGTGAAGAGTGTCTAGACATGTTAATGTACCTTCATGTCATCCTGCCATGTGAATTAGACCACAGTCCTATAGACGGGCTTCTTAAATCAGAAACCACTGGTGTTTCATACCAGCCTCTGCATTAATCAAAGACAGAGTGTAAATACTTTTGCAATTGCTCCTAAATCTTGAGATTGATATGAAAGACAGTGCATGCTTACAATCCTTTCCCCAAGATGCTTGGGGCCAGATGTTTTTCAAAATACAGATGTTGTGAAAATGTAACAGAGCGCATGTACACTTTATGTTACAGTCCCCTCACCCAGTGCACTGTATCAACCAACCAGAGCGATGTTTCCACAGCAGGATATGACTGTTCACTTCAGGTGGCACTTTCTATCAGATTTTACTGCCAAATTCGAAGATCAGGTGTGGCCCTCAAATGAGTTGCAAAATCATTTATTTTCACAGCTTTCTGTACTGTTAGCATGTGGATGAGAGATTGTGGACTTGTAGTATGTATCCACTGTTATTAACCGAGAGAAAACCAAAAACATGTAATAGTAACTTGAGGCAAAACTGGAGTTGAAAGAGAAGGCTCTGTGTGTTTTCTGTCTGTCTCTTTTTGTAAGAAAAATTTAATTATTAGCAGGGATGGAACCAATTTGGGGAAGAGCTTAGAAGAGAGACACATACCTTTAAGAGAACAGGAGGACCAGGATGGCCAACTCTTATGCAGGAGGGGGAGAGTGTGGGCAAACGGCTGGCTTGTATGATGTGAACCAAGGCAGGACATGGAGGTCAGCTCTGGTACCCTCGTCCTCCGTTATCACAGGGGCCTGCTGTTATCTCAGTGTTAGAGGGGCAACCTTTGGGCTGGAAGGGGCAGATGCTGATGTGTGAATCAGACTGTCAAGTGGAAGAGCAAAGCAGAGGAGGCAGCTGAAGTGTAGTTTTCTGGTTCTTAAACTTTTGACTTCAGGGCATCCCTTATGTTCTGTCAATTGTACAGGCCTTATTAGTCCCTCGGGTGTCGTGGGCCCTTCTCCACTCGATGCGATACGACGTCTTACCCCGTAAGATGCTTCTGTGGCTTTTTCACTTCTAGTTTGAAAAGCTGCAGAAAACCATGTTTAACTTCTAAATATCTCATCAGAAAGGTATATCCAATTCCTTTTTCTTTAAATCCTGAGAAGTGGATTAAAAATTAATGCTGCATTTTAGCTTGCACCATTATAAATATATTTCCAAAGTTTCTGGTGTGTGAGACTCAACAAGAGAAATTATTAACATCTATGAGGCCGAAGAGATTTTCTGTCTTATTTTCATCCTAACTTTCTTTGGAGTAGATTCTCCCCTTTCTTCAGTCAAGAACTCTGATCTTTTTCAACATCTTTAGATGTAGATCTCTGTTGCTGTGCATTGAGAAAGTGAGTCTTCAGAGTTCTCTTTTTTTTAAAAAAACAGCCATCTGTCCTTAAAATGTAAGGAAAATGCATTATAAATGCATTTTATTTCACTTTAGAATAAAATATTATTAAATTCAAATTATAGCACACAAAATTTTAAGCTTTGGAAAAATTTCAAAAAATATTTAAAAATATTGTAAAATAAGGCAACACAGTATACTTACCTCTTATTGTGTTTCCATGTAGGCAGAAGAACATTTTTAAGATTTCAAAACAATGATTTATTGGTAGGTAATGAGGTTACAAAGATGATAGCAGGTAGAACCAAAGAAACGTCATAAGAGCACAGCAGTAGTACTGAAAACAAGCTGAGTTCGTCTCTGGAAATGTATATAGCTATAATCTAAACATTGAAAAATTTTGGAAACACACAAGGATGCATAAGCACTCATTTATACTCTCAGGGTGATGCTGTCATCAAACAAATATAGCTTCTAGGAGACTCCATTTTATACTTAAAAGTTCAGGTTACAAAGTTGCAGGGAATTCATGTTGCACTGTGCAAGAGACTTAGCCTATAGAGCAAGAAAGCAAATAAAATAGTATTTATTATTTTAGTAAGCTCAAACATGTACTATTTGGGTAAGTGAGATGGCTCAATATTTTCCATTATTGCTAAATAATGCAATAATTAGTATTAAAAATTAGCATAACATAAATTAACATAAGTATGACGTTATTGTTATCTGACTTTCCATTTATTCTTTCCAATATTTTTTTCTATTCGATTCTCTTTTTGTTTGTCCTGTTTGTGAATTATTGACAGTTTTCTCTTATTGTGTACAATACTGAATGCAGACTCTTTTCTCTGCAAACTTACTGCTTTTTCTGTTCCCAATACTTTGCCTTCCCATAGCCTCAGTGGACTAAAGATTTTAGTCACAAGCTCTATTCTTCTCTCTATTTCTGCCCTGTCCCTGCCCCCCTCCAGAAAACCACTAAATATTTTAATAATTTTTATGAAATAGCTCTCAAATATATTCTCATTACAGTTTCAATTCCCTCATTGTATCCCCCATCTAACACCTTCCAGTCCATCCTCCAGCCACCCCCAGTGTGACATCTTCTCCAGGGAGCCATTCCCGACACTTGTTACCTCCTGCCATTCTAACCAGTGCCCAGTCCTCTGTGCTGCGTATCATCTTGCCCACACGTCTGTCCAGGAGTTACCCTGTTTTTCTCTAATTGTTGATTTATTTGATTCTTTCCACCACTGAACTGAAAATTCTTCTTTATGTCTCCAATTTCAGCACAATACTTGGTACTCGATATATACTTGATGAATAAATGAAAGGGATGCCTATGTGTTCTGATCGGCTTCTGCTGAAAAATCCTTTTTTGTGGCTTTGTTACCCACAGAATACCTTGCAGTTCCTGTGTGTGACAAGGCAAGCCCTTATAACCTGTCCTTGACAGTGTTTCTAGCATGCTGCTGAATTATTTTGCAACCCTCTGTGGACTTTTCTAATTCTTTGCCTTTGCACATGCATTTTCTCGGGGTAGACTATATCTCCCTGCATCTTCCCACCCCCATGCCATGCGTTTGGCCAGGCCCTTTCCACCTGGTAATAGTGCTGGTCATAACAGCACTCTTCACAATGACCAAGACATGGAAGCAAGTGTCCATCGATGGATGAATGAATAACAGTATGGTATATTTATACAATGGAATATTACTCAGCCATAGAAAAGAATGAAATAATGCCATTTGCAGCAACATGGATGGAACTAGAGATTATGATACTAAGTAAGTCAGACAGAGAAAGGCAAATATCATGTATCACTTACATGTGGAATCTAAGCAAAGATACAACTGAACTCATTTACAAAATAGCAGTAGACTCACAGACACAAAAAACAAACTTATGGTTACCAAAGGGGAAAGGGCGGGGAGGGATAAAATAGGAGTTTGGGGTTAACATATACACACTACTGTATATAAAATAGATAACCAACAAGGACCTACTATATAGCACAGGGAACTCCACTCAGTATTTTGTAATAACCTATAAGGGAAAAGCATCTGACAAAGAATAGATTTATACATATGTGTGTGTATATATATATATATATATATATAGGAATACTTTGCTGTATATCTGAAACTAACACAACATTGTAAATCGTAAATCAGCTATACTTCAATTTAAAAAAAATAAAGACAAAAAAAAATTTTTTTTTAAATAAAGGGAACTGGTGTACGCAGAGGGACAGCCTGAGCAAAGCTACAGGAGTCAACCAGGCAGGATTCTGAAGGAAGGAAGCAAGTAAACCAACATGAGTGGAGGGTGGAGGCACATAAAGCCAGCAGGCAGAAAGGTCCAGATGGTGGGGGATCTTGCTCAATAGAATGAGGGTCTGTTGACTTCTTTCCAGAACTGATCACCTGCTGCAGTCCCTTTAGACCATTGTTCCTGGTGCTTTTCTCTCAGTGTTATCTGTTACTGTCCATTTAAAAGGCACGTACGTCACCCAAGGCCCCACCATTGGGAACACACATAAGCAGAACAGCACATGAAGCTGTGCCAGGCTCCCCATTATTTCCTGGAGAATCTAACCACAGTGGTCACCAAGGAGAGCAGAGCCCCTGAACCCTGCACATCCCTCTCTAGCGGTCCATTAACAGAGACCATCCCCCCCTATTTCCCATGGTCCTTCTGCGTGGTGGGCAGCCAGTGCTTGGAGGAGTCACAATTACATTTCATCTTCCAATGTCATCTGTCAGCTTGTCAAAGACAGGGAACTTCTGAGCTGAGTGCCAGCTTCTTGTAAACATGTGTCATCAGCGCTCATCATGCTAAACTCCATTGTTGATGCAGAAATAGGGGTTGCTGGGGAAAGCTGTAATCTAAAATAATTCACTTTTATTTATCTTATTCATTTTTTTCAAACATGTGAGTTTAAGGAGGAAAGGCACATCTTGTCTAGGAGAGAACATCCTGTTAGTTGGCTGAGGAACTGTCTAGAGAACAATGCCTCTCTATAAGCAGTTTGTCACACTGGTTAGTTTTTTTAATACCATGGAGGTTTCATTACCTCTTTTGGAATTGCAGAGTATTTAGAGCAGAAATGTGTTGTTTCTTTGTAGGAAGCGTGCTTTCTGGGAGTAGTATTGTGTGGCCATTTTCCTCTCTAATGCCTCAAATTTGGCTCTGTTTTTAGCCATTCTAGCCCAAAAAGAGGATCTGGAGTCACTCTGTGTAATACTTTGGCCACCAGCTACATGTGTGGCTATTGTGGCTAATGTGGCTAGAGTGACTAAAGATTGAATTTTTAAAAGTTTTTTAAGTTTAATTAATTTTTAAAATGTAAAGAGTGATATTTGAATTATTGAAAGATTTTCAGTTATTGCAGAGCCTCGGTTATGTCATCTACTTTTATTAAAATTAAACTTTTTATTTTGTAGATTTACATGCAAGTCTAAGAAATAGGGCAGAGAAATCCCATCTCCTTTACCCAGTTTCTCCAATGATAACATCTTGCAAAATTGTAGCACCAGATCCATAAGCAGGATGTTGACAGTGATGTAGATTCAGAGCACTTCCATCACCACAGGGGTCCCTCATGTGCCCTTTTATACTTTTCTAGTCGCACCCACATCTCTCCACACCTCCCCCAGCCCTGACCCTGGAGAAATGGAGTCATATACTAAGCATCTTTTCAAGCCTGGGTTCTTTCACTTAATTCATTTGAGAGTTACCCATATTGTTCCATGTTTCAATAGTTAGCTCCTTTTCATTGATAAGTAATAGTTCATGGTTTGATTGCATCACTGTTTGCATTGACCTGCTGAAAGACATCTGCAGTTTTTCCAGTTTCAGGCTGTTATGACTAAAGCTATCACAAACATTTGCATACTGGTTTTTGTGTGAACATGTTTTTATTTAACTGGGATAAATACCCAGGAGTGCAAGGCCATATCATGGTATAGGTGCATGTTAGTTTTATAAGAAATTGCCAAATTGTTTTCAGGGTCACCGAACAATTTTGCATTTCTACCAGCATTGTATGAGTGAGCCAGTTTCTCTGCATCTTGGCCAGCATTTAGTGTTGTCACTATTTTTTGTTTTATCCATTCTGCTAGGTGTGTAGTGTGAATCTACTTTTTCAACTGTAAATTTTATGAAATCTCCATAGAGATCAAGTATTTGTCGGGAAAATTGAGCATCCAAAATGAAATGTGCTTAAGTATACAATCCACCCTGAATTTTGTAGACTCACTACTAAAAATAATGTAAAATATCTCAACAGTTTTTTATATTAATAACATGTTGAAACAATTATAGGATACATCGGCTTAGATAAGGTGTATTTTTGTAATTGATTTAACCTGTTTCTTTTTTGGAATGTGGCTACTAGAAAATGTAAAATTACAAGGTGGCTTACACCATGTTTTTACTGGACAATGCTGGTCTAGACTAATTGGATCACAGAGCCTACCTGGGCCTCTCGACAGAGGGCCTTGTTTTATTTACTGCAGGAGTCAGCAGACATGTTCTGCGAAAGGCCAGCAGGTAAATATTTTAGACACTGTGTGTCATGAAGTTACATAAGCTTTATGTTCTCAGAGACCACCTGGTGGGAACCAGTGCCATATTGGGAGCTGCCATTCAGGGTTGGGACTACAGAGAGAACAGCTGTCCCGTGGGACCAAACTCTGGAAGAAGTCCAGTAGCTGCCAGAGTTTCCCCCTTCCTTCTGCATCTCTAGTCTTCTACAGGTGCCTTACAGTGGGTGGTCCTACATCGGGAAGGGAATCTGTGAAACGTGGTACCCCCCAACACACAACAGAGCCTGGGAAGTGTGGGGAAGGCACCTCAGAGCAATGCCTTTTCAGTCCGCAGATTAAACCTAAATTTAAAGGGAAGTAAGGAGCTTTGAGCTAGCCTGGTGGCCAAGAACAGCATTTTGTGCAGCATATTTCCTTCCTCTGCGTGCACTGTTTTTTAGTAGTTTTACTCTTTAATCCCTCAGGGAAGATGGTTAGTCAAGAAAGAATAAGATAAAAGGCCCAGGAACAAAGTCTTCAGATGGAATTATCAGTTTTGTCAGTAAATCATCAGGAGCATGGGAGATGTGATGGCAGTGATGGAACATGAGCTGGCATTTTTTAAGCTGGAGGCAATTTTTCCCTCTGGGTAGGAGCCACCCATGTAATATGAGATTGGAAAATAGGAAAACAGAATTTCACTCCAAATCCAACTAATGGACAAGACAATTTTCTTTTTTTTCTCTCTTCCAGTTTTTTTTTTTTCTTCTTCTTTTACTACCTGAAATAAGGTAAAATCTCAATTTTGCTTCAATCTGTTCCTGAGTTCCAAGAACTGGGTTTGAAAGTGTAAAGGCAAAGGCCATTGAGGACATGTTCATTCATCTTTGAAATGACATCCATCTATTGAAAATTCCCTTCTTTTGTCCCCATTGTATCCTGTATGGATGTTTTCCAGACATCAATAACATTCACTTATTTGTCTTTGTTTTAAGAGAGAAACTCCTTTCCCTTCTCTCTGTATTTCTGTGTAGGTAGCATTCCTGAACTCCTGATCTATTGCCTCACTCTCTTCTCAGGACAGACTTTACTGACTGGAGGTGGATTTGGGGGAATAATCTAAGTATGTGTGGCTCAGGCCCTTCTGGGCTTGTTTCTCAGAAAGCATGCATTGACAGTGTGTTCCAGGTTCTGTGTTTATGGACTTCCCTACAGTGTTAGCATGCTTTTGTTCAGAGCTGCCTGTGACAGGGAAGGAAGTGGGGCTTAGAATTAGTAAGGGTACTTAGTTGAGGGTCTAAATTTGTATTCTCTAATCAGCATCATCCTTTATACAAGTGATATTTAGATCTCCATACAGTTGTTCCCTGGATTTTTTTCTCAGTTGATTTCAAATTTAGGAGGAGAAGGGAGATGTGATATATTTATTTAAAACCTCCAAAAGTAAGCAGCCCTCTCTTATTATAATAGGGTGACCTGAAAGCAAAAAAAAGCATGTATTAGCATATTTGTATTCAAAGTTGATATTTAATACATAACCTGTGTCAGGCACTCTGATAAAAATACACACACAATTTCTACTTTTCTCATACCTAATCAACTGAATATTCCCTCAATGTTTCACATCTCAGTAAAGAACACCACCATCCACTTAGCTTTTCAGGTCAAAAATATAAGTATCATTGGCTTTTCATTTTTTCTTCATCCATAATATCAAATCTATGGATATTTTCTTCACCCACAATATCCATATTCAAGCTATTTCAGCTCTAGCTTCAAGATATAGCCCGACCTGCTACATAGCACCATCAACACCACCACCCTTTCAGAAGCCACCATCCCCCCAGGCCTAGTCCTGCAGTAGCCTCCTGTCTGATCTCATCCTTCCCTCTTGCCTCCCTAAAGCCATTCTCCATGCAGCCAAAAGGATGAACTACATCATTTATGTCATCCTTTAGCTTAAAACCTTCCAAAAGTTTCCTGTTAGACTTAAAATCTATCTAATCTTCTCACCAAGCCAGTAAGACCCAAATACCAGCTAGCCCTGTCTCGCTTCCTTTTCTCTCTATGTGTCTTCCACACTGGCCTTTTTGTTCCTCCTTAAAACCATAAAATTAGTTTTTACCTTAAAAGTTTTATGTGGTATAATTTTTGCCCCAAATGCTTGTCCCATAGATATTGCCAGACTATTCCTTTTTCAACTAAAATGTAACTTCTTCAGAGAGACCTTCTCTAATCTTTGTGTTTCAGTAAGTCGCCCCAACTAATTGGGATATAGTTCTATCCATCACCCTGTTTTGTTTTGTTTTGTTCCTAGAACTTCACTCTTTGGAATCTTATGTGTGGATGGTAAATTATTTAGGGTAGGCTAAGTGGTAGTAACAAAGAGATCCCCCAATAATATCCTAGTTCTAACACTACAGAAGTTAATTTATTTCTCATGTAATAGTTGAAGGTAAGTGTTCCTGTTTGGCTGACCATTCTCCTTCCTGTGAGGCTTCAGGGACTCAGATGCCTCTCATCTTGTAGCTCTGCTAATTCTCCCGAGCCTGAAGTCAGCAGAAGGAGAAAATGAGTGTGTGGGAAGCATGCTCACTTCCTAAAATGGTTGGCCCAGAACTGGCCCATATCACTTCTGTTCAGATTATTTTGGTGATAACTAGTCACATGGCCTTACCTACTTGCAAGGCGGTGGAGGTGATGACATTGAGTTCCTAACTGGCAAGCTGCTCACCACCAAAAAATATACTACGGAAGGAGAGAAGCAGATTTTGTTGGCAATTTGACATGTCTGCCACATCTGCTCCTCTGAACATAAACTTCTTTGCTTGGCCTTTTTGGTTTTTTTCTTTCCACCTAGAGCATAACTCATGTCCTCTCCAAGCCAGACAACCCAAAGACCCCTTTCAGATACTACATCCATCTCAACATCCAGAATCTCTGAGTCATGCTCAGTTCTTTCCATCAGGTCCTGATATGGTTCCTCATGTTCTGATGACTTAATTGAAAGATGAGCTATTATTCTCCCATCCCTAAATAAATGGTAGAACAGGGACAATATATGCACACCACAAGTCCCATTCAGTAAAGGGAAGATTGAGAAGCACACAGAGTCAATAGTCCAGAACAATGACAGAATCTTTGGGACAGGGATTTTGAAGACTCTGCTTTTCCAGTGAAGCAAGTTACCTGGTTAGAACCTAGATTGCATTTAGGAGGAACTCCCTTCTCCATTGTTCTCTGTGGTTCTTTGCTTTGCCTTCTCAGAAGCTCTTCCTTGCTCAGTTTCTTCCCTGGTCACATCTGCAGTGAGCTTTGGGAGTTGGTCTTCCTTAGAGTCGGTGCAAGTTTTGCAACTTGCTTCTTGCTCATGGGAGACCTTTGGGAGACCAAGGATTGCTTTAAGGATTTGAGAATCCAAGGCTTTTTAAAGACCAGACTCATGGTTTCTTTGGCAATAAAGTTCCCTCAAAACTTATTAGCCTTTAAATCTATTTGCTTTTGATCAGCGTTGTGTGTCTGTTTCCCTATCCATGGTTTTTTCCTATATATGCTTTTTAAAACTGCTTTGGTTCTTTGCTTCCTCAAACCCATGCCTCTCACCCTTGGCCTTATGGCAGCCTCCTGAAACAATATGTATATGTTGGAAAGCAATACTCATAATCATATTTTTGTTTCTAGTGGAGTCTATTTGTTTAAATTAGAATTTTTAATAAGCATTTGTCCTTGTTTTTTATTTTCATCTTCTCATATTTATGGTCATTGATCATTTGTGTCTCCATCCCAGCAAGTCCTTTAGTTTCTGTTTACTAAGCAGACACCTTTCCCCTGAGCTTATTAGTTTTTTATAGTACATTGGAAAAAGCAGTAACTATAACCCAATACAAACTAATACTCAGAAGTAATGCTCCTTGGAGCTGTAGGCTAAGTAGATGCTTGGTCAGCCTTCCCAGCTGTTGTAGGCAACAGTGTTCTCAAGTATTTTGTAACTGTGTATTGTGGATCTTCATATTTCTAGCCTATGATATCTGTTCCATGCCACTCAGTGCTTGACCATTAAATCAATGCCACATATTTAGTTTATTTTCATGGCAGCACCTAAATCAAAGCACCACGTTCTATATTCTTTAGGATGGTGCTAGCTGCTTTAACAAACAGACCTCACATTGTAATGCCTTAGCCCATAGATGGCTATTATCACTCACAGAGCAGTCCAGGTTATGTCTTCCTGGTTGGCAAGCATCTTTCCTCCAAGTAGTGGTTTAGAAACTCAAGCAGATTCCCTGTGAAAGCTCCTTTATTTCTCGGGACTTCATTATTATTATTGTCTTCATTCAGATCACAGAACAAAAAAGAGAAGTGGGGATTGCACCCCATACCTGATTCCTTGAAGCCTTTGTTGAAAAGGAACACAAGTCTCTTTAGCTCACATTCAGTTGGCAAGAAATAGTCACATGGCCATATCTATATGCAGGAGGAGCTCAGATTTTAATCCTGGCTGAACAACTGCTTCCCAGTGACAAACCCGTTCTGTGAAAGAGACAATAAATGTTTTGGTGGACTTTCAGCCATCTTTGCCACATACATGCCTATGCTTAAGTTTCTGTCTATCTTGATTAAAGTGTAAGCTCTAGAAGCCCAGGGACTTTCTGTTTGTTTATTGGTTTATTGTTTATTCCCAGGATACAGAGCAATGTCTTGATTAGAGTAGGTACTCAATAAATATTTGTAGAAGGAATGACTGTGATTTACAAATTGGACTCTGGGGTTCATAATCCTGACTCTGGCATTTATTGTAAACTCAAGATAGTTGCTTCAATTTTCCCATCATCAAAGAGTAAAATCATACTGTCTACCTCATAAAGTGAGGGTCAAACTAGATAAGGTATATATATCACTCAGCATCATTCCCAGCACATAGTAAGCATTTGGTAATATTAGGTAATATTATTATTATTTCTGTTATTATATATGTATACATCTATCCCAAGTACCATCTCATGAAAATTTGAGGATAACTGGACAGCATTTCACTAGAATTAAATAGAATTAAGTATTAAGTAGAATTAAAACAGAGTCCATTACTAAAATGGTTGTTTTTGGACCTAAGCAGGAGTTTGATGTTAAAACAGTTCACTGTTTTGGATTCAAAAATTTCGAGTATTGTATTCTAATCTGAAGCAAATTGAGAGCCTTCAACAGGAGCATATATTAACTGTACAGTACTTAAACTGTCACACTGATAAAATTATATAACCAATGGCACCCATGCATGTGTCACTCTATAGTATTTAGGTAGTCATGCTGATAGAATTATATAACAAATGGCAGGTATCCCCGTTATCCTTTAACTGGGTATGGAGGAAATGGCTTGTAGATAAAATTTCATGGGAAATTTAAATTATTGACAAGTTACCCCACAAATCAGCTGCCTTAAGAAAAGATACCGTGTAAAGGGGGAAGTGATCATTTTGGTTCCAGGATACTGATATTATATTATCTTTGCCACACTTTCTGCAACATATTCAGGAAATGAGAAAACAGCCAAACTTTCAATTATTCAGTAAATGTTTAACACTTAACATCTACATCCAATCACTGTGCTTGACATTGGGCTTACAGTGATGAGCTAAAGAGGTCTCTAAACCTAGTCTAGAAGGTCTGTAAAACTTGTCATAATATGGCAAAATCTACATCTCCTGAGGATAGCTCAAAAAGTAAAATTGAGGAAGAATGAATTTTCCCTAGTTACCCGACGGCAAAACAGAATCTTCTGATATTTTTGATCTCTCGATCATCCTTCTAGAGTCATTATCATGTTCTGTTCCTCTGTGTTATGTGAACCAAGAGGTCCATCAAAATGTTACTTAGTATAAAACAGTTTATTGTGGGATTTCTTGGTGCCCTTAATATGCTAACCTGCATTGCTAATCTCCAAGAGAGGCGGTGTATCACTATGTTGAGATTCCCAAAGATATTTGATCATGGTATCCTGTTTATGTAGAACTCCTCATAAGGCTAGTGTGCCATGGAGCACAGACTTGTAGAGACTGATTTATTACAACTTTTAGGCAGCCTGTTGCTGGCTGAAAGATGATATTAGCTAAGGTGGAAAGGGTTGTGCCTTAATTCAACTCATATTGGTCAAATATTTGTGCTCTGTGTAAGACTGTGCTACACCCCCATGGGGCATATGTTAGCATATGAGAAGCAGATCCTGCCCTTAAGGGTTTAGTGTATCAAGATAACTGTGTATGTGTGCATGTACGTGTGTGTGTGTGTGCAGGGCGGCATGAGTGTATGCATGTAGAGAAGGGTTGGTGGTATAAACACAAATACACAACTATCTGTATTGTATACAAACCACAATAAATACTCCAGGAGAGGGGCATGCAGGATTCTTAGAGAAAGGAGATCTCACAGCTTGCTGAAGAGCTTAGGAAAACATATTTTAATATGCATGTGGGTGTTGGGGTCATTCCTTTGGAACTCTTCATCATTAGTATTAGATTAGATATGAAATATTATATTAGGTTTAACCAGCATATGTCAAGAATATGTCATTCAAGATAGCATGGCCTACTGATTAAGAGTCTGGGCTGTGAATCAGAAAGTTGTGCATGTAAATCTGATCTCTGCAATTCAGGAGCTGGGTGAGCTTGAAGAGATACTTTAACCTTGCTAGGTCCCAGCTTCCCACATGGGGATGATTGGTGTGTTGTGAACATTTAGTGATAACATATTTTAAGCACTTGACACAAAGTAAGTTTTCCATAAACACTAGGTTATAGTTCTTGTCATTACTATTATTGTATTAATTTTAAATATTCATGCCCCTACTACTGGCATACCATAAAAAACTAGCATGAAATTTTAAAGCAGCAAAAAATATTTACATACCATTACCAATTCTCTATGGAAAGTGGTCTGAGTAGTCTCTTATTTTTACTGAAGCCCTTGCATTTTGCCACACCTTGCCCTAGAGGCAGTATGACAAGGATGACACTAGACTGTAATCTCCGTGAAGGCAGGGACATGTAAGTTTTATTCACCAGCATATTCCCAGTGACTAGCACAACACCTAGCTCATAGTAGTACCTCATTTAATGTATTCACAAAGGAGAATAATACAATATATTTGTTAATTATATTTGCTTTAAAATTACCTGTGTCGCCACATCACATTCTCTTACCCGTATATTACATTATTGACCAACCGTTGCATGTTTTTTAATGAGCTGGGATAGGATCTCAGAAACCTTCTTAACACAGCATTCCAAGAGCACACTGATGAGTTGAGGCATGAGGTTAAAAAGTATCTTTTATTGTGTGTTGGTATTTGACTGCAGGTCTTTTGTTTGACACTTAGATCCCTGACTCAGACTTGTTGGTCTCTTTAAAGACATCACATTTCCTCAAGGACAGGAGCTGTCTTAGTCATCCCTGTATATATTAGTGTCTAACACTGTACCAGATACATAATAGGTGCTCAGGAAGTACTTTTTGAGTCTATAAGTGTTGCCGAGTCCAAACTCATTCTGCTTGCTACACGACAGGCTAATAAATTGGGAGATGAGTTGTTGGGACAAGGAATAATGACTTCGTTCAGAAAGCCAGCAGACCGAGAAGATGGCAGACTAGTGCCCCCCAAAACTGTCTTAACCCAGTCAGAAGTCAGGCTTCTTTTGTACTAAAAAAGGGGAGGAGGGTGGTTGGTTCTTGCAAACTTCTTGGTGCCGAAATCCTTTGTTCTTGTAGCTGTCCGTGTATGTCAGGTCACCATGTTGCTCTAAACCTCCAACAAGACAAATGTTATTCTCTGTTCTGCCATTTTTTATCTCTGTATGAATGGACTCTTAAAGGTCAGAGCCCTGAGAAAAGGTTATCTTGTATATTTCAGGCTACAGGCAACATTCTTTTACAAAAGGTGCAGAGCCAGCATGACTAAGCACAGGCCGCAGAGCAGAAAGGTTAAAGAAAAAGAAACAGATCCAACATGGAGTCAGATTTGCTCTTCCCTATTACATAATGATTGAGTAGTTCCCAGCTGGTGACTTAACTCATAATATTTTCTGTCTATCCCAGGTCTTCCCCCAAAGAAAAAGGCATCTCCAGCAGATGCTCGCCAATGCCCCACTTCTCTTAGAATAGCCTCATGACTCCCCTAGAATATATTAGGATACTTAGTCAAATTAGCTTTTCACAAATTTGGCACAAAAGTTCCTCCAGGCAGGCCCTGGTTGGCATGGAGTCCAGAAAATAAAGTGTTCTTTGTATCATATGATGTGTTTCTGAAAATTTGCTTGAAAGGTAGATTTTTCAAAAAGTTAGATTAGAGTTTAAATGCATATTGGAGCCATGTAACAGATCATTTACAAAGCATGAAAATATCATATAATATGTCTAGTACCCTCTAGTTTGTCATTTTTATAATTCTGATTTTCATGTCTAGCAAAATTGAGATTATATGGTACCTCATGAATAAACTACACTGGATAATTGGAGTTATTAAGAGGTTTTGGATTTTTTCCCTTTATGTTTTTTTCACAGCCATTTCAGATGGAAATATCTCTAAAATGTGTTCATGTGTCTTTGCCTTATTCAACAGAGGATCAGGGTAGAATTTAATATTTTTTCTAGTGGTTCAAGTTCATCATTATGGAACAGATAATATTTGCTGAAATTCAGTTACATTAGTTAGTTATTACTTGGTAACAAACACCCCAAAATCCAGTGGCCTAAAGCAATAATTTTATTATTTGTATCCGCAGATCAGCTAGGTGGTTCTTCTTATCTGAGCTGGACCCAGCTGATCTGGACTGGACTTGCTCTTGCATCTCTAGTCACCGGGAGGGTCTGCTGGAAGCTGGCTGACCTAAGATAGTCATAACTGGTATGATTCATTTCTGCTCCATGTGGTGTCTCATCCACCAGCAGGCCAGTCCACGCTTGTTCACATGACAGTGGCAGGAGTGCTCAGGAAGCAGGGGTCCACAAGGCCTCTTGAGACCTCTGTCAGAACTGACAGAATCACTGCCACTGCATTCTTTTGACCAAAGTAAGTCACGAGGTTAGCTCAGTTTCAGGGGGTGAAGAAGTAAATGCCACATCTTGATGGAATTGCTGCAGAGTCATATTGCATAAGGTATAGATATAGGGAGGGTTGAAAATGTGGGGGGCTTTCTTGCAAACAACCTACTATAGCATCATCAAGAAAGCATGAACTCAAAGACTTCAGCTCCTGATGCTAATTGGCCTCAGAACAGTGTGAACTTTGAGCTCTATTATTGGCTTTTTTTGGGGAGTACGTGGGTCTCTTTTCTTATCATTAGGCTGTCTGTGTTATCTTTTCTGTTGATGTGCCTGCTTCTAAAAGCCATTTAACTATATCCCTCTCTTTTCTAATTTTACTTTTTTTAAAAAAAAATCAAAGCTAGATTTATTTATTTTAAAAAATTTTTATTGCAGTATAGTTGCTTTACAATCTTGTGTTAGTTTCTACTGTACAGCAAGGTGAATCAGCTACACATATTCATATATCCCCTCTTTTTTGGATTTCCTTCCCATTTAGGTCACCAGAGAGCACTGAGTAGAGTTGCCTCTACTATACAGTAGGTTCTGCTTAGTTACCTATTTTATACATAGTATCAATAGTGTATATATGTCAATCCCAATCTCCCAATTCATCCCCCCCGCCTGGGTATCCATAATTTGTTCTCTACATCTGTGACTCTATTTCTGCTTTGTAAATAAGATCGTCTATACTGTTTTTTCAGATTCCACATATGTGTTAATATACGATATTTGCCTGTTTTTACCTAAAAGCTCTTATCTTGTTTTGTTTTTTTTTTAAACATCTTTATCGGAGTATAATTGAGTTATACTCTTGTGTTAGTTTCTGCTGTATAACAAAGTGAATCAGCTATATGCATACATATGTCCCCATATCTCCTCCCTCTTGGGTCTCCCTACCTCTCTCTGTATCCCACCCCTCTAGGTGGTCACAAAGCACCAAGATGATCTCCCTGTGCTATGCAGCTGCTTCCCACTAGCCATCTATTTTATATTTGGTAGTGTATATATGTCCATGCTACTCTCTCACTTCATCCAAGCTTACACTTCCCCCTCCCAGTGTCCTCAAGTCCATTCTCTAGATCTTTATTCCTGTCCTACCACTAGGTTCATCAGAACCATTTTTTTTTTTAGGTTCCATATATATGTGTCAGCATACAGTGTTTATTTTTCTCTTTCTGACTTACATCACTCTGTATGACAGACTCTAGGTCCATCCACCTCACTACAAATATCTCAATTTCATTTCTTTTTATGGCTGAGTAATATTCCATTGTATATATGTGCCACATCATCTTTATCCATTCATCTGTCAGTGGACACTTAGGGTGCTTCCAAGTCCTGCCTATTGTAAATAGAGCTGCAATGAACATTGTGGTACATGACTCTTTTTGAATTATGATTTCCTCAGGGTATATTCCCAGTAGTGGGATTGCTGGGTCATATGGTAGTTGTATTTTTAGTTTTTTAAAGAACCTCCATACTGTTCTCCATAGTGGCTGTATCAATTTACATTCCCACCAACAGTGCAAGAGTGTTCCCTTTTCTCCACACCCTCTCCAGCATTTGTTGTTTGTAGATTTTTGGATGATGGCCATTCTGACCAGTGTGAGGTGATATCTCATTGTGGTTCTAATTTGCATTTCTCTAATGATTACTGGTGTTGAGCATCCTTTCATGTGTTTGTTGGCAATCTGCATATCTTCTTTGCAAAAATGTCTATTTATGTCTTCTGCACAATTTGGATTGGGTTGTTTGTTTTTTTGCTATTGAGCTGCATGAGCTGCTTGTATATTTTGGAGATTAATCCTCTGTCAGTTGCTTCATTTGCAAATATTTTCCCCCATGCTGAGGGTTGTCTTTTTGTCTTGTTTATGGTTTCCTTTGCTGTGCAAAAGCTTTGAAGCTTCATTAGGTCCCATTTGTTTATTTTTATTTCCATTTCTCTAGGAGGTGGGTCAAAAAGGATCTTGCTGTGATTTATGTCATAGAGTGTTCTGCCTATGTTTTCCTCTAAGAGTCTTATAGTGTCTGGCCTTACATTTAGGTCTTTTTTTTCTAAAGATATTTCACCCTTTTCCCATCTTTCTATTACCCTTCTTTAAATTTTTTTTTTTTTTTCGGTACACGGGCCTCTCACTGTTGTGGCCTCTCCTATTGCGGAGCACAGGCTCCGGACGCGCAGGCTCAGCGGCCATGGCTCACGGGCCCAGCCACTCCGCGGCATGTGGGATCTTCCCAGACCGGGGCACAAACCCGTGTCCCCTGCATCAGCAGGCGGACTCTCAACCACTGCGTCACCAGGGAAGCCCACATTTAGGTCTTTAATCAATTTTTTATTTAAACATCTTTATTGGAGTATAACTGCTTTAAAACGGTGCGATAACTTCCACTTTATAACAAAGTGAATCAGCTATAAATATACATATATCCCCATATCTCCTCCCTCTTGCATCTCCTGCCCACCCTCCCTATCCCACCATTCTAGGTAGACACAGAGCACCGAGCTGATCTCTCTGTGCTATGCGGCTGCTTTGCAGTAGCTATCTGTTTTACATTTGGTCATGTATATATGTCCATGCCACTCTCTCACTTTGTCCCAGCTTACCCTTCCCCCTCCCCGTGTCATCAAGTCCATTCTCTACGACTGCTTCTTTATTCCTGTCCTGCCACTAGATTCTTCAGAACTTTTTCATTTTTTTAACATTCCATATATATGTGTTAGCATACAGTGTTTGTTTTTCTCTTTCTGACTTACTTCACTCTGTATGACAGACTCCAGGTCCATCCACCTCACGACAGATAACTCAATTTTGTTTCGTTTTATTGCTGAGTAATATTCCATTGTATATATGTGCCACATCATCTTTATCCATTCATCTGTTGATGGACACTTAGGTTATTCCCATGTCCTGCCTATTATAAATAGAGCTGCAATGAATATTGTGGTACATGACTCTTTTTGAATTATGGTTTTCTCAGGGTATATTCCCAGTAGTGGGATTGCTGGGTCATATGGTAGTTCTAGTTTTAGTTTTTTAAGGAACCTCCATACTGTTCTCTACAGTGGCTGTATCAAATTACATTCCCACCAACAGTGCAAGAGGGTTCCCTTTTCTCCACACCCTCTCCAGCATTTGTTGTTTGTAGATTTTTTGATCATGGCCATTCTGAATAGTGTGAGGTGATATCTCATTGTGATTTTGATTTGCATTTCTCTAATGATTAGTGATGTTGAGCATCCTTTCATGTGTTTGTTGGCAGTCTGTATACCTTCTTTGGAGAAATGTCTATTTATGTCTTCTGCACATTTTTGGATTGAGTTGTTTGTTTTTTTGATATTGAGTTGCATGCGCTACTTGCATATTTTGGAGATTAATCCATTGTCAGTTGCTTCATTTGCAAATATTTTCTCCCATTCTGAGGGTTGTCTTTTGGTCTTGTTTTGGTTTCCTTTGCTGTGCAAAAGCTTTGAAGTTTCATTAGGTCCCATTTGTTTATTTTTGTTTTTATTTCCATTTCTCTAGGAGGTGGGTCAAAAAGGATCTTGCTGTGATTTATGTCATAGAATGTTCTGCTTTTTTGCCTCTAAGACTTTTATAGTGTCTGGCCTTACATTTAGGTCTTTAATCCATTTTGAATTTATTTTTGTGTATGGTGTTAGGGAGTGTTCTAATTTCATTCTTTTACATGTAGCTGTCCAGTTTTCCCAGCACCACTTATTGAAGAGGCTGTCTTCCCCATTATATATTCTTGCCTCCTTTATCAAAGATAAGATGACCATATGTGTGTAGGTTTATTTCTGGGCTTTCTGTCTTTTTCCATTGATCTATATTTCTGTTTTTGTGCCAGTACTATACTGTCTTGATTACTGTTGCTTGGTAGTATACTCTGAGGTCAGGGAGCCTGATTCCTCCAGCTCTGTTTCTCTTTCTCAAAATTGCTTTGGCTATTCGGGGTCTTTTGTGTTTCCATACAAATTGTATAATTTTTTGTCCTAGTTCTGTGAAAAATGCCAGTGGTAGTTTGATAGGGATTGCATTGAATCTGTAGATTGCTTTGCATAATATAGTCGTCTTTACAATGCTGATTTTTTGAGTCCAAAAACATGGTATATCTCTCCATCTGTTTGTATCACCTTTAATTTCTTTCATCAGTGTCATATCGTTTCTGCATACAGGTCTTTTATCTCCTTAGGTGTGTTTTTTCCTAGGTATTTTATTCTTTTTGTTGCAATTGGGAGTGTTGTAAATGGGAGTGTTCCCTTAATTTCTGTTTCAGAATTTTCATCATTAGTGTATAGGAATGCAAGAGATTTCTGTGCATTAATTTTGTATCCTACTACTTTCCCAAATTCATTGATTAGCTCTAGCAGTTGTCTGGGAGCATCTTTAGGATTCTCTGTGTATAGTATCATGTCATCTGCAAACAGTGACAGTTTTACTTCTTCTTTTCCGATTTGGATTCCTTTTGTTTCTTTTTGTTCTCTGATTGTTGTGGCTAAAACTTCCAAAACTATGTTGAATAATAGTGGTGAGAGTGGGCAACCTTGTCTTTTCCCTGATCTTAGAGGAAATGGTTTCAGTTTTTCACCATTGAGAACGATGTTGGATGTGTGTTTGTCATATATGGCCTTTATTATGTTGAGGTAGGCTCCCTCAATGCCTACTTTCTGGAGGGTTTTTATCATAAGTGGGTGTTGAATTTTGTTGAAAGCTTTTTCTGCATCTTTTGAGATTATCATATGGTTTTTATCCTTCAGTTTGTTAATGTGGTGTATCACATTGATTGATTTGCATGTATTGAAGAATCCTTGCATCCTTGGGATAAATCCCACTTGATCATGGTGTCTGACTCTTTTAATGTGTTGTTGGATTTTGTTTGCTAGTATTTTGTTGAAGATTTTTGCATCCATGTTCATCAGAGATTTTGGCCTGTAGTTTTCTTTTTTTGTTACATCTTTATCTGGTTTTAGTATCAGGGTGATGGCAGCCTCGTAGAATGAGTCTGGGAGTGTTCCTCTCTCTGCTATATTTTGGAAGAGTTTGAGAAGGATAGGTGTTAGCTCTCTGTAAGTGTTTTACAGAATTCTCCTGTGAAGCCATCTTGTCCTGGGCTTTTGTTTGTTGAAAGATTTTTAATCACAGATTCAATTTCAGTGCTTGTGATTGGTCTGTTTATATTTTCTATTTCTTCCTTGTTCAGTCTTGGAAGGTTGTACTTTCTAGGAATTTGTCCATTTCTTCCAGGTTGTCCATTTTATTGGCATAGAGTTGCTTGTAGTAGTCTCTCATGATCTTTTGTATTTCTGCAGTGTCGGTTGTTACTTCTCCTTTTTCATTTGTTATTCTGTTGATTTGAGTCTTCTCTCCCTTTTTCTTGATGAGTCTGGGTAATGGTTTATCAATTTTGTCTTTCGTCTCAAAGAACCAGCTTTTAGTTTTATTGATCTTTGTTATTGTTTCCTTCATTTCTTTTTCATTTATTTCTGACCTGATCTTTATGATTGCTTTCCTTCTGCTAACTTTGGGGATTTTTTTGTTCTTCTTTCTCTAATTGCTTTAACTGTAAGGTTAGGTTGTTTAGTTGAGTTTTCTTGTTTCTTGAGGTAGGATTGTTTTGCTATAAACTTTCCTCTTAGACCTGCTTTTGCTGCATCCCATAGGTTTTGGGTCACCATGTTTTCATTGTCATTTGTTTCTAGGTATTTTCTGATTTCCTCTTTGATTTCTTCAGTGATCTCTTGGTTATGTAGTGGCATATTGTTTAGACTCCATGTGTTTGTCTTTTTTTACACTTTTTTTCCTGTAATCAGTATCTAGTCTCATAGCGTTGTGGTCAGAAAAGATACTTGGTACGATTTCAGTTTTTTTAAATTTACTGAGGCTTGATTTGTGACCTGAGATATGATTTATACTGGAGACTATTCCATGAGCACTTGAGAAGAAAGTGTATTTTGTTGTTTGGGGATGGAATGTCCTATATATATCAATTAAGTCCATTCGGTCTAATGTGTCATTTAAAGCTTGTGTTTCCGTATTTATTTTCATTTTGAATGATCTGTCCATTGGTGAAAGTGGGGTGTTAAAGTCCCCTACTATTATTGTGTTACTGTTGATTTCCCCTTTTATGGCTGTTAGCATTTACCTTATGTATTGAGGTGCTCATTTGTTGGGTGCGTAAATATTTACAATTGTTATATCTTCTTCTTGGATTGATCCCTTGATCATTATGTAGTGTCCTTCTTCGTCAGTTGTCATAGTCTTTATTTTAAAGTCTATTTTGTTTGATATGAGAATTGCTACTCCAGCTTTCTTTTGATTTCCATTTGCATGGAATATCTTTTTCCATCCCCTCACTTTCAGTCTGTATGAGTCCCTAGGTCTGAAGTGGATCTCTTGTAGACCGCATATATATGGGTCTTGTTTTTGTATCCATTCAGCCAGTCTGTGGCTTTTGGTTGGAGCATTTAATCCATTTACATTTAAGGTAATTATTGATATGTATGTTCCTATTACCATTTTCTTAATTGTTTTGGGTTTATTTTTGTAGGTTTTTCCCTTCTCTTCTGTTTCCTGCCTAGAGAAGTTCCTTTAGCATTTGTTGTAAAGCTCGTTTGGTGGTGCTGAATTCTCTTAGCTTTTGCTTGTCTGTAAAGATTTTAATTTCTCCATCGAATATGAATGAGATCCTTGCTGGGTTAGAGTAATCTTGGTTGTAGGTTTTTCCCTTTCATCACTTTAAATATGTCCTGCCACTCCATTCTGGCTTTCAGAGTTTCTGCTGAAAGATCAGCCATTAGCCTTATGGGGATTCCCTTGTGTGTTATTTGTTGCTTTTCCCTTGCTGCTTTTAATATTTTTTCTTTGTATTTAATTTTTGAAAATTTGATTAATATGTGTCTTGGCATGTTTCTTCTGGGATTTATCCTGTATGATACTGTCTGTGCTTCCTCTACTTGATTGACTATTTCCTTTCCCATATTAGGGAAGTTTTCAACTATAATCTCTTCAAATATTTTCTCAGTCACTTTTTTTTTTCTCTTCTTGTTCTGGGACACGTATAATTCGAATGTTGGTTCATTTAATGTCATCCCAGAGGCCTCTGCGACTGTCCTCAATTCTTTTCATTCTTTTTTCTTTATTCTGCTCTGCAGCAGTTATTTCCATTACTTTATCTTCCAGGTCACTTATGCATTCTTTTGCCTCAGTTATTCTGCTACTGATTCCTTGTAGAGTATTTTTAATTTAGTTTATTGTGTGTTTTATCATTGTCTGTTTGGTCTTTAATTCTTCTATGTCTTTGTTAAACGTTTCTTGCATATTCTCCATTTTGTTTCCAAGATTTTGGGTCATCTTTACTATCATTACTCTGAATTCTTTTTCAGGCAGACTGCATATTTCCTCTTCATTTGTTAGGTCTGGTGGGTTTTTACCTTGCTCCTTCTTCTGCTGCATATTTCTCTGTCTTCTCATTTTGTTTTACTTACTGTGTTTGGGGTCTGCTTTTCACAGGCTGCACATTCATAGTTCCCTTTATTTTTGGTGTCTTACCCGAGTGGTTGAGGTTGGTTCATTGGCTTGCTTAGGCTTCCTGGTGGAGGGGACTGGTGCCTGTGTTGTGGTTGTTGGGGTGGATCTTGTCCTTCTCTTGGGCAGGGCTGCTTCTGGTGGTGTGTTTTGGGGTGTCTGTGAACTTAGTATGACTTTAGAGAGCCTCTCTGCCAATGGATGGGGTAGTGTTCCTGTCTTGCTAGTTGTTTGGCATAAGGTTTCCTTCTCTGAGACTTGCTGGCCATTGGGTGATGCTGGGTCTTAGTGTTGAGACAGAGATCTCTGTGGTATCTCTTGCTGATTGACATTATGTGTGGCCGAGAGGTTTCTTGATGTCCAATTCCTGGACTCGGCTCTCCCACCTCAGAGGCCCAGGCCCAATACCCAGCCAGAGCACAAAGAACCTGCCAGCCACACAGCTATGAAGAAAAGGAAGAAAAAAAGAATGAACAATTAGAATCCCAAACCCAATGGTGAAAGCAAAACTAAACAGAGAAAATCACAGAATGAAGCATACACCTAGAGACTAATAAAAACGGAAAAAAGAAAACAACAAAAAACTGAACAGACTGAACCCTAGGAGAAATGATAAAAGCCAAACTAAACAGACAATATCACATAAAGAAATGTATACATACAAACACACAAAAAGAGAAAAAAGGAAAAAAATAAAATAAAATATAAAATAAAATAAAGGAAGAGAGCAACAAAACCAATAAACAAATCCACCAGTGATGACAAGCACTAAAAACTAAACTAAGATAAACATAAAACCAAAAACGAATCAGACACAGAAAGCAAACCCCAAATTTACAGTTGCTCCCAAAGTCTACCGCCTCAACTTTGGGAACATTTATTGTCTCTTCAGGTATTCCCAAGATGCAGGGTTTATGAAGTTGATTCTGGGGTTTTAATCTATTGCTGCATGGATAAATTTCCCTTTCTCTTCTTGGTTTACACAACACCTGGTGTTCAGCTTTGGATTTGGCCCTGCCTCTGCATGTAGGCTGCCCTCACGCATCTGTTCCCCGCCAAGATAGGAGGGGGTTAAAGCAGCAACTGATTAATGCTCTCTTGCTCACTCAGACCAAGGAGGGGGGGAGTATGGACGTCATAATTGGAATGCAGGTTGAGCCTCTGGCAGCAGAGGCTGGCCTGACATTGCAACATCCTCAGGCATGCCATGTGTTCTCCCGGGAAATTTGTCATTGGAACACGGGACCCTGACAGTAGTGTGCTCCACAGGCTCCTGGGGGGCTATGGGTAGTGACCTGCACTTGCACACATGATTCTTGGTGGCAACGATTGCAGCATTAGTGGTTCATACCCGTCTCTGGGGTCCGACTTGATAGCTGCACCTCGTGCCCATCTCTGGAGCTCTCTTAGGCAGTGCTCTGCCTTCTGTGGGCACATGGAGCAGGAATCCCCTCTCCTTGTGCACCCCAAAACAATGGTCTCTTGCCTCTCTGTCAAGTCCAGACTTTTTCCTGGACTCCCTCCTGGCTAGCTATGGTGCACTAGCCCCCTTCAGGCTGTCTTCACTCAGCCAACTGCAGTCCTCTCCCTGGGGTCTGACTTCTGAAGCCCTAGCCTCAGCTCCCAGCCCACACCCACCCTGGCGGGTGAGCAGACAAGCATCTCAGGTTGGTGAGTGCTGGTTGGCACTGATCCTCTGTGTGGGAATCTCACTGCTTTGCCCTCTGCATGCCTGTTGCTGCACTGTCCTCCATGGATCTGAAGCTTCCCCCCTACCTACTTCCCATCCCCACCAGTAAAGGGCTCCCCGCAACCTACCTCCTGTCCCTGCCAGTGAAGGGGCTCCCTAGTATATGGAAACTTTTCCTCCTTCACAGCTCCCTTTCAGAGGTTCAGGTCCCATCCCTATTCTTTTGTCTTTGTTTTTTCTTTTTTCTTTTGCCCTACCCAGGTACATTGGGATTTTCTTGCCTTCTGGGAAGTCTGAGGTATTCTGCCAGCATTCAGGAGTTGTTCCACATGTAGATGTATTTTTGATGTATTTGTGGGGAGGAAGGTGATCTCCACGTCTTACTCCTCCGCCATCTTGAAGGTCTCTCTTGCTCTTATCTCGTTTACATATACTTTAAAATTTCATCATATTAAGTTATTTTTCATGCTGACAAATTTGCAACAGATATAACAAGATTTCATTTAACTTCTATCAAACTTAGGTGCAGTGAAAGTGTTATAGTTAATGTTGATGACTCTAAAGACATGTCTATGTTAATTAGATCAGCAAACAAATATTAATACCAGGTATTAATTTAATACTGAATATTTCCCAGTTCATGTGAATCTGAAACTCATTTAGCTTAATTTAGCTTTGACTCTCTTGCTTATAATCCCATTGACCAATGTGGGTAAGGGATACATGTAAAGTGAATTCTCAGAAAGATTTGTGGTAGGAGGAGCACTCCTGTTTGTAATACATTTTCACAACTTGGAAGCTTAGTTCTTTGCTGCTAGAAGATATTGTTGAGAGGTGTGTTTTCAGATTGTAAGGGTAAAATCCTAGATAAGAGAAAAGGTACTATGTTGTTTTGTTTCCCATAAATGAAAGCACTTCACATATTTCACAGTAAGTTCCAAGATGGAGCACAAGGATGGTGCTCCTAGTTTTTCCACACCATTCTATCCCCAGGTCGTAGCACATTGTCTGAAGTTCATTGTATTAGAATGAATGAATAGAGGCATGAATGATTAAGAGTATTTCTAAACCTAGGTAGATTTGTGAAAATCCCCAGTGCTCTTTATGTTCTAAAAAAAGGTGATGCAGGTGTACTTCCTTGCCTCTGAGGGTATTGCAAGGATTAACTAATGTCAGGAAAGGCCTTTGATATGCCTAGATGAAGGGCATCCCATAACTATAATGTTTTATTGTTATAATACCATCAAGTGCTTTTTGGGACATATAGCCTACATATTTTCCTTAAAATTAGTCCATAAATCACACACAAAATGTATCAAATCCAAAAGCAATAGCTTTGACCTTAGAATTGCTGCAGCAGTGGTTTGATGATATACTACTTACTACATCAGCAGTACTCTGAAGTACATAAAATATGCTTCCATATACTCAAAATGTACAAACACTTAAAACAAATGACTAGCTACCTTCAGAAAAAAAAAGTTAAATGATTCAGAGGATTTTTTCATGTGGAATTTAAGTATTTTTAAGTCTATCAAGAATGCTGCAATTTTTAGTTATTTTCACCAATTCATATGAAATACTCACTATTCACTTAAAAATGTTTGATAGAACTACCTTATGATTTCTTTTTTGAAAAAGGTGATCTTTATTTCCTGATGTTCCTGCTTAATAGCTGTATACAAATGTCCACAGAGTTTTTAATGAAGTGTCAGCACACAGCACACATCACCTTTTGGTTACACCTTTGTTTTATGTCACCAACATGGTAAATATTATATTTGCAATTTTTTCAGAGAAATACTCATTTCTCCTTCTCAGTTATACTATCCAACTTATGAGGGACTGTGAATGATGGAAATGTATTATCATTACCAATGTTGCCAAAGAGTGCTTATTCACTTCATTGTACTTGAAGGAACTATTACAACTCTCTGACTATGGTTTTCACAAACATAAGAAGACATACCTGTCACGGTAGACTTTTGCTTAAATAAGGTTATTTTGAAATACCTCCAACTGCTGAATAGTGTCTGTAGAAGAACATCATTCTGTAAGTATTAAATCAGAATGGTGTATGCATTTCATTCCCAGAGGGACTTAGCAAAGGACTGGAATATCATTGAAAGGGTATCTCTATCACGGATGCAATACCTTTAACTATTTGTGTAGTGTAATACCAGCCAGCAGGTTTAGAGGGACAATTACTCATCCCTATTGGATTCCTCATCTGTCTCACAGTGGCTGGACTGAACTTTTCTCTCTGCTTCTCTCCATTTGATTGAAAATATCAAGACCCTTTAGAATGAAGTGCCCACATCATTCCCATTTTTCACATCCATCTTTGAGAAGAAAGTGTAATTATCACACTCAACTGTGCATGAGACATCCCGTTTTCTGAGTAAAATAATTTTCTGATTCAAGGTTTCTAAAGTCTTTGTACATTGGTTGGAGCTAAGTTTTCTTTCTCTGTGGAATTCTAAGCAATCTTAGGGCAGAAATGACCTCTTATGTACCAATTTTTGATATTTCTGGTATAATTTTGTTACCTATGTTTTCTGCATAGCATTTTCTTAATACTGAATTGAATTAAGTTTGTATATGTGAGTACTATGAATAGTACTGTAATACTACAGTAGTAACTAGTATTACAGTGCTATTTATACTACTTAAATACTAACATAATACTATTTATAGCACATAATACTGAATTGAATATTTTATATAGGTGGGTACTGTTTCAACTCTTAAAATATTTTATGCATATATAGTAAAATAATCTAAATATAAATGGACACTAGATTCTTTTACTTGGACTATGAAGGGCCATATAAAAATGGAGTGCATGTATTTTGAACTGAATACACACACACACACACACACACACACACATACAGTTGGCCCTCTTTATCTGAGGTTCTACATCTGTAGATTCAACCAAACTTGGACTGAAAATATTTGAAAAAAGTTCCAGAAAGTTCCAAAAAGCAAAACTTGATTTTTCCACATGCTGGCAACCATTTACATAGCATTTACATTGTATTAGGTGTTATAAATAATCTAGAGATGATTTAAAGTATACAAGAGGATGTGCATAGGTTATATGCAAATATTACACCATTTTATATAAGGGACTTGAGCATCCATAGATTTTGGTATCCATAGGGAATCTGGAACCCATCCCCTGTGGATAGCGAGGGACAGTTGTATATATATATTATATATATATACTATGAATATTGTACTTTTGTGCTAAAGGAATGGACCTTTATGAATCTAGTTTGTTTTTCCATGTAACTATAGTCTGCTGTTTCCATTTTTCACATTCTGTGTCTGAGAGAAAGTCTTGTTTTTATTTCCCAACAAATCTTGACCTGGGGGGCCTGAAATCACGATTTTGCTTTTTTCCCTCCTCTCTTCATCTCTTAAGAAGATAAATATGGGTTTATCTGGCTGAAGTAATTTCTGCACTAACAAGTTGTATCTAAGGATTGCTTTTTCCTTCATGCTCACATGTTTCCAATTGTGTGACAAGGTAGTATAAACAGTGCAATTTGTATTAGCTGCATTCTTAAAGTATGGAAAAGGGTATTCAGAGAACATTAAAAATAACTTTAGGGATGTTAAGGTGGATGTTTTAAATCAGTAATAATGTATAAAGCAGAATCCGCATTGGTCATATCACCTATGAGAAGGATAATCACAAATGTTCTTATTTTTGTGTTAAGATTTTCATCTTATTTAATGCTTAAGAAAAATAAAAATGTTTTGTTGGTCTCTTCCTTTGGAGAATCACTCAGGATTTTTTTTTTTTAACCTTGTAAAATTTTAACACAAGATGGAACTCTGACCCATAGTTTTTCATTTCACTCTACATTTGGGGCTCAAAATGTTCATATAGTTATCACCCAGTCTGGAATTTAAGGGGCTGTGTGTCTTTAAAAATGTCCTTTCTAAGAATGTTTCATGAGTTTTGAAGTTCTAGGAGTGGAAGATGATTGAAATATTTGACATTTTCTCTTTGAGATTTTTAAGCATCATATTAAAACCTCCTCATTGAAAATCACTACAGGGAAGGGTTGAAAGCTAAAGGGTCAAGTTCAAGCGCACCTGATGAAAAGGAATCATTCCTCTGTGCTGGGCAGCAGGTCTTGACTCCCCGCTCATGGACAGTTCCCACTGCTGATGACCCTGGCCCCTTTCCTTGGAAAAGAGCCACCACTGCCTTTGGCCGCTAACAGGCACTATTGCCAGGTCCATTTCCACAGTCTCTTCGTCATAGAGTAAACGGGGCAGTTGGGTTACGTTTGACTAGTATTCAATTTGTTGAGGAAGTTGGATTATTTTTAATTTGTGTGTCTCTGGGGAAGATACAATTAATCTTTTAGAGCTTGTGGGTAGGCGGAGTACATTTAATGAGGGGGAAAGAATCACACCACCTGTGGTGAGGGCCCTGCAGAAGAGGGTTGAGGGCAGGGTTTTGCTCCACAACTGCAATTTTGTACCTTTTACCCATGCTCTGCATAGCAGGCCGCCCTGGAGAGCTGGCTGTGCACTCAACTGGAAAGTCTGCAAAATCTGGTGTGCTTTTTATGTAGGATACAAAGGTGAAATTAAGTTACCTGCCCTCAGTCACATAGCTAGAAAGTGGAGGAGCTGCTGTTCAGATCCAGTCTGTTTGATTCCCAAGTCCGGGTTGTTTTCTAGAGCAGAGGAGGAGGAGGGTAAAATGGACCTTAATAAAGTAGCACTGAAGTATATGGGGAGGGTGGCTCTGAAAATTTGCTTATTGAAAGTTAATAAAAGTGGAGGAGAGATGAAACGTGCAATCATATAAACATTCTGGCTTTGGGCAGCCAGAAGTTGAATGTAGAATGCTGAATACACATCAGTGGCACTTCTATTCTTCTTCTTTAAAAATACCCATTTTATAGATGTGGAACACAGGGGTGGAGTTCAGGCTCTTGGCTTACTCTCCTGGATTGCCCCCTTAGTACTGCCCGGGTCCCACACAGGTAATATAGCTTCTTTGTAGAATGGACGAGTCACCCACTTCCCAGGATTTTTATTAGGAATGAATGATAGTGTAGATCAGCAATTTTCAGTCGGGGCAGTTTTTCTCCCAAGGGTACGTTTGGCAACGTTTGGGGACATTTGTGACTGTCACAACTGGGGGTGGAGGGGTGCTAGCACCACTTAATGCGTGGAGGCCAAGGATGCTTCTAACCATCTTACAATGCACAGGACAACCCTCCACAACAAAGAATTATCTGACCCCAAGTGTCAAATGGCAAACTTGGGATCAACACTTGTGTAGGACAAGTGCCTGGTAACAGACAGCACCTCCTGAAGGGACCTGTTGTTCATTCAGGGCTCACTTTGTGCCAGGCACTGCATTAGGAGCTTTACGTACTTTGTCTCTGTTCTCACACGCCTACAGGTTGCAATAATTGAAGGTTGAGGGTAAAAGCACTGCTCAAGGTCACAGAGTGCTGAACAGCAAAATCAAGATTTGGACTAAAGTCTGTATAGCTACGAAGCACTTCCCACAAACCTGTTTCTTCCTAGTTTAAAGTAGTTGAGGTCCTTGACTCCTCACTTGAGATTATTAGAAGAATAAATTAATGTAAGCATTTAAGGCTAGTTTGTTGGGGTGCTGTGAACAGAGCCCCACCTACTCTACTGTGTTTCTGTCCTTCTAGCAGGCCCAGGCGGTAAAGGAAGGTGCTGATTTCCTGGCCAGGCTTCCAGACCACAGACAAAATGTTCACATCTGCAGTCACCCCTGTAGTAGAGCAAAAGATTTGGCCACATTGTGAGTGATGCTCTACCTTCATTGTTTTTTGTGATTGTCACAAGAAAGAAGCATGTCAAAGAGGAGTCGGGGTGTTTCACTCCCAAAGGGACTGTTCAATGAGAATTCCAAAGGTTGGACAGTGCTGAAAATGTGTTCCAGTAGAAAGGCATACAGGAGCTATTGGGTCACCAGCGTCCCCGACCCTAGACTAAGTATGAAAGCTAATTTTGATTCTTCCCTTCCCCTAGGTGAACAAAGAGGTCATGTGATCCCTTTCTGGGACCTAGTAGATCCCTTGCTCAACATATCCCATGGTTTATGTTGTCCAGCTGGAAAAAGGTAAAAGACAGGGATTCATGCTGAGACTACATCTGTCTTGAACAGAGTAAGAAAAAAAAAAAAAACCTCAAATAAATCTTAATGTGGATTAGGAAGTGTGGACTTCAATTACTTCCAAGTGGTATAGGCTTTTGATAATGTGTTTCATCAGGATAGGAATTACGAGGTGCTCAGACTCATTCTCTGAAATCACAAGGGGGATAAAGAGTTCTAATAGTGTGTTACAGTAAGCCAGTGCCCAGGGAGTAGAATTGTATGGTTCACATTAAATTGCCCCATCTAGACCATGAATTATGTATTGATTTTTGGAGAACAAGGATATAACAGAGTATAGTTCACTCTAAAATGACAGTGAATGTAATTTAATCATTTTGGGCATGATTCAGAAATACCTATGTTTCATCACTTTCTGTGTGGTCTCTGTATGGAGAGAGAACTAAAGTTTCTCACATGTTGAATATCAGTACTCTGATGTTTGTATTCATAAGCACAGAATTTTAACTAAGGGGGATAGTTACCCATTTGTTTGTGTAGAAGGAGAGAAGCAGAAAAAGACTTCTTGAGGTTATTGGTGGTGGGATGGGCTTGGGAGTTGCAGATAAGCAGGACTGTCTCTAATTGAGGTGATACATATTAGGGGTGGGTATTGAGATGTACTAATGAAATATACTAAGAGCTTAACAGATTAAGTGGGCAATATACATATGAGCATGTGTGTGTATGTATATATATATTTACACATACACACAAACTCATACATACTATATCTATGATTATATAACATGTTATATTTATATATTTTGTATAGTACATAATATATGTAATGAAATATATAAAATATAGCATGCATAAGAAATTGAATTGGCTAAAATGTATATAATGTATTAACAATATTAATATCATATGTACTATATATTTAATATAATAAAATGCTAATATAATTATATAAATATGTATAAACCAGTCCTGCTTATTGTGTATTATTGCAGAATATTGGATTCATGTAATACTCCTAGCATGGCATACAGAGTCAGTAAGTTGTGTTCTAAACTTGGAATCGATGATTACATTGCTATAATTCACTAATGCATAGCCTATAAAGTACACCTTGTCATATCCTGAAGTAAAACCCAGCATAACACAAGCTATGTCTGAAATGATATAGAAAATCTAAACCTAGATGGTGGGTACTGTATGCTAGATCCTTTTATTGGGCTGTAAATTAGTGACATGTTCAATGATTGCTCTGAATTGGTTTGTGCCTATCCAGCATTAAGCCTTGTCACTATTCCATGTGCTTTGGTCTTGTGTCTTAGACTTTTTAAATCACTCAACTAATGCCTAACAAATCTGCAGTCTCTGCTGTGTGATTTACATCTGTCTCCTTCTTTGTAGACAGGTGGCAGATCTTAGACCTCTTATGTGTTCTTTGCTATGTGGTTTTGTGTGTTCTTATCCTGGGAGGGATGTAAGTGCTAGTCTTTGAATAGGAAGTTGCATTTCAACCTTGATGTAGGATATGGATCCTGAAATTAAAATTATAAAAGTGTTTTTATTTCATGTTATCTCAACTTGTTAAGGTTATAAAATATGATCAACTACCTCATCTAACAAGAGCAAAACATCACACATACAAAATATTTTCTTTTTGTTTGTCTCAGAAAAGAGTGAGGTAGGCAAAGAAATTTGTGAACATTACACACTAGGGATAAATTCTTGGGGATTCACCATGTATATTAAAAGCTCTTACATACACTGGAGGAGTCCTACAAAAAAGAAAACCTTAAGTTTGGTTTAACTCTGCATTGTTCCCAAATTTATTTAATAACAGAGCCTGTCCCTGCCTACTTATCTCAGAGGATGCCGTTGTTCCACTGAAAACATTTTAGGAATCCCTGAATGATGATGTGTGATCTTGAGTGGGAATCTGATGATACAGGAAATGCAGGGAGGCAGCACAGTACTTACTTGTCCCCAGGAACAGTTAAAATCCAGTGATTTTTTTTCTTCTTCTCAATCATCTGTGTAAATACTACGTCTATCAAGTGATTATTACCTTATAATAATTATTATTTTCATTATGTGAATGTAAACTACCCCTATATCTCAAATGACATTTCTTCAGTTCACTTTCAGTGTAAGTTGAATTCCCACAAAGCACACTGGGACATTCCAATCATGCGTGAGTGGAGAGGTGGAGGGGCTAAAAGGAGTTGACACAGGCTGCAAGCCACTGCCCTGTGCTCACCCAGTTAGAAAAGGGTCATGAGGATGGATTTTCTCAGTGCGCTATTGAGCGAAGGGCTTGAATGTCCTGTGGGGCTGTCAGCCCTTGCGCTGGTAGGGGATGTATTTATTATTACTTCTCTGATTCCCTTTAATTATTATATGTGGTGGTGATTATTATACTGGGTACCCATCTCAGCTAAAAACTTTAGGTGCACCACTATGTGGACCGAGTAGATCATGAACCCAGGTAGGCCTTCTTCAGTTCATGCCGATCCATGGCCACTTATAAGAATGTCTGATGCGCCCTATCTCTTGAAAACTCAGGCTGCCAGTTTTGCCAGCAGCAACCTTCTCCTCAAAGGGAGGTTTTCTTGAGATCCCACCTTCTTCCAAGGAGGACAATGTCTATTCCAGAATTTCTTGTTTAATATTTATGCAGCCAAGTCTTCAAGTTCTTTGTACTGATTTTATACCAGCTCAGAAATGAATCAGCTTTATCTGCTCTTTGGTGATTTATTCTCATTTTGTTCCTCAATCTCATTTTGCCTAGAATTAAGCATTGGCCTTAGAATGGGTAATGGCGGGTGGGGGGGTGTCTCCAGTTGGACACCACCAGTGGCCAGTCCTGGTGGGCATTACGCTTTACCTCTCTACCCTCCTGCTTCTGCCTTATTGACTATATGCATTTTTATGGCATTATATTTCTACTTTCTTTCAAGATTTCTCCAGAATAAATTAGTGAAACACCCCCCCAAAATTTAGGTGTGCAAGAAATATACTATTTTTCGTTCATCTTTATCTTAGTTTGATTGTTTTGAACCCTTCTACCACCAGGGTCCTTTCTCTTTTGTCTGAGAGATCCACCTATTCCTCAGCCATCACTTCATACTGGTCACCACTTAGAAGGCCCTTATTCCTGATAGGTGGGCTGGGAACTCTCTCTAGAACTTCTGTGCTGCACCTGGTCCTTTGTGTTGCTTCCCCACTGTGCTGAGCCCTGGATCTCTAGGAGGTTACCAGTGGCCTTGACCTGCTCTGCCTGGACACCCACGGCTGCCATTTCCTTTCTGGGGAAGCAAAATACAGGCTCTCTCTATCTCTCTCTCACTAACATCAGTATCTCCATTCTTATCAGTTATTTTCCAGACAGGAGAAGGGTCAGGGGAAGCTTTTATTTTTGAGCCAGGAGGCACGTGGCAGGGGAAGGGAAACCTTTCTTCAGGAACGTCCAACAGAACCGTAATGGACTAGACTTCTGGCAACACAAAAGCCAGACGCTAGTTGGGCTACGTTCATTTTCAAAAATATTTTCCTTCTAATAAATCTCTGTGTTTCCGTCAATGAAACATACCCTTTAAACATGGTTCTCCCATCCCTCAACCCCATACAAATGTGGGTACTGGGTCTCTGACCTAAACTTTACCCTTCAGAGTAATGGTACCACTCAAAGCCCCACTAGGATGTGAACATGAAGATATTTCCACAGAATCTTCAAGGTTCCAGCTGGGAACCTAATCCTGGCCAGATTCTCAGGTTTCTCTTTGCTTCTGTGGCTTCCTCTTCAGGCTGAGGAGTGGTCCAAGTTAACAGTCTTAACGTGGGCCTTCCAGACCCTTCCCTTCTTAGGTGTTTTCCTGGGTGCATGAGAATGTTATCATGTCAACAAACTCTGAAAAGATCATATTCGCTCTCTTTTTATTCCTTCTACTGATTTTCCTGAAAATAACCAGGGAACTTAGGGCATCCAGAAGTTTTTCTTAAATTAGCCTATTTTGCAAGGCTGCTTTGAGGACTGTGTGACATGATTGTTATAAAGTGTCGGGCATAGCGTCTGCCACAGTGCTATTGCTGTTATTTTAACAAGTCTGTGACCACCGTGATAATTCTGCCTCCTGCCACTTTTTAGGATGTGAGTCGTAGGCTGGGATGATAAGATCTGATATGTAATTCTTATTTATTTGAATCCTCTAAGAAAAAAAAGACAATAGCATCTTGTTCAGTGATGTTCCTGAAACAATTAGTATATTCTGATTAGAGCTATGACTAAGATCAAAGGTATTTCTGTAGACATGTGTATTTCAGTACATTTAACATGCTAACCACCATAAGAAGATTGGACACTCCATCCCTGAGTTCATGGCCTTTATGGAGCCTGACAATAAGGAGTCCAGAGAGTTGCAACAAAGAGTAATGGATATCACAAGTGGAGTTTTGTAAAAAACAGTATTTAAGAATTCCATTGGGCATTATGTTGGAAGTTTCTTCTTTTAAGCATAAGCTAAGGAAACACAGAGAAGACTGTTTAACTTTTTCCTCATTTGGGTAAAACCATCAACCCACTGGTGTGATGAGTTTTCAGTGGTGACAATACTGCTAATTATACGAAGACATGATTCTGCTTCCTACTATGCTGTTTGTTCTAGCTTCAATAATGTGTGGTATTGATGGGACGCTTACCATGTGCCAAGCTCTGGGTTAGTGCTGGGAATAGAGTGGTGAACAGGTCTGGCACATTTCTGCCATCATGGAGTTTAGAATCAAGTGAAAGAGACAAGTATTAAACAATGAACCATACCGTTGGATTTGCAATTGCAAGAGTGATGAATGCTATGTATAAGAGTAAGGTACAGTCAGAGAATAGGAAAGAGTTCCCTAAGAAAGTGAAGAGTGAGTAGAAATTGAGTTGGGCTGTAGGGAGTGGAGCATGGGATTTGACTTAAAAGACAGTACATGTGGGGCTTCCCTGGTGGCGCAGTGGTTGAGAGTCCGCCTGCCGATGCAGGGGACGCGGGTTCGTGCCCCGGTCCGGGAGGATCCCACATGCTGTGGAGTGGCTGGGCCCGTGAGCCGTGGCCGCTGAGCCTGCGCGTCCAGAGCCTGTGCTCTGCAGCGGGAGAGGCTGCGACAGTGAGAGGCCCGCGTACCGCAAAAAAAAAAAAAAAGACAGTACATGTGGTTGCCCAGGTTTGGGAGGGAGCTTGGAGCATAGGAGGAATTGGAAGAGGGCCAACATCATGGGAGAGCAGTGAGTGAATGTGGGTGACTCAGGTGATTGGGTACTAAGGGGAAAGGATGGGCCCCAATCAGGCAGGCACTTGTATGCCATATTAAGAATTTGGTTTTATTTATTCCGAGAGGAATAGGGAGCTGCCAGTGGGCTTTGAGCATGGAAATGATATATAGACAACACACTGCACCAAAAGTGGTACAGATTTGAATTATTAAAAGATATATATCTGTAATAAGGAGAAAGTATTGGCGGCAGGGAGTGAGGTGAGGTAGTGGATTCTGAAGGCCAGACAGGAGGCTACTCCTCTTATGCATGTAAGAAAAGATGATAACTTTGCCGAGGGTGGTAACAGTAGGGATGAAGAAGCATGGACAGATTGGATTGATGTTGAAGAGATAAAGCTGCTGAGTAATTGATTGGGTTTGATCTTTGTAAAGCCTTTGTAGAATCTTCAGTATAATTATTAGACTATACAGCATAAAGAGATGTTTCCAGTCATTTCTAGATAGAAAAAAATACTGTGATTATGCCATGGTACTGCAGTTTCTGAAATATTTTTTCAAATGCAGTTACTTGGGAATTATTTTCCAGATGACAAGAGTAGAGCTCGAATAGTCTTAAAATTACTGGTTCAAAACAGAAGTAGTTATTCCTTTGAAAAAAATTAGATTCACTAGATGTTCTGTCCACCCAAATGCAGCTTACGTTTTGTTCTTTCTCACTCATCAGCCAGATGAAGATCTGCTTCTAGAAAGAGAGATTATATGTTAAGAAGCAGATAGACTCCATGGAACCATTAGAACATTGAAGTTACTGAGAAAGAATATTATCTCAAGTGTGCTCTGGTGTAATTTTCATCCTAGGCAAAATTAACTCTTGAGTTGCTTAATGGTAAATAAAATGTTTGGATGCCATCCAGCCCTTTTGCTTTATGTATTTTTAAAGCCTGTGTGTATAGTGCCAACACTGCTGCCTTTCCTGTGAACCTCTAATAGACAACAGTAAGCAAGGCCTCCTTCGTCAAGCCCAACACATATTGATTATTCACTGTGGAAATAATACTTGATTCTTGTCTTTTGGGCAGAGACACAGCCTAAAAATTTCAGCATCCCAAGCACCTGCTCCACTTTGCTGTCTTTGTGGTATAAAGCAAACAGATTTCTGGTCCCCCATGAAGGGTCATCACTGCCTAGTGGTCAACAAGGAAAGGGAGAAAGTCCTTCAGACAAACAGTGGGTGAGATTCACTCCGTGTCTGGCTTACTCTTCACTGCCTTTCCTGCTGAACCAATAAAAAACAGCTGACTAAATGATTTTCTTCTGCTTCTCCAGGGAATCGAGAGGGCTTAGCTGGAGCATTTGTTGTAAGTAAAGTCAAAGTTGAGTGGAGCCATATTTATAGGATGAGAACACCCCATCGATATCCCTTGAAAGGTATCAGAGCCCCAGGAGTTCTGGGGCCATCAGGGAGCCAGGCCATTGAGCTGGGACTGAGGCAGGGCTGAGGGGCTTTAGGCAGGTAAGGAAGGACAGGACCCCGAGCCCCTCACACCAGCTGCACTCAGGACAGATCCCCTCCTAAATATATTTTACCCAATGGGCATTGCAAGGCTTCATTGGCTCAAGAGATATGGCTTCTAAATTGCAATTACTGTGGGAAAGATTTGGATTCGATAGAAGTGGAGAGTTCAGTGTCAGGGTACCTGAGCAGTTTACCTTGAGAAAGCTCTTTGACCCCAGGCTTTCATGATTTCATCTAGCAAAGCACAACAATATCAATAATATGCATATGGTTTTGGGAAGATAGTAGGTATTTCAAAAATGACAGCTGTTACTATTATTGCTATATTTATTCTAGGGACACACCATTCTTATTGGTGCCTGAAGCTTTCTTTGTGTGCTGAACCCCTGAGCCTTGCTGGATGTACCTGAACAGTAGCTTTGTCTGTGTTCTCAAGCATGCAGAGGCAGGAAGGATCCCATTTCACATAATCAATTGTGAAGGGCCCCTGGGAACAGCTGTCTGCTCCTAGGTGCTAATCTAGGAGACTAAATTCCCTCAGCATTCACGGACAGTTCGTTGCTCGTGCAATGTGTGTTTTTATGTAATTTCCATTTGTTTGTTCTCTTTTTCCTCCCTCCCCTCCCCTACACCTTGGATTACAACCACTGATGGAGCGCTTTTTCTTCCCTTACATTTGTAGAGTGTTATAGTGGAAGCCAGTGTGATATACTGGAAAGATCACTGGATTGGGCCTCTGGAAGGCAATTGTCAGCTCCATTTCTGCTCCAAATGACTGTGTGACCTTGAGCAAGTCCTTGAATTTGTCGGGACTTCATTTTCCTCCTCCAAAAACTGTGGGCTATAAGATTTCCTTCCCATTCCCAAAATCTAGCTGGTTAGGAGGCTGTAGATTTGAGTAATCTGAAAAGACCCACTCTGTGTCAAGGTGCAATGAAGTATATGAGGTTTGAGATGCCCTTTTAGGATTCAGAATTTTTAGAAACCAGAAATATTGATAAATAGTTTTTAAAAGGTGGTTTTCTGTCTCTGTGGTGTTTGCATTAGCTGATTAGCCATTCAGATGTATTTCTAATCTGCTCTGCTGTCAGGGTTCTTTTAATGGATGTTCTAGCCACTGGCAACTAATAATTTATAATCATAAATGATAAGTGACAGAGGTATCTGCCCACAGTGATGAAATAGACTTAGAACATGCTGTTAGGTGTTAAACAAAACACAATCATGCAAAAAGAGCTTGGGATGTTAGCAGCAGTATGTATGCTTACTGGAAGTATAAATATTCAGTCCAGATACTCTGTGGTGGTCTTGAACTTGGAATCATGAATTGTCATCAAAAGTGTATCTTTATACTTACGAAAATAATGTTTGGTAGCTCTTAACTGTTGCTGTTAAATTTTTCTAAAGATAATTGTTAGAACTCTTTAGCACACTTATTTTTCGGGCCACAAATATGTATCTTGAAAATAGTTTTAGTATTAATAAGGGATTTTTTTTATTACTGTAAAAAGTGCAGTGGAATTTCTTAAATGATATTCTTTTTGATGCAATAGTAAATGGGACAGTTTCTTTGATTTCTCTTTCTGATCTTTCATTGTTAGTGTATAGGAATGCAAGAGATTTCTGTTTATTAATTTTGTATTCTGCAACTTTACCAAATTCATTGATGAGCTCTAGTAGTTTTCTGGTAGCGTCTTTAGGGTTTTCTATGTATAGTATTATATGTCATCTGCAAACAGTGGCAGTTTTACTTCTTCTTTTCCAATTTGGATTCCTTTTATTTCTTTTTCTTCTCTGATTGCCGTGGCTAGGACTTCCAAAACTATGTTGAATAATAGTGGCAAGAGCAGACATGCTTGTCTTGTTCCTCATCTTAGAGGAAACACTTTCAGTTTTTCACCATTGAGAATGATGTTTGCTGTGGGTTTGTCGTATATGGCCTTTATTATGTTGAGGTAGGTTCCCTCTATGCCCACTTTCTGGAGAGTTTTCATCATAAATGGGTGTTGAATTTTGTCAAAAGCTTTTTCTGCATCTACTGAGATGATCATGTGGATTTTGTCCTTCAGTTTGTTAATATGGTGTATCACATTGGTTGATTTGTGGATGTTGAAAAATCCTTGCATCCCTGGGATAAATCCCACTTGATCATGGTGTATGATCCTTTTAATGTGTTGTTGGATTCAGTTTGCTAGTTTTTTGTTGGGGATTTTTGCATCTATGTTCATCAGTGACATTGGCCTGTGATTTTCTTTTTTTTGTGATATTTTTGTCTGGTTTTGGTATCAGGGTGATGGTGGCCTCATAGAATGAGGTTGGGAGTGTTCCTTCCTCTGCAATGTTTTGGAAGAATTTCAGATAAGCAGGTGTTAACTCTTCTCTAAATATTTGATAGAATTCGCCTGTGAAGCCATCTGGTCCTGGACTTTTGTTTGTTGGAAGATTTTTAATCACAGTTTTAATTTCAGTGCTTGTGATTGGTCTGTTCATATTTTCCATTTCTTCCTGGTTCAGTCTTGGAAGGTTGTACCTTTCTAAGAATTTGTCCATTTCTTCTAGGTTGTCCATTTTATTGACATATAGTTGCCTGTAGTAGTCTCTTATGATCCTTTGTATTTCTGTGGTGTACACTGTAACGTCTTTTTCAATTCTAATTTTATTGATTTGAGTCCTCTGCCTGTTTTTCTTGATGAGTCTGGCTACAGGATTATCAATTGTATCTTCTCTAAGAGAACCAGCTTTTAGTTTCATTGATCTTTGCTATTGTTTTCTTTGTCTCTATTTCATTTATTTCTGCTCTTATCTTTATGATTTCTTTCCTTCTACTAACTTTGGGTTTTGTTTGTTCTTCATTCTCTAGTTGCTTTAGGTATAAGGTTAGGTTGTTTGAGATTTTTCTTGTTTCTTGAGGTAAGATTGTATTGCTTAAACTTCCCTCTTAGAACTGCTTTTTCCCATAGGTTTCGGATCGTTGTGTTTTTGTTGTCATTTGTCTCTAGGTATTTTTTGATTTCCTCTTTGATTTCTTCAATGATCCGTTGGTTACTTAGTAACATATTGTTAAACCTTCATGTGTTTGTTGTTTTTACAACAGAGGAATTAAAGACGATGTGGTACATATATACAATGGAATATTACTCAGCCATAAAAAAGAATGAAATAATGCCATTTGTAGCAACATGGATGGACCTAGAGATTGTTATACTGAGTGAAGTATCTCAGACAGAGAAAGACAAATATCATATGATATTGCTTATATGTGGAATCTAGAAAAGGGGTACAAATGAATTTATCTGCAAAACAGAGATAAACTTACCAGAGGTAAGGGGGGAAGAGGGATAAATTAGAAGATTGAGATTGACATATACACACTATTACATATAAAATACATAACTAATAAGGACCTACCGTATAGCACAGGTGACTCTACTCAATACTCTGTAATAGCCTACATGGGAAAAGAATCTAAAAAAGAGTGGATATATGTATTTGTATAACTGATTCACTTTGCTGTACACCTGAAACTAACACAACATTATAAATCAACCATACGCCAATAAAATATTTAAAAAAATAAAATAAAAAAGAAATAAATGAAATGTATTAGGGTTTAAATTCCTTCCCATTAAATATTTTTTTGTTTCTCCATTTTTTATGTTGTGTGTCTGTTTCTATCAGAGGCATAACTCACAAATGGGTATATCTAATAAGCGGGTTTGCTCTGAGAGGTTAGAAAGTGTTGGGTGGCTTTATACATCCCCTTCTAGTGGACGTTATTAATTATCATGATAGATTTTGAAATGTAGACTCAGGAACTATCATCTCTTCTGTCTTTCACCAGTGTACCTGCCTCCAGTGGTCCCTCTCAACTTCTGGTTTGCTGCTTTCTATCTAATGAGCTCTGGGAAACCAAATTAAGGTTGTTAATAATGTGAACAAACTAAGTGTAGCTAGGCCTGAGGGAGCGGCCAGATGTCCTCTTCATGAGCATGTTGGCATTATATTTAGTGCACAGTTCTCGTGACACGTGTTTAATATCTCATTCATTTTTATATTCCCAGAGTCTAGCACACTGCTTATCAACTAGCAGGTAAAGAATAATGGTTGTTTCACTGAATGAATGCTTGCTGGCCACTTTTGTTTTCATCCCTTGGGTTCTTTGATGTATTTTAGAAAGTGTGATTTCCTAGATAATTGTCCACTATGTAATGGAGATATTACTTTAATTCCTGCATGATCAGGGTGAAAGCTTTTTGAGATGTGAAAATTATGACAGAAATTTCAAGCCATTTCTCGGAGGTGAGTCATCTTACAAGTAGATCAGCGCTGTTTTATGTCACATTTTATAATGCTGAGGCTTCTGAGTGCTTTGGCATAGTAATTATCCACCAGTAATTTGTTTAGGGCTCTAATGCTCGGTTTTGTCATTCATGTCATTCCTCAGTACTCTTGCCCAAGTTAAATATAAAGCAATGTCAGGGTAATAAAAGCTGTGGTTGAAAAAAATTAACAATAAAACAAACATCTCTTCCTATTGCATGAATGGTATTAAATCAGGGTTGCTGCCTCAAACAGTGGCAAGTACTGTGTGAAAACTCCTGGGAATATGTTTATTCCCCGTTCTCTGGATTACTCTTTTTTCTTTGTGGCAGGCTTCTTACTGATTACTATACCTAAAATGCAGGCATCCAGCGGGCTGCCTTACCTGTGATGATTTAGTTTGGGTGATACATTCATCTAAACTACTCCACTTAAGGATAACTTAATTAAGAGAATACAGTTTGCCAGCACTTTTCTGCTTCTAGAGGAATATTACATTAGAGCATTCACAGATTTGCACTTTCTTCAAAACACAGGCAATAAAGAGGAACCGCACAGTTTTAAAGGTGAATATAACCTGAGAATTCACCGATGCTACCCTTCTGTGTCCAAAATATTTATTAAACCAGAATCTTAACATATTAATTAAAACTGATGTGACTTAATATACTGCACAGTTCATTCCAGAGTAGCTGTGCTTATCTCATAGAAAGGATAGTGAGTTGCAGGTGGATGGTGTTTTTACATAATCTTTGTGCACATAAACAAGTTTAAAATTACTATTCCTATTATACCATTGAAATGTTTTCAAGTGTTAATTTAAAGCCCCATTACGTATATAATTAAACTTTTAATCCTTTAATTGTTCTAAATTTTTTCTTTTTTTTGCTTTAAATTTTTATTTTATATTGGAGTATAGTTGATTTACAATGTTGTGTTAGTTTCAGGTGTACAGCAAAGGGATTCAGTTATACATATACATATATCTATTCTTTTTCAGATTCTTTTCCCATATAGGTTATTACAGAGTATTGAGTAGAGTTCCCTGTGCTATACAGTAGTCCTTGTTGTTTATGTATTTTACATATAGTTGTATATGTTAATCCCAACCTCCTAATTTATTCCTCCCCCTACCCACCTTACCCCTTTGGTAACCATAAGTTTGTTTTCTAAGTCTGTGAGTCTGTTTCTGTTTTGTAAATAAGTTCATTTGTATCATCTTTTAGATTCCACATATAATTGATATCATATGATATTTGTCTTTCTCTGTCTGACTTACTTCACTTAGTATGATCATCTCTAGGTCCATCTGTGTTGCTGCAAATGGCATTATTTCATTCTTTCTTATGGCTGAGTAGTATTCCATTGCATATATGTACCACATTTTCTTTATCCATTCATCTGTTGATGGACATTTAGGCTGTTTCCATGTCTTGGCTATTGTAAACAGTGCTGCAGTGAACATTGGGGTGCATGTATCTTTTCGAAGTATGGATTTCTCCATATATATGCCCAGCAATGGGATTGCTGGATCATATATGGTAGCTCTGTTTTTAGTTTTTTAAGGAAACTTCAAACTCAAGATGGATTAAAGGCCTAAATGTAAGACCGGATACTATAAAACTCTTAGAGGAAAACATAAGCAGAACACTTTTTAACATAAAACACAGCAATATCTTTTAGGGTCCATCTCCTAGAGAAATGAAAATTTTGTTTTATTTGTATTACTTGAGGCTTATTTCCAATTAAGAAGTATAAAGTGATTGCTGTTTACACATAGGCTTCTTATTTGTCTCTTTAGGTTATTTATCTCAGATATATATTCTGAATATAACCATATGTTTTATATATATGTCAAGCTTAAAAGTGATATTCTTTCTCTCCATGCAACTGCTCAAAATTTTAATTGGCTCTTCTATTTCTGAACTTGGACAAGGGATTTAAAATTTTTCAAACTGCAGGTCACATTTTATTACTTCAATATGCATGTTTTTTGAAATGGCAAAATCCCTCAGGGCTGTGTGATTTTCACGTGTGTGTGTGTGTGTGTGTGTGTGTGTGTGTGTGTGTGTGTTTAAAGTTCATATCCAAACACAACTGAATAAATCCTGGAACACATTTTCTCTCCATGCCTGAGAAATGCAAATTGTTATAGGTCAATTGCTGAGAGGTCTTTTCTGTATCTTGGACGTCTTGTTTGCAATTTGTCTTTCATTCATTCCAAGCATACCCAATTCACTTTACGTTTGCCTGTTATTCACGTTTTTCAGTTGTCTGCAGGATTCGCTTTAACACGCAGAAAAACTATTCTCCCTTGACTGTGCCTTCCTAAATGCACTGACTAATATTTATAAACACACATGTGTCTTACTATGCAAGAGCTGCTGCCCTAAATTTCTAGGGTCAAGAGGGGGAAATCACGGCTCACACACCACCTTGATGACTTGTTCTACTCATATCCAAAGGAATATTAACAAACAAATAGGAGAGATCATAGCTAAGCGAACAGATGGATCTGCCTTGTGATTGTAGGATCACACATACCAATGCACACCCTAGAAAAGATGCTTTTCAAATGCAGGCCAAGAGCCCATGCTTGGGGTCCCACAGATCTGGAGTCCCATTCTAGCCTAGCATGCACTAGCTGTGTAACCTTGGGTGTGCATTGTAACTTCTGAGTTTCATTTTCCACAACTGATAAAATGAGCAAACTAGCCCCACCTCATGGGATTGTTATAAGGAAAGAAGGAAGGAAGGGAGGGAGGCACCTGTGAAATCACCATTGGTGTACTATAAACCAGCTGTCTCTCTGTTTAAAAAAAAAAAAAGCCTTGATGTGACTTGATTTGTAATGTGGTGTAAATACTCCCACCATGGCTGATTTTAAATCATGAATGATTTAACAACCACCTGGTAAAGTTCCTGAATATTTAACAGTCCCCTGGTAGCAGCCAAGCCCAGCACACCACTGCTAGCCTTTAACAAATGGTAGTAATTATTTCTTAATAGTTATATTTTGTCTTCCATTGATCTAGAAAAAAAATTGGCTGTTTGGTGAAATTCTGTACAGATGGAGATATGAAAGCTGAGAGAAGAATAGTAATTTATACAGTTTAAAATAATAATGATTTCAAATAAAAAAGAGCTACCTTAACTATTTTGAAAGTAGGCAAAAACTTAGAAGAAGAAAACAGAATATTAATAATAAGAAAATGTGCTAATCAGATGTTTTAAAAGTAAGAATAGGATCACTTTGTAAGATGTTCTAGATTGATTAAATTTAATGTTAGTTTTTCAAGATTGGTTAGAAGGGGCTCCACGTTCTTGGTCTTATATTATTTAATTTATGTGAACAAATCCTAAGTAGAGAGTTGTGTGTATTTGGTACCTAAACAGAGAGAAACTGACAGCCTATATTTTAAAACCTAGTGCTTTACAAAAAAGCTTTGTTTTCATTTTAACCAATAACTGTTTTGTATCATTCAAGACTGGTTTTATTTTATTTTTTTTAATTGAAGTATAGTTGATTTACAGTGTGTTAGTTCCAGGTATACAGCAAAGTGGTTCAGTTATATACATATATATATATATATATATATATATATATATATATATACTGAATATATATTATTTATATACATATTCTTTCTCAGATTCTTTTCCCTTATAGATTATTATAAAATATTGACCACAGTGCCCCGTGCTGTACAGTCGGTCCTTATTGGTTATCTATTTTATATATAGTAGTGTATATATATTAATCCCAAACTCCTAGATAAGTCAAGACTGATTTTAGATTTTTAAAGTTTGCTGCAGCCATGTATTTTTTGAAATAGTCCTTTACTGAATAACCTGGTTTTGTTTTTGGTAATAATAAACATTTGCATGCATGGTCTGAGATTTGGATAAAGAATGGCATACTGGACCTGAAACTGCTCCAGAACATCTAGACATGTGGAGCCTGCAAATAGCTGTCATGTAACAATGAACTTCTCATTTTGCAGAGTACTAAACTGTGGGTGATTGAAGAGGAAATCATCAGACTTAAGGATGGTTGATTGAATCATCCTGTGCTGAAAGCTGCACTTTCCATGTGCACTTACTGCACCCTGAGCGGGCAGTGCTGGGATAACTCACCTAGGGAAGAGTGTGGGCAAACCCAAGGGCATTTTGGTGGCTATAGGCTGACTTAATCCAGTAAAACTGCTCTGTCCATTTCATCAAGAGGAGACTGTAGCGTGGGGTCACTGAAAGGAGACAGAAATCATCAGCACTGTACCTAACATGGCATTGCCTAGAACAGCAGGTTTGCACACCCAGAACAGGGCTGGGAGGAAGAACCAGGAGGACTGTGTACATTAGAACCCCAAAACTGTTGTCCTGCTAAAGTGAGAGATCCTCACTGCAGCATGTGGCCCCAAGTGCAAATATCTGCTTCTCTGGGGAGGCACGTCTCTTCCTAAATGCACGTGCCTGTGTACACATTTATTGCTCCTAGAAATGTACTGAATGTGCATGAAAATACAGTCCAGGAAGTAATTAAGTGGCATTTGGGGTTTGATCAGATTTGGGGAAGGAAAGAAAGACTGCACCTTCTTTCTCTCACCTATGTAAGTTAAAATGTTTCTCAGGGTGTGAAATGCCTTTATGATGATCACAAACCTAGTAAAGGGTTAAAGGTAACATGGTTAAGCTGATACACTTTTTTCAGGCTCATATTACATTTTTAAGTAAAGCAAAAGGGAGGAAACTTTTTTTTTTTTCCATTGACACAAAATGTGATTACTTGCTGTCCTCGTGGAAAGATAGATGATCAGCCTTCTGGATGAGGCCAGCTGGTATGTCTATAGATTAGATGCAAAAAAAAAAAAAAAAAAAAATCAGTGGGTAGCTCTTTCATCTGTCCATTTTTTGAACCCTCTCTCACAAAACTAATTCATTAATGAAAAGATTTGGCATATTACAAGCTAACATTGGAAGCTTTACCCAACAGGTATATTTCAAGAATTGTCGGGGAAGAATTTCCAGAGACAATTCAGTACTGCTGCTTCTTTTATTAACTTACCTTCTCCCCACACCCCGCCCCCCCATATCAGATTTTTCTTTTTCACGCAGTTCACTCTGCAAGCAAAAACCAGAACTGAGGAGAGCTATTTAGAACATGAAAATATATTTAAGATGATTTGCAAGCTATTTTTAAAAATGTATTTCTCTTCTGAGCTACTTAAGGTGTGAGCTGAAGGATTGGAAACATGTAAAATCCTAGTTTATTAAAATCCTGGATTTAGGGCTTTTCTTTTAGATGAAACTCTGCCTAACGAGAAAGTATTAATATTGAGTTAGGTATATAGGCTTTGGAACATAATAATTATAATGAGACAAATCATTTATTAAATGTGTATTGTCTACTTCCCATCACATTATGTCACTGATCCTCAGAACATCTTTACAAGTCAGTGCTTTTATTATCATCTCCCTTATGTAGGAAACTAAGGCTTAGAAAGTTGAAGTAATTCATCCAAGTTGATACTGCTGTAAGAGACGGATTGGGGATTTCAAGAAGGGCCAACTGAGTTAGAATCCACATTTTTAGCCACTCAATTATATTTTTCATCATAATTCATAATTTCACACTGGTTGTATCAGGAGGTGTGCAGATTGACCCATTTTTGTGTGGATGGTGGTGTGGAATCTTGGAGTAACTGATACCCTTGTCTTTCTGCCTACAGGCCCCTGGGGAAGGTGTACAGGAGACTGTGGGCCAGGAGGGATCCAGAGTCGTGCTCTTTGGTGTTTCCATTTTGACGGGTGGACGAGTCACCTGTCTAACTGTGATGAGAACAATAGGCCTCCGAAGGAAAGAAGCTGCTTCCGCGTCTGTGACTGGCACAGAGACCTCTTCCAGTGGGAGGTTTCTGATTGGCACCACTGTGTGCTTGTTCCTCCCGCCCTGGGGCAAGCCAGACCTCGGGCTACAGAGTGCGTGACAGCCCAGCATGGGCTTCAGCACCGGACGGTGCATTGTGTTCAGAAGCTGAACAGAACCGTGGCTGTGAATGAGATATGTGAACACTTTGCCCCTCAGCCCCCCACGGAACAAGCTTGTCTTATCCCTTGCCCACGGGATTGCGTGGTCTCTGAGTTCTCACAGTGGTCCAGGTGTAGCAAGGGATGTGGGAAGCAGTTACAGCATAGAACTCGCTCAGCCATTGCCCCCCCTCTCTATGGAGGGTTGCAGTGTCCCAACCTGACTGAGTCAAGAGCCTGTGATGCTCCCATTTCCTGTCCTCTTGGGGCAGAGGAATATATGTTTAGCCTTAAAGTTGGACCATGGAGTAAATGTCGACTGCCTCTTCTCAAAGAACTTAACCTAAGTGGAAGAACTGTTCTGGATTTTAGCTCTGATTCGAAGGAGCTGGTCACCTTTAGACATCAAAGTTACAAGGCACATCACCATTCCAAGTCCTGCGACATGGAGATAGGTTATCAAACCCGCCAGGTTTGGTGTACAAGAAGTGACGGAAAAAATGCTACGTTAAGGTAGGAGGACTTCAGTGTTTATATCTTTGATTCACTTAAATATTTTACAGTGTAATTTTACAAGATTTCTTTATGATTTTCTACAACAGGAAAATTGTAATCAGGTTTGCGATTTGATTTTTTTCAAGTTTCATTTGAGAAATTTTCAATTTCAAGTATAAGTATTTTAGAGTCTAGGCCACCAGTGCTCTGAACTCTGGTGTAATTAGTGTAGTAGTGCAACCATATAGGATAAGTCATCTATTTTCACATATCTATTTTATCAATATGTCAGTTAAAAAAATAGATCTTGTGCCGTAACTATCCATCAACAAATGAATTGATAACAAAGGTGTGGTATGTATATATATAATGGAATATAGCTCAGCCATAAAAAAGAATGAAATTCTGCCATTTGTAGCAACGTGGATGGATTCAGAGGGCATTATGCTAAATGAGAAAAGTCAGACAAAAATAAATACCATATGGTACCACTTATATGTGGGATGTAAAATATACAACAAACTAGTGAATAAAACAAAAATAAGCAGACACATACATATGGAAGGCAAACTAGTGGTTACCAGTGGGGGAGAAGGAAGGGGTAGGGGCAATAGAGGGGTAGGGGAAAAACGGGGTTATTATGGGATTATATGAAATCATATGTGTAAAATTTTTGAAAATTGTAAAGCGCTATAGAATTGAAAGAATCTTTCCTTCCATAAAAAATTGGTCTTTTTTTCATAGAAAGGACTTTTAATTTTTATTTTTTTACATATTTATTGGACTATAATTGCTTTACAATGGTGTGCCAGTTTCTGCTCTATAACAAAGTGAATCAGCTATACATATACATACATTCCGATATCTCTTCCCTCTTGCATCTCCCTCCCTCCCACCCTCCCCATCCCACCCCTCCAGGCAGCCAAAAAGCACCGAGCCCATCTCCCTGTGTTATGCGGCTTCTTCCCACCAGCAATCCACTATACGTTTGGTAGTGTATATGTGTCCATGCCACTCTCTTGCTTTGTCACAGCTAACTCTTCCCCCACCCCATATCCTCAAGTCAATTCTCTAGTAGGTCTGTGTCTTTATTCCTGTCTTACCCCTAGGTTCTTCATGACATTTTTTTTCTTAAATTCCATATATATGTGTTAGCATACGGTATTTGTCTTTCTCTTTCTGACTTACTTCACTCTGTATGACAGACTCTAGGTCCATCCACCTCATTACAACTAGCTCAATTTCGTTTCTTTTTATGGCTGAGTAATATTCCATTGTATATATGTGCCACATCTTCTTTATCCATTCATCTGATGATGGACACTTAGGTTGTTTCCATCTCGGGGCTATTGTAAATAGAGTTGCAATGAACATTGTGGTACATGACTCTTTTTGAATTATGGTTTTCTCTGGGTATATCTCCAGTAGTGGGATTGCTGGGTCATATGGTAGTTCTATTTGTAGTTTTTTAAGGAACCTCCATACTGTTCTCCATAGTGGCTGTACCAATTCATATTCCCACCAGCAGTGTAAGAGTGTTCCCTTTTCTCCACAGCCTCTCCAGCATTTATTGTTTGTAGATTTTTTGATGATGGCCATTCTGACTGGTGTGAGATGATATCTCATTGTAGCTTTGATTTGCATTTCTCTAATGATTAATGATGTTGAGCATTCTTTCATGTGTTTGTTGGCAATCTGTATATCTTCTTTGGAGAAATGTCTATTTAGGTCTTCTGCCCATTTTTGGATTGGGTTGTTTGTTTTTTTGTTATTGAGCTGCTTATAAGTTTTGGAGATAAATCCTTTGTCAGTTGCTTCATGCAAATATTTTCTCCCATTCTGAGGGTTGTCTTTTGGTCTTGTTTATGGTTTCCTTTGCTGTGCAAAAGCTTTGAAGTTTCATTAGGTCCCATTTGTTTATTTTTGTTTTTATTTCCATTTCTCTAGGAGGTGGGTCCAAAAGGATCTTGCTGTGATTTATGTCATAGAGTGTTCTGCCTATGTTTTCCTCTAAGAGTTTGACGGTTTCTGGCCTTACACTTAGGTCTTTAATCCATTTTGAGCTTATTTTTGTGAATGGTGTTAGGGAGTGATCTAATTTCATACTTTTACATGTCCCTGTCCAGTTTTCCCAGCACCAGTTATTGAAGAGGCTGTCCTTTCTCCACTGTACATTCCTGCCTCCCTTATCAAAGATAAGGTGGCCATATGTGCTTGGGTTTATCTCTGGGATTTCTGTCCTGTTCCATTGATCTATCTTTCTGTTTTTGTGCCAGTACCATACTGTCTTGATTACTGTAGCTTTGTAGTATAGTCTGAAGTCAGGGAGCCTGATTCCTCCAGCTCCATTTTTTGTTCTCAAGATTGCTTTGGCTATTTGAGGTCTTTTGTGTTTCCATACAAATTGTGAAATTTTTTGTTCTAGTTCTGTGAAAAATACAAAAATTGGTCTTTCGTTACTACAGTAATAAAAGACTAAACCATTTATTATAATGATAAAAATTCAAGTTCACTCTCAAATTTGGGATATAAATTATGTAAATATTTATTGTTCTTCATGTTTACATTAAAAAAATTTTTTTTGGTTTGTTTACTTTTTTTTGATGATTAAGCAGGTTCTTTTACATCTGAATTGTAGATATTTTATAGTAGTGATAATACCAATAAGTTAATCCAAGAGTGTTTGCCTTGGCATTGATTTGATTAAAAATATTAACTTGCACAGCAATAATTAGAATTATAAACCTATAGAGGGAATGGACTAAAAGTTTTAAAAACAATAGATTAGGGCTTCCCTGCTGGTGTAGTGGTTGAGAGTCCACCTGCCGATGCAGGGGACACGGGTTCGTGCCCCAGTCTGGGAAGATCCCACATGCTGCGGAGCAGCTGGGCCCGTGAGCCATGGCCACTGAGCCTGTGCATCTGGAGCCTGTGCTCCGCAGCAGGAGAGGCCACAACAGTGAGAGGCCCGCGTACCATAAAAAAAAAAAAAAAAAAAAAACACAATAGTTTAGGCTTCAAAATTATTTGTTATTGATTTACTTTACATGGTCATATCTTGATGTAAATCATAGAAATATGTTAAAAGTAGTATCTGTTTACTTTTCTCCTGGAAGGTCTTAAATGAATTCACTGATATATTACCAAATTTCTTCCAAATTAAGATGCCTTTCAGTAGTACTGTAATTACCAAACAATGAAATACTCATTGCTAGAATTAATCATTAACATCAGTTACTGTTTTCCTAGGATCCACAGCTGGCTCAAAGGACTACCTCTGCTATTTCAGAACAAAGTAATGTGATGATTGTTTTGGGGTTTTTTTTGCCTATTCGACTCCAGAAATGAGCATATTTTATCTTTTTTGCTTCTTTCTGATTTATATGATGTAAGTTGGCAAGTCCATTGAAGAGTGATTTTCTGCCTTTCATTGACTGCCTCTGTGAAGCCAAAAAGATTAAGCAGATGATTTGGGTGTTATTGTTTGAATACGTATGTGTGATTCTGTACAAACATTGTTTCTTAATATCCTATATTGGATATTACACAGAATGTTTTCAGTCTATAGTTTACTTTTTTTTTTACCATGTTCTATTTTTTATCAATAAATTAAAAGACTTTATTTTTTAGAGTGATTTTAGGTTTACAGAAAAATTGAACAGCAGATCTAGAGCTCCCATGTATCTCCTCATCACTCCCTCTCCACACATACACAGTTTCATACACACATCTTGCATTAGTACAAGTTGTGTAATACATTTGATACAATGGATGAGCCAATACTGATACATTACTGTAGCCCATAGTTTACATTAGACTTCATGTTTTGTGTTGTACATTCAGTGGATTTGGACAAATGTATAATGGCATGTATCCACCTGTACTATATCATACACAATAGTTTCACTGCCCTAAGAATCTCCTGTGCTGCTTCTACTTATCCCACCTTTCCTCTCCCCAAACCCCTGGAAACCAATGAGCATTTTACTGTCACTTCCAAGTTTCAGCAATTATAAATAAAGCTGCTGTAAACATTCAGGTGCAGATTTTTATGTGAATGTAATTTTCAACTGATTTGCCTAAATACCAGTGGGCACTATTCCTGGCTATTATGATAAATTTATGTTCAGTTTTGTAAGAAATTCCAAAGTCTCTTGAAAAGTGGCTGTATCATGGGAATTCCTTTTGCTTCACCCCCCTGGCCAACATTTGATGTTATCAGTGTTTTGGATTTTAGCTATTTTAATAGGTGTGTAGTAGTACCTTGTTTTAATTTGCAGTTCCTTAATAACATATGATGTTTAGCATCTTTTCATATGCTTATTTTCCATCTTTCTCTTCCTTGGTGAGGTGTCTGTTCAGATCTTTTGTGTATTTTTATTTATTTATTATTGAATTTAGAGTTCTTTATATATTTTGGATACCAGTCCTTAATCAGATATGTATTTCAAAAATATTTTCTTCTAGTCTTTGACCTGTCTTTTCATTATCTTAACAGTGTCTTTCACAGAGAAGTAAGTTTTTAACTAATAGAGCTAATCAATGAATTTGGTAAGGTAGCAGTATACAAAATTAATGCACAGAAATCTCTTGCATTCTTATACACTAATGATGAAAAATCTTAAAGTGAAATTAAGAAAACACTCCCATTTACCATTGCAACAAAAAGAATAAAATATCTAGGAATAAACCTACCTAAGGAGACAAAAGACCTGTATTCAGAAAATTATAAGACACTGATGAAAGTAATTAAAGATGATACAAATAGATGGAGAGATATACCATGTTCTTGGCTTGGAAGAATCAACATTGTGAAAATGACTCTACTACCCAAAGCAATCTACAGATTCAATGCAATCCCTATCAAACTACCACTGGCATTTTTCACAGACTAGAACAAAAAATTTCACAATTTGTATGGAAACACAAAAGACCCCAAATAGCCAAAGCAATCTTGAGAACAAAAAACAGAGCTGGAGGAATCAGGCTCCCTGACTTCAGACTATACTACAAAGCTACAGTAATCAAGACAGTGTGGTACTGGCACAAAAACAGAAATATAGATCAATGGAACAGGATAGAAAGCCCAGAGATAAACCCACGCACATATGGTCACCTTATATTTGATAAAGGAGGCAAGAATATACAGTGTGGAAAAGACAGCCTTTTCAATAAGTGGTGCTGGGAAAACTGGACAGGGACATGTAAAAGAATGAAATTAGAACACTCCCTAACACCATACACAAAAATAAACTAAAAATGGATTAAAGACCTAAATGTAAGGCCAGAAACTATCAAACTCTTAGAGGGAAACATAGGCAGAGCACTGTATGACATAAATCACAGCAAGATCCTTTTGGACCCACCTCCTAGAGAAATGGAAATAAAAACAAAAATAAACAAATGGGACCTAATGAAACTTCAAAGCTTTTGCACAGCAAAGGAAACCATAAACAAGACAAAAAGACAACCCTCAGAATGGGAGAAAATATTTGCAAATGAAGCAACTGACAAAGGATTAATCTCCAAAACATACAGGCAACTCATGCAGCCCAGTATCAAAAAAACAAACAACCCAATCCAAAAATGGGCAGAAGACCTAAATAGACATTTCTCCAAAGAAGATATACAGATTGCCAACAAACTCATGAAAGAATGCTCAACATCATTAATCATTAGAGAAATGCAAATCAAAGCTACAATGAGATATCATCTCACACCAGTCAGAATGGCCATCATCAAAAAATCTACAAACAATAAATGCTGGAGAGGCTGTGGAGAAAAGGGAACCCTCTTGTACTGTTGGTGGGAATGTAAATTGATACAGCCACTATGGAGAATAGTATGGAGGTTCCTTAAAAAACTACAAATAGAACTACCATACGACCCAGCAATCCCACTACTAGGCATATACCCTGAGAAAACCATAATTCAAAAAGAGTCATGTACCAAAATGTTCATTGCAGCTCTATTTACAATAGCCAGGACATGGAAGCAACCTAAGTGTCCATCATCAGATGAATGGATGAAGAAGATGTGGCACATATATACAGTGGAATATTACTCAGCCATAAAAAGGAACGAGACTGAGTTATTTGTAGTGAGGTGGATGGACCTAGAGACTGTCATGCAGAGCGAAGTAAGTCGGAAAGAGATAAACAAATACCATATGCTAACACATATATATGGAATCTAAAAAAAGAGAAAAAAATGTTCAGAAGAACCTAGGGGCAAGACAGGAATAAAGATGCAGTCCTACTAGAGAATGGACTTGAGGATACGGGGAAGGGGAAGGGTAAGCTGGGACAAAGTGAGAGAGTGTCATGGACATATATACACTACCAAATGTAGAATAGATAGCTAGTGGGAAGAAGCTGCATAGCACAGGGAGTTCAGCTCGGTGCTTTGTGACCACCTACAGGGGTGGGATAGGGCGGGTGGGAGGGAGGGAGATGCAAGAGGTAAGAGATATGGGGACATATGTATATGTATAATTGATTTACTTTGTTATAATGCGGAACCTAACACACCATTGTAAAGCAATTATACTCTAATATAGATGTTTAAAAAAAGATGTAGTTTTTTATCTTAATGAATTCCAATTTGTCAATATTTCTTCCATGGATCATTCTTTGGTGTTATATCGGAAAAAACATTACCAAACCCAGTGTCAACCAGATTTTCTCCTATGTTATCCTCCAGAAGTTTTAGTTTTGCATTTTACATTTAGGCCTGTGATCCATTTTGAGTTAACTTTTGTGAAAATCTTGTGGTCTGTGTCTGGATTCATTTTTCTACATGTGAATGTCAAGTTGTTCTAGCACCATTTCTTAAAAAGACTATCTTTTCTTCATCGAATCGCCTTTGCTTCTTTGTTGAACATCAGTTGACTATATTTGTGTGGATCTACTTCTGGGCCCTGTATCTTTATTCCATTCTTCTATTTATCTATTCTTTGCCAATAACACACTGTCTTAAATACTGAAGCTTTATAGTAAGTCTTGAAGTTGAGTAGCGTCAGTCCTCTGAATTTCTTTGTATTTAATATTGTCTTGAGTGTTCTGGAGCCTTTGCCTTTCTATATAAACTTTAGAATCAGTTTGTGGATATTTACAGAATAATTTGCCAGGATTTTGACTGGAAATGCTTATAATGTATAAACAATTTGGGAAGAACTAACATCTTGATGATATTGAGTCTTTCTATTCAGGTACATGGAATATTTCTCCATATATTTAAAACTTCTTTGATTTCTTTCATCAGAGTTTTGTACTTTTTCTCATATAGGTCTTGTATATATTTTGCTAGGCTGACACTTAAGGATTTTACATATTATTGGTGCTAACATAAATGTATTGTGTTTTTATTTTCAAATTCTAATTATTCATTGTTGTTATACAAGAAAGCAGTTGAGTTTTGTATATTAACCTTGTATCCTACAACCTTGTTATAATTTCTTATTTGTTCCAGGAGGGTTTTTTTTTTTTTCTTTTTGGTTATTATTGCTCTTGTTGATTCTTTGGAATTATCTATGTAGACAAGCATATAATTTGCAAAAAAGACAGTTTTATATCTTCCTTTCCAGTAAGTACACCTTTTATTTCCTTTTCTTGCCTTATTGCATTATCTAGGACTTCCAGTATGCTGTCCAGTAGGAGTAGTGAGAAGGAACATTCTTGCCTTACTCCTGATCTTAGCAGGACAGCATCTGGTTTCTCACCATTAAGTATGATGCTAACTGTAGGTTTTTGTAGATATTCTTTATCAAGTTGGAGAAGTCCTCCTCTATTCCCAGTTTGCTGAGAATTATCATCATAGGTGTTGGTTTTTGTCAAGTGCTTTTTCTGCATATATAGGTATGATTATATATATATTTTTTCTTAGTCTGTTAATAGGATAGATTACATTAATTGATTGTCAAATGTTGAACCCTCTTTGCATACCTGGAATAAATTATACTTGGCTATATGATATGTATAGCCAAGTATACTGTTAGATATTATTTGCTAATTTTTTTATACATTGTTGGACATTATTTGCTAATAGTTTCTTGAGAATTTTTGCATACATGTTCATGAGAGATATTGGACTTAGTCTTTTTTCATAAGGTCTTTGTCTAGGTTTAGTGTTAGGATAATGCTGGCCTCATATAATGAGTTGGGAAATATTTTCTCTGCTTTGATCTTTAGAAATAGATTGTCAAGAATTAATATTATTTTTTCCTTGAATTTTTGGTAGAATTAAAACCATCTGGGCCTGATGTTTTCTGCTTCAGTAGGTTATTAATTATTGATTAAATTTCTTTAATAGATAATAGATCTATTCAGATTATAGATTTCTTCTTGGGTGAGTTTTAGGAGATTGTTTCTTTTAGGGAATTGGTCCATTCATCTAAGTTAACAAATTTGTGGGTATAGACTTGTTCATAATATTATTTTATTATCCTTGGGGTCCATGGGGATTATTAGTGGTAGTGATGACCTCTCTTTCATTACTGATATTAGTGCTTTGTGTTTTCTCCCTCTCTCCCTCTCTCCCTCTCTCTCTCTATATATATATCTATATCTATACCTATATCTATATATATATATCTTTTTCTCTCTCCCACTCTCTCTCTCTCTCCTCCCTCTCCCCCATCCCTCCTTTTCCTTAGTTAACCTGTCTAAAGGTTTATCGATTTTATTGAACTTTTCAAAGAACCAGCTTTTGGTTTCAGTTATTTTCTCTATTGATTTTCTGTTTCTAATTTTATTGCTTTCAAGTCTAATTTTCATTGGGCTTACTTTGAATTTAATTTGATCTTCTTCTAGTATTCTATGGTGGAAGTTTAGGTTACTGATTTTAGATAATTCTTCTTTTCGAATATGTGAATTCAGTGCTGTAAATTTCCCTCTAAGCACTGCTTTTACCGCATCCCATAAATTTTAATAAGTTACATTTTCATTCTGATTTAATTCAAAGTGTTTAATTTCTCTTGAGATTTTTTCTTTGCCTATGTATTATTTAGAAATGTTCTATTTAATCCTCTAGTATTTGGGGGTTCCCCAGCCATCTTTCTGTTTTTGATTTGTAGTTTAATTCCGTTGTGTCTTGAGAGCATATTTTGTATAATTTCTATTCTTTTAGGTTTGTTAAGGTGCGTTTTACAACCCAGAAATGTGGTCTGTCTTGGTGAATGTTCTGTATTATCTTGAGAAGAATGTGTATTCTGCTATTGTTGGATGAAGTATTCTATAAATGTCAATGATATTCAGTTGATTGGTGGTGCTGTTCAGTTCAACTATGTTCTTACTAACTTTCTGCCTACTGTATCTGTCCATTACTGATAGAGGGGTGTTGAAGTCTCCAACTATAATAGCAGATTCATCTATTCTTTTTTTGCAGTTCTATCAGTTTTTGCCTCACATATTTTGATGCTGTATTGATAGGTGCATGCATATCAAGGATTGCTATATCTTCCTGGAAAATTGACCCCTTTATGGTTATGTAATGCCTCTCTTTATTCCTGATAATTTTCCTTGCTCTTACATATGCTTTGTCTGGAATTAATATAACTATTCCAGGGTCCTTTGATTACTGATAATATGATGTATTTTTCTCTATGCCTTTACATTTAATCTGTGTGCATATTTATACTTAAAGTAAGTTTCTTATAGATAACAGTTGGATTGTGTTTATTTATCCACCCTGACAGTCTGACAGTCTCAGTCCTTTAATTGCTATATTTATATCATTGACATTTAAAATGATTATTGCTATATTTGGATTAATATCTACCATATTTATTATTTTTTTGTTCACTGCCCTTGTTCTTTGTTCCACTTTTTTATTTCCTGTTTTTCCATTTCTCTAATTTTAATTGATCATTTCACATTATGCCATTTGTTTCCTCTTTTAGAATATCAGTTATGTGTTTTTTTTTTTACCATTCTCAGTGGTTGCCCTAGAGTCTGCAATGTAAATTTACAACTAATCCAAGTAACTTTCAGATAACACTATACCACGTCACACATTGTGCAAATACCTTATAGAGTATTCCCCATCCCTTTTTCCCATCCCTTAAGACACTGTTGTCATTAATTTCACTTACCCATAACGTATAACCACCAAATACATTGTTATTATAATTTTGAACCAATTATCTATTAATTATGAATAAGAAAAATAAAATATTTTATTTTACCTTCATGTATTCCTTTTCAAACCGTCCTTCTTTATGTAGATCCAAGTTTCTGAGTGTCAACACAAATAATCAGTAAACAATCTATAGTAAGGAACAGAAGAGAGTTTTATTCAAGCCAAGCTGAGGACTATAGCCCGGGAGGCACATATTCAAGAAGTACTTGAAATATGTTCCACCGGACTACAAAATGGAGGTAAAACCACAAAGTTACATAATTGTTTGTCAAAATTAGGATTGGAGCTGTCAAGAACTAAGGGTGCTTGATAAGCAAGGGTTATTTGGGGTCCTAAAATGGTTGCATATTTTACAAGGGGAGACCTTGAGACCATAAGGTTGCAGCTGGCAGTTTCTAGCAGATGTTGTTTTGAAAATGGTTGGTGGTGTCCTTGAGTTTGATACACTTCAGAAGATTCAGGTTCTCAGTGATGCAGAAACATGTCTGAAACCATATCCGTAATAGCCCCCTGGCTCCATTTTGGATGCCTGAACCATAGTTACTACATTTTTATTTTTAAATGGTCTTAAATATGTCATCATGAGCTGTATTATTTTCTTTTCTCTGAAGAACTTCTTTTAACGTTTCTTGTAAGGCAGGTCTCTTGGTGACAAATTCCCTCAGTTTTTGTTCCAGAAAGTCTTTATTTCTCAACTTTTGAAAGAGAATTCCACTAGATATCAAATTTAGGTAGGCAGTATTTTTTTCTTTCAATACTCCACTCATTTTGCTGGAATGGTTTCTGAAAAAAGAATCTGATGATAACACAACATTGTAGAGCAATTATACTCCAATAAAGATGTTAAAAAAATCTGATGTAATTTTATCCTTGTTTCTCTCTAGGTAATTTCTCCACCTTCCATCCTCACCTCCAGCTTCTTTCAAGATTTTTCTTTGTGTTTAATTTCCTGCAGTTTGAATATAGTATACCCAGTGTTGATTTTTTTAAAAAATATCTTTATCCTATGCATGGTGTTCCCTGAGTATCCTGGATGTGTGATTTGGTTGTTTGTCATTAATTTTGGAAAAGTTTCACTCATGATTACTTCAAGCAATTCTTCTGTTCCTTTCTCTCTTCTTTTTTTTTCCTTCTGGTATTCCCATTACATGCATGTGAAACCATTTGTAATTGTCCTTTAGTTCTTGGATATTCTGTTATAACTTTTTCATTCTTCTTTTTTCCTTATATTAGTTTTAGAGGTTTCTTTTGATGTTTTTTCAAGCTCAGTGATTCTTTGGCTCTGTCCAGTCTATTGAGGGACATTCTTCATTTTTGTTCCAGTGTTTTTGATTTCTATCATTTCCTTTTGATTCTTTCATAGAATTTTGCTCTCTATGCTCATAATACCCATCTTTGGTTGCATATTGTCTGTTTTTTACATTAGAGAGCCTTCAGCATATTAATCATAGTTGTCTTAAATTCCCAGCATGATAATGCCAAAATTTGTGCTATATCTGATTCTGAATTGGATGCTTCCTACATCTTTTCAAACTCTGTGTTTTGTCTTTTAGTATGCCTTGTAATCTTTTGTTGAAAGCTGGATATGATGTATTGGGTATAAGGAATGGAGATAAATAGGCTTTTAGTGTGAGGTTTTGTATTTATCTAGCTAGGAGTTAGGCTATGTTTGCTACTGCTATTGGTGTTAAAGGCTAAAATTTTCTTCTGGTGTCCTTGTTTTTATTTTCCTTTTCCTTCCTTTTTTGGGGGGGATTACTTAGAGAATTATTCCTAAATAAAGTCTGGGACATACAGTTATTTCTGTTTTAATCTCCTTTTATTATGCAAGAGACTTACTGATGATATGTCAAATTTTGAGGAGAGGGGAAGTGTTCTATAGTCCTGTGACTAGGTCTCAATCTTTTATTGAACATGTGCCCCTGCGATAAGGTCTTCACAAATACTTCTCAGTTCGTCCTCCCCACTTAGATAAAACAGGAAGGCTACGGGGGCTGGAGTTGAGTATTTTCCTCCCCCCAGGTCCATTAGGCTCTGGTAAAATCCCAGTTGGTTAGGCTTTGGTAAACTAGTTTCCTTTGAGGGCAGACCTTTTTAAGAATTCTCTGGGTGTATTTCAAAATGGCTAGGTTTCCCTTCCCCTGCTGGAAGCATGAAGAGGTGTTTGTCTTCACTGTGATAACCTGGTAGGACTTCTGGAGGTGAAACTCGTGAAAATGGGGAGTCTTTAACAGGACTGCCCCCCATCCCCCGGAGATTTTAACTAAAAACTTGTCCATACTGAACCACCAGTAATTTGTCAATTTCAGTTCAAGTTTTCCTACCCTGCCACTGGCTCCAGTGGCAGTTTCTGCTCCTGGGCTGCTCCTCCAATAGTAATTTGTGATACTCTTTATCTACCTTTGTCTCTCCAATTTCTGGAGCAGTTATCTGCCCTATGACTACAATTCTCTGATAGATCTAAGAAACGTTGTTGATTTTCAGTTTGTCCAGTCTTGTTGTGAGGACTGAAGTGATACCTTCTAAGCTGCTTACATGCTGAAATGGGAGCCAGAAGTCACCCTGTTCTCTTTTGAGTACTAGGCAGCATGTCGAGCTGAAGCAACTTTTTAAGACCATTATCCCATGAAATCTATACTATTCATTCCATTCAGCCATCAAAGAATGATAAAATGACTCACAAACTAGGGAAATATGGTGTTACTAGAGTTACTAGGAAAATATGGTGTTCAGTGGGGACATTTCTGTTCCTCGACCTTCCACTGCAATAAACAGAAACATTATCCTTGACAACTGTGTGGTTGAGTTGTTGACAATATTGTCTTATTTCTATCAAACCTGATGAACTATGTGAACAGTCCACAGGATTTTGCTTAAAAGGCTCAAATCCAACTCTAAAAAGTATATATTTTTCTTTTTGTTGGTCTCATTCATTCAAGAAAACATTGTCATTTTTGTATAACTGTTGACTTCTAGGATGAACTTTGTTTCCCTTAATAGGTAAAAATTATCCTCAAGTACAGATTCCTTTTACTCTGTACTTGTATGCACCTTTAGATTGCTTTCCTTTTGGTAGACTCTGTGATACTGTAGGGACAAATGTCATTTTGCTTCCTCTGTTTTGATTATGGCGATGGCTGGTTGTCCTAGCATTTAGAATAGGAGGACCTCGTCTTTACTTCCATAATGCAAGCTCCTGCTTGTGCCTTGCTAGAAAGTCACTTTCTTCATCTAGGACACCACAGAGCTTTAATTGATGCCCTATAGGAGCTCTCTCATTGATTACTGTAACTTTTGATAATCACCTCCAGCAATTTTCCCTTCACAGTTCTATTTGCAATGTGGTAGGCAGTTTGTATTACTCTTGGTGCCACTCTGCTCCCTCATCATTGATTTGCCTCTTGGGTTTAAAGATCTATTAATTGTCTCATTGCATATCCTATTTTTTCTTTTATTTTGACAGGACTTTCTCTGAGGTTCCATTATTACATTTTAAAATAGCTGTCCTACAGCCATTCTTTTTCTCAGATAATGAGTGATTCTGTTATTGAACTTTTACCACGCCTTAACTTAATGAAATGAAGTAGTCTTCTCTATTCAGTTTTTTGTTTTGTTTCACTGTTTATTTATTTATTTATTTAAAGAGGAGGACATCTGAGTTAGGAATTCTTAGCTGTAGACTAGGCAATCTGTTTATATGAGTAGGAAAATGATTCCTATTTATTGTTTGGCTGAATAAAATTCAGACGAATGGATTTTACTTTTAATATAGGGGAACATGGACAATCTTTTAAGCACTGTGATCATTTGGTACATGTTAAACATACCTTAAATTCTCAGACCACTATAGTTGAATACTCTATGATTTCCCCTGAAAGGAAATCCTGAAAGATAGTAAATTTTAAAACCATAAAAGAAGCATCATTCCTAAAGCTCAAATATCATTATTACTTTGTTTGCTTTTTATCTCTACCACCGTAGTAGATTTGGAAAGAAATTTTCTATTCTTATAACTCCCCAGACACAAACACATGCAGACCCCAAACAAAAACGTTATTTTCATACGTTGTTCTTTGAAAACAGTAGAGAATATTTTGTTGCTTTTGTTGTGTTGGTGGGAATGGGAATAGAGGACTTTTTGTTCTTTTTTCCAGTTTTCCTTAAGTTTTAGATTTTTTTCCCTCCTCATCTTTATTGATTTAATTAAAAAATATATTTAATATATATTTTAATTAAAAATATATTTAATTTTAGCATGTTTCTAAAGCCAAATGTATACATAAAGTTAAATTCAGAGAAGTGTTACTCCATCCTCAATACTGTCATCCTATGTCTTCTACCTCTTGTAGATAATGCACTTTCTTGTTTTCTAGTTTATCTTCCTTGTGTTTCTTTATACTTTCTCTTCTTTCTTACACAAAGGAGAGCATACTATCTAATCTCTTTGGCATTTTTTTAAACTTAATATTATTTCCTGGAAATTGCTCCACATCAGTTATTAAAGGTCTTCTTCATTTTTTTTTTTTTACATTTGCATAGTACTTTGCTGACTGTACACCATAGCTTATTTGACCAAACTCCTGTGCTTGGCCATCTTGGTAGTTTCCAGTATTTTTCAATTACAAATGATTCTTCAGTAAATAAACTCTGGATCATATATTTTGATATTGTTGCAGGTGTATCTTCAGGATAAATTCCTAGAAGTGTGATTGCTGGGTAAAAGGATAAATAAATACAAGTTTTGTTAGATATTGCCAGATTCTCCTTCGTGGGAGTGATGCCATCTTACATTTCCATCAACATATTTATAAAAAGAGTGTATTGTCAAGCTTTTGAAATTTTTTACCATCTGAAATATGAGAAATGGTATCATAATTGCATTTCTCTTAATATATGTGAATTTGAACATTTGCCCATGTATTCAGGGACCATATTTCTGGATCATTTTGCTAATTGCCTATTTGTGTTGTTTGCCTATATTTCTATAGGAAGTTTTGTCTCAGCTCTCATTTCCCAGTCTTTGTAGTTAGGGATATTAGCCTTGTATCTGGGATATGTGTTCTCACATTGTCTCTTAGTTGGCAATTTGGATTTTGACATTGCTTATGGTAATATTTATTATGCAAAAGTTTAAAAAATTTTTCTTAATAGTCATATTGGTCTCTCTATTTAATTTATTGCATTTGGAAATTTAGTCATGTTCTTTTACACATCCAGTTTAAATATAACATGGTTTCTCCTAGTGTGTGCCTAATTTTGTTTTTATATTTGAATGTTTGATCAATTTACACTGTGTTCTTATATATAGTGTGGGGAATGGATCTAATTTTATCTTTTCCCAAAAGTCTTTCCAGTGTTCCAGTGCCATTTATAAAAAAAGGCTCTCTCTTTGACCCTGTAATTGAGATACCATCTTTATCGTGTATTAGATATCTATATATAGTTGGGTCTCTTACTGGACTTCTATTCTGTTTGTCTATTTATGAGCCAGTCCCTCCCTATTGTAATTAGAGGGGCTTTGCTAACATAATTTAATACCTGATTGGGTAGTCCTTCCTTATAACTATTCTTTTTCTGTATTTCCTAGCTTACTTGAAAGATAATCATTCCTTATAAAATTTATGATCAGTTTGTCTAGCTCAATAAAACTAGCTCATTGGAATTTTTCTTGTGATTATATTACATTTATAAATTAACATAGGAAGAACTAACATTTTTTAATAATATATGTCCCTTTATTTTTAAATACTAAAATATATTTGACATATAACATTATATTAGTTTCAGGTATACAATATAATGATTCAATATCTGTGTATATTAAAAAATAATCACAATAAGTTTTGTTAACATCCATCACTGTACATTGTTACAGAAATATTTTTTCTTGTGATGGGAAGTTTTAAGATCTCTCTTAGCAACTTTCAAATACTCAGTACAGTATTATTATTAACTATAGTCACCATGTTGTACATTATATCCCCATTCTTATTTATTTTAAAACTGGATGTTTATACCTTCCTTCACCCATTTCTCCCCTCACTTTCCACCTCTGGTAACCACCAATCTGTTCTCTGTATCTATGAGTTTGGTTTTTTGTTTTGTTTTGCTTTAGATTCCACATATACGTGAGATCATATGGTATTTGTCTTTCTCTGACTTATTTTACTTAGCATATTGCCTTCAAGGACCACCCATATTGTTACAAATGGCAAGATTTCATTCTTTTTATGACTGAATAATATTCCATTATATATATGTAGCATATTATATTATACATAAAATATAAAATATAGATAGATAGATACACAGAAGTAGAATTGCTGGATTATATGATAGTCCTACTTTTAATTTTTTGAGAAACCTCCATACTGCTTTCCATAGTGACTGCACCAAATTTACATTCCCACCAACAGTGCACAAAAGTTCACTTTTCTCCACATCCCTGACAACATTTGTTTTTCTGTCTTTTTGATGACAGCCATTCTGACAGGTGTGAGGTGATATCTTATTGTGGTTTTGATTTGCATTTCTCTAATGATTACTGATGTTGAGTGGCTTTTCATGTACCTGTTGGCATGTACCTGTTGGCCATCTGTATGCCTCCTTTGGAAAAATATCCATTCAGATTTTCTGCCTATTTTTTATTTGGATTGCTTGTTTTTTTGCTATTGAGTTGCATGTGTTCTTTATATATTTTGGCTATTAACCCCTTATTAAATATATGGTTTGTAAATATTGTTTCCCATTCAGTAGGTTGTATTTTCATTTTTTTTTTTTTTAAATTTTTATTTATTTATTTATTTATTTATTTATGGCTGTGTTGGCTCTTCGTTTCTGTGCCAGGGCTTTCTGTAGTTGCGGCAAGCGGGGGCCACTCCTCATCGCGGTGCGCGGGCCTCTCACTATCGCGGCCTCTCTTGTTGCGGAGCACAGGCTCCAGACGCGCAGGCTCAGTAATTGTGGCTCACGGGGCTAGTTGCTCCGCGGCATGCGGGATCTTCCCAGACCAAGGCTCGAACCTGTGTCCCTTGCATTGGCAGGCAGATTCTCAACCACTGCGCCACCAGGGAAGCCCTGTATTTTCATTTTGTTGATGGTTTACTTTTCTGTGCAGAAGCTTTTTAGTTTGATGTAGTCCAACATGTTTATTTTTGTTTTTGGTGTCAAATTCAAAAGTCATGGTCAAGACTTGTGTCAACTCCTATGTTTTTTTTTTTCCCCTAGGAGTTTTATGGTTTCAAGTTTTACATTCAAATCTTTAATTCATTTTGAGTTGATTTTTGTATATGGTGTAAGAAAGTGGTCCAGTTTCACTCTTTTGCAAGGTGCTGTCCAGTTTTCCCACCACCATTTATTGAAGAGACTGTCCTTCCCCCACTGTATATTCTTGGCTCCTTTGTTGTAAATTAATTGACCATATAGATGTAATTTTATTTCTGGGCTCTCCCTTTTTATAATATAGGTGGAGGTTTATTTCTGGGCTCTCCATTCTGTTCCATTGATCCGTGCATCGGTTTTTCTGCAAGTACCATACTGTTTTGCTTACAATATTTGTGTAATATAGTTAAAAATCAGGAAACATGATGCCTCCAACTTTGTTCTTCTTTCTCAGTATTGCTTTGGCTATTTGGAGTCCTCTGTGGTTTCATATAAATTTTAGGATAGTTTGTTCTATTTCTGTGAAAAATACTGTTGGAATTTTGATAGAGATTGAATTGAATCTATAGATTGTTTTGGGTGGTATGGACTTTTTAATAATATTAATTCTTCCAATCCATGAGCATGGACTATCTTTTCATTTATTTATGTCTTCTTCAATTTCTTTTATTAATGTCTAACAGTACATTATACAGGTCTTTCACCTCCTTGGTTAAAATTTTTCCTAGGTATTTTATTCTTGTTTATACAATTGTAAATGGGATTTGCTTTGTTAATTTAATTTTTGATAGTACAAAGAACTAACATTTGATGTTGAAAGATTGTAATTAAAAGCAAGGGATGTCTTTTCATTTGTATCAAATCAATTTTTTAAAGATTTATTTATTTATTTATTTATTTTAATTTTATTTTTTGGCTGCATCGGGTCTTAGTTGCGGCATGAGGGATCTTCATTGAGGCATGCGGGATCTTTTGTTGTGGCGCACGGGCTTCTTTCTAGTTGTGGCGTGTGGGTTTTGTCTTCTCTAGTTGTGGCGCGAGTTCCAGAGCATGTGGACTCTGTAGTTTGCAGCACGTAGGCTCTCTAGTTGAGGTGTGTGAGCTCAGTAGCTATGGCACGCAGGCTTAGTTGCCCTGTGGCATGTGGGATCTTAGTTCCCTGACCAGGGATCAAATCCACATCCCCTCTATTGGAAGGCAGATTCTTTACCACTGGACCACCAGGGAAGTCCCTCAAATCTATTTTTGTGTCTATTAGTGTTTTATAGTTTTGTTTATAAGGATTTTGAACAACTCTTAAGTTTTTTTTTAAGTATTTTATATTTTTGTTGCTACTGTAGATGTTTTGTCATCTGTTGTATTCACTAAGTAGTTAACAGAAAATGCTATTGATTTATATATACTAATTTTATAGTTTGTAGCTTGCTGAATTCTTTTATTTGAGTCTTTTTTATCATTTATTTTTTAGTCAGTTTCAAATATATCATGTTATCAGTAAACACGTTATCAGAGAGTTTTAGATCTTCTGTTCTAATATCATGACTCTCATTGTTTTCTCTAGTCTAGTGTATTGAATTCAGAAAAATATTAAATAGTAGTGAAGACAGTGAGCATTCTTCCCTTTTTCAAATCTCATTGAGAATGCCCCCAGAATTTCCCCATTAAGTAAGATTCTGGTTTTAAGATTGAGGTATCTGTTAGTTTTTATTACTGCTATAACAAATTATCACAAACTTAGTGGCTTAAAACAACACCTTTATTATTTCACAGTTCTGGAGGTCAGAAGTCTGGAATGGGTCTCACTGGAATAAAATTAAGTTCTCAGCAGGCTGCTTTATTCTGGAGGCTCTAGTGGAGAATCTGGTTGCTTGCCTTTTCCAGCTTCTAAAGACTGCTTGTGTTCTCTGGCTGGCAGTGTAGTTTCTTCAGATCTTGTCTGAAGGATTTCCCTGACCCACACACACTCTCTTGCACAGCTTTTTCACTTATAAGGAACCTAGAGATTACACTGGGGCCACCAAGATAATCCAGGGTCATTTTCCCGTTTGAAGATTCTTAATTAATCACATATGCAAAATACCTTTAGGTTCTGAGAATTAAAGTATGGACCTTTTGGGGGAGTGGTATTCTCCCTGTCACAAGTGTGTGTGTGTGTGTGTGTGTGTAATTAATCATATTCAGGCTGTATCCATCCATTTCTGTTTTTGTTAAGAGTTTGTGTTAGGAATTAATATTGAATTCTGTCAAAGGCTTTTTGAGTGTCATTGCAGATGATCATATGATATTTTTCTTTGAACCTATTGGTATGGTGAATTACATCAATATATTTTTGAATACTGAACCATTTTTTCATTTGTAATATATACTCCAGTTTGTCATTTTCTTTCTTTCTTTGCTCTTTTTATCTCATTGCGATATTATAATACTTGCTTTATAAAAATGATGTGGAAGTTTTCCTTTATTTTTTATGTTCTAAACAATTAATATAGCTTTTGGACCATTTGGTCACTAAAAGTTTGGTAGAATTTCTTTGTGAATCCAGCTGGACCTGATGCTTTGTTGTGAGGTATTTCTTTGAAAACTTTCTCTATTTTTTTCTATGGAGGCTAATCTGTTCATACTAGGAATAATTTTGATAGACTATATTCTTAAGAGAAATGACTTATTCCTTCAGATGTTCAAATTTATTTATATCGGTTGGTTTATATCCTGTACAAAGAGTTATTTATCCTGTGTCATTTTTAATTTTTATATATGTGTGCTTTCTCTCTTCAGTTTTGTTTAAAATAATGGTTTGTTTATTTGGTTTACCAGAAAAAACCCCACAAAAAACAGGATTTTACTTTATTGTTTTTATGTTATCTACATTATTTACTTCTTTATGTTTACTTTGTGTTTATTTTAGTTCTTTTTCTAGGTTTTTAGATAGGGTGTTTAATTAATTTATCTTTATTCATATTGACATGCATGTTTAGGGTTATCAATTTTCCTCTGATATCTGCTTTAAATGGATCCCATAGATTCTGAACATATAGTGTTTTTATTTATCATCATTTTATTAAAAAATTTTTATAGATTCTCTTTGTTTTCCCTCTTTCACCCAAGATGTGTTTGATGCAAGATATTTTAATTTCCAGATAGGAAGGGCTTTTTGTTTATTTTTAATTCCTAGTTATTTGCATTGTAAGCAGATTGCTGTTTATAATACTTCTACATTATAGAACCTACTGATGTTTTCTTTGTGTTATAATCTGTTATCAGTCTTTATGAATGCTCTATGTTCACTTAAGAACAAGGTATATTCTCTGTTACTGGTGTGAATTGTTTGATGTATTTGTACTTATTGATTATACCTTGTAGGTTTTTTATATCTTTCCTGATATTTTGTCTGCCAAGCCTGACTTATATTGAAAATGGTTGTTAACTTCTCCTATTATTAGTGTGTTTCTTTTTCTCCTGTATCTTCTATATTTTTTCTATACATGGCTGTTGGTATAATTTGGTGCTATATCTTTATTGTGGAATGTAGCTTTTTAGCATTATAAAGTATCCTTATTTGTTTCTTCTAATCTTTTTGACTAATTTTACTTTGCCTGATATTAGTACTACAACATGTGCATTCTTACTGTTTTCAATTTCCTGAAAAATATTTTTCTATCCCTTTATATTTAGCCTTTTTAATCATCACACTTTAGGTATGTCTCATATTCAGCCTCAGTGTGGAGTTGGGTTTTGCTTCCTGAGTCAATGTAAACATTAAATTTCTTATAATAAATGAATTAAGTTTATTCACATTTGTGGACTTGACTTATGTTTCATCACATTTTGTCATATTATCTTAGATTGAGTTGTGGTATATATAATATCATATTTACTGTATTTTTGTTTGGTGTATAGCTTTTACTTTTAAATCTTTTTTGGTGCATTCTAATTTTAGGGTTTATCTTTGTGTTAAAACTTTTTATAGTGCTCTTCACTCCCATTTTTCTAATCTAATTTATTATTATGTGTTATATCAGTTTTAAATGACTCCCAGCTAAGACCTTTAATTTTATTTTATCTTCCCATTTTTTTCTCTCTCTTATCCTTTCATCTTTTAGGTGAATTCTTTCTACTTGTCAGAACATGTAGTGTTTATATATTATTCTACCCATGATCCCACTCTCATTGTAGTCTTAGCTTTACAGTTATATATATGAAATGCTTAAGGTCAGTTCTTTTGCCACAGCTTTACAAGTTGTCTTTGGTTGATTGAAGCTCAACATCCAGTAGATTCCTATGTAAGGTCACAGTGTACAGTATTTCCTGAATTTGGTAGATTAAAAACTATTTGAAGAACTGCTTAGCAGGATATAATATTCTTAGTTCACATTTTCTCTTGACTTTTCTTGACAATTGCTACTCCAGTGTAGCCTTGATTTACATGTTGTTTTTGAGAAGTCTGTTGCCAGTTAATTTTTTGGTAGTTGTAAGTTATTTCATCTTTTTGCCTGAAAACCTGATTGTTTATCTTTAAAGTTTAATGGTTTTACTAGTATGTGTCTTGGAGTTGATTGTTCTGGGTCAGATTTCCAGGGTACCTGATGGGTCCTTTAAATGTATTGATTCCAATCTTCTTTTATTTTTGGGAAGGTTTATTGGGGGGCTATATTTGTAAACATTAGCTTTTTCTGGTGTATTGACTTCTTTTTTCCCAAATATATCTAATATGTGTGTTGGACATCTCTGCCTATGTTCCTACTTTCTCTGACCCATTTTACTTCTTTATTTCATCTTATTTCTCTTTGTTTTTTCCCCCCTACTTTCCTTCAGTACCCTATATTATGTTTTCATTTGAATTTGTTCTTTCTTGGGCATCTTGTAATTCGGTATTCTTTTTTTTTTCGGTATTCATTTTTAAATGATTTTTTTCCTTCTGTGTTCTTCCTGAGTTCAGTGAATTCTCATTTTATGTCTTGTTTTAAATCCATTATGGTCTTAGTTTTTGTATTTCTGATTCAAGTTAGTTTTTTTTTTTTAATATCTGTCAATGTTTATTTGAGGATATTTACTGCAGTTTCGCCTGTTGAAAGACAGTATTTTTCTATCAGTACTTTGTTTCTGGTTGTTTAGAGGAAATTTCTTACCAGCAGAAAATCTTTCACACTTTCTGAATTTTGTTGTAAGTTTGAATGGATGTAATCTGCTTTATTTCTGTTTTCATTCATTTCTTGAACACAGTTCCTATTTCAAAATCGTCCTCTTCTGTGAGTACTGCCATGTTTTGTGATGTGCCATTTATGGACATTATTGCTTGTAGTGGTGGTGGGGAAAGATTGGTGTGCCTTTTTTAAGGTGGACCATTTTTTTAAAGTCTTTATTGAATTTGTTACAATATTGCTTGTTTTATGTATTGGTTTTTTGGCCACAAGGCATGTGGGATCTTAGCTCCCTGACCAGGGATCAAATGTGCACCCGCTGCATTGGAAGGAGACGTCTTAACTACTGGACCACCAGGGAAGTCCCAGGTGTGTCTTATTTCACCTTTGTTTGTATAGGATTCTTAATTTCCTCCACTATTTCCTTCCTTTCCTTCACTGTGTCATCTCTATGGACTACCAGCCATCCTCTCTATATATGATTACCCTCCAAAGGTATGCTTCTCCAAGACTGCCACTTCCAGTCCTGCACACTTTCAAGGCCTTCCTCTGTATGTGTGCTAGGACTACTAATTTCTGACCTGTATTGTGTGTTTTGAAGTTTGGTTAACTTACTTTTTCTGGAAAAGATTCGTCTGTGGTTCATCTAAGTGTTTAACTCCTCTGTAGTCTTTTTTTTTTTTTTTAATTGAAGTATAGTTAATTTACAATGTTGTGTTAGTTTTAGGTGTATGGAAAAGTGATTCAGTTATACATATGTATATATATATATATTTCAGATTCTTTTCCTTTATAGTTTATTACAAAATATTGAGTATAGTTCCCTGTGCTATATCCTTGTTGTTTATCTATTTTATATATAGTAGTGTGTATCTGTTAATCCCAAACTCCTAATTTATCCCTCCCCGCCCCTTTCCACTTTGGTAGCTATAAGTTTTTTTCTATGTCTGTGGGTGTATTTCTGTATTGTATATAAGCTCATTTGTATCCTTTTTATTTAGATTCCACATATAAGCAATATCATATGATATTTGTCTTTCTCTGTCTGGCTTACTTCACTTAGTATGATAATTTCTGCAGTAATTTTTATAAGACTCTTAGGATGCCTCTCCTCTACTTTCCACACCCAGTAAATTGCATCTGAAGGAGGTCAGTGAGTACTCTGTTAGAATGTTTTTCTACCTACTTGTGATCTGAAGAGGTGTATGTGTGTGTGTATGTGTGTGTGTGTGTTCTCTTTATCCAGTAATGGTGAACACAAGGGTAATGTGTGGTTTGTTTTACTCTTATTATTTTTGGGGAGGTAATGGTGGTAGGAGAAATTCAGAGTCAGGCAACTGCCAATGTTCTCCAAACCTGAAAGTCAAGATAGGCTTTTTTTTTTTTTAATGCAACTTTCAGGTTTTGTAAATTTGAGTCTCTAACAAGAAGAGCTCTCACATGGATTAACTGTAAACATAATTTTGGCCTAAAAGACAGAGAAATTTAATTTTAGTCTTGGCCATTCTGTATTTTTTTTTTTTTTTTTTTTTTTTGCTGTGTGCCCATTAGAAAGTCACATAACATTTTTGGGCATCAGTGTACTTCTCTATAAATTGAAGGTAGCAGCTAAGACCTTCAAATGATTGCTGATATTGCTTTCATCTCTAAGCATTCACAAATATGTATCAACATATCATTCTTAGTACTCTAAGAAATGTGGAGAAGATAGAATCCCTTTTATTCTGAGACTTATACTGCATTTTAAATCTCTGTTCAACAATGTTTTCTGGTAACAGGAAATGAGCACAATACTAAAAGAATTCCATTTTGATATAATATCACTCTCAAGGATATTTCTTCTCAAGAATGTAATATGTCAGTATATCTGTGCTCTTATCTCTTTATCCATAGAAAAATCTCTCTATCCTACAGAAGCAACTGAATAGCATATTTGAAGTATAATTTCATATTGCTATTTTAGCTTTAGTGCATGATTTTAGGTTTATTACCTCTTGAACAATTTTAAATGGTATAAATAAAAATAAGACATTAAGAGGCATTTTATTTTTTTTTAATATTTATTTATTTTCTTTATTTTTTTGTCTGTGTCGGGTCTTAGTTGTGGCATGTGGGATCTTTCATTGCAGTGCACGGTCTCTTTGTTGCAGCACTTGGGCTTCTCTCTAGTTGTGGCGTGCGGGCTCCAGAACGCATGGGCTCTATAGTTTGTGGCACGTGGGCTCTCTAGATGAGGTGCACAGGCTCAGTAGTTGTGGCATGCGGGCTTAGTTGCCCTGCAGCATGTGGGATCCTAGTGCCATGACCAGGGATTGAACCTGCATCTGCTGCATTAGAAGGCGGATATACTATTGGACCACCAGGGAAGTCCCAAGGGGTATTTTAATAGCTCAGTTTTATTTTATTGAGAAATAGAAGGAAAAAGTTTGTATATCTCAATCAGAGGCCCCCATTAGTTATAAATTCTAACGTAATATAAATATTTTTTGTCAAATAATACATAAATTACCTCAGGCTACTTTGTCAACGAAGGGAGTTTAGAAAAGGAAACTCATAATCCTCCAGCTAAAATTTCTCAGTAATCCTTAATATTTTTCTTGGTAATTTGAAATTATTTCTTAAATTTTCAAAATTGTCTTCCAGAAAAAAATTTCAAAACTCACCTTTTTTCCTTTTTTTCAAATGTCTTCACTTGCTGAATCATATATATAGTAGGCAGCTTACTTTTAGTCTAGTTTCTAAAGCAGCCAGGGATTTCACGTAAACCTTGGTATGTGCATGTTTTCCTTCTTCAAGTTATTATTCTTGTTTTTCTCAGATATTCCTATTAGGTTGACTTACGGCAGAAAAATGCTACCACTTTGCAGTCAAAATCGTTTAAATAAATAGCATATATTATATCTGATTTCCCAAATGTATTCTCTTTTTTTTTTTTTTTTTTTTGTGGTACGCGGGCCTCTCACCGCTGTGGCCTCTCCCGCTGCGGAGCACAGGCTCCGGATGCGCAGGCTCAGCAGCCATGGCTCACGGGCCCAGCCGCTCCGCGGCATATGGGATCCTCCCAGACCAGGGCACGAACCCGTATCCCCTGCATCGGCAGGCGGACTCTCAACCACTGCGCCACCAGGGAGGCCCTAAATGTATTCTCTTTTAAGCCTATCTAGGTTCTGGTTCTTTTCTCTTCATTTCACCATTCACATTTTATTCCCTGGTGTTATTTTCATGGTGTGATCTTGCAATCATTCTCTAAGTTAGAATACGTAAGCTCTAGAGGCAACTGTTCCCTTGTTATTATGCTATAATTTGGGTAAGCTGCTACCATGTGGATAGCAGTATTTTTGCTAAATAGTTGGAATAACTGTACTTTTGAATGACCCACAGTTTTATAAAGGTTGCTAAAGTACTTTCTTAGTTGCAATTTTACTTCTATAAAAATAACTTTTTAACTGTAAAGCACATTTTGCAAGTACTAAATTCTATAAACAAATATTATAATAATTTAGAACAAGTATAATGGAAATGAAAATTCTTTCACAATTTAAAACTTTACTCATCCATTTTTAATTACTTCTAACCAGTATTTTTTTCCATGCCTAGGGCAGATTCAGCTCTGTAGGAATTTGTTTATTTATGGATTAGATCATTATGTGCTTTCACAAAGCTTTTTGTCAAAGAACTTTTTAGGTTTCTGGTTAAAGGTGGCAACTGAACATAATCATTTATTACTGCTGTATTCTGGAACCCCACTTAAATAACAGTAAAGGAATAAAAAAGGCATGAACTCTCAAGGACAAATATAATAGGAAAGGATATAATAGCTAAAAAGAAATGTCAATGAATTTTGGGAGCTGGAAAGTAGATGAATGAGTGGTAGTTTACCTAGCAGAGTAGAAAAAGCTGAATGTTCCCCTTCTGTTGGAAGACCTGCAAGAAGCAAATCAGTTTACATGACACAGCTGTACCGGACACAAACCCATTTGCCTATCACATTTTTGCCTCTTTCACAGCACATATAAAGATATTTCACTGTCCTCTTTGCACTTATATTGGAGCCATTTGCCTGAGATCTGACCGATGCAATGTGGACAGAAGTAACATAAGCCATATCTAGGGTAAAATCATAAATCACTTTGGCCCATTCTCCTGCTCTCTCTACCTTTCTACCTAATGGTGAACTTGGAAGCCATGTATTCTAGCTGGTGAATTTTTAAGATGGATACAAACTGGGTCCTTAAGTCTTCATGTAGAAAAGAGCCTTCTAAGAGGGCTGAATAACCTGCATCAAAGTCTTTGTGAAGGGAAAATGAACACTTATTTTGTTAAACCATTGAGATTTCAAGGTTTATTTGTTACCACAGCATAGGGTATTCTGTTCTAGTACAAGCTTCTTGGAAGGTTTAAGACTTATAGTTAGTAGTAAGCAGCTCTGATGAAAAATGTGTTCAGTGTGCCTAAAAATTACTCCCTTACCTGCAGAACATAGTATGTGAAACATCATCCTGTGAACATGCAGGTTAAGTGAAAATCCATCCATAGTTTGTGAGAGTGTCCTGACATCTCTTTCTCCAATCAGTTTTCATAAAGCTGACAGCCAGCTCTATACACATAGTGCAAGAGATAGTAGAATTCTTATCTTGGGAAAAAGGTGAACTAAAGAATAAAGACTGATGGAGACCAGCATTTGAGGGTCTCCAATAAAATGGTCTGAGTTCCACATAATCAGCCAACAGAAATGTTTACCATTTGATGAGACCCACCTGTGATCAAAGAGCTTCCAATCTGTGCTTGTGATACTTCATTCATTCTAATCCATAAGAGCAAAGGATCATGAAAGTAAAAAAAAGGTTACATTTAATATTGTCAAAGATATTAAATATTCATTCATGTAATAAAAGCAGGGTAATATTAAAAATAAATAAGTAGGAAATAAGAAAGACATATTGGACATTAAAAATTTGCAAAATATGTTTGCAAAATAATTAATAAAAAGTTTGAAGATAATTTTGAGGAAATCTCTTTGAAAGAAAAGAATACTGAAAATAGGGGAAAAAATCAGAATTATATAGGTTAAACAAGAAGGACAAATGTGTTTAATGTTGATGTTTCCAAAATAGGAGGTCCTTCATATAAAATGCAGTACATGAAAATATATATCAAATTGACTGATGAGCTAAATATCAAATTGGAAATATAAAACTTTTCTAGAAGAAAAAATATGAGAGCACAACTTATGGCATTGGGATGGGGAAAAAATCTTGTTTGTGGTCAAAAAGCACAAACTATAAAGGGAAAGACTGAAAAACAAACTAAAATGCTATGTACCACAAAAGATACTATAAACAAAATTAAAAGTAAAATTATGGGAAAAGTTATTTGTAGCATATAGAGAAAACGACAGGTTACTATAAAGAATCTGTATTTCTCTCCATATATCTGTTTACTGTCATCATCATCTGTTTGTGTGTACTTATGAAATTCAATAAGAAAAAGGCAGCCGAATGGAAAGATAGACGTATTAGTTTCCTACAGGTTCTGTAACAAATTACAGCAAACTAAGAGGCTTAAAATAATGCAAATGTATTAGCTTATAGTTTTGGAGGTCAGAAGCCTAAAAGTTAAGAAATCTTGAAGACATTATTCTGTGGGGTTTTTTTTGTTTTTTTTCTTTTCCTGGAGGTTCTAGGGGGGAATCTGTTTTCTTGCATTTTTCAGTTTCTAGAGGCTGCCCACATTCCTTGGGTCATGTATTATCCCAGCCTCTGATTCTGTTATCATATCTACTTCTCTGTCTGTGGCCCCTTTGCCTCCCTCTTAGACCCTTATAATTACATTGGGCCCACCTGAATAATCCAGGATCATCTCTTCCTCTCAAAATCCTTAACAGTCACATCTGCAAAGTTTATGTTGGCACGTAAGGTAACATATTCACAGCTTTCAGGGATTAGGATGTGGATATTTTTGGGGCACCATTAGTCCACCTACCATAATGGACAAACAATGTGAATGATTAATTCATCAGATAGGAAATCTGAGTAATCACTAATTATCTGAGAAAAATATGAATAAAGCTCAGTGGTTACCTGGAAAAGGAAGTGCACTTTCTCAATATTTTGGAAAAATAAGTCTGTTAAAACCAAGAATTTTGAACATGTAGGAAAGGAAAAATACCCCAATACCTATTATATTTGTTTACATGACTATTTATGGTCTAACTCCAGGCAAAAATACACAGGAAATCTCTCACACATGTGTAACAACATAGAGACATGTAAAAGAAGGTTTAATACATAATCCTGTGGAATCATAAGGAATTAAGCACAACCAAAAGGTGTACTAATGGTAAAATGAATACATAAATTGCCCTGTATTCACATGGGGATATTACTCACTAATAAAAATGAATGTACATTATCTGCATTTATCAACGTGGATAGATCTAGAAGTCATAATATTAAGTGAGGAAAACAATGTCCACAGTAATATGTATAACAAAATAATATTTAAGTAAAACTTGTAAAAACATGCAAGACAATGAATGCTATTTATGAAGATGTACATATTTAGTTAAAGTATAAAAATGTGGTGGAGCATAATAAAAATCGATTCCAGGATAGGGTCTGTGTCTGGGAAAGAGAGATGGAACTGGGATTGCAAAAGACACAGGGAATTCACCTGAATTTATAATTTTTTATTTATTTAATGAAATCTGAAGTAAATGTTAGCCTTTACTAGTAAAGTATGGGAGTGTTTATTACATTACTCTACTTTTCTGAATGTTTGAGATATTTAATACTATTTTAAAGTGGTAGTTGAAGTGTTAATGAAATGAGGGTATTTTTCTGTTGATTTTTATCTTTTAAGAGCTCTGTCCTTATTTTGTATGTAAAGAGATTTCCTTACATTTCCAGAGGAGGTAACAATAGCTAGAGTTATTTTTGGTTTCAAAGATTTCCTTTACAGTTGAATACTTGTGAAGTAATTTACAAATGATAACGTACTCTATAAATCTCAAGGAGGTTTAATTACCATAGCTTCTCTTTTTTTTTTAAGATAAATCAACACTATATATCTGTTTTATTAAAAAGGCATACTACCTTCTGTGGAAAGATTGAGTCCCAATTCTGTGTATAGGCAGGAATGTTTGTTTTGGACTTTAGTTTATAAGGTGATTCTACTTGAACTGAAGGGTACGGTAACTCTGGGGAGCTAAGCAGATCACATTTTCTTCTTCTTTTTTTTTTTTTCCTGCAAATAATGAAACTAAGTAGCCATGAGACTAAGGTCCTGCTAGTGCATTGTGATGCAAATTTCAGGACACATATTTCGGATTCACCATTTAGTGCTTATTCCACTATTTCGGTAAAAAGAAATCTCAGTGATCACATTAGACCAGGGCCCTATGTCATACCTTTTATTATTATTATTTTTTTAACCAAGGAGGCAAGTTAATAAAAATAACTTTAAAAATAAGTAAATATGTAATCAGTGCAACATATGCCCTTCCTAATTCCAAGAATTAGGAGCCCTTTTCAAAATTACAAAAGCCTTGATTAATCCCTGCAACTCCATGCAAGTACTTGTACTGTTGGAATCCTACCCCTTCTTCTGGTCCAATAGGAAAAGTCAGTTCAGGAAAGATGAGAGTGACAGCTAGGAAATGGTAGGAACCAAGCTACTACTTCTGTAGACAGAGAACTGTATAGTATGGGATCTTCTTTAGGAAAGGAAGAAGAAAATCCTTCTGAGAAATTAAAACTCCTTATCTAAAAACATACACAAATTAAAAACTTTATTAAAGTTCTGTTTTTGTTTGCCAGGGCTACCTTAACAAAGTACCACGACTGTAACTTAACAGAAATTAACTTTGTCACAGTTCTGGAGGCTGGATCAAGTGTCAGCAGGGTTGGTTTCTTCTAAGGCCTCTCTTTGGCTTGTAGATCATTGTCTTCTCTCCAAGCCTTCTCATACTCTTGCTCTGTGTGTGTCTGTGTCCTAATCTCTTCTTATAAGGACACCAGTCATACTGGATTAGGAGCCACCCCTAGTGACCACATTTAAAAGACTATCTTCACGTACAGATACATTCTGAAGCACTGGAGGTTAGGACTTTGACATATGAATTTGAGAGGGGCATAACTCAGCCAATAATAATTTCTGAAATGTCAAAACCTCGAAACTTGTTGATTAACAGCTTTCTGTTATATCATAAACCAAAAAATAGGTGGGCCTTCCCTCTTTCCTCCACATTGTACAGTGATGATACATTATGATTTATGTGGGGCATTTTCAAGCGAGGTTCTTCCTTCTTTGTCTTGATCCCAGGCCCCCCAAATATCTAATTGGAGTGAGTGATGGTAATGAGGTATACATTGCTTTTTTTTCATTTTGAAGAGGATAATATGATCTGAATAGACTTTTAAAAAATATTGGACCAAAGGTTTATCTTATATCATTGTGAAATTTGAAAGCCATACTAATCCTCTATGGCTTCATGATGAATATCAGTATGGAAATCTCACTATATTTTACTCATCACTGTGGCCAAATATGAACATATTTCATTCTCCCCTGCACACTCTCTACTATAATCCATTTCTGTTGGTGGCTCCCTTAATCTACATACTTTCCCAAGTCAGAAACTTGGAAACATTTTAATACTTCTCTCTTTTTAAACACATACAAAGGAACTATTGCCAAACCCTGTGTTTTATTCCACCAAGTTTCATAGGCTCAATTTTGGAAGTCAGTGTTTGAACATTGACCCTTTCTTTGATTTACATTCCTGTCAAAATTATCCTTTTCTTCCCCAAAGTAATGGATGCCTTTGACTGAATAAAGGAAATACTAACAACAACAAAGCGAAAAAAAGAAAAAAATGCCAATAATACTCAAAATGTTGTCTCCCTACATGAGTCTGATTTTCTCCCTTTAAAATTATTTAATGCTCAATTAAATCCAAATTCCTTAGCCTTTCCAGAAATTCCTTTTGAAGAACTACATACCTAATATTTATCCACATTCCTCTTTGAACTTTATGTGTCATAAATGGACACATTTATGACAATTGACAAGTTGGCTTTTACTTTCCCCCATTGGTGTGCTTGTGAATATTTGACCACCAGTTTTGGGGGTTGAAGGGGTCAGGGTAGGGTAAAGGGACTTGATTTATGACGTTTGCTGGTTTCTATAGTGTAAATACTTCCACCATGGCTAATTTTAAGCTACTTACATGAAATCAACGGGCTTGCAAAATTCCTGAAATTTTTACAGTTGGTCCTTGTTAAACAGTAAATCCAGCTCTAGCATACCACTGGTTCGTATACCCACAAATTTTATCTCAGGGCTTCAAATATGCTACTTCCTTGAGTTAAAATAGTCTTCATTCCGTGCCTGAGAAGTTCCCATTAATCTTTTAAAATGCAGCCCAGGTGTCCTTCTGTCTTAGAACCTGCCTAACCCCTGCCCCCAGCTTTCCCAGGTGGTCTATCACTGCCTCATCAGTTTTTCTCCTCATCATTGTAAGTGCTTTTATGTTGAGTTCGTCACATTATCATGTTACCTTTTTATTTATCTGTTTTCCAATTACATTGTTAGTATTTGAAAGCACTTCAGTTTTGCAGATGAGGAAATTGATGCACAGAGCCTAACAGTATGGGGAAACATAATACCACATTTATGTATTTTTTTAATTGCTTAGTATTTAAAAGAATGGACAGAATAATACTCGAAAGCTTACATTTACCTTTCTTTGACCTTAGACAAATGATTTAGCCCTCCTGACCTTAAGTATTGTCATCTACAAATGGACATAATAATTATGTATACTCAAGAGACTGTTGTAAGAAAGTGCCTGTGAAGTACAGTACAGTGTGTGACACCTAGGAACCACTGAACGATGGGTAACTCTAGGCTGTATCAGAGGTGAAAGTGCATGAGAAGAACCTCCGTTATTTCTGATGATGCTTTGGACAAGGTACAATGTGGACTCACCTTACACATGTGACTTGCGAGAGTGAAATAACTTCACAGTTTCAGATGAAACAGAGCGTTCATTCTTAAAATGTATGTCCTTCAATATTTTATCATAATGCCTCTAATATTAAAAAAAAATTCTCCTACTTGAACGCTATCCCAGATTTCAGGTTTTTTCTTTTCATCCAGAATAGGCACTTCATAATGTTGGTTGTACCCATTTAGTCTATGGCCTACAGTTTTCTGTTTCTTTTCCTTCAGCCTTTGCATGCAAGATTCCTTGCCTGTGACCATCCAGTCCTGCATCATGCCAAAAGACTGCGAAACCACCGAGTGGTCCTCCTGGAGCCCCTGCTCCAAGACGTGCCGTTCAGGGAGCCTCTCGCCAGGATTTAGAAGCAGGAGCCGGAACGTGAAGCACGTTGCTGTTGGAGGCGGAGAGGACTGCCCTGAACTTCTCGAGAAAGAGGCCTGCATTGTTGAAGGAGAACTTTTGCATTCATGTCCCAGGTATTGTGTATTCTTTGGCATGAGTGTTCAGTTGTTCTATATAATCTCATTTTATGTGGTATAGAGAGGTTAACAACAACTGTAGCTGTGACTTATGACTCAGTGCAGAGTTTCATATTAGGCAGTAAAGCCTAGGGGGGTAAGAACATGGGTCATGTTGATTGCCTGGGCTCCAATCCTATTTCTAATTATGTGATTGTTATGACTTTCTAATTTATGTGAATTTTGGCAAGTGACTTAAATCTAGTGCCTCAGTTTACTTTTCTACTAGCAGTACTTACTTCATCCAGCACCTGGCATATCATAAATGCTTAATAACCATTAGTTATCATTACCTGACATGTCACACCTAATTTTTATTACAACCTAAGATGCCATTCATAAGCATCTTCATTTTGCAAATAAGGCTATTGATGCTCAGAGAGATTAAATAACTTCTGAGGTTACATAGTTAATGAGTGATAGCCGCCTGATTCTAAGGATGCTCTTTCTCTGAAAGTCACTGCTGCTCTGGGCATTGTTTCTATTTCAGAGTCCCTAGGGAACCAGAGAATGCTGAGAAAGGTTGACATAAATTAGTAGCTAAATTTAATATCTTGATATTGGTTATATTTTGCCTGATTGTGTAGCCCTTGGTGAAGACCTCCAGTGCGTTTTCCTCTGGTTGTTGGCTTACAGTGGGATCAGTCTGATAATGACAGAAATCACTGGGGCTGGCTGTTTAGAAGTCTGTTGGGGATGAATTTGTAATAATTCCTGCTGGACAGCTGCCCTGAACTATATCTGAAATCTGTATTTTAGATTTAAATAGCTATTTTAGATGGAACTTTTCTATAGTCTCTGAGATTTCAGATCACTCCCTCGGTGAAAAATAAAATGAGGCAAAAAATAACTTCTTGTAGAAATTAATCATCTGGGGATATGTGAAGGGTAAGTGGGTTACAAACTCAGCTGGTGTTGTTGATGGGCCTGGTTATTCCTTAAACCTGAAATAAACCATGTATGGGCGGGGCAAAGGTTGAGGTTGGGGGTGGGTATAGAGGAGCAAGTTCCTGTTTACACATTCATAGCCATTCACTTCCTCCACCTCACCATTGAAATCAGGGTCGATTCAACATACCCCTTACATATTGATTGTTCATTTTTTACTAAAATGACTCCTTAGATTTACATCATTTCTTGCCTGAAAAGCAGAGAAAGCAGATGTAGTTCACAATCCTTGACAGATTAACCTGTTGTCACAGAATCCTCCCTAATTGTATTGAGTTTGTGTCCAATCTTTCAAGACACTAATTTGGGGCAAAACATGGGATTGGAAAGAAAACCTGAGGTCTCTGTCCCTTTTGAACTTGGATAGGCTTTGGGTTAGAATTGCATCGCCATCACACTTAAAGTGTGTGTCCTTGGACAAGCTATACAACTTCTCTAAGACATTTTCCTCTTCAATAAAAGTGTCTAATTATACTGCCTGTGTTGAAGGTTGAACAGCTACAGACTAGCACTGTCCGTCCCAGTGCTCAGCACATGAGGCACTACACGAATACTGACTCTTATTGTTGCTCTTTGCAGGTGGGTTTTGGTTTCATTTCCTCCAGTAAGAGAATCCCTCCTTTCCTTGGAAGGCATACAGTAGTAATTTAATGGAGTAGACAGTTATTTCTTCTGGGTGATTTGGAGACATTTTTTCCCCCGTGGAGGCCTTATTTAGGAGGGTTCTCAATGTTAGGCTGCTAGGAATAGTATCTGGGTTTAATGATGACCTTGACCTTGGCGCCTGTTTTCTTCATTCCTTTCATGGAATGGCATGACCTCTTCCTGATATTTTTAACAGTTTTTTGATTTATAGACATCCCCCTATTTTTTCTTCTCTTTTCTTTATTAATAACTATTACGATTCTCTTGGAATCATCAGAGTGGTGCCTCCTTGATGATGCTGAGAAAGTTGAGTTGGATAACCTTTTGTTAAAGAACGACTACCTTTTATTGAGCATCTTTTGTTGGCCAATAACTATATCAGAGATTTTATAAAGATTATTTAGAATAACATAGAATGTATTATCCAAATAGAACATTTTTGAGAGTAAGAGGGATGTATATCGGTACTGTTTGGATTCAAACTGAAGTCCATTTGACTTCAAGGTCAGTGCTCTTTCCAATACATCACACTGACCCTAATGATAATCATAGTGAAGACACACACCCAGATAAGGGTATAGACACACATATACATGTATTCATATGTATCATTTTTTTCCAACAATATACCATGGAATGGTAATACTTCAAGATGTACCCAAGATTAATTTCTGTATTTTTCATTTGACTGAACCTTAACATCTGAAAACAGGGCCTGACAAAGTTCATTGGAGATGAACCTGGGCCTCTAGTTCTGCTGTTTGGAAATGTTACTGAGTATGACATTTTCTAAAAACCTTCTCAAATAGTGAATTTGTAGGAAATAGGAGTCTTCGAAAATTCACTGAATACCAACCAGTGTTTCCCAGGGAAACTGATGTGTTAACTAATGATCCCACTTTGTGGTGGAAAAGAGCATGTATAAATAATAGCAACAAAATTAACATTGGCTGACATTCTTATTTGTCTGAAATCCGAGCTTTGGCCTCTACCCCAGGAAAGCATAAAGGCCGTGTGCTAACTTTTGTTTCTACTTGGACACCAGTGATTAAAATTCATTGTGAACAAGGGAAATGGAAACAAAAATCTCTGAGGGAACAAAAATGTCCATTTTTCCTTTCCCAGAATTCATGAGCACTTCATATGCATCAAGCAATTTAATTCACCATCCTTCTCCCCAGCAGGCAAATGTCCTCTCTTAGAATGCTGTTTGGCTTTTACCCTTCCACCATATCTGCTATAGGAGATGTGTTCCTTTTCTCAATAAATATACTCTGAGCTCTTCCTATGTACCAAGCAGTACGTTAATTGTTTCCAATACCTCAGAGAACACATTAGACAAAGTTCCCTCCCCCTTGTGGGACCTAAATTTTAGTGAAGATATACCAAATAAATAAAATAAATAAAATAAACTATATACTTTGTGTACAAGATATGGAAAAAATGAAGCATTGGAGCAGGGTAAAGATAGAGGCTTCTGGGGTGCTGTGATGGGGGATCAGCTCAGGTTACAGAATTAAAGAGAGTGTCCTTAGAGAAGCCTCATTTGAACTAGCAGGATCTGGGGGGAGGACTTGAAGGAAGTGAGGAAATTAGCCTTTCAGGTAATTAGAGGAAGAATATTCCAAAAAGAGATAAGCTAGAGATGTGCTCTGGTTCCTACATGTTCATAGTGCTCACAACGGTTTTTAGCTGCATAGCTTGGGGGCTACTCATCTCACCAGCTGGACTCCACTGATCAGCATTTTCACTATGAACACTATGTGTGCCAATCCCTAAGGCATGATTCCATGAAAGGAAGTGTGACCATGAGGAACCCCTTCTCGAAGAGCTCCCTGAGACTGAACACTTTGGAAGCGCCTCAGGGCAGCTAGCATAAGTTAACCTGAAAGGAGACAGAGACCAGCCTATGTTAAGCTAACTTGGGAAATTTTAGAACTACAGTTGGTCCTTGAACAGCAGGGGTTTGAACTGCACAGGTACTCTTAGAGGTGGATAGTTTTGAATAGTAAATGCTACACACTGCATGATCTGAGGTTGGTTGAATCCATAGACGCAGAACCATGGATGCAAAGGGTGACTATCAGTTATAGCAGATTTTCTGACTGCATGGAGGATTATCACCCCTAACCCCACATTGTTCAAGGGTCAACTGTATAAGGGAGTTAGCATTGTGTAGCCTTAAGCTCGTCTCAAAAGTATGCTATTTTTGACCAAGATATATGTAGACTCCATGAAACCCCTTTCTTCAGTATTATACAGTCTACTTGAAATTTTGTGCTCCCTCCCTCCAACATAACACTAAGAACTCATGCTGTACATTATGGTGTTGGGATAGAAATGAGAGAGATGGGACGAATCTGCTTGTCACTGGCTACCTTTTCTATTGGTGTGTTTACCTCTTATCATTGTCATCATGGCTTTAGGCATTATGTTACTCTCTGCCTCAAAACACTGAAAGATATGTGCTTTATAAGATGCCTTGGCACTTGGGTTCTTTCTTTTGTCCCAATTAACATCTAAAGTATTAGATCCTACATCTCAACTAAGAGGAAGGTGAAAAGCATTCTAAGACCATAAGTGATAAGGTGGCCCTGTTTACTGGATAGCATAAGGAAAGGCAGCGGACACAGGTAGCTGAGACATGACTTGATGCTGGAACAGCTATGACTCCAGATCCTTCGTGCTTAAGCCGAGAGCCTGTTTTGGCTGAAGACACTGTAACACACAAGAATACTGAAAAATGTCAACATCTTTCTTGGTCACCTCAGATGACCTACCAGCAACTTCCACCACCTCACCAGGAGGCTTTCACACCAAAATGGCTGTTCTACTTCTTAAATGATCATTTAGAGTTTAAAATTGAATATAAGACAGTGCTGTTATAAAGACCAACATAGAGTAAAACTTTAAAGATGATCTCAAGGCAGAAGCTGCATGGCTGATTGTATTACATAGACTGTGTGATATTACTGCACAGAAAAGCCAATTTCCTAAACATTGCTTCAACACTCCAGTCTGGCACTGAATAGATGGGGTCTCATAATTTGTCCCTCCTTATCTCTGGTATGTATGAGTTTACTATGGGTGAACTAGAGCTTCTTCGCAAAAGGTCTGTCTGTGCAGACTCATACTGAGAGGTCTATCTGGGTCTCCTGCATCCCACTTTGATGTGCTTCTAAAACAACCCCCTGTGACCAGCCTGTTTTTTCCTACCGTCTCTTTAAGGCACTGAACCCGATTTTAGATTTTCTAAAATCTAAAATTTTCTCAAGTTTTCCTTGAGAAAACTCTGGGGATTAGTTGATGGATTTTTTAGATGAGTGTTGAAGCCAGGAATGGTGCCAGCAGAAGGGATGGTGAGTAAAACTTGGCTTGGTAGTTGGCTTCCTCTGCCCATTGGAATGAAGTGAGTGCTGGAACAGGGTTAACATGTCTTGAAGAGATGTTTGTTCAACACCTGCTTCAGACTGTCACTGTGCTAATTGCTGGAGAATTCAGGAGATTTTAGTCTGTGTTCACTTAGTTTATTCATCTTCGGAATCCTGTGTAATATACTCATTAAAAACTAGAGCATCTTGGGCTTCCCTGGTGGCGCAGTGGTTGAGAGTCCGCCTGCCAATGCAGGGGACACGGGTTCGTGCCCCAGTCCGGGAAGATCCCACGTGCCGTGGAGTGGCTGGGCCCGTGAGCCATGGCCACTGAGCCTGTGCGTCCAGAGCCTGTGCTCCGCAACGGGAGAGGCCACAACAGTGAGAGGCCCACGTACTGCAAAAAACAAAAACATAAACAAAAACTAGAGCATCTTGAACTGATACCCATGTTCTTTAAGAGTGTTTCATAGTTAGTAATGTTCCCGCACATCATTCCAAACATATGTATCTGGATTTTTTGTTAATGCATTTTTATCCCCTACTTGAGAGCGGGTAGCACCTATAAAAGGGCCTGGCTCAGAGTAAATGCTCAGCAGACAATGGATGAATCATTAAATGTGGGGCAGATCCAGAGCAATATTATGCACAGGGTACTTTATTCCAGGCTGATACTTATTATATTATGTGTGTGAAGGATTCAAAGTCATTTCTTATAAAGAGCATCTAAAATTGGCATCATCAAGGAGATTACATAATGATGCCTACCCAGGGAAGGAATAAACACACAGAGCTTGATGTGACTTGGTCCCCAATGGCTGACTTGCTTTTGCTAAGTGTGTCTGGTTTTCCAGATAAGAAGTTTCTGTCTTCATTGGTTATAAGAGTAGCTTCGAGAAGGATGAGTAATGAGATCACAATCTGAATATGTAAGTTTGCCTTCCGGAAAAGAATGGCACACACATCACCTACCATCTCTAATGTATCTTTTCAATTGATCGTCTACCACAGCACCTAACACCCTTCACATAATAGAAGCTCAATAAATGGTTGTTAAATGAATTAATGGGTTCTTTAAGGAAGCTTTTTTTAAAAATTGTTTTAATTAAGCAGCTCTTTGCAGGACTTGAGGAGTAAAGGAGTCATGACCTGGAACCCTCAGGAGAATCTGTTTCAGGAAAGAAACGACAGTTTCAAAGAATCTGTAAATTGTTTCAGCAGAAGGAGACTGATGCCTTTTTACTGAGTCCAGCTTTTACTGGTGCATATTGTTCCATGAGTTCCCATTGTGCCACTTTCAGCTCTCCTGGATGGAAGATCTGTTCCCCTGTTAGTGTAAGAAAGTTAACGTACTACTAAGTGCTGTGCGTAGTGATAGAAATCTATTAATAATACATATGTGGAGTTTGGCTAGCAAAGCCATCTGCCAAAGAGCTTTGCACTTCAGAGTAGCTTTCCATAATCAATAGTCCCACTCTGTTCAATAAAAGATTACTAGAGCGTAAGATGTATAAAGCTTGATTGGCTCCCTTTATTTTGGTCGTCTGTTCAGCAAAAAATGACAAGTTAATTCTTTTCTAAATGAATTTACAACTTTAAAAGGACAACAGATATTATCATAAATTAGTCTTGCTGCAGTACACTGATTTTTAATATACACACATTTAATTTGAATACCTTGCACTAGGGTTTCAATTCCAAGAGTGTTTGCAAATCTATATGTGCTTAGTCAAAACAGGACCATTCACTAATGCAATTATTCTTTCAGTCTGTCATCATTAAATCACTTAAGATTCTATTCCATGTTGCTTTCCTTTAAATCTAAGCCTTTAGAAGAAGGAGAAAAGAAATTCACATTTTGTAAGCAATTCTAAGTATTCTGAAAGTGACAAAGCATGCATTCTAAAGGGCGCAGGGGTTGCTATAAAACTCTGATGGTCCTGCCATCCTACTGCTATTAGAATTACTTTATGTCACCTTAGTAGGATGGAAGTCTTTTAAAAATAGTCACTAAATGTGCCTACTTTTCTAATTTTGGCTTTGCTAATTTAGGATATATCTATTCCTTGCTTCAGAACAATGCATTCATTCCTTATTCCTTCTGCCCTCCCCCCATCAATTTGGAGAGGTTTGAATACAGGATTCCTTGGGTTAGACAACATCACTCTCAGGAAGACAAGCTGGCTATCTGGGCGATTGAATTTCTGGCCCTCGAGTAGCTTTTCCTAATTCAGAATTTGTCTCCTCTATCTCTTCATGGGAATATGTATTCCCACCATTAGAAATTTCTTTCTTTGGTTTAATCTTGGTTTCTTCTTTTAAACTGCGTATACCTTTTTAGAATGATAAAATGTTTAATATTAACTTTGAATATGTATCTTGTGAATACATTTATTCATCATTTCCTAAGAATAGACTTAAATTATGGGGTACATATGAAGAAATCAGACAGTGAGTTCCAGGTGTGGGAGAAAGCTTCAGAAAGCAGACTCTAGAAGGTAAATGAAGAAAAACTGAATTTCACAGTTATAATACATGGTCGCCCTGGTGTCTGAGATCTTGTCCCCTTTCCTGGGCTGTCTCAGGTAAGAATTCAGTGCCAAGCAATTGTGCTGCTAGTACTTGGGACAAAAGCAATTTAGAATCATTCTTTTTTTTGTTTGTTTTTACAACTTTATTGGAGTATAATTGCTTTACAATGGTGTGTTAGTTTCTGATTTATAACAAAGTGAATCAGTTATACATATACATCTGTTCCCACATCCCTTCCCTCTTGCATCTCCCTCCCTCCCACCCTCCATATCCCACCCCTCCAGGTGGTCACAAAGCACCAAGCTGATCTCCCTGTGCTCTGCGGCTGCCTCCCACTAGCTACCTACCTTACGTTTGGTATTGTATATATGTCCATGCCTCTCTCTCGCTTTGTCATAGCATACCCTTCCCCATTCCCATATCCTCAAGTCCATTCTCAAGTAGGTCTGTGTCTTTATTGCTGTTTTACACCTAGGTTCTTCATGACATTTTTTCCCTTAAATTCCATATATATGTGTTAGCATACGGTATTTGTCTTTCTCTTTCTGACTTAATTCATTCTGTATGACAGACTCTAGGTCTATCCACCTCATTACAAATAGCTCAGTTTTGTTTCTTTTTATGGCTGAGTAATATTCCATTGTATATATGTGCCACATCTTCTTTATCCATTCATCCGATGATGGACACTTAGGTTGTTTCCATCTCCAGGCTATTGTAAATAGGGCTGCTATGAACATTTTGGTACATGACTCTTTTTGAATTATGGTTTTCTCAGGGTATATGCCTAGTAGTGGGATTGCTGGGTCATATGGTAGTTCTATCTGTAGTTTTTTAAGGAACTTCCATACTGTTCTCCATAGTGGCTGTACCAATTCACATTCCCACCAGCAGTGCAAGAGTGTTCCCTTTTCTCCACACCCTCTCCAGCATTTATTGTTTCTAGATTTTTTGATGATGGCCATTCTGACTGGTGTGAGATGATATCTCATTGTAGTTTTGATTTGCATTTCTCTAATGATTAATGATGTTGAGCATTCTTTCATGTGTTTGTTGGCAGTCTGTATATCTTCTTTGGAGAAATGTCTATTTAGGTGTTCTGCCCATTTTTGGATTGGGTTGTTTGGTTTTTTGTTATTGAGCTGCATGAGCTGCTTGTAAATTTTGGAGATAAATCCTTTGTCAGTTGCTTCATTTGCAAATATTTTCTCCCATTCTGAGGGTTGTCTTTTTGTCTTATTTATGGTTTCCTTTGCTATGCAAAAGCTTTGAAGTTTCATTAGGTCCCATGTGCTTATTTTTGTTTTTATTATCATTTCTCTGGGAGGTGGGTCAAAAAGGATCTTGCTGTGATTTATGTCATACAGTGTTCTGCCTATGTTTTCCTCTAAGAGTTTGATGGTTTCTGGCCTTACATTTAGGTCTTTAATCCATTTTGAGCTTATTTTTGTGTATGGTGTTAGGGAGTGATCTAATTTCATACTTTTACATGTCCCTGTCCAGTTTTCCCAGCACCACTTATTGAAGAGACTGTCCTTTCTCCACTGTACATTCCTGCCTCCTTTATCAAAGATAAGGTGACCATATGTGCGTGGGTTTATCTCTGGCCTTTCTATCCTGTTCCATTGATCTATCTTTCTGTTTTTTGCTAGTACCATACTGTCTTGATTACTGTAGCTTGGTAGTATAGTCTGAAGTCAGGGAGTCTGATTCCTCCAGCTCCGTTTTTCTTTCACAAGATTGCTTTGGATATTCGGGGTCTTCTGTGTGTCCATACAAATTGTGAAATTTTTGTTCTATTTCTGTGAAAAATGCCAGTGGTAGTTTAATAGGGATTGCATTGAATCTGCAGATTGCTTTGGGTAGTAGAGTCATTTTCACAATGTTGATTCTTCCAATCCAAGAACATGGTATATCTCTCCATTTATTTGTAACGTCTCTAATTTCTTTCATCGGTGTCTTATAATTTTCTGCGTACAGGTCTTTTGTCTCCTTAGGCAGTTTTATTCCTAGATATTTTATTCTTTTTCTTGCAGTGGTAAATGGGAGTGTTTCCTTAATTTCACTTTCAGATTTTTCATCATTAGTGTATAAGAATGCCAGAGATTTCTGTGCATTGATTTTGTATCCTGCTACTTTACCAAATTCATTGATTAGCTCTAGTAGTTTTCTGGTAGCATCTTTAGGATTCTCTATGTATAGTATCATGTCATCTGCAAACAGTGACAGTTTTACTTCTTCTTTTCTGATTTGGATTCCTTTTATTTCCTTTTCTTCTCTGATTGCTGTGGCTAAAACTTCTAAAACTATGTTGAATAAGAGTGGTGAGAGTGGTCAACCTTGTCTTGTTCCTGTTCTTAGTGGAAATGCTTTCAGTTTTTCACCATTGAGGACGATGTTGGCTGTGGGTTTGTCATATATGGCCTTTATTATATTGAGGAAAGTTCCCTCTATGCCTACTTTCTGCAGGGTTTTTATCATAAATGGGTGTTGAATTTTGTCGAAAGCTTTCTTTGCATCTATTGAGATGATCATATGGTTTTTCTCCTTCAATTTGTTAATATGGTGTATCATGTTGATTGATTTGCATATATTGAAGAATCCTTGTAGTCCTGGAATAAACCCCACTTGATGATGGTGTATGATCCTCTTAATGTGTTGTTGGATTCTGTTTGCTAGTATTTTGTTGAGGATATTTACCTCTATGTTCATCAGTGATATTGGCCTGTAGTTTTCTTTCTTTGTGACATCCTTGTCTGGTTTTGGTATCAAGGTAATGGTGGCCTCGTAGAATGAATTTATGAGTGTTCCTCCCTCTGCTATATTTTGGAAGAGTTTGAGAAGGATAGGTGTTAGCTCTTCTCTAAATATTTGATAGAATTCGCCTGTGAAGCCATCTGGTCCTGGGCTTTTGTTTGTTGCAAGATTTTAAATCACAGTTTCAATTTCAGTGCTTGTGATTGGTCTGTTCATCTTTTCTATTTCTTCCTGATTCAGTCTTGGCAGGTTGTGCATTTCTAAGAATTTGTCCATTTCTTGCAGGTTGTCCATTTTATTAGCATAGAGTTGCTTGTAGTAATCTCTCATGATCCTTTGTATTTCTGCAGTGTCAGTTGTTACTGCTCCTTTTTCATTTCTATTTCTATTGGTTTGAGCCTTCTCCCTTTTTTTCTTGATGAGTCTGGCTAATGGTTTATCAATTTTGTTTATCTTCTCAAAGAACCAGCTTTTAGTTTTATTGATCTTTGCTATCGTTTCCTTCATTTCTTTTTCATTTATTTTTGATCTGATTTTTATGATTTCTTTCCTTCTGCTAACTTTGGGGTTTTGTTGTTCTTCTTTCTCTAATTGCTTTAGGTACAAGGTTAGGTTGTTTATTCAAGATGTTTCCTCTTACTTAAGGTAGGATTGTATTGCTATAAACTTCCCTCTTAGACCTGCTTTTGCTGCATCCCATAGGTTTTGGGTCGTTGTGTCTCCATTGTCATTTTGTTTCTTGGTATTTTTTGATTTACTTTTTGATTTCTTCAGTGATCACTTCGTTACTAAGTCATGTATTGTTTAGCCTCCATGTATTTGTATTTTTTACAGATCTTTTCCTGTAATTGATATCTAGTCTCATAGCATTGTGGTCGGAAAAGATACTTGATATAATTTCAATTTTCTTAAATTTACCAAGGCTTGATTTGTGACCCAAGATATGATCTATCCTGGAGAATGTTCCATGAGCACTTGAGAAGAAATTGTATTCTGTTGTTTTTGGATGGAATGTCCTATAAATATCAGTTAAGTCCATCTTGTTTAATGTATCATGTAAAGCTTGTGTTTCCTTATTTATTTTCATTTTGGATGATCTGTCCATTGGTGAAACTGGGGTGTTAAAGTCCCCTACTATGAATATGTTACTGTCGATTTCCCCTTTTATGGCTGTTAGTATTTGCCTTATGTACTGAGATCCTCTATGTTGGGGGTGTAAATATTTACAATTGTTATATCTTCTTCTTGGATCGATCCCTTGACCATTATGTAGTGTCCCACTTTGTCTCTTCTAATAGTCTTTATTTTAAAGTCTATTTGGTCTGATATGAGAATTGCTACTCCATGTTTCTTTTGGTTTCCATTTGCATGGAATATCTTTTTCCATCCCCTTACTTTCACTCTGTATATGTCTCTAGGTCTGAAGTGGGTCTCGTGTAGACAGCATATATATGGGTCTTGTTTTTGTATCCATTTCGCCAATCTGTGTCTTTTGGTGGGAGCATTTAATTCATTTACATTTAAGGTAATTATCGATATGTATGTTCCTATTCCCATTTTCTTAATTGTTTTGGGTTTGTTATTGTAGGTCTTTTCCTTCTCTTGTGTTTCTTGCCTAGAGAAGTTCCTTTAGCATTTGTTGTAAAGCTGGTTTGGTGGTGCTGAACTCTCTCAGCTTTTGCTTGTCTGTAAAGGTTTTAATTTCTCCATCAAATCTGAATGAGATCCTTGCTGGGTATAGTAATCTTGGTTGCAGGTTTTTCTCCTTCATCACTTTAAATATGTCCTGCCACTCCCTTCTGGCTTGCAGAGTTTCTGCTGAAAGATCAGCTGTTAACCTTATGGGGATTCCCTTGTGTGTTTTTGTTGTTTTTCCCTTGCTGCTTTTAATATGTTTTCTTTGTATTTAATTTTTGACAGTTTGATTAATATGTGTATTGGAGGAATTCTCCTTGGATTTATCCTGTATGGGACTCTCTGTGCTTCCTGGACTTGATTATTTCCTTTCCCATATTAGGGAAGTTTTCAACTATAATCTCTTCAAATATTTTCTCAGTCCCTTTCTTTTTCTCTTCTTCTTCTGGAACCCCTATAATTCGAATGTTGGTGCATTTAATGTTTCCCAGAGGTCTCTGAGACTGTCCTCAGTTCTTTTCATTCTTTTTTCTTTATTCTGCTCTGGAGCAGTTATTTCCACTATTTTATCTTCCAGGTCACTTACCCGTTCTTCTGCCTCAGTTATTCTGCTATTGATCCCATCTAGAGCATTTTTAATTTCATTTATTGTGTTGTTCATCATTGCTTGTTTCATTTTTAGTTCTTCTAGGTCCTTGTTAAATGTTTCTTGCATTTTGTCTATTCTATTTCCAAGATTTTGGATCATCTTTACTATCATTATTCTGAATTCTTTTTCAGGTAGACTGCCTATTTCCTCTTCATTTGTTAGGTCTGGTGGGTTTTTATCTTGCTCCTTCGCCTGCTGTGTGTTTTTCTGTCTTCTCATTTTGCTTGTCTTACTGTGTTTGGGGTCTCCTTTTTGCAGGCTGCAGGTTCATACTTCCCGTTGTTTTTGGTGTCTGTCCCCAGTGGTTAAGGTTGGTTCAGTGCGTTGCGTAGGCTTCCTGGTGGAGGGGACTAGTGCCTGTGTTCTGGTGGATGAGGGTGGATCTTGTATTTCTGGTGGGCAGGTCCACGTCTGGTGGTGTGTTTTGGGCTGTCTGTGGACTTATTATGATTTTAGGCAGCCTCTCTGCTAATGGGTGGGGTTGTGTTCCTGTCTTGCTAGTTGTTTGGCATAGGGTGTCCAGCATTGTAGCTAGCTGGTCGTTGAGTGAAGCTGGGTGCTGGTGTTGAGATGGAGATCTCTGGGAGATTTTCACCGTTTGATATTATGTGGCGCTGGGAGGTCTCTTGTGGACCAGTGTCCTGAAGTTGGCTCTCCCACCTCAGAGGCACAGCACTGACTCCTGGCTGCAGCACCAAGAGTCTTTCATCCACTTGGCTCAGAATAAAAAGGAGAAAAAGTAGAAAGAAAGAATTAGTAGAAGTAGAAAGAAAGAAAGAAAGAAAAGGAAGGAAAGAAAGAAAGAAAGGAGAGAGGGAGGGAGGGAGGGAGGAATGAGGGAAGGAAGGAGGGAAGGAAGGAAAAAAAGAAAGAAAGAAGATAGGGTAAGATAAAAGGAAGTATGATAAAATATAATAAAGTTATTAAAATAAAAAATAAGTATTAAGGAAAAAACAAAAAACGGACAGATAAAACCCTGGGACAAATGGTGAAAGCAAAGCTATACAGACAAAATCTCACACAGAAGCATACACATATACACTCACAGAAAGAGGAAAAGGGGAAAAAATCATAAATCTGGCTTTCAAAGTCCATCTCCTCAATTTGGGATGATTCGTTGTCTATTCATGTATTCCACAGATGCAGGGTACATCAAGTTGATTGTGGAGCTTTAATCCGCTGCTTCTGAGGCTGCTGGGAAAGATTTCCCTTTCTCTTCTTTGTTCTCACAGCTCCCGGGTCTCAGCTTTGGATTTGGCCCCGCCTGTGCATGTAGGTCGCTGGAGGGCGTCTGTTCGTCACTCAGACAGGACGGGGTTAAAGGAGCCACTGATTCGGGGGCTCTGGCTCACTCAGGGCGGGGGTGGGGTGGGGGAGGGAGGGGCACGGAGGGCGGGGCGAGCGCGCAGCGGCAGAGGCCGGCGTGACGTTCCACCAGCCTGAGGCGCGCTGTGCTGCGTTCTCCCGGGTAAGTTGTCCCTGGATCCCGGTACCCTGGCAGTGGCGGGCTGCACAGGCTCCTGGGAGTGGCGGTGTGGACAGTGACCTGTGCTCGCACACAGGCTTCTTGGCGGCGGCAGCAGCAGCCTCAGCGTCCCACGCCCGTCTCTGGTGTCCGCGCTTTTAGCCGCGGCTCGCGCCCCTCTCTGGAGCTCCTTTAAGCGGCACTCTTAATCCCTTCTCCTCACGCAGCAGGAAACAAAGAGGGAAGAAAAAGTCTCTTGCCTCTTCGGCAGGTCCAGACTTTTTCCCGGACTCCCTCCCGGCTAGCTGTGGCGCATTAGCCCCTTCAGGCTGTGTTCACGCTGCCAGCCCCAGTCCTCTCCCTGCGCTCCGACCGAAACCCGAAACCCGAGCCTCAGCTCCCAGCCCCGCCCGCCCTGGCGGCCGAGCAGACAAGCCTCTCGGGCTGGTAAGTGCCGGTCGGCACCGATCCTCTGTGCGGGAATCTCGCCGCTTTGCCCTCCGCACCCCTGTGGCTGCTCTCCTCCGCGACTCCGAAGCTTTCCCCCTCCGCCACCCACATCTCCACCCGCGAAGGGGCTTCCTAGTGTGTGGAAACCTTTCCTCCTTCACGGCTCCCTCCCACTGGTGCAGATCCTGTCCCTATTCTTTTGTCTCTGTTTATTCTTTTTTCTTTTGCCCTACCCAGGTACGGGGGGAGTTCCTTGCCTTTTGGGAGGTCTGAGGTCTTCTGCCAGCGTTCAGTAGGTGTTCTGTAGGAGTTGTTTCACGTGTAGATGTATTTCTGGTGTGTTTGTGGGGAGGAAGGTGATCTCCGTGTCTTACTCTTCCGCCATCTTCCCCTCCTGCCCCTGGAATCATTCTTCACTTCTCTCTTTATCTCCTATCCACATCTAATCCATTAGAAGGCTGTCTCCACCTTCACATTGTATCCAGAATCTGATCACTTCTCATCACATTCACTGTGACTGCCCCAATTAAAGCCCTACCATCATGTCTCCTGGACTGGCAAAGGCCTCCAAATTCATCTCCCTTCTCCCACTCCCCTATAGTCTATTCTTTAATCAGTGGCCAGGATGATTCTTAAAAATTTAAACCTCATCGTGATATGATTGCCTTCCTCAACACTTGGCAGTGGTTTCCTAGCACATTTGGAGTAACACTCACAGCCCTTCCTCAGCCCACCAGGCTCTCTGTAGCCTGGCCCCTGACCGTCTCTCACTCCCTCTCCCTCCTGCCTTGAGCTGCCTATCCCAACCACACTGGCCTCTGTGCTTTCCTTGAAAGTGCCAAGCACTGTCCTTCCCTGGGACCTTTGAACATGCTCTTCTTTCTGTCTAGAATTCTCCTTGTCCACCCTTTCTTTTGCCCACTGTTTCATTTTATTCCGGATTCTGAAGACTTTCCTGGTCATGGCACTGAAATAGCTCTCCTCCTCCATTTCTCTCTGATGGACATGTTACTGACGCCGTGTTATGTATTGGTTCATTTCTGTCTATCTGCCCCACTAGAAGGTCATCTTCCCAAGGTCAGGGACTTTGTCCTGCTCACTGCTATGCATTTCTATTGTCAGAAATCATACTTGGCACACAGTTGGAGCTCAAGAATTAGTTCTTGAAAGAAAGGAGGAATGAACACATGGTTGAGTAAATGATTTTTGCTTACTCTTGGGCAGGCTTATTTTTGTTCCTACGGAGTTAGGGAGTCCTGCTTTCGGGTTCCTTCTGCCATCCATCTCTCATACATACCTTTACATTAACTGAGATTTTCTTTCACAAGTTGTTTCCCCTGTGTATTCAGTATATGAGTGGCTGACAGTGTTCTCTCTCACTAATAGTGGGGACATTGGAGTCATTTTTACATGAACAGATGATGGCAGGTTTACCTAACATTCACAGTGACCAGGGAGCAAAATGGAGAATTTGACTTCAGGGCCTTGAAAAAGCATTACTCTTCAAAAAAAGTGTCATTGGGCTTCCCTGGTGGCACAGTGGTTGGGAGTCCGCCTGCCGATGCAGGGGACGCGGGTTCGTGCCCCGGTCCGGGAGGATCCCACATGCCGCGGAGCGGCTGGGCCCGTGAGCCATGGCCGCTGAGCCTGTGCGTCTGGAGCCTGTGCTCCGCGGCGGGAGGGGCCACAGCAGTGAGAGGCCCGCGTAACGCAAAAAAAAAAAAAAAAAGTAACTAAAAAAAAAAAGTGTCATTGCACCATTTGGTGGAAATTTGCTTTTTTTTTTTTTTTTTTTTTTGCGGTACGTGGGCCTCTCACTGTTGTGGCCTCTCCCATTGCGGAGCACAGGCTCTGGACGCGCAGGCTCAGCGGCCACAGCTCACGGGCCCAGCCGCTCCACGGCATATGAGATCTTCCCGGACCGGGGCACGAACCCGTGTCCCCTGCATCGGCAGGCACACTCTCAACCACTGTGCCACCAGGGAAGCCCGGAAATTTGCATTTTTACAATTAGAGATTCTTTTATTTGGCTTATATTTTGTTTCTCTTTTTAACTTGTACTTATCTCCTGAAAGTGCTAAAATCTGACCCTATGTGACCACAGCGTTTGAATTATAAAGTGAGTGGCTGTATGATATTCTCAAACTGTCTTTGTGTTTGAGACTGGAAGGAATATTATACTGGCACTGTAAAATATTACTGGTCAGTTGTCAGTGACAGTATCATTGTCATCAACTGATGATATTTTTTTTTGCTTCATCCCAGAAAGCAGTTCCTCAGACCAAGACCAACATTTATTTGTCTTCATCATGGCTGGGCAGGTAGCTACCTGTCATCTACAGACTTGCTTTTTATATCCGCAGACCAAGTTTCATGAGTTTACCATTCACCGTTTTAATCTACCAGAGAATCATTTCATTAAGAAGATGTGCTTTAGAATCAGATATACTTGTCTTTGCATCCTGCTCTTTCACTTACTTAATTAGGTGACCTTGGAAAATGTCTTATTCTTTATGCCAATTCTCCCATCTGTAAAAGAAGAAATGATATTTTTTTCATAGGCTTGTTGGGAGGATTATATGAAGTCATGCACCTAGATTTGTTAGTGCAGTGCCTGGTACTGAGTAAGCATGCAGAACATTTTGGATGTTATTATTACTTGGGGGATTTGTCATGATACCCTAGAAGCCTGAAGAAATGAACGCTTTGTCTATCCTGTTCAGCTGGGGTGTGTGACAAGACAAAGGGATCCTAGGTCATGTTCGTAAGGGGCTATGAGGATCAACTAATTGTTTTCATGTCATGGCCGTTTACTTGAGGCATTTCTACACTTGGTTTCAAAATGCTGCTCACCCACAAAAGGCAGGACGCTGGCCTTTGAAATACCCCCTCTTTCCCTCCTAAGCAGAAGGACAAAGTGAGGCTGGGTTGAAAGGCATCAGAGTTGGGAGAGAGAGGGTGGAAAGGCCTGATCTTTGACGTGGACTTAGCCATTAAAGAGAATGCCCCTGGCAGTCAGAAAGCCAAGTTGTCCGGAGCCTGGAGGACTATCCCTACTAAAGGAGATAACAAGCAACGTTTAGCTGAGCGGTCTCCTTTGATTTCTTATTCTGTCAGATCATAGAGACACTTTCCCAGGTTGGTGGAATTCAGACTGTTCAGTTTTCATGGCTTCTGGGTGATTTGTGATTAAACATAGATAGTGCATTTGAAAAAAATGAAAAAAAAACGACAGACTATGAAGGACCTGCATTTTAAACAGGAATTTAGAAGCCCTTCACTGGTGTGTTTTTTCCTTTGCCTCTTTCTGGGTTGGTATTTTCTCTGAGGTAGTAAACAATAGCAGTAGTGATAAATGTCTTCTATATCTTTAGACAATTCGTTGTTTGCCAATGAATAAAATTTGGGTGTTTTTGGTTAATGAGCTACCAACAGGGTTTTTGTTACATTATATATAAGACTATATATATACATATATATATATATAGTCATTAAATTTTCCGTTTCATTTTTGTCCATAATGACTTCCAAAATTCCTCCATTTCTAATTCTTATAGTGTCATGATAAATTAATTGAAAAAGCAATTTATACAGCATGGCCCATTCCTTTCAAACAAGTGAACAAATTACTGTGACTTGCTATAATTCTAAACTCTCTAAGTTTCTTTTATGCTCTTTGCTGAACTTTGGTTCTTAGAAGTTAGACCATGGCATTCCTGGATCCTTAATAGTAGGACTTTGGATGAAATCAATTAAGTTCTTATAAGTACAGTGTTGGTGTGTGTGTGTGTGTGTTTTCTGTGTCAGCAGGGGACAAAAGGCAGGTGTAGAAGGACACAAGAAAAAAGGGAATTAACATTTATTGAACATTTATTATACTCCTTGATTCACATTTGGTATTATTATCCCTATTTTACAAAATAGAACTCAGTGAAAGTCACATGACTAGTAAGTGGCAAGGCTCAGATTCAAACCACGTCGGTTTGACTCGAAAGCATGCTTGCTGTCTATACCGCACTGCCCCTTTTTGCCTACCTATGTGCTCACTATATCATAGGAGTCTTGGAGTCAGGGCTATATCTGACCTCCTTAATAGACAGAGAGCTCTCCTTTTAGGGAATCATTGGAGGAAGAGGGTTTGAAATGAGAATGTGATAACCATCCAATAACCCACCCCTACCTCACTGTGCCTTGCCCTGGAGTCCAGAGGCAAGCGAGCTACCTGTACCCTGAGACTCAGGGACACAAGAGACAAGCCTTCTGCCTGGGTCACCACGAAGCCAAGGGTGACAACTCTGTCTAGTGAGGAGAAAGTGCTTTGGAGCATCACCTCTGGAGAAGGACCATCTCTGGGAAGACCTGGACTTTTCTCGATCTCATGCCCAGGAATTAGAAACATATTATTGTCTATATTCCCCTAGTAATAAACAGGACCTGAACTCTACATTTCAGACTCTTGCCCAGCCCGGTGACTGAGTTTCACTTGGAAAACCCTGTGAAGATCAAATAGTGAGGCAGAGGTAGAAGAATTATTACAACAAACCCCACAGGATTGTCCAAATCCTTTTTCTACAATGGGCTTTTCACAAGACTGATGATCCTCAGCTTTCAAGCTTTTTAGAATGATGACACTCATTGTGAGAGGCTTTGCTCACTCTTAGGTTTCTTAGAGATTTGCTTCCTGATTTTGATGTCTGTTACTTGATTTCATTTTTACTCTGGTTTCTGTAAGGCCAGGGCCTTGGTGACACATGTTTATTTTTATTGCTACTTTTTCTTTTAAGCAATCACATAACTGAGAAAACTTTCCTTAAATCTGAAATGGGACAGCGGATATGAGAATGTTCTTAGGTTTGGTTTACTGTTCAGAAGCTAATGAGTCTTCTGCTATTTATGGGAATGCTGTAGGGTTATGTTAATGCTGTGGGCTTGAGGAATGCTATAATAAGCCACAAAAGGAAATTCTGTTTGAAATCATTCTCCAGGTATGAGTGTAGTGTTGTTATGGTTGTTGTGTTTTCTGTAAGTTATGTACAAACTTCACTGTGTTTTTTCCTTTTATTTGTGTGTGTGCATGTGTGTGTCTATCAGTGTGTATCTTAACCAGTTGTAAACCTGGAAGACATATTCTAAATCAGTATAACCATGGCATATCTGTATATGTAAAAAAAAAAAAGTACTTGTCAATTAAATATACTGGCACATTGTGAACTCATTTTTAATATGTATACCCTTATCTTAGTGGAGTCAAACTGATAGAAATACCTATATCAAGAAGGTTGAAAAATTGGAGGTAATCTCTGTCCATTTAAACTAATATGTTCAGACATTCATACACTGGCCTACTAATTAAAAAAGAAAGGCCAACTTTCACACAGTCATCTAGAAGTTTGTAAAATGAAACCCCATGACAAGTTTACCTGCTATGAATTAGGCTCAATTGGTTTCCAGCTCCTTCCCTTGATTCTGTACTCTCTTAGAGCTTTAAGGCTGAGACATATCTATTGTCTATCCATATTTCCTTCCTTTGCTCCTCTGGGCCTGTGCTATAAGCATGATAGGCTGCTGTGATTTTGCTATAGGAAATAAAAGGGATTTAGTATTCAAAGCTGGTAAACATCTTTATCCATAGGCAAAGATTTGGTACTAGAAAGAGAGATGATTACGTACATTTGATGTCGATGACTTAAGTTTCCTGTAGAATTTTGTATTTTCCTTACTTCTTCTTCTTCTTTTAAACAAATCAAACCAAACAGGTATTCCTGGAGGACCTCTGAATGGAAAGAATGCCAAGTCTCTCTCCTCCTCGAGCAGGAAGACCCCCACTGGCATGTGACGGGACCCATTTGTGGAGGTGGGATCCAGACCCGGGAGGTGTACTGTGCCCAGAGCACACCAGCATCCACGGCACAGAGGGCCAAGGAAGGTAGGCAGCCAGTTCTGGGGACAGATTCTGCTGCTGATTGGAAGGGAAATCAACACCAACACCATCTTCTCATATTCTCCTTGATATAATGGACCATCAACATTCACAAATTTAATGTTTTGTTGACTCTTTACAAGCCATCCGTAAGTTCTGTTACTTGAAGTAGTTTGGAATAGTCAAAATAGTACTGCTAATAATATCAGTCTCAAAGGATCTTTGTGAAAATTAAATGAGAAAATATACCTAAGATCTCTAGTAGAAATGACTGCTACAGGCTAAGGGGCTGGTACGCTGGAGTGAGTCAGTTGGTGAAGAGTTAGTAGCATTCTTTTTTTTTTTCTATACGAGAAATTTTTTGTGAATTTGTGAGTGTGGGAAGTTCTACAGACATATCACTTTCAGATATCAAGGATCCAGTCATTTATTGCCAGGTTTTAGATAATATGAAACTAAGAAGAAGGAAAAGGAGGAGGAAAAACAACTTTCTCCATGGTATCCTCTCTATTAGGCATGTATAATACAATCCATTTGTTTCAGAGTTTAGGATAGTGATAACATACAAGGACTGAAAAACTGGCCCAGATTTATTTAAGTCAATGGATTGAAAAGCTAAGAGTGTGCAGTAATGCTTCCACTCTAGAAAAATATATGGCCTGTTCCAGGCGCATTGGGGAACCCAACAGTGCCCTCTATAGAAGTGGTCGAGGTGAGAATGTTTCCTTGAGTGTGCATGTACATTCTCTGCTGTAGGACTTGGTTAGATAGAGAAGATGTGAGATTTCTTATTGTAGAAATACATCCATTTCATCCTGTAAAGCTTTTTTTTTTTTTTTTGTGACATGGCCTCTCATCATTTCAGAGGCCATGACCATAGCCTTGGATGATTCAGCTCATGACTCATAGAAGGATCATCTTTACAGATACCTTAGCATTTGCTTCAACAATTGAAGTTACAGTATCAAATTTATAGGGCTAGAGTTATTTAAAAATTAGTAGTTAAATTTTATTCCTTCTCTAATGTCACCTTTGGAAAGTGACAATTTACACACTTTCTCTTCCAGCATAGAACATGACTGTGCTTACTCCTCTGAATTTGGAAGAACAAATTTAGATAAAAAGCTTCAGATTATTCTTTCAGACCTTGGTGATCTTTCTATTCTACTTTCTCCTTCTTCCCTTTTACTGTTGTCTACAGTACTAGGATCTTCAGGGGTCAACACATATATAAGAATTTTGTAGAACTAATATATTATGATCAATTTTCAGCTTCAACATTTAATCTTCTATTGACATCTTCATCTTCCTAAAGTTTCTTTAGTAAAAATAGCTTTCTTATCGATCACCTATTTCTAAAGTTTCTTCAACCTTAATCTTTCCAGCTTTCTTAATGGAAACATGCTGGGCAGGAAATTTGCAATTAGGAGGGAAGTGGAAGGATGGTGTTCTAGCATTGGAAGTCGTATGCTACATGTTGGGGGATGTTAAATAGAGGAGGGGTGTTAAGTGCAGATTTAGCAGCCTATTAAGCCCTGGTACAGTGTGCTTCAAGCATCTATAAAAGAGGAAAAAATCTTAGGCCAGGCATACTTCCAAATTAATACTTTGGTACACATGGAAACAGAAAGCCCTTAGAAAGCCGAAGCCTGGTAACCCAGTTCTCAGGGGGCACTTAGATGTGGGGACAAGATACATACACATGGATGTATATAACGCAACAATGTACTCTTGTAGAAATTTGAATACAGTAGTCAAACTATTGCTGCATTGGAAAATACAGAACAGCCACATGGCATTAAAGGCATGGTAAAGATTACTACTTATCTTTGTAATCATTACAAAGGTTTGATTTTTGCTCTTGTTTGGAAGTGAACCAGAAAGGTTATTTAGCCATTACTTTCCTTTCTTATAAATGCTTTAATTTCCCGCTGTTATTATTTATGGATATACCTTGACAAATCTGGCAACATGAAAATTTCTTCCTGGCTCAAGTCAAATTGTTCAAGAGAACAATTGAATTGCAGTTATAAGGGACCAAAGAGTGTTTGCCCAATTAAAGAGGCAGAGTTTAAATATTTCTAACCTTTCTGCTAATGCAGTAACAAAGGCCAAAATTGATGACACTTTTTGCATTTCAGTTTTTATAAAGATCCGCTTTTTTGTTTTGGGATTTTTAAATTATTGTTAGATTTGGAAGGGAGAGGGGATTTTAATAGCATTGATTTTGGAAACTCTTTTCTCAGTCATAATTGACTTTTCCACAAGGTTAAGTTTTCCTTTGGCTCCAGGATACTCTGTTCACTCTCTGAAGTGGAATTGCTTGACTTTTCTTCCTTGAAAATCCCACCATCCACTGTGAATTAATTACTCTGCATTCCAAGAACCTGATCTTAGAGGAACCCACAATCTTAGGGAAAAAATAAGGTTAATTTCCATGGATCTCTCATGAAATAAAATGTAATAGAATATCTAGATACCAGAGTAAAAACAACAACAACAACAACAACAACAAAACCCAGAAAAGAGTGCTAATTCTCTCCCAAGGGCCTCAGAGTCTCCTGCTGGATGCTGAGGCTGAATGGGACTTCCGTGCAGTTCTGTTGCCAACTTATTCTTGTTGATAGCCAATTCTCCATTTGACCTCAGTTCAGGGTGTTTGTCAGAATAGTATAATAACATCTATGGCATATTTACCTGGTTCTGCTGTTCACTGTCCATGTGGTGTTTTAACTGCAGCCAAAATAATGCTATAATAATCAATATGAGAAGTGTTACTAGTAATAGTAGACAGGCCAATAGATTGTGAATGAAAATGTAGCAGAGTATTTATGATTTTGTTTACCAGTTATTGTTGTAGAGAGAATTGTATTTCTCTTTTATGGTTCAGAAGCACCAGCAAGAATGATGCTTACCTATAAATCTAAAAGCTTGGATTTGGTGAGACCATTTTCTTCTTGCCCTTTTGTCAGGTGAAATTAAAACCACTCAGCCTGCATTCAATGGATATTTCTCAGATGGTAAAACATTGAAAGAAGGGATGCACTTTCAAAAATCTAATAAAGACAGGGAAAATTTTATTCCATTCATGACAGTGTGGCCTAGAGATTGGCATATTAACAAATGTGGGATGAAATGGCTTAGAGATGCAGTGTATTTATATGGTGATGAAAACAAAACAAAACAAAAACCTAAAAACTAAATAAAAATTGGGAAAAGATATTGGTGCAGTTAAGCACCATGTTTTAAATTCAGTATTTGGCATTAAATGGGCACAGCTACTTTAGAATGCACACCATTTAGCTTTGAATTGTTAATTGTGTAAGTTAACCACTCCGCACCAGTAAGATAGTTCTTGAAAGTCCTATGTCTCTATAATGCTGGGCCCAGAGTTGGCATTAAGACAGTACATGATAAGATAAGGGAACATGTCCTAGTTTTAAATATGTTGGTTTGGTGAGTAAAAAGTGGATGACCATCACACATAACTTTTTTTTTTCAAAAATAATTTGTTATGTGCTAGCTATATTTTAGGGTCTGTCCTAGACACTGGAATTGTAAAGATGCCTCATTAATACAGGCTTTTAATTGTGACAACAATTGTACTAACAATTATGCTATAATGTCTTAGGTAATGTGTCTTCAGTAGTGTGTTACATTTTATATATATACATATGTTTGTAATATATAGGCCATATATATATATGACATAGTTAAAACCATTTAATTATGCCTGAGAGTAATCTTCATAATGGATATAATGCTTCAAGAGAGTTTGGAGGATCAACATGAAATCATGTTCTAAGTGGAGACAGGGAGAACATATGGAAATAAACGGAGATGTTTGTATTCAGTGGTGGCATGTGAAGTGGTATGAGAGGAGCACAGGAAATAAGGAAGTTAAATAACATTTAAAAGCTAATCTCTAAGAAGGATGTTACATAATGATTAAAGGATCAATCCAAGAAGAATATGTAACAATTATAAATGTATATGCAGGCAACATAGGACCACCTGAATACATAAAGCAAACATTAACAGACATAAAGGGAGAAATTGACAGTAACACAATAATAGTAAGGGACTGTAACATCCCAATTACATCAATGGACAGATCATCCAGACAGAAAATCAGTAAGGAAACACAGGCCTTAAATAACACATTAGACCAATGGACTTAATAGTTATTAATAGATATATACAGCATGCAATCCAAAAGCAGCAGAATAAACATTCTTTTCAAGTGCACATGGAGCACTTTCCAGGATAGATCACCTGCTAGGCTATAAAACACGTCTCATTAAATTAAAGAACACTGAAAGCATATCAAGCATCTTTCCTGACTGCAAAGCTATGACTCTATAAATCACCTACAAGAAAAAAAAATTCAAAAAAACATAAACACATGGAAGCTAAACAATATGCTACTAAACAGCCACTGAAGAAATAAAAGAAGAAATAAAAAATACCTGGAAACAAATGAAAATAAACAAACAAAAACCCAGTGACCCAAAATCTATGGGACACAGCAAAAGCAGTTCTTAGAGGGAAATTGTGGCAATACAAGCCTACCTTGGGAAATAAAAATCTCAAATGAACAACCTAACCTTATACCTAAAAGAACTAGAAAAAGAAGGAAAAACAAAACCCAAAGTTAGTAGCAGGAAAGAAATTATAAATATCAGAACAGAAATAAATGAAATAAAGGCTTAAAAAAAAACCAATATAAAGACAAATGAAACTAAGAGCTGGTTCTTTGAAAAGATAAACAAAATTGATAAACCCTTATACAGCTTCATCAAGTCAAAAAAGGAGATGACCCAAATCAATAAATCAAAAAGGAAAAAGCAAAAAATGAGACTGACACCACAGGAATACAAAAGATCATAAGTGATTACTCTGAACAACTATGTCAATAAAATAGACAACCTAGAAGAAGTGGGCAAATCCCTAGAAATGTACAGTGCCCCAAGACTGAACCAGGAAGAAATAGAAAATATGAACAGATCAATTACCAGTAATGAAATTGAATCAGTAATTTTAAAAAATCCCTACAAACAAAAGTCCAGGACCAGATGGCTTCACAGGTATATTCTGCCAAATAATTAGAGAAGAGTTAACACTCATCCTTCTCAAAATACTCTAAAAAATTCAGAAGGAAGTAATGCTTCTGAACTCATTCTGTGAGACCAACATCACCCTGATGCCAAAACCAAAGACATTACAAAAAAAAAAATTATGGGCCAGTATACTGATGAACATAGATGCACATATCCTCAACAAAATTTTAGCAGTTCGAATTCAACAATACATTAACCACATTTGTGGTTCAATATCCACAAGTCAATTAATATGATAAACTACATTAATAGTTCAAAGAATAAAAATCATGATTATCTCAATAGATGCAGAAGAAGCTTTTGAAAAAATTCAGCATCCATTTATGATAAAAATTCTCCACAAAGTATATACAGAAGGAACATAATAACAGCTATATATGATAAGCCCACAGCTAACATCATGCTCAGTGGTATGAAAGCATTTCATCTAAGATCAGGAACAAGACAAAGATGCCCACTCTCAACAGTTTTATTCAACATAATATTTGAAGTCCTAGCCACAGCAATCAGATAAGAAAAAGAAATAAAAGGAATCCAAATTGGAAAGGAAGAAGTAAACCTATAACTGTTTGCAGTTGATGTGATATTATACATAGAAAATCCTAAGGATAACTTAAAAAAAATCTCTGGAGTTCATCAATGAGTTCAGTAAATTTGTAGTATTCAAAATTAATATACAGAAATCTGTTGCATTTCTATACCCTAACAACAAACTATTGGAAAGAGAAATTAACCAAATAACCCCATTTACGATCACATCAAAAATAATAAAATACCTAGGAATAAACCTAACTAAGGAGGTAAAAGAACTGTACTTGCAAAATTATAAGACACTAATAAAAGAAACTGAAGACAACACAAACATATGGAAAGATGCTCTGTGCTCATAGATTGGAATAATTAATATTGTTAAAATGACCATACTACTCAGTGCAATCCCTATTAAAATACTAGTGGCATTTTTCACAGAGGTAGAACAAATAATTTAAAATTTTATATGGAAGCACAAAAGAATAGCCAAATAATCTTAAGAAAGAAAAACAGAACTGGAGATATCACAGTCCCTGAATTCAGACTACAAAGATACAGTCATCAAAACGTAGTATTGGCACAGAAACAGACACATAGATCAATGGAACAGAATTGAGAGTCCAGAAGTAAACCCACACACTTATGGTAAATTAATCTACAACAAAGGAGGCAAGAATATACATTGGAGAAAGGTCAATATCTTCAATAAGTGGTGCTGGGAAAACTGGACAGCTATATATAAAAGAATGAAATTAGAACATTCTCTAACACCATATTCAAAAATAAACTCAAAAGGAATTAAAGACCTAAATGAAAGACTGGAAACCATAAAACTCTTAGAAAAAAATATAGGCAGAACACTCTTTGACATAAATCATAGCAATATTTTTTGGGGGTCTGTCTTCTAAGGCAAAAAATTAAAAAAAACAAACAAATGGGATCTAATTAAACTTAAAAGCTTTTGCACAGCAAAGGAAACCATCAATGAAATAAAAAGACAGTGTACTGAATGGGAGAAAATATCTGCAAATGATGTGACCAGTAAGGGGTTAATACCCAAAATATACAAACAGCTCATAAAACACAGTATCAAAAAAACAAACAACCCAGTTGAAAAGGCAGAAGATCTGAATAGACTTTTTTCAAAGAAGACATACAGATGGCCAACAGGCACATGGAAAGATGCTCAACATCATTAATCATCAGAGAAATGCAAATCAAAACCACAATGAGATATCACCTCGTACCTGTCAGAATGAACATAGTCAAAAAGACCACAAATAACAAATATTGACTAGAATGTAGAGAAAAGGGGACCCTCGTACACTCTTGGTGGGAATGTAAATTGGTGCAACCTCCGTGGAAAACAGTATTGAGGTTTCTCAAAAAAATAAAAATAGAACTACCATATGATCCAGCAGTTTCACTTCTGGGTATGTATCTGAAGAAAACAAAAACACTAATTCGAAAACATACATGTGCTCCAGTGTTCATAGTGCATTATTTATAATAGTCAATGTATGGAAGCAACCAAAACATCCATCAATTACATGAGTGGATAAAGAAGATGTGGTATATACATATATACAATGGAATACTATTCAGCCATAAAAAAGAACAAAATTTTTCTATTTGCAACAACATGGATGGATTTGGAGGGTATTATGCTTAGTGAAATAAGTCAGACAGAGAAAGACAAATACTGCATGATGTTATATGTGGAATGTAAACTATAAAACAAATGGATGAATATAACAAAACATAAACAGACTCACAGATACAGAGAACAAACTAGTGTTTAACAGTGGGGAGAGAGTAAGGGGGAGGGGCAATATAGGGGTAAAGGATTAAAAAGTACAAATGTCAGCGTGCTAAGAGAATTCTCGTGAATGGTCATGTCCTATTTGCAAACTTATTTTGCAAAAACATATGCAAGAACTTTTTGAGATATAAAATAAACTAATTTACCTTATGAACAGATGAACAGATTTCTTAAGGGGCTATTGAAGGAGGTATTCCACCATCATTTGAGGGTCTAGAAATGTCCTTTACCTGTCTTTAGAAATTGGTTTAAAAGTCAATAAGCTCACTTGGGTGTGAGAATAGTGTCAGGAAAATAATATGCTTAGAAATTCCCTTAGCGTCAACCCTTAGAGGAGAAATGAGACTGCTTCAATGGGGTTACAGCATTTTCTCTTGTTTTATAGTAACAGAGAATCACAGATAACTGGATGAAGTAATCTTTGCTAATTAATAGCAGGATATTGGATGGCAGTTCACATGAGACCAAGAGATAGAAGACTATTGGCCTGTAATATTTCTACCTTGGAAACATACTCAATTATTAGGAATATATAGAGTATATACGAATATAATTCAAATATTCTCTCCCAAAGTGTGAAAGCTGATAAAAGTTTAAAAGGAAAGGAACATTAAATACTTAGAGGGAATTAGGTCACCTGGTATCTAAATTGAGATTAGTTTCTAGTGGTTCTGTTTTATTGCATTTGTATCTTAGTTTAGTGATTTTTTAAATCAAGTGTAACAGTCTTATCTTAGTATGATATAGCAAATGTTTACTGAATTACTGTACTTAGTGAAAATATTGAAGAGTGCCTACTTTAAGCATCTAATGATAGATTATCAGCCTGTTCTTGACATTAAAAATTTTTTTAAATTTATCTCAGGGTTTAATTCACATGATTGAAATAAGAGCGGGAGAGAACTTCCCTTGACAAATGATAGATGCAGGATATTTGAGGAGAAAGTCTACCATTGAATAGAAGTTACTCCTTGGGGGGAAGAATAAACTTGTGGGAAAATGGGTCTTTTTTACAACATGTGAGCCCTGCTTAATTTGATCTAAAAAGGAAGAACACATGTTCTTTTTTGTTTAATATGTTATATATTTATTCAGAATTAGCACAACTGAATTGATAATTCAGTACAGTGTACTACTGAAACCAGAGTATGTGGCATCACAGAGGAGGCAGATCGTCAAGAACCTAGAACTAGATGTGAGTTTGGATTTTTCCAGTGGTTTTACCAGTAATAGTTTAGCTTTTCTAATCTTAAAATTGCACTAAGACCATACTCCTGTAACAGCACATCACTTTTACCTGATATCTGGCCATTCTGATTGTCTTTGTTACTCATTAAGCTGTAAAGCCCTTGAAAGACATGCTGGGGTCCTTCTTTATATTTTCAAGTGCCAGCATCTATCATGTAAAGGGCAAATTTTTAATGCTATGGAATTCAAAATGGAAAGCTCTTCAAGTGAGAGTGAAATACTGAGTTTTGTTATTTTTATTTATTTGCTTTTTGGGTAACAGAGGAAGAAATTGTTTTACTGTTGACAAAACCAAAATGATCTCCTATGTGGAGATCAGCATTCCATGCCAAGGCCAGGTGGTCCAGACGCCCTGGAATGAAATCATATTAAATAGAAGATATGAGGGTCATGAAGTGATGGAAATGGTCCATCACTTGCAGAAAGATTGAGGAGGAAGGTAAAGGAGGGAAAACAAAGACAGTCACTGGGCCAGCTTGGACTGAAACTGTGGCTTTACCCAGTGGTCTTGGCTCAATACACTAGGTAGTTGATTTTTGAATAATTTTTAGAGTTAAATATTGCCCCCTTTGTTGTTCCCCAGAGAAAAGAGGTCATGGAAACCACAAATGATTTCAAATTATTTATGTCTATCAGTTTTTGATCTTTAACAGTCTAGGAGGGGAGATGAGACAAACAAATAACTACAGAAATAAGTGCCTTAAGAGAAAATAAGAATTTTAAGGAAGGGGAGGCTAAACCAGTGAGATGTGAGGGCGATAGGGTATGTTTGTTAAGAAGAAAGCTTTTGCATGGGCCTTAGCAGAAGGGCATGCTTTAGACAGGGGTTCATATGAAGGGGACAGAATCCCAGGTTAAGCAAACCATGTGAGTAAAGACACAGAAGTGGAAAGTCATAGAACATATTTAGAGTAAAACCAGTAATCAAGTTGGACATGGATATGGAATGGATGAAGGTAAGGGCCATGGCTTTAGGGTAGAGACAGAACTCTAGGCTGTGGTCTTTGGCCTTATAATGGTCATGAGATGCTAGAACTTGAAGTATTACCCTCTCTATCCCTGTGCGACACTCTGAGCTCCAACAATACTAAACTTTTTTTTTTTTTTTTAACATTCTAGACCTTTGGAGCTAGTCTCTGTCTGACCACTGACCATGATCCTAAGGTTTCCCTCATTCCCCTTCACCCTCATGAACTTCTCCATAGCTCTGACCTATCACCTGGATAACCTCTACTTCTTAGAAATTGTTTCCTCTGGGAATCCTTTGAGATGACATAGGCTTTCTGCTCCCCAGTCACGTTATTTCACTGCATTGTAATTGCACTGCTTGTGTGCACTGTTAACCAGGCTACTGTGCAAGGTCTGTGACGTTGGGGACTTCATCTGTGTTGTTCACTGTTATTTTCCCAGCATTTAGCACAGTATCTGGTAAATAAAAGATGCTTGAACTGAATTCAAGCTTTGCCCCTTCTCATGTTTCTTTTACCACCTTTGTCTTTCTTTCTCTTGGCCAATGCTCTACAAGGACGTGGTTCTCAGTCCATTTTCAGACTTGGATAAAACAGCATATTGTAGTGCCTGGGATCTGGCTTCCTGAGTAGCAGCTGAGGGGCCGGTAGTTCAACCTGGGAGATACAACCTGAAAGGGTAGGAGACTTAGCTCCTTGAGGAGTGAAATGTCACTCAAGGGAAATGTGATTTAGGAGGGAGCCAGGCTATTCCCAGTGCACCTGTATATTATTCCAATATCTTCTTTTTAATCCTTCCAGAGAAATCCGGTTTTCCAAATACACAAATCTGGCCTATATACCTTTGTGTTTTATTGTATTGGGTTGGCCAAAAAGTTCGTTCAGGTTTTTCATACCATCTTATGGAAAAGCCCGAATGAACTTTTTGGCCAACCCAATAAAATGGTAGCCAGCAAAACACATTGCATAGCATTGCTTCATATTTTCCTTGCTTTACTCCTGGTGTTTTTTCCCCTGTCACTGCCTCCTTGCTTTGCAACTTACAAAGAAAGTGGGGTTTTTTGGGCTGTGCCCTGTGGCATGTGGAGTCTTAGTTCCCTGACCAGGGATTGAACCCATGCACCCTGCAGTGGAAGCACCTAGTCCTATCCACTGGACTGCCAGGAAGTTCCCAGATAAAATATTAACACCTTAATTCTCATCATAAGCTCTACTTTCTAGAGGGCTCAGCGACACAAAACTCAATGAGTATGTATTGAAAGAAAGAATGAGAGATGCTCTTTTTAAGGATTTATTATAATAATCTAGATGAGACATAGTATGAGCCTGAAAGATGGTGGCAGCTGTAAAAGCTCTTCTTTTTTCTCTTTCATTTTCCTTCTCTTTTTTTCCTCTCTCACCCTCATTTTCCTTCCTCTTCTTTTATGTATCATCCAATTTTCTTTTTTCATTTCTTCCTGTTCCTCATCCTTTCCCTCTTCTTTTCATCTGGCATAAAGCCATGGCTCACGGGCCCAGCTGCTCCGTGGTATGTGGGATCTTCCTGGACTGGGGCACGAGCCTGTGTCCCCTGCATCGGCAGGAGGACTCTCAACCACTGTGCCACCAGGGAAGCCCTCAGTAGGTATTTCTTGAACAAATGAAAACAAACCCCTGCATCTAGTCTTACCATTCAGTTTCAGGCTTTTCTTTTCACATTGGAACAGCTCTTCTCTTCTTTGCGATCGTTCACATATACCTGCACTTCATTAATGAACAGTTAAGTTCTTTTCAGAGTCGAAGATTGCATTTGGAAAAAATCTGCTGAGACTAGTGCATTTACAATCTTTAGTTGGGTGCCTCACTAAACTTCATTTTGTCAGCTGGATTAGATTTTTCTCGAACACCAGGCCAAGAGATAATTAGGTTCCTCTTGGCAGTGCAATTTCTGAAACAAAGTTATCCCTTCCGAATCTATTTGTCCAGCCTTGTTGAATATGTGAATGCAAGTAGGACATAGAAGAAATATCCACTTACTGTCCAGCTCTTCCTGCAGGAAAGTTTCACAACTTTCTCACCAATTTATTTTAGTCATTAGCATTTTTCCATGCTCTAGTTTGAACTTCACACCAGGTTCTCTCCTCAAGAGGGAAGAGTCACTTAGTAAGATCTCTGTGTGTCTAAGAATGGTTAAATTACTCTTTGTGTTTTCTGGCCATTTTCTCAATAATGGAGAGAAGAATCAACTTCCATGTCAAGGAAATTCCCTGGTGGAGCAGTAGTTAAGAATTTGCCTGCCAGTGCAGGGGACACGGATTCAATCCCTGGTCTGGGAAGATCCTACATGCCGCGGAGCAACTAAGCCCAGACACCACAACTACTGAGCCCTCAAGCCACAACTACGGAAGCCCGCATGCCTGGAGTCGTGCTCCACAACAAGAGAAGCCAGTGCAATGAGAAGCCTGTGCACCGCAACAAAGAGTAGGCCCTGCTCGCCGCAACTAGAGAGAGCCTGTGCGCAGCAACGAAGACCCAACGCAGCCATAAATAAATAGATAGATAGACAGATAGATAGATAAATAAATAAATAAAAGACCCTTTGCTTTAAAAAAAAAAATTCCCATGTCAAGAGAAAAGCTGAAAAAACAGCTGAATTGTGATACCCCTTCTAATTTTAAGATTCTCTATGTCTCCATGCGGAATATAATTGTAGTTCATTTTATTCTTTCAAGGTCTGCTTTTCTAAGACTTTGATTTTATTTCAAACTGTTGATGAAATGTACCTGAGTTGTCCCAGTTCTTTTAGGCTCGAAGCTCAGTACTGAACCCAGATATTTCTTTTTGAATAAGCTATAGCAGTTTAAATGCAGTGTTCCCACATTGTACTTTTTATTGTCCTGCCCAACCCCATATCAGATTCTTTCCCAGGGTTCCAAACTTCAGGATATTGTCTCTCCTGCTGCCAAATGTTCATGCTAAAAACCTGGGCAATAGCCTTGGCATTTCACTGTCATTCACCTCTTTGCCCACACTCAGTCTGTCGCCAAATTTTGTTAGTTCTGTTATCGAACCAAAACTTGGATCCACTCGCCCACATGTGGTAAAGCCAATCTACTGATGCTGGGTTGTGGTGAAGGAAAGTGCAGCATTTATTATAAGGCACTGTACAGGGTATCTGGGACAGCTAGCGCTCAAAAAAGTCTGAACTCCTCTATGGCTTTCAGCAAAGCATTTTTTTTTTTTTTTACATCTTTATTGGAGTATAATTGCTTCACAATGGTGTGTTAGTTTCTGCTTTATAACAAAGTGAATCATTTATACATAGACATAAGTTCCCGTATCTCTTCCCTCTTGCGTCTCCCTCCCTCCCACCCTCCCTATCCCGCCCCTCTAGGTGGTCACAAACCACCGAGCTGATCTCCCTGTGCTATGTGACTGCTTCCCACTAGCTATCTGTTTTACGTTTGGTAGTGTATATATGTCCATGCCTCTCTCTCTCGCTTTCAGCAAAGCATTTTTAAAGACAAGGTGAGTGAGGGGAGTCCCAGGGCATGTGATCAGCTTGTGCATAATTCTCCAATTGGTTGATGGCGAGGTAACAGGGCAGTGACACAGGGGTTAATGGTATCAATCCTCAGGTGCCAGTAGGTCTGGGGACTATGTGCTCATGGTCATCAAGTAGTTAATTTCTTCCATTCGGTGGGGTTTTAGCATCTGTAAAGCAGCTCAGGAAACATGCATCAGATACTGTTATCTAGGTACTCCACAGAGGAGCTAAAGCAGAGGATAACGGGGACAGGACTGTTCTGGGAAGCCCCACAGGGTCCTGCGTGGTTACAACTCTACTATTTTTTTGTTGTTGTTGTTTATTCTATTTATTTCTATCTCCCTTCTAGCATTATTTCTCATTTGAACTACTGTAATAGTTTCCTGACTTATTTCCCTCCTTCTACTCTTACCCCCATATAAATAGAGTGGGGCATATTTAATGTGGTTTAGCACATGGTCTCTGCAGAAACACTACCTCTGTCCACATTCTCACTCTGTCACTTACAAGCTGTGTGGGGATGATGATCATTCCTAGCTCATAGAGTACCTTGAAAACTAAATGAACACACACCCTTACACATCACTTAGAACAGAGCCTTATACAATAAGCACTGAATAACTATGAGCTATTATTATTTTCCTTTTCCACACTCCAGCTGAAGCAACTTTACAAGAAAGCTTATCTGAGTCTATTGCTCCCATGCAAAATGACTTCAGTGACCCCCTCTGAATTAAAACTTCATAACATCTCTCACATAGCGATGTATGATCTGGCCCTGGCAAACCTCTCCAGCCTCAACACCCTCCCTTCCACTCCTTCTTTTGCAGCCACATGGTGTGGCATTGAGCAAGTTAGTTGACCTTTCTGTGCTTGAGTTTCCATCTTGCGGCTAGAGGCTAGCATCACGTGGTCACCTAGGCAGCAAAGAACAGGAGAATCATGGACCCAGATCTTAAACATCTTGATTCAGAGCTGATACTCTTGCACAGTACATTTAAGAGACTAGTCATTGTGTCCCTGTTTCAATGAAGAAGAGTGAGGGAAGGGGGAAGCCCCTGGCTAAGCAGCCATTTCCTAGCAATGGCTGTACACTTTGGAAGAGAAACACAGATCTTTGAGGGGCAGCTCGCTGTCTCTGCCACAGGTATTCTTTTCTATTAATTAATTACCCCTGTATTAATTTCCTATTGATGCTGTAATAAACTTAATGACTTAAGACAACACAAATTGATGATCTAACAGTTCTAGAGGTCGGAAGTGTGAAATGGGTCTCACTGGGCTAAAATCAAGATGTGAGCAGAGCTGTCTTCCTTCTGGAGACTCTAAGGGACAATCCATACCTCACTTTTCCCAGCTTCAGGATGACCCCCTTATTTCTTGGCTCATGACTCCTTCCTCTGTCTTCAGAGCTACCTGGCAACATCTTCAGATGTCTTTCTATGACCCTTATTCCTCCCTCATCCACTTATAAGGATTCTTGTGATCACATTGGTCCCACCTGGATAATCTAGAATAATCTCTCCATCTCAAAGTCAGTTGATGAGGAATCTCAATTCTACACCAACTTAATTCCCCTTTGCCATGTAACATAATGTATCACAGGTCGTAGGGAGTAAGATTTAGACATTATTCTGCCTACTCAAACCCTTTCTCTACTGAGAAATACTTGTGGTTTACTAAAATTAAACGAGAGGGTGGTCCTTGTGAATATATGGGTATGTAGTATGATGTTAGGGGGGACAGAGGTCCAATTAGCTTATAATTAAGAATTTAGGTGCTGAAGTTGGGATTGCCATGTTTGAGCACCAGCTCCCCTGTTTCCTACTGATATAATGTTGGACGGGTCACATAGCCTCTCTAAGCCTTCAGTCTTCTCCTCTGTAAGATGGAGATAACACAGGACTTCCCTGGTGGTCCGGTGGTTAAGACTCTGTGCTTCCAGTGCAGGGGGTGAGGGTTCGATCCCTGGTCAGGAAACCAAGACCCCACGTGCCGTGCGGCGCAGCTAAAAATAAATACATGAATAAAAATAAAATAAAATGGAGATGACAGTGGAGTTGTCAGGAGAAAATGAGATGATCCATATTTAAAGGAGAAAAAAATCATAGCCCAGTACCTGATATATACTGAGCACTCAATGAGTACAAAGTGTTATTTGTTCTTTTTCAGACAGTAAAAGCTTTGCTTTCTTGTGTATTCGCACATTTATCGGGGCCCTGCCGTTGGTGACACAGTGTATCAAATATTAGAGATGGAGGGATGCACAAATCAACCTTGACTATCAGGAGGTCAAAGCCAATTTGGAGAAACATAAAAATGAATTATGCGGCCTCCCTGGTGGCGCAGTGGTTGAGAGTCCGCCTGCCGATTCAGGGGACACGGGTTCGTGCCCCGGTCCAGGAGGATCCCGCGTGCCGCGGAGCGGCTGGGCCCGTGAGCCATGGCCGCTAAGCCTGCGCGTCCGGAGCCTGTGCTCCACGCAACCGGAGAGGCCACAGCAGTGAAAAGCCCGCGTACCGCAAAAAAAAAAAAAAAAAAAAAAAAGAATTATGTAGGTATAATATAAAGAATATTATATTCCAGGTGTGTAAAAAGTATTTTTCAAATGCAAAATTAAAAAGCAAGCAACCCAGAAGAGGAAAGGAGTAAGTCTTTTAAAGTTTCTATTAAAATGCAAATAGTTCAGCTTTTTCATCTGTAGAATGAGGAAATTAGAACATGATCCAACAGCAAAGTTTCTTTCGCTAATAAGATTATGTGATCAGTTCTCTCTGGAAAGGGCGTGACTCAGGCACTGGCCAGATACTTCACTGCCCTGCATCTGATACTTCACTGCCCTGCATCTGGTATGATGTGGATAGGAAAGGTCACTCCTGAAGCTCCGTGTCAGTTAATATCTTCTTGAGATTAGTCAGTCACCAATAACATGGCACTAATCTGTGAGTTCTCTACGAGTGCCTTCAGAATCGACCGCTAACAGATTTCGTACTTCCCTAGAAATTGGGAGTTGGGTATGTAAACATCCCATTCAAAGAATCCCAGTTGACTTTAATGGATGAAGTCCACAGACCATGACTTAAGCATTCTGTTGCAACAGTTTGGCACAGAAAAATCAGTAGATGTGCGAATTTTGGAATGGTATAATAAATAGAACATATAACAAAAGTTTTGACTTTTTCAAAATGTTCCCCAGGGCTGTTCAGTTACTTAATTGAAATGACCAGTCATAAAATGACTCTCCAGGATTTCTTATTATGTAAACAGGGAATTGAAAGACAAACAGTTCTAAAGAAATTGTGCAAAGTCATTGTAGCAAGAGCTATTAGTAAACTCAAACGTGAATAGCTGACACACATCTCAAGAAGAGTAAAGGGTCTCAGATATTATTCTACTTGCCAGAAAACAAGTTTGCCTGCAATCTTTTCATAGATACTGACAGAAGACATTAGACCCCTTGGTCAGAGACAAAGGGCATTTGTTACTCACAGCCATGTCAGTTGCCAGAATGTCATAATTGGTACTGGTTTCTGGAGCCCCAGTTCCCATAGTACAACACACAGGGGCCTGTGATGCCTGCATGCATAGTGAGTTGTGTAAGGGGAGAGAGACATTGAGCCTTAGAGATCCCAGTCCTTCATAATGAGCTGGAAGCAAACCTGTACAACCTTTGCCCTAGAGTGTGACTTTATCCTTCTCTTCCAAGGCTGTTCTCTCTATAAACATGCTTTAAAATATAGTCTGGAAGAAAATCTGTCATTATCTCTGATCATAAGATATGCAGAAATATGACAGATCCATGGAGAAACTCTCCCTACAAAACAACAACACACATGCATACACATTGGTTAATATATCCCTTAAAACGAAAAATGTAACAAATTGTATATAGTGAGTGATCTGCTGGTTTTCCGAATATAATCAAGACCTAGTATCTTCACTATATGAAACCATAGAATGCCCCATGTCTCCAAAATCTTTGATTGGCTAAAAGCAACCTCATTTTACAGTATTCTATCTTGTCGTGTTAGTTCATAAAAGGCAATTATTACAGTAAAAAACACACACAATCAACAGATACTTCCATTTAGAAAATGTCCTCTCTATTTTGAAAATTACAGCATCCAGACTTCTGGGAAATGTGTTCTATTTCCCTGAATCAAACAGAAACTGTAAAAGTATTGGGCTATTGATGTGCACCTTTATCCAGCAAGCTCTAAGAAGAATTTATTAAGGGTAGAGAAACAAATATGTAACAGATTGGCTTCTCCTGCAGAAGTTTTTGAGATGTGAAATTTTAAATGATTCTGCCAAATTGTTGGTTGGTAGAGCTAATATTTTGGAAATTCTACTCCAGACAACGAAAGGTTTGTACGTATAACTTGCCACCTATTAATCTCAAGGTAGCAAACTTCAAAAAAAATAAAAGATTTTATTGTGGGCATTTTCAGATGTACATGAAATTGAAATAATAGTTATTACACTTCGATAAAATGGAATCATGTGGAAAGAAATACTGAACTGAGAATGAAGTAAATAGAATTCTAATCCCATCTGTACCACTGATGATGATACTTAGCCTTAGGCAGATGGGTTACTCAATTCTGGCTTCAATTTATCCTTTTATAAATTAAAGATGATAGAATGTATTCATTCTCACCTCATAGGTATATTAAATACTAGTGGGAAATACAAATGAAAAAAATTAGTTACATTCTGAAGAAAATTTGTTTATATGTAATTATCTTTTTCTAGTTACCTGTATAGTCTCCTTTCCCTGAAATAGAATTGATTGGAGACACTACAGTTACATCATTTCCCCAAAATTCTACACCTGCAATTTTCTTTTTTCTAGTTAGGATATACTATGAAATTGGTGAGACTCATTTCGTATTCTTTAGACCAGATAAAGCTTGAAAACCACATCTATCATTTTTAAGACTGATAACTTCATTTAAATAAACTATGTAGTTAGTTGTTGATTTAAGAGTACTTTTCCACATTTATATGTTTAGGCTATGAGAAACTATTATTTGAAGCAAGAGTTAAAGAAATGGAATCTTGGAACTAATTGAGAGGAAAATTAGGTAACATTTAAGCAGTAATTATCAACAAACCTGGTGATATGAATGGCCTATGGTACTTGTCAAATGTATATGTTTCTCAGCTCCTCCCCTGACATTCTGCTTCAGTGGGTCTAGAAATTTGTAAATTTTTAAAGTGATAAAACAGGTGATTCTTTTTTTTTTTTTTTTTTTTTTTTTTTTTTGCGGTACGCGGGCCTCTCGCTGTTGTGGCCTCTCCCGTTGCGGAGCACAGGCTCCGGGCGCGCAGGCTCAGCGGCCATGGCTCACGGGCCCAGCTGCTCCGCGGCATGTGGGATCTTCCCGGACCGGGGCACAAACCCGTGCCCCCTGCATCGGCAGGCGGACTCTCAACCACTGTGCCACCAGGGAAGCCCAAACAGGTGATTCTTATACAAGAGGAAGGTTAGGGAACATTGACACAATTTAATATTTTTATCCTAAATATGCAAATTGAGACCTGCAGTAGTTGAACTTGCCTCATCCTCAGCATTGGTTCGTTGTAGACCTAAGGGTAAGCCCAGTGTCTTAGACTTCTATTCATTGCCCACTTTTTTCACCTATTACCCTGGCCTAAAAGTTAATGTGCTTACAAAATATGCACCATCTATACTAACTTACACTGATTTTTTTCTTCACACTCACTAGTCTAATACTTTCTTTCCAGCTAAATTTGGCAACTATTCAAGTTCTGGGGTCTGGAAAGCAGCCCCAGGAATTACAGAGCTCCTGTAAGAACTTGTTCCAATGATAACTTTAGATGTCGAGGCTCAGTGTGGAGTTTGCAGCTTTAGCATCAAAGCTTTGAATGATTTGCTAACTCTAATTGTTTTTTAGCTAGGATTTTATGGGTTTCTGTTTCCTGGTTATTCTTACATCTTATAGAAGCTACGTGGCTTTTCTTTATGACCCTGCAGAAAACTTCTATTGTGATAATACTGTGTCAAAAATCCTTGAAAATCTGTAACCTGTTATAAAGATGAAGATGATTATCTTTGTACTCAGTTTCCAAATGGCTCGAGGTAGACTTAAAGCTTAAAAGACATGGTGGCTATATAACAGGCATCAGTCTATGAATCTTAATTTAGTAAGACTTTCTCTGGCTTTCTCTTTTATTCTTTGTAGGGGGGGAAACCTTATACAGTATAATTTAGACCCTGTTGTCACAGTAAATGTGTTTTGTTCTTCTTTTTATGTAAGAAAGAAGGCTTCTTAAAGGAGCTTTATTCTCTTTTTCTTCCCGTCCTATTTTGAACATTATATAATACTTTTAAACTCAGCTTTCCACGGCAGTTTCCTCATTCCATTTATAATTACAAGCATTTTTTTACCTATCTGTTGACCATTTTTATCATGGGGTGGGGAAGTTATGAAATAGATCTGTTTCTGAGTGCCTCATGATCATTTCCAAATGAGAATATGGGTGAGCATTTTGGGGAAAATGTAGGACTTGAAAGAAATTTTTATTCAAGTGTACTTGATATTTGATGTTAGAGGACATACCAGAATATGTTTTGATGTTTTCCCAGAGGATTGTTGAGGCCGGGGCGGGGGCGGGGCGGGGGAGAAAAGAAGGTCCTTCATAACTCAAGTAAGAGCCACCTTGGGAGGGGGTAGCATTGGAGAGCTAGAGGAGAGAGCAAGGGGCTGGGGGATGGAACTGACAGGTGGGTGAGACCCATAACTAATTGTGGATATGGGCAAGTGAGGTTGGTTTCAAGCACCTGGATGAGACAGTCACTGAAAAGACACGTTGCACGGCTAATTCCTTCACATATTTTAACAGTATATGTAGCCTTACCCTACTTGCTCAGAGGGTTGCCCTGTATCATCATTTATGATCTCCATAATTACTGGTCTCCCCACTCCTACCTCAAACCCACCTCCGTTTTCAGAGAAGCCATGTACACATCTGTCCTTGGAAATGTTTCCTTTTAATTGGAGAGTATTGGAATAGACCAGGAAACTTTATTACTTGTGTTCATGTAACATAGTAGCAATACATTTATTAACTGCCTAATATTAAGTGACTGTCTCTCAGCTCTAGACTAACCCTTCTCTCTCTCACTTTTTTTTTTTTTTTTTTTTGCCGTACGCGGGCCTCTCACTGTTGTGGCCTCTCCCGTTGCAGAGCACAGGCTCCGGATGCGCCGGCTCAGCAGCCATGGCGCACGGGCCCAGCCGCTCCACGGCATGTGGGATCTTCCCTGACCGGGGCACGAACCCGTGTCCCCTGCATCGGCAGGCGGACTCTCAACCACTGCGCCACCAGGGAAGCCCCCTTCTCTCTTTATGTAGGTGAAGGCTAGAAGTCGAAGTATAACCTTAGCAGTGTGGTAGTGACCATTCCTGTTATCTTTACTGAGCTAGTGGAATCATAGTGTTTGCAGTTTGAAAGGGGCTGGATTGATTGTCTGGTGCACACCTTTCTCTGACATGGTGATTTCCTTTTGAAGCCTCCCTCAGTTTAGTTTGAGATTGCATGCTAGTGATAACTAATTTATCACTAAATAAAGTTCCAATTATTGCATAGACTTCTCTTATGTTGAATTGCTTCTTGTTAATTTCCATCCATTTCTCCCAGCTCTGTGCTTAGGAGCTACCTAAAATTGATCTATTTTGTATATGAAACCCCTTCATAATTTAAAGCTAGCCACACTAAACTCCCTACATTTTTTCTCTCTATACCAAACATTCCCGTCTTCAACTTTATCTTCAAGGGTCATATTTTCATATTCTTTCATCATAAAGGATGCTTAATGAACTCTAATCATTTCATAATGAAGTATGATTTCCTTTCTGTGTGGTTACTTGTCTCTTTAAAAATAAACCTTTGAATTTGGCCTGGGATTATATCACACTGAATACCCTGTGGAATCTACCCTCTTTCCCTGTTCAGAATTGGTTTGTTTTCTCCCTCCACTTCCATGTCTAAAATTTCTTATGTAGTAAGGCCCTAAATAATTTATCTTAAAGCAGCCTAAAGGGACAGAGTTCCCTGGCTGAAAGTGGGGAGTATAGGAATTTTAATGGGTCATCTAGTTATGTGGAGTCTGAAAAAAGAAGTTGGGCAGATGGGGCCCCAGTTTCTTTCTCTAACAGAGTAAAAAGGGATTCCCCTCCCTGCCATGCAGACAATATAGAAGGCTAACTGGTTTTCCCTCTGGAATAGTGCTTCTCAGATGTTAATGAATGTGCAAATTACCTGGCGATCTTTTAAAATGCAGATCATGAGTCAGTAGGTCTGGGCTGGGATTGGGATCCTGCGTTTCTAAGCTCCCAGGAGATGCCTATGCTTTTGCTCCATGGACCACACTTAGAACAGCGCTATCCAGTAGAAATCTAATGTGAGTCACAAATATGAGTCACACAGTAATTTTTCTAGGAGTCACATTAAAAAAGAAAAAAAGTCAAAAGAAATAGGTGAAATTAATTTTAGTAGTATACTTTATCTAGCTTAACATATCTAAAACATTATTATTTCAACATGCAATCAGTATAACAATAACTGAGATATTTTAAAATTATTATTAAATTAATTATTATTAAATTATTTTTTGTATTAAATGTTGTATGTATTTTGTACTTACAGCACATCTCTTGGATTAGCCACATTTCAAGTGCTCATTAACTACATGTGGCTATGTGGCTTCTGGGTACCATATTGGATCGTACAGCTCAAGGTATAGAGAGTTGGATATCTCAGAACCTGGGAATAATACAAATAACTAGTATTTGTTGATGCTTGCTTTGTACATGACACTGCTATGAGACATAAGTGCTATATCAATGCTTTAGATGAGTCATTATTATTCCCCATTATACCCATAAGAAAGAAGGCTCTACGCTGGCAGTAACTAGCCTAAAGTCACAATGGCAGGGCCAAGATTTGATCTAGAGTCTGACTCTGGAGCTTGTGTTCTTAACCACTGCTCCAGGGCAGGGGGCCCTCTGAGGTAAGCAAGTCCTCAAGGAATGGGAGCAGTGGGCCTGGCGTTTGGGAAGGAAAGGCCAGGCAAGATGGTTCCCTGTGATGGGTTGTGGCCACTAAACTCTGACACTGAGGTGAAAATTGCTTTTTATGGATGGATGTAGTTTCCCTATGGTATCCTTAAGCCTTTGGTGGTGTTGATTAACTTACAGGTTAGTAACAGAGGCTGCCTGTTGACCATGCCTGTGGGGATTAAGGTTGCTGGGGAAGTAGGGAGGATTTTGGACCTACACCTGCAGTGGTGGAACCAAGGCCACAGAGGCACCTGGGTCAACTGGCCCAGCGGTCCAGAGGGGAAATGGGATCTGCCCCAGGAAGTGATCTTGCACTCTGGGGGAATCCTCAGACCCATTCCCAGGTCCAGGCCTTCCACAGCTGTGTGGGGTGAGGACTTGGATGATTTGGTTTGCAAACCAAAGGGAAACAGCAAACCTGTGGGCCCTTCTCTCCCATCTCAGCAGTAGTTGAGACATTGGTTATATAAGTTCCATCTATTCCGGGCTGTAATTTACCTGGAGCAGGAGGTTAATTTTATTTTGAGAGGCTACAGGATCTCTTTGTCTACTGTAGATTTTTGATCCCTTCTTAACCAAGATGTTTCTACCTTTTTCACCTGGAGACAAGGATTTCAGTAATAACAGCAATAATGCTAATTTGAAAGGTGCACTACTGCATGGTGCCTAAAAGGGCAGGCTCTGGACTCTGAATGTTGTGTTCAGACTCAGTCCATGTCCCCTGCAAGCTGTGTGACCTAGACAAAGTCACTTATTACCCTCTAAGAACCTGTTTTCTCCAAGCCTAAAATAAGACCAATTAATAATAGCTCTGGTTACGCAGGGCTGTTATAAGCATCGTATAAAACAGTAAACATAAAATGCTTATTAGCTCTGTACCTGGCACTGAGAAAAGTAAATGTTAACTATTAAACTGTCATTGCTATTCTTCCCCTTATGTCTCATTATTCTATTTGCCAAGCTGAAAAGTCATCCAGTCATTTTTTTTTTTACCATAAAACTTTTAAAGTGCCCCTTGCCCTCTTTTGCATTCTTTAGCATTTTTACAGGCCCAATTTATTCCAGGCTTTAGCCCTTATAACATTATTATAATGCCATGCTCAAGTCACTAACATATGGTCTTGGCTGTGTTTCCTTCTTTTTAAATTTGTGCAAGTCTTTACAATGTGTGCTCATCGGAGAGTTCCTATGCAGCCCCACAAGCCCCCTTGGAGCTTTATTCTGTCAAATCCTCTATGGTGTTCTTGTAATTTGGGGGGGTCAGAATTCCTTTCAGGGTGAGCCTACACCATAAAATGTATTCCATCTTATGAGATTTAGCCCACGGCTTTTGGAACTTTCATTTCTGAATTCTGGGTGCAAGTCTAGCTCAGCTCCTGCGTCTGTCACAAACTCTTAAGGAACTTGAAGGGAAACCAGGGTGCAGCAGGACCATCCATGGCTGGTTCCCAATTGACCCATCTCCGTCTTGGAACAAGGCTTAGTCTCTGAACGCAGTCTCCAAATAGAGCTCCAATGAAACAATGATTTAATGAGAAATGGATGTTTTCCTGAAGATTTGAAGGAAGAAAAAAATGAAGAGACATATCCTACATCATACTCTTCAACTCAGTAGCATTTCTCATTGGGCCATTAGGCACAGTGTTCTGCCTCAATTTTATCCTCCAAATTCTTATTCTCTGGTGGCTTCTTTTTTTTTTTTTTTTTTTTGCGGTACACGGGCCTCTCACTGTTGTGGCCTCTCCCGTTGCGGAGCACAGGCTCTGGACGCGCAGGCTCAGTGGCCATGGCTCACGGGCCTAGCCACTCCGCGGCATGTGGGATCTTCCTGGACCGGGACACGGACCAGTGTCCCCTGCATCAGCAGGCACACTCTCGACCACTGCGCCACCAGGGAAGCCCCTCTGGTGGCTTCTTTATCTTTCTTCTTCTTTAAACTCAGACCCTCCTCCTCCTTCTCCTTCTTCTCCTTCTTTAGGACAATTCACTCCTTTTTATGTTAACCATACTATGTTTAGCGAATCAAAGTTTGAGGGTTAGAAAAATAGTGTCTATATACTGCCACTAAATAGGACTGTAGGGGACGGAATCTCAGTTAATCCCATTCAGATTGCTTTCTGCCAGTGCTCTTGTCATGTCTACACTGCCAAAGATAGCCTCTCATTGGTCAGACTTTGTTCTGGAATAGCAGCTCCTTTCCCTACTTTCTTTACAACTTCCACTATGAATGTACTGTCCATAGATTTTTCTAGAAGTTCTGCTTTTGGTTGAATGAGATTTTCATAAAATTTTTGCACAGTTAAAATTCTCATTTTACCATAGGGGCTCATTTTACTTTAATATACCTCTGTGATTTTTAGTTGTTTTATTTTCCATGCATACATTTTACATACAGTAAAGTGTTCACATCATAAGTGTATGTTTTAATGAATGCATTTCTAGGTACCAGCATTTCCATTACCCTGGAAAGTTCCCTTCTGCCCCTTCCCAGTGTCAACTGAAAAAAAAAATGCACAACCTAAAAGTTGAGAGTTATGTTTTATTCCACAGACATTCTGAGAACTTCAAGCCCGGGTCACAGCATCTCAGATAACACTGAGAAACTGTTCTGAAGAGGCAAGCCAGGATACGTAGGAGTTTTTGCAACAAAAGACTAGGTAGCCAGAACATCAAAAGATTACTGTTAATAAAAGAAAACCAGATATCTCATGTTAAGGAATTTATCGCTTTTCCATGTATGAGAAGATACAAGAGTCCGGGCTCACTGAACTCATTCCTTTGGTATGCACCTTAGATATATGGAGTCAGTATCCTGTGCCTTCTCATCCTGAGTCTCCTCAGGGTGTACCATAGGGGTGGCTGCAGCAGTTGACTGCTAGATGGGGGGCCTCCTGTTTCTATCCTGAGTTCCCTCAGGGCTCACCGTTGGGCCGGCTGTAATGTGGTGGCTCGATACGGCAGGTGGCATTTTAGTTCATACCATCAGTCCCGTTTCACTTCCAAGCCCAACCACCTCCAGAAGCAACATTCATCTGTCTATAACTTGCATTTAGTTTATACAGTGCTAGGCTTTCATATAAATGGAATCATATATCATGTACCTTTTTGTGTTGTTGTTCACTCCTCATGATATTTTTGAATCTCATCCATGTTATCCTCATACTGCAGTGTAATATTCCATTGAATGAATATAGCACAGTTTATCCGTCCTCCTGTTGATTGGCATCAGGATTGTTTTTCACCATTGTTTATAAAGCCACCATAAAGATTCTTGTCCAAGGCTTTTTGGTGAACAAATTCTTTCATTTTTCTTGGGTAAATACCCAGAGATGGACTTGCTGGGCAATAGGGTAGGTATAATTTTATTAAAAAAAAACTCTCCAAATCGTTTTTTTTTTTCCAAATAGATTATACTATTTTACACACCTTTCAGCTGTGTGTAAATATGAGGTTCTGATTGCTTTATATCTTTACCAACATTTGATGTTTTTAGTCTTTTTACTTTTGACTGTTTTGGTAGGTGGGTATCTCCCTCTGGTTTTAATTTGCATTTCCTGGTGACTAATGATGTTGACTGATTTTTCATGTTCTCATTGTATATCTTCTTTTGTAAGTTGGAATCTTTTACCAGTTGGGGAAGGGTTGTGATGGATTTTCTGTCTAGAATAACAATGTCCGTGTCCTTTAGCAGACTAGCTAGGTTCCCCATCCTCTCCAAAGGTTACTTTTCTTTCTTCATCTCTTTTTTGTGCCTCCCCTGAGCTACATGCCATATGTTTAGATTCATTGATTTCCACCAGGTGAGCATAGCTGTGACATTTAGTGAGAAAATGCATGTGAAACCACTATATTCTGTCAGTTTTACAAATTTGAATTATTTTCCTACCTCCTTTTTAATATAAAATTAGGGGTTTTTTGGAGATAATTGTGTGTGATTCTCTAGTTGAATGCTCTAACCTAGCAAGTCATGGTGTTACTTACCGTACCCTATTTACCTCATCTTGTTATAATTCTAGTTCATTCTGTAGGGTGGTATTACTGTATTCTTTTAAACTCTTCTGAGGTATTTACTCCTGTGTATTACTGAGCATATCTTCCACTGCTGCTTTTTTCTATCCTATCTATCTTCCGTCCTCCATCTATTCCACTTTACAGCTTTATATTGTTCTTTTTCTTTCTTTCCTTTCATTTTCAGCTTGAAGCATACCCTATAATTATTCATGGAGAGTCAACCACTGTGTTAATATTCAGCGCCCACCATATGGACATGTTGCTGTTTGAGGGTAGGGTATGTGTGTAGAATTATTTTCAAGCAATGTTAACTAGACTGCAGTTAGTCTCCTAGCAGATCATCTGAGAAATTCTGCTAATTTTTGTGTTGGAAAAGCTAAGTAATGAGAGGATCTGCTATTCTAGATCTAAGGGAACACATTTTTGAGGCAATTTGGATATAGTATTGAACCTGTGTGATACAGAGATGAATCCACCCATGGAACAGTGCTGCAATGGGACCACCAGCAGAGCCAGGAGATGGCCCAATCACAGTAGGCACCTAGTATTAAGAAGGTTAAGGAACTATCTATTTGCAGGCATTTACATTCCAGTTATGGAATCCTGAAGGCTCCATGCCAAGCCCTGGAGTAGTTTGCCAGACAATAAGCCATGATTTGGGGTGGTGAATAAAAGGAGAGTTAGACATTCCTCCCTACTATCCTTTGATTGATGCAGGTATTGCGTTTGCCTTCATGATCCCTTGGGGGATGCTCTAGGAAGCCCTCTGTAGTAGAAATATTCTTGCTGAAATTCTGCCATTAGCAATTTATTCCTTTGGCTTATGAACTGTGTTTAAACAAGTCTCTTCATTGAAAGGCTAACACATTGTGTCAAACACCATATGACATTATTTGTCAAGCGTACTTTAATCTGAAGTAGCTTAATGAGATGACATTCCATTTAATTTTTACTTGTTCTCATCAGATTTTATTTATAAAATAAATGCGTTAATACAAAAATGTGTATAGGAAATATATAGCACAAAAAGTTAAAACATTTCCCTCAAGCCTGCTCCAGTAATCTCAATGATGGTTATTGTAAATGAATTGGCACAAATACTTCCTGGTCTAATTTTGTATGTATAGAACACACACACACAAACACACGCAAACACAGGTATATCTAAATGTGCATTCAGATCTATTTTTTCCTTATCACATAGAAGAATTATACCTGGCATAATTCTCTACAACTTGGCTTTTGTCACTTGATTTTGCCATGATAGTAAATATATAGAGATTCCTCCTAGTAACAATTGCATAATATTCATGGTGCAATCTTAGTTAATTTAACCATTTTCCATTAGGAGGGCATTTAAACCTTTTCTTGAGATAACAAATAGTGTTTAGAAAAACATCTAGCCATACATCTAGCTTTGTTGAAATGTGAAATGTCAATATTTTAATAAGATTCCTAGAGGAGGAGTTGTTGGATTTGGGGATTTCAAATTTGATAAATCCTGCCAAACTTCCTTCTAAAACTGTTGTGCCATTTTAAATTCGTTAACAATGTCCAAGCATGCCAGTTTCTTCATATTCTTGCCAGTACTAAACGTTTTCATTTGTTTTTAATTTTTGCGAACTGGATAAGAGAGAATTGCAGTCTTGCCATTTAAAGTTCATCTCCGTGATCATTAGAGAGTATTTATTTAACAAATATTTATTAATTATCCACTATATGTAGGAACTGTTTTAGACACTTGGAATAGAGCTGTAAACAGGTAGTCAAAGTCCTTTTTGTGATATTTATATTCTGATGGGAAGAGAGAGATAATGGATAATTTGGCAAAAAAATACATATCAGAGGGTGAAAGATGCTAGACGCTATGAAGAAAAATAAAGCAGACTAAGAAAAAAGAAAATGATGAATATATGGGTAAGACTATGTATTTCTTTAAATAGGGATGTCAGAAAAATTCTTTCTCAAGAGGTGATATTTGAGCAGAGACTTAAGTAAAAGAAGGGAGTGAGACTAGCTCTCACGAAAAAGTGTTCCAGGCAGAAGAAAAAAGTGCAAAGCTCTACGGTAGCCATGTACTTGGAATGTTCCCTGATGTAGCAAAGAGCCTCTCACACAGAGGAGTGTGAATCAGGGGAGACAGGCAGGAGGTGAGTCTGGGCCCAGGGCCAGATGATGCAGAGACAAGCCAAGACAAGTGTCTGGGATTTAGTCACATGAGATGAGATGCCAGGTTTCTCTGAGTGGTATTGCAGCCCACTGGTGCGTGGTAAGCCTGCAGCAGGCAATAAATAAAGTATGCATCTTCTGTAGAGAACTTATAAGCAATGATAAACCCAGTCAGAAAACACAGAGAACAGATTAATAGATGCCAGGTGAGTTAGTGATAGGCGGGGGTGGGTGTGGCTATAAAGGGATCACACAGAGATCCTTGTGGTGATGGAGCCATTCTGTGTCTTGATTGTGGTGCAGGTTATGTGAATCTACACAGGTGATAAAATTACAAAAAACTACACACATACACACACCCACACACAAACTGAGTGTACATAAAACTGTAGATTGTACCAATGTCCATTTCCTGGTTTTGATATTTTATTCCAATTATGCAAGAAGTTACCATGGAGGAAACTTGGTGACAGGTATACAGGACGTCCATGCACGTTTAATTTATTATTATTATCTGTTAACTTCCTGTGAATCTATAATTACTTCAAAATTAAAAGTAAAAAATATGTATAACCATGAACCTATGATTCTTAACCATATGAGTGATAAAATACTCTTCCCATGGGGCAGGCTACTCCCCCCCACCAACTATTGGTGCTCACTGTTTACAGCCTATAACTTATGTTTAATGTTCTTTGTTTAAACCTTTGTCTGCTAAGAGCTTGGGTAGTGGATACAGTGAACTTAGGTTTTAATATAATTCAAGATATAGATATAGCTAGAGGTTTATTTAAACTATTATAAACTTTCTATCATATAGTTGTTTTACATATGACGCTTCATACTTTGATAAACAATATGCTATCGGGCTTCCCTGGTGGCGCAATGGTTGAGAGTCCGCCTGTCGATGCAGGGGACACGGGTTCGTGCTCTCGTCCGGGAAGATCCCACATGCTGCGGAGCGGCTGGGCCCGTGAGCCATGGCTGCTGAGCCTGCGCGTCTGGAGCCTATGCTCCACAACGGGAGAGGCCACAACAGTGAGAGGCCCGCGTACCACCAAAAAAAAAAAAAAAAAAAAAACAATATGCTATCAATATTTTTTATTAGCAGGGAGAGAATTGTTACAAAATGTACTAAGTAGCTTTAAAAAATAAACATAATGGAAGACTAAGAAATTAAAGATAGTATGTAAAACTTTGTTATGCAGTCTTATAAATTCTTAGAGATTTTTATTTGATGTTCTTAAATTATCTAGGCAGTAATCATATATAAATGATAATGTTTATCTCTTTTCATTTAATATTTATAACACTTGTGTCTTTTAAAATTTTATTGAATTGGTTAGGAAATCTTGTACAGTGGTATGTCATTACATGTTAGCTGGTATCCCTGCCTTGTTTCTGACTTAAATATCTAGAGTTTTTCACTTCTAAATATGATTTATATTAGATGGCATTTATTAAGTAAGGGAGTTTGTTTATTTTTTGGGGGGATTTGTATATTTGATTATTCATGGCTATGGAATTTATATATAAATAAATTTATATATAAATAAATAAATTTATATATAAATAATTTATTATATCATATATATTATACCATATTATACCATGTATTATATCATTATACATACACATATATATATATACATATATATTTACTGAAATGAGTTTTTGAGTTTCCTCCCTGAAGTGTTCATGTAGTAAGTTAAATTAACAGATATACAAATGTTGAACCATCTTTGCATTTTTAGGGAAAAACATTCACTCTTAATTTTCAAATTCTTTTAATGTTTTTTTTTTGCGGTACACGGGCCTCTCACTGTTGTGGCCTCTCCCATTGCGGAGCACAGGCTCCAGACGCGCAGGCTCAGCGGCCATGGCTCATGGGCCCAGCCGCTCCGCGGCATGTGGGATCTTCCCGGACCGGGGCACGAACCCGTGTCCCCTGCATCGCCAAGCAGACTCTCAACCACTGTACCACCAGGGAAGCCCTCAAATTCTTTTAATATTTTAATGTGCTGCTGAATTAAATTTGCAGCTTCTTTTAATATTTTAATGCATTTCTGGGTAAGATTCACAGTACCATGGACATAGTAGAAAAAAGAATATTTGGGGATGATTATCATTTGGATTTTTGCATATTCATTTGTAAGTACAATTTCATTTTATAAGACTTTTGTTTCCCTCTGATGTCCTCTAGCATCAGGTTACAACATGCAAAATGGGACCAGTTATATGGTGAGAGTGGAAATTTCATATGGAGTGTAGAGAGTAACTTCAGAGTGTTGAGAAGCCCAGGCTTGCATCCCACCAAGATGTGTATAATTGGCCAAAAGGAAGCAAGAGGGTCCTACATACTTGGAACCTTAAAAAATGAGACACCAGGAGAAAAAAAGAAAAAAAATGAGAGGGCCTGGCAGACCAACTTGACAATTGTGCTCAGGTTATTGCACCTTTTTCAGAATTTCTCATTCTGTCCCTGATCTTTTTTCTTCTGGGAATACCTACCTTATGTACAACTGGTACTAGGCACATGGATGCCTAATTACATACCTGTTTTGTAATAGTCCCTAGTTTTTATGTGTAAATCTAGTTCATCTGCTCAAACTATAAGGTTAACAAGGTACGGGATTTTGCGGTCTCTTCTCTGGCACTTTGTAGCAATGCCTAGAAAAAGGGGTGGGTGTTAATAACTGTTTTGCCTTGAAGAATCAGGGTGGGAGATGGGAAGGGGGATTTAGTGGTTCTCCATTTTATTGCAATTTCAGCTCAGTTGGCCTGTCTTATTTGACAGTGATTTGTGTTAAGTAGGTACTTTCTACTTCCAGAATATTTCCTTTTGTGATGAATATAGTCTCCTTTTAACATGACACTGCTTATTGCTAAGAGTTTACAAAAGGTGAGTGGCCTAATGTGGACACTTGCACACTGCTTCTATTTAAATTTTTGGACTTTGGAGTCATTAACAAATAAATGTAACATTCTGACTTTTGATGCATGCCTGTATTAACCTCATTCTTTGTTCCACTAGCCATGTTTCACTCCGTGTCTTAGTATCTTTTTTCTAAAATCTACACTGGCTAATCTCAGACCCTAAGAATCTGTTACTGATTAGTTCTTCCATCTCCTGTGTTTTCACTGGTGTGGACTCATCGCATATTTCTTTTCTTGATCAGTCACCTGAATTTATTTTTTTAAGCTACGTGTGTTTTAGGTTTTTTTTTTAATATCTCTGATGATTTTCTATTTTTTTCAAAGTTTTCGATTACAAAACAACTCATTGTAATTTATGACCATAAGGCTTCCTTCTAATTTGCAGGGGGAACTTTTAAACCAAACTGATTCTACAGATAACTTCTTATTCTTTAAGTTGATACATAAGCAGGGTCATAGGCATTATTGTGTGAAACTGCATTATTGTGTGAATCAGAAAAAGTCTCCCCCTCTGGGTAGAAGTATTAGAAAGAGATACCGTCTGGGCATAAACCACAGAGTGTAGTTTGGCAGGAGGAACACAGGCTGGATTTCAGCTCCTACTTGACCCCTTGGTTGACTCAACCTGTATAACCCTATATAGAACCCTGCATATCAGGATTCTTTGGGTACCTTCATACTCTTTCAGATGTTCATCAAATATTTGCTACTAATTCCTTTTTATTTAATATCTGGGTTAGAACTGAAATTCATATAACCACATTAATTCATTGGTATATTTATTCAAAATTTGTTGCATGCCAACTATCTGCTTGTCAGTGTTGGAGGGGCTGGAATTACAGTGGTGAGCAGGTCAGATAGAATGGCTGTTCTTGTGGAATCTGTTGTTGCAGTTGGCAGTCAGTGTTAAGTAGAGAGGACAAAGTTGGTTATTATCTGGTGGCCTGGAAGATGTAGTCCTGTCTTTGTTCTCACGATAAGAAATATGTTGGAGAGCAGGAATGGTAGTGTTAGGAGTCTGTGTCCTGTTTGGATTCTGTTTGGCCAGAATGGATGCAAGATTGTTCTGGATGAGTAACACTTTTGTCCTCAGGTGAGGTGACTCATTATTCTCTGTAATGCTGCATAGGAAGCTCCTGAAGGCTGACTTTCACGTCAAGTTGCCTATTCTACTTTAAAGATCTCTAGCTGCCAAAGGTCTGAAACTTTTCTGAGCAATCATGCTTACTGTTCTTTCAGGGTCCCCCCCACCAGAAAAATAGTCATCATAAACATGTCTTACCTTTGAACTTCACCAGATTGAAGAAAACAGTATTTGTTAGAGAGCCTCAATTAAGATATACAAACATTAAAAAAAAATTGTTGCGTGCAGCTGTATCTCATTTTATGATATAAAAAAATCTATATTACTTTGGAAAATTCAGTTCACCCTCCCTTTTAAAAATACATAGGAACACTTTCAGAATTAATGTTTATTTGTATTTAAATAAGCTATGAGTACATCCACACTGCTTTTAATATAAAATCATCTAATTGTGTTTTTAAATTAAATAATTGTTATCTCATTATTTTTATTGCTTTTTCTCTCAAATTAAGACTTCATAGAAAGCAACTATAATATTTTAAAACATAAATCACTGTCTTTTTGATATTATAACCTGTTTTGCTCTGATGATATATTTAAATGTACAAAAAAATGGAGTATGCAACTTCTCAAGACAGCTTTTTAATAACTTGACTACTGTCTAAACAAAAGACAAAATTTGTAAAATTCTACAGCATTTCAGCTGTTTTAAATGTCTGTATTCTCTGTATGCATCAGAATTCTGCCAGAGAATAGCATATCGTATTAGTTAATGTATTATCTCCTGATTATTACAAAAAAAAAATCAGCATGTAGATTCCAACTTCAAGCAAAACACAGGTATTGAGAAGCACTGTAGTCAAATTAAAAAGATAGATTGCAACCAACAGCCATGAAAATGTGCACTGAATTCAAGAATTTCAGAGCCTTGAGCTGGAAGAGTCTAACACGGTGAAGAAAAGGAAAAACCAGAATCACACTGGCTGGGTTCAGGTCCTGCCTCTGCTTTTGCTAATTATAGAAGCTGGGGCAGAATTTTAAAATTTAAATTGTCTCACTGGAAACTGGAGATACTAGTAGTACTTGTCTCATAGAATATTTTGCTAATTGAACCAGAATATACTTGTAGACTGCTTAGTCTACAAACTTAAGGTCAATATGTGGTCTAGTCCATGCATTCCCAAAGGGGATGATATTGCCCCCAAGGGGACAATAAAAGGTTCTTGGGGTGAAAAAAAAATCTTACACTTTTTACATATAAAGTGTATGTATATAAAACTTACTTACACACAGTATATTTGTGGTGTGAAAATGTTATAGAGGAAAAAGGGAAAATAAGGGAAAAAATGTTTACAAATGCTCCTTGGGGAGGAGATAACATGACAAAGGTGAGAAACATTAGATAGTCTCTTTATTTTACAGAAGATCAATTGCTAAACAATTTGCCCAATTTACACAGGTAGTGGTAGACTTTCAGTTTAATGGATTTTAATGGTAGTATTGATATTTGGCCAATTGGCTTTTCAAAATCATACTCAATAAATTATTCAGAACATTGACTCCCTGACCTGCTAATCATAAAGATTTTCGAAGATATTAAGTCCTTACTGTACTCTCTGCTACCCCCTTTCCAATCCTGACCCAGTTCTTCTGAGTTGGATCTACCTTAGAACCCACTGGTTTATCCAAGTGGGAAGCTACTACTTTATAATATTGGCCTTGACATAGTGAAGAGCTATAGAAAGTAGGACTTGTAATGTATGAATAGGCCTGGGAGGAAAAGAACTTTCAACCAGTTTTGCAATGCAGGGGTTTTGGTTTGTAATTTTTGTGTTACTTCTAAAAATGTATAATGCAATTTCTCGTACAAAAGAATGAACTATTCTGCATTTATAAATGTTTTAGGCGGTGTCTCATTCCTCTCACTACTTAGGAACCTGCTGAATCCCATGAGCCTTCCTTTGAAGTCAAATTAACTTGTTCAGTCTAAAACAATTTGCAAATTTAAAGCAGTGTATGCTAACAAGGCTATCAGGTATAGTGGGCCCTTTTCTTTCCCTTCCTTTAAAAACAGGATGGTGCGCATATTTGTTTTAGAGAGCAATAGTTCTTTCTTGGATCTCTAAGATAATCACCACATATTTCCCCTTTTGTGGCCCCTTAGGAATGGCTTTAAGCTTTGGAGTTTGTGATGTTCTTGGAGGACCGTGTCACCTCAGAGAACATGGATTTCCCCTTCTCATTACCATTATTTAAAATTTCCATTGAATTATTCCCGGGTTGAAACATCCACCTTCTATATCCACCTAAATCAGACCTTCTAAATCAGATGAAGGCCCTTCTTGCTGATGGAGTAACAGGGCATCCTGTGACCAGTACTGAAGTCTGGGAGACTTAGGTCTGCTTTCTTTTGCCACCTTCTGACCTTTCTTACCAGATCTTACTTTTCCGTGTCCCTTTCCCTGTCCCTGCTCTCTGACACATTTCTATCTCAACCACGTTTTTTTTTTGTTTTGTTTTGTTTTTTTGTATTTTTAAAATATCCTTTTTCTTTCCAATTCTTGCCCAATGGACTTAGGGATGTTTTACGGTCACCTCTGTTTTTCCTCAGTTGATGGGTTGGATATGGTTGATAAGGAAAAAGAATTGGGCTAGTGATGCTATGTGTACCCAGTGGAGGGTGAGCTTTACAGCCCTCCTTCTCCAAGTTCCAAGCTGCCTTAATGGCTTCTTTGGTCATCCTTTGCTCTTTAAGAAAATCTAGGGGTGGGCTGCTTATTGTGAACTCATTGTAATAACTTAGGAATGACTTTAATCTTAGATTTTATTTTTTATAAATGTATTTATTTATTTTTATTTTATTTTTGGCTGCATTGCATCTTCGTTGCTGCACACAGGCTTTCTCTAGTTGCAGTGAGCGGGGGCTACTCTTTGTTGTGGTGGACAAGCTTCTCTTTGCTGTGGCTTCTCTTGTTGCAGAGCACGGGCTCTAGGTGCATGGGCTTCAGTAGTTGTGGCACGTGGGCTCAGCAGTTGTGGCTCGCGGGCTCTAGAAGACAGGCTCAGTAGTTGTGGCGCATGGGCTTAGTTGCTCCCCGGCATATTGTTGCTCTGGGATATTCCCGGACCAGGGCTCGAACCCGTGTCCCCTGCATTGGCAGGCGGATTCTTAACCACTGCGCCACCAGGGAAGTCCCTTTAATCTTAAATTTTAAGATGAAAATAGTCATTATAATTTAGTTTCATCCTCTCCATCAAACCTTTAGTAATAATTTTAAGTACGTTTCAGAATCACATCAAAAACACCCACCTTGCTCCTCATTTTCCTCTAAAACACCTACCTTTCCTGAGGTTTGGCCTTCAATACTGATATTTTTAAACCTATTTTTTTTCATTTTATTTATCTTTAAGAATTTTTTAGAAGGGGACATAGTGTTCACTTATTCATTTTCCTAATTAATTATTACTAGTCTGAGAAACGATCAGAAAGAAATCCTCAAAAGAAGATGTGGTACGTATATACAATGGAATATTAGCCATAAAAAAGAATAAAATAATGCCATTTGGAGTGACATGGATGGATCTAGTGATTGTCATACTGAGTGAAGTAAGTCAGAGAAAGACAAATATCATATGATATCACTTATATGTGGAATCTAAAAAAATTGTACAAACGAACTTATTTACAAAACAGAAACAGAATCACAGCTGTAGAAAGCAAACTTATGGTTACCAAGGGGCAAAGGAGGTGGGGGGGAGGGATTAAACTGGGAGATTGGGATTGACATATACACACTACTATATATAAAATAGATAACTAATAAGAACCTACTGTATAGCACAGGGAGCTCTACTCAGTACTCTGTAATGATTACATTGGAAAAGAATCTACAGAAGAGTGAAGATATATATGTGTGTGTGTTTAACTGATTCACTTTGCTGTACAGCAGAAACTAACATGACATTCTAAATTAAATATACTCCAATAAAATTAATTAAAAAAAGAGGTACAGAGGAGAGAATATATCATAAAGAAATATATGAATATAGGTCTGAAGGCTACTGTATTTCTTCCCTAATTTTGTAATTGTTGGATATTGATCTAATTACTTTCTAAAATGGAATACATACTTCATTTATTTTGTCCATTTTTATTCTGAATATTGTTTTCCATCTTTACTTATCATGTTGTTACTCTGTAGCATTAAGAAAATCACTAGTTGGTAGGTGTTTTCTAATTCACTATGTGAAATGAATGAAATTTGGAAAAATTTTTGACAGGTGGCCAAATTTCACATAATTCCTCCAATTAGAAATAATTATTTTTAGATATTATATTTATGGTACATACATCCTCCTGCCAAACTGTATTGCACAGTACTTTGCCAAGAGAGTCACAATATGGCTAAAATTAAGCTTTATTAGATATAATAGGATGAGATGTGATTTAATTCTTTAAGCTGCCTATAAGTGCTAGAAGACATATTTGCTTTTATTCTAACCACTGAGTTAAAAGAATGATGCATTATTTTGCAAATCCCAGTGGCAAAAGGCAATTGAAATAATACATGAAGCTTCTTTAAGGAAAATAGCTTTCTGGTTAAAACTGTAATATTATTTATCTTTCCCCTTCAACCATTTGACTCCTTCAGTTTGTAGAAGCCTATTTATTTTAGCAGTTAGGTGGATTGAATTTCTGCCAAGTCAGTATGCTCCCTAAGTGAATATGCCAGAGGCAATACTGTTTCTCAAAAACCGTTTAGAAAGCAGCATTTTTACATAAGTAGGCTCTTTCATTATTTTTGAATTAACTCTGAGCAATTGTTGTTTATATTATGATTTCCTGGACACCCTGTGGAATAAGGGGGTTCTGAGTTTTGAGTGAGAATTCCCTTTGGGATTGACAGGGCCTGCATTTGATTTGGAAAATTGAAGTGAATATAACTTTTTGGTCTAAGTTCTTTGTGAAGGCTGATGTCTTTCTGCAAATCAAATATCTTATGTAAAATCAACTGAAGATAGAATGCAGGGGTACTCAGGTACCCCTAAGATAGAAAGCAGGCAAAATCATCCAGGTTTTAAGAGTTCCCAGGAAGTAGCATCACCTTTACTTTCTTTTCATCTCTACCTCCCTGAAAGTACTGGAAAAAAATCAATATGTTTGACTAATTTCTTGCCCATGATCAAGATCTTTCTTTCTGTTCTGAGGGAAAACTGAGTTCCATTATGCCATGGCAGAATTGCCTGAAACACTTGCTAAATTTTTAAAGACTCATTTGATGTTTCATCTGATAATAGACATATTAAAAAACAAGAAAATGCCATTGGCTCCTGTGATAACATTTTTTACTCTAAGCAAACATTACTCATTTTTAAAATAAAATACAGAGGGTACCTAGTTATTAATTATAATTAACTAATTATGATGATGATGCAATTTCCATTTAATTTCTTTTTGAGTCATTAAATAGCATTGAAATTTAGATCTTACAAAATGGCCAGCAGTAGGGGTGGGGGGGTAATATACTCTTACTGAATCTTTGTCAACTTATTTCTGTGTTGATTCAAATTAGTTTGGATCAGAGCTTTAGTTTCAAAGAAGGAAATGTGAAGGCACTCGTTTTTCTTTACAGTGGTGGTCACATGCTAATGATAACAACAGGCATTTTTCTTCTTAATTACAAATCATTTCAATTGAATTTGTACGTTCATCTAAAATCACTTTGTCCTTAAGGAAAATCATGAACTATGCACATTTCTAGAATTAAGAACAGTTTTTTCTTTAACATTAAATATATCAACTCCAGCATATTCCCACCCCCTTTGTTAATTAGCATTCTGTTCATGGAGTAATTCATTATTTAAGGTGACTTTGCAATCATTAGTAGCAGACTTGCACATTTCTTGTAAGGCAGGTCAATTTAATAATTTCTTATTGCAAATGAAAAATTCCAGGTTAGGCACTGAAATATTCAAAGCATTAATGACTACTGCATATGTACAATCACTTATCAGACTGTAAAATATTCCCTAGCTTTAGAAAGCTACTGCTATGTAGTGATATCAATTGATCTGAGTTAAAAGTTACTTTGTCTCTTTAACACTTTGTGGCCATGAGAGGTCTTTATAGGGACTAACATTGCAGCCTACAAAACCTAAATAGCCTATAAAACCTTGGGTAATTGCTTACCTAGTCAGGCAATTGGTCAACACAGGAATGGCAGAAGGTATCAAGGTGACATGGTCTAAGGCAGCTGGAGAAAGTTGGGCCAGCATAAACCTTCACTGAATAGGTACACTGATTGCAGCAGGGATCCATTGCATTAGAGCAGACAATTATTAGCAAATAGAAATAAAGTTGTTTCAGTCAGTATATCTAGAGAAAGGATTTCAGGTGACTAGAAAAGCAGCTCCTCTTCCCACAGACATCATGGCTGGAGTTTGGTCAAGAAGAATTGAGAGCTCAGTAGAGAGTAAACTACCCAGACCATCCAATTTGAGGTGGTTCAGGTATGCCCCCCGACCCCACCCACCTCCCAGGATAATTTTATTACATCATGAACAGCTACAAATAAAAGAACAGTTGTTTGACGTGGAGCACATTTTGGTCTCACTACCTTCTGCTTCGTCAGGGAGGTGTGGGATGGAGCTTGAAGGAGTATTGAAGTGGCAATAAAGTAGGAGAGGAATTTGGATTTTGTTTAGAGGTTAAACAGCCTGGAACCTTCATGAATATCTTGGATCTGTCGTGTCACTGGTTGCCTCCATTGTAGTCACTGTGATTCATAAACAAAATATGCTTGGTACAAATGACCTCATCTGTTCTGTCTGATGCCTTCATTCCATGGAAGGAAAACCAAGAGGAACAGGTGGAGGTGAGTCAGCCACCAGGGACAAGGCTCAGGTCTTGCTCTGCCTTGGACTGGCTGAGTGAACTTGGGGAAACCACATAAGGTCTTTGGAATTCAGTTTTTCAGTAAAATTGCTGAATTAAACTAAATTAGCTCTAAAGCTCCCCTTCTAACTCTAAGAGTCAATAGGCATAGTGATATCCTGTGTTCACTTTTCTTGGGGAATTGACTACCTAAGTGATCTGAAGCTGGTAAGTGCTTCGTGACTTACTCATGATTTATTTCTAGAACAAATGTATCCCAGGGGGCTGAAATAGAGAAAAGTTCACCCAAGCCCATTGATTCAATGCCTAAATGAAGCATCTTAGACATGTCCCTGAGACTGGAAGAATTTATTGACATGGATTAAGATCTACTGTCTTTCAAAGCAGCAGGTGCTGAAGAGGCATGAGTGCTCTGACAAATGGCCTCACTCCCACCCCTGGGCCTCCAATTATGTCACTTAGTAGCCTCCAGGGAAATCCCCCCATTCCTCACCAGCATACCATGTCTCTCCCTAATTTCATATCTTAGTACCATTAGCCCTAATGTCCAACAGTCAATTGACTGACAGTTAAGTATTTATCAAAGGGGACCTTAGGGGACTTACCCCCTCACTTCCCAATAATCATCAGCAGCCCTCCAAAAATAAGCCAAATAAACATAATATCTGTAAAAACGTTGTCCTTGACAAATGCAGCTTCATGTGAAGTTCCCCAGTCTCTTTCCAATTGAAATACCAACCCTAAGGCTTAACTGCCTTCTGGACAGTTAAGCCATTCTGGCGCTTCTAATGAGATTTAGTTCAGACCTGCTGTGAGCCTAGGTATTACGCTGGTGGATTGACCAGTTTCAACTGCAGGGTCCAACCTCAAGTTCAGAGATTGTGGCAGCAAGTGTCTGCTGGGTCTTGGAGCTGAGACGTTTGGCGTACCTTCTCAGCATTGATCATCAGACACTTAAGTTCTGTCTGGTGTTACAGGGAGACAGCCATGGCAAAGGAAAGAGAAGCAGCAATAATGGCTTTCTAGTCTTATTGTTGAGGCTCATGGACTCATGAATGCTTAGTACCAACTCACACTGAAAAAGAGGCTACATGAGGACAAGTGACCTTGTCTGTTTCACTACTAATCTAGCTTCAGCACCTAACACAGTGTTAACTCATGGTAAGTACTTAGCAATGTAGGTTGAATGACCAATGATGCCACATAGAGCAGTGGTTCACAGCACAGATTCTGGAACCAGACCACCTTGTTCCAAATCCTGGCTCCACTGCTTGCTAATTGGGAATGTGAGCAAGTGAGTAAGCAAGTGAGTAAGTGTCTCAGTTTCCCCATTTTAAAGTAGGAAAAATAATAGTATATATCTCAAAGTTATGCAGGATAAATTAATTGATGTTTATAAACAGTGCCTGGCATGCACTATAAATGTTTATTAAACAGCTAGAGTAATCAGTTTACATGCCCCCACTTCCTTTTCCATCATTACTTAGGTTTTGTTTTTGGAACTAAAGTTTGAGTTTGTGAGAACACATGCTTACCAAGCATGGGGCTGGACTGAAACACACTTCTGCCTTAAGACCTCTGGCTGTGCAGCTTTCTATTTATACAATACTCTAAAACATCTCTTTCCATCAATCTTGTTAAAATGCTACTTGACTTACCCTTCTCGACTGAGAGTTCCTTGAAAGCAGACACCATCCAATACGGCCTGATTTAAACGGGTACTCAGTGGTTTTGGAATGAATGCATGATGTACTCAGTGAATAGCTGCTTGTTGGTCTTTTACTCACTCCTGGGGAAGGAATTGCAAACCCCTCCCCCATCTCACAGGTTCTTCTTTACCCCTGGTCCATCAGTGTCATATGTACATGCACAGTCCTGGTCACTCCAACCTCCCCACCCAGCTGTTGTTATCTTCAGCACAATCTCTGATCATCACCTCTCCTCAGCCTTCCCAGGAAACCCCTTTACTTTCCTCCAATATCTGCTCTGTCTTCCCTTGCCTGTCTCTTCCACATGGCTTGCAATCTTTGACATTTACGTTAGCAATCTTGCTTTGTTCCTGTCTTTTATTTTAAGTCAGGTCAAATCCTTTTGGTAAACTGTAAAAGAATTAGTTGCAAACAAACCGTTATTATCATTTTCCTTTGCAACCTTTTGTTTTTCCCATTCACCCTCATGAACACCTCAAGCCGCTCCACTTCTTTCCCTGATGGTTAAAACATCTTCATGACAGTATTTTTGTGATTTTGCTCTTGCTTTGGTTTACATTCAAAGTTCTGCTGGTCACAGCTGTGATTTAGTTCGATCTGTATCTGATTCAATTCACATCTTATGTAAAGAGTGAGGAAGCAAAGTAGATGGGGTGATTTACTTCCCTATTGTCTCATACCAGTCTCCATCTTTGAAGCACTTCTGATCTGCTTAATGGATGGAAGTGACGTATAGGAAATATTTCAATCATAGTGCAAGGCAACCCATAAGATAAAACCATCTGGTCTTAAACCATTGGCTCACAAACTCTGAATTGCTCCGAAACCCACTTAGTGTGGGATCACTCTATGCAAGTGTAGTCAGGCATTTGGCTGTTCTTTTATTGGGTCATTTTGGGGTATTGCTATCCTAGCTCCTATTATGTTATAATCTCCATGAGAATCAGGAGCCCATCTTCTTCATCTGTGTATTTTCATGATTCTCAGCATGGGTCTGCATAGGGAGGACACTTGATGAGCACCACTGTTGGACAGATGATTACTGCCTCCTACCTTGACCCAGTTCTGGGCATTCTCTGGGCGCAGATGCATACCAGGAAGAGCTGGAAGGTCCTAGTTGGCATTTCCTGTGGCTCCACAGACACTCCTTGTGCCTCTGGGCACAAGTTTTTTTAGGTGTAATGTTAGGTTGTTCATACACCTAATGAAACTGACTTCCACCTAATGAAACTGACTTCCAGGGGCTAATTCTGCCAGTGCAGATCCTGATTTTTCTTCTTCTTCTAAAATCCATTTTTCCTCCATGTCTTTGAGAGGTCCACCCCTCAGGGGAGTAATAGCAGCAGATTGGTTATGCTAAACACCCCACCTCGGGGTTCAATTTTGAATTTTTCACAACAACCCAGTCATTTGTATAGTCGAGATAGACTCATCTTGGAACTTCACAAAGCCACTTAATTTTCTTAAACTTCATAACTCTAGATAATTTTTATCTAGGTTTCCAGTCCTCTCTTGGATTCCCAGGGAATACTCTGTCAAACAGGAAACTCAAATGCATGCCCTTTGTCACTGTCTTTTCTTGCCTTTCCTCACCCCAAATGCTAATAATGTGGAGCTAAGTAGTACATATTGGAAGAATGTTGATATTTTGTTTGCATATAGTCTGTTTAACCATAAAGCTGATGTGAGCAAGGCAGGCACACAAATAAAGATGGGAAAAATTCTAGGGATGTTCAGAGGATGTGACTCAGGCCATTTTTTTTTTTTTCCATCCATTCAGTCTCTAGACCCGTGGAAAAGACATTATGTTTGGGACCTGCCCCTTCAGCTTCTCAGCTCTGCAATATCCCTTGCTCTACAGACTGTATAGTATCTTCCTGGTCAGCCTGGGGCTTGTGCGTCCATGAAAACTGCCACGATCCTCAGGGAAGAAAAGGTGAGTGCCTTGTCTGTGTGTGCTTCACTTCCTTCCAGTGCACGCTATTTATTGTGGTCACTAAATAGCCCCTTAAGTCTGCTTAGGACAATATTTGTTTGTAAAATGTAGATAACCAGCTCAAGTCTGACAGCATTCAGTTATTAAGGAAACATTGGAGACATTTCTGTTGACACAGAATCCTACCTTGGTTGACCTTCCAATTAAGCTCGTAGCTGGTGAGTGACTATTACTGAAAAATGGTATAATTTAACCCCACAAGATATTTGGTCCTGACCAAAATGTCCATAAGACATTTGTTCCACACCAAAACGTCCTTCATATTTGGTCCTGTCCAAAATATCCATGAGCATATTTATCCCATGCCACATGATTTGATTAAGACCAAATTTCAAGTAGCTTTTGCCATGCACCAAATGTCTTATGGATGTTTTGGACCGGATCAAATATAACCTAACCATAAATTAATGATTTTTTTACAAGTAATGGTTATACTGTAGAAATTAGATATGATTTCTGTAATCATATCAAGAAACAACAGTTTTGCATATCTCTTTATTATTTTCAGATTCCCAAAGGCTGAATCACATGCTGAATTTGATGATATACTTCAAATTTTCATGAGGGGCATTTATGTGTGTTGTTTTCTTTTGATGTTGTCCTCAGGCTTAAAGTGAAATCTTCAACCTTTGTGTGCTTGTTTATATTTGTAACGCTATGAGACTAGATATCAATTACAGGAATAAAACTGTAAAAAATACAAACACATGGAGGCTAACCAATACACTACTAAATAACCAAGAGATCACTGAAGAAATCAAAGAGAAATCAAAAAATACCTAGAAACAAATGACAATGAAAACATGACAACCCAAAACCTATGGGATGCAGCAAAAGCAGTTCTAAGAGGGAAGTTTATAGCAATACAATGCTACCTTAAGAAAGAAGAAAAATCTCAAATAAACAACTTAACCTTACACCTAAAGCAATTAGAGAAAGAAGAACCAAAAAAAAAAAAAACCCCAAAGTTAGCAGAAGGAAAGAAATCATACAAATCAGATCAGAAATAAATGAAAAAGAAATGAAAGAAACCATAGCTAAGATCAATAAAACTAAAAGCTGGTTTTTGAGAAGATAAACAAAATTGATAAACCATTAGCCAGACTCATCAAGAAGAAAAGGGAGAAGACTCATATCAATAGAATTAGAAATGAAAAAGGAGAAGTAACAACTGACACTACAGAAATACAAAGGATCATGAGAGATTACTATAAGCAACTCTATGCCAATAAAATGGACAACCTGGAAGAAATGGACAAATTCTTAGAAAAGCACAACCTTTTGAGACTGAACCAGGAACAAATAGAAAATATAAACAGACCAATCACAAGAACTGAAATTGAAACTGTGATTAAAAATCTTTCAACAAATAAAAGCCCAGGACCAGATGGCTTCACAGGCGAACTCTATCAAACATTTAGAGAAGAACTAACACCTATCCTTCTCAAACTCTTCCAGAATATAGCAGAGGGAGCAACACTCCCCAACTCATTCTACAAGGCTGCCATCACCCTGATACTAAAACCACACAAAGATGTCACAAAAAAAGAAAATTACAGGCCAAAATCTCTGATGAACATAGATGCAAAAATCCTCAACAAAATACTAGCGAACAGAATCCAACAGCACATTAAAAGGATCATACAACCTGTTCAGGTGGGGTTTATCCCAGGAATGCAAGGATTCTTCGATATATGCAAATCAATCAATGTGATACACCATATTAACAAACTGAAGAATAAAAACCATATGATAACATCAAAAGATGCAGAAAAAGCTTTCAACAAAATCCAACACCCATTTATGATAAAAACCCTCCAGAAAGTAGGCATTGAGGGAGCTTACCTCAACATAATAAAGGCCATATATGACAAACCCACATCCAACATCGTTCTCAGTGGTGAAAAACTGAAACCATTTCCTCTAAGATCAGGAACAAGACAAGGTTGTCCACTCTCACCACTATTATTCAACATAGTTTTGGAAGTTTTAGCCACACAATTAGAGAAGAAAAAGAAACAAAAGGAATCCAAATCGGAAAAGAAGAAGTAATACTGTCACTGTTTGCAGATGACGTGATACTATACATAGAGAACCCTAAAGATGCTCCCAGAAAACTACTAGAGCTAATCAATGAATTTGGTAAAGTTGCAGGATACAAAATTAATGCACAGAAATCACTTGCATTCCTATACACTAGTGATGAAAATTCTGAAAGAGAAATTAAGGAAACATTCCCATTTACCACTGCAACAAAAAGAATAAAATACCTAGGAATAAACCTACCTAAGGAAACAAAAGACCTGTATGCAGAAAACTGTGAGACACTGATGAAAGAAATTAAAGATGATACAAACAGATGGAGATATATACCATGTTCTTGGATTGGAAGAATCAACATTGTGAAACTGCTTATACTACCCAAAGCAACCTACAGATTCAATGCAATCCCTATCAAACTAGCAATTGCATTTTTCATAGAACTGGAACAAAACATTTCACAATTTGTATGGAAACACAAAAGATCCCGAATAACCAAAGCGATCTTGAGAAAGAAAAACGGAGCTGGAGGAATCATGCTCCCTGACTTCAGACTATACTACCAAGCTACAGTAATCAAGACAGTTTGGTAGTGGCACAAAACAGAAAGATAGATCAATGGAACGGGATAGAAAACCCAGTGATAAACCCACGCACATAAGGTCCTCTTATCCTTGATAAAGGAGGCAAGAATATACAAGGGAGAAAAGACAGCCTCTTCAATAAGTGGTGCTGGGAAAACTGGACAGCTACATGTAAAAGAATGAAATTAGAACACTCCCTAACACCATACACAAAAAACTCCTCAAAATACATTAAAGACCTAGGTGTAAGGCCAGACATTATAAAACCCTTAGAGGAAAATATAAGCAGAACACTCTATGACATAAATTACAGCAAGATTCTTTTTGACCCACCTCCTAGAGAAATGGAAATAAAAACAAAAATAAACAAATGGGACCTAATGAAACTTAAAAGCTTTTGCACAGCAAAGGAAACCATAAACAAGACAAAAAGACAACCCTCAGAATGGGAGAAAATATTTGCAAACGAAGCAACTGACAAAGGATTAATCTCCAAAATATACAAGCCGATCATGGAGCTCAATATCAAAAAAAGAAACAACCCAATCCAAAAATGGGCAGAAGACCTAAATAGACATTTCTCCAAAGAAGATATATAGATTGCCAACAAACACATGAAAGGATGTTCAACATCACTAATCATTAGAGAAATGCAAATCAAATCTACAGTGAGGTATCACCTTACACCACTCAGAATGGCCATCATCAAAAAATCTAGAAACAATAAATGCTGGAGAGGGTGTGGAGAAAAGGGAATCCTCTTGCACTGTTGGTGGGAATGTAAATTGATACAGCCACTATGGAGAACAGTATGGAGTTTCCTTAAAAAGCTAAAAACACAGCTACCATACTACCCAGCAATCCCACTACTGGGCATATACCCTGAGGAAACCATAATTCAAAAAGAGTCATGTACCACAATGTTCATTGCAGCACTATTTACAATAGCCAAGACATGGAAGCAACCTAAGTGTTCATCAACAGATGAATGGATAAAGAAGATGTGGCACATATATACAATGGAATATTACTCAGCCAGAAAAAGAAACAAATTGAGTTATTTGTAGTGAGGTCATACAGAGTGAAGTAAGTCAGAAAGAGAAAAACAAATACCGTATGCTAACACGTATATATGGAATCTAAAAAAAAAAAAAGGTTCTGAAGAACCTACGGGGTAGGACAGGAATAAAGAAGCAGAAGTAGAGAATGGACTTGAGGACATGGGGAGGGGGAAGGGTAAGCTGGGACGAAGTGAGAGAGTGGCATTGACATATATACACTACCAAACGTAAGGTAGATAGATAGTGGGAAGCAGCCGCAGAGCACAGGGAGGTCAGCTCGGTGCTTTGTGTACACCTAGAGGGGTGGGTTAGGGAGGGTGGGAGGGAGATGTGGGGATATAGGTATATGTATAGTTGATTCACTTTGTTATACCACAGAAACTAACACAACATTGTAAAGTAATTATACTCCACTAAAGATGTTAAAAAAAAACCCCACAAAACTCTTCAGTGGCCAAGAGACAGATACAATGGATAAAATAAAGAAATTTAAATAATCAAAAAAAAACCCATTTTTAAAAAAAAGAAAAGAAAAGAAGCCCTTGATGGGAGCTGTAGTGAAAAATATATATATACATATATATACACGCTCCAGAAAAGATGTTAAAAAAAAATTTGTAGGTCTGAGCAGTCCTGTTTTCTTTGGTTTGCTGTTATATACACATCTGCATCTTCAAATTTACATTTTTAGTGGCATCTTGACTTCTCTTTTATTGATCCTTCAGTTTTTATTGATACTGTGTTCCTCAGTGGCAGTGCTAAAAGGAAATATTCATTTTACTTAGAGAAATGAGATCCAAGCACATTCCACAAGTTAGGTTGTGTTTGCTAAGCACTAATCCTTCCAGTTATCCCACGCAAAAGAAGAGCACATGGCCAAGTGCTTGATGCTACAATACTGATGCTCTCAGCTTAATTCTACCTCCATTTGAAAACTCACATTTCAGCACTTCCCAGAGGGCTCACAGGCACACATGGGCATGCCTAGGTCCACATACCCATGTCCCTTGGCTTTTCTCTTTATTCTGTCTCTTTTGTTCTAAGGTAGAAGAGGAGTATGTGTATTGCCTCTATGACAGAAAGACTAAATTTAAGTCTTTTGTCAAACAATAGAAATCTGAATCTCAATAGAATATGGGGGTCTATTGGAAAGCTCATGCTACTCCTGTATTAGACATGTAACCAGAATGCCCCCCAAGCCTCTTTAGCTTATAGGTACAAATAATTTCCCGTTAATTCTAACACTCACGATTTTTTTGTCTTGTGGTCCACACGTGTATAACTGGACTATGCAAGTCTCTTGTAGTTGTATGTGAGGCTCCCCAGGGTGACTTACCTGTTATTAGACCAGTCCTCTTATGTTTGATGTGTGTGTCTCTGTTTTGAGGTCTCTGTCTAGAACATCATTTGAGGCTGGACTTAGGCTCCCGCAGCCACTGTGGCCATGGCTGTCCCTGCTGGCACAAAGTTACTGCATTGAGTGTTGTCTTCCTTTGCTTTCAAAGCTGGAGAACCCACACCAGGCCAAGTGGGCCCTATATTCATTGGGACACTTTTGGTTATAAGTGACAGAAGCCCAATTCCAACTGGTATAAGCCAAAATAAGGGAACTTATTAGCTCATCTAGCTAAAAATAGAAGGGAAGGTAGGGTGGCACCCCATAGTATCAGGAGGTCAACAGAGCACAGTTTCATTCTTTATCTTCATCTTTATAATCTCCTGTTTCTACAATTTTCTATTCTTTTCTCTTTCTATTTATAATCTATTTCTCCATCTCTTGCTTCTACTTTTCCCTTTATTAGGTTCAGTTTAAGGCAGGTCCTCTCCATGGAGCAAAGACCAGGCATTAATTTTCTTTCTCTTCTTTTTTTCAACCACTAAACTTTTATTATATATCCTTCTTGTTGGTAGATTTAGTTTTGGTTAACATATGTCTTTTAGTGATTATTTGTGTCCTTGACAGGTGGATAACAAGGCATCAACAAAATTCTGTAACTATTTGAGACACTCTGATTTGAAACATCTATTTCTTAGAATTTGTTAACAAAAATTCAAGTATTAGATGTTGTTCTAAATCCCTTCAGTGATATAAATAATTGTCTTTTATTGCTTAAGAGGCAATATTACATTCGAACCTTATTTTATGCAGTTGATGTTTGATTTAAAACAAAACAAAAAATTAGCCCTATATCATCCTAATTATCTAAGCTCAATGCTTAAAATCCATTTATGATTTTACTGGGGCAGATTTTAAAAGTCTTTCAATTTCATAGAAACTTTCAGAGGTCAGTTAACGTCAACATGGTCTGCAGATCACAAATTAGAGAATGAAGATAAAAAGTTTGTTTCCTTGATTCTTAGATCCATTCTTTTCACACGTTTTGGTTTCTAGATCTAATTGTGTCACAAAATCAATAAGCACATTTTATGTGGAGGGTTTTTTTTTCTCTAGAACATTGTAATAAAATCAACATAACATCTTATAAAGGATGATATCTTATTTTTATGGTTAATTAATTTTTATCATCTGTATTGAGATATAACTGACATATAACATTGTGTAATTTTAAGGTACACAACATGATGATTTGATATATATATGATGATTTGATATATATATGATGATTTGATATATAATCATATATATATATATGATTACTGCAGTGAGGTTAGGTAACATATCCATCACCTCACAGAGTTACCTTTTTTTGTGGTAAGGACTTTTAATATTTTTCTCTCTCTGTACCCTTGTGTTCATTGACACATTACTCACAATAGTCAACATATGGAACCAGACAAAATGACCAAAGACAGATTGATGGATAAAGAAAATGTTTTATATATATATATATATGTATGTATATATCTCACATATATATCATATTTATATCATATATATAGAACGTATATATATATATATATATATGAATATTTTTCGGCCATAAAAAAGAAGGAAATCCTGCCATTTGTGACAATATTGAGGAAGCTTGAGGGCATTATACAAAGTGGAATAAGTCAGACAGAGAGAGACAAATACTGTATAATCTCACTTTTATGTAGATTCTAAAAAACCCAAACTCATAGTAATAGAGAGTAGAATGGTGGTTGCCAGGGGCTAGGTGGTGGGAAAAACGGGGAGATGTTGATCAAAGTGTACAAACTTCCAGTTGCAAGATGAATAAGTTCTTAGGATCTAATGTACAGCATCTAATGTATAGCATGGTTAACAATACTGTATTTATACTTAAAAGTTGCTAAGAGATTAAATCTTAAAAGTTCTCACCACGCATACACACATAAGGTAATTTTTATTTTCGATGGTAAACGAAGTAGCAAGAAGTGTCTTCCTTAATAATTTCAGGAAGAGTCCTGGAATTGAATCTCACTGGCTGCTTTGTGTCATGTGTTCCTCTCTGACCCAAACGCTCTGATTGTGGGATGTGGGGCTGAACCAGCCAGGTCCTAGGCATGTGGCCACCACTGGAGGGACAACTCCATCCAAGCCTCACAAGCTGAGAGTGGGGCAGGAGCAACTCCCTTAAGGAAATATGAGGTCCTGATCCTGCAAGAAGATAGAAGCAATGCAGGGGTCAAACGTAATAGATGTTTATTAAATGCTTTGTCCTCTTTGTTCTGGCCCATAGAGTCTCTGTAACAATTCAGAAAATGCTCCTTTTTCCCAATTCTGTGTTGCAGTTTTGGTCACTTGAGCCAACTTTTCACAAAACCCTTTGTGAAAAACTGCACTTTCAACTTTATTTCTGTCTTCCTCTTGCACGTAACTCAGAACAGGTCCATGGAACTCATCTGGGAAACTCACAATGTTCTGACGCTTTCATTCACCCCATTTTCCCAAGATGCTTTTATGCCAAACTACTTCATCATTGGCTTCTCTCCCCCTCTTGCATAAGTCAACTCTGACAAAGGAACCCTGGTACATCGTTCATTAGACTTCACCTGTTGTGGGTTAAATTGTGTCCTCCAAAAAGATATGTTCAATACTAACCCCTTGGACATGTGAATATGCCCTTATTTGGAAATAGAGTTATTGCAAATGTAATCAGGTTGAGATGAGGTTGTATTGGATTGGGCTAGGCCCTATTGTAATGACTGATATCCTTATACAAAGAGGAAAATCTGCACACAGGGCTACACACAGAGGAGAGTGCCTTATGAAGATACAAAGACACAGAAGGCAAGGAGAAGGCCATGTGAAGACAGAGGCAGACATTAGAGTGAGGCTTCTATAGGCCAATAACTACTAGAAGCTAGGAGAGAGGCAGGAAAACAGTCCTTCCCTAGAGCATTCAGAGGGAGCATGGCTCTACTGACACCTTGATTTGGGACTTCTAGCCTCCAGAATTATGAGGCAGATTTCTGTTGTTTTATGTTACTCAGTTTGTGGTACTTTGTTTTGGCCACCCAAGGAAACTAATATACTGCCCAACTTTGTATCAGCATTTAGTTTCAGCAAGGATCCAACACTTCCTAAAATGTCAAAACTAAAGTGTGGAGAAGTAAAGAAATTATGCTAAATCCCATAGTGATTTAATAATGGCCAGGCCAGCACTAAGAACTTGCGTTCCTGTCTTCTTAGTCCACCGTTCCTTCTAACACTGGCTTCCTTAATGATTTCCTCCATAAGTCTAAAGAAGTTTGGATCAAGGCACAAGTCCAACACTGAGGTTAGCAGAGAAGCCCTCTGCCCATAGGCCAGTGGGAACCATTATCCATGAGAGCGAATCACTGAGCCTGATGTAGGAGATATGGCGTGAGGCATGGGATTCACCTTAGCTCCAGTGCATCACCTTTGGAGAGAGAGCAAAAGTAGATTGCAGTTGTATGAGAAGGGGAGGGTATTCCAAGAACAGCTTGAGTGCACCAGGTATCTGGGAAGTGTGTTTTTTGCCTTCAACAATAAATTTTTCAAAGAAAGGCTTAGCCTTTGGGGCATGAAGGAAAGGGTAGAGACAGTAGAACTTCTTTATCTGAAGGTGGTAGTTTTACCAGCCACCTGCAGAGTTTAGGGACATGTTGGGATTGGTGAGAATTACTGAGGCTAAGTGACCTGCCCTAGGAACTAAGTAATCACAGACGGGAGAGAGTATAAGCTGCAGTGATTGTTATTCAGGTCTGGGAGTTTGTAGTTTTATAAATGTCTCCCTAGAGTAGAAAGAATTTTTATTTGTAAGGTCCTACTAAAACCTGCCAGGACCACCTGCCTGTCATCCCTCTTGGGAAGAATAAAAAATAGATTTCTCCCTCCAGGGAAATGATTCTGTGCCTACAAGGAGTCCAAGCGTGTTATGATGAGGCTAAGTCATCTTGTTATTTCCCCAGGCGTGTTATGATGAGGCTAAGTCATCTTGTTATTTCCATTGACTCGTGAGCATGAGGTCCAGGATCCTCTCAATCTAGGTCTGTCCCATGGTCCTACCGTGGGTTCTGCCAGAGTCTCTGACTGGCACAAACTAAATGTAGTTGAGAATTCCACGGAGGCTGGAGTACACTGGTTAATACATTAAACATCACACAACTCTGGGATATAACTGAATTATTTAGTTTCATATTTGAATTGCCTACCCTAAAGAAATGCAGTGAACCTCCTAGCAGGAATCTAGGATAGTCATATTTTCCTGGATACTTTATACTCCTCTTTATGTATGGATGGTGGAGGATTTGAGGAGGAAAAACAGGCAAACCACCATGGCAAGAAATAAATGTGTAAAGTTGGAGGTAATGACTTTTTCTCCTCACTCGTCTTTTTCCCAGTCACGTGTTATTGCTTTGGTATGGTCCCTTTTGTTCACATTTAAAAATATATAGTAGAAGAGGATGGGAAAGCATGAAATGTTTTATTATCTAATAGAAGAAATTAGTTACTATAGAAATTATCTTCATGTGGCTGTTATTTTTAGGCAGCCACCCTTCAAACAGGAATCATCTGAGGTTTGTGGCCGTCAGCCATTCAAAGTACATTAGAAAATCTGCCATGTACACAGCCTTTGCTCCTTCCGTCAGGTCTGTGACAGGCAGACAAGGGGATGGGTGTTCGGCAGGTCGGTACTTGTCAAGTGAAGCTAGGACACCTTTCAGAGGAATTTAAATTGGATCAGTTTTTATCATTCGTTGCTTTATCTTTGATACTCTCCCAGAGAGTTATAATTAGAGATACATGAAAGAGAAATAACCTGAAAAACTTGCTGATGGACGAACTCTACCCATAGGTATAGTGCATTTATAAAAATTCTTTTTGATACATAGACATATATTTATATGGCATCCTTGTCCCTTTTCAGATATATTCTAGAAAGGCAACCTTGCCTACAGAAGTTGTTCTTAAGAGAAATTTGATGGAGGCTTCACGATATGGCGTTACAATAGGTAACTGCTTGTGTGTTAGGACTTCAGGGAATCCTACCCTCCCTCAGTATAGTATCCCTTGCCCCTACCCCCATTATAGCACCTAAAGGTCTAAATATCCCCATAGGAAAAGACATTGTGAAACTGAGAAGCCATGACCATCTATGAACATAGTCTTTTATGCTCTGAAACAAATCAATTTAGATGACACCCTAAACTAGGAAAATACTGACATGTTTTAGATCTTATATAACAATGATGGGGAAAATTTCCATTTTCATCCATGCCTGCTAGAAAGATCCACCATTAATGAGAAGTCTATGAAATAATTTTGCTTTGTCACAGATCACATGTAAGACAGTTGTTTTGTGTGTGGGGGGGGTTGTTTTTTTTTGTGGTACACGGGCCTCTCACTGTTGTGGCCTCTCCCATTGTGGAGCACAGGCTCCGGACGCGCAGGCTCAGCGGCCATGGCTCACGGGCCCAGCCACTCCGCGGCATGTGGCATCTTCCCGGACCGGGGCACGAACCCGTGTCCCCTGCATCGGCAGGTGGACTCTCAACCACTGCGCCACCGGGGAAGCCCTGTAGGGCAGTTTGGTTTTTTTCTTTTTTCTTTGTTCCATGCCTGTGTGTGCTGGGGCTGGTGTTGGGCTATGCCTCTTCCTCATCCTGAGCATTGAGGGTTCTCATGCTCATGATCTTCTGCTTCTTATTTTCTGTATTCATAAGAAGGTGTCAACTTAGAACAATACTATAAGATGTTACCCTTGCAGGAATGGTTGTTGATTTCTAAAGAGCTAGAATCAAAGATTCCATCTGCTCAGGTTCTTTGACTCAGAGTTGTTAACCAGCGTCGAAGGCTGCAGAGGTGAGGGGCAACTGGAATGCTCTAAGAGAGAATAAGCTTCTGTTATCCTTGGTCAACCTGCTGGATGTTTCTTCAAGCCTGTCCCAACAGAGTTAGTGTAGAGACAAGTGTTGGCATTGGTGGCTTTGTAGAAGCTCACGTGGACACTTTTGGGCCACTATCATTCATGTGAAGATATAGGTCCTTAGACCTGGATTGACCCTCCTGAGCCTCCTTTAAGTTTTCTATGGCTTCAATTAAAAAACATTGACCTCTCTTCTGCCACTGGCACTTATTTTTTTCTTTCCCCAACCCACGAATCATTCTTTTTTAATTATCCTCAGTAGCATATGCACTAAAATAGTAGAATATATACTAAATCCTTGGGTTCATAGAGAAAAACTGTGCAAATATAGTTTCACTAAAGTTGAACTGAATCTGTGGTCAGGAAGTGATTATTAGAACTCCTTCTTGCTACTCAGTACCTAAAGTTCTGATATGTAATCTGCACAGCTTTATTTTAAGGAAATGATCCATTGTACCTGTCAGCTTCACTGTTCTAAGTGGGGCTAGAACACGTCATACACAAGAGCTGAATTGAATTCTTTCTTGTGAAGAGGTAACAACTCAGGAAGACCTCAGCTGAATTTCATACATATCCATTTTTGTAATTGAAGTATAGTTGATTTACAATACTTTGTTTCAGTTGTACAGCACAGTTATACGTATATATGTATATATGCAGTTATATATATGTATGTGTATGTATGCATATATGTACACATATGTACATATATGCATATATGTGTGTGTGTGTGTGTGTGTGTGTGTGTGTGTATTCTTCAGATTCTGTTCCCTTATAGGTATTACAAAATATTGAGAATAGTTCCCTGTTCTATACAGTAGGTCCTTGCTGGTTATCTATTTTATATATAGTAGTGTGTATACGTTAATACCAACCTCCTAATTTATCCCTCATACATATCCATTTAATCAGTTATGTGACTTAGGAGAAGTAATAAGTTATCATCTAGTCTTAGTTTTCATGTATGTAAAATGAGAACAGTAACTTATGAAATTGTTTAGGGGATTTATTAATTTGGGGTAATAGAAGTAAAGTGGCTATCACAGTCTTGGTATAGGTTGGATGCTTAGTTAACATATGTGCTTTTTGACTTGTTGGACTGTATGCTCTGTGAAGAATAGATTTATGTTTTCTGTTCCTCCTGTGGCTTCCCACAGTATATTATAGTGATCTACATGTGGCAGTTAATGTTTACTGAATGGTACTATCTGATTAGTATGGAATTCAGTGAATGAAGGTAAATGGTTGGCTGGGCCCAGCCACTGTGGACTTGGCAGTTGCGTATCTCTCAGAACAGAAGTACCCAGAGGAAGCCTGATGTCTATTGCAGCCATGAACACCAGTGTGTGATTAAAGTTAAGTGCTAACAACAGAATCCAAGGTTTTTGTTTATGCTGAGCTTGTGCTTTGATGTGATCCTAGTTAGAGTCAGGACAAGGGCAGCACAAATGAGTGACTGAAAGAATTTATTGACTGAGGAGATGTAATCTACAGATTTATGGCGAGATAGATGCAACTTGATTTATAGAGGAAAACTGCACCTGCCCCTCACTGGTGTTAAGCTCTAGGTAATAGGACACCCAGCATCCCTCCGTAAAGACTGCTAAGTTTCTGAGCCAGTTGTCAAACATTGTAAATCATGGAGACCCGTGCCGTGTCTTGCTCAAAGATATAAACTAAACAAGCACAAGCATAAGACAATAAATAAGCAGCATATGGACATTACATGTAAGAATAGAGGTCATCCATGCTGTGTGGCAGTGAGGGCTCAGAGGTCATTGTAGTTTGATGGCCATCGAGTGTAGTTTAGAGCTCTGTGTGTTTCCTGCCGCTCTTCTCAAGGTGGCCCGGGAAAGGAGCTGAATTTTCCTGAAGGTTTTATTTTGACTAATTAATGACATAAACTTGGAGGTATGAAGCGCAGCAGAAGCCATCTATTGTTTTAATTGCTTCTGACCTTAATATTTTCAATGCCATGAGGATATGTTCTCTGACTGGCCGAATGATGCCTTTCCACAGGTGGTCAATCCATAAAGTAAGAGTCTGTCTTTTAAAACGAGCTCATGGGTTAACCCTGAACCAAAAAAAAAAAAAACCCATAAATCCCTTACAACTTTGTATCTAAAATACTTGCCCAGCCCTGCAATATTCTAAGGGAGCTCGGCTCCATCTTGTGGCCTAAAACCACGTGTCCACTTGTTCCATCCTTGGCCACTTAAGAGGAGCCAGTCTTTTGCCAACTACACCTTGAGCCTTGTATTCTTTTTGTCTCACTACTATTTGTTGGGAAATAGGCATGTCCCTGGCAAACTGAGAGGGGTACACCTGGCTTTGTTACTCTCATGCTCCCAAACTTATCTCTCTCCCCTCCTCTTGCGGGAAGAGTGGTGGGGTACCACAGTCTTCTGCTGTGAATTCAGTGGTCTCATGCTATCTTCCTAAAAGTCTCTTATTTATTTATTTATTTTTACCTGTCCCAAGGAATAAATGGTCATTTCTTAAGATGCTATTATGTAATGAGATTGGTTTTGTTTAAAAAAAAAAAGAATTAAAGGAATTAAATCCGTTGACTGAATTTGGAGAATTAAAGGATGGACGGTAAAATATGAGATCCATGGAAAGTAGGCCTAGTTTTTAGAAGTGATATCTGAGGGCCAGAGATGGAAAACTCACAAACAAAAGGGTTGCATCTCATTCTCAGTCACTTTTTAAAGCTTACGTGGCTTTTTAAAATGTAAATTAATTCCCATCATTTAAAAATAGAGAGATGTCATATAAAAAACAAACATAACTTGCATTTCTGGCTTCTTAGTCAAAATTGGAAGATTTGACAACATAGGGTTCACATTTCCTTGTGGTAACAGTCAATGGAAACTGAATAATAGTCAAACACTTTAAAGCAAGCACACATCTTCCGTTTTACCACAGACTGCACCACTCCATACAGTCTTGTGGTCGACCCATATCCTTCAATTTGTACCTGCTTGACTCCTGTGACATTGAGTTTGTGACTCTGTAGGCTTGTAGCATGTAAGACCCATTCACGTCCTTATTATGGTATAACTTTGGGCCTAGTCCCACAGTACATTTTTAAAAACTGAGTAATTGTCCAGGGACCCATGTCTAGCCAGGGTGGCGAGTGCAGCCCAAAGATATCCTGTCTTCACAGGGCAGCCTGACCTGGAAATCTCAGAGGAATGAAACAGGGAGATCTCAGTGCCTGAAACAGTGACCTGGGATATGTCAAAGCATAGATGTATTTCAGCTTAGTACAGAGTAACAAGAATGTCAAAAACAACAACAAAAAGAAAATGGGGATTTATCTATGTTTAGGCTATTTCTGTGAGTCTTCATTTATTTGTTCTGGTTTACTGTTACCATTGGACATATGCTATTTATTACTCCATTTGATTATGCCTGGCCACTCTAACTCCTAAATTGTAAACTCTTAGAAGACAGATTTTCTGTTCCATTTCTTTTCCCTTTTGTCTTTCCTTTCCTCTTCTCATCTCCCCATTTCCCATAAAATAAAACACATAAAAATAATACATGGGGCTTCCCTGGTGGCACAGTGGTTGAGAGTCTGCCTGCTGATGCAGGGGACACGGGTTCATGCCCCGGTCCGGGAAGATTCCACATGCCGCGGAACGGCTGGGCCCGTGAGCCACGGCCACTGGGCCTGGACGTCTAGAGCCTGTGCTCCGCAACGGGAGAGGCCACAACAGTGAGAGGCCCGCGTACCGCAAACAAACAAAAAACAAACAAACAAAAATAATAATACATGCTTTAGAGTTAGCTGTAGGTACACAAATAAAAGTTTCATCAGTTTCCTAGCTGCTGCTTCTTTTCCTTTGCTGGATCAGGATGGAATCCCATGAACCTTTTATTCTTTCTCATTTTAGGATTTAGAATGAGACAGCGTCACGTCCTCATGGAGTCCACAGGGCCTGCAGGGCACTGCCCTCACCTGGTAGAATCTGTTCCTTGTGAGGATCCAGTGTGTTATCAGTGGCTGACATCTGAAGGGATCTGTATCCCTGATCGTGGCAAGTGTGGCCCCGGACATCGCATCCTGAAGGCTGTCTGCCAGAATGAGCAAGGTATGACTCAAAGAAACATGAGGATTGTTAAGTAATATCTGCCAAATAACACGTCACCACTCTCAGGCCATCTTCCCCAGGGAGAGAAACACAGTCTTTCCTATTCTTGAATATTCACGTTTAAGTCAAGTGACCTATTGCTGCAAAGTAAGCTGCTTTGACTTAATACAGGGCCAAGTATTCCATGACAAAAGAACACTGTCTGATTATACCTAAATATAATACAGTGAACCCAGAGCATTCTCTGGAGTTTTTAATTCATTAAGACAAACAGAATACAGAAATTGGCTGGAGAGTCTTCAACTTATCAGTACAAAACAAGTTTGATTTGCCTTTATTGATGTTGATATGTAACATGCTTTTATATATTATTAACAAATACTGCCTTGTAAAGATTCCAGGGCTACAGCTCCCTCCGAGTAAAAGAAAGAAAATAAAAAGTGCTAAGCTGTATCTTTTCAATTCTATAACATTAGATTAGAATCAGTTCTAGACATAATCCTTACATTTCTAAAGAACCGTTTTAAAATATAAGTTGTCAAGATTTACAAAACTATTAACAGTGGTGTCTTTCCTTCATCACCAAGCTTCTGGTGTGATGGTTGTGTGAAATGAAGGGTGATTTAGAAAATATGTAAGTCACATGGAGATGAGAAAAGTGACATTTAAATAGAGTTAAAAAAAATTCGGTCTTTTGGAAGAGTATCGAGTATGTCTATTAATCAGTTCTGCCATGAGAAGTCATAATTTATAATGCTCTTGGTGTGTGGAGTGAAATGTTTTGACTTATGGAGTAAAGAAATCTATAGAACAGAAGGAAATTTCAAAGTGGATTCAGAATGGATATTACCATCCACACAGGGTTAACATTCAGCAATGCATTTCCTGTTCCCTTCCTTCATCTCTCCCCTTCTCTCTCTCTCCTTCCCCACCCTCCAACACTTCTTTCTTTCTTTCCTTCTTCCCTCTTCTTTTTATCCCTCCCTCTCTCCCTCCATCCATTCTTCCTTCATTTTTTTAAATCATTACCTTACTTAGACAAATATATGTTTTATCAGGTGATGTAATTGATTACCTCATGAAGCCAGGTAGTTGTTTAATTAAGTAGGGCCACACCAGATTATATTAGCTACAGTCCTTTTTGACTAAAATAGTTAACACAGTGGCTTCTAATATTACTGAATAATTTTTGAATTGTGGTGACATGGGTGAAATTTATTACCAGCAGCTCATAAGATCACTTTTTTGAATTCAAGAAAAGTAGTATAGATGTTTAAAACCTGGGCTCTAGTGTCAGGCAGGTTGGAATTTCCAGTCTGCTACTCTTCTGCTAGATAATATCAGGAAAATTATTTAACTGTGGAGGCATCCTTTCCTTCAGCTGTAAAAAAATTCTCAACTTGTGAGAATTAAATTACTTACATAAAAGTGATTAGTGAAGTGTCTGGCACATAACCATTCAAAATAAGCTATGAGCTTATTTAGTTGTAATGCACATTTATTACGTTCTCTGTCCTGGGGGATTTGTGCAAAGAGCATTCTTTTAAAAAATGAAATAAATGAAATGAAAATAATAATGAGGATTAGAATAACCATATTAGTTCGTTTTCCCAACCTCCAGCTGTGGAAACAAAATCATTTGTTTGGTTGAGACCCAATGACAAATGACTGTAAGGCTTTGTCATCCCATAGCAGGAACTGGAGAATTTACAAGGCTGTCATACTATGGCCACAGGGCCAGGAACTTCTTTCACAATGTGTACTGTCCCTTCTACAGTATTGCAGAGTGTGAGATTCTGATTTATAGTTAGAAATATATATTTGGGCCGTGTTCTGGCACACAGCTTCTAAAACCACTGGGATTTCCTGAGGAGTAAGAACAGTGGGAGTAGGTTTTGTTATAATGTTTGGTCTCTGGCCCTCTGTCCCTGAAATGACTTCCATGAAGGTGAAATTGGTGTCTTGTTATTCACATCAAGCCCCTTTCTACCACAACTGGGTTTATATGAATGAGATGACTTTTGGAAAGTACCTAAAGGTGGGGCTGGTTGCACAGGAACCAACTGTGAATAGAGGGCAGGAACTTTCAATCCTACCCCCTGATATGGGGGGAGGGGAGGGACGGGAGGCCGAATCAACCACTAATGGCTCGTGAGTTAATCAATCATGCCTACGTAATGAAGCCTCCATAAAAACCCAAAGGACATTGTTCAGAGAGCTTCTGTGTTGGTGAATGCGTGGAGATTTAGGAAGAGCAGCACAAGGAGGCTCCTTGCCCTTTCCCATACCTTGCCCTGTGCATGTCTTCCATCGGATTGTTCCCAAGTTTTATCCTATTATAACAAACTGGTTATCTAGTAAGCAAAGTGGATTTCCTGAGTTCTGTGAGCCTCTCTAGCAAATTAATGAAACTCAAGAAGGGGGTCATGGGAACTTCTGATTTATAGCCAGTTGGTCAGAACTACAGGGAACAACTTGGACTTGTGACTGGCATCGTGAGTTGGAGGAGGTCATTGGAACCCCCAATTTGTAGCCAGTTGGTCAGAAGCACAGGTAACCGGGGCTTGAGATCGGTGTCTTAAGCGGAGGGCGGCCTTATGGGACTGAGCCCTTTACCTGTGGAATAGGATGCTACCTCCAGATAGGTAGTGTCAGAATTGAGTTGAATAGTAGGATAACCAGCTGATATTGGAGAATTCGCTTAGTGTAAGGTGGGGAAATAACCCCCCCCAACATACGCACACATTGTGATTGAACGTAGAACACTTTTTTACAGAGCTGTCAACTCTACCATTTTATAGAAATTCTACAGTTTTATTGCTATTCGTGTGAAATAACTAATTTTCAGCATTGACCTACCCTCTCAATTTTTATGGCATAAGTAGGAATTACTACTGGTTCAGATCAGTTTCATGAAGTCTTTGTGGGTTTTGTGGGGTAACAGCCACAGCTGTGGTTACAAGAACATACTGGCCTCCTGATGACTGAAGCAGTCTTTTGTCCAGTGTAAAATTGAAAATGTGATCTGGTTGCACTTTTTGAAGTTCAGCTTCTATGAGGGTGTGGATGATTGATGATCAAAGTTTGCCAGAGAAATGCTCCCGTTTGACCCTCTACATATCATCATAGCATTTCCTTAGTTATAGGAATTGACAGAACTGTTGACACATTTAAATGCTTGGTGAGAAAAAAAGGACTGAGATCTATTTAATGAATCTCCTGTGATTTTTTCTTGTAACTTTTGATACTTTCCTTTTCATCACTCTGAGTTTATTAATTGTTTCATAGGCCTTTTATTTCAGAGTTTATTCATCCGTAAATGGATGAGACCAAAAGAAATAAATTTTTTTTATTAAAAAATCAAACAAACTCATATTAGATCTCATTGGACTTGAGCCTTGCTATAATTTCCAAGGTTACTTGCTCTGTCCTTTATTTAAAGGCTTGTCCATATTGACTCACTCCAGGTATCCCTTATGCCAAAAGGAACATTCAGTATCCTTGCAAAATGTCTACAACCCATTCAGATAGCAGATCCAAGAGGTTCTCTCATAGCCATGATCAAGATTCTGTATGACTCTTAAAAAAAATTTTTTTTTTAATTTTCTTTATTTTTTTGGCTGCGTCAGGTCTTAGTTGCAGCATGCGGGATCTTTCATTGTGGCTCATGGGCTTCTCCCTAGTTGTGGCGTGCGGGTTTTCTCTCTCTAGTTGTAGCATGTGGGCTCCAATGCACATGGGCTCTGTAGTTGTGGCACGTGGGCTCCAGAGCACGTGGTCTCTGTAGTTTGCAGCATGTAGGCTCTCTAGTTGAGGTGCGTGAGCTCAGTAGTTGTGGCATGTGGGCTTAGTTGCCCCACAGCATGTGGGATCTTGGTTCCCTGACCAGGGATCAAGCCTGCGTCCCCTGAATTGCAAGGTGGATTCTTTTACCACTGGACCACTGGGGAAGTCCCAAGATTCTGTAGGACTCTTGACAGTGCCTTGTGGAGCGTAACTCCTGCCACTGGAAAGACATGTTTCTCTTCCTCAGAAGCTCCTTTATACCACTAGCTTGGGAACTTAAAATTACACAATCTATGCCACATTGAAGCTAGGAAGTAACTGGAAATAGCAGTTTTGATATACGTAAATCTTGTGAGTTAGTTTAAGAATGTGATCTACTTCAGACTACTTAAAATTCAAGTAGTCATCTATGAATTTCTACAGCTATCTCTGTAAATATATAGTATTTTGACCCATTCTCTATTTGATTTATTAGTGATACTCTTCAATCAGTCTCACTAAAGTTGCTATTTCTCACCCAGCCTGTAATTGTAGCAAATAATCTGTTAGTAATGTTTATTTTCATTAAGAAAATTGTATTACAGATTACATGAATGAGTATTCTGGTTTGGAATCTGATTTCCAGTACTTTGATTGGTGAATTAGCTTTGATTTCTCTCCTCTGCATGTCTAATCATTAGTATGGGTCAAAAGGAGTTTACTAAGTATAGAGTACCTATAGGTTTTTCTTGTCTCATTGACAAGTAGGTTTCCTACATTTCAAAGGGGGCGTTTGAGTTTCTATAGAAATTTTTTTTTGAGGAAAAAAACTTTATTTTTTAATTTTTTAAAACATCTTTATTGGAGTATAATTGCTTTACAATGGTATGTTAGTTTCTGCTGTATAAGAAAGTGAATCACCTATATGTATACATATATCCCCATATCCCCTCCCTCTTGTGTCTCCTTCCCACCCTCCCTATCCCACCCCTCTAGGTGGTCACAAAGCACCGAGCTGATCTCCCTGTGCTATGCGGCTGCTTCCCACTAGCTATTTATTTTACATTTGGTAGTATATATATGTCCATGCCACTCTCTTACTTTGTCGCAGCTTACCCTTCCCTCTCCCTGTGTCCTCAAGTCCATTCTGTACATCTGCATCTTTATTCCTGTCCTGCCCCAGGTTCTTCATAACCATTTTTTTATTTCATATATATGTGTTAGCATACGGTATTTGTTTTCCTCTTTCTGACTTACTTCGCTCTGTATGACAGACTCTAGGTCCATCCACCACACTACAAATAACTCAATTTTGTTTCTTTTCATGGCTGAGTAATATTCCATTGTATATATGTGCCACATCTTCTTTATCCATTCATCCGATGATGAACACTTAGGTTGCTTCCATGTCCTGGCTATTGTAAATAGTGCTGCAATGAACATTGTGGTACATGACTCTTTTTGAATTATGATTTTCTCAGGGTATATGCCCAGTAGTGGAATTGCTGGGTCATATGGTAGTTCTATTTTTAGTTCTTTAAGGAACCTTCATACCATTCTCCATAGTGTCTGTATCAATTTACATTCCCACCAACAGTGCAAGAGTGTTCCCTTTTCTCCACACCCTCTCCAGCTCTACAGAAGTTTAAAAATATTTTGTTCTAGTTCTGCAAAAACTGCCATTGGTAATTTGATAGAGATTGCATTGAATCTTTAGATTGTCTTGGGTGGTATGGTCATTTTAGCAATATTGATTCTTCCAATCCTAGAGATTATCATACTAAATGAAGTAAGTCAAACAAAGAAAGACAAATATCATATGATATCACTTATATGTGAAATCTAAAAAAAATTATAGAAAAGAACTTACTAATGAAACAGAAATAGACTCACAGACAGAGAAAACAAATTTATGGTTACTAAAGGGGAAAGGGGAGGGAGGGGGGAGGGAGGGAAGGATAAATTAGGAGTTTGGGATTAACAGATAACACTACTATATGTAAAATAGATAAACAACAAGGTCCTACTGTATAGCACATTCAGTTACATACATACATATATATGTGTAACTGAATCACTTTGCTGTACACTGGAAACTAACACAACATATTAAATCAATTATACTTCAGTAAAAAGGCGGGCATTTGAAAGTAAATGGAGTGTGATCCAAACTGCATGCTGACATATTTTTCCCTTAGATTTTCAAGTTAATTCACTGTTTTCAACTTTCTTTCTGTTTCTCTGACATGTAACTGGTTTATTGTTGCTAGGTTTCACTGGCAATAGATGAAGGTTTAGCATCAGATGACATCTTCCCAGAGCAGGTTGGGAAGATCCCCATAATGCCAGGGCAGTGGACAGCATTCCCAGTGGCTGGCAGGTGACCACTATTTATCATTGTTCATGTCTCCAGGATGCAAAGTGGGTAGACACCGCAGAGTCATTGCATAAACACCAGACTGCCCACTGGTGTGGTCGAACCCTGAGTACTCGCCACATATTTTGCTCCATAAGTTACCAAATAAGCTGTCTTTAAAAAGTGTCTGTATATTTCATCAAGCATCTTTATTCAGAGATAATACAGTGTACATTCTGCACTTGTAGAAAACTAATACCCATGCTGGAGAAGAGTGTAATACATCAGGAAGAACAAGGTTCACACACTGACAGGTACAAGGAGTTAAGAGTTTTCTGGTACCTCTTCACCACTCCCTTGCATGCAAGGTTTATTATTTTCACAGTTCCACTGACCTTCTCCATGCAAATATTTTCCTTAAGTGGTATATATATTTGCACAGAAAGCATGAGGAATGATTTTCCATCATTAAGGGGGACTTGGCTTTTCCTTTTAGAGGCATTTTTTTTTTGAGTTCTTGCCTTGTATCATTAACCATGAACAATCCAAAAATGTGATCTTTAATCTTAGCTAAAATGGCATTTGTTTGCAATCCTTAACAACCATAAGTGCCTTTTCTGGGCTGAATCTAATTGGTGGAAAGCATGCTAGAATAATCATTTACCTGAGTTGGATTAAAATGTTTAAACATGTTTTTAAGTCTGTGATTGAGTTGGAAGTTTTGTTTTGTTTATTTTTATCTTTAAATCTCAAGAAATGTTCTTGGGCTGACCTGTGAGAATAAGGTCAGACTCCATTCATATGGGAAATTGTTGATTGGAATATTTTGTGATTCACCAGAACAATAAATAGAACCCCTGTTGTGTTTTCAACTCATTATTTTTTAAACCTTTTGATCATGTTGTATCTCATATTGGTCAATAAGTACTGCTTTACTTCTCTGTATATATTTTTCTTTTTTTAACAAGACTTTCTAACTACTGTTTCAGCACAGTATTTATTTTCTTGTATTTTAGGAAGAACAAGGGATAGGTTATTCATCAGGTATTTGATGTATTTGCCATTCAAGTATATTCCTGCAATAAATCAACCTATTTAAGAGACACCACACAATGAGAGCCATGATAGAGAATACAGTGCCTCTAAATTAAATTTCAAATATGCGTCTTCTAAATGTTTTGAACAATGGCAGCTTCGTTCAAATAAGTATACAGTTTATTAAGATATGCATTTTGGAAACAATAATAGTAATTGGGATTTTATTTTTTAAAAAGTAACTATCATTTTCTTCTTAATCTCTTAATTTTTTGTTTCTATTTTTAGTTTTTAAAAAAACACAACAAAACACTTAACCTTTGCCTAAGGTTTGGGAATCTTTGCCCTATGCTGCCAGGTGTTCAGAGGAATTCACAAGAGAGGGGAATAAATATGGACATGCATTTTATATTAGCAATGTAAATTCAGAGAAATGGCTTTTTAGAGTACTCAGACTTAGCAAGTACTACTGTGTCCTGCCCATCTCCTATTGGCAATTTACCATTTCTGTGCACGCCAGCCAGAAATTCAACTGACACCACCTGCATCTCTTTGCCTAAGGAATTTCTTCAGCCACTGCAGCCTTCTTTGCCCATTTATGCAGTTAGAAGTGCCAGGGAGTTAACAATGCCAGGGATCAACCTTCAAGCAGTGATTGAGAGTTGATGTATAAATACCAACTGCCTTGTCCCTCAGATGGAATAACCTTGAAGTATATATTCTGTGCTGTGTCATAGAGTTCCCAGTGAGATGAAACGCCACTTACTGATGGTCTGATTTTTTAAATTGTACACACTTTATCAGCCTCCTTCCCTTTCCTGTCTCACTCCCCTACTCTTGCACTGGTTCCCTGGCATTATTCCCCAATAAATACAATAAATACGTGCCCATAAATCTTTATCACAGAGTTTGGTTATGGTACATCTCAAACTAAGACAAGGATGCTTGGAAAGATACTTAGTGGATCCACTATTGTAGGAGATACAGGGTTCAATTCAAATCATACCATAGTGATGATGACATTTAAAAATCACCTTACAAGGAAGAAATGATACAGTCTCTTATGAGATTTCATTCAATATTTTGAGAAACTCTGACTATTTATCAATTGCTGGGTAATATCTGAAGGGCTTCAATATACTGCTTCTTTCCTCCCTTTGAAACATAAAAAAAACAAAAAACAAAACAACACTGTTGAATCCTATTTCTTTCCCAGTTAGGCAATGCTAGTAACTTATACCATCCTCCTGAGTCTTGTTTTCCAACAGTCGAGTCATTTTATGACTCTCAGGGGAGGACTAGGTTATTCATATTTTCATTTTGTAGTGATTCCAGAGGGTATTGGAATGTTTCTGAATAACAACGAGACCATCAGACTTTTTCGGATGTTAACAGACTTATTGGTGTTGGGGGGACATGTGGCTTTATCTCCTCTCTTCTAGAGCAGTGGTTCTAAAATGATGGTATATATCAGAATCACTCAGAGAGGTTATAAAAGCACAAAAGTCTGCCACCCACCCCGCACTCCAGAGTTTCTGACTCAGTACCTCTGAGATGGGGCTCAAGAACTGATATTTCTAACAAGTTCCCAAGGGATGCTGACGATGCTGGTCCAGGGACCATAATTTGTGAAACACTGTTCCAGGCAGAAGGGGGCCTGTGGGCAGCCTCATCACATTAGTACGTAATGGAGGTAGGCTAGAACAGTGAAAGGCATATCTTACACTTCATCATAATCAGCAGTGGTATTGATTCTAATCTGTCATTTCTTCTTTCCTGCCGGGGAAATTATTCTTGAAATCCATGAAACAGATTACTGTCTTTCCAGAAGGAAGCAGTGAGTAAATATTCTTTTATTTCTTTATTGTTACCTAGATGGATTACTAGAAGATCAAATAGTGGAAAGCAATAGTGTACTCTTGCAGAAACAGAAGACAAATAATATGTGAGATGAGTTATTTAGGCTTAGAGGAGAGAATTTTCATTTTCAGCAAGCTATCTTTCTCCAACCACCAACTGATAGCAGTTTGGTGTCAGTGTCCTTACCGAAGGAAGTGTGGTGATGACAAATATGTTGTATTAAATTTTGATGAACCTGACATTGCAGTTGAAAGTGCCAATAAGATCAGGCTGCTATTCACACTACAGGAATCAGACTCTAAAGGAGAGTAAATTTGAGAGTTCCTGTAGCCAAGTTCGTCATTCCCTTTCATTTAGATGTCTTGCAGTGAAATTAAAGGTGAAACTTTAATAATGTTTGGCAATGAGGGGATCCAAAAGAGAAAAATAGACTCATTCTCATCAGACTTTTCCCATCCCTGTTTGACGGGAAGGTGGGGAGTAGATGTAAGCTGGTGAATCAATTTAAATGCTAAAGAGAGAGGAACCGCAATGTAGTTTTAAATATGTTTACTGTATGTTGTATGTCGATAAACAGGTATTGTATTTTAAATTATATCCTCTTTCCACTCTGTTACCTACCTACCTAGACATGGCAAGATAGCTTTTGTCTCTTTTCTCTTTTGCTGAGATGCCTAAAGAAATGACTGTATTCACATCACTACCCAGCAGTATTCTATAATCAGACTAAATACAGTCTGATTTCTCCAGATTTATAATACTTAGAAATAGCTTAGAGTAAATTGCTTCCTGAGTGTGCCTAAGTCTCTCATAGAAAGACTGTCTCCTTTTTCTCTCTCTTCTGAAATTCTCACTAGGCAGTCTACTTTCTGTTCCCATTCCTTATGATTCAAAAAGGAAAATAAATCTTAAATTGTACTGATACTTCAAAATGTAGTTCACATGATTAAATGGTCATCCCGACCTTTCAGTGGGAATTAATGTGAGACTGTCACCCTTCCCATTACTTTCAACTTTCTGGACATGCTCTGAGTTTCCCTATTGCATTGTGTATTCCACTAGTTTTACTAACAGGGATTAGTTATAACATTAGTCACAGAGATATAATTTTGCTTTGTCATTCTGAAATGCATTTTAAAGTGGTATATGGCTGTTTCAAATGGCCTTTGACTGGTTACTCCTGACATACCATCTTTCTACTTTCTCCTCTATGTAGACATAGGAAAAGTAAAGAACATGGATTAAAACACACTTCTAGTATGATGGAGTAATTTCCACTGGTAAGATAGCCAATATGACTCAATTAGTAAATGCAATCAGAGGATAACCTGTGCTGTCTGTACCCATTTGAGTGTTTTCAGGAAAACATAATGAAGCAAAACTTTCCTGGATAGGCTAATCCATCCCACACAAAACCAATTAGAAGAACATTTTACTTAAGAACGTTTTGCATTTCTAAATTAAAATAACTTATACATATACTTTAACTGATTGATGATTCAAAATTAAGAATTCATAGTGTATAACCCTTTGTGCTGTGTTGTTCATTCCATACTTAGTGAGTTGTATGCACTTAGTGAGTTGTGTGCTATGCCCAAACAATGACATAATTTTCCGTGGAGAGATATCTAAGAAGTAGAAATAAAAAAATGTTTAGAGAAATCATACATTTTGTATCAAAGAAACATAAACTAAAGAAAAAAGTAGTTTGAAAGTTAATTTAGGAATATCTTAAGACCATGATAGTTCTCTTACTGCATTGGTAGATTTCAGTCAACAACAAGCATCTAGGAAATCCATAGCTCACCATAAGTGCTGCCTCTATCTGTTACCTCCATGGTAATTTGCCTCCACAGTCATGATCATGTTATCCCCCTGTCTGAGATGCTCATCCACTTCTTCTTCCTTTGGCTAATTCTTACTCATCCTTTAACAACTTCAACTGATGTCTTACAGGAAACCATCTCTCCACTCCCACTACACCTCTTTAGGCTGGTCTAGAACCTCAAGTGAATATTATAGTACCATCTACCTCAGATTCTTGTCACAGTCAATTATGATAATTCCATTTCCTTTATAGATGATTGGTTCAGAAATGTGTCAATTTAAATCTGTTTGGACCAATGAGATGTGAGAAGAGGGACATGACTAAGGCAAGGTATTTCACTTGCTGCCACGATCCATTGTATGGTCTGGCTTCAGGATGAAGGCACTGCTGCGTACAGTAGGGTAGAGATGTAAAGATACTCTGAGTCCTGGAAGACATTGTTCAGCTGCTGAATCAACAGTCTGAGCCCTGGCTGTAATGTTAGTCAATAGATTTCCTTATTATAAAGCCAGTTTCTATCAGAGTTTGTATCAGCTGTTGCAGAAATCATCCTACTTGATGGGGTGACTGTCTTCTGTGTTCTCGTTAACACTTTGTGATTCAGTTATCAATGTCTTTACTACATTATATTGAAATTATCTGGGCTTCCTTGGTGGCACAGTGGTTAAGAATCTGCCTGCTAATGTAGGGGACATGGGTTCAAGCCCTGGTCTGGGAAGATCCCACATGCCGCGGAGCAGCTAAGCCCATGCGCCACAACTACTGAGCCTGCGCTCTAGAGCCCGCGAGCCACAACTACTGAAGCCTGTGCTCCTAGAGCCCGTGCTCCGCAACAAGAGAAGCCACTGCAATGAGAAGCCCACGCACCACAACCAAGAGTAGCCCCTGCTCGCCACAACTAGAGAAAGCCTGCACACAGCAACAAAGACACAATGCAGCCCAAAATAAAAAAAAATAAAATAAATAAAAAATAAATAAAAAAAGAAATTATCTGCTTACTTATCGGTTTTTCCCATTTGCTTCTTAACTTCTCAAGTACAGAGACCTTGACTCGTTCCTTGTGTTATTCTTGGCATGATGCCAGAGTGTCTGGCATAGTAGAATGTACTCAATAAATATTTATAGAACTTAGTTACTTCAGTTGATTTGCACAGCAGCCCAATTGGGAATTATAATTATTATTTCAATTTTATTGATGAGGATGTTTTAGCCCAGAGATGTTGATAGCCCAGTGTTACTCAACCAGTCAGTTCTAACACCAGAATTTTGAATTCCAGACCTAGGATTCCTAACCAGTAGTTGTTCTACCGTTTCAGTGTCAGCAAATACATATCACATGTACCAACAACACTGATGTTGCCACGTCTCAGACCCACCCAGTAATTTTCATTGGTTAAGATGTTATTTTTTGTTAAGTGAGGCTTGGGCTGAAATTCATTCTCAAGGCAGCAGTAAAGGCAACCACTGCCGGCTGACTGGTGTAGGTCCACAACATGAAACCCATTTCTATATGCACACTAAGCATATTGACTCTCTCCCCTGGTGTGAGCTAACAGCAAGAGAGAGATCACTGGATACAATGAAAACATAAAGCCGACACACGTTTCCTGTTTTCATCTGGCACAAATTGTCTTGGAGTTTGACATATAGGACTTAGTTATCTGGTTTTCCCTGGTAACTTTAATTCTAATCCTGATTGTATTCAGACAGCTAAGCAGAGTAGAATTTATTCATCAGACTAGACTGAGAGTACAGAGAGAAGCAGATTCTCTGAAAAAGGAGATATGCGAAACTATAAAGGAGAAAGTAGAAGACAGCTCTTCAGGGACAACCAGCTTTTCACTGCTTCATAGTAGAGGAATTACACAGAGAGGCAGTAACAGAACCACTAATAACATGGTGTCATGAAGTTTTAGGGAGTTTGGTAAAAAGTAAACAATTTCTACACACTGAAAAAGAGTGGTTTTTCAGGTTACATCAGCATTTATTAAAATATACTTTAATCGTGATTCATTGAGAAGAGCATATAATTTCTCGATGACACATTATTCCAAAAAGAAATAGGTAGAAATGAAAAGATGACAAATTTTGGCTAAACAGCTGAATACGCGTCCCACAGGTATCTAGCAATGGTGATTAGAATAACAGGTTCACTGTTACTGAAGACATTTATACAGAGGCTGGAGACCTCCTCTCAGGGTTACTGTGGTGGGAATCTCCTCACTATTCTGCAAGAGAGGGTTGCTCTGTCGATCTTTCATTACTATTTTGGACAGGAGAGTTCTGTATTATTCTTAATTTTCCTGTACTTGAGGATAAATAGCATCTCCATTTCTCCCCATAAAATGCCAGTTGTGTTCTCTAACCACTGTGTCAGCCCATATCAGGCCTCACATATTTCCAGTCGCCCCCAGGAGAATTTCTCCTGATGGAAGACTACGGACAGGGAGATGCCCAGAGGCCTTCCAAAGTCACCAGGAAAAGGTTATGCTTAATTAAATAATGAATTTTAATTAATTCATCGACTTTAAATACTTAATAAAAATTAAGGAATGTTGCAACATATTTTGAATGAATTGCAATTCAAAGCACCTGCTAAAATAAGATCATGCTGCAAGTTAAAATTTTAGATTTCAGGTAAATAAGAATTTTACTTATCTAGAAGGGCCAGTTTCCTGATATGTAAATAAGGTTCCTCATGTTATAGGATGTTCTGGGAGGGTGGGAGAATGATGTGAGGGGAAGTGTGTCTTCCTGTTTAGAAGAATAGTAAGGCAAGTGGGAGTGTGTTTATTGAAAGAAGTAGAACCCTGAACTTTAGGAGCACAATCTCAGAATCACTTCCATCCAATACTTCTCACAAATGCAGCCGAGAGAAACAATATTAGTCCAGATATTCTGAAATCTTTCCCTGAATTAAGTCAGGGAAGAGGAGAGCTATGTGCCTGGAGCATATAATATTGACAGCCTACAAATTGTTTTTACAGAATCTCTGACATCATTTGCCTGTAGTGTGTCAGGTTATAAGACTCTTTCCCACAAAACTCATTGTCATTTCCTCAAAAGCTATGAGAGTTAGGTCCTTTAAATTATATGTATCAGCATCCCGTATGAGGATCCCTAGAAGAATGCTGGCTGGTCCTAGATACCACCTGATCATATGGTCGGCTTTTGTTGAATGTACTCAGAAAACTGTACTGTTGACCCAGCACCCATATTGCCTCCCTCCTGATTCACTTCATGTTTGCTCTCTTAGTTTCTGCCTTTCTTCCCTGCCATTTGAATGTCGTCCTGTATCCTGGATATCATCCTCATTTCCCCACTTGCTAGATATGTGATCTTGAGCAAGTTACCAATCTCCTTGGCATCTCCATTTTCTCGTGTGCAGTAGAAATTAGAATGGGACCTACATCATAGGGTTGATATAGGTATTGATTTGATCTATGTCAAGTTCCAAAACAGTTTCTGGCATGTGGTTACTGCTACAAAAATGTTAGCTATCTTTTTTATTACAATTATTAACTTGTATTTTGTGTAAGCAAACTGCCTTAAATACTTTATAGAATGAATTGGTAGCATAAGGTAATGGAAATGATAATTGACTTTAGGCAAATGATTACTCTCTGAGGCCTAGTATCCATACTCATGGGAATAGGATGCTATTTTGTGAGATTTTTTATTTTATTTTTTGCCTGTTATTTTGAACCAATTTTAGACTTACAGAAAAATTGAGGAGTTGCAAAAACAGTACAAAGAGTTCCCTTATATCTGTCACCCATTTCCCCCATTGTTAACATCTCACATGACCATAGTTCTATTATTAAAAACCAATAATAAACTGGTACAGTATAGCTGGTTTGGGGGACTAAATAAAATAATAAAAAGGCTTAATGGAGGATCTGGCAGCTATTTTGATTTTTCTAGAAGTGGATCTTGTCTGCAAAAGTAGGGTGTCTGGTAATCTTCAATTTAGATGTTTGAAAGCATAACTTAAAAAGGACAATTGTGGGGCTTCCCACGTGGCGCAGTGGTTGAGAGTCTGCCTGCCGATGCAGGGGACACGGGTTCGTGCCCCGGTCCGGGAAGATGCCACATGCCACGGAGCAGCTGGGCCCGTGAGCCATGGCCGCTGAGCCTGCGCGTCCAGAGCCTGTGCCCCGCAATGGGAGAGGCCACAACAGTGAGAGGCCCGTGTACCGCAAAAAAAAAAAAAAAAAGGACGATCGTAAAAGATATAGAACTTTTAAACTGGAAGGTATATGCTTAGCTGAAGCTTCAGGCTTAGATCGTATTCTTGAAAAGAATTATTTTTGTTTTTTAAATTAATTAAAGTAAATGCCTTGGTAACAGCACAGTTCACCATAAATCCTGTCATATTCCTGTGGTAATAGGGAGGAAACTTAGTGGCCTCAAGCTCTGATAGTAAACGGAGCCAAGTGACGATGTGATCAGCCATAATTATACTCAGGTCAAAACAGGGGACCTAGGCATTGATGGATCTGGAACTTTACATGCAACAGGAAAGAGCATCTATGGAAAATCAATTTCTTTCTTGTTGAAAAATGACTCATTGTCATTTCTAACAGTTTACTTTGGGCTGATTTCATTTTTAGAGTTCAAATTTGTTTATGGTATGCAATAAGGATGAAAAATGCATATGTTTTCCCGCAGTTTTGATGAAAGATAACGGTACCTTCCATTTATAGAGTACTTTGCACTTTACAAAACCCTTTCTTTCACTAACGTTATTTCATTTCACCCTTCAGGACAGCCCTGTGTGGTAGTCAGTAATTTGTGGCTTACCCTTATTTTACAACAGCGGAGATTGAAGACAGGAGAGGTTAAGTAACTTGTCTGAGGTCACAGGCATAATGCTTGTGCTGCCTTCTTACTCCTGAACTGGTATGTTTCCAAGGTCTGGCTACTGAATCCTGGGATTCTATATAGGAAAACAGAGTTGAGACAACTATTACTAAATAATGAAATATACATGAGACATTGACTAATATTTATATCCCTTATGTAATATAGGGGAAATGTTTAAAAATCCACATCTCTATATCCATCTATGTCTATATCACCTATGTCTATACCTATATCTATAAATCTATATCTATACCTAGCTACATCTAAAATCCTGATTCCCTAGACCATATTTTTGGGAAGAGAAGGGAAAAGAATTAGGGAGCCACAGGTAAGGAAAAATAATAGTGTCCACTGTTCTAGAAATCTATTCATAAGGCATAGATGTGCCAAAAGAAATATGGTTGGAGGTGATGATAGGTTTTTTGGGATATGAGGCTTCATTTCACTCACCCCAAGTGAAATTATTGGGAAGAGTTCTGTACTCTCTCTTTAATTATATGTACTTATTTATAATCACAGATGACCACCTTTTAGCTTTCTGTTTTATTTCATCATTTCCCCAGTGACTAATGTACTACAACAAATAGTGTAGAATTACATTCTAGAGAACAAAAAGGACCTGCTTGATCAAATGTTAGAATATCCCCCCAAAAAAACCCCAGGAATGGCAAATGCCAACTCGGAAAAGAATAAACTCCCCATAATACAATCAACATATTAAAAATGAAATGAAACCAACGCTTGTTAAGGAAGAAAATCTGTGGGGACTTTCTAGCCACAGAACTAGCTGTGAAGTTTTATCCCTGGTGCTTTATAAAACCTTTGCTCAGAAAAACCAAGTGGTTTAAGAGATAGGGAAGCCCAGCCCACACTCTCTTTATCCTATGCCGTAATCTGATTCTTTCACTAATGGATGACATTTGAAGGCATTTTTGTGTCTGTGAAAATGTAGTCCATTGCCTAATCTTTCATACTGAGTAGCTACTGCTCTTCCAAACTGCTTTGTGAAGAGAGAGGCAGGCATCAGGGAATGGCGGGTTGTCTTCTCAAGGATTAAGATGGACGGTGGGTGTGTGAACCAACCAGAGTGTGGATGCATGTCAGGAAGGGATGAAGTGTCTGTTGCTCAGGAGATTTGTGCACTGTACACAGTGACCCACCAAACAGACCATGTGTGCCAGTTTTACACAAAGCCCAAGAAGAACAGCACTACCTTTTTATAGTTTAGAGGGCAGGGAGTGTTTTGGAATCTAGATTACTTGAATTTGTCTGAAGTTCTGCTCTGAAAGGGTATTATGCAAACCATTATATATAGGACAGATAAACAGCAAGGTCCTACCGTATAGCACAGGGAACTATATTCATTACCCTGTAATAAACCATAATGGAAAATAATATGAAAAAAGAGCATATATATGTGAATCACTTTCCTGTACAGTAAAATCAACTCTACATCAATAAAATAATTTTTTTAAATGAAAGGGTGTTAATAATCTTGAATAAATGTGACAGGCCAGTGCACAGCTTAGCAGGCATAGTCCTGATCCCTCAGTTTTTGAGAGGCTAGAAGTCCAAGATTTGGAGATATGATTTGGGAGGCCTGAAATAAGTGCCAGAGTAACAACCAGCACTGCTGCCACCCCAGACCAAGCATGAGAATCCTGAGAGAGGGGTCTGAGCTGAGAAGTATATTAGTATTTATTTTGCATGAAATAATATCTTGTGCTGATTAGAGTAGAATGTTCAACCGGCATTTCCTTTGATGTATGTTTCTATATATGGTTCAATGTTTTTCAATTTGGGTAATTGATTTTAACTATATTTAATTTTCTTTCAATGGTACCCTCCATCCACACCCTTTCCTAACAGTGAATTTATTTAAGATCTATGGTTTTTATGCCCAATTTAAAAAAGCAATTTGTTTGCTTTCCGTGGGGAATCACCACGGCATAAAGATACCAGCTCCAGACACTGCAAAGTAGGTCTCATTGCTCATCCTGTAGCTTTAAAAACTTAGTACAGTACCTGACACATGTTAGGCACTCAGGATTTGTTTGACGAGTTAAAGGAATGCTAGATTGGCACATAGAGATCATAAGATTTATGAACTGAAATACTCTTAGACGTTGAATTCAATCCTGCCATTATATTGAGATCCAAAAAAGCTTGATTTTTCAAAGAGGTGGTAGAGTTGAGATTGGAATCCAGTCACCTAGCAGCCTGCCAAGTCTTCTTTCTCCCACTCCATTTATCAACAAATGGATATTCCATTTCTCAAAGCAGAGCTACTTTGATGTTCCTGATTTTATGAGTTGGGACATTGTGGGTAGATATTATATCTGGAAATCTAACTTATCCCTTATACAGAGTATTTTCCAAATTATGTACCATGGGACATTAGTTTTAGGGTTTTCCAATGAGCAAGCTGGAAAAATTAATTTTCTGATTAAATAAAAGTGGAAAATGCTGCACACATTATCTCTCTTATGGAAACTCATAATGCACATTGCCATAGAAAGGGTACCAAGAAGAACACCTTTGAAGAAACCTACTTAATTGTGTTTCCTTGGGAGTTTCCTAAAATTGTTGGAGCATTGAACACTTTATTTGTTGTGTGCATACTGACACTTTGTAGAACGGTGTTCCCAGGGATATTTTGGGGATTGCTGGCATCTAACTTCCAGGGCTGACCAAGTTACCCAGTGCTTTGCAGTCCTTGGGAGCAGCCTGTTTTCTGTTCTGCTGTTTTTTGCAGTGTGATAATCTGAAGGCAGAACTGAATTGTTTTCCCTGAAAGATACTAGTCACACCCAAGCATTTGGGAGTAGGGAGGACAGAAGAAGGGTTTTGCGTAGAGTGACCGTCCACCCTGATTTGCTCAGTAAACCCAGTTTATTCCATCGTCCTTCCATAATCACACATCTCACCCCTTTTCAGTCTCCGAAGTGTCCTGGTTTGGACACATAGTAATCTTCCCAAGCTCAGCCCCACCACATTAGTCACCATTTCTCTTCAACTCATTCTCTCCTTTGGCAGCTAGTTCCCATCTCATCTTCCTCTTTGACCTTCCTCCACAACATGTTCAGTTCTTGCTGCTTCCTCTATTGCTACTGTATTATGCAGAGTCACCTGCTAGCTTTGTGAAATCTGGGGGCCAGCTCTTTTCACCAGAAGGGAGGTTCTCAAAATTCTTGACATGGAATCTGGTTTCTCCCCACCTAAGAATTTTCATGTTTGTTGCTAAGAACCTTTAAGGGAAATAATCAGAAAATTAAAACCAACAAGACGACTGTACATAAATGGGCCATGTAACATAGTCTCCAGCTGAGGTCCTGTGCTGTCCATACCCATCATGGTGTCCACTGTAGGCCCTGCCCTTTCTCATGGCGCTTGCAGGTTCAAGTCTGCTCCATCCACAGGAACCTCCTGATTTTTCACTTGGGTCTTCTGGGTCAATCGACTCCCTTTCTCTACTGGTCATGGTACCTTTCTCTGCATTGCAGGTGGAGCCTGCTCTGACTACGTTACCTTAATGGACTACTTCCTTATTTCTTCCCCTACTTCTCCTATTTCTGTGTAGTTATTACTACACAGCTTTACATTTAATTGCTCAACTGTACATTTTAATTTGAGCTTCTTTCCTATAATACATACTTCTCGAAAATAGAGACTGTCTTAATGATTCTAAATTGCCTGCCTTGCCTCGCATATGGTAAGGCTCAAATGAATCAGGGAGTTTCAACTATAGAAGGTGTTTTAGACATCATCTCATTCAGCTCTTAAACATTTCCAGCAACTTGCATGAGGTCACCTATGTGTGGAAGGTCAATCCAGGTTGCCAGGAAAATTTGTTGATTCATAAGAGGGGAGTAGCCTGCAATTAAGACTGTGAAGGTCTGGATGGTTGAAGCCTTGCTCTAGCTTTGACCGACTAGGGAATTTGCCCTTTTTGTGTCTTCAGTATTTCCCGTCATCAATAGCATGGAGTGGTTTCATGAAATCTGAAGGCTCGAGGTGAGGGTTACGTGAGACAGTGTCCATGTCATATGTTATTCAGAATCTGGGACATATCAGGCATTTAATATATTACAGTTCATATCAATTGTTATATTACCAGTTTCTAATTCTTCTGTGTTTAAATTGCTTAAAGAACTGGAGCAAGTTGCCTGAGTTGGGGCAGCATATGATGAGGCATCAACATTGGAACATCTGCTCCCAGCCATCTCCAAGGAGGGTGAGGAGTGTGGGGTTGCCATGGTGACAAAGATTCTGCCAGACCCTCCTGCAGCAAGGGAGCTTGCTCTTTTTCTGAACCCATTGACTTTGACGACACTTGGCAAAAGTCTCCTTGGGTGTTTGTGGCCCCGATTTGATTTTTGTACTGCATGGCTTTTCTGGTTATCCTTTCCTGGGCTTTCATGAGTCAGAGTGACAACTTCAGCACTAAATACTGGACAAGGCTCCCCAGGGCCGGTTAAAGCACATGTGCATATCTACCACTTGAATTCATAGAGGAAAAGAGTTGCCGTTCACACTGAAAGGAAATCACATTTCTGAAAATGGTCGACTTTTTTTCAGGGATTTTTTTTTTTTTTTTTTTTTTGGTATGCGGGCCTCTCACTGTTGTGGCCTCCCGTTGCGGAGCACAGGCTCCGGACGCACAGGCTCAGCGGCCATGGCTCACGGGCCCAGCCGCTCCGCGGCATGTGGGATCTTCCCGGACCGGGGCACGAACCCGTGTCCTCTGCATCGGCAGACGGACTCTTAACCACTGCGCCACTAGGGAAGCCCTTTTTCAGGGATTTTAAGGGATTGCACCTTTTCCCTCCCATGGAGAGTCAATGGGCACATGTCCCATCTGCTGTCACTGGTCCTCTGGGAGACGGCTGCCTGCTGTTAGCTGGCAGCGAATTGCTCCAGCTCCTCGGGGCAGACTGCTTATCGAGGGGCTAAGCCAGGGTTGAGAGCTGCTGCATTTCACAGCCACTCCGCTGCTGAGAGGGGATCATGCAAGCCAAGGTGCCCACTGCAGTGTGCTATTGACCTTACAGAAGGTCTTGGGGACCAGGAGGGGCTACTCTTTTAATGAGGGTTTGCTCAGCCTGCAGAGATGCTGGTGATAACCTTGGCAGTTGAAATCAGTCTTCTCGAGAATGGGAAGCAGGTTTAAAAGCATGTATTTTGCCGCCCTAGTGCCCTTCACTACTGGCCTGGCAAGTATTTATTCAATAAAAGACATTGTCCATTAGAGGCAGGATTTACGATTTCCTTCTCAACTTCATCCTCTCCACATTAGTTTGTTATTACAAAATATCATTGTGGTTTTTTATAGTCCAGATATAATTAATTTTCAAATATTTACATGATTTCTCTCATTATCACTTGTTTTTTCATTGTTCCTTTGTTGCAGCCTCAAGGCTCAGCTGGGAACTAAGTCTGCGGCTTAGGTTGGGATGAGGACTTGCCTCTGCTTTCATCCAGCCTAGCACAGAAGTAGGGAACCTTGTACTTATCATACTTCTGCTGTTTTTTTTTACCAGGTGTCTATGCATGTTTAGTAAACTACATGGGGTTCTCCAAACTTAGGCTTCTTCTTGCCTCTGGGATTTTATTCACACCATTGCATCTTCCTGGAGTTTGTTCTATACCACTCCCCCATCACTGCCCTCCCATCGTCTCTCAATCCGTCATCTCAGTTTAGGTGTTGTCTCCTGTGAGATGCTGTCTCTGGTCCCCCATTTGGCTGGGGACCCCCATTTATTCCTCCCATTGCAGCGTGGGTGCAGTCTTACAGCCCTAGTTCTGCAGATATAGATTATAGTGTTTATACTGAATAACGTCCTGCCACTGTGTTATGAGCACTTTATGTATCATTTATATGGTTTTCTACATCATTTTTTGATAGCTTCATTGTATATCACAGGATAAATGTACCATGATTTATCTAAGACTCACCTATTGTTAGATATTTGGGATGTTTCCATTTTGGGGTTATTATAAACAATGCTGAGATGAATATGTGTATAACTGAATGTGCTTTCCTTAGGATGAGTTGTTAGAGGAAGAATTACTGCTGTTACCACTTGTGTTTTGTGAGTTTTTATCTCCTGTGTTGTTATTGGGATTGGAGAGTTAACCTCAGAGTGGGAGAAAAGAAGGAGGTGGGGTCCTCCTTCTTACACAGAGTCCTGTGACTGTGTAAGTTTATTCCAGTTTGATCACAGGCATATCACAAAGAATATGCTATTATACAGCATGTGTTTATTCAACAGAACAGGGTGAGGGCATGTATATGAGTTCTAGGATTTGGGAAGATGTGTAAAATAGTCACTAAGCATTTTATAGTAAAGGAGGTGAACAAGATGCATTCAGAAATGGTATAAGCAGGGAAAAACTCATAAGGGAAGAGTAGTGAAAGTGCTGTTGGTATCAATCACAGATATCTTTTATGACCACAGTGATTGGGGTTAGAGGAGCTTTCTGGATAAGGTGGCATTTGAAATGAGACTCAGAGCATTGGTGTGATATACTGGAGGAGAGAATTGGGAGATGGACAGAAAATTCTAAGTAGAAAGAATTGTGAAAGCAAAGCTTGGAAGCAGAAAATCATTTGGCATTTTTCCAGAATAGTGAGAGTTTCCAATTGTCATATGAATAAGAAAAATCCGTGCTTATTTTCTAAACTCCTGTCAGTTGCACACCACCTTTATGCTTCTTGCTATAACTGCATGCTTTATTCGTGTCATATATATTTTGAAATTAAAAAGGCTTGTTAATTAAATAACTGTATAAAAAAGAAAACTATTTCTCCTTAAAAGGAAACCTTAACCTTGTTCACTTTATTAACCTTTGGAAAACCTGGGACAAAGGAAGGGGAGCCATAGAAAATGCTTAATGAGGTTTTTATATTAAGCTAAGTTATTGGACATGTTATCTTGAAGTCTGATCTTGATGTGTTTTTCCATAACCTACAAAGGAAAGCTTGTCAGTGTGTGTGTATGTATGTGAGTGTATGTGTGTTTGTATGCATTTGCTTGGCTGATATTCAGAGGGTATGTACTAGTTCTGGAAATATTAAAGTAGTTTAGCACCCTTGGTAAATGGTTGCTCATCCACCTACTCCTAGGTGGATGGGGTACTATACCCCTCCATAGCCCAGCCCTTTTCCAAAGACTTACCAGACTTCTCCACAGTCCAGCAACCTGGTGAGTACCATGCCACACCAGTAGTTGTGTGTGTATGTGTGTGTGTGTGTGTGTGTGCCTGCGTACATGCACACCCCTGAGTGTTAATGTATATGTATAAGCTGGGTTGTATGTGACTGTATGTTAGCTTATTTTGGAGAGGACTGTGAAGATGGAAACAAGAAGTGACAGGACAAATCTGATTGATAAGAAAGCCTCTCGAAGCAGTAGACCCAGATTTTGAAGGGAAAGAATGCTACAGTTGCTTTTGGCAGTAGTGGGTCCTACCTTGTTGATACCCCCAATAATAAGCATGCCATTGGACTTTCTGTAAACAGAAAGAGCAGAATCTTATAAAATTAAGAATTTGTTTTTTAAGGGATGCTAGTTATATAAACTGGGTTATGAAAGCCAGAAGCCCTAGGATAGGGGATGCACACAAAACTTCTGACCTGCATGTCTTGAAGCATCAGTCTTCTCTTAGACGTAGATGGCAAATCATAGAAATAAACTTGTGCATCCTAAATAATACTCCAGACTCTATACTTTTTAGCTCCTTATCTCTTTAGCTCTTTGACACTGGATGAGAGTGTGAATTTTCAGTTTCAGCTTTCTTATCTGGAAATTGAGTTGACAGTCTAATCTCACAGTATTCCTGTAAAGATTAAATGAGGTACTAGCCAAGTCAATGCAGGCCATGTAAAATCGATATTCCCAACCTCTCCTCTGAAAACAGTAGGGAATAGTGAGAGTAACAAATAAAACTACACCCAATTCACAACGTAAGTATAACTAGAAGACAGAGAAGAACCAAACTTACAATTACATCAAGTAGAAGAATTACCACCAAATCCATTGGGCTGTCTCCAGCACCCCTGCCTTCAGGGAGTACAAGGGTATCTGAGGTTGGGGAGAGAGGGGTGCACTGTAGGAAAGAGAGAACAGGCGAGCCAACAGCAGACCTAAAATTGACCTAAAGTCACCACGAGAAAGAAAAAAATCACCCTACATATGAAAATATTAAAATAATGCACTCCAGTTCAGAGCTCTCACTTTTGGGAAGAGACTTAAAAGTGCATGCCTGATCTGACCAGGTGGTCCTGGAAAGATAATATTCCTCAGGGAGAAAGAAGTATGTTCGTATTTTTATTTGGATTGCATTAACTTTATAAATTAACCTAGGGAGAAGTTCCATCTTTAATGTTGATTCTTCCTGTCAGAGGGCGAGGGTGTCTTTACCTATTCAACCTTTGTGTTTTTCAGGACTGTTTTAATATTTTCCTTACCTAGGTTTTTTAAATTTCATATTAAAGTGATTCCTAAATATTTCATCCTTTTGTTGCTATTGTAAATGGTGTATTTTCCTCTCTTTGTGTCTTCTAATTAAGTATTATTTGTGTAACTGAAGACTATTGATTTATGTTAATTTTATAGCTTGCTATTTATTAAATTCTTTTGCTATTTGGGTTAATTTTACCACTGATTCTCCAGGGTTTTCCAAATACATAACTATATCTGTACAAAAATATTATTTTACTTTAGTTCAGGTTTTATCCAAGTGATTAATTTCTGTTGTCTAAATTCATTGATTAATACATGATGAATAGTGATAGAGACAGTGAGAAATTTTGCTCTTACTTAATCTTAGTAGAGATATATTTAGAGATATATTTCTCCCAATTAAGAAAGATGCTGGCTTTAGGACTACAGTAAATATATTTTAAGAATGTATCCATCAGTTTCTATTTTCTTATATATTTTTTAATTGGGAATGCATGTGGAATTTTGTCAAATGGTGTGTTATATAAATTAGGAATAATGTTGAACCAACCTTGCTTTCCTTGGATAAGTCCCACTTGGCCATGGTATATTATTTTCTTGGTATGATATTATTAATAATAATCATATTATTATAATTGTGTTCACTAATATTTTATTTAGAATATTTACATTAACATTTAGGCATATTTAGGCATATTTTTATATTCTGTATCATTTTAAATAGTCTTTATTAGGTTAAGTTATCAATGCTCTTTTCTTTAACAGTGTACAGTATAGAGCATGAGGACTGTGGTTTTTGAAGGTTGAAAGAATTCCTTTGTGAAACTATGTGGGCCTCGTGTGGTGTGGTTCTATGATCACATTCTCTGTTTATTCTAGGAAAATTTATCTGTTTCAGCTTTCTATATTTAATGAAGTGAATATTGGTAAATGGTGTTTCTCTAGGAAATTATGCATTTCATTTGATTTTCAAATTTATTTTCATGAAAGTTAACTGAAGTAGTTTCTTGTGGTGTTTTTTAAATCTCTTCTGATTGAAGTTATTTTTTCCTTGTCATTGCTTACTTTGTATATCATAGCTAAAAGGTCAACACTCCTTCTATATAATGAATTCTTCTAAAAATGAGGGGAAAAGGTAAGAACATCAATATAAAATTTTGAAAAAGCATGATAGACAATTCACAAAAAACACATATATCAATGACCTTTATACCTATAAAAATACACCTTCACTCATGAAGGTGCAACTGAAAACTACACTGAGATGTGATATCTCACTTATCAGATTGTCATGTGTTAAAAAAAATTATAACACAGTCTGTTGGGGAAACTGTGGGGAAACAGGCATTTCTACATATTGCTGTTTAGAATAAAAATTAGTATTGACCCTTATGAAGTGAAATTTGGAAATACCTATTGAAATTATATATGCTTTTATACTTTGGTTTGGCATTCCCACTTACAGGTATTTACCTAGAAAATGCACCTCCCACAGTACAAAAAAAAAAAAATACATCACAAGGTTATTCATTGTGGCATTGCTTGTGATTGAAAAATTCTGGAAAAATCAAAATGCCCGTACATAGGAGAGGTGTTGAATGGACAATGGTCAATAAACTAAGATATATCCACATACTGAAGTCATATGCAGCTGTAAACAAAGAATGAGGAAGGTTTCATGAACTGATATAGACTAATTTCTAGGACATATTGTTAAATTAAAGACACAGAGTACAAAAAAATTACTGTACTATGCTACCTTTTGTGTAAGAAACATAGAAAAGAAACCCAGAGATTAAGGTTGTTTACCTACAGTGTGTGAGTAGGAATTGAGTGGAAAGGGTAGAAGGAATTGGGGGTGGTGGTGGTAGATACAGAATGACACGTTTGTGAATACATCTTTTTTACAGACCTGATTTTTAGAACCATGTCAATGTTTCACATATTAAAAATAGAAAAATAATAAAAAAGAAATAAAGTTCATAAGACTAAGGGGGAGGTGGAGTTAAAGCAAAAACAAATTGAAATGAATGAACTGAACTCTGTTTAAAATGAATAAACATAGTTACAATGAAGTGGAGTGGGGGCAGGGGGGAGAAGAACTAACTCAAGTAACTTTCAAACAGAGTATTTGGATCATATGCTTTTGATCAAAAGACAAAAAACAAACAAAACAAAACAGAAAACTAAATAACTATAAAGACATATTGAACTCTAATTGTCTAGTTAAAAGTTTTCTTTGCAGAGGTATGGTTTAGCAATTCCGAAACTACTTTTTATTCATTCTGTGAGCCAGGTTTTGCACTGTTGGAGAAATGAGTTTCAAACCTGGGAAATCATGGAATAAACCCTGGTTTTGGTTTAGAATTGACAATATCACTATGAAATTATGGCCTTCACTATGTGATAAATGATAGATAGACAAATAGATAGATAGGTGGATACATAGATACATAGATAGGTATAGATAGATAAAAATGCGATAGAGACTTTCAGCTTCAAGTCTAACATGTAAAGATCTTGAAAGTCTTTGCTTCCATATTTAAAACAAGGACAAGCTGGAAAAACTGAAAATCAACTAGTTTTTTGGAACCATTAGAGAACTAAGGTTTCAGCGAAATGTCATTCTAACATCTGGAGAGACAGGTGCATCCACAGAAATACAGCACCTGAGATCTGTGTATATTGAGCAGAAACAGCTGGAACTGTAAACAAATAGGAACACATAAATAGTAATTTTGACTAATTATTAGAGGTGGAATGTGGGCTAATGAGCAACTCCTTGGAGCTTCAGTCTTCAGGGCTGGGCCCACACTTTTATGGGCTCTCCCTTCAGGAACCCCATCAGGTTCTTATGTTGAAGATATCAGAGAATCCCCTTCTGGCACTGGCAGGGGGAGAGGAGGAGTAACAATTGTGGAATATGCCAAGTTTCCTCCATCACAAACGCCTACTCTTCCTGAGAAAGTACTTTACCAGAGCTCAAGACTAAAGCTTTATCCTAGCCAGGAAAAGGGAATTCTTCCCTCCTCCAGCCCTCCTCTCATTTAAGGAGGGGTGGGATTAAGTCAACAGAGAGAATTCATTAAGAATGCGGCAGCCAGAGATCAGAATAGGGGACAGAAAAAGGTATAGTATCATAGAAATACTGTTAAAGTCACAGTCCCAAGACAGAAGACCACTAGAAGACTGAGGTTTAATCGTGAGATTGTAGAATGCTCCTCCTTTCTTGGACATCAGTACCCACCACCAGGGCTCCATTATAATAACAGTAGATTACAGCTGAAAATGCTGCAAAGCACAGACCCTCTCCAAGCAGGAATATATAAGCAAGCCAAAGTCAAGAGGGAAGACAAAAACAAGGTCACTAAAGAATTTGGAAGCCTTTGATATTTATACTTAGAAGCAAAATTAAACACAGCACACCTTTTATTCAGATTAGCATAAATCCACACAATAAAGTTCTGTTTACCTCAGTTCTTACCACCTGGTACAGTATGTCCAACTTTCAACAAAAAATCACAAGGCATGCCAAAAGCAAGAAAAAAAACACACTCTGAAAAGAAAATACAATCATTAGAACCAGACTCACATGTGACATAGATGTTGGAATTATCGAGAGGGAATTTAAAATAATAATTGAAATGTTAAGGGCTCTAGTGGAAAAAGTAGCAACATGCAAAAATAGATGAGTAATGTAAGAAACAATCAAAGGATGTGCTGGAAATAAAAATTACTGTAACAGAAAGAATGAGCCCTTTGATGGTTCCATCCATAGACTGGACACAGTGAAGAAAGAATCAGTTAACTGGAATACAGATCAATAGAAAGGTCCCAAAATGAAATGAAAATAGAATGAAAAAGATAGAATAGAACATGAGAGATCCATGGGACAGTTTCAAAAGGTATAACATGATGTAATTGACAGATGGAAAAGAAGGGGAAAATGGAGCAGTTTAGGAAGCTCAAGAATAGGATAAATACCAAAAACAGCATCAAAAACACCTAGGTATATGTTATTGAAACTTTAGAAAACCAAAGATAAAGAGAAAATCTTCAGGAAAGCCATAAGGAAAATTATTTTTTAAAATAATTTAGGATCCTAGGATGGAATTCATACTGTGACAAAATAATCCATCTGTGTTGAACTGTATGAAATTACTTCACTGAAGAGTGTGGGCAGTTACCTAAGTAACTTTGGAAATGACTGGAAAGTATAAGAGTAAGGGCAAAAGGAACTATACGTAAGCAACTCCAGGTGATGAGATTGTTTCCCACATGGAGGGGTGTACGTTAACAACTCTGAAACCATTATACATGTGTACTGGAACTGAAGAATTAAATAAATAGATGGTGGATGATGGGAGCCAGGTTTCTCACTGTTGGAATGGAAGGTTGCAGATAAAGAAGAGAAAAAGGTTAGAATGATCCAGGTGGTAATAGGTTTGAGACATCAGGATGAATTCAGTTTTGCTTAATGTAGCTACAGATGGATATGTACAGAAATATATATAGATATGTCTGTCTACATGGGTTGCTCTATATAAACATACATTTCCTTACTCTGTCAGCTGAAAGGGCTTAGAAGCAATGACATCACAGTAGCAATAAGCACACCTAGAATCCAGACACTGGTTTCTAATACCATTCTCCAATAAAAGGAACCAACGATTCTTGGAGAAAAGAAGAATAATAAGACCTAAGATTGAGGTGTAATGAGCCTGCAGTATCTTGTAATGCAAAAAAAAAAAATGAGGAAGTGCTAAACATTTTTTACACACATGCACACATGCACATATACACACACAATGACGTGGGTATGTCAAAGGGACACAGACGTACCTGAAATGGCTCCCAGTGGCCAAAGCTGCAACAATTTGAACAAGAACATAAAGTAGTATGCATTATAACCCAAAATATAAAATAAATATCCGTTAGTCTATACTGATATAAATAAAGGATTGACTAGATCGATCGATAGACAGGGAAGAAGAAACAAATTTCACATGTAGAATAATTCCAAATAATTTATCTAGATACTCCACCCTCAAGTGTGTATAGTATAACTTCCCAACCTTTATGTGTGGCTGCACATGTGGATTTTCTTCCAGATTGTAGTATGGGGGGAAAATAATAACTTCTCAGTGGAGAAGCCAGACCAACATGACTTCAGTTCTTCCACCAAGAGCCCATGGTTAACAACAGTGTTAAATCATCTTGACAGTATATGCCCTTGGTACGAGGTAATCAGAATGAACTTTATCTCTGTCTTCTCCACCAAGATCCATAACCTCTGTCCAACCATGAAAATAAATCAGAAAATCCCCAACTGAAAATATTCTATAACATACCTGACTGATACTCATCAGAACTGTCAAGGTTATCAAAAAGACAGAAAAGGTGAAAAACTGTCATAGCCAACAGGCACTAAAGGAGACATAATGACTAAATGTAATGTGGTACCTTGGATGGGATTCTGGATAACAAAAAGTCATTAGATAAAAAAATAAAGAAGTCTGGAAAAGTATGGAATTTACTAAATAGTAAGGTATCAATATTTGTTCATTAAGTTGTGATAAATATACCAATGTAAGATGTAAATAATATGGGAAGTGGGATGTGGAATGTATGGGAACTCTTTGTACTAAATATATTCACAACTTTTCTATAAATATAAAGTGTTTATTTAAAAACTAGAAAAAGCACTGTATATAAAGGAATGCATGCATATATGTATATGTGTGCATGTGTATATGTATGTGTCTGTATGTAAACATACATTGATTTTTCAACTTTTGCTGAAGAGGGTCTAGAAGCAGTGATACCTCAGTAGCAATGAATACTCCTAGATCCAAGATTTTGGTTTCTAAATGTCATTCTCCACTAAAATGACCCTGGGCTCCTTGGAAAAGCAGCTGATTCTGGGATTGGGTTAGGAAAAGGACAAGATGAGACTGGAACATCTTTTTGTGCCAAAAGGAAGAAAATACTCAAAGAATGGTAAGGTTACTGCAAAAGAATGCAGGGGCCATTTTGAAGTGGTTTCTACTAGACAAATCTTGGATGATTGGAACTTCAAATAAATTATAGTTAAGTATTAGAATCTACTGGATAAAGTATAAATCTGCTTTGATTGATTGAATGAATGAATGAATGAATGAGGAGAAGGGAAAACTCTTCCTTGCAGAAAAGAGCTAACAAATAAGTATACGATGAATGATGGAATTTGAAAATCACATTTGAAACCATCATAATAATAATTTAGTCAGGCAAGAATATCGATGGATTTTGAGACTAGTGGATGAATATTTGAGGAGGCAAGGGATATTTACATAATCTGAAGGTCTATGCCCACAAAATACATTTTAATTACAAAGGGTAAAATGGTAACCTTACACATGAAAAGAACTGGCAGATATCACTTTAAACAGTCAAATATCAGCAGTAATGAGGCTAATGGACAGCGTGCCCCTCCTGTTATGATATCCTGGGAAGAACTCAGCATCACTTCTATGGTATCCCTGCTTGCCAAAGCTGTGTACCCTGAATCTAATCCTGAGGGATTATCTAATGGAATCAAGAAGAAACTTGGGACAAACATAAATTTAAAGCATTCTGCAAATAACCTCAGAAAGGTCAGTAATGAAATACAGAAAAAGACTGAGGAATTCTTTCAGATTAAAGGAGAAAAAGAGTCATAATAACTGAATGCAAAATATGGTATGAATTTGGATTTGCATTATTAGTATAGGTAACAAAATCTCAAAAAGGCCTGGAAATTAGATGAGGATATTATTTTCAATGTTAAGTTACATTGTTTATGAAATGCAGAAGAGAGAGAGGGAGGAAGGAAGAGGTTGGAAATGCAGGGAGAGAGAGAAAAATAATCCAGTTTAGTGTATAGTAAAATATAACCTTCAGGCAGCCTTGTTGAATGGTTGGCAGGAATACTTTGGTTTATTCTTGTAACTTTTATGTAAGTCTGTGTCTTAGTCCATTCAGGCTGCTATAACAGAATACTACAGACAGACTGGGAAGTCCAAGATCAAGGCGCCAGCAGACTGGGGGTCTGCTGAGGGCTGGCTTCCTAGTTCATAAACAGCCATTTTCTCGCTGTCTATGACATACAAGAAGGGGCCAGGGAGCTCTTTCATAAGAGTGCTAATCCTATTCATAAGGGTTCCACCCTCATGACCTAACCACCTCCCCAAAGCCCCACCTTCAGATACCATCACATTGGGGATTGGGCTTTAGCACATGAGTTTGGGGGCACAGTCTGTAGTAGTATGAAATCATGTAAAAATTTAAAAATAAAAGATTAAATGAACTCAAAAAGACACATGCACCCCAATGTTCATTGCAGTACTATTTACAGTAGCCAGGTCATGGAAGCAACCTAAATGCCCACTGACAGACAAATGGATAAAGAAGATGTGGTACATACATATAATGAAATATTACTCACCCATAAAATGGAATGAAATAGGGTCATTTGTAGAGACGTGAATGGACCTAGGGACTGTCATACAGAGTGAAGTAAGTCAGAAAGAGAAAAACAAATATCGTGTACTAACACATATATATGGAATCTAGAAAAATGGTACAGATGAACCTGTTTGCAAGGCAGAAATAGAGACACAGAGGTAGAGAACAAACATATGGACACCAGCGGGGGAAAGAGGGAGTGGGATGAACTGGGAGATTGGTATTGACATACATATACTAACTAATGAGAACTTGCTGTATAGCACAGGGAACTCCACTTTGCTGTACAGTGGAAACTAACATAACATTGTAAAACAACTATACCCCAATTAAAAAATAAAAAAGATTAATTGACCAAAATATGTGTCAGTTAAAAAGCATTTGGCAGGGTAAACAGAGATACCAGACTATATATAGAGAGAAATTTGGACATTATGGAAAGGGGAGCCCTTGAAGGTGACGTCCGAGTAAGTCCTTTTATGAAGATGAATTGGGGATGCATAGAGCACAGTTGGCAGCTCAGAAATGCTCTAGTTAGGAGGGGCAGGAGGAATCTTTGTTCTCGGCTAAAGGGTACATAGGAACATCCCTGAACAGCCTCAGCATTACCTTGCCATAATCTTAGGGCATTGACATTTTTTCAGAGAGTTTAGTACACACTGTTTGTAAAAGCTGAGAATGCATGATTCCCTTCAGTGTAGGAGGTTCCCATTATATTAATGAGAGTAAGATCATATCTGCAGGGTCATTGATAGTCCACTGAGTCCTGTATCAAATCAAATGACCTGGGACATTTCCTTTGCAACACACACTGAGGCACGCGTGTAGACACATGCATGGGGTGGGTGTGAGGGAGGAGGGGTCGGGCAGTGGGCAAGTTCAGGTTTATGTCCAAGGACTACCACGTACATCCTTCGTGCCTCTGTTTATATTCCATCTTTCTGCTTGCCTGCTCTTCAATTATTTAGTTCCTACTTTTCCTTCTTTACCAAAGGGGAAAAAGTGAAGCAGAAATACTAATGAGTCTACGTGGTCATTTATCAGAAATTCTTCAGAGGCATTATGGGTACAGAAATCAACGGGATGAGTGGATTTCTCTCATCCTCATTTGTTTTTCTCCTTCTGGGATTCCTCTCTCTGCTGCCTGTCCCTCTCCCCTGATTCTGAAAGGAGAATATGAGAAGTGGTATTTTCTCCTTGTAATCTTTCAGTGGTGTAACCTGTATCAACATCCCTAAACCTCTGAAGGGAGGCTTGGACACTTGGAGAGGGATGACTTCTATTTAATTAAAATCTGCTCACTGAGAGTATAGGGAAAAATTTACTTTTCCTCTGCAGTTCCTCCCAAGCTTTTAGAAGCTACACTTACAAGACCATTCTGCTGCCGTTGCTACTACTGCTACCACTTAACCTTCTGAGGAAAAGAGACTCAGGGTCTCCTCCGCTAGCCTGCAACATCTGAGGGACAGTGCTCCCCCTTCCCCTCCACTGTGTATGTGCTCTTTGAGTGGTAAAAATGTATATAGAAAAAGGCTGAAGGGAGGGGCTTTATACATATAATGGGAACACATATCTTGATTAACTCCTGATTTCCATGGACTCTCATTAAATGGTTATATCTCTCAAAACAAACTTTTACTCTGAGATAGATTGGTAACTGAGCAGTTATACATGAAAAATCTTTTGGAAGGCATTTTTGTTTTCTAGATGAAGAATTTAAATTACTTTACTGTTATTTTTTTACCCTTATTATTTGAATATTAGGATACCTCTGGAGGAGATATCTATGGTTTCACTTAAGAATTTTGAGTAGGGGAGTTTGAATGTCCTAGGTTTGCATTTATTTGAAATGAACAGTGGGAAGAATGGATGATTCTAAGGTCCCTCACCATTCCAACTGGGGGCAGAGGTGAGTTATGCATCATCCCCAGCAGAGTCTTGTTTGACCTGCAGTGTGATTGGATGAGTAACAGCTGTACTCTGCCATTCTGCAAGTGAGTTATATTCCAGAACCTTCTATGTCTAGCTCTTCACTGGCAATGGTGAACATGCTTTAAGAACAATGCTTTTCTCAGGCTTTCATTTTCATTTCTCTTTCTGCCCTAGAAAATATATTGAAAGAGAATATGATGTGCCTAATCTTTTAAAACTTTAAGAATATGCAATATACAGATTTATGCACATTATAAATACTTTAAAAATAAGACTGTATATAACATTGAAAACGCATGTTGCCCTTATCAAAGCCCCTTCCCCAGTCACCCCCTCCCTCTAGCCCCAGTGATTGATAAGATTTGGCATATTAACTTAATGTTTTTAAAAAATATTTCCACATACATACCTATAAATATATGTTTATATTTGTCATGGATTAAAATGCAGACTTATTGGCTAATTCCTTTTAGTTGATCTCTGAGAGTCCTAAATATTTGGTTTCAGTGGTGAGCATCCCAAAAGGATTGTGAAAGCTAATTCTAGTCCTCATTTCATGCAGTGAAGGAAAAAAAATCATTCTGTGATGAATATCCCTAAAAGAATTTTGAAAATAAACATACCACATTGCATCTTTCCTTTTGATAAGTGAGGGTAATTTGTTTCCCTATCTCAGATTTTTGAAAATTCCTCTTTATGTTCTGCTTAACTAAAGGAAATATGCAAATATGAGAATCTTGCATTACACTTTTGAACTTTACTTGGAAATAGGTTTTATACAGAAAATGAGAAATATGAAGCTAGTGTAAAATATTTTCCAATGGCCAGGTGTCTAGAGTGATTAATGAGAAAACAATGCTGGTGGCCAAATATTTCTAGAGACATAACTGATATTTGGGAAGAAATAGTCTCAGAATCTGACCTGACTGTTGCAGAATCTTCACATAATTACCCTCTTTTACTCCTACAAGGAACATTGGAAACTTGAATATTTTTAAATCTAATGATTTTCCTTTCACTCAAATTGTTACATCTATACCACTGCATTCTCCCTTAGATATTTCAGACATATATATCTTTTCTCTGTGATGGCTATAAAATATTCAAGATCATGGAAGTGCCTTTTTCATCTTGTATATTCCTGTATATTTTACTCAGTCCCGCACTAATTTGGGTATGACATGTATATGTGCTTGAAGAATTAGGGAACTAAATCATCAGTTTTAATTGAAATTTCCATTTGAACCTATGCTATTGTGGCATAATATACATAAAATTTATGTAGAAACTTTAAATTGAGTGTTCAAGTTGGTTTAGACTTCTCTTCACAGTTTTATTCTTTCTTGGTTTATTAGGAACTGATTTTTTTAAATGAGTTTATCCTATTTATTTTTAAAGTAAATTTTTATAAACTATAATATATATATGGAAATCAGCATAAATTGCTGTTCCCTGTATGAAGTCTTAAAATATAATCCCATATCTACACAGTACTCATGTTAAGAAATAGAACATTCCTAAGGCCCCAGAATACCTCTTTATGCCCATCTCAGTTATATACACTCTCCAAGGACTAATATTTTGACTTTAACATCATTCTCTAGTTTTGCCTGTTTTTGAACTTTATGCAGAAATAACGTATTTTCAGTCCACATTGTGTTTGTAAGATTCATCCATGTTGAATATTACTGACAAATATACACATAGTTTATTGTCTTTCATTACTAAAAAGCATTCCATCCTTTGGCTATGATAGATTTATTTATCCATTCTATGTCGACAGTCATTTCTATGAGTGACTTTGTTGCATTAAAAGATCAGTGCAGAATTGTTATGTCATATGGTGTTCATATATATTCACTTTTAGTCAAAGCTGCCTGACAGTTTTCCAATGTGGCTGTACCACTTGGGACCCCAGCGTCAGTGGAGAATGCTAGGTTCTACACACCTGTGTCACTTTTGGTGCCATTGGTTTTTTCCTTTTAGCCACTTAGGTGGGAGAGTAGCTGTGTCTCATGTGTGGTTTAATTTGTATTAAATGCAAAAGATGACTTTTCATATCTTTGTCAGCCACTTGTATACCTATTCTGTGAAATCCCTTTTCAGGTCTTTGTCCATTTTCCTGGTGGTCACTCTGCCTTTTTCTTGTTAATCTCTAAGAATACTTGGTTATCAACATATTCTGATTATGGGTTCTTTGTTTCACACAATCATTTCCTCCACTGTGTACTGTGCAATTTCACATTCGTCACAGTGTCTTCTGAAGAGAAGTTTTTTGTTTCCATATAACAAATTTATTACAATTTTCTTTTAATGATTCTGCTTTTCCCAATGAGCTCATGTATGATTTTCTTTTTATTTTCTTCCTTGGGTTTATGGTAGGCCAAACAGTGCCTCCCAGAAGGATACCTGCATCAAATCCCTGGAACCTATGGATGTTACTTTATTTGGAAAAAAAGATGTTTTCAAATATGATTAAGTTTTAGGATCTTTAGATGAAGAGATAATCCTGGATTATCTCAGGTGAGCCCCAAATGTCATTCCAAGTATCCTTATAAGACAGAAGAGAAGACACTGGAGAAAACACAGAGAAAAGGTGAAGTAAAAAGACAGAAGCAGGTTCTTTTGTGACTGTAAGCCAGGGACTGGCAAAAGCTGCCAGTCGCTAGAAAAATAAAGGAGCAAATTCTCCCCTACAGCTTCTGTAGAGAGATCAGCACCACTGATACCTTGATTTTGGACTTCCAGCCTTCAGAACCATGAGAGACTAGATCTCTGTTTTCTTAAGCACCAAGTTTATAGTCACTTGTTACAGCAGCCCTAGGAAACTAATACAGGCTTCACAGGGCTTCTTATGTTTATGACTGCATGAATTTAGCCCAGGTTCACTCCAAGAATTGTCAAATGTGCTAAGGGCAGAGATTGCAGATTCTAGTCTAGTCCCTGTGCTTCCATCTTTTTGAAATCCTGACCTGCAGATTTCTCTATGACTCAGCAGTTCTATGGCAGTCACTCAATGGATTGGTAGACAGATAGACAAACAGTATTTTATTTGACTTTTCTACTTTGTTCTCTGTGTGATTGTTGGTGTATATTGAGCTATTCCATCATAGCCCAAAACAGAAGTCTTATGTAAACTTTTTTTTTTTTTTTTTTGCCGTACGCGGACCTCTCACTGTTGTGGCCTCTCCCATTGTGGAGCACAGGCTCCGGACGCACAGGCTCAGTGGCCATGGCTCACGGGCCCAGCCACTCCGTGGCATGTGGGATCTTCCCGGACCGGGGCACGAACCCGTGTCCCCTGCATAGGCAGGCGGACTCTCAACCACTGTGCCACCAGGGAAGCCCTTATGTAAACTTTTTTAAAAATTGGAACTCTTCCCACTTTTTTCCTGAATTAACTTTGTTCTCTAGAAAGAAAAATAACTGTTCCTAATTCTTGAATAAGGTATTCCCTGATCTAAGGTAACAAGCAGTGAATAGAACAAGAACTCCTGTCTTCCTTATTGGTATTAATATTTTAAATGCCTGAAATAAAGCTGTTTCCTGATTTCTTCTTGCTTGGATAGGAAAATAATAATTACATTCAATTTTCTGACAGTGGTATGAGTGTAAGGGAGTAAAGACAGATCATTCAAATTTTAATAAGGTACATTTCTCTGGTTCTCAGTAGTGGAATGGAAAATAAATAGTATCTAATTTTGTTAATAAATAATTTAATTACTTTACAAGTGTACTGGACCTTGGTCATGCTTCCCGTTATAGCCCAATACTCCATCTTTCTTTTGCACTGAGAGATGAGATGAGGGAAGAACTAAAAAATTTTTAATTAATTTGTTAGTAATTAAAAGTGTAATTTATTAGTAGGTATACAGATTGCTTAAGACATTTAAGAACTGATATATCTGATAATAGCACTGGGAACTTTAATTTTTTTTTAACTGAAGTATATTTGATTTACAGTGTTAGTTTCTGCTCTACAGCAAAGTGAGTCAGTTATACATACACATATATCTACTCTCTTTTAGGTTCTATTCCCATATAGGTCATTATAGAGAACTGAGTAGAGTTCCCTGTGCTATTCAGTAGGTCTTATTAGTTATCTATTCTATATATAGTAGTGTGTATATGTCAATCCCAATCTCCCAGTTTATCCCTCCCCTCGCCTTTCCCGCTTGGTAACCACAAGTTTGTTTTCTACATCTGTGACTCAACTTCTGTTTTATAAATAGGTTCATTTGTAACATTTTTTAGATTCCACATATAAGTGATATCATATGATATTTGTGTTTTTCTGTCTGACTTACTTCAGTCAGTATGACAATCTCTAGGTCCATCCATATCACTGAAAATGACATTATTTCATTCTTTTTTGTGGCTGTGTAATATTCCGTTGTATATATGTACCACATCTTCTTTATCCATTCCTCTGTTGATGGGCATTTAGGTTGCTTCCTCACCCTGGCTATTGTAAATAGCGCTTCAGTGAATATTGGGGTGCATGTATCCTTTCGAATTATGGTTTTCTCAGGGTATATACCCAGTAGTGGGATTGCTGGGTCATATGGTAGTTCTATTTTTAGTTTTTTAAGGAATCTCCATTCTGTTCTCCATAATGGCTGTACTAATTTACATTCCCACCAACAGTGTAGGAGGGTTCCCTTTTCTCCACACCCTCTCCAGCATTTATTGTTTGTAGATTTTTTTAAACATCTTTATTGGAGTATAATTGCTTTACAATGGTGTGTTAGTTTCTGCTTTATAACAAAGTGAATCAGTTATACATATACATATGTTCCCATATCTCTTCCCTCTTACGTCTCCCTCCCTCCCATCCTCCCTATCCCACCCCTCTAGGTGGTCACAAACCACCTAGCTGATCTCCCTGTGCTATGTGGCTGCTTCCCACTAGCTATCTATTTTGTCTTTGGTAGTGCATATATGTCCATGCCACACTCTCTCTCTCACTTTTGTAGATTTGTTTTGATGATAGCCATTCTAACTGGTGTGAGATGATACCTCATTGTAGTTTTGATTTGCATTTCTCTAATAATTAGTGATGTTGAGCATCTTTTCGAGTGCTTCTTGGTCATCTGTTTGCCTTCTTGACACTGGGAACTTTAAATCATATCAACAAGGAGTAAGTGTGTGTGTGTGTGTGTGTGTGTGTGTGTGTGTGTGTGTTTTAAAAAGTAAGGTCTTCGAACTTCAGAAAATAGAGTCCGGTGGGAGCATGGAGGCCGTTAAATGAGAAATAGAAGTGTGTAAAAGAAAGATTAACATAGACAATTTCAAGGGAAAAGGAACAATTTAGAGCAAGGGAATTAACATCAAATGTTTTTTCTGAGTATTGATGTGATGATAATTGGAATAGAATGACAGATAAGAGGTGTGCTGTTGAGTCCTCTGAGGTTTCTAAGTAAAAGACAGTCTGTTACATGGCACCTGGGATGGGCAGCATGAAAATAACATTCCAATCTGTTAAAGTTGCAACTTTTTTTTCAAAGAAAAGTCCATTTTTAAAAAGTTGCTTTACTCTTTCCCTAAATAAACTTAAGATATGAATACACCCAAATTCTAATGAAGAGACAAAGAGAGACATTGGCTCTCCAGCTTTTTTACTTGACTTCCAGTAGAAAATGCCTGATAATGGTCAGGAGGCCCATGGTGCATCTTATTTTCCCTTGGTGCTGTGTTCTTCAGATTTCCATATTTTTTGTGCTGCAATGTCAGCTGTGAATTTTTATTAGCAACCTTTTGCATGTCAGCAGCTCTAGTGTTCAGTTGTCTATGTGTGATTGAGATCTGAGGTAAAAGAGAAATTATAATTGACATTCTACAGTTGATGTTTTTTTCAAAGGAAACCATTTCAAAAATGAGACTTTCTTTTAGAAATACATATACAATTTTTATTTGCATACACATATATTTATTTAGTATAAATGTGGCTTTGTTCAGGCATATTACCTACATGAGGTATATCAGGAAATCAAGAATCAACTGAAAATCTTAAGAAGTTATACTTGAAAAGTGTGAGTTATGATATGTAGCAGTTTTCATAGTTCATGACGTAGTGATTTTATAGAGAATTTTAGCGGATTTACTAAAAAGAAAAAACCACTAAAACATTGGCATTTGTAAGACTGTGAAATGATTAACAAAAACTGGAGTCAAGGGTCATCACTAATGCATGACAAAAATCATCATCATCACGGAATACTGGATCTGAATATAATGCCCAATTACTCTATAAGAAGTGAGAAGGTCAGGGTACACCACAAGTGGATGACCTAAAATAGGGTCTTTGATCTACTACTGTCATCAGTTTCTTTGTTGTCTCTGCGTAAACCAGGTTCAGATCCCCCTATGGTCCAAATCCCAATGGAAGGAAGATGGCAGGATGCCACAGGGTACCATTTTTCTAATGCCAGTTTTATTGCTGAATAGAGTGTTGACAGTGGAAAACCATAAGTTTTTGAGAGAAGATTCCTGGGATTTGTAAAAGTTGTCATCAGGCATCTAAAAGTCTGCCATGTAGAACATGTGTTAAACTTGTTCTATTTGGTCTTGATGGGACTCCAGAGAATCACAAAGATTCCTCTACCACAAATGAATGGAATTTGTAAGAAATCTTTTCAGTCAATATCAGGAAGATTTTAAGTTTATTGCCACTGGAAAAATTCAAGTAATGATGGACCACTTACTGAAAACTTTCTCAGGAAATTAAAGAAATTGGATAGTTAAACCCGGTCCTTTGATACTTATTCTGTTTTTTAATTATGTAATTTTTAGTTCTTGTTTGTTTGGTTATAGTACAATAGAGGCAAATGCTGTTTCTCACTGTTATCTCTGAGTTCAGTAGATATGAGACCTCTACAGCATTATGGTTTTGGATGACTTTGACCATCACTCTCAACTCTGGAAGTTCCAAATTTGTTCCTTTTTGCAAAAATGCAGACGGATAGAAATGGTTCCATATTTTCAGGTTCTAGGGTCCTGGAGAGCGCTACTTTTGAATTTAAATATTTTAACTTTTAACATTATGTGCATCTTAAATCCCAGGGAAGTGATTCAGCAACAGCTGTACATTTATTTTATAGTAGTTTGCATTAATTCAGACCCTATTTGCTCTTCTAATACATTATTTATCCTTGTGTTAAGAATAATGTCAGCAGCAGATTGTTGTCAGCACATTTGTCCACATTAATAGCATTTACTAACTTATTTTCTTATATTACTGAACTTCATTTACAATACAAATCTGCACCTCTTCTTTTTTTTTTTAAGATGTTTTTGATGTGGACCATTTTTAAAGTTTTTATTGAATTTGTTATAATATTGCTTCTGTTTTATGTTTTGGTTTTTTGGCTGCGAGCCATCTGGGATCTTAGCTCCCTGACCAGGGATTGAATCAGCACCCTCTGCATTGGAAGGTGAAGTCTTAACCACTGGACCACCAGGGAGGTCCCAAATCTGTGCCTATTCTGACAAAGAAAGTAGTTTATATTTTCAGCAAAGAGTATCCTTTTGCTTTTTTTCCATCTGCATGTCTTTCATATTTCCTTTTTTTTTTAAAGGGGGCGGATTGGGGAGGGTGATTTTGGAGGCAGGGCATTTTATTTTTAGTGGGTGATTCTTAAGCAGGTGTTGAATACTCTATATTTACCTTACAACTGCACTTTCATTTAATTCTTGACACTCCCTGGCAGTAGGAGGCCCCATTAAGTTCTGAGAATCAGGACACTGTGGTTATCGGAGGTTAGATGACTTGCCTAAGGACATGCATCTAGTACCTGGGCAAAATTAACAGGGAAATGGTCTTTGCATTCAACAATAAAATTGGTGAAGGAGATAGGATAAGCATAAATGAAAGTATTCAAAGCCCCAAAGATACAGTCCTATGTAGCCAGTTGCCACTCAGAGGTTCTCATCCCTGTTTGCACACTTGAATTACCTGCTGAGCTTTTAAAAAAATATCAGTGCGCTGCATCCTCGAACACACTGATTTAATTGAATTTGGTTTGAACCCTAGCATCAATATATATTTTAAAAATTCCCAGGTGATTCTAATATGCAAACAGGGCTGAGAATCACTGTTCTCTATTGAAGAATTGAAGAGGGCTCATGTTTGGAACAAAATAAACTCTTGGAGAGTTCTGTGCAGGAGGCATTCTGGGTAGGAGGAAGAGGTATGTTTTGTGGTAATGTATCAGAGTAAGGGCAGGGATACATTTTGTTTAACTTTATTAGGCAGTCACTATTCATGGGCACATTGTTTTCAGAGACCCAGTACTTGAAGTTGAATGGGAGAAGAGTAATAGATGCAATTTCATGGTTGGAGCTGTGAATACAAATTAATATATTGAGAGAAATAAAAGCAATTAGATAAACAAGGATTTGATCTAATTAGAACAGAAGTGTCTACTGTTCACAGAAGGGGTGGGAGTGGATCAGGTGATGCTTGAGGAAAGTTATCACTTTTTCTAGAAAGGAAAGTTTAGAGGGAAAGAGGATGCTGATATTAGAAAGAAAGAGATATTTAAATAGGTAATTTAGGACAGTGTCAGAAGGAATGAAGAGATAAAGCAAGGTGTAAAAGAGGAGGAAGATGATGGTAATGCATCTACTAGTGGGGTACCTACTGTGTTTTGGTGCTTTCATATGTTAACAACTAAACCAAGTAGAGTTTATAATCAACATTTTTTTTTTTTTTTTTACTACAAATGAGAAAGTTGAGCTCAGCAAATTGAAATTATTTGCTCAAGCCCAGAAGATTAGAAATGGATGATGTTATTGCTCAAATCTAGGTCTTTCTGGTCCAAAGCTTGGCTCATTTTACTACATCACTTTTCTACCAAACCCCACTGCCCTAGAATGGATACATATTATAAAGAACCCTCAGTTAATCAGGATCTATTGAATTAATGCATATGAAGCAGCAGGTGATGACAAATTTCTACATAGTGTTTGGCTCTTCACCTTTTGGCCACCAGAGCAGGAGGCAAATCATTTACAAGAAGAAAAACATCAACAAATCATGCAACATGAAAACAGGTGGAAAGAGAAAAAAGGACAAATGAAGTGAGCAGTAGGATGGGCAGCCATTATGGCTTTAGATGTTATGAGATGGCATTGAATTGAATATTTTATACACAGTGGTGGGTGGGGACTCAAGAAGTCGGGGATGGGACAAGCACACAAAGACAGAAACCTGGGCTACGTGCTTTCCTCCTGGAGTTCAGTGACTTCCTGTTCATTCAAGCCTCAGTCCCTTTGCCACCACTTCGGTGAAGCCTTCTCTGACCTCGGCACATGTGATCGATCATGACCTCCTGTGTGCCATCCTTGCTGTTCTCAAATACCTATAACACTGATCAAATAGGTCTTTACCTACATGGCTGACTCCACTGGAGTCTGAATTAGGCTTTAATTCTTCTTGAGTCTGTAACTCTGGCACAGGAAATTTTCTTTCATAAAAAATAAATGGATAAGAAAAAATACATGTGTGAGTGAATGGACTGAGTTTAATCTCTTCACTAGTGACTATTACTAGTTCCCACATTGTGCCTGATTTGTGGTCAGACACAGTTATGAGGTACAGCAGTAATTAAATTATTTCTAGTGCAATTGTGACTACATTACTTTCCTGGAAGTAATGTAATTACTGCTATACCTTTTACCTGTTTTAAAAATCTGGTCATATCTGGAAACTTACTTGTTTCACATTTAAATGTAAGAACAGGAACTAGGTACTGCTGGATTCTGCAAATGATTAAATCCCTACAATAATGCCCAAATAATTATTTAATGTACTGGCAATTCTAAGTACATGGAGGTAGAGAGCAAGTTACCAAATATTATCTGAATTTAAGAAACCTGAGAGTTACAGTTACTTGGCGTGTGTTATGGTCTGAATTGTGTCCCCTCAAAACTCATATGTTGAAGTCCAAACCCTCAGGACCTCAGAATGTGATTCTGTTTGGAGCCAGGACCTTCAAAGAAGTGATTAAGTTAAAATGAGGCAGTTAGAGTTAGGGCCCTAATCTAACGTGACCAGAATCCATATACGAAGAGGAAATTCAGGTGCACAGAGTGACACTGGGGAGGTGCATACACAGAGAAAAAACCATGTGAGGACACAGCGAGGAGGCTGCCATTCTCCAGATGAGGAGAGAGGCCTCGGAAGAAACTCAAACTGCTGACACCTTGACTTGGACTTCCAGCCTCCAGAACTGTGAGAAAATGCATTTCTGTTGTTTAAAGCCACCCAGGCTGTGCTATTTTGTTATGGCAGCCCGAGCAAACTAAGACAGCATGTTGTGTATTTTTACTCAGTGATGCTGCGTCATCTAAGTTCCTCATAGTAGATCAAGCTTCCACTTTTTGACATTTAAGTAGCTGTTACCACTAAGTAATCAATAAGCATAAGTAGCTCATGCCTAAGCATGTAGACATACAATATTAACAAGTTCTGCCACATGTAGTTGGAAGATATTTGCATAATTGTTGCAGAGATATATGAGGAAATGAAGCACTCTGTAAAGTGATGTTTAAATATATGCATTTATTTTAAATTACCTACTGAAGCGGATTCAAGTATTTGCTGTTATAGTCGGGTAGGAACCTCTGTTCTTTTCAAGTTTAAACATTGAAAACATTCAAGGATAAATCTCTTTCTAAAATACCTATAAGTCATTACCAAACTTTATAAACTATGAGTGGGGGAATTTTATAAGAAATTACTAGGCTGACTTAGTTTGGTGCACAGCACTACATTTACACAGCATTTAACCTAGAGATGAGAGGTATATCAAAGACTATGGTAATAAACATCAACTTCTTCTGAAAAGGGTTTAATGTTTCTCTTGTACAGTTTTTATGTTCACTTTTGTATTATGTCATTTAATGAGCTTATGTTCTAGTTAGAGTTTTAAAATAGTTATTTCAGAAGATAGAACTTAGCCTTTTAGGTACATCAGGCTTTGGGAGGTCATACAGCTTTTGAACTCTTTATCTATCTTTCATTTATTTTGAAGTGTTTTTAGAATAATTCATTTGGGAGAGAAAAGAGAATTTATTCATATTATAGTTGTTTCTTTCAAACTTTGATCCTGTTGATTGCAGGAATATTAGCTATTCTTTCTTAGCTGTATTTTTTGGCTTATTTTTTTTCTTTTTTTGTCTGGAGTTTAGCAGCTTGTGAAGGTGAACATTCATTGAGAACCTATTATATGGCAAGGTACTTCCCAGGCATTTAATGTTTCAAAGGTAGCAAGTGATCTCAAATATCCTTCACATTCGCTCAGGAGGTGAGATTTGCATAAACAGAAATAGATACTGGCCATGAGAAAGTGTATTTTATGGTCCAACTGTTTGATATTTTTGTTCATAAAATTTGACAGTGAACAATGGGACATAGCCCATATAAAACTATTAACCCATCTTGCCTGTCTGTGACTTCACCCAGACTCTACCCATCCTACATTCACAACACACACAGAGACACATACACGCATACAAGTTTATGTCATAACTGTGGTCTTAGTATCTCCAACTCAAGATTTTCTCAATAAAGCCAGCATTTTATATAAAAAATAATGCAAAACACTAAATTACTTGGGAAGTATATGTACATTATGTAATTTTTATTTCAAACCGTGTATTTTAATATTATAATTACTTATCTTAATTATTTAGATGAACTTTTAGCATAGAATTTATAAACAATATTAGTAGAAAGACGTTTGAGATATGGCTCTACCATGCGTTAGCTGACTTGGTGCAACCCAGTTAATCCTCTTTTACCTCAGATTCCTTGTGAAAATATGACTAGTGCTAAGATTTCTACTAATACCTATGGTGATGATTATATAACTCACAATGTGGGAAGTTAACTAACAGACAGTTAAATGCTCCATGAAGTTATTTGTTGTTGTTGTTATTTTTGTCATTGAAATAATGGTTATTATTTCAAAGAGTTTTTCATGGAATTTACATGAGTACCTGCCTATTATCAGATAACAAAAAGAAAATCGAGGATTGAAAAGCAGCCTTAAGGCGTCCAAATTGGAAAAGAAAAAGTAAAACTGTCTCTTTCTGCAGATGACATGCTCTTATAGGTAGAAAATCGTGAAAACTCCACCAAAAAAAAAAAATTCTTAGGAATAACGCACAAAATCAGTGGAGTTTCAGGATACAAAATCAACATACAAAAGTCAGTTCTATTCCTGTACACTAACAATGAACTATCTGAAAAAGAACTAAAGAAAAAAAATTTTGTTTAAACAACATCAAAAACAATAAAATACTTAGGAATAAATTTAACCAAGGAGGAGAAAGATCCATACACTGAAACTATAAGACATTGATGGGGACTTCCCTGGTGGCGTGGTGGTTAAGAATCCTCCTGCCAATGCAGGGGGCACAGGTTTGCTCCCTGGTCTGGGAAGATCCCACATGCCTCAGAGCAGCTAAACCCGCATGCCGCAACTACTAAAGCCCACACGCTGTAGGGCCCGTGCTCCACAACAAGAGAAGCTACCGCAATGAGAAGCCCCTGCACTGCAACGAAGAGTAGCCCCCCCTTGCTGCAACTAGAGAAAGCCCATGCACAGCCAATGAAGATCCAATGCAGCCAAAAATAAAATGAAAATTAAAAAAAACAAAAAAACAAACAAACAAAAATGAAATATTTATTAAGACATTGATGAAAAAAATGAAAAGATATCCTGTGTTTGTGGATCAGAAGAGTTAATATTATTAAAATGTCCATACTACCCAAAGCCACCTATAGATTTAATGTAATACCTAGCAAAATTTCATTGGAAAAATGATCCTAAAATTTGTAGGGAACCAAACAAGACCTCAAGTAGCCAAAACAATCTTGAGAAACAACAATGATGAAGGCATCACACTTCCTGATTTCAAACTATATTACAAAGCTCTAATAATCAAAACAGTATGATACTAGCATGAAAACAGACACGTAGAACAAGGGAACAGAATTGAGAGCCAAGAAATAAGCCCATATATGGTCAACTAGTATTTGACAAGAAACCCAAGTAGACTCAATGAGGAAAAGAGTCTTTTCAATAAATGGTGTTGGGAAAACTGGATATTCACACATGACAGAAGGAAACAGGATTCTTACCTTATACCACTTACAAAAAGTTACTCAACGTGGATTAAGGACTTAAAAGTAAGACCTGAAACTATAAAACTAGAAGAAAACATAGGGAAGAAGCTCTCTGACGTGGGTCTTAGCAGTGATTTTTTTGAATATCACAAAAAAAGCACAAGCAACAAAAGCAAAAATCAACAAGTGAGAGACTACATGAAACTAAAACGTTGCTGCCCAGCAAAAGAAACAATCAACAAAATGAAAAGGCAACATATGGAATGGGATAAAATATTTGCAAACCTTATATCTGACATGAGGTTAATATCCAAGATATATTAGAAATTCACACAACTCAATAACAAAAACAAACAAACAAAAATCAAATAGCCCAACTGAAAAATGGATAAAGAACTTAAATAGACATTTTTCTAAAGAAGACATACAAATGGCCAACAGATACATGAAAAGATGCTCAACTTCACTAATTATCAGGAAAATGTAAATTAAAACCACAAGGACATATCACCCCACACCTGATAAAATGGCTAACATCTAAAAGACAAGAGATAACAAGTATCAGTGAGGATGTGGAGAAATGGGAACCCTATCCACTGTTGGTGGGAATGTACATTGGTACAGCCAATATTGACAAGCAGTATGAAGACTTCTCAAAAAATTCGAAGTAGAACTACCATAAGATCCCTCTTCTGGGTATATATCCAAAAGAAATTAAGCTACTATCTCAAAGAGATATCTGCACTCCCATGTTCATTGCAGCATTACTCACAATAGTCGAAACATGGAAACAACCTGTCTATTGACAGAGAAAGAAAATGTGGTATATTCATACAATGAAATATTATTTTAACCACAAAAGGAAGGAAATCCTGCCATCTGTGACAACACTGATTTTGAGGTTATTATGCTAAGTGAAATAAGAGAAAGACAAATACAGTATGATTTCACTTATATGTGGATTCTAGAAAAACCAAGCGCATAGTAGCATAGAGTAGAATGGTGGTTGACAGGGGCTGGAGGGTGGGAGAAGTGAGGAGATGTTGGTCAAAGGGTACAAATTTTCAGTTATAACATGAATAAGTTCTGGTGACTTAATGTGCAGCATGGTGGCTACAGTTAACAACACTCTATTGTATATTTTCAAGTTGCTAAGAGAGTCAGTCTTTATTTTGTTAATTATTTTTATTGGAGTAGAGTTGATTGACCATGCTGTGTCCGTTTCTGCTGTGCAGCACAGTGACTCAGCTGTAGATATGCATATATCCCCTCTCTTCTAGACTCCATTCCCATAGAGGTCATTACGGAGCACCAAATAGGCCTTCCTGTGCTATACAGCAAGCTCTTGTCAGTTATCTTCTGTGTATCGTAGTGTTTATGATAGTAAGTCTTACATGTTCTTACCACCACCAAACAGAAAAAAATGGTGATTATATAAGCTGAAGGATGTGTTAACTAACCATATTGTGGTGATCGCTTTGTAGTATACATGTGTATCAAATCATCCCATTGTACACCTTAAACTAACACAATGTTTATCTCGATTATACCTCAATAAAGGTGGGGGGAAAATAAATCAGTCTTTCCTGTTAGGCCTACATTCATTCGTTGAAGATGTATTTATTAAGTTCATATTCTGTGCTAGGTTCAATGATGGGAGTGAGGATACCATGCTGAGAAAAATAGGAATAGACTCATCTTGGAGCTTAATAAAGGAAAGGGGCATTCTAACATTAATCCAAGCATTTTAAAAAAATCACACAAATGTAAAACCACAATAGTATTTGTAATGATGCTTTCTAATATGTGCTTGAAAAGTCAACAGTTTTGTTAAATATTTCTTTCATTACATATCTTTAAAAGCTATATTTTGTATAAAACTACATCACTTTTGGATTTTGAATTTACTACCCTTTGATTCTGGTCAGTTTTTACCTTTTGTTTGTTTTTGGCAGCTACCATAGTTTTGTAGATGTCTTTTCCTGGATTCATTTGTCATGAATGAACTTTTGGTTTTATTTTCAAAGGCTGTGTCTCCACTAGCATTTCAGAGCCATTGAAATGGTACGGAATCAGCTATTCATGTGAGAAGTATAAAAAGCCTTCACAAGGAAACTCTTTACCCATATTTGGAAAGATTTGAGAATGCTTGAAAATTATTCAGAGCTAATTTGATTTGTCAAGAAATTTCGTCAAACTGGGTAATTGAAAATGTGCCCAAGAGAAATAGTATGTAGTATAATTTTAAGGCAAATTAAAACATGGTCTGAATTGAGGCCAGTGGCTTTGAAAGTGGACGGTATTGAGAGCTGATACGGTAATACCAAGTGCTTTAAGGCAGGCCCCATCGTAAAGTTGGCATTTTCTTTACTACACAAAGAGTGTCATTTTTGTCCTGTGACTTTTAGTTCAGAAACTATGTAGCTGAAGGCAATCTCTAGTCAGTCATGAACATAAAGCATTTATACGCTGAGTTCTGAGTATGGTTAATACGTAAAATGATGCACTAAGTCTTGAGGACAGCTCCAGGGACAAAACTAAAATGCTAGGAAGAGAAGGCCTGGGAAAGAAGAGCAAATTATATAAAATTATGGCTTAGGAATCAAAATAATAACTAGAATACTTTTCTTGATTGTTGGTACCTGAATAGAGTTTCAAGGACAGGAGTGTAGTTCAACTCATGCCCAGATTTATTGAATCTGCCTAAACAGAAATTGTCCTAAATTCTATAAGCTAGTATCTCTATGCTAAAAAAAAAGTTACAGGGAAACCTTATCAGATGTGTAGTATCTTTGAAAACTTGGATTTGAAGAAGGCTGTGAGTTATTTCAAAATACACTGAGAAATATTAGCATACTTGGCGCTGACAAAGATTCTCTCCTTGACCAAACTTTAGTCAAACTCCTCTGAACCCTCTCCTCAACTAGGCCACACCTTGGGCTTTCATCTCTGTCCTTGTAGTGTCCAGTTTTAGAAGAATCCTGCTAAGTCAGGTTAGAGAGAAGCCCCAACCTTGATATCTGATCACCCTCAATACCTGACCAAATTCCTCATCCTTTATCACCCCCAGGTGATATCTGATCATCCTGGCCAGGCTTCAGCAAGAATCCTCTTAGGTCATTTTAGCAAGGATTATACCACCCTCTTAGTAATTTTCCATCCACCAACTCACTGCTCTGCTCATTGGCTATAAAGCCCCCCTTTTCCTTATTGTGTTCAGAATTGAGCCCAGTTCTATACTGAGGTCTCTTTTCCCCAGTTGCAGGATTCCTGAATAGAATCGTTTTTACTGCTCTGACTACTGTCCATCTCTGGTTTTTCTTTGACAGAGCACATAATCTCTGTCAAAATTTTCTGTGACTACTTTTAAAATTTATATTCCAATGATATATATAGATGCAGATAGATAGATATCAGTTATCAGATACTGTATATATCTGACACATCTTAAGTATATCTGGTATTACATAACACCAACTCTCTCCACTCAAATTTTTTTACTAAATTAGCAGATAATTATATATATATAATTATAACATAGAGTATAATATATAATATATGGTACATATAATATATAATACCTTTGATCTTAGTTGATACTATTTGTCTAATCTATATAATATAAAGATAATATATGATACAATATTTTTAGGTTATAACCTTAAGTTAATATTAGCTTATATATAGTATATAATATAATTATATTATACCATAATGCAATTAATAGTATGATATGGCATATATGATAGCAGATGATCACATATAATAGCATGGTATGGCATATATGGTAACAGATCTATTGATTATCTGTGTGATTATCTGCCATTATATATGCCATATCATACTATTAATTATTATACATAACATATATCATTATCTACTAATGCTGAAACAAAATTCAAGTGGACAAGCAGAGAGTTGCCCCCTTCATCCCCAGTATTCTCCTTAGCCAAATTGAGCTGATAAAACCAATACCGACAAACTCATTTTGTAATCTTGATCTTGATCCTGGAAATCTCAGCCAGTCTTAGGACCTGGAATTGTTCCCGTTCTCATTTAAACCACCAGCCACCAGGTGGTGACAAATGGCAGGTGGGACTGGATCACAGTCAGATCCAGGAACACCCAGCTGACTACTCAGGCTCATCCCAGGCATTCCTTTAACCTCACAAAAATGCAATTCTATATTTTATGCAATTAAAATTTTTATTGCATTAGGGTGGAGTTTTAATATACTGAAGTCATGAATTCAAGTTCTGTTTATATTTTAATGTGTATAAAATTAAATTCTGCACTGTTTAAAATGAAATAAGATTGCCTTTTTAACCTCTAAAAGTATGCACAAAAGTCTCATCTTCTTTTCAAATAAAGAAGGAAAAGTTAAAGACCAGAGTTAAACCAAAGACCTCAGCCAGTTTTATTTGCTCACACTTGCCATCAAAGTATAGTGTCTCAATTAAACAAATGATATACAAACATAGCTTTAAAAAAAGTTATTCTCATTGTGCACAGTTATTATGATTGACGTAAATGTGGATGTGTAAGATACACACGTAAGGAAACACCTGTATATTATATATTATAATACACATGTCCTTTAGATTATGACATAAACCTTTGTTTTTAATAGGATGATTATATTTTACTTCCTAGAATATATAGAGAATCAAGTTAACATAATTGAGAAAGAGGAAAGAATACTGACAATAATCTAACAATGAAAACTAGAAGACTTTTAAAAATGTTTCCTTTGTAGTAAAATTCAGAGTCTCATGTAAGAATAAGAATAAGAATAATGGTAATAATGTTGAACTTTATTATGAGAATTTACATGCCAGTATGTCTCAAGTGGGAGAAAAAGAAATAAACTAGTAAGTTGAAAGCTCTGATTCTAGATGATAACCTATCCCATAGACTTTATGTATTAATGGTAGTATATGTGCTTTTCCCATATAAGCCATTTTTCTTTTTGGGAAATAAGAAACACTTAACATTGTTACTATGTCTATTTATATACTTTTAATCTGGATTTTCCTTCTGTTTACCATCTTTCCTGTGTTTAGCATATAAGGTTGCTGACATTAAGGACTAGGGAACAAATGGAAATGGACCTATTAAAATAAGAATATGAACTCTAATAAGAATCTCTAGCATGGTTTATAATGAATATTCAAGTTTTAAAAGTCATGCCTGGGCTTCCCTGTGGCTCAGTGATTGAGAGTCCACCTGCCGATTCAGGGGACGCAGGTTCGTGCCCCGGTCCGGGAAGATCCCACATGCCACGGAGCGGCTGGGCCCATGAGCCATGGCCACTGAGCCTGCGCGTCCGGAGCCTGTGCTCCGCAACGGGAGAAGCCACAGCAGTGAGAGGCCCACGTACTGCCAAAAAAAAAAAAAAAAAAAAAAAAAAAAGTCATGCCTTTGGTAGAAGGTAAAGAGAGATGTAAGCATTTTAACAGAGACTGCTCTCAACTTCTTCTACAGGCACCGCAGATTCCGAGGAAGGTTATACAAATTCTTAAAACTGATAGTCAAAGTCCTTATAGAGAGAGGAGTCATTTGGAATAAAGCTTTTGTTTTCTGTAATGTACGGAGGAGAATGGTGGCCTGGAGAGTGCCATATGCCTTCAGCAGAAGGAGGTATATAGATTAGGAAATTAGGGCAGTACAGTAAGTTTTAAAATGTTGACCTAATAAAGATAACCACCTAGAAGTAGTTTTCACTTTCTTGCAAGATTTTGATTCAGTTCTAGACCTTGCAAGAGGGTAGGAGACATACTTGCTTTGGAAGAATTGTGTCAAGACATTGGCCACATTTGTTGTCTTTTTAAATCTCTTGATCTTTGTGAATTAGCTCTTTGACTTCTTTTGAACAAGTGGAAATGTTATTTCTGAGTTTTGTTTGAAAATTTCTTCTCTGAGGTGCTGAAAGTAATTTATCAGGATAAGGGTTTAAGAAATCATGCCTTCCTTAACTAGGTTTTTAGATTAAGCTGTGAGATAGGCCCAGGAGTACATAAAGATAGTGAAATTCTATTTGCAGTTTCAGTATTTTATGAAGTTAGCAAAGCTTTATTGTATTTTTTGCCTGGGTACTCAGTTGAATAAAAGACATAATAAATAAGAATTCGAAGGCCGAATTTTGTTGAGGGGGAAAATAAATTAGAAACAGTAATGCAGTCTTGTTCATATATATTTTATGGATTTCATGCATTCTGTATTTGAAAGTTTGTCAAGATATGCTTGGGTATTAAAATATAGATTAACATTGAAAGTTTTATATTTTTCTCCATTTACATACTTATTCCTTTGCACACATAAGTATAACAATTTCTGCCAAAATCAGTTGTCAGGATATCCTCTTCCATTATAATAACTGAATAATGAAGAGAATTGAAGAGCATTTTCTTTTTTTTTTTTTTTTTTTTTTTTTTTTTTTTTTTTTTTTTTTTTTGCATTACGTGGGCTTCTCACTGCTGTGGCCTCTCCCATTGCGGAGCACAGGCTCTGGACATGCAGGCCCAGCAGCCATGGCTCACGGGCCTAGCCGCTCTGCGGCATGTGGGATCTTCCCAGACCGGGGCACGAACCCGTGTCCCCTGCATCGGCAGGCGGACTCTCAACCACTGCGCCACCAGGGAAGCCCAAGAGCATTTTCTAAGTTAGAGAAACAATATTTCTTTCTCTAACTTTGGGGATTTTGAGGCAAATTATCACACATATTCCTCTTCCATTTACACATCTCAGTTTGGAAGAGTGGGTCAAAATTATTCCCTACAGACTTGAGATTTCAGGTAAAGCAATTAATGAGGGAAATAGAATAGATTTTCCTTTCTATGTTGCTGAAATTCCATATGTATGACATTACTGGAACCTCTGTCAAGCCTGATGGTAAACAATGTATAATTACTTCTGAGTTGAACACAAGTGCCCCGTGGTACCCAGATGTCCAAGGATGGGTTTGATATGCCTAGTGCAGATCTCGTAAGTCAGCCAGGCTTTTGCTTGCTGTATAAAACAGACTGGTGATTAAGCTTTCACAATTTGTGAAATTTCACCGGGAAAGAAAATGTGGTTTCCTGAGCTTTGGCTGATCTGCGCAAACTAGATTGGAAAATCACAGGACGCCAGGTAAGCAGAGTAACGGATCAGATGCTCAGGCGGCCAATGCCAGTGTTCCTATTTTAAGGATGCTCAGTAGCACTCCCCTGATTGCCTCGGAGCAAGTTTGCTCCTGTATCTTCTGAGAGGTGTATATAATGGGAATTTGACTCTTTTTTGAATATTCTGCTATCTTCCCCCTTGGCACTTTCAGTTATTTTTGATTATCTAAATGTAACTCCTGTTGCACACTTTTCCTTTTGACACGTTCCTCTTGCCAGTCAGCATTGTTTCTCAGCATCTCCCCCTGAGGAAATGTATGCTAATGGAATATTACCCCAAACAAAATAAAAACCATGGATAGGTAAACCCACTGCCTAAGCAAGCAAACTGACAGATCAGGCGGTGCCTTGCATATCTTTGCATAAATGCCTTTTGGTGTATTTATTATTTTCGACATCCTTCCTAACTCCTCCCCTGTGCTAGAATAGCCTTTCACACATTTGCTTGTATCTACAGTGAATTTATGCAAAATCTAAAGGCATTAATAAAAGTTTGTAGACATATGTCATCATCATTGTCATTGTCATGATCATCACCGTCACCACCAAGACATGCTGAACACTTATTGTGCACCTGTTACTTTAATCGTAACTCATTTAATTATCACATAACTCTGTGATGTATTGGTAGGAATCGTTTTTCGTGTATTTAGATAAGGAAGCCAATATAGAGAATTGAAATAACTTACCCAGTGACGCCCAACTATTAAGGACAGGCTAGAATTGAAACCCAGGCCTTTCTGCTTCTAAATCAATGTTTTTACTCATAGCAGTAGGACCTTGATCAGGTATATTTGTGTTGGTACATTCCTAGGCATTTAAAAATTTCCTCAGTTTGTGTTACCCCTATGGGTGCCAGAAATGTCTCAGACTCTAAAAGATCTGTTCAGCTCAATTACACTTTAGTTCAGTTAGCATTTATTGAATATTTATTATGAACGAGGTACTGTTCTAAGCACTGGGCATTCAGAAATATATAAGACACATCGTTTTCTCTGGCCAAGCAATCAGTGTAATGGGCTAAATACTTAAGACATTATGCAACCTTAAATTTATTAAGCAGACGTTTCTTTCCATTTATTACGTCTCAGGAAAAAGTGCCTATTTACAAATAACCTACCAAGTGCTATGTTAACTGCCTGGAAGGATTAGAAAATTATTCTTCTAACCAGTGGGCCAGTTAGAATAAGATAAATGATCTGAAATATCTAGTGTTCTTAAATTGCTTCCAAAGAAACCATGCCTTGCAGGCAGTAAATGTCAACATAATTATTAATGATGTAATTAAGGATTTGACCTCTTAAGTAAAGCAGACATCCAATAAAATAATACTTATTTCATGAAATAAGAACATATTTCTTCTTAGGCTCAGTGCAGAAGAAAAAGGAGTACACAGATTTCAAATGTCTGTATTTATCTTTTATTACTCTGAGCGTACAGCTTGAATCAAACGTTACAATTACTCTGATGAAGTATCGAGGCAAACTTGGCAATGGTATAAAGTGAGGTTTGAAATATTTGCTTGACTTTGCACCTTGTAGTTTGAAGTCTCTCAGCATACATTTTATTTTAATCTTTTAAACTTTACTTAAGTTTATTTATTGATTTTTTGAGGCTACTTGAGATTGGCTGGAAAAACGGCAGTGCCAATTGAATTATCATAATTGTAGATCAGTTTGGGGAAGATAGACAAATAGAGATAGGGTTTATTCTACTTTAGAATTCATTCATTTGCTGGAAGACATCAATATCAGTCTTAAGACAATACTAGTGAGGTATAGTAGGTAAAAATTATTATAGTGGAAATCGATATATTCTTGGACCTCATACCAACCATATAATTAATTTAGGTGAAAACATTTTTACTTATTATGCATACAGATTTCCACCTGACATCAGCTTGACTTGAATAAGAACTTTAATAAACCTTCAATGTTCATTCTTTCACCATTATATCTTTCACCAATAATTTTTCTAATTATTGCCTACCTAATTTTCATTTGGAGATTTTATTTTTTTCATCTGTCTGGTTTATAAAAGACCAAACTAAGTTTTTAAAAGCTATTTGTTTTCTGTTTTGATCTCAAATTCTGCTGGATGATGAAACATATTCTGAGAATCAGTTCATGTGTTCTCTGGTCTGTGGTACTGTAATCCTGTATCTGAAATAAGTTTGTGAAACAAATTGTAAAAGTAGTATCCAATCATGATTTTAGAGTCTTAATTAGTTTGCAACATTTCAATAAGAAAATGATATTCAAGCATGATTCTCCACTAGTTCAACACTGCAAACCTTCAATGTAGATTTGTGGTTTGGTGTTTTTATTATACTTCTTTAACGTGGTACAAAAAGTAATCATTAGACCCCTGCCATGTTCTGCAAAATTGCGTAGGAACAGTTTAATAGCCAGGGGATCAGGCATAGAAAAAAGGCATCAACAACACTTTTAAAAGGAAATAGTATGGTTGTCCCCTGAGAATAACACAATCGGGGTTATTTGATTGCTTTAAAAAGTTATGCTTTTGTAGAATTCTTCCCCAGCACAAAAGTCCTTAGGAGATGCTGGTGAACTCTACATATTCTTCTTGGATCTCAAATGGTGCAGAGTCTGAAGGGAAGAACTGGCAATATTATAGTTCCCACAGTTGCAGGCATGTGATTTAGACAGAAATGAAGAGGATGTACCAACTCAAGAAAAAGGCAAGCTTATTTTCTTGTGCTTTGTTCAAAGACAAGCTTCCTAGAGGCTTGAGCTTAAAAAATTGTTGGGGGGCTTCCCTGGTGGCGCAGTGGTTGAGAGTCCACCTGCCGATGCAGGGGACACGGGTTCGTGCCCCGGTTCGGGAGGTCCCACGTGCCGCGGAGCAGCTGGGCCCGTGAGCCATGGCCACTGAGCCTGCATGTCCGGAGCCTGTACTCCACAACGGGAGAGGCCACAATGGTGAGAGGCCCATGTACCGCAAAAAAAAAAAAAAAAAAAAAAAAAATTGTTGGGATGAAAATAGTTTGTCATGGTCTGTAACTTTCAGTACCTTACTACCACAATTATATAACTATAATATTAACTACTATGTTGCAGACTCCCATCTTAGGACTTTACATATACAACTGATTGTATCTTTACAATAACCTAGGAGAATAGGAGTGCTAGGAAAAAGGTACTCTTTTCAGCACAGTCCCCTATGAAATAGAACTCCTCATTGTACAGATGAGGACACTGAGGCACAGAGCAGTTAAGTATTAGGAAATAAGTGTCAGAGGTAGGATTGGAACCCAGGCAGTCTGACTCCAGAATCCGTTATGCTGTACTATCTCTCAGTTAATGTTGGGGTTAGAAATCTGACCTATTTCCCAGTTCGTGCCTGACATCCCCATATGGATTCATCACAGGTATCTCAGTGCATACTCCACTGGGTTTGGGATGCATGCTACAAAAGCATAAGCTACAGCTCATACCTTAAATAGACTAAATATCTTTCCCTTCTCATTCATTCCTTCAGCCAAAATTTGTTGAGGTCTATTATGTACCAGACATTGTGCCAGATGTTTGATGCAGTTTTATAAAAGACAAAGTCCCATCTTCATAGATTGTGCATTATACTGCTTGGATACTACACAAGGGTTTTACCCAGAAGCTAATTATCATTGCATCACACATATTGTCAGTATGTTATAATGCTGGACTCCCAGCTGTTACATCAGTAAATAATTTCCATGGAAAAACTAGGCTTTCACACCATATTTGAAAAACTTACGTTAACATTAGATACTAGGATACACTAGTTAGGTCACTATATACAAAATTATGAACTTTTAGGTCCTAATATGTAAGTTTCAACTCATTGTTTGCAGCAGACGATCCACTTTCTGTTCCTTCCTGAAAATTTGTCTTTTAAAAAGCAAACTGGATATGGCATCAAAGCACAGCCCATAAAGAAAAAGTTGACAAATGGGACTTAAGCTAAAAGTTTAGTTAAAAATGAAAAACTTTGCTTTGCAAGAGATACTCTTAAGAAAATGAAAAGAAGAACCACAGACAGTGAGCATATAATTGCATATCGCAAGTCTGATGAAGAACTTGTATCCAGAATATATACAGAACTCTCAAAACAATAATATGAGAACCAACAACCTGTCTTAGCTCTGGCTTCTGTAACAAAATACCATAGACTGGGTGACTTAAAAACTGACATTTATTTTGAACGGTCCTTGAAGTCCAAAATCAAGGTTGATGTCAGACAGATTGATGTCTGGTGAGGGCCTGCTTCTTGGCTTGTAGACAGCCACTTTCTTGCTGTGTGCAGTTTCTTCATTTTCTCATAAGGATACTAATCTCTTGAGAGTCCCACTCTCATGACCTCATCAAAAACTAATCACCTCCCAAAGGCCCCACCTCCAAATACCATCACATTGGGGGTTGGAACTTCAATATATGAATTTTGGAGTGATACAAACATTCAATCCGTAACCCAATCCAATTTAAAAAATGAGTCAAAGATTTGAATAGACACTTTACCAATGAAGATGTAGAAATGGCATATAAGGACATAAATGGATGTTCAACGTCATTAGTGATGTGGAAAATGCAAACCAAATTTACAGTGCATTACCACTCTACTGCTGTAAGAATGATGAAAATTAAACAGGCAACAAAGAAGTTGTCATGTCAAGTGCTGATAAGGAGGCAGAGCAACCAGGAAGTCCATACATTGTTGATCAAATGAAGAATGGTATGGCCACTTTGGAAAACAGTTTGACAGTGTCTTATAAAATCTACACTTACATATGACCCGACAATTATCCTCCTAATCATTTACCCCAAAGAAATGGAAATTTGTATTTACACAAGACCCTGTATATCAGCTTTATTCATAATCACCAAACTGTGGAAACAACCCACATGTCCTTCAGCAGAATAGATAAACAAAACGTTTCTCCATGCAGTGGAATACTACTTAGCAACAAAAAAGAGTGAATTATTCTTCATACATGCAGCAATGTGGATGCATCCATCTCAAATGTACTTTGCTACAAAAGCTACATGCTGTGTAATTCCATTTTTATGACATTCTGGGGACAAAAGCAAAACTATAGGGACAGAGAACAGATCAGCGTTTCCTGGGCATTAAGATTGGGGGCAGGGGTTGACACCAAAGGGGCATCACAAGGAAATTTTTGTGGTGATAGAATTTTGTCTCTTGGTTTTGGTAGTGGAGGAAAGGTTCTATGCATTTTGTCAAAACCTATAACACTGTATAGCACAAAGAGTGAATTTTATTGTATATAAATTTAAAAACGAAGGGTGATGATAAATAGTGGAAAAAAAGCAAACTGGCAGTATTTTTCATGCATGGACATTAATGAAGTTCACATTCCTGGACTTTGTTTTTCCATTTCTAGAAACTTATTCTTAGGAAAGCAGTCAATGATACAGTGAAGAATGTTCTTTGCAGTATTACTTATCACAGAGAAATTGAAAACATCTTAATTGTGCAATTAAAGTGAAGTAGTTAAATAAATCATAATATATTTCCCACTTATAGGCATTAAACTTATGTTCCTTTAGGTTAATTACAGAGAGAAATGATCATGCTTTACTGATATGTCAGTTTACTCTGTTGACTTCCCCAGTTTAACTTAAAAATATTGATTTTCAAACATTTGAAAACTTTTAGACAACTTGAAGTGCTTTCTAAAGGTATACCACATATTCAAGCTGGTCCAAATCCTTTTTCTTAATAGCTAGATATATAGCTAGACAAGTGGATGGATGAAATGAGTAATATTATTTCTGCCTTTATAATCATTTCAGTTCCTCCTATTTCTCTAGCTAAGACAAAATTGGGATGGAGAAGAAAGATAGTATCTTTGACTCAAATCATTTTCCTACTTGGAATGTCCTTTAGCCCCATTTTCACCAGTAATTAAAAGCTACATTATATATAAATGGTGCTTTGCAATTTCCAAAGTATTATTTTACATTAGCCTCTTTGATCTATCATCAGACCTAATAATATAATCAAGGATGATAGCAGTGCCCCACCTCCTACTTACACAAGGCATCTGAAGCCTAAAAATGCTTAATCATTTTCTAGGGTCACATTTTGGTAAGTATTCAAGGCAGAACTGAAATCCAGATGTCGCAACTCCTCATCAAATATTCTGCCCTTTATAACGTGCTGTTTATTTACTCCAAGATTTTCCCTTTTGAAGAAGCATGTCTTGCGTTACTAAGGGCATTTATTCCATTATTGTCATTCTGCATTCATCTTTTTTTTTTGTTGTTGTTTGTTTGTTTGTTTGTTTTTTGCGGTAGGCAGGCCTCTCACTGTTGTGGCCTCTCCCCTTGCGGACCACAGGCTCCGGACCACAGGCTCAGTGGCCATGGCTCACGGGCCCAGCCGCTCCGCGGCATGTGGGATCTTCCCAGACCGGGGCACGAACCCGTGTCCCCTGCATCGGCAGGCGGACTCTCAACCACTGCGCCACCAGGGAAGCCCTGCATTCATCTTTTAAAAAATGATACAGAGGGCTTCCCTGGTGGCGCAGTGGTTGAGAGTCCGCCTGCCGTTGCAGGGGACACGAGTTCGTGCCCCGGTCTGGGAAGATCCCACATGCCGCGGAGCGGCTGGGCCCGTGAGCCATGGTCGCTGAGTCTGCACGTCTGGAGCCTGTGCTCTGCAACGGGAGAGGCCACAACAGTGAGAGGCCCGCGTACCACAAAACATAATAATAATAATAATAATAAATAAAAAAAAAATTATACAGAGTCTCTATAAAATTCTCATGAGAAGCAGGCTTTCCACACTAAGCAGATGTCCTCAAATTTTGTTCTGAGATATATCAGTGTGCTTTTCTTTTGGTGTCTGCTTCTGTGCCTTCTCGGACAGGACCTCCCCACCCTATCACCACCCCACCCCGGTGCAACCTCACCAAATTTCTGAGCTACCTACTGTGTCCAAAAAAGTTAGGATTATTATATCTCAAATGCAAACAGACAGAACAAGTCAGTGCCCCAAAATGAAATCTTGAATCTCTTTTCGAAGACAATAATCCTGAAAACCAGGCTTTTGTATGCAAGAGCCAGGCATATGAAAGAAAAGTGTTTTGTAAATTCCAAAGAGCTCCCTCCAGATATCAAAAGAGAGGCCAGAAGACTCAGAATACAGATTTAGCATAAGCCTGAATCCTGCATTGGCCAGTTTTCTGGATCAGAAAGGAGGAATATAGGGAGGATGTTGAGAAGAGGTACATGGACATGAGGGTCCTTGGCCCCATCTCATTCTGCACATGAAATGTTGGGCTGAGGAAATGAAAACTATGGACATTTCAGATAGGTTAAAGGGAAAGCAAAAGCAGAGGGGCCGGTGCCTCGTTCCCAGGTTTGAGACTATAGGAAGAGCCTCTGCACACAGGGTTCCTTGCATCCCAACATAAAGTGATGGTGTTGCTGTAGTGAAACAGTGATGTGGTGTGTTGAGGCACAGAGTGGGTGTAAGCCAGCTGCTCATCACCCTCCCAACCTGGTCTCCCCAGTTTATTTATAACCTGGGGGCGATCCTGAAATCATGCCCCACCATAGGAAGTGGAGGTGTTGACTGCCCCAGGAAACTGAGACTAGCTTGGAGTCAGGTCTAGGTGAGTATAAAGTGTGTGGATTAGAAAATCAGAAGCTGTGACAGGGACCCTAGAAATTAGCAGAGGATGCAGATGCACCTTCAAAGACTAGGTAATGATACGCAAAGACCAAGTCGATGGAAATAACTCAGTAGGGAACCAGCTGAATTCAAAGGAGAATGTGCAACTTTGAAACAGACATTCCTCTTACACTCAGCTGCCACCCAAAGAGAAGGGACAAAAGGAGAGGGAGAAATGTTGAGAAACTTAGACTGAGTTAACTTTGAAAAGATTTAGTTTGATCATGAGGTGCTAAGTTACTTTAAATGGGTATATTTCTGTTCCCCACCTCCTTCCCCAACTCCCATCTGGCCCTGACTACCAACCAGAAATTAGGGCTTGTGAGCAACTTGATGTCATTGTTAGAAAAAAAGAATTTTTTTTCAAGGTCCCATTTTGCTAGGTGTCAAAAACAGAACTACATAGTTATTTTTTTGTAAACCTAAGTGCGTAATTTTCAGACCTTTCCCACACACATAAAAATAGTGGTTACTTCCCCCTGGAATGTGTGACTGAGACCAAGAAAATGTGACATGTCCCCACCGAGACATTTTATTAGATTTTACCTGGATTTTTTTTTTTTTGAGCAATTGTAGTTTGCTCCTAAATCATATACTGTTTCTGCTGTTTTGCATCTTCTCTCACCCTGAGTAACACACAGGATTCGTGAGCTAAGGTGTTGGGATGCTTTACACTTGACTGATTCTCTGCTAGATCGGGTTTTGTGTAGCCGGGTACATATATTGTCCTGACAGTGAGTAAAAGCAATGCATGTCAATAAAGCATTGTATTTAAGAAATGGACTCTAGAGCCACGTTGCCCAGGTCCAAATTCAAGCTCCAGCATTTTACTTGTGTTTGGCTTTGGGCAGGTAATTTTAATTTATCTAAGACTCAATATTCTCATCTAGATAATGAACATAGTGGTAATTCTTACCTCATAGTTTTGTTGTGACGTCTAAATGAGTTGATATATGTAATTCACTTAATCACTAACATCTATTATGTACAATATGCATGTTTACTATTATTGATGCTTTTTTGTTTACTACTGTTGATATTTAAATGAGTTAATAAATAGGTGTAAAATGTAACATTATGCTGGATACATTCTAAGTGATCCAAGTGTGAGCTGCTATTATATTCCTGCATGCTGAGGAACTTCATATAGCTGGTCAGTTAGGCTTCTGAACAAACAACTCATCTGCCATTAGGTGCAATTTCAGCTAACTTCTGGCTTTTGTAAACATCTTTCACTTGGAAATATTGTTTTCTTATTTTTAGCTGTTATTGCTTTCCTAAAGTATTTTCCTTTTAACATTTATTTGAATTTTCCACTATGTTTATTTTAGCCTTTGCACTTATGTTCTCTCTTTTTTTTTCCTTTTATCAACTCTTAGAGTTTTGTTGTTTTTCACTTTGTGAGCATCCTTACATAATTATTATATTTTTTCTTGTGTTTGTGTCATTTATCTACTCATACATTGTACTGTTTTTGCTGAAAGTCCATACCTGTTCCTATTTGGTCTGGCATTCTATCTTAATCTTCCATCTCTCCATTCTGAACTCATCTTCATCTGCTTATCTTTTCTATTTTTGAAAAGTATTGCCCTATTCTGCCTCATCTTATGATGCAGTTCCTAGATAATCAAGGGACTGCTCACTCCTTTTGGCTTATTTTTTCCAATACTAAATTTACTGGCTAGCTGCCAGTGAATTGTATAGAATACCTTCTTTGTGGTTTGGCATCAGCTAAAAGTAATGTAATGAGAAAGACATATGTGAGATATGAACCAGGATGCAATACAGCAAAACAGTTAAGAATATAGCTTGTAATGTCTAACAGGTATGTTTTCTAGTTCTAGCTCAGACACGTACAAGCCATGTGACTCTTTTTTTTTTTTTTTTTCAGTACGCGGGCCTCTCACTGTTGTGGCCTCTCCCGTTGCGGAGCACAGGCTCCGGACGCGCAGGCTCAGCGGGCATGGCTCACGGGCCCAAACGCTCCGCGGCATGTGGGATCTTCCTGGCCCAGGGCACAAACCCGTGTCCCCTGCATAGGCAGGCGGACTCTCAACCACTGTGCCACCAGGGAAGCCCATGTGACTCTTGAGCAAGTATTTTTAACCTCTCTGTACTTCAGGTGTGACCATAGTACCTAACTAATGATGTCAATATGGATATTCAGTAGACAATATGGTTTGCTCAGAGTATAGCCCCACTCTCTGCTTTCCCAAACATCACATGCTGATGCCATTTTGTTATTGCAGTTGTTGTTTCTGTTATTATAAATATGATAATATGTAACATCAGATTTTAAAAATTTGCCTTCCTGTATGTGCAAACTAGATAGACAAATACACTTCAAATGGTAAAATCAGCAACCAGAAACATTAATTGAATTGCTGGCATTGCATAGTTGCACATGGCTTCTGTTTAGCCCTTAGCTTTCTTTCATATTTTATTGGTTTGAAATATAAACATTTCCTTAGCTGATTAGGGTCCCAGTCCAGAAGTGGCCAGAAGTTACTTGCATTTAGGGAGATATTTAAATTTAAAAAATGGAATTAAGTGCATATGAATTCCAGTAAATTTGCTATGTACCATCCGTTGACATCTTACTCAGCTGTTGGCAGGTGTTTAATCAACGTTTATTGGCATTCTTTCCTGGGGTTTAAATAGGACATAAAATTTTATGACATATATTTCTGATAACTGCTTCATTATTTTCCATATAGAGTGTAATAACACACAAGAGAAATATCGACAAAGTACCCAAACTGCATTATTTTTGGAAGATAAGGTAGTTTGAAGTGTGTATAATGATAAAATGCTGGTCTACTTTAAAAATATGACTGTAGATTTGTGGATATCTGGGTTTCTCTTTCTATTTTGTCTATAACTTTTCTAATTTTGGACACTTACAGTATAGGTTAGAAAACTAAGAATTATAGCTGTTTGTTCTATCACTACAAAAGAGAGATGGAAGCTCATAATATTAAATTCTAGTTCCTTAGGATTATAAAACAAAGAAAGCCACAGGATATAGTATATAGCATAGGTATGGTTTAAACATTAGTTGATGTGGAAAGCCCACAATCTGAAAGCTACATTAGTGTTAAATTTACATGGTTGCTTGACCAGTAGCCAAAGAGAGTCTGTCATGAGCTATTTATACTTTAAGTACCGTATACATTTGAACCAGAAAAAGAAGCATTTTTTAAGGAATCCTGAGTTTATTCATATGTTCAAGAAGGTTTCTCTCAGGTGGACCTAGAGATGATCATACTAAGTGAAGTAAGTCAGACAAAGAAAGAGAGATGTCATATGATATCAGTTATATTTGGAATCTAAAAAAAAATGATACAAATGAACTTATTTACAAAACAGAAATAGGCTCACAGACATAGAAAACACACTTATGGTTACCAAAAGGGAAAAGGCAGGGGGAGGGATAAATTAGGAGTTGGGTATTAACAGATACACACTACTATATATAAAATAGATAACAAGGACCTACTGTATAGCACAGGGAGCTATATTCAATATCTTGTAATAACTTATAATGGAAGAGAATCCGTAAAAGAATATATGTGTGTGTGTGTATATATATATATATATATATATATATATATATATATATATATATATATAATTGAATCACTTTGCTGTACCTAAACTTCCACAACATTGTAAATAAACTATACTTTTTTAAAAAAGAAAAGAATCTTTCTTTCTCTCATCTAAGCGCTGTTGTTTTTAGCCAGGAATTGGCAAGCATGAGACAGTAGTATGAACTAGGGCCAGGCCCTAGTCTGGTCATCGATGCCAAGGTCTCCAGAATCACAGACAAACAACTGACAAACTGAGACAAAACTAAGTGATAAATATGACTCTGGAATTCCATCCCTAGGTATATACTGAAAATAATTGAACTCAGGGCCTCAAACAAGTATGAGTTTGGATGAATGGATAAACAAATCTTGGTATATATATACAATGGAACATTATTCCATCATAAAATGGAATGAAGTAGTGATATATACTACAACATGCATGAGCCTCCAGAATATTATGCTAAGTGAAAGAGCCCAGATGCAAAAAATCACAACTTATATGATTCCACTGACATAAACTATTCAGAATAGATAAATCTGTAGAGATAGAACAGTAATTGGTGGCTGCCAGGGTCTGAGGGAGGAAGTAATGGGGAGAAACTGCTTAATGGGTAAAGGGTTTTACTTTGGAGTAATGAAACGTTTTGAAACTAGATAGACGTGGTAGTTGCCAAAACATTGTGATTTACTAAATGCCGCTGAAATGTTTACTCTAAAATGGTTAACTTTGGACTTCCCTGACGGTCCAGTGGTTAGGACTCCGCACTTCCACTGCAGGGGGCACGGGTTCGATATCTGGCCAGGGAACTAAGATCCCATATGCCTCGCTGCCAAAACATAATAATAATAAAAATAAAATGTTTAGTTTTATGTAATGTGGACTTCACCATATTAAATTATTAAAAAATCGTGAGTGACAAGGTTGGAGCAGCACCATATCCCATATTTTCAGAATCACAACTGGTTTAAATAAGTCTACTCTATGAGGAGAGAATGTGGAGTTTGTCATTATTGATCCAGGGAGTGTGATGAGAACTGGGAGTAATTTTAGAGTCTTGAAAGATGAATTCAATTTCCCTCTTAAATATACTCAATTTTTTGTAATATTAGATTTTAAGAGCTTGTGAAAATCACTTTTAATGACTAAGTTTCTGTCCCACATGCTGCTTTATTTTCCACACTTGCCTGAGATTTCAGTTGGTCTCATTGATCCATCCATGAAAATGAAAACAAGGAAGTATAAATGCTCTTCTTTTGAAATGAGTTCTCTCTGTGCAATAAGAAGATCATTATTACCAATGTAGATGGGCACATGAGGTTATTCAAGCTCAAGTGCTTTATTTTTGGCTCTTAAATGGCTTAGATGAGCCACATATAAATAAAATGATCTGGATAATTATAAGCAGTCTTTATATATTATGTGAACTCATCTGTGAAGTTATTGGTGGTTATCTGTACCCATATATGCACAGTAAAGCAAGTGCTTTCCATGGTTATGGCATAAGTATCTAGGTTTTTTAGATCAAGAATGCCATTGGGTTTTGGTGGTGTACATCTTTGCAAACAACATTTTCTTTCTTTCTTTCTTTTTTTCCTTCCTTCCTTCCTTTCTTCCTTCCTTCCTTTCTTTCTCTGTGTTGGGTCTTCGTTGCTGCACGTGGGCTTTCTCTAGTTGCATTGAGCAGGGGCTACTCTTCGTTGCGGTGCACAGGCTTCTCATTGCAGTGGCTTCTCTTGTTGTGGAGCACGGGCTCTAGGCGCGAAGGCTTCAGTAGTTGCAGCACGCAGGCTCAGTAGTTGTGGCACATGGGCTTAGTTGCTCCGCAGCATGTGGGATCTTCCCGGACCAGGGCCCGAACCAGTGTCCCCTGCATTGGCAGGTGGATTCTTAACCACTGCACCACCAGGGAAGCCCCAAACAGCATTTTTAAAAAGGTTTTAAAGGTTCCTCTATATTGATCCTCCCTCTGTTGTTGGACACCCTGCTGTGTTTGTTGTATAAGTGATTTCTAAACCTTAGACTATCTTTGAAAAGTGTTATTATTTCATAATTGCAGATGAGATAACTGAGATTCAAAGAAGTTAAGTGATATGCTCAAGAGGATAAGTGGTGCTGGGCTTCACCTTCAGATACTTTTTTTTTCTTTTTTTTTTTCTTTATTAGTTTCTGCTGTATAACAAAATGAATCAGTCATACATATACATCTGTTCCCATATCTCTTCCCTCTTGGGTCTCCCTCCCTCCCACCCTCCCTATCCCACCCCTCCAGGCGGTCACAAAGCACCGAGCTGATCTCCCTGTGCTATGCGGCTGCTTCCCACTATCTATCTACCTTATGTTTGGTAGTGTATATATGTCCATGCCTCTCTCTGGCTTTGCCACAGCTTACCCTTCCCCCTTCCCATATCCTCAAGTAGGTCTGTGTCTTTATTCCTGTTTTACCCCTAGGTTCTTCATGACATTTTTTTTTCTTAAATTCCATATATATGTGTTAGCATACTGTATTTGTCTTTCTCTTTCTCACTTACTTCACTCTGTATGAAAGACTCTAGGTCTATCCACCTCATTACAAATAGCTCAATTTCGTTTCCTTTTATGGCTGAGTAATATTCCATTATATATATGTGCCACATCTTCTTTATCCATTCATCCGATGATGGACACTTAGGTTGTTTCCATCTCTGGGCTATTGTGAATAGAGCTGCAATGAACATTTTGGTACATGTCTCTCTTTTTTTTTTTACATCTTAATCCAGCTTTTATTTATTTATTTTTTTTAATTTTATTTTTTTTATTAGTTTCTGCTTTATAACAAAGTGAATCAGTCATACATATACATCTGTTCCCACATCCCTTCCCTCATGCATCTCCCTCCCTCCCACCCTCCCGATCCCACCCCTCCAGGCGGTAACAAAGCACCGAGCTGATCTCCCTGTGCTCTGCGGCTGCTTCCCACTATCTATCTACCTTATGTTTGGTAGTGTATATATGTCCATGCCTCTCTCTGGCTTTGCCACAGCTTACCCTTCCCCCTTCCCATATCCTCAAGTAGGTCTGTGTCTTTATTCCTGTTTTACCCCTAGGTTCTTCATGACATTTTTTTTTCTTAAATTCCATATATATGTGTTAGCATACTGTATTTGTCTTTCTCTTTCTCACTTACTTCACTCTGTATGAAAGACTCTAGGTCTATCCACCTCATTACAAATAGCTCAATTTCGTTTCCTTTTATGGCTGAGTAATATTCCATTATATATATGTGCCACATCTTCTTTATCCATTCATCCGATGATGGACACTTAGGTTGTTTCCATCTCTGGGCTATTGTGAATAGAGCTGCAATGAACATTTTGGTACATGTCTCTCTTTTTTTTTTTTTACATCTTAATCCAGCTTTTATTTATTTATTTTTTTTAATTTTATTTTTTAAATTAGTTTCTGCTTTATAACAAAGTGAATCAGTCATACATATACATCTGTTCCCACATCCCTTCCCTCATGCATCTCCCTCCCTCCCACCCTCCCGATCCCACCCCTCCAGGCGGTAACAAAGCACCGAGCTGATCTCCCTGTGCTCTGCGGCTGCTTCCCACTATCTATCTACCTTACGTTTGGTAGTGTATATATGTCCATGCCTCACTTTTGCTTTGTCACAGCTTACCCTTGCCCCTCCCCATATCCTCAAGTCCATTCTCAAGTAGGTCTGTGTCTTTATTCCCGTTTTACCCCTAGGTTTTTCGTGACATTTTTTTTTAATTCCATATATATGTGTTAGCATACGGTATTTGTCTTTCTCTTTCTGACTTACTTCACTCTGTATGACAGACTCTAGGTCTATCCACCTCATTACAAATAGCTCAGTTTTGTTTCTTTTTATGGCTGAGTAATATTCCATTGTATATATGTGCCACATCTTCTTTATCCATTCATCCGATGATGGACACTTAGGTTGTTTCCAGCTCCGGGCTATTGTGAATAGAGCTGCAATGAACATTTTGGTACATGTCTCTTTTTGAATTATGGTTTTCTCAGGGTATATGCTTAGTAGTGGGATTGCTGGGTCATATGGTAGTTCTATTTTTAGTTTTTAAAGGAACCTCCATACTGTTCTCCATAGTGGCTGTACCAATTCACATTCCCACCAGCAGTGCAAGAGTGTTCCCTTTTCTCCACACCCTCTCCAGAATTTATTGTTTCTAGATTTTTTGATGATGGCCATTCTGACTGGTGTGAGATGATATCTCATTGTAGTTTTGATTTGCATTTCTCTAATGATTAATGATGTTGAGCATTCTTTCATGTGTTTGTTGGCAGTCTGTATATCTTCTTTGGAGAAATGTCTATTTAGGTCTTCTGCCCATTTTTGGATTGGGGTGTTTGTTTTTTTGCTATTGAGCTGCATGAGCTGCTTATAAATTTTGGAGATTAATCCTTTGTCAGTTGCTTCATTTGCAAATATTTTCTCCCATTCTGAGGGTTGTCTTTTGGTCTTGTTTATAGTTTCCTTTGCTGTGCAAAAGCTTAGAAGTTTCATTAGGTCCCATTTGTTTAGTTTTATTTTTATTTCCATTTCACTAGGAGGTGGGTCCAAAAGGATCTTGGTGTGATTTATGTCATAGAGTGTTCTGCCTATGTTTTCCTCTAAGAGTTTGATAGTTTCTGGCCTTACATTTAGGTCTTTAATCCATTTTGAGCTTATTTTTGTGTATGGTGTTAGGGAGTGATTTAATCTCATACTTTTACATGTCCTTGTCCAGTTTTCCCAGCACCACTTATTGAAGAGGCTGTCCTTTCTCCACTGTACATTCCTGCCTCCTTTTTCAAAGATAAGTTGACCATATGTGCATGGGTTTATCTCTGGGCTTTCTATCCTGTTCCATTGATCTATCTTTCTGTTTTTGTGCCAGTACCACACTGTCTTGATTACTGTAGCTTTGTAGTATAGTCTGAAGTCAGGGAGCCTGATTCCTCCAGCTCCGTTTTTCGTTCTCAAGATTGCTTTCGCTACTCGGGGTCTTTTGTTTTTCCAAACAAATTTTGAAATTCTTTGTTCTAGTTCTGTGAAAAATGCCAGTGGTAGTTTGATAGGGATTGCATTGAATCTGTAGATTGCTTTGGGTATTAGAGTCATTTTCACAATATTGATTCTTCCAATCCAGGAACATGGCATATCTCTCCATCTATTTGTATCATCTTTAATTTCTTTCATCAGTATCTTATAATTTTCTGCATACAGGTCTTTTGTCTCCTTAGGTAGGTTTATTCCTAGATATTTTATTCTTTTTGTTGCAATGGAAAATGGGAGTGTTTTCTTGATTTCACTTTCAGATTTTTCATCATTAGTGTACAGGAATGCCAGAGATTTCTGTGCATTAATTTTGTATCCTGCTACTTTACCAAATTCATTGATTAGCCTTAGTAGTTTTCTGGTAGCATCTTTAGGATTCTCTATGTATATACCATGTCATCTGCAAACATGGACAGCTTTACTTCTTTTCCAAGTTGGATTCCTTTTATTTCCTTTTCTTCTCTGATTGCTGTGGCTAAATCTTCCAAAAGTATGTTGAATAAGAGTGGTGAGAGTGGGCAGCCTTGTCTTGTTCCTGATCTTAGTGGAAATGGTTTCAGTTTTTCACCATTGAGGACAATGTTGGCTGTGGGTTTGTCATATATGGCCTTTATTATGTTGAGGAAAGTTCCCTCTATGCCTACTTTCTGCAGGGTTTTTAATCATAAATGGGTGTTGAATTTTGTCGAAAGCTTTCTCTGCATCTATTGAGATGATCATATGGTTTTTCTCCTTCAATTTGTTAATACCGTGTATCATGTTGATTGATTTGCATATATTGAAGAATCCTTGCATTCCTGGAATAAACCCCACTTGATCATGGTGTATGATCATTTTAATGTGCTGTTGGATTCTGTTTGCTAGTATTTTGTTGAGGATTTTTGCATCTATGTTCATCAGTGATATTGGCCTGTAGTTTTCTTTCTTTGTGACATCCTTGCCTGGTTTTGGTATCAAGGTGATGCTGGCCTCGTAGAATGAGTTTGGGAGTGTTCCTCCCTCTGCTATATTTTGGAAGAGTTTGAGAAGGAGAGGTGTTAGGTCTTCTCTAAATGTTTGATAGAATTCGCCTGTGAAGCCATCTGGTCCTGGGCTTTTGTTTGTTGGAAGATTTTTAATCACAGTTTCAATTTCAGTGCTTGTGATTGGTCTATTCATATTTTCTATTTCTTCTTGATTCAGTCTTGGCACATTGTGCATTTCTAAGAATTTGTCCATTTCTTCCAGGTTGTCCATTTTATTGGCATAGAGTCACTTGTAGTAATCTCTCATGATCTTTTGTATTTCTGCAGTGTCAGTTGTTACTTCTCCTTTTTCATTTCTAATTCTATTGATTTGAGTCTTCTCCCTTTTTTTCTTGATGAGTCTGGCTAATGGTTTATCAATTTTGTTTATCTTCTCGAAGAACCAGCTTTTACTTTTATTGATCTTAGCTATTGTTTCCTTCATTTCTTTTTCATTTATTTCTGATCTGATCTTTATGAGTTCTTTCCTTCTGCAAACTTTGGGCTTTTTCTGTTCTTCTTTCTCTAATTGCTTTAGGTGCAAGGTTAGGTTGTTTATTCGAGATGTTTCCTGTTTCTTAAGGTAGGATTGTATTGCTATAAACTTCCCTCTTAGAACTGCTTTTGCTGCGTCCCATAGGTTTTGGGTCGTCGTGTCTCCATTGTCATTTGTTTCTAGGTATTTTTTTATTTTCTCTTTGATTTCTTCAGTGATCACTTCGTTATTAAGTAATGTATTGTTTAGCCTCCATGTATTTGTATTTTTTACAGATTTTTTCCTGTAATTGATGTCTAGTCTCATAGCATTGTGGTCGGAAAAGATACTTGATACAATTTCAATTTTCTTAAATTTACCAAGGCTTGATTTGTGACCCAAGATATGATCTATCCTGGAGAATGTTCCATGAGCACTTGAGAAAAATGTGTATTCTGTTGTTTTTGGATGGAATGTCCTATAAATATCAATTAAGTCCATCTTGTTTAATGTATCATTTAAAGCTTGTGTTTCCTTATTTATTTTCATTTTGGATGATCTGCCCATTGGTGAAAGTGGGTTGTTGAAGTCCCCTACTATGAGTGTGTTACTGTCGATTTCCCCTTTTATGGCTGTTACTATTTGCCTTATGTATTGAGGTGCTCCTATGTTGGGTGCATAAATATTTACAATTGTTATATCTTCTTCTTGGATCGTTCCCTTGATCATTATGTAGTGTCCTTCTTTGTCTCTTCTAATAATCTGTATTTTAAAGTCTGTTTTGTTTGATATAAGAATTGCTACTCCAGCTTTCTTTTGATTTCCATTTGATGCAATATCTTTTTCCATCCCCTTCCTTTCAATCTGTATGTGTCTCTAGGACTGAAGTGGGTCTCTTGTAGACAGCATATATATGGGTCTTGTTTTTGTATCCATTTAGCCTATCTGTGTCTTTTGGTGGGAGCATTTAGTCCATTTGCATTTAAGGTAATTACCGATATGTATGTTCCTATTCCCATTTCCTTAATTGTTTTGGGTTCGTTGTTGTAGGTATTTTCCTTCTGTTGTGTTTCTTGCCTAGAGAAGTTCCTTTAGTGTTTGTTGTAAAGCTGGTTTGATGGTGCTGAACTCTCTCAGCTTTTGCTTGTCTGTAAAGGTTTTAATTTCTCCATCAAATCTTAATGAGATCCTTGCTGGGTAGAGTAATCTTGGTTGCAGGTTTTTCTCCTTCATCACTTTAAATATGTCCTGCCACTCCCTTCTGGCTTGTAGAGTTTCTGCTGAGAGATCGCTGTTAACCTGATGGGGGTTCCCTTGTGTGTTATTTGTTGTTTTTCCCTTGCTGCTTTTAATATGTTTTCTTTGTGTTTAATTTTTGACATTTTGATTAATATGTGTCTTGGTGTATTTCTCCTTGGATTTATTCTGTATGGGACTCTCTGTGCCTCCTGGACTTGATTAACTGTTTACTTTCCCATATTAGGGAAGTTTTCAACTATAATCTCTTCAAATATTTTCTCAGTCCCTTTCTTTTTCTCTTCTTCTTCTGGAACCCCTATAATTCGAATGTTGGTGCATTTAATGTTGTCCCAGAGGTCTCTGAGACTTTCCTCAGTTCTTTTCATTCTTTTTTCTTTATTCTGCTCTGGAGCAGTTATTTCCACTATTTTATCTTCCACGTCACTTATCCGTTTTTTTGCCTCAGTTATTCTGCTATTGATCCCATCTAGAGTATTTTTCATTTCATTGATTGTGTTTTTAATTGTTGCTTGATTCATCTTTAGTTCTTCTAGGTCCTTGTTAACTGTTTCTTGCATTTTGTCTATTCTATTTCCAAGATTTTGGATCATCTTTACTATCATTATTCTGAATTCTTTTTCAGGTAGACTGCCTATTTCCTCTTCATTTGTTAGGTCTGGTGGGTTTTTATCTTGCTCCTTCACCTGCTGTGTGTTTTTCTGTCTTCTCATTTTGCTTATCTTACTGTGTTTGGGGTCTCCTTTTTGCAGGCTGCAGGTTCGTAGTTCCCGTTGTTTTTGGTGTCTGTCCCCAGTGCCTAAGGTTGTTTCAGTGGGTTGTGTAGGCTTCCTGGTGGAGGGGACTAGTTCCTGTGTTCTGGTGGATGAGGCTCGATCTTGTCTTTCTGGTGGACAGGTCCACATCTGGTGGTGTGTTTTGGGGTGTCTGTGGCCTTCGTATGTTTTTAGGCAGCCTGTCTGCTAATGGGTGGGGTTGTGTTCCTGTCTTGCTAGTTGCTTGGCATAGGGTGACCAGCACTGTAGCTTGCTGGTCGTTGACTGAAGCTGGGTGCTGGTGTTGAGATGACGATCTCTGGGAGATTATCGCCGTTTGATATTATGTGGAGCTGGGAGGTCTCTTGTGGACCAGTGTCCTGAAGTTGGCTCTCCCACCTCAGAGGCACAGCACTGACTCCTGGCTGCAGCACCAAGAGCCTTTCATCCACCCAGCTCAGAATAAAAGGGAGAAAAATTAGAAAGAAAGAATTAGTAGAAGATAGAAAGAAAGAAAGAAAGAGAAAGAAAGAAAGGAGGGAGGGAGGAAGGAGGGAAGGTAGGAAAAAGAGAAAGAAGATAAGTGAAATAGAATAAAGTATTATAAAATATAATAGTGTTATTAAAATAAAAAAGTAATTATTAAAAAAATTAAAAATTAAAAACAAAACAACCAAAAAAAAAAACGGACGGATAGAACCCTGGGACAAATGGTGGAAACAAATCTATATAGACAAAATCTCACACAGAAGCATACACATACACTTTCACAAAAAGAGAACAAGGGGGGAAAAATTGTAAATCTTGTTCTCAAAGTCCACCTCCTCAATTTGGGATGATTCGTTGTCTATTCATGTATTCCACAGATGCAGGGTACATCAAGTTGATTGTGGAGCTTTAATCCGCTGCTTCTGAGGCTGCTGGGAGAGATTTCCCTCTCTTCTTTATTCTCACAGCTCTCAGGTCTCAGTTTTGGATTTGGCCCCGCCTCTGCGTGTAGGTCGCCGGAGGGCGTCTGTTCTTTGCTCCGACAGGACGAGGTTAAAGCAGCAGCTGCTTCAGGGGCTCTGGCTCACTCAGGCCGGGGGGAGGGAGGTGTACAGAGTGTGGGGCGAGCCTGCGGCAGCAGGGGCCAGCGTGACGTTGCACCAGCCCGAGGCGCGCCGTGCGCTCTCCCGGGGTTGTCCCTGGATCTCGGGACCCTGGCAGTGGCGGGCTGCACAGGCTCCCCGGAAGGGTGGCGTGGACAGTGACCTGCGCTCGCACACAGGCCTCTTGGCGGCGGCAGCAGCAGCCCCAGCGTCCCACGCCCGTCTCTGGGGTCCGCGCTTTTAGCCGCTGCTCGCGCCCATCTCTGGAGCTCCTTTAAGCAGCGCTCTTAATCCCGTCTCCTCGCGCACCAAGAAACAAAGAGGCAAGAAAGAGTCTCTTGCCTCTTTGGCAGGTCCAGACTTTTCCCCGGACTCCGTCCCGGCTAGCCGCGGCGCACTAACCCCTTCCGGCTCTCTTCCTGCCACCGACCCCAGTCCTCTCCCCGCGCTCCGACTGAAACCCGAAACCTGAGCCTCAGCTCCCAGCCCCGCCCGCCCCGGCGGCCGAGCAGACAAGCCTCTTGGGCTGGTGAGTGCTGGTCGGCACCGATCCTCTGTGCGGGAACATCTCCGCTTTGCCCTCCGCACCCGTGTTGCTGCGCTCTCCTCTGTGACTCAGAAGGTTTCCCCTTCCGCCACCCGCAATCTCCGCCCGCGAAGCGGCTTCCTAGTGTGTGGAAACCTTTCCTTCTTCACGGCTCCCTCCCACTGGTGCAGGTCCCGTCCCTATCCTTTTGTCTCTGTTTATTCTTTTTTCTTTTGCCCTACCCAGGTATGTGGGGAGTTTCTTGCCTTTTGGGGGGTCTGAGGTCTTGTGCCAGCTTTCAGTGGGTGTTCTGTAGGAGTTGTTCCACGTGTAGACGAATTTCTGATGTATCTGTGGGGAGGAAGGTGATCTCTGTGTCTTACTCTTCGGCCATCTTCCTGACCTCTCCCACCTTCAGATACTTAACTGTGTCTGGCTAGGTCACCTGTGACTAGGATCCCATCGTGCAGCTTTTCTTTGGCAAGATTTCTTATAAAATAGCTCACACAAGAATTGAAGTGCCTGCCCATGACTATTAACTTGGCTTCGCTAAAGAATAACTTATCTGATTGCTCACATTTCCAAATTAGTCCATATCGACAAGCTATCAAAGTGTTGGTGGGAGTATTGACATTTCACTGCACCGTGAAAATGGATATATCAGTTTATGGGAAAGCTTAGGTTTTAAAAAGCATCCCAGCACCAGAAGTGAATACTAAGGGTGCTGAATGATGGATGACTGGGGAGGAAGTTAAATTTAGGTCATGGGAAACCTGAGCATTTGGGAATTGAAGTAAGCCAGAAATAGAACAAAATTGGTGTGTCAGTCTAAGTTATTCAGAATTTGATGTCAAACAACTCTTCTAACATGGGCTTCCTCTTCTCCTCAGGCAGATTCAGGATTAACTGTCTTCCACATACCTTGTATTTTCCCATCATTATACCTTTGTTGACAGTTGCATTGACTGGCATGCCCTCCCTGATTGCCACCAGTTGTCACCCTGTCTCTTTCTCCTTGTTGAAAGCCTTCTGTTCTCAGACTAGTTCCCCAGAGGTCCATCTCTTCCCTAAATCACTACAGCACTTCTTTATTTAAAACACACATTTGCAACTTGACATTTACTCTTGGACTAAGTTTTATCTTTATGTATTTATAGCTCATCTCTGTTATGAATCATGAGTTCTAGGGGGATAAATTGTAGTATCTTCACTTATATTTATCCCATTATATGCCTTGGACATGGTATATGCTCATCAAATAGTAGTTGATAATTTTGTAACTCTTGAAGGCAGGGTTTTCTCAAAAGATGTTAATAAAAATACCATTTCTGGGAGAGGTGCTCCCTAAAAAAGGATGGCCTTTGGTCAAATAAGGCTGAAAAATACTACATACCATTTCCATCGAAGGAAGTTTACATGGCAATTGGCATTTTCAACACACACTACTCTCCAGTGGTGAGACCAATTTTGCTATTTTAGTCTAGGACGTCTCAGCTTTCCCCCCACTGTTTAAAGTAAGAACTCTTCAAATATCTCTTATTCATCAAAATGTTCTTTGCAAGACACTGCTTTAAAGTGTTTTTCTATAAAAAATTATCCTCATAATATTCACAGATGTGGAAATTGAATTTTGATTAGATGTAGTTTGTATGTTTAGTTTGACCTGCCTACTTCTGTACTTGGGAAAGCACTCCCCCTAAGCTGTATTGGGTGTGTGTATGTGTGTGTGTGTGCACGCACGCGTGCATCCATGTACGTCCGTGTGCATGTTTGCATGTACTATACAGTGTGGACTCAACCTGAAAATAGATTGAGACTGAAAAGAGAGTGATTGGAACTGGTCTTTCAGCTCGATTATCTGCTAGAATCTCCATTACTTCTCATAATATGCTTGAAAAGTTTTATTTGTACCTCAAGGGCAATGAGCCTGGCCTCATTTACAAATATGAATGCAGATCTTAGGAGGGCACTAGCTTCTCCTCCAGGCAGTCTTGCTCACTGTCAGCTTGTTTTATTTACTTCCTCTGAAAAGGAATATCCATCTCTTGGAATTAGATACAATATGTCTAATGGGGAAACCAGAATTTTTGGAGTCAGAAAGTTTTCATTTGCTTCCCAACTCAGGCCTGTGTGACCCTGAGCAAGTTTTCCTTCCAGAGCCACTGACTCCTCATCTATAAAAGAAGACGGGTCAACCCTGTCTATAAGAGCATCTTATAAGGACAGTGCCTGGCACAAGTGAGATACTGCATAAATATTAGTTATTTTTTGTGTCAGACAGATTATGACAGAAGAATTCCATGGGCATAAAGTCACAAAGACAAAACTACCTCTCTCCTAGAGTTGCCATTCCACATTTCATGTTGTTGCTTCAAACCATAAATGGTTTTACTATTTTTCATGTCTTCTGTATTTATGAGGTGACTGTGAATGGGGGGGAGCATAGTAAGAGTTGAATTGTTATCTATAAAGAAGAATATTTGAATTCTAAAAATGGTGAATAAGTAACCTAAAGGAGAGCTTAGAAAAAATTCATTGTAATCATTTGAGATATGGAAAAGCAATGTAGGAATGATCCCCTTAGTCTTGTCTGTTGTTGATAACTGTAAAACTCCATCCCCCATTATCATATATACGTGTGTGTGTGTGTGTGTGTATTTTGGTTGGACTAATTCATCACATCATTCAAAGAGGGAGTAGATTAGGGAAAATTTTGGACTTGCTTTCAACTTTTATCTCAACGCATTATATAATTTTAGCCACAAATTCATTTCCATTGTGCACATTTACCACTGTGCACAAACAGAATAAAAGTATCACTGTGTGATAATCTCGCTTAAGGTTACATACTTGGAGGTGAAAGCACCCAATAAAAAATTAGACTGATAATTTGTGGGGGGCTGCTGAATAGATTGCTCAACATAAATTGTGGTTTTCAGGCCAAAAGGCTCCTCTGGCTCCCATTTTGCAGAAATACATGTAACTGTTACACGTGGTGTCCATAGCATGTCAATCCTGTCTGTCTCCAGCCATCCATGGCTAAATTGTTCCTGAAGGAAGCCCACTCGTCCCTGGGAAGGATGACAAATGGAGGTTTTGATGCTGTATCTACCTTTCTAAATGCCAAATTATCTCCTGACAGTTTTTCTTGAAATAAATATTATGAATGGCTGAAAAAAAACCAGTTTTTTGCACGTTATTGTTTTAGAGACACCAGGTGAAGTCTTCTAAGCTAAACTGAAGTAGTAGAGGAAGCAATGAACCTAAATGTTCCTGGGACTGGCCTTGATTTTACAGTAATGGACATCTGTCTTGCTCTGGTTGACTACAGGAGAAGATGTATCAGGGACTCTCTGCCCAGCATCACCTCCTCCTGAACAGATGGTGTGTGAAATTCCCTGCCGGATGGATTGTGTGGTAAGCGAGTGGACAGAGTGGTCATCTTGCTCCCAGTCTTGCTCAAATAAAAACTCCGATGGGAAACAGACCAGGTCAAGGACTATCCTGGCGTTGGCTGGAGAAGGTGAGTAATAGGAAGGGTTTCTGTTCCCTAAATCCAAATGAACAGTTTGCTTTCCATGCATGCCTTTTCTCCCTAATCCTCTAGTTTATCTCTGCTGGGTTCCCATATGTATATGACTTGTTTTAGCCCATACTATGTACAGGCCATGGCAATCAGGTGGATGTCAGTTTTCATTATACTTTTTTAGGGAAGGAAACAAGGCTTGGTTGATACACATCCAGCTTCAGATTGCTCATGCCGTTGGGAACATAATTGGAATATGTCTGGTAAAACGAGTTCTAAATTAGGAACCAAGAGACATGGCTTCTTGACTGGGAGCTGCCACTAACATGGCAGACTACCTGATCTGTATGTCCTCATTTCCTGCTCTGTCAGGCTGGCATGTGGTGAGAGGGAAAAAGATGAAGCCTGTGAAAACGGCTTTCAAGAAGCTAAAGTGTGCTGTGGGGATATAAATGGGTGACTTCAGAACAAATTAGAGGAGCAGCTGTTCCTGTCATTTAAAGCAATGGTCTCTGTCCCCAGACACATACGTCATTTCATTTCTTTCAGGCCCTCCCTTGGCTTCGTCTGCCGACAGCTCAGCTGGGACAGCAGAGCAATATGGCCACTGGCTTTGAGGGACTTCTTTTTAGACAAGATTCTGTCTGTGGTCCTAAGAAATGGGGCCAGGGTCAAGAGGAATGAAAATTTTCATATTCTTAAAGTGCAGTGGCCTCCCCTTCTTGTCTGTTATATTTCTGGCAGGAGAAAAAAGTCAATATAATGGGGAACAAAATAACAAGAATAACAAAACTAAGGTCACAAATCTTCCTGAGCATTTGGCCCACTGAATAAAACATTGTAGTGTGGGAGAGTAGGAAAAACATCAATACTTTAGATAAATACCAGTTTTGACATGGATATAAAATTGTGAAAGAAAAGATAGTAATGAAATCTGATTGTCTGACTCACCCAAGAGTATAAGGCTGCACATTTGTCTGGTTTCCCTGCCAGTGTATAACACATTGTCAGATATTATTTCAGAGTTTAAGGATGGGCTCTCTCCTGCCAAACTTTAAGAGAGATTTCTGGATTTCTCAAACTGCAGTAAAATGCACTGCTTGAGGGAGGATGGATGTCTTAAAGTGGTTCTCTGAGAAAAATAATACTGTCTTAGGAAAGAGAGACCATATGTAGGTAATGTGTGTGTGTGAGTGTTTGTGTTTGATCTTATATCACTTCAAGGTCATGGGCTATTATATCTAACTGACTAATTTATGTACGCATAATCATATTAAGATAAAAGCAGATTTCTTTGGAGTTTATCTCAGATACATGACACAGAGGTGAGAGTAGAATCAATTGATTTTAAAAATCTAATTGGCATACCGTTGCCTGTTATTGAGGAGAGAAAGGTGCAACGTATTGTCCTCAGGATAAAAGAACCATGACCATAGCGTCAGAAATGGGGCGCGGTGGGGCTTCCCTGGTGGCGCAGTGGTTGCGAGTCCGCCTGCCGATGCAGGGGACGCAGGCTCGTGCCCCGGTCTGGGAGGATCCCACATGCCGCGGAGCGGCTGGGCCCGTGAGCCATGGCCGCTGAGCCTGCGCGTCCGGAGCCTGTGCTCCGCAACGGGAGAGGCCACAGCAGTGAGAAGCCCGTGTACCACAAAAAAAAAAAAAAAAAAAGAAAGAAATGGGGCGCGGTGGCCCAGGCCTTTGGAAGATTGTATCAAAATGCTGTCTTTCTAGACCATTAAAACAGTAAAAACAACAAAAAATAAGAATGGCAGTAACAACAGCAACAGCAACATGGTAATAACAGCAACAATTCTGTATTTTTTTTATTTTGATTTTTGCAGGTGGAAAACCATGCCCCCATAGTCAGGCCCTCCAAGAATATCGTTTGTGCAATGACCATTCCTGTATGCAACTCTACTGGGAGACGTCAGCTTGGGGCCCCTGTTCTGAAGACACATTGGTAACTGCCCTTAATGCAACCATTGGCTGGAATGGAGAAGCTACGTGTGGTGTGGGCATTCAGATGCGGAGGGTCTTCTGTGTCAAGAGTCATGTGGGACAAGTGATGACAAAAAGGTATTATCAATAATTAATTGAAAGGGCATAGGACTATTGCATAGTTGAGTATTTTTAGTCAGAAACATTTTTCATGCACTGAATATGTCTCAGTCTGTGCTAGAGTAAGAGATTTTTGTTTTGTTTTGTTTTATTTGACTCTTAAAGACTAAAAAATGGGGCTTCCCTGGTGGCGCAGTGGTTGAGAGTCCGCCTGCCGATGCAGGGGATACGGGTTCGTGCCCCGGTCTGGGAGGATCCCGCGTGCCGCGGAGCGGCTGGGCCCGTGAGCCATGGCCGCTGAGCCTGCGCGTCCGGAGCCTGTGCTCTGCAGCGGGGGTGGCCGCGGCGGTGGGAGGCCCGCGTACCGCAAAAAAAAAAAAAAAAAAAAAAAAAAAAGACTAAAAAATGTGCCTCAACCAAAGGTAGACCTTATTTGTTACTTATGCATTAATTAATGGAGAACAGTAAATATATGCCCACAAATATTGAATCTGCTTGAGTAATCAAACTTTCTAGAGCTGATATCAATATTTTGGGCTCTTTTTCAATCACATAAAGACTAGGTCCACAAGAAGGTAGGTCATGCACTTTGAAAATATGGGGCTGTGTTGTACTGTTCTTTAGATCTCATTGACCTTGTCTGCAGTGAGCAATAAATCCATATAGACATTTTGAATAGACTAATCCATGCCCTCAAGTAGGTTTACAATCTCATACCTGCTATACTCTGCACATGGAGATGTAAATTTTTAAAAAAAACTGTAGGAGAATTTGGACATGAGGACTAGGATATAGATGTCAAAAAGGGTCAGGAACAATTGCAAGAGACAGAGGAAAAAGAGTAATTTTCCTGGAGAACGCAGCTGTGGGAGTTTCTTCTCCCACGTAGACCAAATGAGAAGACATAACACTTCCTCAAGTCCATGCAGGAAGGCTCATGGAAAAGAAAATGTAAGGCACCTAAGTTATATACAGAGACTGGGTAACTGGCCTGTCCATAGAGATTTCCAAGTGGCCATGTTTGAACTAGTTCCCTTCAAGTGATGAAAGACCCCTACTCCAGCCACAGTAGTTGTGGGTCACCAGGATGGGTTGGTGCAAGCTTTGGTCTAGTGTCACAAACTAGGCAACTTAGAGCTGTTTCCCAGGAATCTCTAAGTTGGGAAAATGAAACCTTCTCTTCTTTCTCTTCATGATGTTCTAAGTATATGGATGGAGAGTTGCCATAGCCACGGTCATGCCTGGTGGAAAAAGCAGGAGGAGAGAGTAAAGCTGATGCTCAGAAAGAGGCAGGAACTGAAGCAGAACAAATCCTGGCAGCATCAAGCCCTTGTCCCAGCCCCCCTAAGTGCACTCCTGCCTTTCCTGGCAACATAGGCAACTACATTTGCTCTTCTGCCTAATTAAGTCCAATTTGTGTTGCTGTCATGGGCAACTCAAACACCTGATTAATTTCATCTTGGGGGCCCCATGATGATGGGCTCTGGGCCTTATCCACATTGCCATGGAAGCCACTTCAGCTGTGTGTAAGGAAAGTCATAGAAGCTCAGTTAAGGAAACGAACTGCCAACGGCAGATATAGGGCAGACTGGCCAGATACTGCTGGTTTTGGAGCATTTGATGAGCAGGTGGCTATGAAAATGCAAGGGAAGATGACTATGACTTGAAGTGAAGCACAGTCAGTAAGACTTCCTCTTTTTCTCCTCCTAAATGTGGCTTCCAGAGGGCTGGGGATGGATAGTCTTCATTGTTGCCACTGCAGATTTTAGAACAGTATCTGGCATGTAGCTATTGTCCATAAACATTTTAAGAAGTCATGAATTAATTAGACCTGTGTGTAGGAAAGTAAAAGGGTTTGACGGGGAATGGATATGAATTGCAGAAGTTTAAGAAGGTGATGTTTATCCTTTGCTTTAAGAAAAAATATTTTATCTACCATGATAAAGTTTGGCAAAGGGGATTGCCTTGAAGAGTAATGAACAGATCATACGTATGACCTTCTGCTCTTATTAACTCATAAACGTTATTTCTGCTTTAGCATCCAACTCTAAATTGCTTGTGATATTTTTGGAGCATCAATTTATATCACTTGTGTGTTTCAACTTACCTGGTATCCGTAATACCATGTGGACTGACTGGGTCAATGGACCGATATAGCCAAACATGGACAATAATGTTTGCATATCACTTGGATCAGGTGACAATCTAATTCATGGGGTTATGGTACAATCCTAAAAACACACAAAGTAGTGTGCACATCGGGACCCAGGGGAAGGATCAGTGACCCCATGGGAGACTGAACCAGACCTACCTGCTAGTGTTGGAGGGTCTACTGCAGAGGCAAGGGATGACTGTGGTTCACTGCGAGGACAAGGACACTAGCAGCAGAAGTTCTGGGAAGTACTCCTTGGCGTGAGCCCTCCCAGAGTCTGCCATTAGCCCCACCAAAGAGCCCAGGTAGGCTCCAGATATTATGCAGATAAGAGAACTCCTTTTATCTTGAGAAGGACGGCAGCCCTGATAATGTTCATTTTTATGATGTAAATTTTCAACTGCTTAAAAAAGATGCATGAAATATTAGCTTGAATATACAAATAGAAATAAATATAGCTTAGATATAGGAATAAATGTTATGTGAAACGCAGCAAGTTATTATTCTTTAGAGTGATGAAAAAATTTAGCATTCCTGAAGTTTGATCTTCTCCCTTCCACAAAACTTTTACCTCTGAACTACAACAGGAAAAATCCACTTGATATGAATGTAATTTTTTTTTCTTAGTAAAGAAGCATTAGAATTGAGACTGACAACTACCAAATACATTATCATCACACTTTAAAGGCTATTTGGACATGAGGGGATGGGTTATGTGTTCAAATAGCCCTCTACCTCCTCGTCTAGCCTCATGATTATATTGAATGACAATTTTTTATTAAAGTCTCTGAGCCCATCAGCTTATACAGATGTTAACTTAATGATATTTTGTGACCAGAAAAACCACAGGGCCAAAAGTTTATAGTTTAAAGCATAATTCACAAATGCATATGATTTTTTTTTTTTCGGTACGTGGGCCTCTCACTGTTGTGGCCTCTCCCGTTGCAGAGCACAGGCTTCGGACGCGCAGGCTCAGTGGCCATGGCTCACGGGCCCAGCCGCTCCGTGGCATGTGGGATCTTCCCGGACCGGGGCACGAACCCGTGTCCCCTGCATCGGCAGGTGGACTCTCAACCACTGTGCCACCAGGGAAGCACAAATGCATATGCTTTTATTTGATAATCTACATAAGTAAGACTAAAATATTATTACAGTGAATAACCTACAGTTTTACTTGGTTTTCCAACATAGAAAAATGAATTGTACAGATGTTTTCCCTAACACACACACACACACACACACACAAAAAGACATTGCTGATTACTTTTTGCACTTTTAATGAGGCTGGAGACTTAACAACCTAGTTTTAATTCTTACTGTATGTCTCCAAAGGATCCTGCTAAACAAGAGGAGCCTGCATTGACTTAAGTAAAGTTAATTAAAATTCTTGAGCTTAATGAGATTAATTGAGCTAAGAAAATAATACCTAGTGTCCAGTGAAGCACATAGTGAAATAGTGAGATTATCAGCAAGAGAAAGTATCCTTTGCCTGGCCCATTCAGAATAATATGCTTTTGCTCTTTTTTATGTGAAAGCTATTGCAGTGGAAAAAATTTCCCTGCCATTTGTGAAATCCTTGGGGTGAGGGTAATGGCAATAGAAAGAGGAAAGAAAAAGAAAATATCCTAAAGAAAGAGCGGCCTTCACAGTAGAAAAAAGAAGCATGTCTCCATGGATTGGATGGGCTATCATAATATGTTTTATCTCTAAACCCACTGCACGGGGATGCACAGAATTCTTTGCAAGTTCTTGCTTCCCAGGGTTGGTGTTCTGGTTTCCACATAATTGTATAGGTGAGAATGTTACCATAGCATGAGTAATAGAACTGATCATATCAGAAAATGAGGACTAGCTAGGGCACAACTCAAACAGTAGTGAGAGCTTGTTGGGATATTTGGGGGATTTTGTTTGGTTTTGTTTCACTATCCAATGTTTATTTTTTCAGTTGCAGTGTGCAAAAAAAATAATAATAAAAATTTAAATCACACAGCTCAAAGCCGCCCAAAGGTCCTGTAAAACACTTTCTGCCTTTCATGGGAAAACGCTGGGCATTTGGTGAGATATAGTCATGGCAAGCTCCATTTACACATTTAATGTTTAAAAAGTTGGCAGGTTGAAATGGTCCCTCAGTCCCTGGGTTGGAGGACTGCTCCTGGAGATGGAGCACAGTGTCTGCCTCATGATTATGGACACATAACTGAGAAATGGCAGATCTTTGTAGCTCAGTTTGATGCATTTCAGCACAGGAACTAAAACCTACAGCGTGACAAGAGGCAGTCATTATGAAATACTCCAGTGCAAGTCCAGGAAAATATATCTGTTGAAATGAAGTGTATTCACCCTTTAACAAGAGTATTGCCAATCTAGAATCAGAGTGTTGCACGAGAGCAGGAAGTATAAATTATGACAAAAGGCAAGAAGCCATACTGTGTTTACTCACTAAAACATGAATCCATATGTTACCCTGGTTTTTAAAGCTTCAATTTTGTTTTGAAAATGGCTGAATAAATTTGCCTAATATTCCCAGAGATTTGTATTCAGGCTCCACCAGCATAGAATACTTGTCAATCATTCACTTACTGTTACTAAATACTTACACAGCATTAAGATCTGGTATTTTTAAGATATGGTATGAGATGGAATTCTACCATCAAGGCATTCAAAGGTAGTGTATGTATAATGCACGCCCATGTGCATGCACACACGCACAAACACACACACACACACACACAGAAAACCAGCAACGCAGAAGATATCAAAAGCTTTTTTTTTTTTTTAGTCAGTGACAATAAACAATACAGAAACTAAACATTATAATGGTTAGAAGTGGAGGACACATAAGTTGCTAATAATCAAGGAGAGTATTTTTGAAGATTAAGAGTAAATTTATGAAAATTAGAAATGTGATGATCCGAACCAAGATGGTGGAGTAGAAGGACGTGTTCTCACTCCCTCTTGCGAGAGCACCAGAATCACAACTAGCTGCTGGACAATCATCAACAGGAAGACACTGGAACTCACCAAAAAAGATACCCCACATCCAAAGACAAAGGAGAAGCCACAATGAGACTGTAGGAGGGGTGCAATCACAGTAAAATCAAATCCCATAACTGCTGGGTGGGTGACTCACAAACTGCAGAACACTTATACCACAGGAGTCCACCCACTGGAGTGAAGGTTCTGAGCCCCACGTCAGGCTTCCCAACCTGGGGGTCCGGCAATGGGAAGAGGAATTCCTAGAGAATGAGACTTCGAAGCCTAGTGGGATTTGATTGCAGGACTTCGACAGGACTGGGGGAAACAGAGACTCCACTCTTGGAGGGCACACACAAAGTAGTGTGCACATCGGGACCCAGGGGAAGGATCAGTGACCCCATAGGAGACTGAACCAGACATACCTGCTAGTGTTGGAGGGTCTACTGCAGAGGCAAGGGGTGACTGTGGTTCACTGCGAGGACAAGGACACTAGCAGCAGAAGTTCTGGGAAGTACTCCTTGGCGTGAGCCCTCCCAGAGTCTGCCATTAGCCCCACCAAAGAGCCCAGGTAGGCTCCAGTGTTGGGTCGCCTCAGGCCAAACAACCAACAAGGAGGGAGCCCAGCCCCACCCATCAGCAGTCAAAGGAATTAAAGTTTTACTGAGCTCTGCCCACCAGAGGAACAGTCAGCTCTACCCACCACCAGTCCCTCCCATCAGGAAACCCACAAGCCTCTTAGATAGCCTCATCCACCAGAGGGCAGGCAGCAGAAGCAAGAAGAACTACAATCCTGCAGCCTGTGGAACAAAAACCACATTCACAGAAAGATAGACAAGATGAAAAGGCAGAGGGCTATGCACCAGATGAAGGAACAAGATAAAACCCCAGAAAAACAATTAAATGAAGTGGAAATAGGCAACCTTCCAGAAAAAGAGTTCAGAATAATGATAGTGAAGATGATCCAGGACCTCGGAAAAACAATGGAGGCAAAGATCAAGAAGATGCAAGAAATGTTTAACAAAGACCTAGAAGAATTAAAGAACAAACAAACAGAGATGAACAATACAATACAATAACTGAAATGAAAACTACACTAAAAGGAATCAATGGCAGAATAGCTGAGGCAGAAGAACAGATAAGTGACCTGGAAGACAGAATGGTGGAATTCAGTGCTGCAGAACAGAATAAAGAAAAAAGAATGAAAAGAAATGAAGACAGCATAAGAGACCTCTGGGACAACAATGAGGTATCACCTCACACCCGTTAGAATGGGCATCATCAGAAAATCTACACACAGCAAATGCTGGAGAGGGTGTGGAGAAAAGGGAACCCTCTTGCACTGTTGGTGGGAATGTAAATTGATACAGCCACTATGGAGAACAGTATGGAGGTTCCTTAAAAAACTAAAAATAGAATTACCATATGATCCAGCAATCCCACTACTGGGCATATACCCAAAGAAAACCATAATTCAAAAAGACACATGCACCCCAATGTTCATTGCAACACTATTTACAATAGCCAGGTCATGGAAGCAACCTAAATGCCCATTGACAGACAAATGGATAGAGAAGTTGTGGTACATATATACAATGGAATATTACTCAGCCATTAAAAGGAACGAAATTGGGTCATTTGTTGAGACATGGATGGATCTAGAGACTCTCATACAAAGTGAAGTAAGTCAGAAAGAGAAAAACAAATATTGTATATTAACTCATGTATGTGGAACCTAGAAAAATGGTACAGATGAACTGGTTTGCAGGGCAGAAGTTGAGACACAGATGTGGAGAACAAATGTATGGACACCAAGGGGGGATAACCGCAATGGGGTGGGGATGGTGGTGTGATGAATTGGGTGATTGGGATTGACATGTATACACTGATGTGTATAAAATTGATGACTAATAAGAACCTGCTGTATAAAAAAATAAATTCAAAAATTAAAAAAAAAGAAAACTCAGATGAGAGGTTGGGGTAAATGACTTTTCAAACCAATTTTAACCCTACAGTTCTGATTCTCATTTTTAAATTTATCTTTTATTGATATGTACATTATCTCAAGAGTATAGATAGGACTATATACAAAAAAGAAATGTAATTTTGAGAGATTGCAGGCAAATATATTTTAATTGTATCATAAAAAAAAACAAAAAAGAAAAAAAAATGTGATGATCCTGGGAGAGGTAGAGAGCATGTAAATAGAAGGGAGGAGGAAGTTGAACCTCTAAGGAAAAGGTCAACATTATTGGGAAAAGAAATGAACAAAAAGACAGTTTCACTCCTAAGAGTGTATTTGGCACCTATCAGACCAGGAATCACATTTCAGGAAAGCCCTCAGTTCATGGCCTCTATAAAAGCAGTGTAACCTGAGCTTGACCTTTCCCACTGAGGGTATGATACTGTTTCTCACTTGTGGACCTAGAAGAAGAACACAGATAGAGAAAGGGCACCATGTCACGAAGAGTTGACATTATGCCCAGTGAATATTTATTTTGAGTGCTGTTAATAAAGTATAAATTAAAAAGTAGGCAATATCAGTTCCCCAAAAGAGATTAACACCACACACACACAAAAATAAAAACAGAAACCAAGAGACACAAGAACACTTTGGGAGGTGTTGGATATGTCTATTACCTTGATTGTGGAGATTGTATCACAGGTGTTTGCATATGTCCAAACTCATCAAATTATGCACATTAAATAGGTGCAGTTCTTTCTGTATTAATTATACCTCAATAAAGGTATATCTAAAACATTAAAAAAAAAAAGAGAGATTAACACCTACTGCTAATTGAAGTGAACAAAGTCCCTGCAGAATAAGCCACCCTCCCCGAAAGCCTGAAGCCAAACCAGCACCGCAAGCATTTCTGAGCTATTTGTGGATGTCTGAGTGAGTGTGTCCTGGCTGGGTCCCTGCACCCCCAAGCCCTGCTGCCCCGCTGAGCACAGAGGAAAATGACATTCCTCACGTTGTACTTTCATTTCCAGCTAGATACTAGGAGAGATTGGAGAGGGGATAGAATAAATAGCAGTTCAATTTAATTTTAGGAGCTTTCAGGGTACGAATAAAGGACCTGGGAATGAGTTTAATGTTTTTTGCTAGTTCTACTAAAGTATGACATAAATTTTCCTTACCAGAATATCTTTTTTAAATAATGCTATTTCCTCTAAAGACACTCTTTTTTCTTTCTATTTTTAGATTCATTGAATTGATCTATTTGATAGACAGTTTTTTGTGTGCATTAAGGATGATTAATAATGCCACTAATAATTAATATATTGATAATCAATACTTTATTAAATTACTAATAATTTAATTTATTTAATCCATGTGACTTTGGATCCATTACTTATTCTTTCAGCACCTCAGTTTATCATCTGAAAATGAAGATTATAATGCCTTTCACTGTGGTCCTTAGGAATAAATGAAAGAATGTGGGCAAAGCACTTCACTCACCACTGACTATCCTATACCAAAGTTCATGCTATCAGGCTTTATACACACTGCATCTCTGTGCTTTATAAGAAATTTATAGGAAACAGAATTTTAAAATGCAAATATAAGTTGCAGAGTGCTTTCCTGTTTTTCCTCTTAGCATATCACTGTTTTATAAGATAATAAATGTAGATTTTAGCCCCCTGTACTCATAAAAATAAGCAAATAAGCATGCAAATAGAAACAAAAACTTGCGTGCCATTTTCTGAGACTTTAGTTCTTCCGAGTGATTATGAATCCACTGACTACATTCCTCCCAAGTCTGAACATTACATTATCAGCAAAATAGCAGAATTGAAATGTTTCTCTTGTTAATGCTTGTTAGTGTGTTTGTTATTTGCAAACAAACATACTATTCTCATGTTTTGCTTATTCTAACTCATCAATTTACATGTTCTAAAAAGACAATTGCCAATTACTTCAATATTCTAAAATCATGTTAATTATCAAATATGTATAGTATTTTCAATGGTTTTCACTGTTTTTTGTTTCCCAGTATATCCATATGTTGCCTTGTACAATATCACTGAATTGATGTATTACCCTGGATAAAACACTTTTTAAAAAATATATCAGATTTGTCCACTCTAAAAAAAATCAAATGCTATTTGAATTCATGCAATGGGGAGAAACTCACTTAGCATTTGTCTTTCATTGGTTTCAGCAATTGTTATTCCTTTCCTGGTCTAGTGAAAAATATTTTGGTCTCTGGATCAAGAGAGATAAGTCTGTTTCGTGCTCTGCCTCTGGCTCTGAGCCCTTGGGCAAGTAGCTTCTCCTCCTGGGTCTTTCTTTCCACGTCTATCAAAGGAACAACAGGGTTTCAGTGTTTTCAGTTCTGAAATCCTATGGTTCTAGGCTAAACCACTTACCTTCTCCAGGAAATATTGATCTGGTCTCTTCACATTGGCAGATGTCCGGAATCTACTCGGCCGGAAACAGTACGCCCTTGCCTGCTCCCATGCAAAAAAGACTGTCTTGTGACCGCCTTCAGTGAGTGGACGCCCTGCCCGAGGCTGTGCCAACCAGGTAGGTGGATGCTATTTTCTTAGTGTTTTCTTTCCTTTCTGATCTCCTGAATGCCTCTCCCACTGCTAAATAAGCAAGAGATGGTGGTACGGGGGCTCCCTTCTTTTCCATTTGCAGGTCACCCTGGGAGCAAAGTTTGTAACATTTGTAAATGAAGTCTTGGATTTCCAGATCCATTAAATTTGGTAGGGAAAACATATTCAACTATTACATGCCATTATTTTACAGGTGTGCGTTGTAGGGGTCCTCATCTTCTATTAACCCTATTGTGGCATTTTGAACAGCCATTCAGACGTGGTTCCTTATAAAGCATGAATACCATCACAGTTCCTTTGTGGCTCCTGTGTGCTTAAGCCTGACTCCAGGCATCTTCATTAGAATGTAGGGCCTTAAACACTCTACGTACATCACTGATAAATATAAGCCTATGGAAGAAGAGGGGCCAATACATTAAAAAGTGTTGAACAGGTACAGACATTGGCAATATATGATTTCTATTTCTTTACTCTTAACGGTGATGCTTTATACATCTGGGTGTATTTGGAGTACTGTGATCCAGGATACTTAATAGCTAAGTACTAATAAACACACAGGAGAACCTTTGTAAAATGACTGCCTTTCTTAGAACAGGTCTTTTCCCCTACACTTATTTCAGTCCCATGATGGAGCTAGTCCATGTGGAGATCCAAAAACTCCTAGTCCCAAAGCTCCGTTCTGGCCTAAGACCTAAACTTAATAACTTGGTCCATTTCCCCTAGTCTGACACCCTAGCCTTGGTCCTATGGATCATACCGCTGCCATAGCAAGAAAATGCACATCCAGGAAAAGGAAGGATGGAAGAATATTGACCCTAGTGCTCAAAGTAAAATGGGTCTCATCCACACTTCCCTGGCCTTGCCTTGGCTGTCACATCCTCTCAAGCAGGGCCTGGCTCTCACTGTATCTCTGCACTAGCCTCCTGCAAGAAGCGAGAAGGAAGCATGCAGTTCTGGGAAGAGACAACCTGCCACAAAGATTGAGATTACTAACACTTTTCCTCGGAAAATTCCAGCCCTGTGCATCTAAGATCCCCTAGTTGCTCTTTGACTCACACATCTTCGTGGCGGTGACATGACAATATAGCCAGTATTGACACAGATCTGCCTGCCACTTCAAACCGCCTCTCAGTGATTGGCAAGGGGATGTAACAGCTCTTGGAGATCATCATCATCGGTATCTTATATTTCAGGGATGGGGCACCTGCATAAGGTTTTCTAACTGTGCCATTTCAACTGTCCTTTGTCAGTGTTAACCGAGTAGCATCCAGTAAACTTTGCTCATGGATAGAATCAGAACTAAATGTGTTGAATACAAAGAGCTTTGAAAATACAGTGGAATATTTATCTGATCTTTTGAGGGGTGGAGATAGCAATCTCTTCCAGAGGAGCTTCAAAACTTATTTTCTTAAATGTAAATTCAAAGTAATTGATCTGGATAAACAGGGTTTGTAGAGTAGCCAGGGGAATGTCACTTCCAGACAGAGTAGGACAGAAAAGCTGTGATCTCTATTCTGAACCATTTGAAAGGTAGCATCTAGCAGTTTGGCTTTTGAAATTTTAATAGTAATGTACCTGCAAAACATTCAAGCTCTTGAAGATAAACATTGGGAAAATGCAAGAAGATAAAATAATCTATGATGATGGAGGTTTATTGAAGTTCAGCTACTTCTTTTAGTTTCGTCCTCATAAGAGATTAGCATAGGGCTTCCCTGGTGGCGCAGTGGTTGAGAGTCCGCCTGCCGATGCAGGGGACACGGGTTCGTGCCCCGGTCCGGGAAGATCCCACATGCCGCGGAGCGGCTAGGCCCGTGAGCCATGGCTGCTGGGCCTGCGCGTCCAGAGCCTGTGCTCCACAACGGGAGAGGCCACAGCAGTGAGAAGCCCACGTAATGCCAAAAAAAAAAAAAAAAAAAAAAAAAAAAAAAAAAAAAAAAAAGAGATTAGCATAATTCTTCTGTTAAATGGTTTTAAGAAAGGAAAAGGCTGAATTAAAAAGAATACCCTACTGGCAGCCAGATATTGGTGTTAGAGCTATCAGGGTCCCCTGACACTTAAGGAGGCATATTAGTTCTGTTGAGCCCATATGCCCCAGTGGCCAGAGATTACTTCAGCTACTGCTATTGCATGCATTCTATATTCGAGAAAATTCTCTCTGCTGCATGAGCATCTTCTCCTACTGCTGCCTAAGGATGGAGGAATCATAGGGCATGTGAAATAATTGCTCTTCCAGCAATTTTAGATTTTACTACAACTTCCAGGGATTCAACTAGTTATTTAAATGGTTGGCATTGTAATGAAAATAGTTTTAAGCCTCTGTGGTCTCTTTTTACCTCCAATTGTTTAAGCCTAGATAATTCTTTTCACCGCCTGGCAGCCAGCAGACCTGGAGGAGCATTGATTCAGTTTTCAGATTTCTTCCAACTTTCCACTTCAATACTGTTTACCCTCGTGTTTAGTTTATACTTTGGGACCAATATTTTTTTTAAATAACTATGGGTTAATTAGGGGAGATGATGATAGGGAGGAGATTATAGGAGGGAATGGTACCACTAAATCTATGGTTCTCAAACTTTATTGATTCTGAAGCACCTGGAAGCATTATTAAAATGCAGATTTTCAGCTCCATGACTAGATATTCTGACTCAATAACTATGAGATGTTTCCCAAAATTTGTGTTGTAAGAAGCTGCCACTGAATGGTGATGTATTTCCTCCCTTAAGATAAAAAAGGATCATAGATCCATAAACAAGTGCTACTTGAACTCTGGGCATACAGCCTGTTTTTCAGCTTCTTGAATGCATCATATTCTTCCCAGTTCAAGCATGGTAGAGTATGATGGCTAAGAACAGAGGTGCTGGAGCCAGATGGCCAGGATTTTGAGTCCCAAGGTTAGCTCTGTGACAGTAGCTGCATTACTTAATCTCTCTGTGCCTCAGTTTCCTCATCTGTAAAACAGGGTTAATAACCACACCTACATATAAGCAAAGTACTTAGAGCCCTCAGTGCCTTGTGTGGGGTAGGTATGGGGCAGGCAATTCTATCATCGTTCCAAGCCTTTGCACCTGCGCTGTGTGGTGCTGGAGCTGTGTTCAGCTATGCTTCCTTCTTGGTCCTCCTACCTCTAGATCAGCAGGGACCTGCTATAGCAGCCTTTCCCCAGGAACGTTGTGTTCATCTCCTAGACTACAGTAGACCCTCCCCATACACCTCACTAACTAGGTCATCCCGCATCATCCTCCACATCCCCTTCATGGCACTTGCATACTTATCCTTCCTTGTTAATGTTGCCTTTGCTAGAGTGTACGTCCACAAGTGCAGGGACCACTTCTGTCATCTTCACCACTAGATCCTCTAAACCCAGCATAATAAAGGGTATAGTTGTCACTCAATTAATATTTTTTGAATGGACAGATGTCCTGTGAAGAGAGAGAAGAGTGTGGTTTTGAATCCAGGCAGTAGATTCTCTGTTCTCAAGAACATCCTTCAAAAGATACTTTGGGAAATAGTATTTTAAAGCAGTACTTGTCAAAATTAAATGCTTTTACAAGTCCCTGGGGGATCTAATTAAAATGTAAGTTCTAGTTCAGTAGACCTGGACAGGACCTGGAATTAGACCTTTCTACAAGCTCCAAGGTGATAACCTGTATGTTGATTACAAAGCTCCAGGTAGAGGTGGGGTTAGACATTTTTGAGCAAGGCAATGACATGGTCAAAGTTATAAAGTGAAAAGAGTGGACTAGGAACAGACCAACAGGTGGGGACACAGGTAGATTGGGGTGTGGGGTGGAGTGAAGTGGCGTAACCTAAACTGAGAGACCAAGAGAAGGACGGGCCTGAGTAGGTGGCAACCTCCACTAATGAGGCTGGGGGAACTCTTTTGCACCTGTGGTTTCAGGTTGAGTCATCAAAGTTGAGAACCTAGTCCCTAAATTTGGCTGCACAATGGAATCACCTAGAGATTTCTTAAATATCCCAATGCATGGGTCCTACTCCAAGATACTATGATTTAATAGGTTTTTGGTATGACCAGGGAATCACTTGATTATGTGAATCCAAAACCAAATCCATTCTAAACCTCTCAGAAAGCCAAGGTGTTTTCCCAGGGGCAGAGTGTACCAGGAGTGATTTGTGTGTTAGTAATGGGTGAGTTCTATGAGGTTTTATTTGGTTCTGGCTGTGTTCATGATCTAAAAATCCTTACAACTTAAAAGTATTCTCAAGCCATGAACAATCTCTGGCTAGTAGCTAGCCTTGCTTCCTGTCTTCATATTCCTGTTCATCTGAGTCTCTCCTTAAAGGATTAATGGTAATCCCACATTCTTCGAAGCAAATCAAATAACTCTCAAGCTGTGGCGCTCTTGTGGACTCTCCAAATTTTTAAGTCCCAGTAAAAAATTAGCCAAATGATCAAGAACCATTCTTTGGTGATGTTCTTACTAATTTCTCTATTCTTCCTTCAGCCTATAACGCAAATACCTGCATAACTACTCAATACCGTTTGCCTAATAATAGCTACAGTTTGTTCATTGTAGAGGTAGCCCCATGGAGTTTTTTCAATACACAGATGCCTCACCTCATCCCATGTTAGAATCTCTTCACGTTGAAGGGACCTTTGCAGTATTAAAACTCACCATAAGTGACTCTTATACGTGGGCAGGGATGAGACACGCTCATTTAATGCTTTATCCTTTCAGGGTATCTTCAAATACATTTATCAATTATCATTGATAATTGTTTGCCTGGGTAGTATTGGAAATTAATTATCTTGGCCACTGATCTCATCACTATCACATTTAATGTTTTTACTTTAAAGTCACAAATCAGTACTGATTTTCCAAGATTTCTCTCAAGCTACCTTTAAAGGAGCTCACTTTATATTTTCAACATTTAATAATACAAATTTCAGACATCTACATAAATTAATATAATGCTAATATAAAATATTGCTGATTAATAGAATGCACTCTTATGCAGCCATCACCAAGTAAAAATTACCATCAGCTCATGGCCACCCTTGTTTTGCTTGTTTTACTCTTATCCCCCTTTTTACTGCCAGTGGCTAATTTTGTAATGATTCCCAGATGTGTATATCACTTCCATGGAAGGGAAAAATATGTAAGAGGTAAAGTTATTAGACACTTCAGTAGATAAAATGTGGCATATTCAAAATAGGTCTTTCTGTAAATTCCTAGAAACCATGGAGCTAATGATTAATTATTTGTCAGTCTTAATAATTTAAGGCTGAGGGAGCTCCTTTAACTTTCATCTCTAAGGGGCATGCTGGCGAGCAGTGTCATGGTAATAGGAAGGCCAAAGGCAAACTACTGCTGGGAATTGCTAGGCAACTTTATTTGGTGGAATCCTTTGCTCCTGCATCAAACCTCCTGGAGTTATGTCTTGAGTTTCCAGTGTCAAAGACAGTAATGTTTTTTTAATGTCCAGGTGGTGTACTATTTGGTGGTTAAGAACATGGCACCTCAAGTTAGACTTCCTTGGTTCAAATCTGATCTTTGCTGTACAAGTCACATTAGATACACTTTAAACTTTGTTGTGTTTCAGTTTTCTCCTTTCTAAAATGAGATAATATTGGCACCCAATTCATAGGATTAAATGAGAATAGGACACATGGCAGAAATTTTGATGATGATGATGATGATGATGTAAGTTCCTTAAGATTGGGGAACTTGTCTTTTATTTTGTTGCTATCCTGCATTATCTAGTCGTCCATGTGCTGGTATAATGCACTTGTTCCCATGTCTGTATTTTTCTTAGATTATAAAATCTAGAAGGCACATGATGGGTGTTTAGTAATTGTTATTGAATGAATGACTAAATGAACTCCATATCTTTCCTACTACCAGTTCTAATTCCTAAAGATTTTGCTTCGAGCTGATCTCCCTGTGCTCTGCGGCTGCTTCCCTCTATCTATCTACCTTACGTTTGGTAGTGTATATATGTCCATGCCTCTCTTTCGCTTTGTCACAGAAGGGGAGGGTGGGAGGGAGGGAGATGCATGAGGGAAGGGATGTGGGAACAGATGTATATGTATGACTGATTCACTTTGTTATAAAGCAGAAACTAATAAAAAAATAAATTAAAAAAAAAAAAAGATTTTGCTTCCATTTAGATGAAATCAAAGCATTAACAGAGTGTTCAGTGTGTCCAGGCCAATTAGAGGAAAAGGTATTGGTCATTCAGAATGTCAAATAGGTCAAAAATCACCTTTCTCCCACTCAAAGGCATACTAGCATCAGCCTCTCTCTCTTTACTTACTCCTTCAAGTGCATATGGTCCCTTCCTTCCCACCTAAGGCGCATCATCTATACTTTTCTCCCCCTGGGAAATAGAGGATGGAGTACTAATTTACACCCAAAGAATGAAGAGTTGGGACTTCCCTGGTGGTGCAGTGGTTAAGAATCTGCCTGCCAGTGCAGGGACACGGGTTTGAGCCCTGGTCCAGGAAGATCCCACATACTGCGGAGCAACTAAGCCTCTGCACCGCAACTACTGAGCCTGCACTCTAGAGCCCGCGAGCCACAACTACTGAGCCCACACACCACAACTACTGAAGCCTGCCCACCTAGAGCCTGTGCTCTGCAACAAGAGAAGCCACCGTAATGAGAAGCCCGTGCACCACAACTAAGAGTAGCCCCCGCTCGCCACAACTAGAGAAAGCCCGTGTGCAGCAACGAAGACCCAACTCAGCCAAAAATAAATAAATTAATTAATTATTTAAAATCCTAGGAATTGTTTAAAAAAAAAAAAAAGAATGAAGAGTCTATTGTGTTTGAGTAATGAAGATTTGGGGCCTGGAACACCAGCCCCCAAAGTAGTGTTGAAGGCAATATAATCATCTAATGACTTTCCTTGAGAAAGTGACTTAATTTAAATCTAAGATTTAAATTTAAACCTAGATTTAAATTTACATCTAATAAATTTTGGATGTTTTCTATTCCCAAGTTACAACCTCTATAAATTTTGGATGTTTTCTATTCCCAAGTGTTTTTGAAAAACTAAATAAAATAAGATGTGTATCTTACATATACATCCCAAGCCACAACCCCAATACACAGAGTATAGGTGCCTTTGTTTTTATAGGCTCCATTGGGGAGGATGTGCCCCCTTTAGTCTATAATTTAAAGCCTAGAGATAACTACATAGCCCCAGTACTCAATAAATATCCCTGAACATTTAGTAAGAGAAATGACAAACACTTGGGCTTGTAGAAATTACAGTTCTCAACCAAGGAGTTCTGCTGATAAAATGTATAAAGACACTTTCCCTCCATTCACACATAGGAAAAAGAGAGATTAAATTCTCTTAATTTCTTTTAATTTTTTTCCTCCCATTTTTTTGGTTTGTTTGTTTTTGTTTTATTTCCCCTTAAAATGTGACACTTTCTGCCTATCTCTTTTAAAACCCAGGGACTTCCCTGGCGGTCCAGTGGTTAATAAGACTCCGGGCTTCCACTGCAGGGGGCCTCATGTTTGATTCCTGGTTGGGTGGCTAAGATCCCTCATGCCACGCCGCATTGCGAGGCCAAAAAAAAAAAAAATAAAGTAAAAGGAAACAAAACCAAAACCCCACAGTATGCAGTGGATTCGATTTGGCAAAAAAATCAGATTTGGCAAAAAAGAAACATTTTCAGAACAGTTTATTTAGAGCCCTATGACCACCCGGACATGGAAGAACACCACTGGGTTAGGAGGGGAGCTTTTGCTCAGAGGGTGGGGCTATTAATGGGCGTTACCTACACCCCTCAGAGCGAACATTAGTCCGCTTAATAGCTGACCGGGTCGCCTTCTCAGTCCACACTCTTCCTCCTACCCCTTAGTCCCCCTTCTTTCTGGACCAGAGATTGATGTGTATTTACAGGGACCTGGAGTTCACAGTATCGCCAGCTGAGATTTTTCTTTGCTTCCTCCAATGGCCCCAGGCAGTAGATCTAGAGCCAGGGATGGAATCCAGATTTCTCTGACCTGAGGGACTGCCTGTTTTCATGCCACAACAAGCCCTGTTTTCACAGAGGCACAGCTCATCTTGCTTGTTTACTAGGAATTCAAGGATTCAGAACCAGGTACTCTCAAACCTGAGGCACAGGCTCTGTACAGCACAGATCTGTCACACGGAGCTTTCACGTGTGCTCTCTCATTGAACATCAGGGCAGTTTCATGATAAAGGAACAGCCGTTCTGTTAGTCCTATTCCATAAAAGAAGCAACGCGATCTTCAAGGGAAGCACTCCTGGCCACCTCGTCCCACAGGAGCAAAGACCAGGTCCAAATACTCAGTTTAAATTAAACTTGCTACACTGCTTTGCCTCATGAGCCTGTAAAGTTACAGGGAAAAAAAGCCAGGCAAGTTCAAACTCTTATTGCTAAAAGCCTGGAACTTCTACTTTGCTTCATATCACTGCCTCTTCCTATCAAAGTGATAATAGCTATAATTTATTGACATACATTGTCCTATTTGTTACCTCATCTCTATATGGAAAGGACTATTATGACCCCATCTTACATAGGAGGACATAGAGGCTTAGCTGTGGGTCCCATGGTTGCAAAATGCATAAATGGCAAAAACACGAGGAATCCTAGGCTCTTAACCACTCATTTGGTAGCAGATATTTGCTGAACAATCACTGTGTTCTAGATGCTGTGATAAGTACTGTAAGTATAGGTGTAAAGTGGTGAGGAAAACACACACAGCCCTCTGCTGTGGTGAGGGCTGTCTAGTGACGGAAGATGGAGGCATTGAACATATAATTGCCTAAATGAATATGCAGTTACAAAATATAGTATGCGCTCTGTAGAGATTCAAGGAGCTATGAGAAAAGGTAGTAAGGAAAATCAGAATTCCACTCTGCCTAGAGTATCTTTCTCCTCATCTCTACTCATTGCCCGTCTTACCAGATGTAAAGCCCTACTTTCTCCAGAGAACTTGTCCTGATCCTTCTGCTGGAAATAACCACTTCTCACTCCTGAGTCTCATAATGCTGTCTGAATGGCTTGCATTCTCACTCTTGGTAAACGTGTTTTGGGTCCCTCTGAAGAGACACAAAGTCCTTGAGAGCTAAACCCTTTTCAGTTTTCGTTCCCAAAATGCCTCATAATAAACTTAAAACAGAATAGAATTCAGTATATCTGTGTCAAATAAATGGATGCTAGTTAGAACTTACGTGCTTAAGCAAACCTAACAGACTGCTAAAAGGAAAGGTGATCTGCCTTTACAACTGAATATCTTTTGTAACATGTGATGATGGCGGCAATAGAAGATGTGGGATTTCGGGAATCAAATCTGTCTCTGGTTTCCTTGCAAATGTGGTTAAAGTGGAAACACATTCCATTCCTTGTATTCATTCATTCATTCAGTCATTCTTTTGTGCAGTCAGTCTGTTCTTTTGGTTATTAATATTTCAGTGAAGTCATATGAGTATCTTAAGGGAAGCAAAGGCTATTTGATTGCTAATGCCTAAAAGTAATTTCCTACTGGAACTCCACATTTTAACTGAGGTCATCAACTGAGGCAATATGTCTATAGGAAGTGCATTAAAGTCATAGAGCCTTTTTAATATATGACTGAAGGGTATAATGTTAAAATGCAGAATTATGGTCATGTGCAGTCTTTCAGTGGCCTAGATTGTTTAAGGGGTAAAACTTAGAATAGTTTGAACAGGTTTCTAATAGTGTGGCCCATGGAATTCTAGCTCAGAATTACCTGGAATGCTTGTTAAAACCCTAAGAGATTCTGATTTTGAAGTCAGGATTGGGGCCTCCAAATCTGCATTTTTAAACAAACTGCCTTAGTCATTTTAAGAAACATTAACCTTTGAGGACCACTGACCTGTAGAAACATTTAATTTAACTATGAGCCAACGGACTCTTTAAAAAAGGTGGAACTTCCCTCTACAATATTGTTCTAATCAAGTCTATTTTGGTTTTCAAGAATCAAAGGTTTTTCTATGAAGCTTTCAAAACTACAGTAAGTAAAAAGAGGCTTATTGGGAAGTTAGAACAGAAAATCTCACAGATGTCCAAAAATAAGAAAAAGAAAATTTATGGACATATAAGAACTAGAAATGCAAACAGGAGCTGAGGGTTCTCTCTTCAACTGTCAGAATCAGTGTGATTCTTCCATCTCTGCTTCTCTGTGTACACCTGCTGTCCTGCCCCTTCTAACAGGCTTCCTTTGAATCTCTACTCTCATAAGTAGCAGTTATAGAGCCCAAGAATGGCTCTCTAGTCCTTACTCTACAAAACACCAGGGAAGTCAAGAACCCAGCACCCATAGAAGCTTCCTTCCCTTCAGGGTCTTTATTCAGCTTACCAAGTAAGAGAGTCTGATGGCCCAGTTTGTATCAGATTGGTCCTTCCATCACACAGCAGCCCGTGGATTCATCAGCCCCCTTCAGGTCAGGAGGCATCTGGAAGGGGAAGGGGACAGTGGTGCTGGAAGGCAGCAGGAACCGATAGGGACACTGATTGTTCACCGCTGAGACCAGCCTCTCCAGGACACCCATGCTCAGCCCTTTGGGAGAGAACTCAGAACCTGACTCCCTTCACTTCCTTAGGTTTGTGTCCATTCTTTTCAGTGCTGAACTATAGGCAGAGGAGTGGCAGAACCTGCCCGCCTGCTTCCACCACAAACATCATCCTCTTTTCACTTCAGAGCTTCAGCTCAGGAAGAGAGCTGTCGTAAGTTAAGTAGAAATCTAGAAAAGGAAAATGAAGCTCCAGGGGTTATAAATGCAGTCGAATGACAGCTTCATGTAGAACAGAAACTGGGAGGAGGGAGAAGGCACTCACCCTGGGCGTGATCTGAGCCAGAAATTTAACTTCAAAGAAACAAAATATGGAGTCTCCGTGTACTTGAATTCATATCAAAATACGTATGCTATTGTTCCTATCCATTGTCTATCGTAAACAGTATTGTCTTGGCTGTCTTTTAAAAAAAAGCTAACATACCAAACAAAATCAAATCAATAAAAAAGCAAACAAAAGAATCGAATGCAGATTTGATGCATGAGGTTCTGTCTTTTACACCTGGAATCCACTGTTATGCCTTCTAGTCTGCATCTAAAAGTCGCTTTCAAACACTATTTCTCTTCATTCAACAGTCAAGCTACATTACCATAAATAAATCCTGTGGCTCACATGGATGTTCATAATGATTTATTGTTAGCAAAAGTCTGTGTTTCCTTGAATGTGAATGCTCTTTGTTGTCAAAATGTCTTTACTTCCGGCTGGTTTCTTTCTCATATCTCTAGAATTCTCTTCAGACAATACAATGCAACACAATGTAATCCTTATTTCCCTATAGAGGTGTATGAGTTGCCTTTCAGAAATCAAGGTACCCATTCTAATTAGAAGCTTATTTTTAGACTTTCAGTGTACTTTCTACAAAGAAATAGAATAAATTAGTTTTGCTTTAGCTGGAGTGTTACTTTCAGTTTATTAAATAGTTTTCTACAATTAAAAAGAATGAATTAATTATTTTTCACTTCCTTGGCTTTGGTCCAATTTTAATATGACTTTCAATGAAAGTGTGGTTTCAGGAGGTTTTGACTCATTGGTTTTTGACTCATGGTGGTAGATTTATGAATGATTTAATTTGTATTACTAAAACAAAGCCTAGAGTTAGAGGTAGAGTTAAATGTTGTGATCTTAATATGTCAACTTGGAACTACAGATTTTATAAGTCAGCTTGCTTCCTAGGGTTTTCTTATCCTATGTGAAGAGACTACCTCAGCAATAGTTGCTCAGTTGAGAATACCCATGTTGTCCTGTGATTCATACTTTGCCTCCCTTGGGTAAGTTGTAGGATTTATGAGTACTCGAGCTCAAGCCATAAAAATTGTTAATTTTATAAACAGAAGATACTTAGTGGTGTGTATGTGTGTGTGTGTTTGTGCACATGTGTGTGAGGAGAAAATGAGAGAGAGAGGGAGAAAGAGAGAGACACACTTTCTTCTAGCAGGACAATAATAGAGTTTAGTAAATATATATTATATTACATTGCATGGAACATGAAATAACATTTTACATGACCAACAAGCTCACATGGGGTTTTAGACTTTGAGGGGGGGTCTATCTTTTCTCACCTATTTTCCCCCTCCCAAATTCAGTAACAATTGAGTTCGTCAAAGCAGAGGGAGATCAAAATGTTAGCTCATTCTCAACCCTAGAATTAGACAGACTTAACTACCAGATCACAGCCCCTGTTGGACACCTAAAAACTTGAATGAGCCTGGCTAAAAACAGATCAGAATATGTGCGTCCTCCGAGCAGATGTATCCCAAAGAAAGAGAAGGCGAGAGAAAGAAGAGCCATGTCTGTACACTTCTTTCTCCCAAAGTCATGATTTAGGGGCCACTTATCCTTCCCAAAGGAGACATAAGTATGGGAGGTAGAGATGGTCCAGGGACAATGAGGGCTGTAGAAGTGGATCTCCCCTCACATGGTCGAAATCATCAGGAGGCTCCACCCTCACCGTCTCTTTCTAATAAGCGACTTTGTGAACTCAGGCCCTACCTTCCACTGTTTAAATTCCTGTGGTTATGCTCGCCTCCTTTCTTTAAAAAAAAAAATTTTTTTTGGCCGTGCCGTGCAGCTTGTTGGATCTTAGTTCCTCAACTAAGGATTGAACCCGGACCCTCAGAAGTGAAAGCATGGAATCCTAACCACTGGACCACCAGGGAATTCCCTGGCCTCCTTTCTGACCAAGCTTGCTCTATCTTGCTCAGACTTTCATTTGCTATTCCTTCTCCCTAAATTGTTCTTCTCCCAGCCTTTAGCATGGGTGCCTTTTGATCAATGCTTTGTTTTCAGTTCAAATGCCGTATCTCAGAGAGTCTTTGTCTGACTACCTTAGAAATCACCTTCTTCCCTTTCTCTTTCTTGTTCATCACCCCGTGTTAGTTTCCTCACTGCACTGCCCAGTCTCCCAGCTAGAACATAAGCTCTATGTCTTGTTCACTGTTTAGGAACACGTAAGCTCTTTGTCTTGTTCACTGTTTAGAAACACTGAAACGCTGCCACAAAGTAAGTGCCTAAAGGGTTACTGAATGAATGATAGTGGATGAAGGTATCATTCATTCAGGGAAGCTTTGCATAGGGCTGACTATACCAAGTTTTGTGCCAACTGCTAGTGGCATTAAGATGAATAAAATGAGGTTACTTTAATCGGGGGGCTTTTTATTAGGGGATTCAAGTATGTAAACATATTCTTTTATAACAAGAATGAGCACAGGGTATTAAGTAGCCAGGAGGAGGGTGTCTTGCTTTAGCTAAGTGGTTAGAGGAGACAAGATTTGGTAGATCAGGAGTTTCCAGGTAAACATGGACTACAAGTATCTTAAAGATAGAAGAGGGGGGCTTCCCTGGTGGCACAGTGGTTGAGAATCCGCCTGCCGATGCAGGGGATACGGGTTCATGCCCCGGTCTGGGAAGATCTCACATGCCGCGGAGCGGCTGGGCCCGTGAGCTATGGCCGCTGAGCCTGCGCGTCCGGAGCCTGTGCTCCGCAACGGGAGAGGTCACAACAGTGAGAGGCCCGCATACCGCAAAAAAAAAAAAAGAAGAGGGGATGTGTGTGAAGAGACATGGCAGCACAAAATTCCATTTTAATTAAATGAGTTACAGGTAGCGTGTGATGCTTGAGTTGCATAGTTCATATGGGAGAGTGATAAGAAATAGGGCTACAGAGACATGCAGGAGCCAGCTCATGACGAGATTTGTGCCTTTCTAGGAAGTATGGACATTACCTGGAATTCTGATAGACAAGTTAAATTTTAAGCATGGGTGTGATAAAATCAGAGTTGTGTTTTAGGGAAAAAAATAGTACAGAAAATAACGAAGTTAAACAGCATTGGAAACCATTGGGAAAAGTATGAGGCTATTCAATTATCTGGCCAAGAAATGAGGAGAATCTGTTTTCTTGAAGAAAAATAAAATGTGTAGGTAAGCCTATAAATTTCCATAACTCAACACTGTTTAATAGCATGTCTTCATGACCCGGTGTGTACTGAGTTCTTCGCCCATCCTGTGGAGTTCACGTAACTGGATTATTATGTAAATCCTTTCTGGCTCAAGATATTTCAGTGCTAAGAGAGGAAGCACACAGTAAGCAACTGTCAACTCCAGGATGGAGCAAACCCTTCCTAGTCACCTCTCTGACTATATACTTCCAAGGAGTAAAATGAGCCCAAAGACAAAGAGATTCTCACTAATTCACCACATTACCATCATCTGTTCTTATCAGGGACCAGCAATATAATTTGCAGGGCCCAATGCCAAATGAAAACGTGGGTGCCTTGCTCAAAAATTACTAAAACTTTTTAGCTGCAGGAAAGCATTAAACCAAGAGCCCCACTGAGCCTGTGTGAACCCGCACGGATCATATGCTCATGATGCTGGTCCTGGTCCTCATCGGCTTCCTCTAGGGGCCAAGGATCCTGACTGACTTGGAGTTTTGATTCCTGGGAACAGTTGTCATATCCCGTGACTATGACATTAACCCAGATTATTGGATTACTGTTGTATTGGATTGCAATTCTTGCAGGTGGCTGAGAATGTTTAAGGGGCAGAGGGATTTGGAACAAAGTGGGGGAGGGTGACAGCAAAGCAAAGCAGGTAAGAACACAGGCTCAGGACCCAGACTACTTGGGTTTCACATCTTCTCTATCACTTTACTGGCACCTTGGACAAGGTACCAAACCTCTCGGTGCCTCCATTCTCTGACCTGAAAAATGGGAATGATGAGAGTAACTGTGGTTTAGGATTGTTATGAGGATTAAGTTGATTCATGTAAAACACTTGGCAAGTGAATGAAACATGGTAAGTGCTTGAGTCTTTTTTCTTACTATTTTGGAGATTGTATTCTGGAGAGTGAAGCTTACTTGGTTCCGTGTAATGCAAATATTACCATTCAGGGTACGGTTTGTCATTCAGTGAGCAGAAATACTTAATTTCAACGTAGGTAAATTTACCAATCATTTACTTTATGATTTTCATTTTTGTGTTTTAAGATATTTTTTCCTATCCCAAAGACATAAAGTTTTTCCCTATCTTTACCTTTGGAAAATTTTACATATGTCTTTAATAATTCATTTTATGTATGATGTGGAGGCACTGACCTTTTCTATCTTCCCTTTACACCCCAGTATACCCAGTGATCTAGCCACTCTTGCCTCCCTTGCTCTTTCTGGAATTTGACTCTGGGCCTTTGCAAATATTATTCACTCTGCCTAGACTTCTCTTTCCTTACATAATATACAGATGACCCGCCCCCCCAACCTCCTTCATATTCCAGCTCAAATATTCCCTTTTCATTGAGGCTTTTAAGTTTAAAATTACCCCCAACACACACACACACATTCCCTAGCACTCCCTTCTACATTTTGCTTTGTTCTGTTTTGTTTTTGGTTTTTCGCACATCATTTAATTGCTATATGAAACACTAAATATTTGACACTTATTTTTTATTTGTCTCCCTCCACTAGAATATAAAGTCTATGAGTACAGGAATAATGTTTTTCTTTTTCTGTATTCTCAATTTCTAGAACAGTATCTCCTCCCTAGAGGATTTCAGTATTCCACTTCCAGAATAATCCAGAACACCTTATGAACAATTATGTCTTATGTATTCTTCCAGATAGAATAGTGAAGATTCCAGCTCCACACGTATATTAATTGTAGGCATCTGATTAGCAAATCTCTGGGTGACTTCTTTTTTTTCTATTCCTTCTAGAATCAAGGCCAAGACAGACAAGCACCCCACTTTTCTCTCTGTCAAAACAGGTGATTTCCTAGTCCACACACTAAGGGATTCAGGCTTTGTATGCATGTGTGTGTGTGTGTGTGTGTGTGTGTAGGAGAGAATAGTCTGGCCACAGGCTTTGTCTCTTGTTCCCTGATTTATGACATCCATTAAAAGCCAGGCTCTTACCATCAGCAATGGAGAAATTTTCCCAAAAGCCAGTACTCCAAAATTTTTCCTTAATGTCCAATTTTTAAACAATGCTTTCATAAAATATTTTAAAATCATTTCAAAGAGAATTGCAAAGGAAACAAAAAGAAAAGGAGGAGGCTCCTATAGGACATATCAGCCAATTGTAACCCAGTTAACAACTGGACCCAAATTGCAGCTCAATGACAGTTGGGTGTTTATAAGTATTTTAGGGTAATTGGTATTAATATTTCTATGTATGATAGTGTTCCTATGGTTTTGTTTAAAAAAGAGCCCTTATCTTTTATAAATCTATCCTGAAATATTTACAGATGACATTATATGATGTCAGAATGTTCTTTGAAATAATTTGGGTGTGAATGAGTGGGTAGGGGTATAGATGAAACAAGCTTGGCATGTAATTATTGCAGCTGATGGATGGATACATTGGGTGAATTTAATATGTTTGAAAATTTCCAAAATTTAAAAAGATAAACATTTTCAAATGAATTAAAAAACAAACTTCTTCAGCAATCTATTTTTTTCTATGCCAGCAGAGTTTCTCCAGACATGTTCTCTGCCTCGTGGGTAGAAACTAATATCTCCAACTTCCCTTTTAAGAAAATAAATATTTGGTCGATGTTTATATGTTCATTCAGACATGACCGTCACTCATTCATCCTTTTATTTATTCAGCAATCATTCATTAGTTGTCTACCAGGTTTTACATGCTACAGCAAGACCTGAGGAGGCTTGCTGTTTGGAGGCAGAAAGAGACAAGAAGACAATAGGATGCAATGAGGATTTTGTAGAAGCAGGGAAGGAAGCATGGCGGGAGGGCCCCTTGGCTGAGGGTTGGGTGGGAAAGACTTGAAAGAGATGATCCTCTGTTGGGTCTCAAAGGAAGCTGAGGGGTTATATGGATGAAGAGGGAGAGGAAATGCACTTACCCTATCCTCCACACTAACCTGTCTACCAATTAACAATTTTATGTACTTACCGGATGCCAAACACTGAACTAACAACTTTACATCCATCCCTTTATCTAATTCTTCTCCTTCAAAGTCCCAAATAAGGTATTCTAATTATTTCCCTTTGAGACACCAGGAGATAAGTAATTTTCCCAAGTTCACAAACCTGAGATTCTAGATTCCCTGATTCTAAAGTTAGTGTTGTTATTCCATCAACACTAAGCCAAAAAAGGAATTTCGAAACCTAGTGACTTTAGGTTGACACTGCAAAACAAAACAGCAAGATGGGTGATAGCATGTACCTCATGCGTAAAAGGGATAATTAGTGTTAATATTTATAGTTGAATGAAAAGCTTTATTCCAGTCGGTTTGCCTTCACACTTATTTTTCTTTAACTAGTTCTACCACAATTCCCAAACCAAAAAGTTTAATATCATAACTGATATTAATGTGTGATTGACTCCCCACAGGTTACATTTCAGGTAAATTAATTTTTACATGTAGACACATCCTGGAAAGGGTGTTGCAAAAAGTTGCAGAAACCAGGATTTATATGGTTGAGCCATCATGAGCGATGGTGCATTTACAACATAGCAGACTCCATCCATACAGCAAATGGCCAAGTGATACATTTCACTCTTGTAAAAAGTTTGGAGGATCTGAGGTTCTGAAGTTTCTAGCTGAAGTTTCTATCTCTGAAGCCTCTGAAGCTTGTGCCCCTGAGTTGTGTTTTTACTATGCTATGAAACATGAGCTTGACCTGGAAACCCTTCTATCCTTTAGCTGTCAGCACAATACTGGGCGTGAATATCATCCTTTCATGCCCATGAAAGCGTAAAGCATTAACAGGATAGGGCAGCATGTATTTATCTAAAAGTATTTTTCTAATATATAAATCTGGATCCATGCCTAATAACGATGGCATCATCTTGAGCTTGTATCTTAGATGACATCTGTGCCCCCCAAAAGCCTGCCTGTATACAGTGCAATATGGCATTGCAGTGTAGTCTAGTCTTAATGCTGACGGAATGGAACACATTAGGTAGCCCTGTGGCAGGCAGCCTCTAGACATTTCATCTGCTAAAATGAAAAGGGGTCAGGTTGGGGGGGAAATAAATCTCTGTCATTCCCTCACACACTGGCAAAAAGAAAAGACAAGTGCAACACGTCATTATAGTGTTGTTAGTCCTCCTCCTTTATAGCACACATGTCCAATTATACCCATTATGACATACTTAGCTAGAGGGCAGTTTGCATTTTTTTAAATGTGCTGAGAGCAGTAATGCTTTAGCTGGTGCTCATTTGTTTTCTATTGCTTGGTTAAGCATGCTGCATTATCTTTCCTGTTTTACATATTGGACGAATATGAGATGCTAGCTCTCCAAGAGCTAAATCAATGGTCCTCTGCCCTGGAGATTTTTTAAATAGATGGTTGCTTGGGCTCCACCCATGAGATATTCTGATTTAAGTGGTTTGGATTGAGGGGCATTAGGAGTCTATAAAAGCACCCTTTCAGATTCTAATATGCAGCCAGGGTTAAGAACCACATGGACTAAGTTGACAGCTAGATTAACTGTGTAAGAGTTAGTTTCGATATTTAGAGAGAGGAAGGGCCAGTCACTATTTGTAAGGTTAGCGCTCCAAATTGGAGGTGTTTTAAGTGCATTGGTGATTGAGGATAGGAAGTAGAGGACACTGGAGGTAGTCCCTAGAAATTAGAACTATTGCCTAGGCTTCCGAGAGTGCCTGCCATAGATGGAAAATGTTTACTTGCCTTGACTGTCATCCTGATAGTTTATGCAGATATAAACATGAGTTGCTCCTTTTGAAATCTGTGTTAAAGGCTTGCATTAAGCTTAGTGGCCATATGTGTGTGTGTGTGTGTGTGTGTGTGTGTGTATAATTTACAAAATGCTTTAAATCTCACTCAATTAGGCATTCCTAACAACTATCCTGTGAGTTGGTTCAACAGTATTACCCACATAGGACAAGCAAGAAAATTGAAGCTCTAAAAGGTTAAGTGCAGTGCCCAAGGTCATACAGCAATTTGGTAATGAGCTGGGCTTAGAAATCAGAGCCTTGGAGGACTTGTCTATTTCCAGAGCCATTGAATTTGGCCTCTGTTGCAAAGTGAATGATGATTATGAAAATTTAAGAATATAGAATACATTTTTTCAGGCAACATTTCAAAATGAAAGATGTATATGAGTATCCTGGAACCTTTGTTTTTTTTTTAACATTCCTGGGAAGTTTAACAGAAAAGCTTTGCAATTTTGTTTAATTTCATCCATATATAGACAGCTCAGTGTTCATTTTGAAGTACTTGGAGGTCTTAGCTGGGAGGGAGTTCTGGGGGATGAGTCTGCTCTTGATGTATTTGCTCTATATATAGAAGACCAAGATGGATAGGAAGGACGTAGATGAAAACTTCCTATTCATAGTTCTTCTAGGGCATTGCATTTTCACCACTTCAGCCCTCCATTCCTCCTTGAGCAAAGAGAGAACATACCAGATTGATGGCCTTTGGATAGTAAATACAGCGTTTATACTATCATTTCTGAATGTTTATAAAATTATAGAGAACTTCTACATTATTATCCATCCATCATGTTTCACTTCTGCTGCACGGGGGAGATTTTTTTTTTCCACATCTCTATTGGAGTATAATTGCTTTATAATATTGTGTTAGTTTCTGCTGTACAATAAAGTGAATCAGCTATATGTATACCTATATCCCCATAGCCCCTCCCTCTTGAACCTCCCTCCCACCCTCCCTATCCCATCCTTCTAGGTTGTCACAAAGCGTCAAGTTGATCTCCCTGTGCTATGCGGCCGCTTCCCACTAGCCATCGATTTTACATTTGGTAGTGTATGTATGTCAGTGCTACTCTCTCACGTCATCCAGCTTCCACTTACCCCCTGTGTCCTCAAGTTGGTTCTCTACATCTGTGACTTTATTCCTACCCTGCCACTAGGTTCATCAGTACCTCTTTTTTAGTTTCCATATATGTGCGTTAGCATACGGTATTTGTTTTTCTCTTTCTGACTTACTTCACTCTGTATGACAGACTCCAGGTCCATCCACCTCACTACAAATAACGCAAGTTCATCCCTTTTTATGGCTGAGTAATATTCCATTGTATATATGTGCCACATCTTCTTTATCCATTCATCTGTAGATGGACACTTAGGTTGCTTCCATGTCCTGGCTATTGTAAATAATGCTGCAGTGATCATTGTGGTACATGACTTTTTGAATTATGGTTTTCTCTGGGTATATGCCCAGTAGTGGGATTGCTGGGTCGTATGGTAGTTCTATTTTTAGTTTTTAAAGGAACCTCCATACTGTTCTCCATAGTGGCTGTATAAGTTTACATTCCCACCAACAGTGCAGGAGGCTTCCCCTGGGGAGATTTAATAATGCATGTATGTATACTTCAGTATAACACACAGCACCGACATGTGTCTCCTCCATATATAGCAGATACCTGATAAATATTAATCAGTGATGACAACACTGTATGTGGTAAGTGTTTCTGAGAACTCAGAAGTCACAGTATTTCTCCAAATGTAAGTGGGAGAGAGTTGGGTTGGTGAATCCTGGTTTGGTACTTTTTCTAAAAAGGAAATCAGCTCTGAATCTCAAAAATGGTTGTGAATAAGCTAGAAAGGGGTATTCTCTTGTGTATAATGAATCAGTAGATAGAATCTACTTTTTAGAGAATTTGATGTTCAAGAAACTCGGGCTGCCTAACATCCTACTTTAATCTCTGTTTGTCTGTAGAATCGACTTGGTAACAGACTTCTTAATGACCATTTGGAATTTTTGCCAAGTGAAACTTGTTTTCTCCTCATATTCTTGCACAGTTTGATTCAATGCCAGTTCTCTTTAGTTACATAGCATCTATGTGTGATGCTTCTATCATAACAACACATATCGTAGCTCTAGTCGATGATTTTTGAGGTAAGCTTTATACTCTACTTTCCCTTTAATTTTTAATTTAATGATTCATAAGCAAGTGTGTTTGGGGCACAAAACAGTTTTCTTGGGCTGCATAAACTGCTATCTCAAGCAGAATTCTGTGGCAAGAAGCAATAAGGTCCAGTGATCAGACTGAATCGATAATTTTAAGAACAGCAGTGCAGTCAGCTTTTTCCACACATTTGAAATGCCACCCTTTGGTGCAGTGAGAAGCAAAATGTGCTTGTTCCTTGCATTCACATGGGAGTGATGGTCTTTTTCTGAGAGATCATGTAATTTTTTATACAAAACGAGGCCTTTCTGACAGTGAGTAGATGAGCTATTAATATTTAAGTCAGGTTAACAGGCATTAACTAGGACTACCCTGAGCAGCCAGGATGTTTGATCACCCTACCCATCCCTCTCCAATGGTATCAGAAGGTGGCTGGTGCTAACTGCCTTGCAGTTGGAGTTTAATTTACCAGAAACGTGGATGGATTTCAAGCCACTCATGGTCTACCTTTAGATGCTCAGAACATGAATGCGACCCAGAACTGAATAGAAGACAATTTTTTCACATGTTTCTTTTAATTAGAAAGAGCCTCAACTATTGAAGCTTTTCTCCTACTATTTTTCAAAACCTTTCTTCTCACCTTCTCTCATGAACTTTTACAATGCTGGAAAAGGCTCCCTGTACCACACAGCATGGACATGCTTTACATGCAGTATCTCATTTAATCCTCAAAGAAATCATATGAAATAAAAACATATTTGGCCTGTTTTATAGCCAAGGAAGCTGAGGCTTAGTGTGTTTAAAGGAATTGTCTGAAATCTAATAGGCACTAGAGTTGTAACTCCACCCCAGGAAGTATTTAATGTGTGGTTGTTTACATTATATGGATCTTAAAATACTGGTGCCATCCTTTTGCTTCAAGATCGATTGATTAGAGAGGAATGATCAATAGAATTTTGGTTTTGTTTGTTTAATGCTGAACAGGAGGTGTAAGTGGGGAGGAGAAAAGGGTGTCAGGTGGAAATCAAGAGTTACAAGGCGATAAGCCTGGAAGGATATTGGTGCCTAGAAGCAGAATGGGTTACTGAAATCCTATTAGTAATTAGAGACAATTGTAATTAGACCTATTAGTAATTGAGACAATTGAGAAACAAGGGAAAGCCAGAGAGGTCATTTTTTATAAATGTACCATCAGAATTCTGCAGATTGGTGTTGGAATAACTTCTGTGCATTGCTGTTAACTATCCATCCTGTATCTACTTTGCACACCCTCTTGCCTTTAGGAGAATCTCCAACTGTGCCTTCCTATCAGCCAGTGCTTATACTCACTGAGCTCTGCCAGGCTCTACTTGCTCCCTCCTCTCACATTTCAAATCAATTGGAAATTTAGAGGTTCAGTTCTTTACTTCAAATCATTGACTGAATAACCCTGGTATCAGGGCTCAACACCCATGACTCTTCTATTCAGTGTAATGTGTTCCAGCTTACCTGGCTGTGAACACCCAGAGGTACTCTTTATGCACCGTTTCCTCCACCTTGGCTACCATCTTTCTGGGAAAGACTTCACAGAGAATCTATAAATATCCCTCAATGTTTGTAGCCCACTTATATATTTCCTTTATGAAATATGGCTCTTGATCTTTAAGTTGCCATCTTTTCTAAATGTTAACTTCGTTTGACTATAATTAATAACTTAAGTTTAATTATGCCTGATGACTTATTAATGATAAATATGCATAAATTAAAATTGAATGTAGACTACTTGTTTATTAGACGTAATCATGCTTGAGCGGCTGTTTATGTTTGCGAACAGGCACTTCAATTTATTGTTACTTTTCATAATGAGGTTGAAAGCATCACTCACAAAGCCCTGCAAACACTGCTTTTATTGATACTTGAAGCCTTCTGCCAACAGGGTACTGTTGAAGAATCGATTAGAAAAGAAAAGGTATCCCTTGGGAATAACAAAGAACCTGCGATGTGAACTTCTACTTGGAATGCCCCTTTCTTTCTCTTCATCTTACTATAAAGTCTCTTTTATAGAAAAATCATGGGTTTTGATGTCTATTTAATGAGATTTTAATCCTAGGTAGGTGATTTTGTGGAAATTATTTACCTCTTCTACTCTCTATTGTCGTACCTGCAAAATGGGTATCGTGACAATAATAATGATAATAATAAAAACAACAATAGTAATAATACCAACCTCATAAAGTGTTGTAATAATAAAATGAGAGAGTATATGCAAAATGCCTAGAAGTGGATCTGATATAGATTAAGATGATAATTCCAGGAAATTTCTAATACTTTTTAGATACATATGTAATACAAATGTTTTCCACCTGCAAAGCCACGGTCTTTGCCTCTCTGTATTACTTCCCAGAAATCATTTCCCTCTTGTGTATTCAAAGGAAAGGGAGACATTGACATCGCTTCCTGAGAGCTTTTACTTGGCCTTTTGCTCATCCTCTCTTGTCTGCTTCAAACCATGATGTTGGGTGCTATCATGCGCATCCACTTCCTTTCTTGCTAATTAATTCTCAGATTTCTGGAATGATTGTCCTACTTTGATACAAACCTGCTGCCCTCATGCTGGTTTCAAAATACAGGTGTGAGAAAGGACTTCCCTAGTGGTTAAGAATCCACACTTCCAATTCGGGGGGCATGGGTTCGATCCCTGGTCGGGGAACTATGATGCCACATGCCATGCAGTGCAGCCAAAAAATTAAAACAACAAAACAGATGTGAGAAGACTGTATTAGCTACTTCATCCCAAGTGTAGAGGCTGCGTGCCCTTGAGTTTCCTATGACACCTGCTAAACCATGTCTGTTGTGTGAAACCAACTCTGCTATAGGTTTGGTCATAATTTGAGGCACTTTACATCATAGCAAGGGGGAAAATCCCTTTAAAACTGAATGCTGGGAGATTTGAGAAGATGGCGGAAGAATAAGACGCGGAGATCACCTTCCTCCCCACAGATATATCAGAAATACATCTATACGTGGAACAACTCCTACAGAACACCTACTGAACGCTGGCAGAAGACCTCAGACCTTCCAAAAGGCAAGAACCGCCCCCCGCCCCCCCCCCCCCCCACGTACCTGGGTAGGGCAAAAGAAAAAATAAACAGAGACAAAAGGATAGGGACGGGACCTGCACCAGTGGGAGGGAGCCGTGAAGGAGGAAAGGTTTCCACACACTAGGAAGCCCCTTCGCGGGCGGAGACTGCAGGTGGCGGAGGGGGAAAACTTCAGGGCCACGGAGGAGAGCGCAGCAACAGGGGTGCGGAGGGCAAAGCGGAGAGATTCCCGCACAGAGGATCCGTGCCGACCGGCACTCACCAGCCCGAGAGGCTTGTCTGCTCACCCGCTGAGGCGGGCGGGGCTGGGAGCTGAGGCTCGGGCTTCGGTCGGAGTGCAGGGAGGGAGTCCGGGGAAAAGTCTGGAGCTGCCGAAGAGGCAAGAGATTTTTCTTGCCTCTTTGTTTCTTGGTGCGCGAGGAGAGGGAACTAAGAACGCCTTTTAAAGAACCTCCACAGATGGGCACGAGCCGCGGCTAACAGCGCGGACCCCAGAGACGGGCGTGGGACGCTAAGGTTGCTGCTGCCGCCACCAAGAAGCCTGTGTGCGAGCACAGGTCACTCTCCACACCTCCCTTCCGGGGAGCCTGTGCAGCCCGCCACTGCCAGGGTCCCGTGATCCAGGGACAACTTCCCCGGGAGAACACATGGCGCGCCTCACGCTGCTGCAACGTCACGGTGGCCTCTGCCGCCGCAGGCTCGTCCCGCACTCCGTGCTCCTCCCTCCCGGTGGCCTGAGTGAACCAGAGCCCCGGAATCAGCGGCTCCTTTAACCCCGTCCTGTCTGAGCGAAGAACAGATGCCCTCAGGGGACCTACACGCAGAGGCGGGTCCAAATCCAAAGCTGAACCCCGGGAGCTGTGCGAACAAAGAAGAGAAAGGGAAGTCTCTCCCAGCAGCCTCAGAATCAGCGGATTAAAGCTCCATAATCACCTTGATGTACGCTGCATCTGTGGAATACCTGAATAGACAACGAATCATCCCAAATTGAGGAGGTGGGCTTTGGGAGCAAAGATATATTATTTTTTCCCCTTTTTCTCTTTTTGTGAGTGTGTGTGTGTATGCTTCGCTGTGTGATTTTGTCTGTATAGCTTTGCTTCCACCATTTGTCCTAGGGATCTGTCTGTCCTTTTTTTTTTTTACTTTTTAAAATTGTTTTCTTAATATTTTTTTATTTTAATAACTTTATTTTATTTTACTGTATTTTATTTTATTTTATGCTCTTTCTTTCTTTCCTTTTTTTCCCTTTTATTCTGAGTCATGTGGATGAAAGGCTCTTGGTGCTCCAGCCAGGAGTCAGTGCTGTGCCTCTGAGGTGGGAGAGCCAAATTCAGGACATGGGTCCACAAGAGACCTCCCGGCTCCACGTAATATCAAACGGTGAAAATCTCCCAGAGATCTCCATCTCAACACCAAGACCCAGCTTCATTCAATGACCAGCAAGCTACAGTGCTGGACACCCTGTGCCAAACAACTAGCAAGACAGGAACACAACCCCACCCATTAGCAAAGAGGCTGCCTAAAATCATACTAAGGCCACAGACACCTCAAAACACACCACCAGATGTGGGCCTGCCCACCAGAAAGACAGAATCCAACCTTATCCACCAGAACACAGGCACTAGTCTCGTCCACCAGGAAGCCTACACAACCCACTGAACCAACCTTAGCCACTGGGGACGGACACCAAAAACAATGGGAACTACGAACCTGCAGCCTGCAAAAAGGAGACACCAAACACAGTAAGATAAGCAAAATAGAAGACAGAAAAACACACAGCAGATGAAGGAGCAAGGTAAAAACCCACCAGACCTAACAAATGAAGGGGAAATAGGTAGTCTACCTGAAAAAGCATTCAGAATAATGATAGTAAAGATGAGCCAAAACTGTGGAAATAGAATAGACAAAATTCAAGAAGCATTTAACAAGGACCTAGAAGTACTAAAGAGGAAAACAAGCAATGATGAACAGCACAATAAATGAAATTAAAAATACTCTAGAAGGGGTCAATAGCAGAATAACTGAGTCAGAAAAACGCATAAGTGACCTGGAAGATAAAATAGTGGAAATAATTACTGCAGAGCAGAATAAAGAAAAAAGAATGAGAAGAACTGAGGACAGTCTCAGAGACCTCTGGGACAACATTAAACACACCAACATTTGAATTATAGGGTTCCCAGAAAAAGGAGAAAAAGAAAGGGACTGAGAAAATATTTGAAGAGATTATAGTTGAAAGCTTCCCTAATATGGGAAAGGAAAGAGTTAACCAAGTCCAGGAAGCACAGAGAGTCCCATACAGGATAAATCCAAGGAGAAACATGCCAAGACACATATTAATCAAAGTATCAAAAATTACATACAAAGAAAACATATTAAAAGCAGCAAGGGAAAAACAACAAGTAACACACAAAGGAATCCCCATAACATTAATGCTGATCTTTCAGCAGAAACTCTGCAAGCCAGAAGGGAGTGGCAGGACATATTTAAAATGATGAAGGAGAAAAACCTACAAACAAGATTACTCTACCCAGCAAGGATCTCATTGAGATTTGATGGAGAAATTAAAACCTCTACAGACAAGTAAAAGCTGAGAGAGTTCAGCACCACCAAACCAGCTTTACAACAAATACTAAAGGAACTTCTCTAGGCAAGAAACACAAGAGGAGGAAAAGACCTACAATAACAAACCCAAAACAATTAAGAAAATGGGAATAGGACCATACATATCGATAATTACCTTAAATGTAAATGGATTAAATGCTCCCACCAAAAGACACAGACTGGCTGAGTGGATACAAAAACAAGACCCATACATATGCTGTCTACAAGAGACCCACTTCAGGCCTAGGGACGCATACAGACTGAAAGTGAGGGGATGGAAAAAGATATTCCATGCAAATGGAAATCAAAAGAAAGCTGGAGTAGCAATTCTCATATCAGACAAAATAGACTTTAAAATAAAGACTATTAGAAGAGACAAAGAAGGACACTACATAATGATCAAGGGATCGATCCAAGAAGAAGATATAACAATTGTAAATATTTGCACACCCAGCATAAGAGCACCTCAATACATAAGGCAAATACTAACAGCCATAAAAGTGGAAATTGACAGTAACACACTCATAGTAGGGGACTTTAACACCCCACTTTCACCAATGGACAGATCATCCAAAATGAAAATAAAAAAGGAAACACAAGCTTTAAATGATACATTAAACAAGAGGGGCTTAATTGATATTTATAGGACATTCCATCCAAAAACAACAGAATACCTATTTTTCTCAAGTGCTCATGGAACGTTCTCCAGGATAGATCATATCTTGGGTCACAAATCAAGCCTTGGTAAATTTAAGAAAATTGAAATCGTATCAAGTATCTTTTCCGACCACAATGCTATGAGACTAGATATCAATTACAGGAAAAGATCTGTAAAAAATACAAACACATGAAGGCTAAACAATACACTACTTAATAATGAAGTGATCACTGAACAAATCAAAGAGGAAATCAAAAAATACCTAGAAACAAATGACAGTGAAGACACGATGACCCAAAACCTATGGGATGCAGCAAAAGCTGTTCTAAGAGGGAAGTTTATACCAATATAATCCTAAATCAAGAAACAGGAAACATCTCAAATAAACCTAACCTTGCACGTACAGCAATCAGAGAAAGAAGAACAAAAAACCCCCAAAGTTAGCAGAAGGAAAGAAATCATACAAATCAGATCAGAAATAAATGAAAAAAGAAATGAAGGAAATGATAGCTAAGATCAATAAAACAAAAAGCTGGTTATTTGAGAAGATAAACAAAATTGATAAACCATTAGCCAGACTCATGAAGGAAAATGGGAGAAGACTCAAATCAATAGAATTAGAAATGAAAAAGGAGAAGTAACAACTGACACTGCAAAAATACAAAGGATCATGAGAGATTACTACCAGCAACTCTATGCTAATAAAATGGACAACCTGGAAGAAATGGACAAATTGTTAGAAATACACAACCTGCCGAAACCGAGCCAGGAAGAAATAGAAAATATGAACAGACCAGTCACAAGCACTGAAATTGAAACTGTGATTAAAAATCTACCAACAGGGGCTTCCCTGGTGGCGCAGTGGTTGAGAGTCCGCCTGCCGATGCAGGGGACGCGGGTTCGTGCCCCGGTCTGGGAGGATCCCACATGCCGCTGAGCGGCTGGGCCCGTGTGCCATGGCCGCTGAGCCTGCGCGTCCGGAGGCTGTGCTCCGCAACGGGAGAGGCCACAACAGTGAGAGGCCCGCGTACCGCAAAAAAAAAAAAAAAAAATCTACCAACAAACAAAAGCCCAGGACCAGATGGCTTCACAGGCGAATTCTATCAAACATTTAGAGAAGAGCTAACACCTATCCTTCTCAAACTCTTCCAAAATATAGCAGAGGGAGGAATACTGCCAGACTCATTCTATGAGGCTACCATCACCCTGATACCAAAACCAGACAACGATGTCACAAAGAAAGAAAACTACAGGCCAATATCACTGATGAATATAGATGCAAAAATCCTCAACAAAATACTAGCAAATAGAATCCAACAGCACATAAAAAGGATCATACTCCATGATCAAGTGGGGTTTATTCCAGGAATGCAAGGATTCTTCAATATGTGCAAATCAATAAATGTGATACACCATATTAACAAGCTGAAGGAGAAAAACCATATGATCATCTCAATAGATGCAGGGAAAGCTTTCGACAAAATTCAACACGCATTCATGATAAAAACCCTGCAGAAATTATGCATAGAGGGAACTTTCCTCAACGTAATAAAGGCCATATATGACAAACCCACAGCCAACATCATCCTCAATGGTGAAAAATTGAAACCATTTCCACTAAGATCAGGAACAAGACAACATTGCCCACTCTCACCATTATTATTCAACATAGTTTTGAAAGTTTTATCCACAGCAATCAGAGAAGAAAAAGAAATAAATGGAATCCAAATCAGAAAAGAAGTAAAACTGTCACTGTTTGCAGATGACATGATACTATACATAGAGAATCCTAAAGATGCTACCAGAAAACTACTAGAGCTAATCAATGAATTTGGTAAAGTACCAGGATACAACATTAATGCACAGAAATCTCTGGCATTCCTATACACTAATGAAAAATCTGAAAGTGAAATTAAGGAAACACTCCCATTTACCATTGCAACAAAAAGAATAAAATATCTAGGAATAAACCTACCTAAGGAGACAAAAGACCTGTATGCAGAAAATTATAAGACACTGATGAAAGAAATTAAAGATGATACAAATAGATGGAGAGATATACCATGTTCTTGGATTGGAAGAATCAACATTGTGAAAATGACTCTACTATCCAAAGCAATCTACAGATTCAATGCAATCCCTATCAAAGTACCACTGGCATTTTTCACAGAACTAGAACAAAAAATTTCACAATTTGTATGGAAACACAAAAGACCCCGAATAGCCAAAGCAATCTTGAGAACAAAAAATGGAGCTGGAGGAATCAGGCTCCCTGACGTCAGACTATACTACAGTGCTACAGTAATCAAGACAGTATGGTACTGGCACTAAAACAGAAATATAGATCAATGGAACAGGATAGAAAGCCCAGAGATAAACCCACGCACATATGGTCACCTTATCTTTGATAAAGGAGGCAAGAATATACAGTGGAGAAAAGAGAGCCTCTTCAATAAGTGGCGCTGGGAAAGCTGGACAGGTACATGTAAAAGTATGAAATTGGAACACTCCCTGACCCCATACGCAAAAATAAACTCAAAATGGATTAAAGACCTAAATTAAGACCAGACACTATCAAACTCTTAGAGGAAAACATAGGCAGAACACTCTATGACATAAATCACACCAAGATCCTTTTTGACCCACCTCCTAGAGAAATAGAAATAAAAACAAAACTAAACAAATGGGACCTAATGAAATTTAAGAGCTTTTGCACAGCAAAGGAAACCATAAAGAAGACCAAAAGACAACCCTCAGAATGGGAGAAAATATTTGCAAATGAAGCAACTGACAAAGGATTAATCTCCAAAATTTACAAGCAGCTCATGCAGCTCAATAGCAAAAAATCGAACAACCCAATCCAAAAATGGGCAGAAGACCTAAATAGACATTTCTCCAAAGAAGATATACAGATTGCCAGCAAAGACATGAAAGAATGCTCAATGTCATTAATCATTAGAGAAATGCAAATCAAAACTACAATGAGATATCATCTCACACCAGTCAGAATGGCCATCATCAAAAAATCTAGAAATAGTAAATGCTGGAGAGGGTGTGGAGAAAAGGGAACACTCTTGCGCTGTTGGTGGGAATGTAAATTGATACAGCCACTATGGAGAACAGTATGGAGGTTCCTTAAAAAACTACACATAGAACTACCATACGTCCCAGCAATCCCACTACTGGGCGTATACCCTGAGAAAACCATAATTAAAAAAGTCATGTACCAAAATGTTCATTGCAGCTCTATTTTCAATAGCCAGGAGATGGAAGCAACCTAAGTGTCCATCATCGGATGAATGGATAAAGAAGATGTGGCACATATATACAATGGAATATTACTCAGCCATAAAAAGAAACGAAATTGAGTTATTTGTAGTGAGGTGGATGGACCTAGAGTCTGTTATACAGAGTGAAGTAAGTCAGAAAGAGAAAAACAAATACAGTATGCTAACACATATATATGGAACCTAAGAAAAAAATTGTCATGAAGAACCTAGGGGTAAGACAGGAATAAAGACACAGACCTACTAGAGAATGGACTTGAGGATATGGGGAGGTGGAAGGTAAGCTGTGACAAAGTGAGAGAGTGGCATGGACATATATACACTACCAAACGTAAAATAGATAGCTAGTGGGAAGCAGCCGCATAGCACAGGGAGATCAGCTTGGTGTTTTTTGACCACCTAGAGGGGTGGGATAGGGAGGGTGGGAGGGAGGGAGATGCAAGAGGGAGGGGATATGGGGACATATGTATATGTGTAACTGATTCAGTTTGTTATAAAGCAGAAACTAACACACCATTGTAAAGCAATTATACTCCAATAAAGATGTTAAAAAAACAAAACAAAACAAAGCAAAAACCTGAATGCTGAATATGACCATTCCAATGTTCAAGGCAAAGGAAACAGACACACGTTCACTTAGAAACTCTTAACAGGTGTCTCCCAGATCCTGTTGGCGTTTCCCTTCATCAGGATCCTCCCTTGTTTCTCTCTCTCTTCAAAGACACGTAAATATTTCTTAATTGCTGTACAGTGCCAATCAGTTTTCTCTTTAAAAAACCTGAGCTCATTTCTAAAAGTTTGTTTTGCCCATAGAACCCACCCTTCTCAGCCTTCACCTGAACATCTACAGGGCATGATAATCAATGCAGCTATTTTTCCCAAACTGTGAATTATTTGATCTGGGATTACACCATAAATAGAATACCTCTATGTGTGAGTGTTCACTGTGTGTGGTGTGTGTGTGTGTGCACGCTTGTGCATGCCCTGTGAAGGGAGAGGCATTGATCCATGCTCTCTCTCAATGTGGCGTAAAGTCAACCCTTTAATTTTTCCTATTGTCTTCAATCTTTATTTCCGGTCTCCTAAGATAACACTTGGACAAAACACACACACACACACATATTCATGTATACAACTGAGGGTAAACAATAATTTTCAGAGTAAGTACAGTGTAATTGGAATTATTTGACAGTGGTGGAAGAGACTTTTTCTTTTTCCTAAAGGCACAATTATTTATCTGGATTGTCCCCACCCAAATTAAGATAGATTGTATTAATATATTATTATACAGAACTGTTTTAATTACACTTTTTCTTTCTTCTTAAGCTTCTTTTTCCATAGTCCTCACTGGGCTTTAACTACATTTAAAAGGGGCCACTTATACCATTCCTCTCTGTCAAATAGTAGCAACTCTCCTTTGACTTTATAAGCATGTCTTGGCAGGAAATCGGTGTCCCACTCATATGGGGTAACTGGGGAAAATTCAATGAAGGAACTGTTTACAAAGGAGTGGATGGGGTTAATGTAAACTGACAGTACCTTGCTAGGGAAAGTTGGGAGCCTGAAAGTTGATACAGGTAGGAGCAGTTAGAAGAACTCAGAGAAAGTAGCTGCAGGAGAGCACCACTCCATAGGAACTGTGGCTTTGTGAGTTGATTCAGAGGATGAGATCTGGAGGAATAAATACCCTGATATCTCTCTCTTTGTCTCTCTCTCTCTCTCTCTCTTTCTCTCTGTCTCTGTCTCTGTCTCTCTCTCTTTCTCCTTCTCCCTCCTTTTATCAACTTTTTTTCCTTCCACTATGTGCCCCAAATCACTTAGGGCCAAAGCCAACCAGAAGCCAATGCACAAGGTGGCCACTAATACATACCTTCTATAGTCAGATCTCTCGGTACAAAACAAGTTAAAGAAGAGCCAAAAAACTGAAGTAAATGGAAAAGACCCCATGCATCTCCTTAACTCAGTTCAGGATCATGAAATATACAAGTGTGTTGGTCTCCCCTTTTCATAATCTCTTAAAGTGGTAGAAATGAATTTTAAAAGCCCCAGTTCCTTGTCAAAAACAAAAGGAGAGGACCACCAGTGGGTGAGAGATCTAAACTCATTTATGAAAGATTCAGTGGACAAAGACTGAAGAGCAGAGAAACTGGCGATGCAGCACGGGAAGCCAGGACCTAACTTAGCAGGAAGTGGGTGGCAATAGACGAGGAAGCTCGTCTACCCAGGAAGACTCTTTAGAACCCTGCTGACTGATCTGATGGAGGACGGGAATGAGGAGTGGGATGGAAAAAAATACAGGTTATTTAAAGCCTTTAAATAACTGGGAGAGGCATAAAAATAGCGATACAATTATAAAAAATTGAAAGATGGTGCAGAGTAAATACTCATCAGTTATAGCAGAAAATCAATAGATGTCTAAAGTTAATAAAATGAGAAGCGATGACATGAACATATTATTTATAGATTTGGAGGTAACCACAGAAGAACTAAATACAGAAAGAGTTCAGAGTGTTCTGGGAGGAGGAGGACAGGGAATGGGTTATAGGTCAGTTGCTTCTCACTATAGTAAGTCTTTTTGTGCTACAATTTTTTAGAAACCATGTGAATATATAATATTAATAAAAGCTCCTTTTTTGTCCTTTTGTTTTGCTCCACTTAGTGTACTGGCTTTCTAGAAATTTTCTTCTTTATATGGTTATGTCCATTATCTGTCTTTTTTTTTTTTTTTTGGTATAAGTCTCCTAGGTTCTTTTTAAAATTAATTTATTTTAATTTATTTTTGGCTGCGTTGGGTCTTTGTTGCTGTGTGCGGGCTTTCTCTATCTGTGGCGAGCAGGGGCTACTCTTCATTGTGGTGCGTGGGCTTCTCATTGCGGTGGCTTCTCTTGTTGTGGAGCACAGGCTCTAGGCACACGGGCTTCAGTAGTTGTGGCTCGCGGGTTTAGTTGCTGCTTGGCATGTGGGATCTTCCCAGACCAGGGATTGAACCTGTGTCCCCTAGGTGGATTCTTAACCACTGTGCCACCAGGGAAGTCCCCATTATCTGTCTTAAACCTAAAATTTTTTTCAGTTTTCTCCTATGCTTCCCCTTCTCTCCATTCTTTATAACCCTCTCTGTGCTTCTCCCCCAGCCCCTAGAAGCACTGGCCCACAAGCCTTACACACACACACACACACACACACACACACACATCTTCCTCCTGAATGCAATTATGTGTCCTTCTCTGTAAAGTCCATGCACCCTTATATCTTAGTGCCTTTTCTCAAACTGTTCCCTTGACCTGAAATGGCTTCAGGCTTTAAAATTTTTTTTTCTTTTTTTAATTGAAATATGGTTGTGTTAATTTCTGCTGTACAGCAAAGTGATTTGGTTGTACATATATATACATTCTTTTTTTTTAATATATTCTTTTCCATTATGGTTTATCACAGAATGTTGAATATAGTTCCCTATGCTATACAGTAGGGCCTTGTTTATCCATTCTGTATACAAGAGCTTACATCTGTTAATCCCAAACTCCCAATCCTTCCCTCCCCCCAGTCCCCCTTTAGTAACCACGAATCTCTTCTCTATGTCTGTGAGTCTGTTTCTGTTTCATAAAAGTTCATTTGTGTCATATTTTATATTCCACATAAAGTGATATCATTCGGTATTTGTCTTTCTCTTTCTGAAAAAAAAATTTTTTTCTACTTAGCCCTCAAGTGCCAGAATAAAATCTGCCTTCTCCAAGGAGCTGCCTTAGATTTCCAGAGTTAAAAATGATTACATTTTCTTCTATACTGTCCTGACACTGTACCACTGTCTGAAGCTTTTTACTCTACAGCGTCTCATAACTAGTTGCGTATCTATCTGCCCCCCTCTTCTTTCTGTTTAATTGTAAGTTCAAGAATTTGTATCTGCGTATCAAGTGCAATATCTTACACATGGTAATTAAAATAGCTGCTAAACAGCATCATTGATTTTGGTAGTTGCTGTTGACTAGAAGGCATCTAAAGATTATGAAATGAATGCCCTCCCATGTTAAAGTGAACATCAGCTGTCTTTTTATCGAGGCGCCTGTTACCACTTCTGCAGCTCAGCAGAATCACCAGCAAGACATATGTCTATGTTTCATTCTGTCATAATTTTAGTGCCTCTTCTCTAAATTCCAGTTATACCCATATTATCTCAGGTTATGAGGAATAAGAAATCAAATAAACTAATACCTATAAATAAATATGCTACTAATGTATTAATTTTAATAAGGGTATTTGCAGAGTAAAAAGTAGCCTAAAGAAGGAAGTGTCCCCCCTGAGGGAGTGAATTGCTAATAGTAAAATATTAGCCCCCTGAGCTGTTGTTTTGAGATTAAAGAGCATTTCTGGAGTTTCTCAGATTATGCCATAGAACTTTTATGCCAAACGTAATATAGATTCTGATTAATTTAAAATATATTAAGACAGTGGGAAACAGTCTTCACATATTAGAACATATAGATTTGAAATTACAATTATTAAGTGTGACGTGTCTTCCTCATAGAAGTAAGATTGTGTATTAATCCCTGGTCTTTGCTTGTTATTCTCATTTCCCAAGTAGTCTTTCCACAGGTTCTTATTTCTTCTCTTTTTTTTTTTTTTTCTTTTTTCAATTGCTCCCTAACCCTGGACTTTTTTCTGCATCCACATAAAAGGGCACTATAATTTTATTTTTTCTTTACTTCAGGAAATGCCACAATAAAACAGTCTCGATACAGGATTATCATCCAAGAAGCAGCCAACGGAGGCCACGAATGCCCAGATACCTTATTTGAAGAGCGAGAGTGTGAAGATGTGTCATTGTGCCCCATATATCGGTAATTAATTACCCTTTTAAATAATCATTAGACCTTAGAATAAGTCATGACCTATTTCCTTTCATATAATATATGATTATTATATGAAATACTTGTAGTCAGAAATACAAAGAGGTAGTAGCATTGTTTATCTTCAGATATCTCACTGTTTTCCCCTCTTATCTGGAATAGATTTTGAAAGAGTAAAGAATATGAAAGTCTAATTAACAGGGGAAAAAAAGAAACAATCATGTTTTGATTGTAGCTGAGCTGCTGGAGCTCCGCCACCCAGGCAGTCAATTTTCAGGATCCGGATCCGGAGAGATTCAGGAGGTCCTTACTTGCAAACACACACACACTCACAACTTACCTCATTCTATTGTTCTCATCCTAAAGCCTTTAATCAAGAACTAAGAACAAATGTATACTTCTATAATAATTGTGTATTTTAGTTCAAAAATGGTTGTGGTTTGCAATTTTTGTCATATACACATTTTAAGAAATCTTAGAAAAAAGTTTAACCTATGGAGATATTTTTGTTTTTAGAAGAAGAAAATGATATATTACCTATATGTGCCCCTTTGGCAAGTTGGTGATTACTATTTATAAAAACAATACCTGAGGTTTGTGTGTTTAGTCATAACCTTCCATTCTTTTAACATTGGATTGAAACACTGCTTTAAAGTACTTCTGGATTAAATTCAATCACTGTTGAGTTTTACTTATTTGTGAAAACAAGACCATGGTCTTAAAAATTGCGCTGTTATCAGCACACTTAAAAATGCCTTTAGCGGGCTTCCCTGGTGGTGCAGTGGTTGAGAGTCCACCTGCCGATGCAGGGGACACCGGTTCGTGCCCTGGTCCGGGAAGACCCCACATGCAGCGGAGCGACTGGGCCCGTGAGCCATGGCCGCTGAGCCTGCGCGTCCGGAGCCTGTGCTCCGCAACAGGAGAGACCACAACAGTGAGAGGCCCGCGTACTGCAAAAAAAAAAAATGCCTTTAGCAAAAATGTCTAGTGTTTCTCTTGATTATTCAAGAAACTGTATCTTAAAGCTATGGGATTCAAGGGCTAATCTACTCAGAAAAATAGGTTTTGTTTTTGTTTTGGCCATGCGGCTTGCGGGATCCCAGTTCCCAGACCAGGGATTGAACCTGGGCCCTCGGCAGTGAGACTGCAGAGTCCTAACCACTGGACCACCAGGGAATTCCCCTTGTTTCGTTTTTTAAGAAGACCTCCCGCTCGTTAAAGCTTAGAGTGTCATTGAAGAAGTCCAAATTATGATCAACTGCATCATCCTTTCCTCCCATTGTTTCTATCCGATGACCAGTTTGGGGAGGATGTGAATAAACACTGGAACAAGCCCAGACTACCAGTTTTTGCTCATTATCCACAGGGCCATTGTGGGAACACTGTCAATATCCCTCCTTTTGTACCACGTATAAATATGGAGACTTCTGAGCTCAGCAAGAAGAGCTCTCAGGGAAGGTAGCCAATTGAAAAAATTAGCCAAATCAAATATTTTTAGACATTTTATGAACCCAGTGCTATTATAATCAGAGAAAATCCTGGAAACTGTTAGTGGGCTCTCCTTCCTATTGTCCACTCTCTTTACTCTCGTGTTGCACTTCAATTTAGTCACTCATATTTGAACTAGTTTCCATCAGTGACCTCCTGCCATTTTCCCCAGAAATCAGTTCCACTGTACATGGATGGGATGATTGTATCATGTCTCCTGATGCGTCGTTTAACATGTGTCCAAGTTACCAGCGTGAGTCTATGCCCTTAGTCAAACATCCTTGAATTTTGCATAATATGTTTCCAATTTAGATTTTGCTTTCCCCTCATTGGTTTGTTAGGGAGGCAAGTTAATGTAGACCTTTATCATTTTCTTCTGATTCTTCTTTTTCTAATTCCATTAAGGTGAGACATTCTCATGTTTACCAAATTAAAACAGAATCAAAATGCCTATAAAAATTTTTCTGTAAGTTTGAGCATTTCCCACCATGTTAAGTTAGTAAGTGTTGGAGAGGGGAAATTTCCCCCTCTACGCTTCTTGAGTTCTTGTGGCTGGCCTAATAATACAATTGACATGAGACAGATTAGCAGGAGAAAATGAAACAAATTTTAATTCATATGCATGGAGGTCCCATAGAAATTGTACCTTAGAAGTGGCCAAAGCAGGCAACTTTTATACTTTTTAGACAGAGCAACAATAAATCTGTGAAGAATTGACAGGATGAAGAAACGTAGGTTTTGGGTGCTCAATCTTGACATGAAAGAGTTTGGGCTTGGGGTAGTAAGTTTAAATAGTAACAAGGTTTGTTTATATAGCCCCGAATACCCTATCTCTGGGATAAGGGCGTCCTTCTACCTTCAGATGTAGGGAGGGCACCTTTCACAGGAGAGATCTATTTCCTGCTTTCAGGGAGATGGAAGGGCAGGTCAGAGTGTCCTTCTTACATTAACCATTTTTAAAGTAACTTGAATTCAAAATAATCTATGCAATTGAGGCACATTTTGGAGTGGCTGATATAAGCAAAAGGGAAGACAGCATGGGCGATGTGCCCCTGTATAGAATTGGCAGTAGGGTGTCCCCAGGAGTCTGTGGCTGAGCATTGAGGGCTTTAGGACTGACAGCTGGCCTGCCCTGACGAGTGCGATCTCAGACATGTCACTTAACATCTCTGAGCCCAGGCTTATCCTTCTAAAACTAAGAGTCTAGCAAGAGAGTCCTGGACATGTCTTCCTTTTATTTAGCATGCTTAAGCTAGATTGTATTCCTTGGTCTCACTTTAGAAAGTCTTTTGTAAACTTGAGGGATCTGAGTGAATGACATGTCCTAGTTGAAAAGCTAAATTAAACCCCCTACCATTTCAGTTTCTGTGTTTTGGAACTATGCTTAATGCGTCTATGCATCTACAAAGTAAATTTCTACTACTTAAAAGTAATAGGTGATTTCTTTAAATGTGACAGGTTTTTCTATTTACCTGTTTCCTGATTTCTCCCTAGCGCTTCGGTTATTCTCATTATGGAGGCCACTTGAATGAGTTCAATGATATGTATTTTTTACTTTTATATTTTAATGTACTTTGCTTGATTCTGAAAGATGGTCTGTTATCTATCCCTTAACACCACCACTGCCTCACTTACCTCCAATTGTTCAAGACACCTGAGACTCACCTAGTCTAGATGGGGGAGAGGTGGTGGTGAGTGCAGAGATTAAAGCCGGGCTATGTTAAGTGATCTCCACGCGCTGTATGAATCTATGTTCACATGAGTAAGAGAATCCTTTGAAGTGACTTTTCCTGAGCAAAGAAAGTTTGCTCCATGTTCTGATATATGTTATTTTTTTCTTTTGCTGAGACTTCTTTTTTATTGTGGTAAAATCACATAACATAAAACTTACCATCTGAAACTTTTTTTTTTTGCTAAATTCACTTTTTTTTAATTGAAGTATAGTTGATTTACAATGTTTTGCTAATCCATAATGGAAAAGAATATTAAAAAAAAGAATGTGTATATGTGTAAAACTGAGTCACTTTGCTGTACAGCAGAGATTGCCATCTTAAACATTTTTAAGTATACAATGTAGTAGCGTTAATTGCATGCACGTTGATGTGCAACAGATCTCTGAATTGTTTCATCTTGCAAAACTGGTCAGTAATATTTTTGCTTCATGTTTCTGTTTCATTTTTTGAAGTAACATCTCTTATCAGAGGTATTGGCACATGTGAAAAAGGGTAAAAATATACCTAGTGAAAGAGGAGAATCTGTGGTTACATTTAGAGTTTGGGTTTTTTGGAATATTCTGAAGACACAGGTTTAAGGGCTTAAATCATAGTCTGTCCTGTGGGTCATAAAAGTAGAGTTTTGTTCACCTTACAAGAAACACACACTGGAAAGCCAGAAGGATTCCTTAGATACTGTTTCCTCTGTGGAGAAGAAATATTGGTAATTCCTCAGAGACAGATCCATTCCTCTTCCCTGAGAGGAACTATCACATAAGATAAGTCCCCATGGCCCCCCACCTCCCTTTTACTCTATAACCTATTGAGACATTTGAGCTATGCCAAAGTCCTAGGAAACACCTTGTGAAAAATTTGAAGCAGAAGATCAAGTGTGAAAGCTTGCACCCAAAATTTTCACGTGTTCAAACCTTGATTCTCTAATGCTCCAATGGGACAAAGGGATTTTCTCTCTTTTATTTTCTTTTACTGTTTTTCTTTAAACAATTTTTAGTTCGTAAAGAGCTAAGCCTTCTAGATTTGTTCTATGCTTCTAATGCTTTTTATGGCCACTTTGTGTGCAAAATGTCCACATTTTAAAAAGTGGAATTATTGCATTAACCATGGATCTGGGGCAGAGGGACTGTTACCATCCCTAGTGTGTGCCAGAGCTCCCTTTTATGACGTTGGTTTCAAATCCATTTTTATTGAATTACTACCTTTATGTTTTTGGATTTCAAATTCACCTATTTCAAATATTTCTTCTGTATGTTTGTCATGGTGAAATTTCTAGTCTGCTATTCTTTGTCATCACAGGTGGAGGCCACAGAAATGGAGCCCCTGTATCTTAGTGCCAGAGTCTGTCAGGCAGGGAATAATGGGCAACAGTGAAACCTGCGGAAAGGGGGTGCAAACAAGAGGTAAGGGAATTTTAAAAGTTTTTCTATTCAAATGTAATTCAAAATTATGTTGCTCTTATAAACTGTTGCCCAGTTTTATATTTGAATAAGTTGTGATCTTATTGGATTGGATTATTTATATTTATTACTGTTTGAGTTTAAGTTTGGCATTAGTTAATGCTGATAGTTTAACCATAACTAACTAGTGCACCTAAGGACTAATGCAATGTAAGCAAATATCTGTTCTCAGCCGTTAGCCTACACCAGTGCTGATGGTCCAAATGCATGTTGGATATTAGTCAAGGAATGAAGGATGTGTCAAGATTGGACCCAATAGTACATATTGTACTTTTTAGGTGCTCATTAAATATTTGTTGAATGAATTAACTAATCATAATAATCATGACTTAAACCTGGTCGTTATACACATACTTAGAGTATGTTTTACATGTAATATACATAGAAAGGAACCATTAAGATTTCTGGAAGATGCTGTGAATAGGCTTCTGGATCTGAGTAAAAGTGCCTTTTATCATCAATGTCTAGAAGGTGTGGCATTTTGAAATCTCTGAAAACCACTCAGAAACTCATCAGATTGCTCACTGTTTTGTTTCATTCATAATCTAGATGCCAATGATATGAGGTTTGATAAAAAGTACTTTATTCTTTTTTTTCATTATATTTATTCTTTTTTTTAATTAGTAAAAGTTTATTGTGCACACACCAAAAAGACAGTTTGCAACCAGGGAGCACTCAGACCAAAGTGCAGAATGAGAAGAAATGCTTTATTCTTAAAAATCTGACCACTCTGTTACTAAAGGGATGTACGTAGCAAAATCAGACCTTGTAGGACCAACTGCATATCGCTGGTCTCATAATTCAACTAAAAGGCATATTGAGAATTGTTTTTCTTCCTGTTGGATAGGTTATTGTATTAATCAGGACCAGTCATCCCAGCTAGCACAGTAACTTCCTTCTTTGTTGATTCACAGGCATAAGAAGCCCAGTGTGGGTGGGTGGCAGTTTTAATTTCTAGTTCAGTGGAATCATTGCTGTGTTTTTAGTGGAAGCATTCCTCCCTTTGGAAATAAGCGCTTATAGGGTAGCAGAGCATAAGATTGCAGAGGAAAAGAAAGCAAAAATTTTACTAGTGGATCACTATGGGTAATAATAGGTTGTGCCATTCTCATTCCCACCCTTGACTCCTGGGCCTGTGAATCCTGGCTATGGGAGGGAAAGCACCATATATTGGATGCTTCTGGAAAACTTTTTCCCACCCTGCTAGGTATTGCCACCTAATTGGTACTATAAATGAGTCTTCAAAAGACCTTTTCACCATTTTATCAAGCCAGCTGCTTCAGGATGGTGGGGAACATGGTAAGACCATGAATTCAATGAGCATGGGTCCATTGCCACACATCACTTGCTGTGAAGTGAGTTCCTTTATCGGAAGCAGTGCTGTGTGGAATACCATGACTATGGACAAGGCATTATGTAAGTCCATGGATGGTAGGTAATTTTGCTAGAAGCATCATGTGCAGGAAAGGCAAATCCTTATCCTATTTGAGTAAGAACCTATTCTGGTAAGAACAGAACACTACACCTTCATGATGGAAATAGTCCAATGTAATCAACCTGACACCGTGTAGCTGGCTGATCACCACGAGGAATGGCGCCATACTGGGGACTCAGCATTGGCCCCTGCTGCTGGCAGATTGGACACTCAGATGTGGGTGTAGCCAGGTCACCCGTGGTAAATGGAAGTCCACGATGCTGAGCCCGTGCATAACCTTCCTTCCTACCACCATGGCCACTTTGTGCATGACCTCATTGGACAATGGCAGGGGTAGCTGAGGACAGAGGCTGACTGGTATCCACAGAATGGGTCATCCTATCTACTTGATTATTAAAATCCTCCTCAATCCAGGTCACATTTTAGGGAGCATTCACATGGGACCCAAATATGTTCACATTTTTGGCCATTCAGAAAAGTCTTTCCACGTACCACTTCCCTAAATTTCCTTGTCACCAATTTTCCAATCAGGTTCCAAGTCCTTGACCATCCAGCAAAATCATTGGCCGCAGCCTGTGGATCTGTACATAATCCCACATCTGGCCATTTCTCCTAAGCAAAGTGAACAACCAGGTTTACTGCTTCAAGTTCTATTCACTGGGAAGGCTTCCCTTCCCCTCTGTATTTCAGGGGTATCTCAGAAAAGGGCTATAGTATTGCAGCTGTCCATTTAGGGGTTGTGCCCACATATCATGCAGAATCATCCATAAACCAGGCCCAAGTCTTCTTTTCCTCTGTCAGCTGATTGTGGGAGACTCCGTAAGAGGACATACATGCAGGCTGGGAGAGAGAAGGTAGTTTAGCAGGAGTGGGGACCATGGGCAGTTGGGCTACTTCTTCATGTAACTTATTGTGCCTTCAGGGCCTACTCGGGTTCAGTCACACATATACCACTTCCATTTGATGATGGAGTTCTGCCGTGTATACCCTACCTTGTGGCTTGATGGGTCAGATAATATCCAGTTTGCATGGTAACTCTGGTAGCCCATGGTTAAGCATTCAGCCCCTACTAAGGCTGTAGCTGTCCCTCAAATGGAGTAAAGCTACCTGCAGAGGATGGCACGGCTTTGCTCCACAATCCTAAGGACCTAAACTGCAATTCACCTATAGGAACCTGCCAAGGGCTCCAGGCAGCATCCCTGTCTGCCACTGTCACTTCAAGCACCATTGAATCTACTGGATTCAGTGGCCCAAGTGACAGAGCAGTCTGGAGCTGTTACAGAGCCTTTTCTTTTCTGGATCCCACTCAAAACTAGCAGCTTTTCAGATCGCCTGGCAAATGGGCTAGAGTAAATACACACCCAAATGAGGACTATGTTGCCTGGAATCCGAAGAGGCACGATAGATGTTGTGTCTTTATTTTGGTTGTAGGAGGAGCCAGATGTAGCAACCTGTCTTCTCCTTAGAAGGGATATCTCAACATGCCTCACACCACTGGACCTTTAGACACTTCACTGGGGTCGAAGGCTACTGAATTTTCTCAATTTTTTTATTTCCCACTCTCTGACATGAAGATGTCTTACCAATGAGTCCAGAGTAGTTGTTTCTTCTTGCTCACTAGGTCCCATCAAGATAGTCACCAATGTAAAGGCCAATGTGATATGTTGTTGAAGGAAAAGTGATCAGATCCGTGCAAACTAATATATGAAATAGGGCTAGAAGTTGATAGGCCCCCGAGGAAGGACAGTGAGAGTATATTGCTGGCCTTGCCAGATTAGAGCAGACTGCTTCTGGCCGTCTTTATTTTCTCCAAGTACATTAATATTTGGGGTCAGGGCTCCAGCATATGAATTTTAGGGGTTAGAATTCAGTCCATAATAGTTACACCTTGGAAATGATGTCCCTGTGGGAACATTTGCAAATGTAAATTTGATTTGCAAGGTAGTTTGATTCAGGGCTGCTAGGAGGCTATACAGTGATTCTGTAATTTACAAGAAGGGAGCACTTCCTGAAAACATTTTACTTCCATATGTCAGAAAATTATAATAATATAATCTTGTTATTATAAGACTTGTGCTTGCTTTCTGCTGCAAAGTTGCTATAAAATATCTAGATCAGCAAAGTCTACATAAATAGTCTTTTAAAAATGGTACCTTTGTGCAGGGCACAACTTAACTCTATATGGTGACCTGGACTTTGATGCTCTGTGATACTGGAGTATCATTAGGGTTTGTTTTCACTTCAAAGCCATTTAGTACATTCTGCAGAGACATTGCTCCTAAACTATGTGGAATCTTATCCTATAACGGTAAATTATTCTGTCTTAGAAGTATTTTAAATGGATTCTGGCTGGAGGCCAGATCGTCCTTTAAAGTAGGCAAAGTAAATACCTGAGTTTTTCCCAAGTTAGACTCCACCATTAGAGAATTCCTTGTGTTTACTTGTTGAGAAATTTACACTTTTAAAGCAGTAGAATAGGTCTCCAATTTTAAGACAGTGGAGCCAAGATATTTCTACTCCCATCTTTTCTCTAAAATTACTTCAAAACCAGCAAGGAAAACATGAAAGAGTAACAAAAAAGTAACCTTCAGTGAGATCCCCTTTATAAAATTGCTCCTAAAAATAAGAAGTGCAATAAGCTCACCTTCAAGTAAGTTAGGGCCATCTGTAACCTCAATCATACTGTATGATGTAGAAAGTGGATGGAGATATAGGGAAAGTACTTTGCAGAGCAGGATTATACCTAAGTGTTGGCGCAGTTGAAGGTGTGGAGGCTGAAGAAAAACGATGATTTGGCCTGGACAACTCTGGAAAGGCACCACCTCTGCAAAAGGAAGTGGGCAAGGCTGTGTGTGTGTGCACGTGTGAGCGTGTGTGTAGGGGATGGGAGAAAAATCAGGAGCTTTTGAGAGCCTGACTAAAGAGCAGTGAACACTCTCCACACCCAGCCCTTCACCTTGCAGAGTCAGGCTCCGACCTATCGCTATTTTTGTGGGAGCCTGGAGGTTTATTCTCTGTGGATGTTAGAACCAGAGAGGTTGTGGACTTAGGACAGCAGGCAGAGGAGGGTGGAGGCAAGGGGCTATACTGAAGTCAGAAGGATCAAAGGAAAGTCTGAAGAAGGAATTAGGAGACCCTCAGTCCCTTCCTCCCCGGCTTGGGCATTCTGGTCAGGCAGCTTTTACACCCTTCAGTCCCATGGAAGCCCGACCAAGCTGGAAACACTTTCCATTTAAATTTCTATTTCAGGATTTTTTAAATCAGAGAGGGAGGCATGAATTCAGGCCAGTTTGGGATTATAAATTCTCACAAGAGATTTTGGTCCTCTCACTACCCAATGTTAAATGGTAGACATGTAAATGGTCTTGCCAAGACATGTTACTTGGCATGTCTATTTCCAGTCTACCCTTATACTGAGGGCCAGCCTTTGTGGTCATCACTTCTAGTATGGGGTATTTTATGAGGTTCTGCATAACAGTTCTTGAAGTCATGAAAGTGGAAACTTGGTTCTCCAAAATTTAATAGAAACCCTGAGGATAAAGGTTGTCTCTCTTGCTTACCTTGCATCCCAAGTTTTTACTTTGTTTTGTGCTTTATGGGTTCCTTTCCTCTGGGCCAGCCCAGCAATCCATTTAGAAGATATATATTTGATCCAGTGTTTTTTTTTTCTTTTTCATTAGAAAGGGCCTTTTATGATTTCTAAGCCATTAAACTGCCCCAAACAGAAGTGCTCCTTGTTTTATCTCATTGTGTTTATATTGCTGACCCGGTTAATTGACTTACAGTAAGAATACATTTATATAATACTTTAATACTTTTCTAATCAAAAAAGAAGAAAAAGAAAAGAACACAGAAGGGCAGATAGAATTACAGCTGTCACTAAGCATTTATACCATCTTCAAGGAAATGGGAATTTGGGTTCCATTGTCCTAGCTGTCCAGTCCTTCAGGGAGAGCTGGGTATTCTCTCTGCACAGCTTCTTGTGCTTTATGTGAATTAAGAAGGGACGATAGCTCAGCTTCTATGGCAAATGAAAATATAAGAGGAAGAAACTTAAATATTGCAACATACTTTGATGTATCTGTCCTTCATAGGGTAGAATATCAGTACTAAAACAAGAAAAAGTGAGGATGCTGGGGGAGTGAATTTGTCTATGGATATGATCTGATTCTTGTTTTGCTACTCACAGTGACTACTTTAAAACTGGCTTAATGGACTTGCCAGTATTTTTCTTTAGGATAGTGCTTTCCTCTCATTCAAAAGTTTATGCGTATACTCTATCACAGCAGAGAGACTTGACATCTATGACACTGTAATGGATACAGAGTAGGTGCTGGAGATCAAAATTGTGCTGCCTTAGATATCCTTGACTTCCATGAAGTACCTGCATTCTTTTTTTGGTTTGTTCTCACTGAACAATGTTTATGTGGACCAAAGTAAGAAGATCTCGAATCTTCTGTCAAATCTTTTTGTTCTTCCTTAAATTGGTTTTTGTTACTGTGAGAGGCATAGGCTTCTTCCACAGTAGTTTTGATGGAATCTGTGTGTTTCTTTTCATTCAAAGGATCGCTTTATTTTTTAAGTTGAGTTATAATTAATATACAGTATTGTATGTCTCAGGTGTACAACATAGTGATTTGATATTTTTATTCACTATGAAATGATCACAGCAATAAGACCAGTTATCATCCATCACCATAAAAAGTTGTTACAATATTATTGACTATATTCCCTATGTGTACATTACATCCCCATGACTTATTTATTTTATAGCTGGCAGTCTGTACCTCTTAATCAAGGGATCTCTTTAAAAGGTGCTCTTCCAGAAAAAAAAAAAATTGGGCAAAGTCATCCACTTTCAGAATAAGTTCTGGATTACTTCTATTTTTAAAAGGCAGGGAGTTAGAAATAGGAAGAAGTTAAGTTTACAAGTATCCTTGCATTTTGAGAGTCTGGATGATTGGACTTTTTATTCTCCACATGGAGGCAGTCATAGTCATTTAACCTTAGAAGTTGCACAGGTTTATTTTCTGTCATATTCATCTACATAGTTCCAGCAAGAAGTCGTTTCAGTGGATTCAGAGAGAAAAACAAACATACAGGATTCAACTATGACTGAAAAATAGTCTAAGACAAAGACAGCCACTGTCATCTCCATATTTGGTGAGGGAGGGAGACGGGAAAGGTAACTTCTTCCATTTGCTTCAAGATTTGAACAAAAATGAGCTACATAGCTATGAACTGTGGGCATTTCCAGGAGACTCAGGAGTAACTCTAGCTACCTCCAGAACTCCATCCATAGATGTAACTGTTTCTTTCTTTTTTTTTAATTATTTATTTATTTATGGCTGCATTGGGTCTTCGTTGCAGGCCGCAGGCTTTCTCTAGTTGCAGCACGCAGGGGCTACTCTTCATTGCGGTGCAAGGGCTCCTCACTGCGGTGGCTTCTCTTGTTGCGGAGCATGGGTTCTAGGCATGCAGGCTTCAGTAGTTGTGGCCCGCGAGCTCAGTAGTTGTGCCTTACAGGCTCTAGAGCACAGGCCTAGTAGTTATGGCACACGGGCTTAGTTGCTCTGCGCATGTGGGATCTTCCTGGACCAGGGCTCGAACCCATGTATGCCGCCTTGGCGGGCGGATTCTTACCCACTCTGCCACCAGGGAAGCCCTGTAACTGTTTCTTAAATGAGCGAATATATTTGGTGATACCTTTCCAGTCTATTTCAAGAAGGGAGTGCATGACACCACTTGTGACCCCAAATCAATGTACTAGGGTTTACAATCTAGGCAGTGAGAAACACTATTTTCAATAACTTTCATGTTTTCATTTTTGATAACTGAGTGCTCATCTCATAGGAAAAAAGATCAGACCCCATTATTCTTTGTATCAAGTATCATTCTTGGAGGGATCTCTAACCAGTTCTGACTTCAACATTAGAAAAACCAATTGGAGGACATAATGTTCTTTGCTAATTTATCTTATTAATCAGTCCCTGATACCAAAATGATTCATTATAAATATTCTAAGGAACTTTAAAAAATCTCTTCTAAATATAATTTTTTAAAGTGTGAAAATAAAAGAAAGATCAGGTTAGAGTATAGAAATTAAATTAACAATGTAGGGCAACTCTCTAAGTGAAAATATCCTCAGATTTTAACAAAAGAATATGTTTTATAATACCATAGGCATTGGTTTAGAGAGTGAAGTGTGGGACTTATAGCACAGATTGCATTTTAATAAGTGAATAATGATTCTGAGAGTTATTTTTCATCTCCTTTTCATGTTTTAGGGTAGGATTAGCTTCGTGGCTTTCATGGTTGCTGCAGGTAAAATCTGTACATTTTTCAAAAATTGGCAATAAATTAGAAATAAATATTAAAGGAAGTGAGTGACCTAAGGCATGATGCTTTAGTAACATAATGTGAACTAAGATTCAGAGATGTTGTCTCATGCCAGCCTCTCTGTTTTTAACATAGTAAGTTATAACGCAAAGCACAGAGTAACTCCTCTGTCTGCTTCCCCGCTACCCACATCACCAGCAGGTATTTCCCTGATGAAATGAGGAGTGGGGATGGGAAGGGGGTATTTTTTTTTTTCATTTGAGGAATGCAGTTATTTGCTAAACTAGGAGCAATAATTTTCTCTTCTGACTGCATGGCTCTTAGTTACAAAACTATCTTCTCCTTCAGGAATGTTAATATGAATTTCAAAGTCTACTGCAAACTGTGTAAATGTAATAGGATTAACCTTCTCTTGTTCAGAATGAGAATTCAGTATCTTCAGATAGATGTGAATCTCCTGGCTTCCCTTAGCTCTCAGGTTACTAAGGTCAAGGTATTCATTTCTGTTTGGCCCAGGGGCAATGTTAAGATTGTGTCAAAAGGAAGTTATGTTTTTACATTTTAATTTGCATTTCTAAAGAAAACAGAAACTTCAACATTCTTCTAGTAGCAGCAAGACGTGAAGGAGCCCCCCACTTTAGAGAAGCCCTAAAAATTAACAGAGGAGCATCAAAATTCAGACAGACCTTTGCTCTGGATTTGAATATAGCTGACCCTTGAACAACATGGGTTTGAACTGCATGGGGCCACTTATATGCCCTCCATATTTTTCAGTAAGTATGCAGGTGGCCCTCCATTTCTATGAGTTTTATATCCAAGGATTCAACCAACTGTGGATCAAATTTCAATCCATGGTTGTTTGAATCCACAGATTAGGCATTGGTTTAACCAGTGGATATAGAGGGCCGATTGTACTATGCCATTTTATATAAGGGACTTGAGCATCCATGGACTTTGGTATCCGAATGAGGGTCCTGGAACCAAAGGCTTTCATACACCAAGGGCTGACTGTAGATTCAGAAGTTGCAAAACAGGTGATTTTTTTAGGCCAACCGTGTGTTGAAGGATTCACATAGTGGGACACAAAGCAATCTTTTAACACAGACACATGAAGAATGAGAATTAAAAATCTATTATAGTCAATTAAACTCAGTACATTTATAAGATGATTAACCTCTTAATAAGATATTGAAAGTAGGAACTGAAAGTAGGAAGACTGGGGTGGGAGTCATTAAGACTTTATAATTATACTGCAAAGGGTTTTGAAAGCCTGTACCACAGTAGCAACTTTGGGAATGGATTACAAGGAATATACATAAAAGGCATTTTATGGAAAAATCAGAATGTTTAGCTGCATGTATATACAGAGTAAAGGATAGTGAAGAATTTGAAAGATTCAGTGGTTTTAGGTCAATGAAAATGGACAGTATTGTCACAAAAAAAATGATATAATTGACATAAATAACCAACATAAAAATGGGAAGAGAGAGAGAGAGATACAATATTTGAGTATTGTTAAAAAATTCAGCCTAGTAAATTTGAGAATCTAATTGGCTTTGTTAGGTGATTCATGAATCGGGCAGCATCCCATCTAGCAACTAGAAGGATGCTCCAAGGGGTTGTACAAAATGGAAGGTTTATATAGGAAGAAGGATGGGGTAAGGGAGCTATTAACAAAAGAAAGGATTTTGAAGCCAGGACTTACTTTTTTGTCGGAAGGGAGGTGATGTTGGGGTTGATCATGCATATTTTCCCTTCTTCCTCAGGGGTTGCAAAGGGCCTGTATGGCAAAGTACCTCACTGGTGCAGACCAGCAAATTCTAGACTGGTACATTTCTGGAGAAGGTTGAACTGCAGTTAGGTTAGGTATTAAATCTGTGTTTGCTACCAAGTTTGCACATGTAACACCATTTTGGGACTGCGTTTTTTCTCTTTAACAATTACCCCCTTTTGATCGGACTATCAGCCTAACTGAGAAATATGATTAAAATTTAAGGCATTAGCATTACTCTCAGCTATTGCTTTGCAGCTTTGCCAGTCTTTGGTGGGATAATAATAGGTCATGATGTTTTTGCTAAACCCTGGTGATATTCACAGGCCAAAACTTCAGATCCACAATTTTTTTTTCTTTTTTTAAAAATTTTATTGGAGTATAGTTAATTTACAATGTTGTGTTAGTTTCAGGTGTACAGCATAGTGCTTCAGTTATACATACACATATATTCATTCTTTTTCAGATTCATTTTCCATATAGGTTATTAGAAAATATTGAGTATAGTTCCCTGTGCTATATAGTGGGTCCTTGTTGGTTATCTCTTTTATATGTGGTAGTGTGTGTATATTAATCCCGAGCTCCTAATTTATCCCTCCCTGCCATGTTTCCCCTTTTGTACCACATCTTCTTTATCCATTCATCTGTTGATGGACACTTAGATTGTTTCCATACCTGGGCTATTGTAAATAATGCTGCTATGAACATTGGGGTGTGTATATATTTTCTTTCTTCTTTTTTTTTTTGCATTCAGTCTTTTTTTTAATCAAAGTATAATTGATTTACAATTTTGTGTTAATTTCTGTTGTACAGCACAGCAATTCAGTTATACATATATATACATTCTTTTTCATATTCTTTTCCATTACGGTTTATCACAGAATATTGAATATAGTTCCCTGTGCTATACAGTAGGACCTTGTTTTTTTTATTAGTTATGTATTTTATACATATTAGTGTATATATGTCAATCCAAATCTCCCAATTCACACCACTACAGCCCCCTCCTGCTTTCCCCCCTTGGTGTGCATATATTTGTTTTCTACATCTGTGACTCTATTTCTGCCTTGCAAACCGGTTCATCTGTACGATTTTTCTAGATTCCACATATATGCATTAATATACGATGTTTATTTTTCTCTTTCTTACTTCACTCTGTATGACAGACTCTAGGTCCATCCACCTCACTACAAATAACTCAATTTCATTCCTTTTTATGGCTGAGTAATATTCCATTGTATATATGTGCCACATCCTCTTTATCCATTCATCTGTCGATCGACACTTAGGTTGCTTCCATTTCCTGGCTATTGTAAATAGTGCTGCAATGATCATTGTGGTACATGACTCTTTTTGAATTATGGTTTTCTCTGGGCATATGCCCAGTAGTGGGATTGCTAAGTCATATGGTAATTCTATTTTTAGTTTCTTAAGGAATCTCCATACTGTTTTCCATAGTGATTGTATCAATTTACATTTCCACCAACAGTGCAAGAGGGTTCCCTTTTCTCCACACCCTCTCCAGCATTTATTGTTTGTAGATTTTCTGATGATGCCCATTCTAACTGGTGTGAGGTGATACCTCATTGTAGTTTTGATTTGCATTTCTCTAATAATTAGTGATGTTGAGCAGCTTTTCATGTGCCTCTTGCCCGTCTGTATGTCCTGTTTGGAGAAATGTCTATTTAGGTCTTCTGCTCATTTTGTGATTGGGTTGTTTGTTTTTTTAATATTGAGCTGCATGAGCTGTTTATATATTTTAGAGATTAATCCTTTGTCCATTGATTCGTTTGCAAATATTTTCTCCCATTCTGAGGGTTGTCTGTTTGTAGTTTCCTTTGCTGTGCAAAAGCTTTTAAGTTTCTTTAAGTCCCATTTGTTTATTTTTGGTTTTACTTCCATTACTCTAGGAGGTGGGTCAAAAAAGAACTTGCTGTGATTTATGTTAAAGAGTGTTCTTCATATATTTTCCTCTGAGTTTTATAGTGGCTGGTCTTACATTTGGGTCTTTAATCCATTTTGAGTTTATTTTTGTGTATGGTGTTAGGGAGTGTTCTAATTTCATTCTTTTATATGTAGCTGTCCAGTTTTCCCAGCACCACTCATTGAAGAGACTGTCGTTTCTCCATTATATATCCTTGCCTCCTTTATTAGTTGACCATAGGTGCGTGGGTTTACCTCTGGGCTTTCTATCCTGTTCCATTGATCTATATTTCTGTTTTTGTGCCAGTACCATATAGTCTTCATGACTGTAGCCTTGTAGTATAGTCTGAAGTCAGGGAGTCTGATTCCTCCAGCTCCATTTTATTCCCTCAAGACTGCTTTGGCTATTCGGGTTCTTCTGTGTCTCCATACAAATTTTAAGATTTTTTGTTCTAGTTCTATAAAAAATGCCATTGGTAATTTGATAGAGATTGCATTGAATCTGTAGATTGCTTTGGGTAGTATAGTCATTTTCACAATATTGATTCTTCCAATCCAAGAATATTGTATTTCTCTCCATCTGTTTGTGTCGTCTTTGATTTCTTTCATCAGTGTCTTATAGTTTTCTGAGTACAGGTCTTTTACCTCCTTATGTAGGTTTATTCCTACGTATTTTCTTCTTTCTGTTGCAGTGGTGAATGGGATTGTTTCCTTAATTTCTCTTTTTGATCTTTCATTTTTAATGTATAGGAATGCAAGAGATTTCTGTCCATTAATTTTGTATCCTGCAACTTTACCAAATTCAGTGATTAGCTCTAGTAGTTTTCTGATGGCATCTTTAAGATTCTCTATGTATAGTATCATGTCATCTGCAAACAGTGACAGTTTTACTTCTTCTTTTCCAATTTGTATTCTGATTGCCATGGCTAGGACTTCCAAAACTATGTTGAATAATAGTGGTGAGAGCGAACATCTTGTCTTGTTCCTGATCTCAGAGGAAATGCTTTCAGTTTTTCACCATTGAGAATGATGTTTGCTGTGGGTTTGTTGTATATGGCCTTCATTATGTTGAGGTAGGTTCCCTCTATGCCCACTTTCTGGAGAGTTTTTATCATAAATGGGTGCTGAATTTTGTCCAAAGTTTTTTCTGCATCTATTGAGATGATCATATGGTTTTTATTCAGATCCACAATTTTTAAGTTGGTCATTCTTGTTGCTTCTTTTCTCATGTTCTCATCTTCGGGAGATCATTTTCCTACTGGTCAGTGGCTGCAAACCAGCATCTGAAACTTTTGAGAGCATACAATGCACCAGGGAGACTACTATGATAATTATAAGCAGGATAGTTGCCAGTGTTCAGAGTGCACTTCAGAGCCATGGTCCCCAAGATCTAAATCAATCAAAGAAAGACCCTGCTGAAGGAGACACCCTTTTAAGCCAAGTGGTTTAGTCATTGATTTTACATAACTGAGTTTCAACTTCCCCAGAAGTGTCAATCCAGGTACAGCAAGTACAGTGCAGCACAGACACCTCCTTGCTCAACCAGAAGATAATCAAGAGCTATCCTATTATCATAAACAAGCTTGGTGTGAGAGTCCAAGGGTTTTTGCTGAACAGCTAGTATCTTTGTAAAGGAATCTGCAATGTCTCCAAGCGTTAAGGAAATGTTCCTGATCATACTCTCATTTGTATTAACTCCTAACCAGGGAAGTGGGGCCCTGCCAAAGGAAGCAGTTCTTGAAGCATGAATGCCTCCTGGTAGGCCCTTTCTGGAACCATTAGGGACACAGTTAGATAGCCTAAGAGGCATAGCCCAGCTTGGAGCCAGCCATCTAGGCATTCATAGGCCCAAGGAGAATGATAACCACCATAGACAAACACAAGACCTGTCAGGGCACAACCCATTCCTGTTAGGAGGTACGATGAATGGATTCATTCACAGGGACTGCTTTGTTTACCCATTCAAGCCAGGGATCAGTAAGGTTTTTAGCACATATGAAAAGACAGTATCCTAGCCTGCAATAAAGAGGCATCCTAAATTCTAGAGGTTACCCCCCCACCCCCTTAGCAATGCCTGGAAGATAGAAATGACAGCATTATCTTCCCAGGACAAAGACAGAATGAAGGAAAGAAAGAAAAGAAGAAAGCGTTTCATGTTTAGCTAAAGGAGGAGGTCTTGATCTAGCATCTTGAGCAGAAGCAATCTACCTACATTCATGTCAGCTACTTCTCTACTCCTCAGTTTGATTCAGTGGTCTCCAGCATTTGTATAGGACCAGGTGTCAGGTGGAGTCTTCCTGAACTGTGAGATGTGTATCAATACTTTCTAGTTTTGCAGCAATGTCAGTGGTCAGGAGTACTTGGTGAGGTCCTTTCCTTCAAGGTACTTGGTGGGGCTCTATGTCTGCCTTTGTTCTTAGTGATTCCAGATCAGAAGTGTAGGAGAAAATTGGAAACATTAGTTTGGTGAGTCATAGCCAGATATTTGAGGCAACTAAAAGAATTCAATATCCAAGTTTGCAGGTATCTAACAAAACCTCACAGATAGTTAACAGGACTAGAATCTAATATCTACAAAGCTGCAAACATAATTTTTCTCTCTACAATTACCCCCATTTTTCACCAAATATAATCACAGTAAAATTCATTTGTTTATATATGACTTGGCCTAGTTATTTATGTAAGTGAAGCAAGAATAATGATTGACCGTATAAATTATTTTTTAAGACACCTTTGCTGAAACCTTGTAAGCAAGGTACCAGGTTCATTTTTTCCAAGCAATTACTTGAAGCTGGCTGGTCATATCTGAGTCTATGATCATCTCTCTCAAATATGACACTGCAGTCAAAGCCATGGTGATATAGCCACTGTTTCCAATTGCGTCCTGTTACTAGGAGAATAGATTCTTACTGAACTTATGCAGACAAATATATTGTCATGAAAATAAGAATATTCACTGAGCGTTTCTGAATTCTGGAGGGATCAGGTAAGGAGAAAAAGAAAATGTTTCATCTTTGTTCACAAAGGTATACTTTACCAAGTTGCTGTATGTCATAGGTAGCTTAAGAGAAAAGGTCTCCTTAAATCTGGAAAAACAAAACATTAGAGCATCCTCCTCAGTTTATGTAGTTCCATGTAAATAATACTTGTTCTGCTTGAATCCAGTTTTTCCATTTGTTCTCTCAATCTTGCCTGGTGATTGAGGGTGATAAGGACAGTGATAATTCCAAGAAGTTTGCAAGGTTTTCATTAAGAGTGGTATGATTTGCCCAGTGAAGGGGTGTCTTGATCACTGAAGATTGTGGAAGGTGTACCTCAAGTGGGAAGCATTTTCTAACAGTATTTTTTGCCACTGTGAGGGCCCCAGCCTTATGAGAGGGGATGGCTTCAACCCTTCTGGAAAACATACATACAATAAATACATACTGACAACTCATACTAAGTGGCAGTTGAAAAAAGTCCCACTGTATGTGTTCAAAGGGTCCAGAGGGAGGAGGTCTAAGGCCTCTAAGGATGAAAATAGTTTTGCGTAAATGCACTATGATGGGTGAAGAAATGCAAAGCCCTAAATTGGAGTTTGCCAGAGAGCCAGGAATAACCAAGCAGCTGTCTTGGGTTTTCTTCCCGTGGTCCCAGCTGTCTGTCTCATTTACAGCCGTTGTTTACCCATCTTAATCTCTCTGATTCAGGAGCAGACTGTTGCCATGTCACAAGGACATCAGGACGGCAAAAGTCTGGCAATGAGAGGTTATTTTTTGCAGAAGTAGAATGGACTTTATCCACATGTGCCACAATCTTTATGGATTCTGTTGTTGCTGCCTTTATTTGAAAGTTAGCTAGGGTACTTCCCTGATTCTCAGGTTCAGTCCTCTTAGTGTGAGCATCAATTTTGATGACTGACAACAGTTTATGCCAGGACATATCAGATTTCCAGGAATTTCACATAATTTCACCTATTCCTAAACAGACACAACATCACAACTTCTCATTTGACAATGTTTCCCATGTACTTTAACATATCAAGTAGCCTAATTAGCTTAACAAATCTTTTGGAATGTTCCAGGGGTTCTCTGGAAAAATCCCAAAGTTTCTTCCGGGTCATAAAGACTTTATTTTTAGAATTTGCTTTGGGGAAGTTTGTCAAAGATATCAAAAGTTTTGGACATTTGACTAAACAGGATTACAGATAGATATGAAACAATAGTTACCTATTTAGCAGTTGAAAGAATATTAAGTTCTAGTTTTGCATAAGTACACTGTTGATATTAAAGCTTTTTGCATTAAGTACACTGTTGTTTTGCATAAGTACACTGTTGATATTAAAGCTTAATTAAAAGCCTCTTATAATAACAATTTAATTTTTGCCTGATTACACAAGGAAAAATTCTCTTTCTCTCTTCAACCTTTTATATACTTTTAGTTTGTCCTTTATGTGCAGAAGTTCTAGTTTAAACAAAATTACTCTCATTTCCCAAAACCCAAATGCATCTTTATTTCTCATCCTTTTCCTTAGTTAAAAACACACCCTACTTTTCTTGCATGAGGAGATGTTTCCTTCTTTTGTTTTTAGTAGCTTTAATTACATTAGAATTCTTAACCCTTAGAGTGAGAATTTAGGAAGTAAAGAATCATGGACTTTCTCTTAAACTACCACTTTTTATATTAACAAAATAATAAATGGTTTTTATAATCTCTAGAGACATCTAAATTTCTTAGCATGGCACTAAATGTGTTTACTAATAGAACCAAATTTATCTTTAGTATTTCTGTATAAGAATCCCAAAGTGGATAAACCTGTGTTCATTAATGTTTCACTATTTTTTTCTTATTTGGAAATACCCTAGATACTCAAGGAATTCTCATCATTTAACTAGCAAAACTCTAAGTTAACAAAAAGCATTTTGGGAGCTGTTTTTTAAGTACATATACTGTAAAATGTAATTATTACTAAAAAGTTTTCTAATATCTCTTATCCCAATTACATCTATCTGAGTCATTTGATCCCCCAAATTAGGTTTAGATTACCTACAAAAACTTCATCATACTGAGTTATTTTTCTTGCTGACAAATTTGTAAGCCTAGGTAGAATAAAATTATTATATTTAATGCTGATAACTCTAAAGACATGTCTGTTTTAGTAAACCAACAAAGGTAAACTGGCTTTTATTTACTAAGGATGATCTTAGATCACATGAAGTTGAAATAATCATTTGGGTTAGTTTCTATATTTCTGATGAGAGTTTTAAAATAGTCCTTACAAATGCTTGACTTTCAACCTGGTTAAATAGAACTTCATTACAAATTAATTTTGGTAATACCATCTAGAGGTAGAAAAATACCACCTATCTGCAACATACATATATATGGACATACAGACAGACACAAAGACCCAGAGACCTTATAGTTTCTAATATCTGTTGAGAAGATTTGTGAGACTTCTCTTTGGCCCAATTTCCAAATGCTTCCTTTTTTCCCTTCTGGTGAGAAACATTTGCATTTCAAAGAATGGTTCTTAAATCCTAGAGAAGATGGAGGTAGAAAATCTATATCACAAAGGCACAGAGAAGGTATTCAAGATTCCTCCAACATGGAGTTTTGGAGGCCATATTTGTAGGACATTTCTGTTTCTAAGGTCCCAATATCTACAAGTATCTGGAGATAAATAGGGGAGGTTTTGGAATCGGCAAAAAGACTGACACACTCAATTCATGTATTATTGGAATATTTCTTTCCATCTGGGTACATCTACCTTAGAAGAAGGCCAAAAAAAAAAAAAAATTCTTGGCAGGCACTGTTAATCAGCCATGATCAAAGTTCAGTCAGACTGGTGGCCTCCCATTTTATTTTTCATCTTTTTATTTATTCATGAATTTTAGGAAGTAATCCATTTACAAAAACTTTTGAGGATCCTTGCTGGGTTTAAGAAATTAACTATGACCCTTAGATTAGCCTTTGATCTAAGAGTAAAATATATTGAAATAGGACCTCCTGTAGTCTCAGGTGGTCTTATTTTAAAATGCATAATACCCAAATAAAGGAGGATAGAGGGGAACCAATGAAATGATGTCAGTCTTATATGTCAGTCTTACCATCTTTTGTTTTAGGCACCTTTTATTTCTTATTTTTCATTAGCCTTTTGCAGTTAATCTTTCAGTGAAGCTATTTTGGAATTTTGAAAACTTTTGGAGGCTTCTGCATAATCCTTGTTTTTTTTTTCTCCCCATAATCCTTGCTTTTAAGTACACTTTTTAAATGATTTTATCTATTTGGAATGTTCCCCCATAATGGCCATTTTAATTCTAGGTGTTTTTTATTTTATTTTAATTTTTTTAGCTGTGTATTCTTTTCTTTCTTTCTTTATTTTTTAAAATTAATTTTTATTGGAGTATAGTTGCTTTATGATGTTCTAGGTGGTTTTTAGTAAAACTTTGCCATTTTGTAAAATATATGCAGCTCCTGGGATTGTAGGGGGTTTTTGTTGTTGTTGTTTTGTTTTGTTTTGCTTTTTGCCACACCACACAGCATGTGTGATCTTAGTTCCCCAGTTCCCAGACCAGGGATTGCTCAAACCCATGCCCCCTGCAGCGGAAGTACGGAGTCTTAACAACTGGACCGCCAGGAAAGTCCCAGGACTGTAGTTCTTAAACATAAAATAAGCAGGTGTGTTGGAAAATGACATGCTCCCCCCTTTGGGTAAAAAAGATCCTATTTCTTTTAGGTTTCTCAGAGCCTTTGGGTTTCTCAGAGCCACACTAATCAGCTTCCAGTTACTTCCAATATTCTCATTAGTAATTATCCTTTATGTAATATCTACCTGAGGACTTCCCTGTTGGCTCCTGGTGGCGCAGTGGTTAAAAATCCACCTGCCAATGCAGAGGGCACAGGTTCGAGCCCTGATCTGGGAAGATCCCACATGCTGTGAAGCAACTAAGCCTGGGCACCACAACTACTGAGCCTGTGCTCCAGAACCCATGGGCCACAACTACTGAGCCCATGTGCCACAACTACCGAGCCCATGTGCCACAACTACCGAAGCCTGCGCCTAGAGCCTATGCTCCACAGCGAGAGAAGCCAATGCAATGAGAAGCCCATGCACTGCAATGAAGAGTAGCCCCCACATGCCACAACTAGAGAAAGCCTGTGCACAGCAACGAAGACCCAACACAGCCAAAACTAAATTAAATAAATAAATAAATTTATTTTAAAAAAACCCAAATCTACCTGAGGCTTCCCACTGGACTTAGTCCAGCTAATGTCAGACCCAGTCTGTTTCTTAAGTCAGACCTAGTCTGATCCCAGACACAGTCCTCTTCTTAAATTAGGCTCAGTCTAACTCCAAGGTAACCATCACCAGTTCCCATGGAACTTTGGACTGAGGAAAACCCGGCAGATCTCAAAGAATGGGGACCATGGACTGATTCCACCCAAATGGAGAACTGCAGCTGCCACCAACAGTTCCCAGCACGGAATCTGGGGAAGGATTTCAAGCAGAGAATTGCTGACTAAACTATCAGCCATCCACAATGTGGCATCCAGAGGCAGAGCTAAGGCCTAGGGTTTTCCACCCAGGGAATTATATTCTGAAAAGCCAATTAAATCAGGAACTTGAAAGCAAAAATGTGGAGTTCAACCAAGAGGAACTCACCAACAGCCCTTGGAAATGGCGAGAAAGACAGTGAACTCAAAAGGATCACAGGGCACCACGCCTATGTTTCTCCTTGTCCCCAAATGCCATCAAAAGTTCATTTCAGATCCCTTTGCTGCCACCAATTGGTTAAAAAACAAAACTCAACTGAGTAAATTTGAATATTTAATTAGCTTTCTTAGATGATTCTTGAATCGGGTGACATCCCATCTAGCAATTAGGAGGACACTCTGAGGGGTTGTGCAAAATGGAAGGTTTATGTGGGAAGAAAGGTGAGACAAGGGAGCTATACACAAAGAAAATAATTATTTTTATGCCAGGCCATCTTCTTTTTGGGGGGAAGGGAATGGCAAAGGTTTCATCATGTAGATTGCCTCTTCTTCCACAAAGCAGTGGAGAGGGCCCACAGGACAGATTACCTCATGGGTGCTGACTAGAAAATTCCAGACTAGTTGACTAAGATTACATTTCTGGGGAAGATTGAAACTGCATCTAAGTTAACTATTAAATCTAGGTGTGGTCTCATGGGCTTTAGCATAAGTGATGCCATTTTGGGCATGTGGTTTTTCTTCAATATACAAGAATAATCATTTCTAGAAAAGTAACATATATTTTGAAATCATCTGCTTAAAAGTTGTAGTTGATGCCAGTTTTTCCTGGGAGAAAGCACAGAGAAAGAGTAGAGACCTAAGACCTAGAGGCAATCTGGTGTCATGAAAACAATGTTCCTTCACTTTGGAATGTGAAGGACCCTGACTCAAATCATGGTTATGCCACTCAGTATTTGTATGGGTTTGGTCAAACTGCTTAACCCATCTGAGCCTCAATTTTTCCCATCTACAATGGGAATAACGATTTAAATTTCTTGCTGTTTTTACCAATGTTTATAGTTGCTGAGGATGTGTTAATCTCCTTTCCTTTTGCAAAGCTTGGAGTATAGGAATATTTAGAAACCAGGTAGAATGTAAATATTGCAAAATAGGGTTCATTAAAGTAAATAGGTGGAAATGAGTAGAGAGAGCCATTGATTACATTAAAAAAGAGTTCTGTGACTGATCAAATGATCTTCCTCTTGGAAATTCTCAGTGTAGAATTAACATACTGAAGGCTCTTCAAAGGACTGCAGTGAAGAGATCTATTACTTTTTTCTTTAAGCACATAGTTTTCCCAAACCCATTTGTCCGCAGAGTCTATTTTTCACAAAGTACCAACTAACACCTTAATGCTATTGAGAAATGTGGGTATATTATCATAAAAATCACAGAATGGAAATTTTCAAAAAATATGTATGTGGTGTTGCCAAATGTTTTAGAAATAGTTGTGTAAATAAAGATGAAAGAAATGATTCACCAGTTAAGGGGTTATAGCTGAATATTCAGAGTCCAGTCTTAGCCAAGTAATTATAGATTAAAAAAATCAGTTTCGAGACCAAGGACTGAAAGAAAACAGACACTGAGTAGATGACTTTACAGAATATTTGCCAAAGAAAGGAAGGAAAGAAGTAACATTATAGCTCAGGGTTCAAAGAATGAAGATAAGCCCACCTTGTAAAAATATGAAGAACAGATAGAAGTAGGTAGTGGGGGAAATATATTGAAGCTGTTAAGAGAAGGAGAAAGTACTAGAGTGAGCAAGATTCTAGAAACAGCGGGGGATGTATCTGAATGCAGAGGTAAATTTAGGAGTGGAAAGAACAAAGTCCTTTTTCCTTTCTTCTAGACTCTAAAGGAAAATATCAGAGCACAGATGCAGGGACAGTGAAGAGGAAAGATGAAAGAGCTTTTATAAACAGCTCAATGTCCACAGAAACCCCTTTCCCAGTAGTCACAGATAATCTTTTAATTTTAAATCCAGTAATCTTTTCCTTAAAGCACAAAGGCTCTACCTTTCTTTACGAGACTCCTCATCTCTCATGTCCCATTTTTCTCCTGGAGCATCTCCACCTCTCTTGAGTACTTATAACCCAGTCTTCAAGCTTGGCTTCTCTTCCTTCACCCAAACTTTACATGGCACATTCTTCATAGTTCTCCTCTTGCTTTTATCATCTCCATCCATAATGTCTCCCCGATAACCCAAACTCTTCCCAGGATTTAAGCTCTTGAGATGATCACTACATGTTTATTTCAAGGAAAATATCTCTCTTAACGAGATGAGAATTTTCACCTGCTCAGCATTCATCACCATATAGACAGTCTACTGCTATAGAAATATTTTGGAAACATTGTTTCCAAAAATGAATCTACTTTCTACCTACAGAAACTGGATTTTTCTTCCTGGTTTTTCAGTCTCAATTAGTTGCATCTTCACCCATTCACTAACAGAGTGTCAGCCATCAAATCCCATCAGTTCCATCTTCATTAGGCCTGTATAGTCTTTTCTCTTTTTTCTAGACCACTGTTAATGTCTTCTTGGGTATCGTAGTAACCTCCCATGTGTTCTCGTTGCTTCCAGGCACATTTCTTACAAATGCATTCTCAAGTTCCAAAGCCAAGGCCACCTGTGTACAGTAACTCATCTGATCTTAACACTCACCTAAACATCCTCCTAACCTGTTCTGTTTCATTTCTCGCACTGTTGTCTCTCAGAGTCCCCACCACATAACCATTGCCTAGGTACCACCATGATCCACAAGGCACTCATCAATTTCAAATTCCCCTTCCTCCACTTGTTGAGATCCTGTACTTCCTCCTGGTCCCATCTCAGATATTAGCTGCTTCTCCAAATAATTCCGTTCTTCCAGTTACAAGTAAGCACTTCTCAGTGTACACTCCCTACTTACCCATACTTTATGTTTTGTAATTATATCATACCCTGAATGTCCCCCTTATTATATCTTTTAACTTCCAAAATGCAGAGAATGTACCGTATTCACCTTCATATCACCGATGCTCCCAAATATCCCCATACTATATACATTGTAGTAGCTCAATACATGTTTGCTCAATAATTATTACTCTGTGTACTAGAATAGGAAGTTCAGAACTTTGACCAAATATGATGCATAAAGGTACCTGTAATGCATGTATAGTTTTATTCTGTAAAGGGAGAAACAGAAATTATGACATTAAAATTACTATTATAAAATATTTTATCTATGCTTAGATCAAGTAATGGAAAAAGGAACTTATGAGAGTTTAGCCTCCTAGAGAGTAGAGGCTGTATCAGCTTTACTCTACAGTGTGTGTATTTTACAAATTCCTTCAAAAGTATATTTCTAGTGAAATATTCCAAGGTGATGATAAAATACTATACAAGCTAATTCTCTGATGTCAGGTTCATGAACTGAACTTGTATAGTTATCAGGTAGGTGTCTTTCCATGAATGCATGTGAAAGTGGGAGGATTTTGTCCCTTACCTATAGCAGAGTGGACAAAAGATGTTGCCTCACTTTCTACAAAATAGTTGTTTTCCACCATCGGTGAATCTTCTCCCTGTGGGACATTTGCCAACATCTGGAGACATTTTTCATGGTCATGACTGGGGAGCATGAGGTACAACTGATGTATGTAGCTCTGGCATACCAGTAGTGCTGAGGTCAAGAAATCCTGCTTCTAGCACCAGAAGTGTAGTGTTAGCTTCACTTCCTCATGATTAAACACATCTAATTTGGGGCTTCCCTGGTGGCGCAGTGGTTGGGAGTCCGCCTGCCGATGCAGGGGACGCGGGTTTGTGCCCCGGTCTGGGAGGATCCCATGTGCCGCAGAGTGGCTGGGCCCGTGAGCTGTGGCCGTTGGGCCTGCGCATCCGGAGCCTGTGCTCCGCAACGGGAGAGGCCACAACAGTGAGGGGCCCCCCGTACTGCAAAAAAAAAAAAAAAAATCTAATTTAAAAATACCTTTCATTTAAAAGACTAATCAGAATGCTTCACATATAAATAATATTTCTTACAACTTGAGCTCATTGTTAATAATTGATTAATTGCATGCATATCTGTAAATTCATTACAAATGCATTTGAAGCTGGAGTAGTGCTAAATTCTTTTTTTTTAATTTTTAATTTATTTTTCTATACAGCAGTTTCTTATTAGTTATCCATTTTATTCACATGAGTGTATACATGTCAATCCCAATCTCCCAATTCATCCCACCATCAGCCCCCACCACTTTCCCCCCTTGGTGTCCATACGTTTGTTCTCTACATCTGTGTCTCTATTTCTGCCCTGCAAACCGGTTCATCTGTACCATTTTTCTAGGTTCCACATATATGTGTTAATATACGATATTTGTTCTCTTTCTGACTTACTTCACTCTGTACGACAGTCTCTAGATCCATCCACATCTCTGCAAATGACCCAATTTCATTCCTTTTTATGGCTGAGTAATATTCCATTATATATATGTACCACATCTTCTTTAACCATTCATCTGTCGATGGGCATTTAGGTTGCTTCCATGACCTGGCTATTATAAATAGTACTGCAATGAACATTGGGGTGCATGTGTCTTTTTGAATTATGGTTTTCTCTGGACATATGCCCAGTAGTGGGATTGCTGGGTCATATGGTAATTCTATTTGTAGTTTTTTAAGGAACCTCCGTAGTGTTCTCCATAGTGGCCGTATCAATTTACATTCCCACCAACAGTGCAAGAGGGTTCCCTTTTCTCCACACCCTCTCCAGCATTTGCTGTTTATAGATTTTTTGATGATGGCCATTCTGACCGGTGTGAGGTGGTACCTCATGGTAGTTTTGATTTGCATTTCTCTAATAATTAGTGATGTTGAGCAACTTTTCATGTGCTTCTTGGCCATCTGTATGTCTTCTTTGAAGAAATGTCTGTTTAGGTCTTCCACCCATTGTTTTGCTTGGGTTGTTTGTTATTTTAACACAGAATTTTCCCTGGATTGTTTGTCCATTCTCTTTTGTTTGCTCAAACTCTTTACTGTGATCTTCAGGATGGGAGATTCTCTTCTTCCATAGCATCCTTCTTTTAGGTTCATTTAGTGCTAGTTGTAATTGTTGGTTTACTTATCTGTCTCCTAGCAGTGGGCCAAATTGTGCTTTATTCATCTCTGTATCCCCTGTACATTGTGTCTGGCACATTCTAGGTATCCAATAAATATCTAGAAAATGGATAATTTGTTGCTTATCTTTTCTTACTGTCATGGAATTCTAACTAATACTGACATTTTACTTTTTGTTATGGAAAAAGTTTTTCAAAACTACAACTCATACCCATATTAACTAATTATTAATATACTACTTTCAAGTTTCCTTTTCCCTGCCTCTTCTTCTCCTAGCATCACTGGGGATATTTGCTCACTCCTCTCAGTTGTAATTTCTTAGGTGACCTTGTAATTATCTCCATTTTCTGCACATTTTCTCATCGGAGTCACTAAAGAAAAACAACAAATCTGTACCAATTAAAATACTAGCACAGCCAGCAATATCATAACAACAAATGCTAAAGAAATAATATGAATAAATGACACAAACTGTGAATTGAATAAATATTTATGTTTCTGTTTTATCTAGTTTATAATACTGTATTGGAATGACAGATTCTTTGCCATTTTCTCTAAAATATATTTAATATACACATACAGTACACCTGTCTTTTTTTTACCCTCTGTATCTATTCCCTTTATATGATTCCCTTGGGGATTTTGAACTTTGCTATATATCATGTTCCCACCCCTCAAACAGAGCACAAATGCCAAACAGACAAAGAAAAACGTTATCAGTATTAAATAGAACATCTTACCGTAGTGAAATGAAAATGTCCTTTTAGTTTGTAGAATTTCCAGGCTTGTGCATCTTTAAATGGTCAGGTTCTTGGTGACTGATTTGTTTCCATTATATCTGGAGTCCCAAAACACGTTATCTTCTGTTGGCCAAGCGAGATTAAGCTATGTAAATCCATGTCCTTCGTGACCTGACCTCTTTCACTCACTAAGGATTGAGTTCTTCCTTTGATTCTTTTTTGTTTTTGTTTGGTGATACATGTTTTATGACTACGAGTAAGCCACGGTATAGCATGTTAACCCAGAACATCAAAAATCAAATACCATTATCCTCCTGTTGTAAGTGGATCAGGATTCTTTGGGGGAAAATCCATTTCGGTTGAAAATGACTTTTTTCTTCATATACTCCTTATAACAAATTTCTTCCAAACATTCTCTATTGACCCATGAGCTCCTAGACTTATGAAGGGAATTCATGCCATATTATTTGCAAATTTATTGTCATTTATATTATGTTTAACTAGAATTTTTTACTGATTTTCTTCAGTTTTACCCTTATTACACTTAAAGATTATCTTTCTTTCTTTCACCTATTTCTTAAAAATTATCTGGTGTTACTTTCTTGGTTGCAGTGACTCAGTCTGCTACCCAGCTAACACAGAACTTTCTATGAAATAGAGATATTCCACAATATGAGGCTCTAATATGTGAGTTAATACGGCAGCATTCATGGAGCTGTTGATGCTAGATAATTATCTCTTAGGAATGCTGTAGAAGGGATTCCTTGTCCCTTTCAGATTTTGTGATTGGGAGTAATGTAGCTGCCATAGACTCTAAACCTATGATGCCAGAGAGGATTTAAAATCATTTTGTGTAGCTCATACTTAGCAATGATTAACACCAATACTACAATTGAATGCTAAATGACAGTTTTGACAAGCAAATACTTTGCACATACACGGACAGATAAATTGAAGATATTTTGAAGGACCTCCCTAATTCCCTAACCATCATGATCGTTGGCAATAAATGCATAGAAGCAGGACCTGTCAGGTGCAGAATAAAGCTCTTATCCTCTGGGCCTCCATTTGGTTTGCTTACCAAACCAAAAACTTCTCTGGGGAAACAAAACCCTATAGATAGGCAGAAACAGAGACAGAGAGAAAAATAGAGAGAATGAGAAAGAAAAAGAGAGAGAGAAAGAATGATTGGTTATAAGGAATTAACTCACATAATTATGGAGGCTGAAAAGCCGTGATCTGCAGTGGGCAACCTGGAGACCCAGAAGAACCCATGGTGTAAATTTGCATGAGAATGTCAGCAGCTTGAGACCCAGGAAGAACCAGAAAGAAACAATGTTCTAGCTCAAACAATCAGGTAGGAGAAATTCCCACTTACTCAGTCTTTTTGTTTTATTCAGGCTTTCAACTGATTGGATGAAAGGTATTCACACCAGGGAGGGCAATCTGCTTTACTCAGTCTACCAGTACAAATGTCAGTCTCATCCAGAAACACCTTCACATACACACCCAGAGTAATGTTTGACCAAATATCGGGGCACCTGAGGCCCAGTCAAGTTGACACACAAAATTAATCTTCACCAGTAGTTGGTCCTTAGGGGCAAGCTCCTGTTACTGCCAAAATTAAGTTTGGTTGCTCACCGCTCAAAAGCCAATAATTCGAGAGGCAAGTGTCAATAGAAAGGAAATGTGCTTTAATCAAAAAAGCTGGCAATCTGGGGAGAAGGTGGACTCATGTCCTGAGACCAACTCTGAAAATTCTTCTTAGCCATGACAGTTTTTAAAGGGGAAAAAGGGGGAAGAATCTCAGTGAATCACTGAGGCAGAAGGTTGGGTTCTGCATCAGTCTCCATTGCATGCAGGCTGGCTGACTCTCTCTTCAGATGTTATCTTGCCGCGTGATCTGTCTGCAGGATTACCAAGGGGGCTGTTGGGAGTAGAGAGCTAGTCGTTCTTCAGCTGCTTAATTCTTCATTCTTCATTTTATTTAGGGAATCAACAGGTTAATTAGGTTCTTTCAAGGTTAGAGGGGGACAGAAATAGGCAAACAGGCAAGGGGCAAAAGAGCTGCTTTCACAGTGACTAGGAATTCGTGGATGTTGTGACTTCCTTGCTTGTTTCTTGGGCCACTCTAATGCACTCAGCTGCTCCTGCCCACACCCGCTCCCCCCGCAAAAAAAACCACACATACACACAAAAATAAAAAAAACAACCTATCTTCTTCAAATCTACTTCCCTATAATTGGCAAGCATATTACTTGGCTCATGTACTGCTTTGCCTTTTCTGTTTTTGTCTCCAGTGAATTATTATTATTTTAATGCTGAGATTTGTGCACTTTTGTTTAGATTTGTTGTCTTTTCCAAAGAATTATAGATGTGAGCATTGGAGGGGATCTCAGAAAATAGCTGGTAGGGTGACCCCACTGTTGTACCATCCTTCCCCAAGCCTTTCCACATATTTTATAGGTAAACATACTGAGTTCAACTTGGTCATATTTGAAATTCTTTTAAAGCGACAAATTCCAGAAATACTCAGATATTTAAAAGGGAATAAATTTATCACCAAAAGGTGTTTCCATAAGTATGGCAATTTAAATATTTAAAGCCAAGTTCCATCATGACTCATTACATAACCTTGAAGTTGGTAATGTACATCATTTTCTCCTCTCCTACTCTTGGACTGAATCCAAAGTGCCTAACTTCTGTAGCACAGACAATATTCTAGTGCAATTTTACTAAACTAATTTGTAGTAGTCTTTATTTAAACATGTATAAATATATGATGAGCTACAAGAGCTATTGATTTTATTTTGTGCTATTGAAATGTTGCATTTAGATTTTTCAGATCAAGAAATGTCAGAAGGCAAGGTTACAAAACAGCAAAATTTTAGTGCAACTATCAGACACTTTATTAAGATATAGAAAGATTTTGGGAAACATCTTTGATTAAAAAACAACATTACATTCTCAATACACTTTTAAAAATATCTAAACTTCTAGGGGCCTCCCTGGTGGCGCAGTGGTTGAGAGTCCGCCTGCCGATGCAGGGGATACGGGTTCGTGCACCAGTCCGGGAGGACCGCGGCTGGGCCCGTGAGCCATGGCCGCTGGGCCTGCGCGTCTGGAGCCTGTGCTCCGCAACGGGAGAGGCCACAGCAGTGAGAGGCCCGCATACCGCAAAAAAAAAAAAAAAAAAATCTAAACTTCTGTGCTTAACTGGCTATTAAACAAACATTTTAGATATTTTTAACTTTGAATTGTTGCTATTATATCATGGGTTTTTCTCTATTCAGTATAGGAAATTGATTTGCCAGCAGTGAATGATAGATATGATCTTTAAACTTTCTCTATAGATTTGTTATATTGTTGAGAAATTGTCTTTACCATAAAACATGATATTATATGTGGTCTTTTACATCTGTTCTCTCAACTGGGCAATAAAGTATTAAACAATGTTCCTTACGGGAGCATTGCTATTTCTCTCTGTTATGTGCTTGATGAAAGATATTTTATCTACTTTATGGAATGAATAGGAATAGATGAAGGTTGATTATGATTTCTCAGAAGTCTGTTTCATGGATGAAATTGTTCCTCTACATTTTATGTTCTAAGAGAAATCACATATGAATCTCATACTTAGTATTTACAAATTTAATTCTATTTTTATTGCTTCTTTTTCTTACCCACCCCTGCCTTCTTCATGTTTCCAAACCAAAAGAAAAAAAAAACTATTCCAGCCAAAATACCCATAATTATTATTGCAATATCATTTAAAGGCTATAATGACCAACTTAACCTGGGTAAGTTATTGTGTAATTATACAAGGTTAGGAAAATTTAGAAGCTTGCCTTCTCTCCTTCCTTTCTTTGAATAATAATGGTATTTTATGTCATCTGCATTTCTTCTATCTTATTGGCACAACTTGGTCCAGAATTATAGGATAAGTTTGTGTGTGTGTGTGTGTATGTGTGCGTACGTGCGTGTGCCTATCCAACTGCTGTTCATTAGGACATTTCCATGTAGAAAATGAAATTTCAAAATTTATTAACAATTCTATGTGGAACAGAAGGAATAAGTTGTCCTCAACATGTAATATATACTGCCTGAAAATCTAGAGATGGGAAATTTATAAGAATTCATGAGAGGATAACAGTAATTGAAGGCACAATCTGGAAAAAGGAAAAGTGAAATCAGTCAAGAAGAAACATTCATACTTATGATGATGGTTGATTTGATACTGGAATATGGCAAAAGTAAGAGATGATGGAACAAACGTGTATGGGAAGAAAAATTGAAAAGGCTTTTGCAGTGACTAAGGAGAGTAGAAGACAACCAGGCCAGTGAGGACAGAGACAGCAGAGAATATCTGGGAAAAAAGCATTGAAGCTCTACAAACCACACTGGAGGGAGTGTGGAGAATACAGTATAGGTAGCGGTGCTAGATATGAAGTGTTTTATTGCAATTCTCATCACTGACAAAAGAATTAAAGTCTTTTTATCATTGTAATTTATAACCTTTCTTATAATTCATAAAACAATATAAAAGCCTCCCTCACACTGGCTCTTTACAGAAATTACTACACCCAGCATTGCATCACAGCTGGCGCATTAATGTTTATTATGGGCATTAACCCAACTGCCCTCAGCTTCCTTTGGAACTGCTGCTCTTGCTTTTCCCTTCCTGACTCTCAAGTAACTGACTGTGGACCCCAGTTGTCAATACTTACTTGTGACTCTTTCAGACATTATTGTTTATTAATTCATTCACTTATTTATTTTTTTATTTATTAATAAATATTTACACCTACTGTATCATGAGTACCAGTTCTAGATTGTGGATTATAATAATAAGCAAAATAAAAATCTCTTACCTCCTGGTACTTATTTATCATGAAGAGAAATCGATTGTCAGCAAAATAAAGGAATGTTATGTGTGTTGCATGATGATAAGTGCTGGAGAAATATGAATCAGGAAAGAGGGATAATGAACGCAGAAGAAAAATGATATAATTTTAAATATGTTGATCAGGGAAGCTTTTGCTAAGAAAGTGGTATTTGAGCAAAGATTTGGAGGAGGGGACGGAGTGAATGATGCTTATATCAGGGAAATACAAAAGTCCAGAGATAGTAAAGAACCTGTTGCATTCAAGGAACAGCTAAAGACAGTGAAGGTTGAGCAGAAAACCTAGGAGGAGAAAAGGGAGTGAGGAGGCCAGAAAGTTGAAGGAGAGGGAAAAAATTGTGAACAGCTTTATAAGGACTTTTGATTTTTATTCTGCATGAAATGGGCAGCCATTGAAGGCATCGTGCAGAAGACTGATATGATCTGACTTACATGTCTGTTGAGTGGATAGTAAACTATAAGTGGAAGGATCCAAGCAAGAATCCAATTAGAAGGCTACTAGAATGATATGAGGAATGGGGGTGATGATTTTGACCAAGACACAATGATTAGAGGTATGAAATGGTAAAATGGTCAGATTTTGAATATGTTTTGCAAGCAGGGTTGTTGGGGGTTTGTAAAAAGGATTGGATAAATGTTATGAGAGAAAGGTTATCCAAGGATGACAAGAGATACAGTTTTGAGAGTCATGAGCACATAGTTGTTATTTAAACCGTGGGACTAGATGAGATCACCCGGGGATTCCATGTAGCTGGGGAAGAGTCCAAGGACTGAACCAAGGCTAAGAGATTAGGGAAATGAGGAGTAACCAGTAAAGGAGACAGGAAACGAGACAAGGGGTATAGGAGAAAATCAGGAGAGTGTGGAGTCTTGAGCACGAAGAGAAGGAAATATTTAGGAGGAGGAAGGATTGACTGGCTAAATGTTGCTGAAAGAACAAGTAAGGTGGGTTGGAGAATTGTCCATAAAATGTAGCAATGTGGAGGTCCTTGTTGATCTTAACAGGAAAAGTTACACAGAGGTGTGGAGAGGACAGCAAGACCATGATTACAGGGGGTCAAGAGATAGCTAGAGACAGTGACCTGGAAAATAAAGTAAAATGAAAACCTTGTAACAACTTCTGATGTGCTGGAAATAAAGAAGGGGCTTTGTTCATTGATTTTGTTTCTAATATTGGAAACATAATAGATGAAGGGAATGATTCAGTGGAGAGAGAAACTCAGGAAGGACAAAGAGAAGAGACTTGCTGGAAGGATGTCCTTAAATAAAGGCAAGAAGGGATGAGTTTTACTTTTTTATTCTTTTATGTATTAAAAAGTGAAGTTATAACCATTAAAAAAGAAAAGAAAAACAATATATTATAAATGTAATCCTTACCCTTCATTCCTCCATCCACAATTTTACCTCTCAAATAAACTCAAAAGTAATTATTGGTGTGTATCTCTCCAGAAATGTATGAGCAAATAGCCACACACTCAGAGAGGCACTTTAAAAATACAAGTTCATACTGTATAACAACCTTTGCAATTTTATTTAATTGAGAAACATTAGTAAGTTGGAGTTATTGTAATCTTACGTGTGTGTTTCTTAGTGGTCTTATGTTTATTTTCAGTAATAATACTTAGTCAATTGTATCCTAAAAATTAGAATGTGCCACTGATGTCTAAGCAGCAAACTATATCTTCCTAAATTTTAAAAATTAATTAACTAATTCAGAAAATATCTATCAAGTACTCTGTGCTAGGCATTATTTTAGAAAATTTCAATGCAGGTAGAAACCTTGCCTCTGAATCTTACATTTATTTTAAAAACAAGAATACATTTTCAGATATAAATCTATTTTTAGAAATACTAATAAGGAAAAGTTAACTTAAAGGCAAAGTTCGTATAAGTGATACAAGATTTTTAAAGAGAAAGAAGTAGTACATCGTTAGACAATTATTATAATAATACTTATAAATTATATAAAATGATAAATCACATAACTTCATATTCTCAGTAGGCCCCCAAATCTCTGCAGTTTCTTCACTGATATGTGTATGATGTTTTTTCTAGAAAATTCTGGTATGTGCTGTTAATTGCTTCAAGTCACACCACATTTAGCTTATTTTGTCTCTGAACCATGGCTCTCCTTAGGACATCTTTCCCCTAAAATTTCCCTTTTTGTTTGTTTACATGTTTAAAAAAAGATGTTATGCATTTTTCTTAGCAACTGTGTATCATAACTGTACTTTCCAGATTTTGATTATACAGTCTACTTAATGGTGAATACCGTCTTCTTGAGCACATATCCGTGGAACTTTCTGGACCTATTACATGATTATAAAACTAAGGCTTGAACTTAGATTTAGTTCTACTTCTTTTTTCTTGGATTTTTAAAAAATTTATTTATTTTATTTATTTATCTTTGGCTGCATTGGGTCTTCATTGCTGTGAGCGGGCTTTCTCTAGTTGCGGTGAGCGGGGGCTACTCTTTGTTGAGGTGTGCGGGCTTGTCATTGCAGTGGCTTCTCTTGTTGCGGAGCATGGGCTCTAGGCACGTGGGCTTCAGTAGTTATGGCGTGTAGGCTCAGTAGTTGTGGCTCACGGGCTCTAGAGCGCAGGCTCAGTAGTTGCAGCGCACGGGCTTAGTTGCTCTGCGGCATGTGGGGTCTTCCTGGACCAGGGATCGAACCCATGTCCCCTGCATTGGCAGGCGGATTCTTAACCACTGTTCCACTGGGGAAGTCCCTTTTCTCTTGGATTTATATTTAATTTTGCTTGGCTTACTTTTTGGGAGTCCTGAGGTGGTAAATTTTCTGAGATCCTATGTGTTCAAAAATGATTTTATTTTCCCCTCAAACTGAAGTGACAGTTTGACTGAGTACAAGATTTCTGGCTTTGAAATAGTTTTTCCCATGTTGCAGGTCAGAAATCTTATGCCAATCACACATTCACAGTATCAGTCTGGGATCAACCAGAAAAGCAGAACCAGTAGGGGATGTGGATTTATTAAGGGACTTGGTTTACAGAATTGTGGAAACTAGTTAAGCAAGTCTCTGTAGAATCTGATACTGAAGCTTGAAGTCTACAGGCTACGCACTCAGGAAGAGGAAATCATGAGTAGCCTAAACTCATCAGCACTGTTTGGAGGATGAACTAAAACTCTGGTCTGTCTCTGACCTTAGTCATGAGGGTATCCTGCAGAAGCTAGGTTTTTTTGGGGTTTTTTGTTTGTTTGTTTGTTGTCAGAGTTAAACACACAACCTAGCCCAGGAGTGGGAGAAGCTAAAAGAGGACCCAGAAAGTAGAACAGTTGTAGGATTAGCTACTGCTTCATGCCAAGGAAGCGAGTCAGCAGATCAGCAACAATGCATAAGAGCTACAAAATGGCTACAGCTTCTTTTTCTCCTTCCAAATCCCTAAAAATCTTCCTTATGGGTCAGTATAACCTGAAATATACCAGTAAGGGTTTTCTGTGAAAAGGAGCCAAGTTTCTGGGAAACTAGCCAAGTTGACATGATTCAAAACTATCACAGGCCTTTTTAGGTAGCCTGTTTTTGTGTCCTTTTATTCTTTTTTTTTTCAAACTTTTTTTTTTTTTTTTTTTTTTTTTTACCCTGGACTTCTAAAACTTTACCAGAACTTGCCAGTGTGTTTGTCATCACCATTATCTTTATTCTCATCCTCATCTATATTATTTATTGTTATAATAAGATACTGTTATTGTAGTCTTTCTCTATAGTTAGTAGGCAAAATTTGAAGATTTACATCTCTGTAGTAAAGAATTCTATTTTATGGTGTCAATAATTTCTATTCTTTTTTCCATATCTTTAGACTGATGAATAACTTCTATCTCTATCTTCTATAGCTTAATTTTTCTCTTATTGTCTATCTCTTTCTTTTTCCCCTGGAATTAAAAATATATATATATCGTCCAGATTTCTGGTATGGTTTTCAGCCATGTCTATTCTATTTTTAACATTATTAACATTATTGTTTGTAAATATCAATCACATTTTTTTAATTCATTTTTTTCTTATTTTCTGCTTGCTTCTTTTTTCAAAAAGTATAAGAAAGACGTAGCTAGATAGATTAGATAGATAGATAGATAGATAGATAAATGATACATAGAACAATAATATTTTCAAGTAACAGCCTTTTAAAATAAATGATGCAAGGTCCTTTTAAATCTTTGAGAAGAGGATTGTTTTAAATTCTCTTCTGTAATCTGCATTATCTCTTCATCTTGGCCTTTAAGCCTTGGATTTCCTCATATGTCTTGGGATTCTTCGTTGTTCATTTATATTTGCTTTGAAGGACTAGTTTGAAACATGGTCTTCTGCAGCAGCTTTACAAATTGGCATATTCCCTTGGAAGAGAAGGATTATTTGGGGATTAGCCCTTCTTTCATGTTTAACAACACATGCAGTTTTTTAATGGAAGAAGAGGTCAAGTTGACTTTTTGCTACTAATAACCTTTGGTGCTGGTGCTCCCAGCAGACCTGGGAGAGGCTCCTTTTTTAGCCCTCCTAGCAGAGACCACCTTCAGTCAAGGTAAATTCCAGAACCCCACTATGACAGGGAGCATGAGGTGGCCATAGGCATGTAAAGAACAAAAGAGACACTAAACTTTCTGGGAAAGTGTGATGACAAGTCAGGAATAAGAGGAAGCTCTGAGTCAGCAGCAATTTCTACTTCATCCTGAATTCAAAGGTGGTGTTCACTTACCTCCTGATGACATAATGTTAGAAAAATCATGAGAATGCTCTGGATAAACAGCAGTGTTATTTATCCAAGTGTGCACGTGGGAAGCTCAAATGCCAAATGTGAAGCATGTCCCTAAAAATCCTACCAGCCTTCCATTCCTAGGAGACCATCCAGATATCTTCATGAAAGGTAAAAAACAATGGTCATATACCACTGAAAATTACTATTCTGTGTGCAGTTTGGACACTGTTAGGCATCCACTGGATATATGTTGCACAAACATCAATTAAATTCTTCTCAGAATGAACTGTAGGATTAGCATGTATTGTAGGATTTCTCATTCTTGGCTTTGGTGCCTTTGTTAGTCAGAGGACTCCAAAATCTGACCAGCAGGGATATCCCTCTCTGGGGACTTTTTCTGTTGACAGAGGAAGTCTTAGAGCTCATGCACAGAAGCAGCTATCACCTGCCAACAGGAGGTAAGAATTCTTCTGGGAGGTAGGGATGCAAGTAGGGTAATATTTCCTGTCATACAAGCTCTTTATGATTCTGTCCCTGCTGTCTCATCTGATAAGCATTTGTGATGCACCATAGGGGAAAATATGGAGGCTCCCCATTATCCTTTCATCCAGGTGTTCAATTAACACCTTCTTGTTTCTTCCACTTACCCCTACAACGTTGCACACGTCACACTCACACAAACTCAAGCCACAGCTCCAGTTGTGGTGAAGATGGCCCTGCTCTATTTGAGCTTCAAGCAGAAAAGATCACCAGGAGGAAAAGACCGAGCCTTTTCAAACAGTGTGTGATGATTCATTTTAATGGCTCTCAGTTTCCTGACCAGGTTCCAGAGCAGGTTATTTTCTCTTTAAGCTTCTTTCATCTGTGAATAGAGAACCAGCAAAACCAATTTTCTACTTTGAAGTTATGTACAGGCTAAGTGATGCAGTACCATTAGATATCACATGCCACATTTCAGAAGACCTATTTTAGATTTCATTCAGAATCATTACACGTATTTGATGTATCCTAGCCTTAAATTGTCCATTACCACACATTAAAACATAGTTGTCGAGGTACAGGTTTCAGACAAGCCACTTCTTTTTTTTTTTTTTTTTTTTGGCTTGTTTTATGTAGTTATATAATTTTCTTAGTTTCCAAAATAAAATTTACTTTATCATGATAAAAATGTTATATATATTTGAAAAATGTTATATATATTTGAAAAAAACTCCCCTTGTTTCACAGAATTCTGTAGGAAAATAATATCATAAAAATCACCAGAAATCTCACCAGCCTGAGGAAACCACTATTTACATTTTAGTTAGCAACATTCCAAACAGCTTTTTATACATATATATGTGGAAACATACCTGCTTTTTTCCTTCTTAATACTTCCTAATACAAATAGACCTTTCTAAGAGTCCCTTTATTATTGATACAAAGCTACTGATTACATGAATGTTCAACTTTGTGGTAACCAACCTATGACTGACAAATGTGAAGTTGTTTATTAGAAATAGAACTCACGACAACTTTGTCCACTTTTAACTTTAGAATTTACCTCTAGAAGTGCTGAGTGAGAGAATATGTATCTTTAAAATTTCACTAAATATTTCCAAATTGGCTTCTAGAAATGTTGTATCATTTTATTCTCTCAACATAGAATATAGGACTGTGCCTGTTCTTCACTCCTTTAGCTAATGCTAGGTCTAGTCAAGATTTTTGTATTTGTCAATCAAAACGGATAAGTGATAACTTGTTTTTCTACTTTATTTCTTTGATTGCTAGTATTTCCTAGTCAATTATATTCCTTTGTAAACACTGCCTCTCAAATGTTTTTGTCTATTTTTATACTAGCCTTTTGTCTTTCCCTATGTCAACTGAAAAAATGCAAAACCCAAAGGTTGAGAATTATGTTTTATTTGGCGGATTTTCTGAGGACTCTATCCCAGGAGGCAGCCTCTCAGATAGCTATGAAAGATTATAGTTGAAAACTTCCCTAACATGGGAAAGGAAATAGCCACCCAAGTCCACGAAGCGGAGAGACTCCCAGGCAGGATAAACCCAAGGAGAAACACACTGAGACACATAGTAATCAAACTGACAAAAATTAAAGACAAAGAAAAATTATTGAAAGCAACAAGAGAAAAATGACAAATAACATACAAGGGACTCCCATAAGGTTAACATCTGATTTCTCAGCAGAAACTCTACAAACCAGAAGGGGGTGGCATGATACATTTAAAGTGATGCAAGGGAAGAACCTACAACCAAGATTACTCTACCCGGCAAGGATCTCATTCAGATTCAACAGAGAAAGCAAAAGCTTTACAGACAAGCAAAAGCTAAGAGAGTTCAGCACCACCAAACCAGCTCTACAACAAATGCTAAAGGAACTGCTCTAAGTGGGAAACACAAGAGAAGAAAAGGACCTACAAAAACAACCCAAAACAATTAAGAAAATGGTCATAGGAACATACATATTGATAATTACCTTAAACGTGAATGGATTAATTGCTCCAACCAAAAGACACAGGCTCGCTGAATGGATACAAAAACAAGACCCATATATATGCTGTCTACAAGAGACCCACTTTAGACCTAGGGACACATACAGACTGAAAATGAGGGGATGGAAAAAGATATTCCATGCAAATAGAAATCAAAAGAAAGCTGCAGTAGCAATACTCATATCAGATAAAATAGACTTTAAAATAAAGAATATTACAAGAGACAAGGAAGGATACTACATAATGATCAAGCGATCAATCCAAGAAGAAGATATAACAAATACAAATATATATGCACTCAACATAGGAGCATCTCAATACATAAGGCAACTGCTAACAGCTCTAAAAGAGGAAATCGAAAGTAACACAATAATAGTGGGGGACTTTAACACCTCACTTACACAAATGGACAGACTATCCAAACAGAAAATTAATAAGGAAACAGAACTTTAAATGACACAATAGACCAGATATATTTAATTGATATTTATCGGACATTCCATCCAAAAACAGCAGATTACACTTTCTTCTCAAGTGCACACAGAACATTCTCCAGGATAGATCACATCTTGGGTCACAAATCAAGCCTCAGTAAATTTAAGAAAAATGAAATCATATCAAGCATCTTTTCTGACCACAACGCTATGAGATTAGAAATCAATTACAGGGGAAAAAGTGTAAAAACCACAAACACATGGAGGCAAAACAATACATTACTAAATAACCAAGAGATCACTGAAGAAATCAAAGAGGAAATCAAAAAATACCTAGAGACAAATGACAATGAAAACACAATGACCTAAAACCTATGGGATGAAGCAAAAGCAGTTCTAAGAGGGAAATTTATAGCAATACAATCCTACCTCAAGAAACAAGGAAACTTCTCAAATAAACAATCTAACCTTACACCTAAAGGAACTAGAGAAAGAAGAACAAACAAAACCCAAAGTTAGTAGAAGGAAAGGAATCATAAAGATCAGAGCAGAAATAAATGAAACAGAAACAAAGGAAACAATAGCAAAGATCAGTAAAACTAAAAGCTGGTTCTTTGAGAAGATAAACAAAATTGATAACCCATTAGCCAGACTCATCAAGAAAAAGAGGAAGAGGACTCAAATCTGTAAAATTAGAAATGAAAAAGGAGAAGTTACAACAGACACCGCAGAAATACAGAGCATCCTAAGAGACTATGATGAGTAACTCTATGCCAAAAGAATGGACAACCTGGAAGAAATGGACAAATTCTTAGAAAGGTATAACCTTCCAAGACTGAACCAGGAAGAAATAGAAAATATGAATAGACCAATCACAAGCACTGAAATTGAAACTGTGATTAAAAATCTTCCAACAAACAAAAGTTCTAGACCAGATGGCTTCACAGGTGAATTCTATCAAACATTTAGAGAAGAGCTAACTCCCATCCTTTTCAAACTCTTGCAAAAAATTGCAGAGGAGGGAACACTCCCAAACTCATTCTATGAGGCCACCATCACCCTGATACCAAAACCACACAAAAATACTACAAAAAAGAAAATTACAGACGAATATTACTGATGAATATAGATGCAAAAATCCTCAACAAAATAATAGCAAACAGAATCCAACAACACATTAAAAGGGTCATATACCATGATCAAGTGGGATTTATCCCAGGGATGAACGGATACTTCAATATATGCAAATCAATCAATGTGATACACCATATTAACAAATTGAGGAATAAAAACCGTATGATCATCTCAGTAGATGCAAAAAAGCTTTTGACAAAATTCAACATCCATTTATGATAAAAACTCTCCAGAAAGTGGGCATAGAGGGAACCTCCCTCGACATAATAAAGGCCATATATGACAAACCCTACAGCAAACATCACTCTCAACAGTGAAAAACTGAAAGCATTTCCTCTAAGCTCAGGAAGAAGACAAGGATATCAACTCTCGCCACTATTATTCAACATAGTTTTGCAAGTCCTAGCCATGGCAATCAGAGAAGAAAAAGAAATAAAAGGAATACAAACTGGAAAAGAAGAAGTAAAACTGTCACTGTTTGCAGATGACATGACACTATACATAGAGAATCCTAAACCAGCAAACTACTGGAGCTAATCAATGAATTTGGTAAAGTTGCAGGATACAAAATTAATGCACAGAAATCTCTTGCATTCCTATACACTAATGATGAAAAATTTGAAAGAGGAATTAAGGAAACACTCCCATTTACCACTGCAAGAAAAAGAGTAAAATACCTAAGAATAAACCTACCTAGGGAGAGAAAAGACCTGTATGCAGAAAACTATAAGATACTGATGAAAGAAATTAAAGATGATACCAACAGATGGAGAAATATACCATGTTCTTGTATTGGAAGGCTCAGTATTATGAAAATGACTATACTACCCTAAGCATTCTACAGATTGGAGGCAATCCCTATCAAATTACCAATGGCATTTTTTACAGAACTAGAACAAAAAATCTTAAAATTTGTATGGAGACACAAAAGACCCTGAATAGCCAAAGCAGTCTTGAGGAATCAGACTCCCTGACTTCAGACTATACTACAAAGCTACAGTAATCAAGACAATATGGTACTGGCACAAAAACAGAAATATAGATCAATGAAAAAGGATAGAAAGCCCAGAGATAAACCCACGCACCTATGGTGAACTAATCTATGATAAAGGAGGCAAGGATATACAATGGAGAAAGGACAGTCTCTTCAAGTGGTGCTGGGAAAACTGGACAGCTACATGTAAAAGAATGAAATTAGAACACTCCCTAACACCGTACACAAAAATGAACTCCAAATGGATTAGAGACCTAAATGTGAGACCGGACACTATAAAAGTCTTAGAGGAAAACTTAGGATGAATACTCTTTGACATAAATCACAGCAAGATCTTTTTTGATCCATCTCCTAGAGTAATGAAAATAAAACCAAAAATAAACAAATGGGACCTAATGAAATGTAAAAGCTTTTGCACAGCAATTAAACCATAAACGACACAAAAAGACAACCCTCAGAATGGGAGAAAATATTTGCAAACCAATCATCGGACAAAGGATTAATCTCCAAAATATATAAACAGCTCATGCAGCTCAATATTAAAAAAACAAACAACCCAATCCAAATATGGGCAGAAGTCCTAAATAGACATTTCTCCAAAGAAGGCATACAGATGGCCAAGAAGCACATGAAAGCTGCTCAACATGACTTATTATTAGAGAAATGCAAATCAAAACTACAATGAGGTATCACCTCACACCTGTTAGAATGGGCATCATCAGAAAATCTACAAACAATAAATGCTGGAGAGGTTGTGGAGAAAAGGGAACCCTGTTGCCCTGATGGTGGGAATGTAAATTGATACAGCCACTATGGAGGATAGTATGGAGGTTCCTTAAATAACTAAAAATAGAAATACCATATGACTCAGCAATCCCTCTACTGGGCATATACCCAGAGAAAACCATAATTCCAAAAGGCATGTACCACAGTGACCACTGCAGCATTATTTAAAATAGCCAGGTCACAGAAGCAACCTAAATGCCCATTGAAAGATGAATGGATAAAGAAGATGTGGTACACATATACAATGGAATATTACTCAGCCTTAAAAAGGAACGAAATTGGGTCATTTGTAGAGATGTGGATGGATCTAGAGACTGTAGTACAGAGTGAAGTAAGTCAGAAAGAGAACAACAAATATCGTATATTAATGCATATATGTGGATCCTAGAAAAGTGGTAAAGATGAACCAGTTTGCAGGGCAGAAATAGAGACACAGATGTAGAGCACAAACGTATGGACACCAACTGGGGAAAGCTGCGGGGTGGGGGTGCGGCTGGGGGTGTGATGAATTGGGCGATTGGGATTGACATATATCCACTGATGTGTATAAAATGGATGACTAATAAAAACCTGCTGTATAAAAAAATAAAGTAAATTTTTAAAAAAATATAGTATCTCTGGAGCACAATAAAGTGAAATGCAATAAAATGAGTTATGCCTGCCTGTAATTAAATTTCATAAATGCATATGTAATAAATTTACATATAAAATAAATCATGTGTATATAATAAGCATGTGTTTATGTATATACAAATATATATGTGTATATGTCTTTCTGTCTGTCTATGTCAGGATGGGCCAGAAATGCTTAAAAAATAAATAAAAATAAAAAGTGTTGATCCTAGGTTACATGTAGTATTTCCTGATTAAGTTCTAAATAATCAATATTAATTACATCCTATAGTTACATCATAGTTTTTATATTTTATAAACTTCATTAGTTGAGATTGTTTTACTTACTATAACAGAAAATATAGCAAACTACACTAATTATAAAAAAGGAATTTATTGTCTCACATAGTTGAAAACTAGAATCTAGATCTTGCGTCAAGCATGAGTGAATTTGAGGAATCAAATGATGTCATCAGGACTTGAGTTTTCTCTTACATTCTCTGTCTGCCCCAAGCCATGAGGAAGTACCTCTCTGGTTCAGACTTAATAACCATAGGACAGTGAGAACTTTGCCTTTCCAAAGAATGCAGCAAATTGAGGCTTAATGCCCTGATTTGGGGTCATGTCTTCAAACCAATCACCATTACTTTCCTTTGCCAGCCCTAAGACTGGCACCCACCCCAGGAGGTGTGAGATGGGGTTGAGTATCACAAACACATTTACTAAAAGCTAGTCCCCCTCCAAGGAAAAAGCAGGCTGCTGACAGAATAGGATGGAGGGGAGTGTACGCTGGGTGACAGTAACTTTGGAAAGCCACGGTCCTACATCATTTCTCTATCCCTTTCTGGTGGAAGCAGGATAGAGTTTGGAATCTAATTATGTGAATTTGAATTTTGTCTCTACAGTTAGTAGCTGTGTAACCTTGATTTTAACCTTCTAACCTCCCGTCTCTCAGTTTGCCCATCTCTAAAATGGAAGAGTTTCTCTCAAAGGATATTATGAATATTGAATTGCATCAAATTTGGAAAGGTGTCATGTTCAGCAAACCTAGGAATAAGACTCATTAAGCAGGATTTTGGAATGGAGGTTGCCTATCTGTCTTACTCTTTCTGACCCTAAAACCTTTACTCTGTTAGAGTATAATACCTCCTACAAGGTATCTCTCTCTACTCTATAATCACATGAAGAACAGAGTGTTCTTAAACTTGGGGCTTTTTGAAGCAAAAAAAACAACCAACCAAACAAACAAAAATCGCTTTGTTAAAGTGACTATTCTGTATGTGTATATTTCTTTTTTTTTGAATATTATTTTATTTTTTTATACAGCTGGTTCTTACTAGTTGTGTATGTGTATATTTCTGTGAAGCACTTGTAGTGTGTCCTGAGAGCCAGCTCATCCTCACTAAGGTGCTGAGCGTAACGTGTCTCACGTTGGATTTTGGAGACGTTCCTTTCTGTACTCTTCTTCCATGTCTTTGGGAGTGCTGTTAGGTCTCCTTCATTATATTGCAAATGACCTGTTTTCGTGATGTCCGCCTCTAGCTTCAAGGTTCTTACTGCTCTCTTCAGAGGGGTGCTAGTCTTGTTTTTCTCATATACAGAGTACTTATTCACTGTGCACTCGTTCAAAGCTTAGGGAATGAGTGCTCATCTGTTCATTTCCCTGGACGATTTTTCTTGCCTCCAGTGTTCTCTGCCTGCTGCTGACTTCCTTTTCCATGTGATAATGAACACGGCTGCATGTTGCTACCTACAGCTATAATTCTCACCTGAGGACGATGTATCTATGTTCACCTGCCACTTTGTGATGGCCACAGAGGAGTGCTTTAGAATGCTCTTGACTGAAAGAATTACTTCTCATTAGGAATTCCCCAGTGACACTTTCTGTATCTTAGTATCTGCATGCTCAAGTCTGCTTAATCTGGGTCATTGCTGTTTAATCGCTTCATGTTCAATATTGTGTGGACTGCAAAAGCACTTTATAAAGTGTAAAGCACTACAAAGATGTCATCATTACTCTTACTGCTATTTTTTCAACTTATTTAACAGTTTGGATTTTTCATCAGACACTATGGTGGAGACTTCTAGTTGTCTACACAGTTTTAATTCTCTCCTTTTCCCCAATAACATATTTTGATGTTTTTAGTGGTTCCCAGCTTTAAAAAAAAGCATCGCTTCCCAGGCTTCCTCAAGGAAGCTTCAAAGCTAGAGTTAGCAAGTCAATGATAAGCAGAAATTACTGGGTAGGGCTTCTGGGAAATATTCTTAAATGGGGCTGACTCAGCTTGCCACTCAGCTTGTTCTGGCCTGGCTTGTGGATGAGACCGTTGGAGCTCCAGCTGCCATCTTGTGCCCTTGAGGATGGTAGGCATGCACCAAGGATTATAGAGCACAAAGACAGAAAGAGCCTAGGGGAGGTGCTCTAGCAATCTTGGACCACTTATCACTGGATTTGTTTTATACGAGAGAATAAAATTGGAAGAGAATTTAATATGTTCAAATCACGATAGCTGGATTTCTGTTATTTGCAGCTGAATATAATTCCTGACTGATAGACTCCCATACAGACTTTCCCTTTTTGTTTGTTCTTGTCATATGCATATGATCGCATACAAGTCTAAATATATCATAATTATGTTACATTGTAGCCCATCATATATTCTGATATCATATATTTTTCTATAGGTATCGGTGTATTTTGTTACATAGTACAGTGCTGTTAAATATTTTTAGCTTACTGTAGAATACTTACAGTAGGAAAAAATGTGCCCTTTTTCTCCAACAAGAATCATCCAAGTTTATTGGAAAGTATAACTATTTTGAAATCACATAACTTCAGTAATGTTTATCAATCTTTGATTAAGGAAAAAACACTAGATGAAGAATTTGTCCTTCATTTTGAGTTTATCTCTATATATTTAGGCCATTGTTTTAGAGTACTGTGTCTCTTAGAGGCTAAATTCTGTACAGCGTAGGAAAGGAAAAGTTTCTTATTCGTCCTTGAGTAGCCTCTACCTAAATGGTAACACATTTATTGAAGAGGATAAATCTAGAACAAGTATCTTTTGAATGAACGGATTAATTAATAATTGAGTTTGTGTGCTTTGTACTTTGTATATAAAGATACGCATATGCGCTCTGAGCTATTATAGTAGTATTTTGTTTGTGCTACTGAATCCATGTATTCTTATCTGATCATAAGGTGTGGGAAAGGGGTGAGATACTGAATAAAATTGACACCCCAGAGGGAAAGATACCCATAGTCCTAGCTTCTTCAGTCTGGCACATCGGCAACTGAGCCAACCAATTACAGACACCTTAAGAGTGAAGCAGTATGGCAATGCATAAAGTGGATTCTTCTGGAGTGAAGTGTATGTGAAGTGGTTGGCAATAGGAAAATCCAGCCCACAAGGGCATTCAAATCTACACTCAGGGATGGTGAACTTCACTCTCAGCAACCACCAAGAAGTACAAATATACCAACCACATAGTCCAGACTGAATTTCATGGAGTATAAATTCTTGTCCAATCTAAACACATCTGTTCATAATAATGAACTCCTGTGCCTTTTGAGCAGAAAAGCAGGATCAGCTATAGAGTGAGATGCATTGGCTTTATTTCTGTTTGTCATAATGATTCATTGAGACATTATGGAGAAGCAGATGCTTTTTCTGCACTCCAAGCTTCTGCATTGTGGCTGCCTATGAGTTGCCATTACTCCTCATATGTTGAAGTAAGCAGGGTTTTGAGGTTGTAGAGCATTAAAGTTGTCAAGTGTTAATACCACAGTGGAAATATAATTTTGAAACTTTAAAAAGTCATTTGCTCATTCCAAAACTCAGTTCCCTTTTCCTCCCTGGTGTGGCATCATAACTTCAACCCTAATCTTGATTTTGAGTAGATGCTTTTATAAAGTTGCAAATCACTGGACTGGAAGTTCCTGTGAAAACGTTAATTCCAGTACCAGATCAACCACCTTCTCTTGTCAAAGACAGGTGATAACACTTTCCCAGTAGAGATGTTACGATGATTAATATGCAATTATAGGAGGAGAGCATGTAGCAGGGAGCCTGGCATGTAGTATTAACTAATTAAAGTGACTTTTCAGTTCTAACTATATGGATTGTTGTATTTAGTGCTCAGGAAATCCTATTAGGTGGGTACTATTTTTGTATCCACTTTATATTTGAGGAAACTAAATCTCAGAGAAGTTAACTTTGCCAGGCTCATTCCTTAAGAAAGTGTGGAAGCGGGATTCAATCTTGTGCGGTTTTACTCCAGAGCTGGCATCCTGAACTGTGCTCTTTTTCACTTCATGAGTGTTAGCTGGTAAATCTTTGACTAAAGCTGATAAAAAAAAAATCACTTAGACCTTGAGTTGAGTTGTCATCAGACATTACCCATAGTCTTAGGAATGGTTGTGATAAATTTAGATGGATATAAGAAATTTCCAAGAATAGCCTCTGATCCATTCTGATTTCCAGACTTGGAACATCTCTGTATGTCACAGCACTTCACCTTGTTGTCTTGAAGGTACAGAAACCTAGTCGTAGCTGGTGTGGGGGTTGGACACGGAGAAGAGGATGTTTTGTTACCTCTATCACAAACACATCAGTAGTATTGGCTGACACTCAACTTCTGTAGAGGAGAGTCATTCCAAAGCTCCTGCTGAAAGGGCAGCCCTTACCCAACCACTGTTGTTACAATTTGGCTTCACGTTCCCAGCTCCTGGATAAAGCTCATTGACCTAAGCCAGTTAACGCATAATTATACACATAGTTTAGTGGAATCTCAAGGAATGTGATGATAAAGAAGCCGAAAAGGCCATGATGGCTCATGTTCAATATGAAATTTTGAATGGGAAAAACTGTGTGAGCAGAAACCATGGGATTAAAAATAATCTACAAAATAGAAGAGCAAATCAATCAATCAATCAATGAAACAGAGCAGAGCTGACAGAGAGAGCAGAGTGGAACAAATATTAACGTAGAGGTAGAGATGGCGTAATAGAAACACCATCCAGCCCATGAGCAAGGGAACAAGTAGCTTAACCTTCTAGTTGCTGTGGACCCTAGTGTCTTTCTCACACTGGGAGCTTGGTGTTCAAAGTGTCCGCTTGTATTCCCATGAAGTCTTCCTCTTTTCTTGCCTAACGGAATAACCTGCCAGCACTCTCCCACTCTCCACTGAAATATTTTAAGTACCTCTCATTTTCAATCAAAACAATGAAAGCGTCTTTTCTTTACTGACTATGCTGGAAGGTAGTGTGTGAAATTAAGGAAAGAATTTTGGCTGCACAGAGCTCTGGGCTGGAATCTCTTCTCTGACACTTATTAGCTATTGAGGGAGTGAAGAATGCTGTTTTGGTGACGTAGTAGTGACTAAGTGACTGAGTGTTTCATCTCTTGCTTAATATGAATGAATTTGACTGGAAACTTGATGACAAATTGGTCTCCAAGCCACATTGGAAACAAACTGCAGTGAATTGGTAATTTTTAAAGATATTAATTCCATAAATTTCACAGATGAATATTCATCATTTGACATAAGAAAATTTAGGAAGATGAATGAGATTCTTTTTGACAAGAATAAAGGGTCCAGTCCTGGCAAAGCAAAATGCTGCAGTATTGTCAGCAGTAATGCCTTTCATTTATTTCCATGTTTTCCCTAGGTCATAATCATTTTGCAAGTGAATTTTAAATGGGAAAATACATCACTCTTTCAGACTCACAGCAATGAGTGACCCAAAGAGATATCATCATTTTAGACTTAGGTTATCTTTTCCCCTGTTGTCAAAACTCTTAGGGATATAATGTGTTTCAGAAGTAACAGTAAGAGGTTACACTGGGAAGTTGACACATAGTGCTATTTTTCTTTTACTTGTCACACTGTTTTGCAATTTGTAATTACTTCTTTGTGTCCTAAACACCCTAAGGCAGAGATCAAACCCTTTAACATCTATAACCCTGAAGCCTTGAGTAGTTGGACACACAATTTGTGTTCAATAAATGTTTGTACATTTAATGGACAAAAATATAAACTAATGATGTTATATCTCATCCTTAATGAGTTATGTGTGCATGGTTGTATTTATAATGCTAGAATTAATATTCCTATGGAGAGGGGCTTCCTTGGTGGCGCAGTGGTTGAGAGTCCACCTGCCGATTCAGGGGACACGGGTTCGTGCCCCGGTCTGGGAAGATCCCACATGCCGCGGAGCGGCTGGGCCCGTGAGCCATGGCCGCTGAGCCTGCGCGTCTGGAGCCTGTGCTCCGCAACGGGAGAGGCCACAACAGTGAGAGGCCTGTGTACCGCAAAAAAAAAAAAAAAAAAAAAAAATTCCTGTGGAGAAAAATGTAGTCAGCCAATAATTAATGAAATCTATCATGTTTATTCCATTCAATGAGAAATTACTAAATATTTTAGAACCCACTCATTCATTGCTTTGAATTTTACTAGACACCTTTTGAAATAACAAAAAAGAAAATCACCCCTATACATCCTACCCTCAAAATGGTTATAGTTAATAAGGAACTAAATGACATGATTTCTAACAGACATACTTTTTGGAGGGATTGCTACTTACTCATTGATTCTTAAAGCAAAGTTTATCTCCCTTTGTTAAGAGTGGACAATTTAAGAAAACAAATGTGTATTCCTGTAGAAAAATAAAAATTCAAAAATTACTGTTTTGTATAAACCAAGGGAAATACTAATAAAATCAACAGTATAAAAACAGAAGGGGATTAGTTCAAAGAAAGAACCAAGAAGACAAATTAAAATGGAGTCAGAGCAAAATCAAAACTCCATATGACTGACCCTTTTCTGAGGAGCTTTCTCCCAGGAGGAAGAAAGCCTCAGACCTGAGTCAACTTGATCAATGCAGGCTTCTTCCTTATGAAGAGAGGTCAGCCAACTCCATTTCATAGTTAACTGCATCAACTTGGTTGTTTGGTTTTTATTATATGATATGACATATTTACTCAAATTCAGTAGTTTTTATTTCTAATCCAGTCTGCAATTTTGCCATAGGTTTTGGCATTAAGTGGGGAGGTCTGTTAGGGATTTTGTTGCTGTAGAAAGAAGTAGTCACTAGACAAGATGTTGCAGGTTAATGAGAAATCATCTCTGATTTCTAGCTGTCTTCCCCACCTCCTCTTTTTTTAAAAAAATGCTGGTCTTAGACAGGAAGTCCACATCTGGAGCAGGGAGAAGGAAATCTCTAAACCGAAGAGAAAGCAAGCAGGTAACCTGTACTTTGGCTTGCTTTTCATTCATGGCTTTTTTTTTTTTCCTCTCTTTTTTTTTTTTTTTTTTTTTGGAAAAAAGCAAGGGCAGGAGTGAAATCAGGTTGAAAATCCCTGTGTCCGACAAAATGATTTTTCAGAAGGAAACCTGTTGATGGGGTTTACCGGACCTGCACTAGTTTTTTCATGCATTAGTTGCCTGATGATGGTGGAATTACATATCCTTCATCAGTTTCATGATATTTAAAATGAGGAGACACAATTTCAAATGATTGCTTCAGAGCTTAATGAGATTATCTGCAAAAAAATGTAGTGCAGTGTCTGGCACTGAACACATGTTAGCTAAACTTAATATCTGTAAAATGGGAATAATACCTATTTCTTATGTTTGATAGAGTGAGATGCAATAACTGTATTTGGAAGGCTGTTTTTGGCTGCCAACTCTCTTCAAATTCTACTACTACCCAGATGTCAAGATTTGTGTCTGCTTCATTTTTTTTCTGATTGTGTTGACTCTGTTCACTGCAGCCTTCTTAGTAGCTTCTACATGCTATACAATTCTAGAATTAACATCCATATGTTGCCACAACATCCAAAGGAGAGGAAACATATCTTTCCAGTGTCCTCTCTTAGTGAGAGGGAGCATTTTCCCTAGAAGCCCTTGGAAATTTCCTCATATATCACTGACTTGATTTGGGTTGCAAGCCCATTCCAGAACCAATCTTATTAATAAGGGAATATCAAGAACGGATTTGCTTGAGTTCTTGATCCAATCAATAGTTCCAGAAGTATTAGCTTTAGAGTCTTCAAGCCTAGCTTTGGCACTGGTGAGGGCCTTAACTTCTATTGAGGCACATGATCATAGTGGTGGGGAGTAGATACTCAAGGGAAAATGAGGGTTCCATCAGGAAGAGAAGGGGAAGAGTGAATATGTAATGCATAAACATCAAAACAGCATTTCAACAATATGTGAACATGCCTCATCTTTGCCAGGCAGGTAGTTGCTCAGTGTACACTTAACCAGTGAAACTCCATAGCAGATTATACAAGGCCACTTAGATTCCTAAAAGTGGTAGGCAGTACTCTATTATTTTTTTTAAATCACAATATCCACCCAAAATCATGCCTGCAGGTTCTCCCATACTGCCCTTCTTAGTAAGAAAAGTTGTCAGTCCAAGGCTTTGATTTCAGGCCTATCAAATGCAGAGCTGTTTGGAGATATCAAAATAAATAGAAGAGGGCCTCCCTGGTGGCGCAGTGGTTGAGAGTCCGCCTGCCGATGCAGGGGATACGGGTTCGTGCCCCGGTCTGGGAGGATCCCATATGCCGCGGAGCGGCTGGGCCCGTGAGCCATGGCTGCTGAGCCTGCGCATCCGGAGCCTGTGCTCCGCAACGGGAGAGGCCACAACAGTGAGAGGCCCGCATACCACAAAAAAAAAAAAAAATAAAAAAATAATAAAAAAATAAATAGAAGACACTGGAATGAACTTTCTTTGGAAACAAAATACTTGATGAAACTAGATGTACACAGGTGAAAATAACTTGAGTCTTCACAAAATAGCAAGTAAACCAGCACAAATCAATATAAGGATGTCACAAGAATGCACACCCCACCCTTGATATATGCAGTTGAAAAATAGTAGTTTCAAAGGCTGTTTGACAACCTGTTAACTTGTATGTCTGTATGTGTCCTTTTTCTTTGTAAACACTAGACTTTCTGAGAGTGTAAGCTGGAGAGCAGTTTCCTACACACAGCAGGTATGCTGAAATGTGTTTTGTGATAAATGTTCACATATGAATATAACAAGTGCATAAAATCTCTCTGTGCGTCAACGCTAGAACACTTAAGTTGTTGATTCTTTCCTGGAAAACACATTTATCCACACATTTAGTGGTTTTATTTCTACTTGACTAAGTCATCCTTCCTTCCTTTAGTGGCTAGTAAGTTATTTGTCATTTCCAAATGAAAGCTGAGTGTACTTTTTGCAGGATTTGCCTGTCTCCTACTGAGGTTCCTGTTTCATTTTATGTATGTATGTATGTATGTATTTTAATGTTTGCTCTTACTTTACCTTTCTTTCTTTATATTTTTGGCCGCACCAGGTGACATGTGGGATCTTAGTTCCCTGACCAGGGATTGAACCTGTGCCCCCTGCATTGGGAGTGCAGAGTCTTAACCACTGGACCACCAGGGAAGTCTGAGGTCCCTGTTTTAAAGAGCAGGCAAGCATTAGAGAGAGCTGGGCAATCTGGCCAGGCAAGGGTCTGGCCAGGCCAGGCCACTGCCAAGCCTGAGACATTCAGTGACACATGCTGAATATTGTGGACCTTATTTTTTTAAAATTAATTTTATAGAAGTATAGTTGCTTTACAGTGTTGTGTTAATTTCTGCTGTACAGCAAAGTGATTCAGTTATACATACTTTTTCATACTCTTTTCCAGTATGGTTTATCACAGGATATTGAATATAGTTCCCTGTGCTACACAGCAGGACCTTGCTGTGTATCCAAGTGGGACCTCCATATTGATCTTGCCCAAGAGTGTTGGTCCCTACCAACTAACCAGTGGATTCAGGATTTAACTGGTTAGTTTTGATTTGTTAATATTAGAAGTACTTCATTATAGTGTTTTTCTTTTCTTTTTAACTTACCATATGATACCAAGGAGAGGAAACTCACATTGTCTTACTGATTAGTTAATCTGACCTCTGGCTGATGCTTTTCCAATAACGCCTTTCTCCTCTTCTTTCTATTGCCTCTCTCTCCTCCTTCTTCATTTTCTCTTCTTCTTCACAACCTCTAGCCTCCTCCATTTCTCCTTCCCTTCTACCTACCCTCTTCTCTTCTTACGTTTCTTTACTCCCTTTGTACTTCCTCCCTCCATATCCTTCCCTTCTCCTCTACCTTTCTCCCTCATTAAATATTTATTGCAAGCTTATTGTAGATAGATCAATAAACATGAGTGAGACCATGATTTATAGCGTGTAATTTTAAGTGAGCTCTGACTTTGAAATATGTAGAGCTCAATATAGTAAAAAGATGTTTTCCAGCAACAGTTTCAGAATTGTTTGATTGAAAATAATTCGAATTTCTAGTCCTAAACATGTATTTCTTTCTAGCACAATAGCTAAATGGCATTATCTCTTTTAAATAAAAGCTGTCAGATTTTACAGATGTGGCCTTCGGAGTTTCCCCAATTATTCTTCAGGGACCTTTTTGTGAAAGGTAGGCTGACATTTTGAAAAGCACATAGTCCAAGTTGACATTTTTTCTCAGCTGGATGAATTTTCAAGACAACAGTAAGGCAAAAAATTACAAAGTTCTTGCAATGTCTTTCCCGTATTCATATGGGGATTCTTGCTTTCTAGTTAGCTATTTAGAAATAATTGGCATTTTTCACTGCTTCCTCTTTATAAGTGGGACATGTTTCTATAAGATTTGACATCTTATTCTTAGAAAAACATGTATGGATCTAATCAATTAGATAAAGAAAACACATAATTTTAGAAAATACATTTGAAAAAATATCTAATTTTTTTCACTGAATTTATTTTACCCCATAAGAGTTTCTCTACTAAAAATTATACAGAAAAATGTTCATGAACAAATACAGTAGGCCGTTTCCAGTAGCAACAGGTTGTCCTTTTACTCTAAGGCTTGACTGTATTGAATTTCATGGAGAACACTTCTGAAATTTCATAAAAAACAATTAAATGTTAAACAGGACACTGTTAATTATCCCATTTTAAAAAATTATCCCATTATTTTTATTTTACTATGACAAACAAAACCAAAATCTGTTTTATTATCAATCTAAAATGTGAATCAAGAAAACAGAAAACATACAAATGAACTTATTTACAAAACAGAAATAGACCCACAGACATAGAAAACAAACTTTTGCTTACCAAAGGGGAAAGCGGGGAAGGGATAAATTAGGAATTGGGGATTAACATATACACACTACTATATATAAAATAAATAACAATAAGGACCTACTGTATAGCACAGGGAACTATACTCAATATTTTATAATAACCTATAAGGGAAAGGAATGTAAAAAAGAACATACATATATATAACTGAATCACTGTGCTGTATACCTGAAACAAACACAACATTGTAAATCAACTATACTTCAATAAGAAAAAAGAAAGAAAACACAGTAGCAGAATATATACTAGTAGTGATTATATTTCTTCCTTTGAAAGGAGGCGTTAGAAAGTTACTGTCCAGGGATGCCTGAGTAGTTTTCCTGTTCTCCAACATACCTTCCCAAATCCTCTTCACACAGAAAGGTTTAGTGAGCCATAGAATGAGTTAGGTGTTCACATATGTATCCGAGGACTAAAGAAACCAAGGGCATCAATTCACCATAAGTTGCCCAGAGAAATATTGGGAGGGTCTGTGCGGTTGAGGAAACAGTTATACAAGTGGAGAAGAAGGTAGCCCATGCTGACAGTTTAGAGGTCATCCTGGACATCTCTCCCCCTTCACCTCCAGCCCGGCACCAAGTTCTCACACATCTACCTTCTAAGAGCTCCCTGTCTCCACCACCACTACCCTAGTTCAGAGGAGCATTTCAATCCATGCTCTCCTCTGCTGCCCAGGTGGTGTCTTAAATGATACCATTTGCTTGCCTAAAACCTTTCAGTGATTTTTTCCTTTACTCTTAGGACAAAGGCACAATCCTTAACCTGGTTAACAAAGGCCTGAATGTCAGTGCCCTTTTCCAGGCCTGAAAACCCTTTCCTCCCTCAGACTCCATGCTCTAGCCACACCAGTCCCCTCTCAGATCCTAGAACAGATATTGCTCTCTTCCACTTCCAGTCCTTTGCAGACCTCTCCCTTCTTCCTGAGATCCTCTCCTCAGCTGGTGAAAACTTCTCTGTCCCCTAGACTGCTAACATCTTTCTGTGATGCCTCATGTCTTCTAGCACTTACTACAGAGCACTTACTTTGGTCAACTTACATAATCATTCATAGACTCAGTTTCCAACAGGGCTAATAATGTGACACATGGTGATTGTAAAGATTAAATTAGATAATGTCTCAATAAAATTATTGCCAGGAATGTTATGCCATTACTATTATGCATTGCTATTTTATTTAGCTCTATGTTAATATTGCATTAATCAACATTCTATTTTCCCTTAAGGGCAATTTATAGCAAGCTAGCCAAACTGCATGGTTAGTATGATGCTAAAAATGCAGTCTTTTATTGGTATTTCTTTGAAGTTCTTTTGAGCCATCAGACATTAGGAATTGAACATTATTTCTGGATCTCTTTTCTTTAGTTGTCTATGCTATAAAAATTCTGGGTTATGGATTTTGTCTACTTTTTTCTAGTTGTGCTATAAAATTTTGGATTTTGTTAACATCTGGATCTCTTTTAACTGGCTTTCTTTCATCATTGGAATATCTCTGTAGTGTCTTTCTTCAGCATGTAACCACTCAGAGTCTCATGAATGTTGGCATAACAAGCATGCAATGGAGAGCCAATATTGAAAGAAAAAAATAATAATGATAAAATGACAACCTTTTCAGAATGCAATTTCCTAAAATGGATAAGAAACAAAAATCTTTAATACAAATACATTTATTTTCCAGTTGCAACTTTTGAAATTCAGGAAAATTAAAGGAAGATATGTAAAAATAGTAGTACTTTAATCAGTACATTCTGAGAATTTTCAGGGATGCTCACCTGACTAAAGTAAATCTTGTATTTTCTTGTTTCTGAGCAGTTCTACATGACTAAATAGCTTCTGTACCTAACCCATCAATCAGTCACTCTTGATTATGTTACTCAGCCTGTACCTGGACTGTGCCAGACACCGTGGAAGACATAAAAGACATATAGCTCTTGCACATAAAGAAGATATTGCCTAGTTGGGAAAATAAGATCTGCATGTGGATTAAAAAGAGAGCCAGAAAGAAGATGAAATCCAAAATTTTATAGCATAGACAACTAGATAAAAGAGAATCCCAAGGAATCTCCTTTTAACCTTTGGTAAGAAAGGTGGCTTTCCTCAGATAGCTAAAGATACTTCATTTCCTTCTGATTTCCCAGGTACTTTCTCTATACTTCCTCTCCTTAATTCTGCACTTTGGACCACTTATCATCCTTTATTATCCCTGATCCCCTAGTCTCCCTGGTTTCCTTCCGTATCATCCCTGATCTCCTTCTTTTGCATGATTCCAGTGTCACAGTAGCCTGTATCAGGACATGCCTAGTGATTATGGCGTGAGGCAGCGAAGAGAGGGTAGGATGGAAAAGCTCTCTCTCAATACGATTTTTCTTTTTTTTTTTTTTTTTTTGCGGTACGCAGGCCCCTCACTGCTGTGGCCTCTCCCGTTGCGGAGCACAGGCTCCGGACGTGCAGGCTCAGCGGCCATGGCTCAACGGGCCCAGCCGCTCCGCGGCATGTGGGATCTTCCCGGACCGGGGCACGAACCCGTGTCCCCTCCATCGGCAGGCGGACTCTCAACCATTGCGCCACCAGGGAAGCCCCAATACGATTTTTCTTAATCCATACCTCAACCCATTGTTCAATATGGATCTGAACTAGGAGTCAGCAAACTTTTTCTGTGAAGCTCCAGAGGGTAGATATTTTTGGTTTTGTGGACCATATGATGTCTCTCATAACTACTCAACTTTGCTATTAAACAAAGAAACAACCATAGATGATACATGGACATATGGGTGTGGCTGCAATCCAGTCAAACTTTATTTCTTCTTTTTAAAAAAATTTTATTGAAGGTTAGTTAATTTACAGTGTTTTGTTAATTTCTGCTTTCCAGCAAAGTGATTCAGTTATATGTATATATATACTTTTTCATATTTTTTCCATTATAGTTTATTACAAGATATTGAATATAGTTCCCTGTGCTATATAGTAGGACCTTTTTGTTTATTTACAAACAGGCAGCAGTCCAAATCTGATTCATAGTTTATTCTACACCATCCCTTTTCTACCTCAATGCTAGTGGCCAAAGAAGGAGGAGAGAAAGCCAGAAGAACATTTGATACATTTTATTCCACCATCTTTCCTTCCCTGCTCAGCTTATCCAGCCTAGCATCAGCTCCACTCGAGCTAGGATGTGGATGGGGAGAGAGAAGGGAGGTGATGGAAGGGGGAGGATAAACCCTGCCTGTCTTTTTCTCCACACCCTGATTCCACACCCAAGCCCTTCTGTCATACCCCACGTCTTGTGCCAAATTCTTCCTGACCCTTCAGCCCAGTATTAACTCCTCATCATGCCTCCCACAAACGCTTCCATCCCCTCATCCCCCCGGGCCCCCTCTCCTGTGACCTCTGCCCCAGCAGGTCAGTGCCAGTGACTGACCCAGCAGTACATCTGCCAAGGACATGTACCCCTGGCCTTCCAAAGACATGTACTTCTGAGTGTGTTTTTCCCATATAGATTATGTTATAGAAGACAGTTGAATATGCTTAGAATTGGGTTAACTAGATCTCTATAATGTATCCCAGGAAATTTTTCTTTATATAGGCAAATACAGTAGTTTTTTGGAGATTCAAATTGAGTTAATCATAACATTTGAACCTTTAGAATACAACCATTCATAAATTAGAAACTACCTCTTCATCCTATTTAAGCCAAGAACTGCTTAGTGTTGGGGTTTTTTGAGTGCTCACAGATAAGGTAACCAGAGAACTGGCTGTGAGCCATAGATGGCCAAGGGGGGAGTGCTCTCCATAGGTTCTGGAAGCAGTCTCTGATCTTCATCCTTCTGCTGTTTCCGTAAAGTGTTCATAGAACAACACAGAACAGATTAGCAGCTGATACATCAATTCTTGCTTGTTTTCTTTCTCTCCTCTTGGAAGGAGTTTTATTTTAACCTTTCTTTTATCCTCCCCTCTTGGAAAGAGTTTTCTCTCATCCACATTGAATTTTCCTGCCAAAGGGAGTAACCCATCCTCACAACCTCTAAATAAATTGGCAACATTTGGTGATAATATTAGTTTTGGAAGAGAAATAATGCTTGACATGTATTACACTAGTTGGACAGATTAGAACCAGATTAAGGACAGTGGGGGTAGTAAAGTGATTCTGAGTAGTTATTGCCCTTCAGTGCACTTTGTGTAAATAGGCCAAATGCTGCTTTTGAAGATAACAAAAGCCTAAGAAAGGCCAGAATATTGATTTTAGGTGATTTTACCTTCACAGAGAATGGTGATTAGGATTCAACTGTAACACCTTCAGAGGAAACTTTCTTGGGGTTTTTTGTTTTTTTTTTTTTTTAAAGAAGATGTTGGGGGTAGGAGTTAATTAATTAATTAATTATATTTTGCTGTGTTGCATCTTCATTTCTGTGCAAGGGCTTTCTCTAGTTGTGGCAAGCGGAGGCCGCTCTTCATCGCGTTGCACGGGCCTCTCACTATCGCTGCCTCTTGTTGCGGAGCACAGGCTCCAGAGGCGCAGGCTCAGTAGTTGTGGCTCACGGGCCTAGTTGCTCCATGGCATGTGAGATCTTCCCAGACCAGGGCTCGAACCCGTGTCCCCTGCTTTAGCAGGCAGATTCTCAACCACTGCGCCACCAGGGAAGCCCTCTTGGGTTTTAAGTGAAGAATATTGCCCTGTCAAGCTTGAAATGAAGTGTTTTTTGGTTTGTTTGTTTGTTTTCTTTTTTTTAACATCTTTATTGGAGTATAATTGCTTTACAATGATGTGTTAGTTTCTGCTTTATAACAAAGTGAATCAGTTATACATATACATATGTTCCCATATTGTTTTTCTTTTCTTTTTAACTTTTTAGTAGTTTGTTTCTTTCTGCTGCTTTATTTTTATTTATATATTTTCTTGATCTACTTGGGACTTCATTCTGGTGGTAAGGTATTCCACTAGTGAACTGTTAATGAGTATTATTTAATAGCCTTAATTTTCAAAGAACACAGATTCTTACTAATTAGAGGAGTATAAAAAAAGTATAAAGTATTAAGGTTTGTTGGTCATTAAAAGTTAAGTGTTGCTTTCTTGAGACAGTAAAAGAAAGTTCTCAATTATCAATACTAATGTGTCAGGGGAGCAGTTAATCACGAGGATTAGATCATCCAAAATATTCAAGATGACTTTCAATATTTGGGGACTATTAATAGTTTAATATTTATGTCTGATGTTAAGAAAACTAACTGCCTGCCAAGTCTGAAGTATAAAGAGCTGAAGCAGGAAAAGCTAGTAAGTGATCTGCCTCCTTCCCACCCTCTACTTTTATAATCTGTGGAAGCTCTTCTGGAACTGGATGATAGCCTCTGTCTGACTCCACTTCAACCCACAAAAGTTTTGTTTTCAACTTTCAACTCTTGGTTCAACCTGCTATGGCCAGTGGGGCAGGGTTTTGCCGTATTCAGTTGCCAGCCAAGGATCTACCCTGTGCATCGGAAAATTCTTTACAAAGATGGTGTTAGAGAGCCCACACCTCCTTCCCTTCCATGTCCACCTCCAGAATGGGTTGCATATCAAACCAAAATCAAGACATGTAAAACTATCAGCAGATCAATTACAGTTGCGAGATGGCAGCTCTCATCATGGTCTTGTTCTCTGTGCTGGGAACCTGAAATGCAGCAATGAGACCACAGAACAGGTAATTAAGTTATGAAACTGTGTTTTTGGACAGAAGTCCACACAATTGTATCTGTCAACCTTGAGTAACAGACCAACTTTTTTTGAATTGTTTATTACAACATTACATACACTAAAGTTCTCCATTATTTTTTTTAATGTCTTTTAAAATAACCATTTAAATGTCTCATCTTCAAGGATAAAATTAAGCAACTTTGAGGTCACACCCAATCTTCCTCCAATGTAATCCTGTGATGTATTGATATTTACTTTCCATTTAATATAATTTTGACTTACAAAAAGGTTGCAAAGTAACACATGGATTTTTTTGTCTGCCAACTTTCCCTGCTGTTAACATCTTACATGATAACAGTAGTAATATAGTTATCTAAAACAGGAAAGTAGTATAGATGTAATACTATTAGAAATCTTCAGACCTTACTCATATTTTACCACTTATCCCATGACTTTCTTTTTTTTGGTTTGTTTTTGTTTTTCTGGTTTAAGAGTCAATCCCGGATTCCACATTGCATTTCGTTTTCATGCATCTTTCATTTCCCACCATCTGATAGTTCGCCAGTCTTTTTGGTGACACTGACAATTGTGAAGATCATCATTTATTTTTACAGTGTGTTTCCCAGATTGGGTTTGTCTGATTTTTTTTCTCATGCCTAGATTGAGGTTATACGTTTTTGGCAAGAATAGCATGAAAGTTACATGATATCAGCATGTCTTATTATAGATTCATTTTGAGCAGTTTGCTAATATAATATCTGGCAAGTTTCTCCACTGTAAAGTAGCTATTTTTCTCTGTGATAGTGTTTTTGTGGAAAGTTACTTTGAGGCTATACAAATATCCTGTTTGTCATCATTCTTTTGCCTGTGGATTTTAGCAGCCATCAATGATTCTTATCAGCAAAAATTATAAATGTAATATTTGTCAAGTGGTGATTTTCCATCATTCTAACTATATTTATTCATTTGAATACCACTGGCAGGAAAATTGTCTCTTCTTCCCCATCAATTTAATTATTCAATTGTTTATAACAGTATGGACTCAGGGATAGTTATTTTAGTCAGTGAGTTATAATCCATTACTATCATTATTTTGTTGTTCAAATTGTTCCAAATTTGGCCATTGGGAGCTCATTCAAGTTGGCTCCGCATATTAACATTTTTCTAAAGAGGAAGAAAAATATGGACACCATTCTGCTTATTTAATGCTATGTAACAAACCCAAAACTCAGTGGCTCAAAGTGACATTATATTATTGTTTTTTGTGCTTCTGGGGATAGACTGAGTTAGGTGTTTTTCACTTGGAACCCCTCATATAGCTGCAGTCAAACAGCTGCTAAGACTGCTGAAGACCTCTGTCCTTACATGTTTAAAGCCTGGCCAAGAATTTGGAAAACATGGGGGCTCATCAGGTACTTCTTTCTCCATGTCGTTCCTTCACATGGCTAGTTAGGCTTCCTCATATTATGGCAGTCTCAAAATAGGTGGACATCTTACATGGTAGGTAGTTTCTGCCAGGGCAAATGTCCCAAGGGATTCAAGTGGAAGCTACAAGGCTCTGGAAAACCTAGCCTCAGAAGTCATACATCATTACTTCTGCTGTATTCTGTTGATGAGAGCAGTTAGAGGCCAGTGGATTCAAGTATGGGAAGTTGGGGGCCTGGCCTCCTCCTCTCAATGGGGGAATGGCCTGCACAAAATGGAGAGAAGAAATTGTTGATGACATCTTAGAGACTAACCACTATACATACCTAGTTTTGATTTAAATTAGTTTAATTTTAGCATCATTTTTATGTTTAAATACATAAAACTAAGAAATATTCTTTATGCTTACAGGGCTTATGAATTGTAAAGTAACACAAGTTAAATGCAAGAAAAAATTCCCATGTATTTTTGATTAACAATATTAATTTAACATGATAGTTGATGTAATTTAACATGACAGTTGATGTTGCCTCACTGAAACCAAACTTCTGCTTAGGATGTGATCCTGAGTGCTGCAGAGAAGGAGGTTTTAAATCTGACACACAAAAACCTCATCGTTTAGTTAATTACAAAGCCTCTAGGTATACTGCACATCATGAAATCATTTACTGATGGAGGCAGATGGATGGGGTCGAGGACAGAAAACATAGTAAAGCTCATGTCTGTGGATGCGAATTATTCTTTAGAGATTTTATTAAGGTCCCTTAGCATCAGGAATTTATTCTTTTTGTGATTCTGTAACTGACTAGTTGTATGTAGTCACAGGTAGCATATATAATAAATACAGGTCTCCACTGTCAAGGAACTTACAAACTATTTCTCTGTAACATAAGGAAGTACCAGCCTGAACTTTCTCTTAAAATCTGACAAAGGACAAACTTTTTTTTTTTTTGAATAAAAATTTTTTAAGACAAATTAAGGACTGACCTCTGGTCCTTGTCCTCCAAGAAAGGTGTCATCAGTCAGAGTCCTGTGCCATTAACAATGCAGTCCTTCTGCTCAAACAAATAAGCACAACTGTTCCTGTCAGATGGCAGGCGTCCAGTGCATCCAGAAATCACTGGAGCAGGTGTGATTGTGGTAGATGCAAAAATAACTAGAGAAGAGCAAATGAGCACAAATTCCTTAATGCTCTAGTGAGTGCTGGGAAAGAAGGAAAAATAAAAATAGCCAGAGAAAGTCTTTCTTGCCGTACTTGTGAATATGCGAAGGGATAAAGCAGAGGGAAAGCACAGGGCTGTGAAGGGAGGGATTGGGAACTGGGGTTATTAAAGTGGATGCCCTCATTTCTAAATTGAATTATAAAAAGAAAGAAAGACTCTCCACTTGTGGTTTGAGGTTTGGGGGAAATTTATTAGGCAGTTATTGTTAATAAATTGATCTCTCAGTGAGAGGAATAAAGGCAAGTGCTTTGAGCCAAGTGATTATTGTGATGCGACTCTAGCAGAAGGGGCCACCATGTGGAGGAAGCAGCATGTAATGTTTTCTAGGCACAGGCCGCTCTGAAAATATGGAAAGATGTGCCTCAGAAAGAAGAGAAATAGTTTAGGAAAATAATGGGGCTTTTTTCTATATCAGATAGACCTGAGACTATCCCAGTTTCTTTACTTACCAACCAGGTGATATTTGGCAAGTCGCTGAATCTTCTGATACCCTAGTTTTCTTTTCTCTAGGGTGGTGATTTAGTGATTATGTCATAGGATTCTTTTGACATGGAACATGCAAAATGTTTAGCCTCTCTGTCCCTAGATACCAAATGCCACCTCGTTATTGTGACAGCCACAATGCTCCTCAGTTTTAAATTCTACCTAAAGGAGCACTGTTAACCCCCAGTTGAAAACCTCTGGACTAGACTAGATATTTATTTCTTTCATAAGAAGGGATATATTTCCAGATATTAGGCTGAGCACATACTATAGTGCACAACTCCCACACTTAGTCCTTAGAAATGATAGAAAAAGTAATTTAACTAATGCATAACTTCTTTCTCTTGCAATACATTGACTCCTTGGTGGACCAGAAATTGCTAAAATGGAAGATTCGATAGATGATGAAAGCAATGGTCTCAGATACACATGTTCAGCTTTGAGGTGCCTAATAAATAGTGGTCCTCTTTGCTCCTTGAGTTCTGAATCAATTGACAAAAAAGTCAATGGGCTAAGACTCGAAATTAAATATTTCACTTGTTAAACTGATATTGGAGGATGTGGCTTAGGGACAAATGAGTTTCTGAATATGAGAATGAAACAGACTAACCAGCCAGTTGTGGCAACACCGGACTGGGGCAGACCTTCCTACATTGAAAAATGTGGTTGATGCCTTCATAGCATCCATAGTATGGCTGAGCAGAGAGGACCCCATGATTTCCACAGGCAGAGCCATTTTGGGGTGAGAAGAAAAAGGAAGGCACTGGGTTTGGTTTGCCCACATTATTCTGAATACCTCAGTCAATTTCCTCCCCTCTAGGAGAGGGATATTGAAAAGTGTGGGACAGACCAGGAGTGTTAGAGCTAGCGAAGCTTCCTTCATGTGGAGGAAAGATCACAAGTTGGGAAGAATCATTTTTCTCTAATGATTACATAAGAATTAACTGTTTCAAAGGCAAGAGGGCACCATGCCTGGAATGAGTGGATATAAAGAGCATGGGGGTGGTCCAAGGGCAAATGAAAGAATGGGTAGTTATATCATTAACAGAAGAGAAACGGCTGGACCCTTGCATATCTCCCTACTCCAGCCTGGGTCGAACAGCAGTGGTGGGGAGACTTGTTATAAGATGGAGCCTGATACATGGTGGCTTATATGGGAAAGACAAGTTGGTGATATCCAAGTGGAATAGGGAGTATCCCATGCAGAGACTGACCCCAGGGTCTTCTTTGACTACATATTCAGCCCCCTACTCCCTCCTTCTGAAAACAAATGTGAATACAAACCAAAGAAGCCATTTCTTGCCTTTCCTAACCTCCACCCTCAGATAGGCTGTATGTACTGATACATCCAGTTGTCTTATAGAAAACTATAAACTAATCCAAATAGCTATTAGTCTTCAAACATTTAAGGAAAGACACCATCACCAAAGCAAGGAAGAAAACTGAATGAATGGAAGAATCTCCTACAAAAAAAAAGTTGATTGAGGAAGCACATGTAGAATAAAGCAGATTGTGATTATTGGTTTTTTTGGTTCAGCATTCTGGCTACACAAAGATAATGGAACAATATCTTAGAGAACTAAGGGAAAACAACTTGCCACCTAGAATATCACGCCAAGCCCCACTGTTCTATTCATGTGAGAAGAGAAAATAAAACTTTTAAAAAATTAGACTTTTTAGACACAGACCTCTCTGAGGAAAAGTAAAGATGGGTCTCAGAAATAAGAAAAATAATTTAGGAAAATAATGAAATATAAGAATCAATGCTACTTAGATACTTAAGGATATGTGTAATCAAGATTAGAGATAAAAATTTAAAGGGGGGAAAGAGAGAGAGAGAATATGAATAAATGAATGAATGAATGAATGAATATGGGGTCCAAGAAGTAGTGACGGTGACCAAGAAGATCAGTTAAACAAAGACAAGGGAATGCAGCAGTGAATCAGGCCTAGAGAGCAGTTAACCTAGATTCGAGCAGGAGGAAGATGGGGACATGCATATATCATGGACTTGATAGCCTGTGAGATTAGGAACTAAATCTGGGATGTAAGCAATTCAGCTGATGCAAAATAAATAAATAAATGATAAAAGGAAAAAGTAAGAAACAGTATAAGAAACCTAAAAAAGATATATTCTTTTTTTTTTTTAATTTAGTGAACACCTGTGCCCCACCCCCCTTTGATGAAGTGTCTGGGATGCTTAGTGTGGTGGGGAGAATGGGGCAGAGAACTTACCCCTTTGTTTCTGTGTAAGGCTGAGGTCCAGTTAGCTGCTTCTCGGCCTCGTGTACCTTCCATTACCCTTTACCTTTGTTTTGAGGGCCTCTTTTTTTACTGTGGTAAAAAAACACATAACATAAAATTTGCACCTTAACCATTTTTAAGTGCACAGTATAGAAGCATTAACTATATGTATATTGTCGTACGGCTGATCTCTAGAACTTTTTTTTCCTGCCAATCTGAAACGTTATACCATTCAAAATTCAAAAACAACTCCTCCCATCCGCTCCCGTCAGCCCCTGGCAACCACCATTCTACTTTCTGTTCCCATATTTGACTACTTTAGAAATCTCACTGAAGTGGAATCACGTAACGTTTGTCTTTTTGTGACGGACTTATTTCTCTTAGCATAATGTCCTCAAAGTTCATTCATGTTACAGCATGTGACAGGATTTCCTTCTTTTTTTAAGGCTGAATAATATTGTGTGTACATACCACATTTTCTTTATTCATCTGCCAGTGAACATTTAGGTTGTTTCTACAGCGTGGCTATTGTGAATAATTCTACAGTGAAAGTAGGTATGAAAAAATCTCTTCAAGATCCTACTTTCAATTCTTTTGGATATATATTTTCAATTCTTTGGGATTGCTAGATCATATGGTAATTCTATTTTTAACTTTCTGAGGAATCGTCTTACTGTTTTCCACAGTGGCTATACCATTTTACATCCCTACCAAGAGTACACAAGGGTTCTGGTTTCTCTACAACCTCACCAACCTTGTTTTCACTTTGTTTTGTTTTTCTGATAGTGGCCATCCTAATGGGTGTGAGGCGAATCTCATTGTGGTTTTTTATGTACATTTCCCTGATCACTAGTGATGTTGAACATCTTTTGATATTCTTGTTGGCCATTTTTACATCTTCTTTAGAGAAATGGTTCTTCAAGTCCTTTGCCCATTTTTAATCAAGTGATTTGTTCTTTTTGTTGTTGAGTTGTAGGAGATTCATTTAAAAGAAAAAAAAGTGGCATTACTTGGAGAATCTAGACCACAGTTTCACAGTAGCTGCACTTAAACTGGACCATTAATCATTTTGTTTGTGTTAATTCAGCATTGTGGAAAAGTCTAGATGGAGGCATTTGATCCATCTTAAAGGCTGTCATGTGAAGAAAGATACTGTGAAAAAAACAAGTGCAACATTTCATGGATATCCAATTGCTGTATCCAGTTGCTGTAGACGATCTGGTTTCAGGTTATACAAAGTGGTGTCAAAAGCCAAGCATGATTTAGAAACTAAAAAGCAGTTGTTTGCCACTGAATGCCTAGTGACAGTATCCATAACTGCAAGGCCAGATGTTCAGACTCATGCTTTTTCTTGACATTTTCTCTAGTTTTTGATTTCCTGAGTGCTATTAATCATATGCCCTCGATACACCATGTTCAATCTGTTTTGTTAGCCTTTTATCATTTTAAACAGTTACAGATTATGTCTCCATGGAGTATGCTAGAAATCCCCTTATATTGCACCAGCCTATGCTTTATGAGATAAACAAATGAGTAATTCAAGCTTTGCAGCGAGTACGTTTGTTACATAAGAACCCAGTCATAATTTCTGAGTTGTCTGCCAATGCACATTAAATCAAAGTGTCTATCTGAAACAATGATCGTATTTCATGAGCTGGGTAGAATAGTTTGTTATCCTATCTCTAAGAACGCCTTTTTTTTCTTTTTTTTTCCTTTTTACCTTTCCAGTTTTATTTAGGGAGTGGTGGAGCACAAAAGTTTAACTTAAGGTCAAAGTCAAGGCACTGGAATCTAAATGCTGTGTTTTTCATTCCTTTTGTCTTGAAAGTTTAGAAATTTGTGCATGTAAATAGAATATCCCTGGCTACAAAATATTGTTCTTTACTTTTCTTGAGGTTTTAAAAAGTGATAATAAATCTAAAAGTTTTGAAAAATCAATAACAGTATAAAATAATTATGAAATAATAGTTTTCTGGCCATCTAAAATGGTGATTTCCTGAATATGAATATGTTTGCCTGTGTGTTTTTGTAACTATATTGCGTGTGTGTAACTATTTCCACAGTCTATTATACATTTAGATAAGGCTGGTGATACATTTTGTCCTGTGGCAAAGCCCTCTATTTGACTCTATGATCAAAATGGAAAATGGCTTCAGAAGTAGCCATTCAAGTCTATTGCTTTGGGAAATCATGTATGAACAATCATGGGAATCTTCAAATCAAACTAACTTATGTTTCCTATGGAGACATTATTTTGTGACTTTTTCTAACAGCGTTTTTACCCATTTATCAATTCTTTATGGAACAAAATAACCATGAAAAGGAATATTATTAATTTGTGATGCTGATTGCATTCCATTTCAGCTGATTAAAGCCAGCTGGGACACAGTACCCCAATGCTGTTTGTAAGAATCATGTCTGGCGTGTGCAGAGTTCATGAAAATCCTTAGCAGTTTGTTAAGTAATGTGCCAGGTGATAACAGTAGATTTGTAATATTTTAGAGAGGTCTATCTTTAATTCATGAATCTTTCAATTGCCTTAGAAACTTATGCCATGGGGGCAACATTGTCTGACCCACTTATAGTTATTGCAAACTCTGTTTCCAGTTACAGTTTCAAAGTAGGCTATTGCCATTGCCTGCTGTGTTCAACATTTTATTGAGACCATTTTTCTTTGACTCTTGAATACACAGGTAGTTACTTGTGATAGTTATTTCAAATTTCTATTCTCTCATTTTAAAAATGAGCCCATGCTTTTTCAAAATCTTGCTCACTGATCAGCCAACAAGAATTAAAATATGCTAAAGGTATAACATCAAAAAACCCACCAGAGATTAGGAGGGAGAAATGTCTTTTCAAAAGTATCTATCTTCTCTGCTAACTCTGAGATAAATCATAAGGTGTGGCAATTGTTAATCAATTTTACTAGACTAAGTTTCTCATGCTTGTACTATGGCACACACAGTTAGAGGCTGGAAAGAGTGATATTGCTATCAAATGTCACTAAAAAGGTCCCTTAAATATTAGGTGTTTCTTATTAATTATTTACAAAAAGAAGTACTATTTGATAGCCTGCTATGTACCAAGGTACCAGGGATAGAATGGAGAACAGGACACATGCAATGTTACCCTTCTGGGTCTTTTAATGATGTGATTACGTATTAAACAAATATATATGTATATTTTTTCCTTTTTTTAATTAATTAATTTATTTTTTAACATCTTTATTGGAGTATAATTGCTTTTATGGTGTTAGTTTCTGCTGTATAACAAAGTAAATCAGCTATACATATACATATATCCCCATATCCCCTCCCTCTTGCATCTCCCTCCCACCCTCACTATCCCACCCCTCTAGGTGGTCACAAAGCACCGAGCTGATCTCCCTCTAACAAATATATTTTTAGCAATTATTATTCTGTGTTGTAAATGAAACATTCAGAGTAAAATGAGTGAGTTTAATAATGTTGAGCCTGGATAAAGGGAACTTGGCTGGTCGAGGAGACAGGATATTTCCAACAAAGGGAATGTTATGTGTTAATTTGTATGTAAGGACGTTGTTCAGTTCATTTGGAATAATTGAAATAGAACTATGGTGACTATAGATGGAAATAGAGTTAGAGTGTTTGAAGTAAAGCTACATCAGTGGGAAGGGAAGGAGGATCATACAGAAGCACGTAAGCCACAGTAATGTACTTAGGCTTTGTGATGAAAGCAATGAAACCAATGTAGAGCATTGGGCTCGAGTGGCATGATTAGATTTCTGTTTTAAAAAGACTACTCTGGCAGCAATGTGGAGAATGAGTTGGGAGGAAGGAAGGCTAGAGGGAGAGAGGCCAGGTAAGAAGCTACTTTCATAATCCAGTAAAGACAGGAGAGTGGCTTTGATAATCAAGATGCCAGGGAGATGGAGAGAAAAGGATGTGCTGAAGAGATTTAAAAGGTAGAATACCCGGGCTTCCCTGGTGGCGCAGTGGTTGAGAGTCCACCTATCGATGCAGGGGACACGGGTTTGTGCCCCGGTCCAGGAAGATCCCACATGCCGCAGAGCGGCTGGGCCCGTGAGCCATGGCCGCTGAGCCTGCGCGTCCGGAGCCTGTGCTCCACAACGGGAGAGGCCACAACAGTGAGAGGCCTGCGTACCGCACACACAAAAAAGTAGAATACCCAAGATTAATTGAATAGGGGAGTAAAAAGGAGAGAAGTATTCAGGACAACACTCAGGTTTCCAGCTTGAGCAAGGACAGCATTGATGGTGATGGCCACTAGTAAGTTAACCTTTAGAGTGGAGCAAGATGCAGAGAAGATCATTAATAGAACTATGAACATGTTGTGTTTGCATAGCCTGAAAAAATACCGCAGAGGAGATGCCTGGTAGATAGCTAGGGCTAAATGGAAAGGTCTGAGCTGCAGATTCAAACCTGGTAGTCAGTGGTGTCACTATTGGTAATTGAATCCTTGGGATTGGATGCGATCTGCTAGTCTAAAAGAGAGAGAGAGAGAGAGAGAGAGAAAGAGAGAGAGAGAGAGTATATTAAGTGAGAAGAGATGAAAGCTCAAGACCAAGCCCTGAGGAACTCCAGCATTTAAAGGGCAAGTGACAGAACATCGTATGAGTTTAGGTGCCACTTAATAACTTAACTAGAAAGGTATGCTTAACATTGAACATCAAAGTCATATATTTGGTATTTTTTTGTTTTTTTTCCTTTTCTGTATTGAAGTATAGTTGATTTACAATATTGTGTTAGTTTCAGGTGTACAGCACAGTGATTCAGTTACGTATATTTTTCAGATTATTTTCCCTTATATAGGTTATTACACAATATTGAGTAGAGTTCCTTGTGCTATACAGTAGGTCCTTGTTGCTTATCTAGTTTATATATAGTAATGTATATATGTTAATACCAAACTCTTACTTTATCCGCCCCTTTCCCCTTTGGTAACCATAAGTTTGTTTTCGTGATATATATATTTTAACCGCCATCCAGTGAAGTACTGTATTTTCAGCAGGACACATACAATATTTCTGAGACTTCAGGCAAGTCATGGCCTCTAAAGCTTCAGTTTATTTGTTGGTAAAATTAAAGGCTACCCAACTGTGCTTAAGCAGAGTAGATTATCACTTTAGCAGACATTTTTACTAGGGATGATTTCCAGCTAAATAGAAAACAGTTCTGATAGAATGAGGCATCAGATGAGTGAGTCTTGATAGAGGTTAGGAAATAGACAAAATGTAGAAGATTAACAGCATGGGACTCTAGGTGACTTGCAGCATAAGGACACTGAACACAAGGGAGGTAGAGGGAAGACCCAGATGTAGCTAAGACAACTAGGAGATGGGAAAGCATGGAGATAAATGTTGCCAACTGCAAGTTTATTTGAAGGATGGCCCTTTAATAATACTGATAGTTTTCTTTTAATCCTCCCTAAAAACCACAAAGCACCAAAGAGTTGCATTATTTATTCTATCTTCAAAGCAGCACTTTACCTAAAAAGGGAAAGGAAAAGAGAGGGGGAAAAAAGCCTTTTATATAATTATAAGGGAAAGGTGCATTCTGAATGCTAGTCAGGACAAAACAGAGCCCCTGCTCTCTTTTCTCATCTGCCTGCCTGATCCAAATGAAGTTAATGGACAGATGAATCATATGAGATGAACCATAGTTGCTTCTGAAAGTCTACATGTTTGAATGTGTCTCTTTTTAAAGAGGGACAAAAACTTGTTTCCCTTCCCACTCAAAAACAGTTTGGTTTTGTTGGGACTTCAGGAACCTGAGCTGGCTCATGTGTTGACTAACTTAAAATCCTCTCAGGCTTAGAGACTCTTTTAACCAGTCTTGTTTTTAAAGTCATTGTCTCATGGTTTATGGGGTTTACGTAGAGTGGGATTGACAGGATTCAAAATTCCTGCCATGACTGCAGGCCTCGTTTGAGGCAAATGTCCACCAGTGGGTCCTGACATGTAAACTGCTGAGTATGTGTCACGTGTCTCTGACCCTCTGCCCACAACTCATGGAAGCAGATCTCGGCATCCTAGTTGAAGCCAACTAAAGCAGTGCTTCTCAAACTAGACTAAAGGTTAAGCTCTTTGTGGCAATGCCTTAAAATGTTCAGAGCAATAAAAAGTGTTCAAGGCAAAAATAAGGTCTTGTCTTTAAAAGAGATTCCTTAAACAATTCAATAGAGTTAAACAGGTTTTTTTTTATACTGTAACATTTTAGAGCCCTCAATATATAAGTCTGTATTGTGAGTTTCCAACAGGTAGATTTGGTGTGAATTTTCTCTAGCTCTTTTGAAGGCAGAATAAACTCTGATTAACATCTCCTAGAATCATTGTCCCCTGCAATATAATAGAAATGTTGAGTTATCCATAAAAAGGACTAGGTACCTATTAATTGGCCTAGGTCTGGAATTCTGTTCAATTTAGATGTTCTGTGTTAGTCAGTGACTAATGTCAGACTCTCATTTTTGGAAAGACAGAGATGCAGAGTTGGAAGGAAGTCAGGAGTATCTGGAGATGCCGATAGTTAGAAGAATGGTCAGAAAAAACTGAGTGATAACGGTGGAATGCTAACTTAGGGAGACACAAACAACCTCATCTGAGAGTTTAGCAGTTTGTCAGTTACCAGAGTTACTGTTAGATGGTTCCTGTTGCTGTTGGCATCTGGTTGGTGGTGAAGCTTTGTCCTAATTCTCCACAAGGCCAAGTGTTTGGCTATGAACAGTGAGTGGTCTATGCATCCCGGCTTCCCTGTGTATCCTTCACTGCCCTAACCAACCAGGCTCCTTTTCCTAGAAAGCTGGAGTGTGTCCAGAGCAGGAGGTGACTCTGTATTGTATCCTGGACAAGGGCCTGGATTTCCCCCAAAGAATCACAGGAGTGACGAGTCTATTCTTCCAGACTTCCTAGAGCCCATTGTAGATGAGGTAGTTTGTCTTCAGGCCTGGCACTCTTTACCAGCGAGAATCCATCTGGATTCGTCCTCTTCATTTTTCTAGATAAAGGCTTGTAAGTAAATACATATGAATACATATACATATATCCATTCACAACTATAATATAAAATAAAAATTTTTTAAAAGAATCATGTGAAACTAAAAATATGAAAAAAATACATATGAATAGAAAGGATCTTATGTACTTACTTCTGCCAAATGAAATAGAGGCTTCAGCCACATAGAAGCCTTCCTTCAAACTTTTCAGAATCCTTATTTTACATACTGAAGGAGATTCCACATATGGTTGCAAAAGAGGTAGAGTATATTTTGGAAGAATTAGTAGGCTGTAGCTACAAGAAATAAAATACAACACATTTAAATCAATTTCTGTGTCACTTTTTATTAGAGAAGGGCAATCTTCCAGCCATATGGTCTGCTTTTCCAGCCCCCCAACTGGGTCTGATGTCTGATCTTTCTTCTCTGTCTCAGACTAATTGTGTTTGTAACTACATGGCTGGTCCTAAAGGCAAAGCTAGTATTTCTTTCCCTTCCGCTTCCAGACAACTATGTGCATCTCTCCACTGAAATATTTCGTTACGTTGTTATTATAGTTATTTGTTTATATATTTATCTTTCCCATGAGATGATGAGCTTCTTAAGGGCTGGTGTAGTGTCTTACTTGGCTTTGCCATTCCCACAGCTTCATAGATCTTGGATGTTGAATGCATGAATATAATTAATACAGTCAGAAAAGAACTCCTTACTCTGGATATCTTAATTCTGATAACTGTGTAATGCATGGCACGTTACCTTTGAAAAGTCTCTCTTTTAAGAGGAAAAGGAAATTGATTAAATACCCTATAGGTAGACTGTTGGGAAGAACGAATAACTTATAATCATATTCATAGTTTGACCAAATGGATGGATTTTTCTTTAATACTTATATATTCAAATCCTCTGCTCAGCAATATAAAAATCACGTATTGTTACATTTAGATTCTTTCTGTTATAGATTTTACTATAATTAATTAGTTTTATACTTTTCTCCTTTTAAATAACATAGGGTACATCTGGCAGATAGGAAATAGCCTCAAGTTAACAGTTTTGCATCAGGTTTTATCATTGCTTGTGACTGAGTTGTTTGGCAGTTGCCTTTATGGTTATATATTCTATTATGAAATCTATGGTAATCTTGCATATTTTTGGTAGCTGTGAAATTTAGAATCAAGGTGGGACTGTTTTTGTTCAAAAAGCAGCTCATAAACTCAGTCCTATTTTGATTGATGTTTGAATTTCAGGTCCCTCTGGGTATCTGAGCAGTCATTTTTTCTGTGTCTTGATCATCTAATCAAAAGGGAATATTCTAAATGCATTTTCATTTTGCCTGAAATTAACAGTGAGGCTTCAAGCAGATGTTATGAGAGACTGGAAATAACTGTTAAATAAAAAGAATAAAAAGGGACTACTGCAGTCTAGCAAGGAAATGGCAAAGTAAACGACCAAAAAAAAATTTAGTAAGCACTCACTGTAAGTATCTTTAATAGATTTATTTGGAATGATTCGAGTTTTTGATGGTTTGTGGAAGGAGTAATCATGAATGAATTTCAGACCTCAAATATTTATGTTTTTTTAAGAAGAGCCACAAATTTTAAAGCTTTTTAAGTGCCTCATGTTCTTAGGGTAGGTTTTATTTTTGCTGGAGCCAAAGCAATAAAAATAAACCAGTTGCCATCAGCTCTAACATTGAAACGTGGATGGTCATTTAAATACTGCAAGACCCAAAGATCAGAATGGTCCATGAAAGTTGTGTTACAAAAAAAGTAATATTGTATGATTGATATTTATTTTACATGAACTGAATGACACATTTATAAGCAGGAAGATTTACATAAGAATAAAGGATTTCTTTTGTAAGGATATATTTTAACACCAATATATTCTTCTAAAAGTAAAATCTTCTCAAGACAAGATGAAAAGTGTAAGAAATATCAGTTCACTATCAAGAAAAATAAATATATGTTTGCTCAGACACAGGTATCTGGGAAGGGAGTTAAGGTTAAAACATACTAATAGACAATTCCCAATTCATGAATGCTTTTTAAAATCAGCATGGACTTTCCAAAGAGTTGCAAATATAGTCACACGATTAATTTTTTAATTAATTGGTCCCCTACAAAGGCAGAATGACCAGTGGTTCAGAGCCCAGGCTCTGGAGTCAGACTTCCAGGCTTTGAGTCCTAGCTCTGCCCCATAACAATACCTTGGAAAGTTAAATAACTTTTTTGTTGCCTCTATTTTCTTCTCTGTAAAATGGAAATGATAATAGAATCCAACTGTAGTGTTTAGAATAGTACCTGGCACATGGTAAGCACTCTGTAAAGTTAACAGCATGCTCTTTGCCCATCTGTTTTATCTTATTCTTTTCTGAAAATTATAGAGGTGGTAGTCTGTCATGCACATCCAAACAGGGAAAGAATGGGCATCTGTGAAGAGCACTGCAGGCATGGCTTCTCAGTGATGCAGGGACTTGCTGTTGAAGGCTAGTCTACTGTGGTGATCCTGTCATGTGAATCCTCACTGAGTATCACTGGGCCACCGGGGTTCTTAGTGTGAAGACAGTTCTGCAGTCCCTAGGGTGAACTCTGACCCAAGGGAGCACTGTAGTGGGTTACCAGTTTTGCATATCTTTATGCCCAATACTTTTATTTCTCACACATATCCGCATCTGAGGGCTATACCAGGGCTACGGTGTCCATTCAGGACTGAGTACGTGATCCAGCAATTTATGGGTTAAAACTTCCCCTCTTATCTCTATAGGAATCAACGTTAGAGGTTAGACACCTTTCCTCCTAAATCATCAAACAGCAATCATCTGATGACATTTCTTTATGATCCTGAACAACAAGGCTTCCCTGCCAAAGGAAAGCTATTTTCAAGTCCAAAAAGGTATCAGTAGTAGAGTATTACATTAATAGCTCCTAGTGAGTCTTATAGCCTAATAATCTATGTCCTTGGTATAGTCCCCTCCAACATTGATTCTGTGCTTATGCATGTGACTTGCTGTGGCTAATAGGATATCTGTAAAGATGACAGAAGCATAGATTTTGTAAGAGCTTGCCCATTTGGACTTGCCCTCTTAGATAGCTACCATCATCACTTGAGGAAGTCTTGTATTCCTTCAGGGTGCAAAATCACATGGAAAAGAAGCCCAGCTCTCCCATTTGTGACAGCTCAGCTCAGCCTCTAGCTGACCGTCCAGCTGAAAGCAGTCCCATGAGTGAGCCCAGGCAAAACCAGGAGAATTCCCATGCAACCCATAGTTGTGAGCCATTGTTTTCGGGTAGTTTGTATGTAGAAATAGGTAATGGATACAGTGTCAATGCCTACTATTCAAGCTACAGTACTTTCAAATACTTCTCTTTCAAACACGCACACTTTTATTCTGGAGCAGAAGACATTGTTAAAATTGTCTTGCAAATACATTATGTGTTTTTACGAAATGTGTTTTTTAATTATACTGTCAAAACATATTATTGACATTATATGTACATGATTCACTAAATGTAAGATTTAGTAAATGTCCAGGAAAAGATTTTACTGGGTATTAAGAAAAGTAACCCTTAAAAAAATGTGAAAACAAATGATATTTAAAAATTGACAATTAAACTTTGTTTAGTGTGCTTATACTTCAAAAATATCTATTTCCCCATTTAGAAACAAATGACCACATGCTGTGAAGCTTGGTGGCCATAGGTATACATCTTGGAAGTTCCATTTACTAGGTTTTGATTTGGGGAACAATAATAGACTTTTCTGAGCTTTAGTTTGTTTGCCTACAAACCAAACACTATATTATCTAAAGGATTGTTGCAAGTACTAGACAGCAATTTCCTAAGGCATGTAGCAAAATGTTGAGCCCTTGTCTGCTACAAACAATTATATGCCAAAATAAATGGACAACCTAGAAAAAATATAAAGTTCTTAGAAATGTACAATCTCCCAAAACTGAGCCAGGAAGAAATAGAAAATATGAACAGACCAATTACTGGTAATGACATTGAATCAGTAATTAAAAAAGAAACTCCCAGCAAACAAAAGTCCAAGACCAGATGACTTCACAGGTGAATCCTTCCAAATATAGAGAGATGAGTTAACACCTATCCTCAAACTATTCCCAAAAACTTGGAAAGGAAGGAATGGTTCCAAACTCATTTTACAAGGCCAGTGTCACCCTGATACCAAAACCAGAAAAAGATATCACACACACAGAAAAAATTAGAGGCCAATATCATTGATTAGCATAGATGCAAAAATCCTCAACAGAATATTAGCAAGCCAAATTAAACAATACCTCAAAAGACTCATACAGTATGATCAAGTGGGATTTATCCCAGGAATACAAGAATTTTTCAAAGTCTGTAAATCAATCAATGTGATACACCACATTAACAAACTGAAGGATTAAAAACCATATGATCATCTTAGTAGATGAAGAAAAAGCTTTGATGCAGTTCAACATCCATCTGTGATAAAAATTCTCCAGAAATTGGGCATAGAGGGAACATACTTCAACATAAGAAAGGCCATATATAACAACCCACAGTTAACATCATACTCAACAGTGAAAAGCTGAAAGTGTTTCCTCTAAGCTCAGGAACAAGACAAGAATGCCCACGCTTGCCACTTTTATTTAAAGTGGTGTTGGAGGGCTTCCCTGGTGGCATAGTGGTTAAGAATCTGCCTGCCAATGCAGGGAACACGGGTTTGATTCCTGGTCCGGGAAGATCCCACATGCTGTGGAGCAACTAAGCCCATGCACCACAACTACTGAGCCTGTGCTCTAGAGCCTGCTAGCCACAACTACTGAGCCTGTGTGTTGCAACTACTGAAGCCCGCGCGCCTAGAGCCCGTGCTCCTCAACAAGAGAAGCCACCGCAATGAGAAGCCCACGCACCACAACGAAGAGTAGCCCCCACTCACCGCAACTAGAGAAAGCCCGCATGCAGCAATGAAGACCCAAAGCAGCCAGAAATGAATAAATAAATTTAAAATAAAAATAAAAATAAAGTGGTGTTGGAAATCCTAGCCACAGCAATCAGAGAAGAAAAAGAAACAAAAACAATCTAAATTGGGAAAGAAGAAGTAAAACTGTCACTGTTTGCAAATGACATGATACTATACATAGAAAATCCTGAAGACACCACCAGAAAACTACTGCAGCCCATCAATTAATTTGGTAAACTTGCAGGATACAAAATTAATATACAGAAATCTGATGCATTTCTATACACTAACAGCAAACTATCAGAAAGAGAAATTAAGGAAATATTCCCATTTACAATCAAAATAAAAGACCTAGGAATAAACCCACCGAAGGAGGTAAAAGACCTATAAATCCAAAAACTATAGGACATTGATGAAAGGAATTGAAGACAACACAAATGGAAAGATATAGTGTGTTCATGGATTGGAAGAATTAATATTGTTAAAATGACCATACTACCCAAGCAATCCCCAGATTCAGTGCAATCCCTATCAAAATACCCAGGGCATTTTTCACAGAACTAGAAAAGATAATTTTAGAATTTGTATGGATACACAAAAGACCCCAAATAGCCAACAGAATCTTCAGAATGAAGAACAGAGCTGGGGGAATCATGCTCCCTGACTTCAGACTATACTACAAAGTTACAGTAATCAAAACAGTATGGTACTGGCACAAAAACAGACACATCTATCAATGGAACAGAATACAGAGACCAGAAATAAACCCACACACATAGTCAATTAATCCAAACAAAGGAGGCAAGAATATACAATGGAAACAAGACAGCCCCTTCCGTAAGTGGTACTGGGAAAACTGGACAGCTACATGTAAAATAATGAATTAGAACATTCTCTAACACCATATACAAAACTAAACTCAAAATGGATTAAAGATCTAAAGGTAAAACCAGAAACCATAAAACTCCTAGAAGAAAACGTAGGCAGAACACTCTTTGACATAATTGTAGCAATATTTTTTTTTTGGATATATGCCTCCTGAAGCAAAGGAAATAGAAGCAAAAATAAATAAATGGGACCTAATTAAACTTAAAAGCTTTTACACAGCAAAGGAAACCATTGACAAAACAAAAAGACAACATACTGAATGGTAAAAAATATCTGCAAATGATATGATCAATAGGATTAATATCCAAAATATACAAACAGCTTATAGAACTCAACATCAAAAAAACAAATAACATGATTGAAAAATGGGCAGAAGACTGTAATAGACATTTTTCCAAAGAAGATATACAGATGGCCAACAGGCACATGAAAAGATGCTCAGCCTCATTAATCATCAAAGAAATGCAAATCATAACCACAGTGAGCTATCACCTCACACCTGTCAGAATGGCTGTCATTAAAAGGACCACAAATAACAAATGTTGGCGAGGATGTAGAGAAAAGGGAACCCTTGACACTGTTGGTGGGAAGGTAAATTGGTGCAGCCACTATTGAAAACAGTATGGAAGTTTCTCAAAAAACTGAAAATATAACTACCATATGACTCAGCAATTCCACTACTGGGTATTTATCAAAAAAAAAAGAGAACCCAAAAAACAAAAAACCTCGAAAACATTAATTCAAAAAGATACTTGCACCCCAATATTCATAGCAGCATTACTTACAATTTCCAAGATATGGAAGCAACCAGTGTTCATCAATAGATGAATGGATAAAGAAGAAGTGGTGTATATATATGTGGTATGTGTATGTATATTACCTCTTCCACTTGTACACACACACACACACACACACACACAATGGAATACTACTCAGTCATTACAAAGAATGAAATTTTGCATTTGCAGCAACTTTGATGGACTTGGACTTATTATGCTAAGTAAAATAGGTTAGAAAAAAATACTGTATAACAGCACTTATATGTGGAATCTAAAAAAAATAAAAAACACTAGTGAATATAAGAAAAAAGAAACAGAGAGTAGCACTGACATATACACACTACCAAATGTAAAATAGATAGCTAGTGGGAAGCAGCTGCATAGCACAGGGAGATCAGCTCGGTGCTTTGTGACCACCTTGAGGGGTGGGATAGGGAGGTTGGGAGGGAGACGTAAGAGGGAGGGGATATGGGGATATATGTATATGTATAACTTATTCACTTTGTTATACAGCAGAAACTGGTACACCATTGTAAAGCAATTATACTCCAATAAAGATGTTTAGAAAAAAAAAGAAACAGACTCACAGATATAGAGAACAAACTAGCGGTTTCCAGTCAGGAGAGGGAATGAGGGAAGGACAAAAGGATTAAGACAGACAAACTACTATGTAAAAAAATAATAAGCTATAAGGACATACAGTACAGTACAGAGAATATAGCCAATATTTGATAACCATGAATAGAGTATAAACTTTAAAAATTATGAATCACTATGTTGTACACCTGAAACTTATTTAATACTGTATATCCTCAAAAAAAAAAATACTGGGCCTTCAATGTCTTAGTAGTTGTTTAGTAAGTTCTTTCTTCTTCCTATTTCCATTTGCTAGTGTTGAGGACATCTGGACATATTTTAAATGAAACCACTGGAAATAATTCCTGTTTGAAAACTATATTTGGAGAAAATTGATATTCTAATTTGTCCCTCTTTTGAGCACTAGTGCAGCTCCAATGCTGCTACCCCACTCTCTAATCTTTCATCTCCATATGTCAAGACATTGATCAACAGTGCTGTAGGATGAGACAGATAATAGTTACGAAAGTGCAGTAGCCCCTGTAGTAACTGTTGGAAGAGCTATAATGATAATTCACTCTGCAGCTCACTCTATTCACCTGTTAGAATATTTCAGATAGTGAGGTTTTAGCCTGTGCTTCAAATACTTCCCTTCTAAGTGTGCATTTTAATCTTACCACTTTTTCACATTTCAGAGCAAAGTATTTCTCCATTTATTCTCTTGTGCCTTTGCCCTGATACTTTCTTTTTCTTAATGTTTTTTTCTTTGTATGTTTGTTTTCCTGGCATAAGTGAGCATTTGTGCCCTCGGGCACCAGTCCTGAGATGCTGCCTATTTCAAATATCAGAGAACAAGTAAAGCAAGATTCTTGTGCAGGGTAGAAATCTCTTTAGTCAGTTTTTTTTTTTTTTTTTTAACCTAAAAGGAATTCTGAGATTCCTACTGAAATTTCCTCAAGGACATGTTTCCTGAAAAGACACATCTTTTAAATTGCTAGCCAAGATTCTAATGAGAACCTTATTTCTCTTTCTCTTATTTTATGAAATGGTTCAAATAGACCTAACCTTTCAATCTCATGTAATAGCATCTGCGATAGTATTTTTGGTCACAATTAAGGTCTGATTTAATTTGCAGTCAGTAAATGATTTTGATGTAAACTTACTACAACTACAAAAAAATGTTTATTTAAGAGTGGATATAACTATGCTAAATTAATTTGAAAAATATCTTAAACAGTGCCAAACATGTTATTGGTTTATGAAAGATAACATCCCAGGAAACAAAGGGAATATGTTCTGGAGAACAGCTCTCTGATGTGCAGCCCTGCTGGCAGCTTTAGTGACTTTCAGCATTCTGCTTGTGGTGTCACTTGTCACCACATAGAGCTTTGAGGGAAGTGAGAGCTATCGGGAGTTGCTTGTAGACCCATTGAGAGCAGAAGCCATATGTTATACTTCGGATACCTTCGGTACCAAATGCAGTATCTCGAATTTAGAAGGTGCTTAGTAAATACTTATTCAGAGGGTGACTATTTCAACGGGTTTTTGGTAACTTTTTTCAGACATCTTAACACGATCAGCTTTCGTAAACCATTTATATCAGTGTCTTTGGTTGTAAATTCATGGATTTGTGGGTTCTCTGGGTGCCTGCAGCTATTTTCAAAGAAGGTTTTTACTTACGGACATTTATCTCATATCCTAAAACACACATTCCTTTGCTGAAAGTAGACAAAATAAATTCCACAGATTCCCATTACCTGTAGGGACCAAAGCCCTTAATAGGGCATCCAGGGCCTTCCACAATTTTGCATGTACTTACTTTTATAGTCTTATTTCCTACAGAAACTTAAGGTTTTAATCAGAGGAGGGCTACTTAGCCATGCCATTCCTTCACTGTAGGATCTCTCTCTTCCCCATGTCATCAGGCAGAATTGTATGCATCCTTCCTGGTCCTCAGAAGGGGATCCCTCCAGGCATTTCAGCCACAACTCTGTCCAAAGGGGGATGGACTGGGACTTTGACAGGTTGTATTTAAAAGAGAGACCTGATGGGGCTTAGCACCAGGATAAAGAAAATAACTGCTTTACGTAAAAATGGCACGCGAGTTAAATGAAAGCAAAGGGGAGTCAATGTCAAGGCATCATAGCAGAGGAAAAAGAGGTGAAAGCTAGAGGGATTACGTGGACGTTTAAACTCTGTCACAACCAAGGAAGGCCACCAAGAGGCGGGTGGGTGCTTTCAAGATAGGTTCTCATTGAAGGTGGGCAGTAGGACAGAGGTGCATGATGCTACAACAGGCCTCTGGCCTTTATCTGGTCTGGATTTATTCCAGACCTACCATTTAAAGAGGAATGATAACCTATGGGCTGTTGTAACCTTGGACACTTGGAAGAACATTCAGTCCCCTCTGGGGATCCATGAACTTCTAGGAAAACAAGCCATATGCCAGGTACTCTTTTGAGTTATATGTGTGATATGTCTCTCCTGCTCTACTGTAAGGTCCTGTGTAGACTCTGGGGTTTGTTCTATATTTATCTTTCTATCCTCCCCACAACCCTCGGACTCCACAATCACAAACACATACAAGCCCCCAAGACAGTTGGCATTCAAACTATTTTATTGAAATAATGAATAAATTAATGAATAGGTGATTCACTTGTAATATAGGACTCTTAACATGAAGTCCAGTAGGAAGTATAAAAGCAGGCTTAAAATATGTCTAGCAGGGCTACGTGAAGTGAGTAACTGCAAATTTTTTAGGCTTAGATAATGCTAAAAGTTACCCTGCCCAACAAGGACATGTTGAATTCTGTTAACTTTTTTGAAGTTCACATGAAATAGCAATGTCCTCAGAAACATTACCTCCTAACATGTGAAATGTGGAATTGTAAGGCTGCAGAAAATGTGGATCTGTGGCTGACTCTGTTGGACATGAGGTCTAGCATTTCTGAGCCTCATTTTCCTCTTCTCTGAATGGAGATAATTCCCTGCCTTATCTGTCTCCCAGAATTTGGGGAGGGATCAAATAAAATAATACCTATGGACATTTCTTAGTAAACTATCACATCATACAAATGTTACATTTCACTTTTACTGATATGCACATTTACAGTGAGAGGAGTTCAAGGGCCTGTTAGCTAGGAATGAGTCTTTGATTTTTTGCCTTTTTCAGGTCTTTGCAAGATTTGAAAGAAAGTCCTATCAATGCCTAGTTTTATCTTGCTGATTGTATATCAGTAGGACATTTTGAAGGGAAGAAATATCATAAGGGGATGTAGCACACAGGTTGTGTTGGAAAGGGAAAGTTTTTCACTACTAATTATAATAATTCTTTAGTATTTCATGGGGAATTACATAATGTAATTAGACTAAAAAGCAGACATTTTAATAGATTCACTTACTCTATTACAATAATGGAATATAGAATTTCCATAATTATTTTTACTTTTTATGTTATTTCCTTTGATATAATCTCTATGATATTTTCCTACCAAAAGAACTTTAAATTCTTTCTGAAGTCAATAGTAACAGAACTCAAAGTACGAATAGACTATGAGAATTTTGGTTTTGCCTCTTTGCTACCAAAGTGATGATATTTCATCTACAAAGTTACCGTGTACTATTTCAGAATTAATCCATCTGGATGTATGAATAGATAAAATTTTATAAAAATGACCTTTTTATTTTTCCTTTTTGTTTGATATTTTTCCCTGGTATCCATGCTTCAGGTAATCAGATTATTTGCTAGCCTCATATCCTTGTGCTATGGTTAACTGATATATCCCTTAGGCAGGCTCTGTAGAAAAAAACAGATAGGTTATCAAGAGATCTGGATCCTAGACCCATTTTTCATTTTAATTACTTGTCTCAGCTTGGGCAGTCACCTTACGTCTCTGAACTTTATTTTCCCCATGTATAAAAGGAGAAGATCAGCAGTAACCGGAGTCGCAAGCGTAAATCAAGTTAACACAAATGTGTTATTAGGGCGGGACAATGCAATTGACAATGACGGGGCTTGTGTAAAATTACAGAGTTATCACCCCTAAGGTATGTTTTTAGGTATTTTTTAATTCTGTGGGCACCTACAAAGCAAATCTATAGGCTAATTTAAAAGGCCACCAATTTTTAATCCTTGGTATGAGTCATCTCTGAATACCATTCCAGCTTTAAAATTCTGTAATATTTATAACCTGTATTAGTCAACTCAGGATGTCATAACAAAATGCCACAGACTGGGTGGCTTAAACAACAGAAATTTATCTTCTCACAGTTCTGGAGACTGGAAGTACAAGATCAGGATGCCAGTAGGATCAGGGTCTGATGAGAAGTCTCTTTCTGGAGTGCAGATGGCTGCCTTCTACCTGTGTCCTCACATGGTCTTTCCTGGTTGTGGACATGTAGAGAGATATCTCTCTCTTTCTTCCTTTTCTTTTAAGGCCGTTAATTCTATCATGAGGGTGCATCCTTATGACCTAATCTAAACCCAGTTATCCCCCAAAGACCTCATCACCAAATACCATCATATTGGGGGTTAGGTCTTCATGTTGAATTTTAGGGAACACAAATATTCAGTCCATAACATAACCCTTTTAGTGTGTCTGCCTGAAAATATTGGAAAGGGTTGGTTATGTAGTTAAAGGTTCTAAAGGACTCAAGGCCGTTTTCCTTTGATGGTGGATGATTGAGAAGGAAGAAAAGCTTTCCTGTGTCTGAAGATTATGCAGAGAATGTGAGCTCATTGTTTTCTTTCTCTGTTAATGAAAGAAAAAGGAACTATCTCCCAAAATTAAAGAGGGATGAATTTAGGATATATAAAATAAAAATTATCTGAAAGTTAACCAAATCTCCAGATTACAAAAAAGTTAGAAAACTTTATGCTAAGATTCCTTACCAAAAGACTAAGCTATTTTTTCTCCTCTTTTCTCCCTCATTTTTTTCTCTTAAAATAATAAAAAAAAAAGTGTGGATCAGTATATTTAGGAATTTATTTAACCCTTTGGGTTTCTCCTAGCCATATGAAAATTAAGTTATAAGTAAAGAGGGTATTAGGTAAATTAATACTGGATTCTTCTGCTAGCTTCCATCCAATTGCTTGTAAAATGGTAACATACAAATCCAGTTGATTTTAGCACAAACTCATTTTGTCAATGATGTCCTATTCAAATGTGTGGGTTTCATTCGAGACATACTTTTACTGTGCTAATTTAGACAATCAGAACTGAACATTATAGAGCCAAGAGCATTTCACAGTTAAAAAACAGATGTAATGAAAGTTTCCCATTCGGAAAGTAACTTAAAAGGAAACTAAATTTTCATAACAACCCATTAGATTGAAAACTGTGTGTTTAGCTCTATCCTGGTTCATTAATTCCTAATTCTTACTTACCCAGAAAATGGGTTCATTATGTTATTTGTGTTTGAAATCCTGACCACAAAAAACTCCCATCATGTAATTTTCAGAATCTTCAATTGTATTTATTTTTTTATTTGTTTATTATTGAAGTATAGTTGATTTACAATGTGTTAGTTTCAGATGTACAGCACAGTGATTCAGTTATACATACATATGTATCTATTTTTTCAGACTCTTTTCCCTTATAGGTTATTACAAAATGTTCAGTATAGTTCCCTGTGCTATACAGTAGGTCCTTGTTGGTTATTCATTTTATATATAGTACTGTGTATATGTCAATCCCAAATGAACGAAATAATGCCATTTGCAGCAACATGGAGGGACTAGAGATTATTGTATTAAATGAAGTAAGTCAGAGAGAGAAAGAGAAATATGACATTTGGAATCTTCAATCATATTTAAATAGCAGTCTTTTAACTCTGCTTAGAATTTTTCACACTCATTCTCACTTTGATATAGATTACTGAGTCTTCTTGGTTTCTTTTACATTGGTTCAACTTTTCTGAGAAAACAAGCTACTGGGAAACTTGAATGTTAGCAGTACCTAAACGTGTTAAAGCCAAGTACTTCAAGAATATTTTTATCATTTTTGCACCCAGACCACCAACCATTTTCTTGGATGTTTTGGGTTGCACTTGCCCACTATCCTTCCTGGGTTTTGTTTTGTGTTATTTTGAAACAACTTCAGATAATGTACATTTGCATCTCTTTTCACCAAAAGGTTGCACAGTTTGGACAGAAGCAGATCCCTCACAGTCACTAATGGGTTTGTCTTGGCTGAGAATAAAATCAGGTTATTTCGACTTGGTTTTGTTAACTGTGGTCAGCAGTCTCTCACATTGATTTCTGGCATTATTTGCTTTAGCAAGCAGCAGGTTGGAGGAGTAGACATGCCCTCAATAATAGAATTCATGTCCAGTGTCTTGGATTTGCACTGGACTATTTCTTTGTGACTTGTGAAATCAAAGAGATACAGAACTTAAAGCTACTTTCTTAGAAATGGAGAAATAGAAACATGGAAAAAAAAAACCTGAGATTATGTGATTTTTAAGCCAGTAGCCACTGGGGGTTTAATGTCCTGAAAAAGGCAGAATAGTTCTAAATAAGGAAGTGAACCAAAAACTTATAAGTAAACAGCTACCTTTACCTTTCCTCACAGATCAGTAATAACTATTCTCTCTTGGAAGCCCTGGTGTTCCTGTTAGTTCCTGTCTCATTATGAGCTGATAACCATTGCATTTCATCTTTATCAGTTTGACTTCTGTTATCAGCAGTTTTCTCTGCATCCTGTTCTAGTAGTTTCTCCTTTGGAGGTTGAAAATAAATTACATCACCCATCTAACCAACCTCCTTTTCAACCAACCACATAAGCTGTCAAAAGCCAAGGACTAGACTTCTTTTTTTGTGTTTTTACTTCATAATGCTAAATAGAATAACTGGCACATAGTAAGCCATTAATAAATGAAATGCAGGACTAGCTGTTTCTGCTCTTTTCACAAAGACAGAAGAAAAAAGAAACCTGCCACTTTTTGTTCTGTTGGTTTTGTTGAGAAAGATAAGAAATAAATAGGTGGAATATTAGAGTACCAAAATATAGAATTATGCTCCCTTGTATTATATTGGCCAAAGGAGGAAAATTGAAAGGCTTTGTATGTATTTATGATACATATTCCAATATATTATACATTTGATTCAATATACTATTATATATACTTGTGAGAATATTTTTAAATGTTAGATTTAGTCTGTTTTAATCACTCCCTCATTCATTTTAATTTTTATTTTTATCAGATGTATACATGTCCCTAATTTGAAGGGTCAAATAGTTCTACAACACTAAAAAATTTAAATAATCTATGATGTTTGCCTCCATTTGCCCCTCCCCAGAGTCAACTACTGTCATTTATTCTAGCTAATTAAGTTGTTTTTTGAATCATGTCTCCAAAAACTGTGTTTGGTTTGTGGCTTCTTCTATTTTCAAATTTAAGCATTAACTATTGCCTTCCCACTATGAATTATAAGGATGTAGCTCTCTTGTCTCACCCTGCCCTAACTAGGCAGGCACAATTCTCATTATCCCGTACAGTAATTATGTAATTTTATTAGATCAATATATTCAATGTTTATATTAGCATAACTGTATCAGTGTTTTTGAAAGCCTTAACATGTGTAAGTAAACTATGATAATCATTCTTTTCATGTAACATTTTATTATGCCTGGAGTTAATCATTTTCTAGATTTTTTTCTTTACTTTGTTTTTCATCTTCTCAGCACTGAAAAAAACTGCAAACTCTGCTGATTGAGTAAATGTCTTCTCAAGATGATCAGATCCATCAGTTTCATATTTCAGAAAAACTCTCATGGATCTTTCTGACCTATTCAATCTCAGCTCAATTGCTATATTCATATCTGCCATTCTGGGACCTCTCTCCAACATCATCCTCTCTTCTCATTCTGTCTTCTGCTCTTTGTTGATTTACTCTCTTCTTTTAGTGAAATTCATCCTTCTGTAGTTTCCTGAGAAAGGATTTGGAGGTAAAGTTTTCATAACCATGAATGTCTGAAAACACCTTCATTCTGTTCTCACACTTGAATGATAATTAGATGAGGTATAAAATTTTAAGCTAGAAACACAGAATTTTGTAGATATTTTCCTTCTGGATTTTAGTAGGGGTGAGACATTAGAAGCATTTGAGATCTTTGTCTACATTATTTGAAAATTTCACTAAGATGTACCCTCAATAGATCTATATTGTGTTTATTAAGCATTCAGAACTACCTTTTAATTTGGAAATATATACCCTTTACATTCTCATGAACTATTTTTTTAATGATTTCTCCCCATAAACTTTTTTTGTTCTCTAGCTCTGGAACTCCTAAAATCCAGATGTTAGACCTCCTGGGTAGAATTTCTAAATCTTTTTCTCTCCTAGTTTCCATCTGTTTGTCTTTTCACTCTGCCTTTGAAAAAGATTTTCTCAACTTAATCCTACACTCTGTTGAGTTTCTTTTTTAGTTTCTGCTACTTTGTTTTAATTTCTAAAGGATCTTTATTTGCTCAACATTCCTCTTTCAGATTATTCAGTTCCAGAGTCATGGTTGAAATATTATATATATATATTATATATATATATAGTTTTAGTGTTAGTCCTTTTGTTCTCAATTTTCTTCCCCTTACAAGATTTCAATGTGTTTCAACTTTTTATCTCATGGTCTGTATTGGTTACTCTGTCTTTTATGTTGACATTTTCCTCAGATACCTGATAATCCTTGTTTTTCTGCTTCTCTTTACAAGTTGCAAAGTCGAGTTACGTGAACTTGGCTGCCCCTGCTAGCTTAAGAATAGCATGATCCAGCTGGGCTGTTCAGTTGGGAAACTTTTCATGTCAACAGAGTTAGGTCTTTCCTCTTGTACTTTGTATTTCCTAAAGAAGACTTCCACGTTGGGTGCCTTGAGGGGGAAGACTTAGTTGTCAGTTTCTGGGAGCTGAGTTAGGGAAGAAGGTCAGAGGTTTAAGTGTGTAGTATGACCAAGATCAAGTAATCTTAAATCTTCTCAACTAGGTCTTTGGCTGCTTCCAGTTCAGTGAGCCTATGATATGGTCATTTTAACCTCCAGTCTTTTGCAAAGGGGCTGGGTGGAGGGGAGTCAGTATTCTTGCAGTGTGTCATGAGGAGTGAGCTGGGCATCTGACTGCTTTATAAACACTCTGGGCAATTTCTGCTCTTTTAAACACCCCTGTTTCCCCCTATTCAACCCCACTTCTAGAGATTCTGTGATGTAAGACAGCTTAATCTTTGGCTTTTGCAGTTTACACTTTAGAATTTAATATTTTCTTCAGTCTGTTTAATCCTTTACCTCTTGTCCCCTGATTTACAGCTTCCAGAACCATGACACCATTCTGTTCTGTCCCATTCTTTTAGTGTGTTAAGGACTCACAAAATTTTAATGAAGTTTAAGCAGGAATCAGAAGTGTATGCAAGTTCCCACTCTGCCATCTTTACCTGGAAGTCTAATTAATTTATATTTGTTATCTAAAATGCCTTCTTAAAAGAAGTATGGAATTTGTTTTTACCAAAATTGTAGAATGTTTTCTATCATATGTTAGCATGCTGTGTGTACTTAACAATATGTCACTAAGTGAAATAAAAACAATTATGCATAAATTCTTTAGTACCAGCTGGCTGTGCTAATTTTGCACGTTCTCAGTAGAACCATGGACGGTAACAATACACAACAAAATGCTTTGTACATGCATGTACTCATGATATAATCAAGGAGTATTAGAGCTGGAAGAGACCCAGCTCATCCTGGTCCATCTCCTTCATTTTGCATATAAATACACTTAAGTCTCAATGAGCCTAGCCCAGTGGGTCATGCAGCTATTATAAGAAAAGCCAGAGCCAGACTCATTCTCCTGACTGGTCATGTTGCCTCTTCAGATTGTTCTTGGGTCTGGGTTGTTGACATGAACTCTGGCTGTAAAGCAAGTTTCACTTGGGTGCTGTGAATATTTGAAACAAATGTGTTATTAGGAGAAGATCTGATTACAATCACGCAGGTGGCCAGTACTTCCTCAAAGTAGTTAAATGTATGAATTGAATATTGTTAGTCACATTAAGATTCATTATTTCTCAGTGCTTAAAAGTAAAATTAGATCAAGTTCCCAGCTTCACTCATAACTGGTAAGGCATTGGAAGATGGTTTTAACCTTAACTCAGCTAATTTTAGCTGGTAAAAAATTACACATAAGAAAGTGGAGGGACTTCCCTGGCAGTCCAGTGGTTGGGGCTAAGCCTTCAGATATGGGGGGTGCAGGTTCGATCCCTGGTCGGGGAGCTGGGATCCCACATGCCTCACGGCCAAAGGACCAAGACATAGAACAGAAGCAATGTTGTAACAAATTCAATGAAGACTTTGAAAAGGGTCCACATCAAAAATAAAAAATCTAGAAAAAAGAAAAAGAAATTGGAGGCATTTGATTTTGAGATATACATCACTTTAAACAAATTCAATTTCACACAGTAAGCACAATATTGGCTGTTTACATTGAAAAATGCACCTTTGAGGTTAAATACCATTATTCTGGATAGAAAGCCTTTCCATAGCAGGCTTCCCTGTTGCATTAAAATAGATTCATTTCCCTCATATTTCTTGCATACAACTTTTCAGGAATCCATCTACATATTTGGAGAAGTGAATTGTTCTTCATTAAAAAGTTTTGAGAGAGAAACGAAATTGTATGACCAGTGAATATATATAGTGCATGTGATCCTCTGAATACGCCATTATTCAGACTTTTATTATCAGGTTTTATTAAGTTTGAGATTCTAGAACAGAATTAAAAAGTGTAACAAATTTGCTTATCATAAAGGATGTAGCAAATGCATGGTCTCCAGAGGACCAAAGAGGAAATGGGAATGGATAAACATAATTTCAGAAGCATCTTGGCAGAGTCTATGGAGAAGGAGACAAGAAAATGAAAACAAATGTCTTCTTGACATGACATCAGCTTTGTACATGACAGACAATTTATTATAATGGCAGTGATTATGGTTCCATGTAAAGCGTGAGTACCCATAGTGATCTACAAAGAGGAAATCATTTGTAGAAAAAGGAGAGTTCCTTAGATGTTTTAAGTAAACAGATCCACAAGAAAATGTAGTATGCTTTAGTAAGGGGGGGAGATAAATGTGGATATGGGGCTGATTTATTGTTTCTTAAATGTGGGTATGGGGCTGATTTATTGTTTCTTAAATGTGGGTATGGGGCTGATTTATTGTTTCTCTGTAGCAATGCAACAATTAATATCCTGGGTGTTTGAAGTTGCTTTTCAATAGAGAACACCAAATTATATCTAAATTCGAGTTTCACATCTCATTGGTTACTTAGTTACTGGTACTGGAATGATTATATGACATGAAGTTTAGCTTTCTGAGTAATAATACAGCACTCATTATCAAGATAGCTTATTTCGTGGCAGATATAGTTAAAATTTCTGTTTTACAAAGGCTTTGAAGAATCTTATCTCTTATGCTCCAAGAGGAAGTACATTTTTTTAAAATCTATAATTATTTGCTGCAGTGATTTGGCCCAACTCTTCCCTGTGCCTTTCTGTGAAGTGCAGCAGGTAACTGAAGCACCATCCATCTGTCAAACCCACAGCAACTGTTAAAAAATACCCAGCCCATTTTTCCTCCTGATTTAGTCGTTGGTTGCACAACAGCTGTTTGCAGAGATACAGGTGAATCTTATGTAAATACTGCCATATTCCTTTAAAAATGGAATAAACCACTTTCCACATGCAGTGTGTGAATTAGCATATTCATTCTTTCACACCTGCCAAATATACATTTCCCTTATACGTGTACATAAAATAGGGACCGGAGAAGCATAAAGCTTCTAGCATGTTGCATACTTATAGACAATATTCTGTAGAACAAAGTGTGTATGAATTTTTTCCAGACATATGAAAGAAATTTCAAAAAACTTTCATACAGTTTGACTTGAGGGCTTCATTCGACAGAAGAACACAGAATTTAGACGTGGAAGATATTTCTGAAGGAATCTCATCTGATGTCTTTTTAGTGGCTGTGAGAAAAATGACTTGGAAACACTAGAAAGCATCTCATCATTAGTTTACACCTCTAATGAGCCCATGATATAGAAGGAAGGAAAGAAAAAGAACACATGTTTATAAGGGGAGTGAGGTGATTTCTTACCTGACAGATTTTTATCACATGGTGAGAAATTAACCACCATGCAATGGTCGTGTATTCTAAACACATTTAAATGCAGGTGATTCATATATATTGATATATTTAGTGAGCCTTTTCTCCTCACCTGCTGGAAGCTGAGTATTCTGTTGCTTATTATGAGCCCTCATAGGGCAGAAATTCTGTCTTCTATTAAACTGTTACATTATATCCTCCAAATAGAGTTCGGCAGGATTCTAACTTGGTAAATATGGCACCACAGAAAGTCCAGGCAAATGTCTTTTTTTCTTAATGAAGGAAAAAAGTTAAAAATAAAACCTAGCAGGTTAGAAACATGAGAAAAGAACTGCATTAATAATTAAATCTTAACTTTATTACTAATTGTTTATGAAAGTTAATATAAATGGTGTTGAGCATAAGTTTTGTGAGAATAATTTCTTGGCTGGCTGGTAAAAAGTTCTAATTCCCAGGATTTCTGGAAATGCAGCATCTAATTGACAATTTTGTGATATGACTTCCGAGCTCTTTTTCTAAAATTATATTGATTTATTTGAGATTCAGAATATTTAAATGTGAGGTTTTTCTAGTAGCTTCATTGAGAGAAAATTCACTCTTTAAAGTGTACAATTTGGTAGTTTTTAGTGTATCTACAAAGTTGTGCAAGCATCACCACAATCTAATTCCAGCACATTTTCATCACCCCCCAAAAGAAGCACTCTACCATGAGCAGTCATTCCCCATTGAATTATTTTTAATGAAAGAAAGTCAACTGAGATAAATGGAGCTACTCTAGGGTGTTGCAAAATCAGGGGGAGAGTCACTGATGTATATAAAAAGCTTGGTTGTGGTGATGGCTCCTTCCTGTTCACTGTCATGATTTAATTTAGAGTGATGGCTGCCAACTGTCTTACTGAATGTGGTGATTTATATGCATTTATAAATGGCTTTCTTCCAGACAGGTTTTAATATTTCTCCATAGGAGGAAGGACTCAGAGAGGCAGTTTAAATGGAAGGAGAGGCTGAGAACTTTTAAAGCTGAGTTTGCATAACCTGTCCTGTCTATTCTGAGTAATATTTTTTTGGTCTGGCTTAGGGGAGGGAGTGGTTGGAGATTAATTAAGAGCCTTGCAGCTTCATCAACAAGCAAGCTGCTCTCTGTACTTAAATATTTATTTTGGATGGTTTCATTGTGGCTAATGGAGATCGTTGGAGGTCTAAAGGTACCCCAGGACCACTTGTGTGCATGCAGACATAGTTGTCAGGCTACCCTGTGTCCTAGAGAAGGACTTTTTCATGCTTTTTTTCCTTGGATTTAGGATTCTTAATGACTACTCTTTCTCAACTCGAGTTTTTGAAGGTGCTCACCCGGCTTGTCTGGAAACTCTGATTTCCTGATTTTACTTGGTAGTCAACTTGGACTTGTGTTTCCCACTCCCCAAGGCCCACAGATGATCCTGATCACTTTGCTTCCAACCATGGCTGGGTAATTTGACCACAAGTCCTAGCGTTTCCTTCTGGAATCTGCCACAGCAGATTAGCTGTCAGAGTTTAAGATCTCCCTTCCTCCTTTGTTACTCTCACCTGTATTAGCTATCCTTTTTGTTTGTTCTTTTGTTTGTTTGTTTTTGATATAATTTATGAAACACTTGTAATTTTATTTTGTTCACTTTTTTCCTGAAGTGTTTAATTCTTGCCAGTGTTTTTCAATTAGGGGACAAATCCCTTGAAGCCAAGAGCCCTACCTGTGTATATTTCCTTGGTTAGCTGTGAACACAGAGAGACTCAGGACTTAAAAATCCCTTAAAATAAAATGAATGGGCATTTTTAACTGTTCATTTCCTGACCTTGTATTAGAACCTGAATACAATGCTTCAAGGTTACCAAGGGACTGTTTACATTATTAGCTTATTAAGCATTTCTTATTTATTTGAAAATTCTTTTCTTTTTTCCTGAGAGGGCAACAATAACTGGGGAATATGTTTCCAACATGCAAAGTGAGTTGTATCTTTCCATAAGCAAGCTTATAATTGGGCTCCTGCAGGCACACAGCTTCCCATATGGTACTCATGAGTCAATTAAAGCACCCTAACAAGCAATTAAGGGTTTACTGTTTAATTCAATTTCCACAGCTCACACTGTTCCACTCAAAAGTTGCATGTTATGTCATGTAGCATGTAATAATAAGCACACATTTTATTCAAATGTAGTTTTTGAAGAATGGGATCTCCAAATACTGTGCTTTTACCCACTGTGCTCTGCACAGAGAAAAAATACAAGGGGAAAATGAAAACCCTTGGAATATGGCAAGAACTGGCTTTTAATTCCAAATTGCCTCATTTGGATAACAACAAGTGAAAATGTCTTCTCTACTGCATACAGTTGGCACAGAAATGGAATTGCTAGGACATCCACTGGGAGAATTACAATAAGTGGAATGGCCGGTAGATTGAGCTCAGGTGACTGACGTCTGAAGGAGAAGGGCCTGGGTCTGGTTCTTGAGTGAAGTTGGCTTGGTCAGGCCAGGGTGACCCCCGTCTCTGTCCTGGAAGATGCAATGCTAGGGGGCCTCCTTGTCAGTTCCCACTTATGCTACCAGGGCTCCTGGCCGTGCCCCACACCAGTGCTGGCCACCTAGGGGAAGGATTAGAGCAGCCCTTCCCTCTCCCTGAGGCCAGAGTAAACTAGGCACAGGCAAGCTGGGAAGACGATTCCACACAGCATCTGAAAGCCCGTATTGATGTCCATCCCAACCCTGGCCAGCTCTTGGCTCTCAAGCATGGGGTGGACTGTATCATTCACAGTGGACAGTTCAGAGCAGGGTCAACAAGACACGCTTGCTGTGAATGAGAGCTTAGACAGACGTAGCCTTCTTTTCCAGGACCTAGAACTTCCTATTCCTATTCTTTCTAGCTGTTCTCACTCCCTTCTCAGTTTCAATACTTCTCTGCAGAGATTGTCCCTTCATTCACTCATGAAGCCAACAATCGAAGCGTTATAGTTGGATGGGAGAAAGTGGCTTTGCATTTCACGTGGCTCAGACTCACCCAAATCCTGGTATTTGACATTGGAATGCACTTTTGTTTGATATAGATGTACATTCTTACTTATGCTTCGTCTTGAATAAGAAATAAGTCTGCCTGTTTCTTTTCCCTGAGGATACCCAACAGAGGGTGGGGAGAGTAATTCTAAAGGTAGCCTGAGTGGCTGAGGGAAGCCGGGCAGGGTGATTGAAAATCCAGAGAATTAAAACAAGACAAAACCAACCTGTTGTGAAAACAATGACTGGGGAAGGCATGATAAACCCAATTGTGTCAACTCTGTTTTTCTTCTTATTTTTGGAAGTCGATGAGGTAGGCTTGGTTCTTACTCTAGTGGATGATGCAGTGCCTCAGAGCTAGGAGGAAATACCTTTGCCCTATGTTGTAGGCTGGCTAACAGCCCCCAAAATGACCAGGCCCTAATCCCCAGAACCTGTGAATATCTTACCTTACATGGCAAAGAGGACCTTGCAGATGTGACTGATTAAGTTAACGATCTTGTTGGGAGAACAGGCTGGATTACTCAGGTGGGTCCAATGCAATCACAAAAGACCCTATAAGAGGGAGGCAGGAAGCAGTATGATGACGGAAGCAAAGAGACAGAGAAAAAGCGACCGTGCTCATGCCATACTCTTGGCTTTGAAGTTTGAGGAAGGGGGTAGGAGTGAAGGATGTAGGCAGCCACTGAAGCTGAAAAGGGCAAGGTGCCTGTTTCTCCGCAGAGCCTCAAGGAGGAACCAGTCCTGCTGACATCTTGACTTTAGCTTGAGGAAACTGATTTTGGGCTTCTGACTCCTAGAACTGTAAGAAAAATATTTTCTGTTCTTTTAAGTGGCTAAAGTTTTGGTAATTTGTTACAGTGGCAACAGAAAACAGTAATACTCTGGAAACAAATTAACATTAAAAAACATCTTTCCGGGGCTTCCCTGGTGGTGCAGTGGTTGAGAGTCCGCCTGCCGATGCAGGGGACGTGCGTTCGTGCCCCGGTCCGGGAAGATCCCACATGCCGTGGAGCGGCTGGGCCCGTGAGCCATGGCCGCTGAGCCTGCGCGTCCGGAGCCTGTGCTCCGCAACGGGAGAGGCCACAACAGTGAGAGGCCTGCATACTGCAAAACAAACAAACAAACAAAAATCTTTCCTGAAAGTAAAGGACCAATTGAGCTGTGCAGGAGAGCATCTAAGTCCTCAGCACCGACACCTAGCTCTCCAGAGGCGGCTTGCCCAATGACCCCTGCCTCCTACCTCATGGTGGGGCTTCAGAGAATCTGTCTGCTGTATTTAGGGGCGCCTTAATGTGTGTGCTCCCTTTTCAGGAGGCATGTTAGTTCAGGCTCAGCTCTCCAGGGCCTCAGCATCTGGTGGTGAAGCATGTGTATAGCAGGCTTCACATCAATATTTTTAAAATGCTTTTAAATGTGTGTCCTTAATCCAATTAGATTTCTGTCTCTGCCTCCTGTCTGCCATTACGGCTTCAGGGAAGGGGACAGGATAAAGGCCACCTCAGATGGGAGGCGGATGTGTCTCTCAAACAGGGAGAAGGAAAAGCCCTCCTTCTTGCCAAGGTGGGTGATTGGTAGTAAAAGAGAAGGGGGGCTTGCAGGGCAGGGAAGCCGAGCAGAAGAAACGTGTGTCGTGGTTTTCCCTGACTCAGGGCCGATGTTTTAGAGGTGAGAGTTTGGCTAAGGAAACAGAAGAAAGCTGTAGGTTTTCTGCAACGTGTCTTGTTTAGAACTCTGGGAAGAACTCTGGGATGGATTGGGAGGCTGGGATTGATGTATGTACACTACTATGTATGAAGTAGATGGCTGGTGAATGCCTACTGTATAGCACAGGAAGGAAAAAGGTACAATTTGTTTGCAGGACATTTATTGAGTTAACCTTAAAAATGCATTCCAGTACGCATTAGGTGCAGACAAATACTGTTGGATTCCACTTATACAAGGTACCTAGAATAGTCAAATTCATAGAGTCAGAGTGTACACCCGTGGATGCCAGGGGTGAGGGGTGGGGAGGGGGAATGGGGAGTTAGTGTTTAATGGAGACAGAGTTTCAGTTTAGGAAGGTGAAAAACTCAGGAGTTGGATGATGGTGAGAGTTGCGCAACAATGTGAATGTACTTTGTTCCACTGAACTGTCAGTTAAATATGGTTAAAATAGTATGTTTCATATTATATGACTTTTACCACAATAAAAAAAAAACAGTAACAAAAAAAGAACTCTGGGAAGAGATGCCCTACGGGGCGCCACTCCAGGAGTAGGGCCTTGTTGCTGCCCCAGAAGCTCCCTGGGTTTCCCATGCTACAGAGAGTCTGCAGAAATGCCTTCATGCCCGGGGAAGGGTGGGATAGCTGCTGGTGCCGTCAGGCTTCACAGGAGAACCTGCTCTGACTCTCCCAGAGCACTGATCACGGGGCCCCAGCCGGATATGCCACACCAGGAGGTAGCCAGGTGGGCTGAGCTCTCATCAGCTTAGATGACAACAGCCCTTCATCAGGCCGAGAGGGAATGGTTTGTGAGATTTTCACCCTGAAGTGAGACTTTCCTGGTGGATGTCACTAGGGTGAGCAGCAAGCCGGTGGACGAGGGCCACTCTTATTGCAGATGCTGGCAGGGCCCTTCTTCATGCAGACCTGAGACCCTTGCTGGCCGCCAGGCACCCAGATCCCATCCTGGAGGGGGGAAAGAAAAATGGCTGGAAGAAAAACCATACATTTACCTGAAAATAATTATTTCAAATAGGAAGGAGGCTAATTAAATTGGCCAAATTGGCATTTGTACCTTTCCTGATTACCTGCTAGGAAGGGAGTTCTTAAGAAAGATTGTATCAGTCTATAATGAAATCATTGGAGTGGAGTGCATTTCTGTCCTTAGACTCGGCAAGAGCTGGCCTGCCCTGGCCTCCGTGCCTTAGAGGGCCCTTCTCTGACCTTCTTCTAGCCTGTTCCTTCCCACAGGCAAGGAGCCTTACTGGAGCCCATGCTTCCCCATCCATCCCCTTATCTAAACCCTGCTCAGCTGTCAGGAGCTTGGAATTCCCTGCCCTAATGGCCCTGAACCAGCTTCAAGAACTTATGGGGCCTCTCCTCTGAGTCTGACTGTACAGCCCAGATCTGATGGGTGGACAGGGGTGGCTGATTTGTGAATTGAGCTTTTGGGGATTGACTGTAGTGCCCACTCACAAGTGTGAGATGGTCCCTCTGTGGGTAGACTGCAGCTGGGAGTGAAAGGAGAAGAGGGCTGGCCAGACACCCAGGGCTGGGCCCACAGTCCCTGTGCTGCCACATTCCAGCCTGAAACTCCAAGTCATTCCAGGATTTTTATTGAACCCTCATGTTCCAAGTCATGAAGACATACATGTTAAGTAGGAGAACAGAACTGATCTATTACAGGTTTGTAAATTTCAAAGATAACTTCTAACTCTTTAGTCTTGTGGTTTGTGACCTCCTCTTGTATTCCAACGCTGGTCCCCACATGTGTTAGGGGCATCCTGGCATTGCATCATTAAATTAGGGACCTTGCTACACAGACATGGAACATGTCATTACAAATGTTACGAGCCTTATCAAAGGAGAGGTCAAGGGTGTTAGAACGTGCATAGCAAGGGTGGGAAGCTGGCCTGTTATATTGCTTGTTCCTCTGCACAGGCATAAGGTGTGCCAGGCTCCTGTCTTCACTGGGTGCATCCTACTCATCCTCCATGCGTCCCCTCCATCCAGGAAGGCTCCTGACTGCGCAGTGCCTGAGGCCCCAGAGCTATACTCTTGCAGGACCCTGAGCATAGTGAACTTTCATTTCCATGTTTCTTTCATCTGTGTATCCCAGGCCACCAGTACAGGGTCTGCCCTATAGAACACGTTGTTCGAATGTCGTGTTAGCTGAGCAGCGGCTGCCCGCCCCCTCCCCTCCTCTCCTTGATGTGCATGTAAACTGGGTTCTGTACCTGGTTGAAGCAGTTCACGATTGCAGGACAGCAAGCTGACAGCTCTTCTGTTTTTCTAGCATGTCGCCCTCATTTCCTGGAAATCATGGCTTCTTGAAACAAATTCTTCCTACTCTTCCTTGTCAACTGTTAGAGTTGAACTCTGGTCAGGAGCAATTTTGGGGAAGTAATGTGGGTGTCCTTGGTGAAGATGATGAATGTGAATAGATCTGAAGTAGCAAATTCCATCGCTTACTTAGTCTTTCCAGGTAGAACGTTATCATTTCCTATTATAAGGCCAGCAACCCCTGCCCTCTTCAGACCATAATTGAAAAGAAGACAAACTTATCCATGTCTGAGTATCAGAGTTTAGAGGCGTTAGGGGGCAGAAAGCCTAGCCATTTAGTAGTAGTTAATAATCTGCTGATTTCAGTCACCATTAAAGCCTAAGAAGGCTGCCCAACTGTCCCACATTGACAGCCAGTGTCTTCAAAAAATTAACTACGAGACACACTGAGAATTCATACAGGTCCTTGCTTTATTTCTTTAGCTAAATTCTCTGCTAATTTTACATTTCCTGCCAAGCCATTCCTTTTCATGTTGCTAGAATTGAAAATAATCAGGTAACAGCGGAAAGCAATTAGTAACTTTTTTCCCCTGTTTGGTGATTTTTTTCTCCTAAGGCTCAGGCTGTGTGGTGATTAAGAGAAAGATCAAGCTGAACTCAATTCTATGTGTTATGTACATTGCTAGACACTGTAAATAGGAAAATGTGACCTCAGGCATCACAGAGATGTTTGGAGGGTTCCAGGTCACCCGACCATATCCACTTACCAGGTGACTGTTCTTATCTAAGAGCTCTTGTCTCAATAGCTTAGCTCAACCACCTGTTTCTCCATCATTCCTTAATGAGAATACCCATCTGTTCCAGGCAGCTACTCTGAGAGCTTTCTGCCCAAAGCTTAAGATAGCTAAACTTCAAACAGAGCACAATGTGATTGTTCTGCAGCTATTTGAGCTAATTTTACCTGGGAGTACAATTTTCCTCCAGTAAAGACAGCAGTATTTCAAGTTTAATAAATAAAATATAATTAAGCATCAAATTGCCACTCTGCTTAAATGATTCATTCCAGGTAGAAATATATGACAGGAATGGTCACTAGTGAATACCTCTTCCTTGCCTGATGGAAAGACCTTTCCCACTAGTATAGTACAGTATTTTAAATACTTAAAAACATCAAAAGAGACATCTTTTCTCTAGATTGTGACCTGCAAGTGATGTGCTGTGATCCAAAAGTCCCAGAACTCAGAGTTCAACTAAATAGCAGGTGTCTGACAGGTCCATTCTCTGTAATGGCCTATTTTTTCATGCCTGCCCTGAACACATCCTTTCCATTCAAGACTGAAGTACCTACTTTTCTCTTGTTTACCAGGATTTCCCCATTGGTTATTGCCATTAGGGAAACTACATTACTGTGCTCCTATTATCTGTCTACCTGCCTGTCACCGCCACTACTATAGCCTCCCCAAAGCTAGATTATTTATATGTACATGTATATCTGCATACACACACAGAAAATACTTTTATAAATATTCATAGTTCCTTATATTTTGTGACCAAGTGATTGGATGGATGGATGAATAAATGGGTCAATTTCAGTAAGGTCTATTAGGGAAGAAGGCATAGGTAATAAAGATCCAGGTGTATAAGCAGCCTAGTGTCTAGTCTGCCATGGGGGCAGAGAAAGTGACCTTAAGAAGGTTTATTCCTGATCCCAGGGCATAAGCTATTTTTTCTGCCTTATGTTTATTCTTCTTGTGATCAGTAATGAAGCTCAAATGCTCCTAATGGTCTGAAAAGCATTGCTACAATATATGCCCCTAAGTATTACGTAGATATTAAAATTCTCATGAATTCAGCATTAGCACAGAGGGGCATGGCACCTGTTTTTGTTGGATATGACCACCTCAGTAAGTGAGGTGAAAATATGGCCAGCACTCTTTTGTGCAAATACTCACGCTTTTCTCATTAGACTCTTTAAGTACTAGGGATTTTGATCTTGGTGCTTCTGGAAAGAATTCCCAGCAGACCTGATTCCAGTTTCTGACTTGCTGGAGTTGTGGTAGCTTTTACTGTAGCCCCATTTTTATAGACACTAAGCATAATGCAAGAGCATCACTTGGAAATATAACACAATATCCTTGGGAGGGCCATGCAGTCCTTGGAAGGGCCTACTGACTTCAACATTATAATTTAAGGGAGACTCCAGTCACATTTCTTAGGGGTCAAGAGGGTTTGGTAGGATTTGGAAAATTCTTCCTGAGCCAAGGCAAGAGATGGTGGAATCTTCTTTGCAGCCATGTCTTGCATTTCATTTCCAATAGCCTTCCTCATAATAATAGAAACTCTCCAGGCAGATGTACCAAGTGCTTAGTTCTGTGCTAAACACTTCATCTGCATCAATTTATCATAAGATGTAGGTGTTATCATTCCCATTGTATGGATGAGTTAATTGTTTTAGTGGAATTTACATAATTTGCCCAAGGTAACAGTAAAAAAAAAAAAAAAAAAAAAAAAAAAAGAAAGTCTCTTTAGTTCTGTTAAACACCAAGGCCCACAATTTGATAAGTACACTCTACTTACCACCTCTGATTTAGTCCTCAAAGAAATTATTTGACTTAAGGAGTCTATACACACTTAATATTGCCCACAGAGCTATATTGTAGGTTAAAAATAACATAGTTTAAAAATATCCTTTAAATAGATACATATGTATGTATAACTGAATCACTTTGCTGTACACTTGAAACTAACACAACATTGTTAATCAACTATGCTCCAATATAAGAAAATTTTTTAAAAATATCCTTTGCCCATGAGTTGCCCAGTGGAAGGGGCCCCTGAATTGGGTTGTACCTCTAGCTACTAGTTATCCCCACTTACTCTAAATGTCTTTCCTTTTCATACCCTTTGTATGTATCTGTCATCTTTTCTTTGTTGGGTTTCCAGTCCTGCCTACTTCTCGCCTGCTATTTCTTCACTTTTTGCCTACCCTCTAGTATCATTCAATGCCCAGTCATTTGATAAATGTTTACTAAATGATTCCTTTTATACTAGAACATTCCCAAGAAGTAAATTGTTTTATTCAACTTGTTCATGTTTTTATTTCTAGTGGTTCTTTTCACACTTGAAAGTAAATTAGGATCTTGAACTTGAAGAAATCTGAGAACCATAATGCCTGGCCTAAACTGATGATTGCATGCTATGTAGCATCTCGATTGCCACTCACCCCTGAGCTGATCATCAGTGATAACCTAGAGCAATGGTCTTCAGTCTAATGTGGGTCAAGTTCATACTATAACTCTGAATGCATTCTGTGGCCCTTAGAATCCTCCAAAGCCTCCATTAGACTACTGGGTCACTTTGTGCAGTAGTGATGGGTCTGATTTATGCTACGTAGTTCTGTTAATGCATTGAATGTGTTAAGGGCATATCTAGTATACCGGTTGACTAATGGTGATTGTAAGTGTAGTACAGAATCAGGTGAAGATTCACCCAGTTTTCTCTTCACCTTAATCTGAGGATGGCCAAGGAAGAAATGAGGTGTGTTGAGCGAGAGTGTGTGCATGTATCCTTGCTAGAACTATCAGCCTGCTTGATTTAAAACAAATGTAAAGGATAATAATAATAGCCTTTATTTGGCTCTTGGTGGGTGTGAGACACTGCTTTGAGAATTCTCACAGCCCTTTGTTTATGTGCTCTTATAATACTCATTTTAAAGATGAGGAGACCAAAGCATAAACAATTTAAATAACTCATCTCAGTTCACATAACACCCAGGTGTTTGGGGATGGAATTTGCATTCATGGCACTTAACAACAGTGTCTGTGAATTCTGTCATATGCTAAAGCTATTTTTCTTAGTTTCTTGTGCAAAAAGTTCAATATAGACATTCATAAATCCAGTGTATTCTAATTTAGACAGTTTGTAGAACTTAAAAATATCATTGAGTGTTTATCATAGCTTTCAAATTTTAAACTTATTGAAATGAAATATAGAAAGTCAATATTTTATAAATTTATTTATTTTAGGCTGTGTTGGGTCTTTGTTGCTGTGCATGGGCTTTCTCTAGTTGCGGTGAACAGGGACTACTCTTCATTGTGGGGCACGGGCTTCTCATTGTGGTGGCTTCTCTTGCTGTGGAGCACGGGCTCTAGGTGCACGGGCTTCAGTAGTTGCAGTGCGTGGGCTCAGTAGTTGTGGCTCGGGGGCTCTAGAGTGCAGGCTCAGTAGCTGTGGCACATGGGCTTAGTTGCTTCTCGGCATGTGGAATCTTCCTGGACCAGGTATCAAACCCGTGTCCCCTGCATTGGCAGACGGATTCTTAACCACTGCACCATGAGGGAAGTCCTAGAAAGTGAATATTTTAAAATAATGTATTATTATTGGAAAAACTCTTCATTTGTATATTCATAGAGGTTTAATTTTCAAATAGCAGTACTTTTTGAAAGTATTTAAAATTCCTCTTCATATTATTCAGTGCATTGTCATCTTGGAAAAGAAAAATTAACTTGGCATGATAAAAATCCCCTAAATTAACTCCAAATTAGTTATCTAAACATGAAATTCAAGTAACATTTGCTTGTATACTACTTAAGAAAGTATCTTATTTTATTCATCATTAATGGCTATAATAGTCCCAACAAAGAAAATGCAGGTGATGTTGGTTTGATGTGCAATGGATTTTGTTCCTAGGATGTGGATAAAAACAGGAACAAAAACTATTCAAAATTAATGAATAGCCCCACCTGCTATGGAGCAGATGTACAAACTGGGAAGTATTGTGTGTATCCATTGTCATCTTAGCTCATTCCTTTGTCCTAAAGCATTAGCTAGGTTTGGCTTTCACCAGTACATAGTACATAGATAGATAGATAGTTGGATAAATGGTGTTCAGATTGACTCATTCTCTGCTGTGCTCAGAATAAAGAAACAAATTCAGAATATAAGAGAAATGGGCAACTGAAAGCCCCTGTGTATACTTAACCTGTGTTAAAGAAGTGTATATAAAGAGTTCTTAACAACATTGTTCCTAGGCTGTGGTCTCTTTATTCCTTGTGACTTGGTAGATTTTAAAGAGCTGTAATAAAAATGATCCTAAACCATAGTTTCTTTAGGATGATGAACACAGCAAATATCCATTAACAAATACCATGTCCAAAGGCATCATGCTAAAAGTGGGTGGTCAGTGGACAGGCTAGATCAGAACCACTTGGGACACTTAAAGACAAAAATATTCCTGGACTTCTCCCCCGGAGATGCTGATTTAGTAGGTCTGAAGTTATGCCATCAGATCTCTATGTTCTCAAAGACATCCGTGATTAGGTATCAGTTGAGAAGTGTCGTTTTCAACAGGGGGTGACATCTGGCAATGTGTGAAGTCATTTTTGGTTTCAAAACTGGGAGGGTGTGTGTGCTATTGGCATCTAATGGGTTGAGGCCAGGAATGCTGCTAAGTATCTTACAATGCACAGGACACACTTGTGTACCCACAAAATGAAATTATCCAATCTAAATCGTCAGTGGTGCCAAGGTTGAGACAAGGTGCTGGTCTAGAAAATAAAGATATATCCTTAGAGTCCATAATTAAGGTGAATAAAAGATGCACAAAAATATCATTCATTCTTAATAAAATAAATGGCATTAGTCCAAAGACTCAAAAAATTAAGCAAAATCTCAAAAATGTTTTATCTTGAGATTATCAGTTCATGGTATGACTGGAGACATTCCAGATAAAAAAGTATGTGAGAAACATCTGCAACTGGTAGGATATTTGTATTGGGGATTATCTGGATAGATTATGCCTGTATTTTTTTAAAAAATTAAAAATTTTAACTGATCCTGAAATGTTAGCAAGGGAAAAAAAGTTTACTTGTAGAAAGCAGAAATTCCTTTTAAAATACTGACTGAAGTGAAAAATAGGGCCATTTACATAAGTGCCATTTAAACAAGTAAACAAAAATCAAATCTAGGAAAAGTTCAGATGATTTTTTGGTGGTTTTGTCCTTTTTCGTCCTCCTATTACTCTTTTTTTTTCTAGTTGTTGATTTTTTTTTTTTTTGGAGTGTAATTGCTTTACAACGTTGTGTTAGTTTCTGCTATACAGTAAAGTGAATCAGCTATATCCCCTCCCTCTAGGACTTCTTTCCCACCACCCCTCCCCACCATCCTGCCCATCTAGGTGGGTCCATCACATAGCACCGAGCCGAGCTTCCTGTGCTTTATAGGATGTTCCTGCTAGCTGTTTATTTTATGCATGGTAGTGTATATATGTCAATCCTAATCTCCCAATTCGTCCCACCCTCCCCTTCCCCTCCTGTGTCCACATGTCCGTTCTCTATGTCTACTTCTCTATTCCTGCCCTGCAAATCGGTTCATCTGTACCATTTTTCTAGATTCCACATATATGCATTAATATACGATATTTGTTTTTCTCTTTCTGGCTTACTTCACTCTGTATGACAGACTCTAGGTCCATCCAGGAATGAAATTGGGTCATTTGTAGAGATGTGGGTGGACCTCCTATTATTATCCTTTTACAGATTCTCTTTTCTAGTTTTCTATCATCTCTAGAGATCAAATGTTCACAGGCAGGACATACAGAAAATTACTGAATGTTATTTTGCTTGCTGTCAATGCTGGGTTTGGATTAATAATGAAACCAATTAAATTCTCAAATACCTCCACTGACAACAATAAATGTTTAATTTCCAGAAAGAAATAAGGTTAGCTATGTTGAACACCTTTTGCAATCACAGTGGTAACTAAACTTTCCAAACATTGGGGAATTCTGCTATTTCGTCCAAGAACCAGCAGCAGCTTGATTTAATTAAAATAATAACAAAAGAATCCATGTTTTTTTTTAGCTGTCTCATGCATCTCTGGTAATAACCAGTCGGCAGAAATGACGGAATGCCTCAAGCAGACAAATGGCATGCCCCCCCTTGTGCAAGAATGTACAGTACCCTGTCATGATGACTGCACCTTGACTGCTTGGTCCAAGTTTACGCCCTGCTCCACGAATTGTGAAACAACTCGAAGTAGACGGCGACAGCTCACAGGTAGGGTGTGCTTTTCATTCTTTAGCTTCATGCAAGTGATGCTCTCCTGAAACCGATCAAGGAGAATATAAGTTCCAGAAGGATGGGAAATTGTATCAGGTCTCTCCCCTCCCCTCCCCTCCCCTCCCTGCCATTATGCATCCTCGGTGCCAATGCTTGGCACGTAATAGATACTCAATTAATACTTGTGAAACAAATGAAAGATGTGAACCATTCCAAAGCTATGAAGTTCTTCTCTATACAGCTTATAATCTTTGTAATCATAAACGGCAATATATCCACCAACTTCCTGGAGTAGTTAATGGCAGAGTTTCTGGTGTTTTTCATGCCAGGATCTCAGCAAGCTTGAAAGCAGTCTCTGATTTGTAAAGAACATCAAAGGCAGATCTCACCTATGTCATTAGCTTTTGCCATTACCTTATAAGTAACTTGATATTTTAAAATTTTAGTGGTGGAAGGCAAAAATTGAATTACAGGGACTTCCCTGATGGTGCAGTGGTTAAGAATCTGCCTGCCAGTGCAGGGGACACAGGTTCAATCCCTGGTCTGGGAAGATCCCATGTGCCACGGAGCATCTAAGCCTGCATGCCGCAACTACTGAGCCTGCACTCTAGAGCCCGCAAGCCACAACTATAGAGCCGCACGCCACAACTACTGAAGCCCACATGCCCTAGAGCCCACGTGCTGCAACTACTGAAGCCCTTGCACCTAGAGCCCATGCTCTGCAAGAAGAGAAGCCACCAGAATGAGAAGCCTGCGCATGGCAGCTAAGAGTAGCCCCTGCTCACCTCAATAGAGAAAGCCCGTGTGCAGCAAGGAAGACCCAGTGCAGCCAAAAAAAGAAAAAACAAATCAAATTACATACATAGATTCTGCTTTTGTGGTATATGCTAATTATTGGTTCTATTTACATCCTTGAAATTTAATGGAAATTAAAGTAATGAGTAGTTTAATCAAGGTCTTAGAGCAATTTTTGCCTATAATATACAAATAATTGATGTAGTAATATATATCCTACTTCTTTATCTTTTTTTTTTTTTTTTTTTTTTTGCGGTATGTGGGCCTCTCACTGTTGTGGCCTCTCCCGTTGCGGAGCACAGGCTCCAGACGCACAGGCTCAGCGGCCATGGCTCACGGGCCCAGCCGCTCCACGGCATGTGGGATCTTCCCAGACCAGGGCACGAACCCATGTCCCCTGCGTCGGCAGGTGGACTCTCAACCATTGCGCCACCAGGAAAGCCCCTATCCTACTTCTTATCTAGATAAATATGGCAGAACGTCTCTTCATTGAATGTTTTTTCATATTTGCAGAAAACTTAATTCAGGGAATGAAGAATCAAAGGAAAATGCCAAAATGATAATTGGATTAATAGGTGTTGACATTGAAGAATTAAGCACAGATGACCATTTTTCCTCATGAGCAATTCAAGTGCTAATTCTCTCAGTTTCAAATCTTTGTTTGAAAGCATTGCATACCAGATTGTTTTACATTTAACTCACTCTAATGGATTGACAAAATCCATGAGAGCGCTTAACAGGATTTCTGTGCACAAATCAGGAGCCCATTTGTAAGTACAGGTGAAATGTATACTCACAAATAGAAACATCAAATTAAATGTTATACTTTGATATTTCTGCTATAAAAATTTGTTCATATATAATTTTATGCAACATGGCTTATGTTTCTAAGATAAAACAAATTTCTTATTCTCTAACAATATAATGGGATAGAATGTATATGACAGGAATAATTCCGAGTTCAGGGGCAATTTAATGGAACTTGGTTTGCATGTTCCTACATAATCCTTCAGAAGCCATTATCCTAGCAACTCTGTCTATATCTTTGAGATGAGAGAGAATTTCCTTGAGAGGGAAAGAAAGTTTTTAATTAATGGCCAATTTTTTTCTTTGTCTTGAAGGTTTGCTAATGATGTTTTGTATCTGTAAACTGAGAATGAAATAATTGAAAATCCTAGGATACTTATTCATTTTGCAACCAGTACAGTTTGTGTTATCAATTGTCAAAACTTTGATGAATTTGACTTTTATTTAACATATACTTTTAAGGTAAATACTGAAGAACTGTTATATTTTTCCTTGCAAACTCTATCCTAAGAATTACATTAATATTTAGAATTTCTTTTCTAAATTATTAACTGCTATGCTTTTGCCTAGCTGATTGATCTTTGTATGTTTCAGTATCTAGATGACACCTAAACAACTGGCTAATTTCATGAAATACATGAGTTGTTAAAATCAATCAAATGAATTATATAGTAGTGTCAACTGAAAGAAAAATGCACAGCGTGAGAGTTGTGAGTTAAGGTTTATCCAGGGGCTTACTGAGGACAGTTGACCCGGAGACAGCCTCTCAGATAGCTCTGAGGGACTGCTCCCAAGAGGTAGGGGAGAAGGCTAGTTTATATGTGATTTTGTTGTTGTTAAGGAATATATGCAGTCAGCATACATCTTCGTAGAAACTTACTGCTAGTCACAAAGAACAGCAATCTCAAGGTATTGATCATAGCGCTTTCTATGTATGGGAAGACGCAAGAAGTGAAGTTTATTAAAATTCTTCCTGAAGTGCGTCTGACTATCTAAGGGTCTGTTTGTTCAAAGCACAGAGTATCCTTTTATTGTCTTTAATTTCCTCTGTTAGAAGCACTGAGTGTACGGTCAGTCAGTGACTGCAATGGGTTAATCCTTGTAGACTTGGATGGAGAATGACATACTCTTTGCTCTTCTTTTGTTGGAAGTTCCCCCATTTTGGTAATAAATGCAACCAAAGTGTGAGAGCCGTTTCATGACCAATTTGTCCTAGGGCCCTACGTCAAGGATTTCATGGGATTTCGTTGATAGGCCACTCAGTGTGCTATGACTGAATTGGGCCCTTCTAATGGTAACCATAAAGGTCTCTGGACCACCTGTCTTACTAGTCTGTTACGGTCCAGGAAATGATTCTCCCTGATTGTTTCTTCCCATATCTAGAATTACACTATTATAATCATTTTAATTCTATATAGAACTATATATTCGATCAAACATTTCAAATCTCTTAGTCATTACTGCTTTTGTTGGGGATGCTGTTTATTCTTGCATTACCAAATCTATAGCTATCTTATCAGCAGAATACAAGTTCTATAGCTAGAAGTATTAATAAGGTCATAGTGAGGATTTATGCCATGAACTTCCAGCATCAAACCAGTTCTTGAGATCACCAAGACTAGGGAGCAGATTGTTTAAGGCAGAAATCTGATTGTTTTTATGTGAGTCATTAAATATGTTCTATTACAAGCCCAACAGAGTCATTAGACTTAAATGACTGTTGCCTGGTGTTACCCGTATAAATCCATTCCATAACTGAGGAAGAGTCCCTCCTGATAAGTGGGAGGTTATGTTTTTTGAATTAAATTTAGCTCATTGTTCTGATTGAGCTTGAGTAACTTTGATAGAAAATTCATATTTATGTTAAAATAACTTTTCTAAGGTACCATCCAATCACATCCTTGGAGAAGAGAAATCCACGAAGGTGAACCAGAAGTACTGGGTGTAGGTAATTGACCATAAACCAAAAAATGAGATAGATTTTTAAAAATTTGCATAGGATTGTGCCCATGATACAAAAACATTTGGTTCACATGTAAAAATCCAAGAAATCAAGATCCAGTCTGGCATCTTGGAATAGCTATCTGCTTCTGATGCCCTCATCTCTTCCTGCTGTGCATATGGTTTCTTTTCTGTTTGAGTATTGTGTCAAGGTGAGTTTGAAGTTAGCAATCCTCTCTATAGACCAGTCCAGTGCCGGGCCCTTTTTAAATGGGAAGTATGAATCTAAGAGTCAATTCCCTTTAGTCTTATTGTGCATGAGCTAGTTAAGAGTACCTGATAAGGGCCTTTCCATCTAAGCTGAAGAGAGTCCTTTAAATGATGTCTTTTCCAGTATATATTCTTCTGGTTGTAGTCATAGGGTATCCGATCTTTATCCAAACATAGATTACTGTGATAAACTTCAGAAACAAGCTAAAAATGTTCTTTTAACAAGTGACTTAAACTTTTGTGATAATGGAACATAGCAACAGGAGCCATCTAGGAAGTGAGTTTCAGGCAGTAAATACCAAAACCTTATAGATAATTAATAGCACAAGAACTTGATGTCTATAAACGTATATTACTGAAACATATTTTTTTCTCTAAAGTCATCCTCATTTCCACCAAATATAGCCAAACTAAGACTAACTTGTTTACAAAATAAGTCTGGTTTCAATAAACTCGGCCTGATTATTTACATAAGTGTACCAAGGATAGCAGTTGATTATATAGGCTCTTTTAAATTTGTTTTTTTGAAGCTTGTCATAAACAGTCCCTGACTGAACTTTATTAAGGCTTCTCAAGGCCACGAAAATTATGCCTAGGACTTGCCATCAGATTTACCTGTATAGGTTTGGGTGAATTCCTCCCTTCTCAAGGTCCCCAAAATATCTTGAGGGTCCTTATTCACCTGATAAGGATGCTGGGAACCCTGCAAATAAGGCACTAGGCTGTTTCTCTAAGGGGCTTTATGGCTCCATAAAGTCCACCTTAGTTCTTTAAAGCTGACTTGTTATATCCGATTCTATGCATATTCTCAAATAAGGCATTCCAGTCAAAGCTATGTTAATATAACCAGGGTTGCCATTGTGCCCTGTCAAACGGAGAAGAGATTTTTATTGAACTTTTACAAATAACTATATTTCCGTGAAAATAAGAATAAGGAGTTTCCACTTCTAGAGGGATCAGGAAGAGGGAAAAAGGTAAATGTTTCAATTCTGCTTACAAAGGTATAATTTATTAAATTGGTGTTAGTCATAGTATAAGAGGAAAGATTTCCTTATATCAAGAAAACAAAGATAAACAGTAATTTTAGACAAAAGGTCATAAAAATTATAACCATATTCATCAGTTCATTCAGTCATATGCAATTAAGTTTTGTTGATCTTGATCTCCTGTTAACAATTTTATGAAGTCATCAGATTTTTCACTAGAATTCTTTAATTTCATACCCAGTTCAGCAATATAATCTGAAAGCTACCAGAAACCTGTAATTGTCACAAAAAAAAAAAAAAAAGTCCTCCGTGACTCTTCTTGAAGATGAAAAATTTTAATAAAAGCAACAGAGTAAAATAATAACTATACATGACAAAAGACTTAAAATGGCATGGTTAAAGATACGATTACAACTGACAAAGAAATTTGGTTATTTCTGTTACACACATTTTAAGATAATTGGACTATGATAACATTATAGTAGGACATCTGAATTTTAGGAATTTCCTAGAACTTCTAGAATATTTATATTGATAACATTTACTCATACAATATTACCTAAGGTTTATCATCATTTATTTAACAATGTTAATCATGTAATTTAATATACCAAATAAACCTAATTAGTTTAATATCTTTCTTTGAGATGTTTCAGGGTCTGTCGGAGACATGCCAACATTAGCTAGAGGTCATAACAGAGAGAAATTCAAATTCTACTTTTGCACCAGCTTATTTTTAATATTAGAATTCTTTCAGCCAATTAAGTTCATTTTAATCTTTGCCAGCCCTGGTCATACATCAAATTCTTTCTCAGGGTTTCTTTTCATAACCCTGTAATTTGCCTTTTTTCTTCCAGATTGTATCCTATGTTTTCCCTTGCTCTTTTTTTCTTTTTCTCTTAACCTCTCTTTAGGACAAAATTACTTTGTTTTCCCTTAACAGAATGCATTTCCATTTTGTTTACCCTTTTAAGAAGTTTTCTTGCATACAAAGATGTTTTATTTATTTTAGTGGTTCTAATTACACATATTAATCAGAATTCTCAACCCTTAAAACCCCCAATCTCTAGCAAAAACCAAGAAGTCAGCAGTTATGAACTGTTTGTCACATGAGCATGCCTGATTGGCAAACCTATGAACATATTCCATTACCTCTAGAAACACATTTTTTCACAGTGTAATTTTTCCTCAGTGTGGTATAAGACATGTGACCAATAAACCAAACATCTTTAGGTTTTTTTTTAAAATAGGAAGACAAAAGTAGATAAATTTAGACTTGCTTAGCAGTTAATTTCCCAGTATTTTCTATTATTTGGAAATGATCTAGACATTCAATGAATTCCCATCATTTAATTTAACTTAGTAAAACTCTAAAATTTCAAGTTACTGAAAGATCTGGAGAAACTATTTTTAAGTAGACATACAATAAGACATAGTTGTTCTTAAAGCATTCACCTAAAAAAGTCTTAGTCCATTTGGATCTAAATTTCTTTACGAAAATATCATTAGTTTTCTTGCTGACAAATTTTGTTAGAGATAACATGATCTTATTTGACATTTAGTAAACAGATACAATAACAGTTTTACATATAATGTTCTTAACTCTAAAGATAGGACTCTTTTAGTTAAACCAACAAATTTGTTTTTATTGGGTAAAGATTAATCGTGGATCATGTCAACTACAAACTGGCACTTGCCATCTACCTCTACAAGGATTAAATCAGGAGCTGCTGTAGCTGCTGACATTCAACACCCGCTGAAATGTGTTCAGGGTGGAGATTAGGAATGAGGTATTGTGTGCTCTGTGAAAAACAGGTCTTCAGATAGTTAGATATTTTCAGGAGATGATTTTATGAACCCAATCCTTGTATCTCCTCATATCTAGAAAAGCACTAAAATCCTTCATGGTGACATCTGCTCCTTGTGACTAGCAGTGACCTTCATGAGACTAGCAGAAACCTTCTGCAAAAAAATGTGCACTTGATTGCAAGTAGCCCCCTTCACCAAAATCATATATACACTGACCTTCCCCATTACCTCTTTGGAGCAGTTTCTCAGAGCTATCTGAAATGCTGTCTCCCAAGCTATAGTCCTCATTTTGCCCAAAATAAAACTCCACTCACAACTCTCAGGTTGTGCTTTTTTTTTTTTTCAGTTGGCAATCATGATCTTACAAAAACCATTTGGGTTAATTTGTATTGTATTTCTGAGAATGTATACAAGCATTTAATTTTCTTTAAGCCAATTAAGTAGTTCTTTTTTACAGTTTAATTTTGATAATACCATCACCAAAGGTAGAAACATATATCTATAATGTACACACAGACATATAAATAGGTACAACCAGAGATCGCATAGCCTCATTTTAAAACTTAAGTCATGAATCAGGTATTACAATATAAAACCTGCTAGTTTATAATAACAGTTGGAATAAGTTAACTCACTTGGGTTTTAAAAGGCTTCTTCCCCCCCCAACACCCCTTTATTTTTTTCCATCTCAGAAATTGGAGTTAGTCTAGATAAGAGTTTCCTGAGAGGACCTGGTAAAACATTTACATCTCAAAGGCTCAGGGAGATAATTGTAAGCTCCTCCTAGAAGGACTTCTGTTCCCTTTGGGTCAGAATTTTGAAAAGATGTTTTATAAAACCAGCTTCCTCTGACTGCGTATGTAAAAGCCAGTTTTGGAATGTCAAGAGCGTCCCATCTTGACCTTTTTCAGGATGACATTTCCTTCATTTCCCAATTAACTACTTGCATGTATAAGCTCCTTATAAACATAAACGTCTGACTCATACCCTGCCAGGTTTATCTGGCACCACTTCTGATTTGAAGGCTTTGTTTCCCATTTTAGTGTTCGTTTGTCAGGATAAAATTACTATTGAAGACTAGTGGGCTGATTGTGCTGTTTGTGAGCTTCACTCCTCTGGGTGGCACCCTAGAGTCACCTCAGGGCTTTCACGGGTCTCAGTTTCTCCCCCTGGCTGTATAAAATCTCCATGGAGACTGGAGCACGGGTTGGCCAATGTTATGTGTGCGTCCCAAGAGCAAATTTCTTTAAATTAATGAGTGGGTTACTCACACTGAATGGTGTGAGGGCTTGCCTCTGCCACTCCCATAAATTTCCCAGTTGACTGAGAAAACTGCAACTGGTTGGGAGAAGCTGTGTCCCTAATCTTCGGAGCTGAAAGCTCTCACATGGTATCTTCACTTTTATTCAGACAAACTCTGTTAAGGTATTCAAGAAAGATACCAGGCTAGCCCCCTACCTAATCACCTAGTCCAGACCACTTGGTGTCTTTCAACTGAGCAAGCTCCCACTGTCTCTCAGCGGGGGTAACCCACTCAGTATCTTTCAACTGAGCAAACTTTTCCCAGTGTCTTTCGACTTGGTAACCCAGCTACCTCTACTTGAACCTAAGTTCAAGGAAAACCTACTCTTCATGGCAAGGAGTCTAACAACCACCAAATAAAACTCAGAATCATCAATCAGTATGTGAGATCCAAGACCCAGGAGAGACATACCCAGTTGTCTGGACTCCCCGAGGAAGTAGACAAGCACAAGGGGCCCATGTTGGGACCAAGGCTCCGGATACTTGTAGAGTTCAGGCAAAGGAGAGAAGTCAGCTCTTGGTCCCTTTGTGGTCACCAAAACATTCAACTGAAAGAAAAATGCACAACATGAGAGTTGTGACTTAAGGTTTATCCAGGGTCTTACTGAGGACTCTAGCACAGGAGACAGCCTCTCAGATAGCTCTGAGGAAGTACTCCAGAGAGGTAGGGAGGGAAGGCTAGTTTATATGTGATTTTGTTGCTGTTAGGGAGTACATGCAGTCAGCATACATCTTGGTAGACACTTACAGGTAGTCACAAAGAACAGCAATCTCAAGGTAATGAGCATAATGCTTTTCTGTGTGTGGGAAGATACAAGAAGTGGGGTTTATTTAAATTCTTCCTGAAATGCATCTAACTATCTAAGGGTCTGTCTGTCCAAGCACAGAGCATCCTGTTATTGTCTTTAATTTCCTCTGTGTGAAACACTGAGATCACTGTCAGTCAGCAACTTCAATGGCTTAATCTTTGTAGACATAGATGGAGAGCAAAATACTCTTCACTCTTCTTTTGTTTGCAGTATCATTGGTAGAAAAATAAGGAGTGAAAAATCTGCACTTCTCAAGCTTATTTTTATTGTGTACTAATGCGTGTGTTTTTGTTTTCCCCCTGTAATTTAGTATTAAACTTAATAATCAATTTCTAACATGAATGATAGTAAAAAGGGATGGGCTCAGACTGTAAAGCAATATGATTCTCTAACACAGACACACAGAAGAGCGTACAGACACAAGTACAAGCATCTTCATTGTATAGGGGACCATCTACGGTATTTATTTTTCTTTTTCCATTTTTTAAGCAGAAACCTTAATATCTGGGTGTTTTTTGTGTTGTATGCAAACTAGATAATCACAGGTTTCAGATTTAGTGATAATTAAAGCAGTTGTTTACACAATGCTGTAAATAATCCTTCAAATAGTATAATCTATTTAGGTTATTCATATGTATATATTCAAAATAACTGGGTAACTAATACCTATTAAATATTGTAGTTTTGTGTTTTTGTGGAATCAGTTACAAATTTCCCTCTGACTTAAGAGGAAAAAATGTCTTTAGAGTTGTAGTAGAGATTGATTTTTTTTTTTTTTTGCGGTACGCGGGCCTCTCACTTTTGTGGCCTCTCCCATTGCAGAGCACAGGTTCCGGACACGCAGGTCCCGCGGCCATGGCTCACGGGTCCAGCCGCTCCATGGCATGTGGGATCCTCCCAGACCAGGGCATGAACCCGTGTCCCCTGCATCGGCAGGCTGACTCTCAAGCACTATGCCACCAAGGAAGCCCTGAGATTGATTTTTAAAATATTTTTTAAAGTACTGGCTGGTTCTGAATCCAAGGTTTAATACTGATTATGACGAGAATGTAATCAAAGTTAAGCACCACTGGTAATTGGTTTCTTGTGGTGAAAACCATCTCTACATTAACTAACTTGCTCAAAGCCTTCTTCAAACAGTGATGCCATGTAATTAAGAAGGATATCACAAATATAGAGATAGCATATATTTCTACAAAATATTTGTTCTGCCAGTAACTTTTGGTTACTTTGTACACAAACATTTTATTATTTATTCCTTTTCTCTCTCTCTCTCTCTCTCTCTCTCTCTCTCTCTCTCTCTCTCTCATTTCTTCCTTCCTTTTTAAAAAAAAACTTTGCTCAATTATTCAAGGAATAATTCTTGTTTACCATTTATGTGTGCTAGGCCTTGGGAACACTGTAAGGGAATAGACAGACATGACCCTAATTTAAGAGCTTCCAGTCTAATGAGAGATAGAGTTTTGCTACAGACAGTTACAACACAGTATAGTACCTGCTACAATAGCTGTTATATAGGGTGCTGTATTAGTTTTTTATTATTGCTTCTTTAACAAATTGCCACAAATTTGATAGCTTAAAACAACAAATTTATTCTCTTACAGTTCTATAGGTCTGAAGTCAGACATAGATTTTACGGGGCTATAAGCAAGATGTTGGCAGGGTAGCATTTTTTTTCTGGAAGATTTAGGGGAAAATGTTTTCTTTTCCAGCTTCTAGGCGCTGCTTATATTCCTTGGCTCATGGCTCCCTTCCTCCAAAGTCTTGAAATTCAGAAACATTACATCTGTTTGATCATTCTTTCATAGTTATTTTGCCTCTGATTCTTTACTCAGCCAGGAAAGGTTCTCTGAATTTAAGATCATGTGATTATGTTGAACCCAGTAAGATAATCTCCTTATCCCAAGATCCACAAGCTTAGTCACATCTACAAAGTTCATTTTGCCATCTAAAGTAGCGTGTTCACATGTTCCAGGGATTAGGATGTAAAAAATCCTTGCAGAGCCATCATTCTGCCTACCACGTGCTACACAAGTACATAAGAACACCTCTTCTAGAACTGAGATGAAGAGTGTATTCAAGGATGACTTTCTGGAGGGAGTGATCTATCAGTTTGGACCTAAAGGACAAATAGTCATTAGCTAGGAGATGGAGGGAAGGTAGAACTGGTGACAATTTCTGGAGTAGAACATGCAAAGGCCAGCAGTTAAATGAGTAGCTTCTAGGAACTAAAAAGTGCTCAGTATTACTTATAACATGCTAGAGGCAGAGTGATGCAGTCGGAGGCAAACACTAATAGACCCAGATCCTATGGAACCTTGATGACCAAGATGAGGAGTCTAGACTTCATTCCATGAGCTGTGGTAAGTCACTAGAGAGTTTTAAATAGATGAGTCATGTGATCAGATTTCCAGGTTTGTAAGTTGGTCCTGGCTGCAGTGCAGGGAATAGATTGAAGGAAGTGAGTTATGGTGGCAATAAAACCTTGGAAGGTGCCATTATAGTGATTTAAGCTGGAGATTTGGAGGAGGGCTAAATATGGGTGGTATCAGTCAGAATGGATACAGCGGACTGATTCAAGAGATATTTAGGTATTTGAAATGATAGATCTTTGTCGTTAAACAGATACAGGTAGCGCAACAGAATGATTCAAATGTGACACTCCAGTTTTTGACTCAGGCATATTGGTAGAACTGGGAAATGCAGGAGAAAGAATGGTTTTGCTGGTCAGAAGGTGAGTGTAGCTTTTGCCCCATTGAGTTTGACTGGTTCTTTAGGTGTAGATTTCCAGTCTATGGCTCAGAAGCTTGAATAAGAAATCTGGGCTGAAGATAATAATTAGGGATTTAAAGGTTAGAGATGATTATTTAAACTCTTTGGCTGGTGAAGGTGTAGGATCAGAAAAGAGCATCTAGGGCAGTGCCCTGAGGAAACCTATCAGTTAAGAGAGGTACAGAGGGAGAAGAATTCAACAAACTAACAAAAAAGGTGTGCCCAGAGAGATGGTGAGGGTGTGGAGTAGGGGTGAGGGACATAAAGGTAAGGTGTGATGAAACTTGGGAAAGATATTTCAAGAATCATGGCATAGTCAACACTCAGAACTATTGTTGAATGATCAGGTCTGAAAGATAAGACGTAAAAGATAGTTCATGACTTTATTACTTTGGCAAGAGTAAGTACTTTAAGGAATCGGTAGACTCAAAATCTAGGGTTAAGTGTGTTGAGAATAGAATGGAAATATAAGAGATGGAGACAACGGTCCTTTGTGGACATTTGAAAAGCACCCAAGACTTGGGTTACATGTTACATGCTGGGAAGAAGGCGCCAATCCTCCTCATCCGTTGATGTATCTCTCATGCAGTGAATTCTCACAGTGGTGATAGATGCTCTGCTCCTCAAACTTATTCTCAGGAAGTGCGCCTAGTGGTAGAGGCAAGTGAATACTTCCTCCCAGAGGGACAGTGGTATGGCCGAAGCTTCTACAAGATCATTTCAGGTCCTGCAGGAATCCTTATTTATTGTGGCCAGAAGCATCACAGAAGGCATAAAGCCAATCGTCCAGGTGACAACTGTAGAATCGCTGTGTGTAAAGTAAACTAACTGACAATAAGAAAGTAGTCTGTGCCTCAGCTTATTGCAAGCATTTCCAAAACAGCCATAAGGACTGGAGATAAACTAATAAAGTTGCCTATTTTTTTTTATATATATAAGCAGCCAAGACTCTCACTAATGACCCATTAATAAGGAAACAAAGTGGAATTATTAGATCTAGGAGAACTTTTAAAAATCTAGAGAAGTGTGTTAGTAGCAAAGTTGAGTCAAGTTACAGGCCATCTTGGGATCCATTAAACATGATGATCAAGTACTCACAGCTTTGAAAAATGACTCTGCCTTGTCATTACTCAAAGTTGGGATTACACCTAAAAGGTCTGTCAAAGTCAATTGGTAAGGTAAGGTCGTATTATAAAATACATAACCTAAAAAGGTCTCTCAAAGTACAAGTCATACCGTTTTCTCAGATTAAATTATCCAAAATGAATTGAGCATTTATTTCAATCTATTATTTCTGTCAACATTTGTGAGCTGCCTGATAACAGGAACCAAAATAAGTTCCAGTTTGTCCACCACACACCAAGTGACACCCAGGCTCACTCCAGGGCCATTGTCTGGGAGGATATCATTTTGTTCCTTGAATAAATAAACTGCTTTTAAAAAATTACTTGAAAAAAAGGGAAGGACTTAATACTTAAACCATTTTGTTCATTTCCCTGGTAACCATTAATTTCATGGAAAATGGAGACAAGGTAATCTATCTGTTTTTTATGAACAAATTATAGGGAAATCAATATTAAATACATCAAGGACTTTTCTATCTGTTGAGCCACTGTAGCAAACATCTTCTAAGTATTTTTTGCCTCTCTCCAACATGAGACCTCTTTTTTTCAAATTAACTTAAATTTCACAGTTGTTGTGGGAATTGCTTTCATTGTCCTAGGATTTCCTTCTGTGTTTAAAAAAAAAATGTAAAAAAGAAAGGCTTTATTTTATTTAAGACTTAATAGTCTAAGAGCTTTTAAATAAAATGTGAGCGAGTTTTAACAAAACAGCAGATGTGAAATTAATAAATCAATGTCTCTCATTGGAACAGGGAAAAGCAGGAAGAAGGAGAAATGCCAGGATGCTGACCTGTACCCTCTAGTGGAAACAGAACCATGTCCTTGTGATGTGTTTACATCTCATCCTTATGGAAATTGGTCAGATTGCATTCTTCCTGAAGGCAGAAGGGAGCCTCAGAGAGGATTGCGGGTACAAGGAGACAGCAAAGAATGTGGAGAAGGCATGCGTTTTCGAGCAATAGCCTGCTCTGATAAAAATGGAAGACCTGTTGACCCCACCCACTGCAACAGCTCTGGTAAGGAGATGGGTGGGGAGTAACAGATGAGAACATTGACATACAGCCTAGGAGGGCCATCCCAGGTCTAGAATTGGTAGCCTCGTTCCTTAGTAATTACTTCAGTTCTTCTTTGTCAAAAGCACACCACCTCTCATAAAATATAGACGTACGAAATGCACATATCCATATCACACTGATTATCTGGAATGTGATCGTTTGGGATCTTTGACTCACCTCATTCTATACTTCACCTATTGCCGCTTGTTTCCTGGCGGTGAGCTCAGTTGCTCTTCCTCTAAGAAAGCCGAAGCCCAATGCAAATGAATATATTTTACAGTGTTTATTGGTACTCTGATCATATATCTAGAAGGCATCAGTCCTTGAATTTCTTATAAGGATGTTGACAAAATACCAATGAAAAAGTTAATTTTAAATGTTTTATGGTACAGTGTGTAAGTATACCCAAATTTATAGACTAAACTGTAGAAAAGGAATTAGGCAATCTGGCACAATTTTTGAGTTGTTAACTAAGGAGAAGACTGTATTTTTATTTATTTATTTTTGAACATTGGGATAATTTAAAAGATATGGGGAACAGAGAAAGGAATGATGATTAAATGCACCTGGGGTAAACATTGATGGAAGAGGCTGAGACTAATGATTACAATGGAACTTACGAATTTCCTGCTGTATTTTTTGGTTTTTAATTACCTTAAGAAACTGAAGTTAGGGATTTTACAGAAGGTATGGATAGAGAGAATTTATATTGGAATGGCAAACTCTGAAAAAAGATGAAAGATTTTTGTCTCCATCATCAAGGTCTTATATCCTAATAAGCTTCCTAATAATACCAGAAATGGCAAATTGAATTCACTTTTAACACACAAGTAAATCATAGTTCATCCTTATTCTTTATTTCTGATGTATCAGCTCGTTTTAGTTAGGATATACCTGGATCATTATAGGAACGCAATTTAAGGTTTAACGATTTTTAATTAGTGTCATCATTGCTGTGCTTCCTAGGTTAGTCTACAGAATTGCATTCAGTGATTTTACTTTCAGAAACATTAAACACATCACAAGCAAGTAATGGACCCATTTTACAGAGGCCAAAGTTGGTTTGCTCTGGTCTTTATTTTTCACCTTAATATACATAATGATTTATTTTTAAATTTTTTTCTTGAAATATATTTGACATATACACCTTGAATTTATGCAGTGCTATAACATATTAATTCAAGACATTTATAGGTTGTAATATGATTGTAATTGTAGTGATAATTAATACCTATAACATTATATAATTATCATTTATTTTTAATGGTTGGAATAATCTAGTCTCAGCAAGTTTGATTATAACACAATATTGTTGTCCGTATTCACTGTATTGTGCATTAGATCTCTAGGACTTATCTACTACTCATTCCAAGTTTGTACCATTAAACAAACTATTCTATTCCTTTCTATCCCTCTGTTCCCATCCCCTGGAAACTACCATTTTACTCTGCTTTTGTGAGTTTGGCTTTTTTAGATTCCATGTATAAGTGATATAACATGGTATTTTTCTTTCTCTGTCTGACTCATCTCACTTAGTGTAATATCCTCAAGGTCCATTCAGATTGTCACAAATGGAAGATGTTTTTCTCATGGCTGAATAATAGTCCATTATGTATATACACTACAAATTCTTAATTCATTCATCTGTTTATGGGTGCATAGATTGTTTCTAAATCTCGGCTATTGTGGATAGTGCTGTAATATACGTGGGACTGCATACATCTCTTTGATATTCTGTTTTTATTTCCTGTGAATATATACCCAGAAGTGAAATTGTTGGATCATATGGTAGTTCTATTAATTTTTTAAGGAACCTCTATATTGTTTTACATAGTAGCTGCACCAATTTACATTTTCATCAACAGTGTGCAAGTATTCCCTTTCTCTACATCCTCATTAACAAGTATTATCTCTTGTTTTCTTGTTGCTATTCTAAAAGGTGTCAAGAGATAGCACATATGGTTTTGATTTGCATTTACCTGATGATTAGTGATGTTGAGCATCTTTTCATGTACCTCTTGGCCATTTGGTTGTTTTCTTTGGACAAAGTCTATTTAGGTTCTCTGCCTAGTGTTTAACTGGGTTGTTTGTTTTTTGTTATTAAGTTGTGTAAAATTCTTTATATATTTTTGGATATTAACCTCTTATCCAATATATGGTTTGCAAATTTCCTCCCATTCTGTAGGTTGCCTTTTCATTATGTTAGTTGTTTCTGTTTCTGTGCAAAATCTTTTAAGTTTGTTGTGATTCTATTTGTTGACTTTTACTTTTATTGTTTATGCTTTTGGTGTCATATCCAGAAAATCATTGCCAAGACCACTATCGAGGAGCTTCTTTTCTACGTTTTCTTCTGGGAGTTTTATGGTATCAGGTCTTATGTTTAAGTCTTTTATCCATTTCAAGTTAATATTTGTGAGTTGTGTAAGATAAGGGTCCAATTTCATTGTTCTACATGTGTTTATCCAGATTTCCCAGCACCATTTTATTTTTTAACATCTTTATTAGAGTATAATTGCTTTACAATGGTGTGTCAGTTTCTGCTTTATAACAAAGTGAATCAGTTATACATATACATATGTCCCCATATTTCTTCCCTCTTGCATCTCTCTCCCTCCCACCCTCCCTATCCCGCCCTTCTAGGTGGTCACAAAGCACCAAGCTGATCTCCCTGTGCTATGTGCCCAGCACCAATTTTTGAAGAGATGATCACTTCTCCATCAGGTGGTCCTGGCTCCCTTACCAAATATTAGTTAACTGAATATGTGGGGGTTTACTTCTGGGCTCTCTAATCTATTCCATTTGTCTGTGTCTATTTTTATGCTTGTATCATATTGTTTTAATTACTGTAGCTTTGTAATATAGTTTAAAATCAGGAAGTGTGATACCTCCAGTTTTGTTCTTCCTCAGGATTTATTTGGCTATTTTGGGTTCTTTGTGATTCCTTAAAAATTTTAGGATTTTTTTTTCTATTTCTGTGAAGAATGCCACTGGAACTTTGATAGAGATTGTGTTGAATCTATATATGATTTTGGGTAGTATGGACATTTTAACAATATTCTTATCCATGAGTAAAGGATATCTTTCCATGTCTTATGCCTTCTTCAGTTTCTTTCAATGAAGTTATAATGTTCATTGTACAGATCTTTCACTTCCTCAGTTACATTTATTCCTAGATATTTTATTGTTTTTGATGCTATTGTGAATGGGATAATTTTCTTTATTTTTCAGATGTTTCATTATTAGCAAATAGAAACAACACTGATTATTTTGATTTTTATGTCCTCCAACTTTACTGAAATCATTGATTAGTTCCAACAGTTTTTAGTTGAATCTTTGCAATTATCTGTATACAAAATAATATCATCTGCAAATAGTGACAGCTGTACTTCTTCCATTCTGATTTGGGTATCTTTTATTTTTTTTGTTTTGCCTAATTGCTCTAGCTAGACTTCTGATACTATATTGAATAAGAATGGTAAGAGTAGGCAACCATGTCTTGTTCCTAATCTTAGAGGAAAAGCTTTCAATTTTTTTTTTACTGAGTAAAACGTTAGCTCTGGGTTTGTCATAGATGGCTTTTGTTTTGTTGAGGTATTTTCCTTCTATACACAATCTTTTGAGTTTATTTTTTAAATAAATTTATTTATTTGTTTATTTTTGGCCATGTTGGGTCTTCGCTGCTGCACGCAGGCTTTCTCTGGTTGTGGCAAGCGGGGGCTACTCTTCGTTGCGGTGCACAGGCTTCTCATTGCAGTTGCTTCTCTTGTTGTGGAGCATGAGCTCTGTGCACACGGGCTTCAGTAGTTGTGGCACACAGGCTCAGTAGTTGTGGCTCACCGGCTCTAGAGTGCAGACTTAGTAGTTGTGGCGCATGGGCTTAGCTGCTCTGCGGCATGTGGGAGGGATCTTCACGGACCAGGGCTCGAACCTGTGTCCCCTGCACTGGCAGGTGGATTCTTAACCACTGCATCACCAGGGAAGTACCTCTTTTAAGGTTTTTATCATGGAAGGATATCGTATTTTGTCAAATCCTTTTCTGTATCTATTGTGATGATCATGTGATTATTTTCTTTTTCTATTAATGTGATGTAATACATTTATCATTTTGAACCATCTTTGCATCCCAGGCTCATGGTGTATAATCCTTTTAGTGTGCTCAATTCAGTTTGCTAATATTTTGTTGAAAAATTTTGCATCTATATTCATTAGTAATATTGGTCTATAGTTTTCTTATAGTGGCTATATCTGGCTTTAGTATTAGGGTAATACTGGCCTTGTAGAATGAGTTAAGAAGTGTTCCCTCCTCTTCAATTTTTTAGAAGAGTTTGGGAAGGATTGGCATTAATTATTCTTTAAATGTTTGGTAGAATTCACATGTGAAACCGTCTAGTCCTATGGTTTTCTGTATTGGGAGATTTTTGGTTACTGTTTCAGTCTCCTTCCTCATTATTGGTCTGTTCAGATTTTCTGTTCCTCCAGATTCAGTCTTGGTAGGTTATAAGTTTCTAGAAATTTATCTATTTCTTCTAGGTTATCTAATTTTTTGGCATATAGCAGGTCATAGTACTCTCTTATTTCTGTAGTATCAGTTGTAGTGTCTTCTCTTTTATTTCTAATTTTGAGTCTCCTGTTGTCTTCTTAGTCTAGCTAAAGGTTTGTCAACTTTATCTTTTTGAAAATCCAGCTCTTAATTTCATTGATTCTATTGTTTTTCTAGTCTCTATTTCATTTGTTTTCTCCCAATCTGTATTTCCTTTCTTCTGCTAACTTTGGGCTTAATTTGTCATTTTAGGTACTGGAGGTGTAAAGTTATTTACTTGAGATCTTTCTAATTTCTTAATACATCCATTTATCACTATAAACTTTCCTCTCAGAACTGCTTTTTGCAGCATCCCCTAGGATTTGATATGTTTTCTCTCCATTTTCATTTGCTTCAAGATATTTTTCTTTCCTTTTTGATTCTTTGATCCATTGGTTTTCAGAAGTGTATTGTTTGGTTTCCACATATTTGTAGATTTTCCAGCTTTCTTCTTGTTGATTTCTAGTTTTATACCATTGTAGTCAGAAAAGATAGTATTTCAGTCTCCTCAAATTAGCTAAGATTTATCTTGGTCCTATCATGATCTAATATCCTGTATGCACGTGAGAAGAATGTATGCTTCTGTTGGTTGGAATGTTCTATATATGTCTATTAAGTCCATTTGGTCTAAAGTATGGTTCAATTCCCACATTTCCGTGCTGATTTTCTGTCTGGATGATCTATCCACTGCTGACACTGAGGTATTGAAGTCTCCTACTATTACTGTATTTTTGTATATTTCTCCCTTCATATCTGTTATTATTTGCTTAATATATTTAGGTGCTCCAATGTTGGGTGTGTATATATATTCATGATTGTTATATCTTCTATGTATATTGACCCCTTTATCATTATAAAATGACCTTCTTTGTGTCTTGTTACAGTTTTTGGCTTGAAGTCTATTTTGTTTGATAAGTATGGCTATGCCCACTTACTTTTGGTTTCCACTTGCATGGAATATCTGCTGTCTCTTCACTTTGAGCCTCTGTGTGTTTTTAGAACTGAAAGAAGTTTCTTGTAGGCAGCATATAGTTGGATCTTGTTTTTCTGTTTTGGTTGTTTTTTGTTTGTTTTCTGTATGTTTTCATTGCTGTTGTTTTTTATCCGCCCAGCCACCCTTTGCCTTTTGATTGGTGACTTCAGTCCATTTACATTTATAGTGATTATTGATATGTAAGGGCTTACTACTGCCATCTTATTATCTGCCTTCTGGTTGTTTTGTATGTTCATTATTTCTTCCCCCTGTTTCTCCCTACCTTTGCAAAGCAGTGGTTTTCTATAGTGGTATGCTCTGTCTCCCCCTTTTTATGTTTTGTGAATCTAATCTAGATTTTTGCTTTGTGGTTATCACCTCCTCTATGAAAGAGGTCACCACTGTCTACCTCTTCTGCCAGAGAGGTAGCCAGTGCTGCTTCCAAAAGCCCAGCCCCTTGTTGTTCATCCGTGGGGAGGGGAGGCCACCTTGGAAATTTTCTACCTCTCCTCTGCTTCCAAACTCTTCTCTTTCTCACTCCAGTGGAATTCTGGAATCTCCCTTTAGGCAGGCTGGACTTCCAGTCATTCTCTTCTCCATGGTTATCTGCCCAGTTTTGCACTCTCCAGGTTCTTTCTTTTCTAATCTCAGTGAGTGGGACTGGGGCCAGTTTGCCAACTCCCTTGTATCAGCAACCCTCACTGAGATCCCCCTTGTTTATTTTTGGATGCACAGGTGGACTAGAAACCTCCACATCCCTTTGTGAAATATGCAGAAGCACTTTTGTTTGGTAATAGATGTCTAATTAGTTGTTACAAAGAGGAAAGAGAAGAGAGAAGAGAGACACCACCATGATGCTGATGTCACCTACATATTGGTTTATTAGTCATTTGATCAAAACCTGTATACTGGTCACCTGCTATGTACCTAGTCTTCTTCTATGATTTGGGTATACAATTATGGGGAAATCAGGGACTTGTGCAGCTTATTGTCTGGTGGAGGATAGAAAAAAAACAAATTAATAAAGGAATTTCAAGTCTTGATTAGCCCTTATGATGCTGAACAGAAAATCTTGAGACTTTAGGGAAGTCCTCACTAAAGTGACATACATTTGAGATGTGAAGAGTGAGATGACAACCATGTGAAAAGTACATACAAGTTAATTTCAGTTAGTGGGATAAGCATGTCCAGAGCATATAAGGCAGAAAACAAGTACTGGCAAAAAAACACAAAGGAAGCCCTCAGGAATGAGGAGAGCTGTTTTGAAATGCTGTGGAAGAAGTAGGCAGAATCTTGTGGAATAAAGCAAGGAGTCTGGATATAATTCAAGTGAAGTCATCAGGTGGGAAGAGTGGTAGATGATGTAATCCAAGTTAGGTGTTTAAAAAAATTACTTTTGACTAGTGTGTATAGATTGGCTTCAATGAAGAAAGGATGCCATTGGGAGACTATTGCAATAGTCAATGTAAGACATGATTTTAGGTAAGACTTAAGATGGCAGTAATAGAGCAAATATAGTGTTAAGATAAAATTCAAAGATAGAATTAAGATTATTCCAAATGCCAGTCATCTTTTAAACAATATATTATCTATCATTCATCTCTAATTTTTCAAGGGTTTATATGTGTGCATGTGGTGTTTAATTTATAAATAATCATTTCAGGTTAGAAAAGAACATATCCTCACGGAAGAGGAGGCATGGAAAATGGAACCAATTTACAGAGCAATAGCAAAAGCTGTTAGAGAATCTAAAAGATTTTCGCTGAATGAAAACAGCGCATTGATCAAGATTTACCAGAGACTTGTAACTTTTATGATATTTGTGTTAAGATATTTTTACATTACATTTTTCAAAAAAAAAGATTTCTAAGAACAGTAAATAAAAATACTCCCAATGGGTCACTTCTAAGGATAAGAGACATATCCATCTATCAAGGGAAAAGAAAACGTTTAATGGTCACTAATAGACGTTTTTTTTAATATCCATGAGTACTCTAACTCACTATTAAGAATTCTATTTTCATCCCAGACAAACTGAAGCAGAGAGCAGTGACTTCAATCTGGCTTTCCTAATAAGAACAGTAAATGCTTTGCCCTTTTAAGCTCCAACATAGGTTTGTCTTCCATCTGCATTTGGAAGACACAAATGGGATTCCCCAAGATAATATCAGAGAAGTTTCCTCATGAGGATAATTATTCCTCATGCTGAGGTGTCCTAGGTGGCCCCTGCTGGTACATATAGCTGTGGGCAACACAGTCACTAAATTCTGAATTATCTATGCTGATGGAATTCATGGAAGGTTCAAACCACAGATACTACTAGCCAGGTCTCTTTGTCTTTAGGAATATCACTGAGGAGACCAGTAGTAAAATTATGCTTCATTAAAAAAACAAACAAAAGAACTTCAGAGTAGAATTTGTATCTATATCCTGTCAGCAATTGTTTACTCCTACTGCGTTCCATCACTGTCTAATGTTAAAGTGTTGCATGTAGTTCTCAACTGTGTGTGACAACAGGGCAGATGTTGACTCATTACCTAATTCAGTCAACAGAATAGCATGTGCCAAAATAAAGATACTTGAGGTGAATTACTTCCAACTATGTCTTTTATCCCAGTGATTTTTTTGGACAAAGAATAGTACATAAAAGCACCCCACACCTCAACACACTTCATTCTTCTCTCTCCCTTTCCCTGCCTTCATCCCTCCCTTCACTGTGGTCTCTGCTCATAGCAAGTCTTTGCCTAACTCTTCTAATAAATCAATCTACCTTATCACTTCCTATTCCCCTTACCAGTTTTCATCTTTCTTCATAGTACTTAATCACCAACTAAAATATTATGCATTTACATTTTAAAAATACTGTCTCTCTCCTATGATTGGATGGTAAAATTCCGAGAAAGAAAGAACTGCTTTTTAGGTTTTTTTTTTCCAACTGTATCCATGGCACCTAGAATGGTACCTGAAAGTTAGTAGGTATTTAAAATGTATTTTTGACTACATGACTGTACCATCAGGTCTTAATAATTGTGCCTCCTAAGCGTTTCTCAAATTTTTCCTTTTCTCTTGCGATCTACTACACCCAGTGGCAGATGTTACAATCTTGTTTTAACAACTGATATTTATTATGCCAAGAGCCATCAGCCATCACAGGAAAAGGCAAATGTGGCCATGCCAGTGCTCTGCTGTCAGTTTCTCCCAGTCTCTTCTTCACATACCAGCTCCTTGACAGAACATCAAAGGAATTCCATGACTATGTAGTCTGCCTGGCATGCTCTTTATCCTCCTTTCGTGAGATTCCTCCTTCTTTGGGATAAGACCAAGTGATGCCTAGTCCAGGAAGCATTTTTCCTACTTCCTATCCCAGGGTGTGTCAGAGGATCATCCTTGAGGATTCCCATGAGTCATGTTCTTTTCGTTCTCAATATATTTAGTTTTATATTTTTAAATCCCCATGTATATTTCTATTTCTGTTACTAACCTGATTGTTTATTGAATCAGGCTCATTTCAGTTCAGGTGTACTGAAGCGGGTTCATTTCTCCATTCCCGGTGCCTAACACAGGGTCTGGCCCATCACAGGCTCTGAGTATACATTGGCTGAATGAATGAAAAGATGAGTTTACATATGACAAGAGTCAACATGACCTCAGATTCAAGTGGTGGCTTGAATCGAGATCTTAGTTCTCTGCCCAGGAATTGGACCTGGGTAGTCTGGATGAAAACCAGGAATCCTAGTCACTAGACCACCAGAGGCTAGAGGCGAGAAGCAAAGTTCCCCTGGCTTTTGCCCCCACTGAAAAATGCCTTTCTCAAGGAGGCAAAAACTGTAAAAACAGGAACAAAGTTTATTATTAGAAACACAGAACAAGAAGTGGGAGAGCACACAGAGAAACAGTTTATTTAAGACAGAAGCAAGGCAGAGATACACACCCGGAGAGAAAAGGGTGTGGGCATCCCCCCTAATGAGGAGGAGTGCCATAAAGAGGCAGTTAAGTCATTTATGTAGGGCACTTCTTCCGGGTCTCTGTTTACCTTTGGCCAATTATCTTGTTTCTTTTTCCACACCTGCCCTGCCCTAGGATCCTCCCCAACATGTGTGCACAACTTTTTTCCAAGATAGAGTCTAGCCCACAGGCCTATGGGAGGGTTGGCATTACCTATTATGGGGTGGTGCCCTCTCCTTTTTGATCCCCAAGAGCCTTTCTGCACATGTGTAGTTGGGGAGGTCTCTTTGACCTTAAGAATGAGAAATTTGTGGTCTCTTTATCTTTTGTCTGGGCAACACTCACCTCCTCTCTGCCCCTGCCATTACTATTATCTTGAAGTGTTCACTAGAGGCAAAGTCCAGCTATTTACCCTGTTCCTGTTCTTCTTTCTTTTTTTTTTAATTTAATTTTTTTCTTATTAGTCATCCATTTTATACACATCAGTGTATACATGTCAATCCCAATCTCCCAATTCATCACACCACCACCACCCCCACGGCTTTCCCCCCTTGGTGTCCATACATTTCTTCTCTACATCTGTATCTCAGTTTCTGCCCTGCAAACTGGTTCATCTGTACCATTTTCCAGGTTCCACATATATGCGTTAATATACGATACTTGTTTTTCTCTTTCTGACTTACTTCACTCTGTATGACAGTCTCTAGATGCGTCCACATCTCTACAAATGACCCTTTCGTTCCTTGTTAAGGCTGAGTAATATTCCATTGTATATATTTACCACAACTTCTTTATCCATTCGTCTGTCAATGGGCATTTAGGTTGTTTCCATGACCTGGCTATTGTAAATAGTGCTGCAATGAACATTGGGTGCATGTGTCTTTTTGAATTATGGTTTTCTCAGGGTATATGCCCAGTAGTGGGATTGCTGGGTCATATGGTAATTCTATTTTTAGTTCTTTAAGGAAGCTCCATATTATCCTCCATAGTGGCTGTATCAATTTACATTCCCACCAACAGTGCAAGAGGGTTCTCTTTTCTCCACACCCTCTCCAGCATTTGCTGGTGGTAGATTTTCTGATGATGCCTATTCTAACTGGTGTGAGGTGATACCTCACTGTAGTTTTGATTTGCATTTCTCTAATAATTAGTGATGTTGAGCAGCTTTTCATGTGCTTCTTGGCCATCTGTATGTCTTCTTTGGATAAATGTCTATTTAGGTCTTCTGCCCATTTTTGGATTGGGTTGTTTGTTTTTTTAATATTGAGCTACATGAGCTGTTTATATATTTTGGAGATTAATCCTTTGTCTGATGATTCATTTGCAAATATTTTCTCCCATTCTGAGGGTTGTCTTTTTGTCTTGTTTATGGTTTAATTGCTGTGCAAAAGCTTTTAAGTTTCATTAGATCCCATTTGTTTATTTTTGTTTTTATTTCCATTACTCTAGGAGGTGGATCAAAAAAGATCTTGCTGTGATTTACGTCAAAAAGTGTTCTTTCGATGTTTTCCTCTAAGAGTTTTATAGTGTCCAGTCTTAGATTTAGGTCTCTAATCCATTTTGAGTTTATTTTTGTGTATGGTGTTAGGGAGTGTTCTAATTTCATTCTTTTACATGTAGCTGTCCAGTTCTCCCGGCACCACTCATTGAAGAAATTGTCTTTTCTCCATTGTGTATCCTTGCCTCCTCTGTCATAGATTAGTTGACCATAGGTGCATGTGTTTATCTCTGGGCTTTCTGTCCTGCTCCATTTATCTATATTTCTGTTTTTGTGCCAGTACCATATTGTCTTGATTACTGTAGCTTTGAGGTATAGTCTGAACTCAGGGAGTCTGATTCCTCCAGCTCCATTTTTTTTCCCTCAAGACTGCTTTTCTATTCGGGGTCTTTTATGTCTCCATACAAATTTTAAGATTTTTTGTTCTGTAAAAAATGCCGTTGGTAATTTCATAGGCATTACATTCAATCTGTAGATTGCTTTGGGTAGTGTAGTCATTTTCACAATATTGGTTCTCCCAATCCAAGAACATGGTATATCTCTCCATCTGTTGGTATCATCTTTAATTTCTTTCATCAGTGTCTTATAGTTTTCTGCATACGGGTCTTTTTCTCCTTAGGTAGTTTTATTCCTAGATATTTTATTCTTTTTGTTGCAGTGGTAAATGGGAGTGTTTCCTTAATTTCTCTTTCAGATTTTTCATCATTAGTGTATAGGAATGCAAGAGATTTCTGTACATTAATTTTGTATCCTGAAACTTTACCAAATTCATTGATTAACTCTACTAGTTTTGTGGTGACATCTTTAGGATTCTCTATGTATAGTATCATGTCATCTGCAAACAGTGACAGTTTTACTTCTTCTTTTCCAATTTGTATTCATTTTATTTCTTTTTCTTCTCTGATTGCTGTGTCTAGGACTTCCAAATCTATGTTGAATAATAGTGGTGAGAGTGGACATCCTTGTCTTGTTCCTGATCTTAGAGGAAATACTTTCAGTTTTTCACCATTGAGAATGATGTTTGCTGTGGGTTTGTCATATATGCCCTTTATTTTGTTGAGGTAGGTTCCCTCTATGCCTACTTTCTGGACAGTTTTTATCACAAATAAAATGCTGAATTTTGTCAAAAGCTTTTTCTGCATCTATTGAGATGATCATATGGTTTTTATTGTTCAATTTGTTAATATGGTGTATCACATTGATTGATTTGCATATATTGAAGAATCCTTGCATCACTGGGATAAATCCCAGTTGATCATGGTGTCTGATACTTTTAATGTGTTGTTGGATTCTGTTTGCTAGTATTTTGTTGAGGATTTTTGCATCTGTATTCATCAGTGATATTGGTCTGTAATTTTCCTTTTTTGTAGTAGCTTTGTCTGGTTTTGGTATCAGGCTGATGGTGGCCTCATAGAATGAGTTTGGGAGTGTTCCTTCCTCTGCAATTTGTGGAAGAGTTTGAGAAGGATGGGTGTTAGCTCTTCTCTAAATGTTTGATAGAATTCACCTGTGAAGCCTCTGGTCCTGGACTTTTGTTTGTTGGAACATTTTTAATCACAGTTTCAATTTCTTTACTTATGATTGGTCTGTTCATATTTTTTATTTCTTCCTGGGTCAGTCTTGGAAGATTATACCTTTCTAAGAATTTGTCCATTTCTTCCAGGTTGTCCATTCTTTTGGCATAGAGTTGCTTGAGGTAGTCTTTTAGGATGCTTTGTATTTCTGTGGTGTCTGCTGTAACTTCTCCTTTTTCATTTCAAATTTTACTGATTTGAGTCCGGTCCCTGTTTTTGTTGATGAGTCTGGCTAATGGTTTATCAATTTTGTTTATCTTCTCAAGGAACCAGCTTTTAGTTGTATTGATCTTTGCTATTGTTTTCTGTGTTGGTATTTCATTTATTTCTGCTCTGATCTTTATGATTTCTTTCCTTCTGCTAACATTGGGTTTTGTTTGTTCTTTCTTTAGTTCCTTTAGGTGTAACGTTAGATTGTTTGAGATTTTTCTTGTTTCTTGAGGTAGGCTTGTTTAACTATAAACTTCCCTCTTAGAACTGCTTTTGCTTCATCCCATAGGTTTCTGATCATCGTGTTTTCATTGTCATTTGTCTCTAGATATTCTTTGACTTCCTCTTTGATTTCTTCAGTGATCTCTTGGTTATTTAGCAACATATTGTTTAGCCTCCATGTCTTTGTGTGTTTTACATTTTTTCCCTGTAATTCATTTCTAATCTCATAGCATTGTGGTCAGAAAAGATGCTTGATATGATTTCAATTTTCTTAATTTTACTGAGGCTTGATTTGTGACCCAAGATGTGATCTATCCTGGAGAATGTTCTGTGTGCACTTGAGAAGAAAGTGTAATCTACTGTTTTTGGATAGAATGTCTGATAAATATCAATTAAATCTATCTGGTCTATTGTGTCATTTAAAGCTTGTGTTTCTGTATTAATTTTCTGTTTGGACAATCTGTCCATTGGAGTAAGTGAGGTGTTAAAGTCCCTCACTATTATTGTGTTACTTTCGATTTCCTGTTTTAGAGCTGTTAACAGTTGCCTTATGTATTGAGATTCTCCTATGTTGAGTGCATATATATTTATAATTGTTATATCTTCTTCTTGGATTGATCGCTTGATCATTATGTAGTATCCTTGTCTCTTGTAACATTCTTTATTTTAAAGTCTATTTTATCTGATATGAGTATTGCTACCCAAGCTTTCTTTTGATTTCCGTTTGCATGGAATATCTTTTTCCATCCCCTCACTTTCAGTCTGTATGTGTCCCTAGGTCTGAAGTGGGTCTCTTGTAGACAGCATATATATGGGTCTTGTTTTTGTATACATTCAGTGAGCCTGTGTCTTCTGGTTGGAGCATTTAATCCATTCATGTTTAAGGTAATTATCGATATGTATGTTCCTATGACCATTTTCTTAATTGTTTTGGGTTGTTTTTGTAGGTCCTTTTCTTCTCTTGTGTTTCCCACTTAGAGAAGTTCCTTTGTTAGTTGTTGTAGAGCTGGTTTGGTGATGCTGAATTCTCTTAGCTTTTGCTTGTCTGTAAAGCTTTTGATTTCTCCATCAAATCTGAATGAGATCCTTGCTGGGTAGAGTAATCTTGGTTGTATGTTCTTCCCTTTCATCACATTAAGTATATCATGCCACTCCTTTCTGGCCTGTAGAGTTTCTGCTGAGAAATCAGCTGTTAACCTTATGGGAGTTCCCTTGTATGTTATTTGTCATTTTTCCCATGTTGCTTTCAATAATTTTTCTTTGTCTTTAATTTTTGCCAATTTGATTACACTGTGCCTCAGCGTGTTTCTCGTTGCATTTATCCTGTATGGGACTTGCTGTGCTTCCTGGACTTGGGTGGCTATTTCCTTTCCCACGTTAGGGAAGTTTTTGACTATAATGTCTTCAAATATTTTCTTCAGTCCTTTCTCTCTCTCTCCTCTTCTGCGACCCCTATAATGCGAATGTTGTTGCGTTTAATGTTGTCCCAGAGGTCTCTTATGCTGTCTTCATTTCTTTTCATTCTTTTTTCTTTATTCTTTTTGGCGACGGTGAATTCCACCATTCTTTCTTCCAGGTGACTTATCCGTTCTTCTGCCTCAGTTATTCTGCTATTGATTCCTTCTAGTGTATTTTTTATTTCAGTTTTTTTTATTGTTCGTCTCTGTTTGTTTTTTCTTTAATTCTTTTAGATCTTTGTTAAACATTTCTTGCAGCTTCTCGATCTTTGCCTCCATTCTTTTTCCAAGGTCCTGCATCATCTTCACTATCATTATTCTGAATTCTTTTTCTGGAAGGTTGCCTATCTCCACTTCATTTAGTTGTTTTTCTGGGGTTTTATCCTTCACCTGGTACATAGCCCTCTGCCTTTTCATCTTGTCTATCTTTCTGTGAATGTAGTTTTTGTTCCACAGGCTGCAGGATTGTATTTCTTCTTGCTTCTGCTGTCTGCCCTCTGGTGGATGAGGCTATCTAAGAGGCTTGTGGAAGTTTCCTGATGGGAGGGACTGGTGGTGGGTAGAGCTGGCTGTTGCTCTGGTGGGCGGAGCTCAGTAAAACTTAAATCTGCTTGTATGGTAATAGGTGGGGCTGGGTTTCCTCCCTGTTGGTTGTTTGGCCTGATGTGACCCAACACTGGAGCCTACCAGGGCTTTTTCATGGGGTAATGGCAGACTCTGGGAAGGCTCACACCAAGGATTACTTCTGAGAACTTCTGCTGCAGTGTCCTTGTCCCTTGGTGAGCCACAGCTGCCCCCGCCTCTACAGGAGACCCTCCAACACTAGCAGGTAGGTCTGGTTTAGTCTCCTATAGGGTCACTGCTCCTTCCCCTGGGTCCCGATGAACACACTACTTTGTGTGTGCCCTCCAAGAATGGAGTCTCTGTTTCCCCGAGTCCTGCCAAAGTCCTGCAATCATATCCCATTACCCTTCCAAGTCTCATTCTCTAGGAATTCCTCCTCCCATTGCCCGGCCCCCCGGTTGGGAAGCGTGACATGTGGCTCCGAACGTTCACTCCAGTGGGTGGACTTCTGTGGTATAAGTGTTCTCCAGTTTATGAGTCACCCACCCAGCAGTTATGGGATTGGATTTTATTGTGATAGCACCCCTCCTACCATCTCATTGTGGCTTCTCCTTTGTCTTTGCATGTGGGGTATCTTTTTTGGTGATTTCCAGTGTCTTCCTGTCAATGATTGTTCAGCAGTTAGTTGTGATTCTGGTGTTCTCGAAAGGGGGAGTGAGAGCATGTTCTTCTACTCCGCCATCTTGAACCAATCTTCTCCTGTTGTTATTTCTATCTGGAAGTGTAAACAACATGCCGGTTGTAAATTCTAACCTGGAGCCCATCTGCCTCCTGCCTCAAACACACATGCCCAGATAAAAGTTCTGCATTGTGTGTGTGTGTGTGTGTGTGTGTGTGTGTGTGTGTGTGTTAAGAGATGTTTGGGTAGAATAGCTATGTATAATAAACACAGAGCCATAGAGAAGTGGTCAGACAAACACTAGATTATTTGGTTCTATTTTGCCCTTTATATACAGTTTGGGATTAGAAGAAATGAAATTGCTCTGCAACCAGTGGACAAGGAATGTTTTTGAAAGAATGAAAAAATGCAGAAAAACAATTTTCCTAGGGATCCAGTGATAACTATGTGAATAAAACTTTAACTTGGGCTTCCCTGGTGGCGCAGTGTTTGAGAGTCTACCTGCCGATGCAGGGGACACGGGTTCATGCCCCGGTCCGGGAAGATCCCACATGCCACGGAGCGGCTGCGCCTGTGAGCCATGGCCGCTGAGCCTGCATGTCCGGAGCCTGTGCTCCATGACGGGAGAGGCCACAACAATGAGAGTCCCATGTACCGCAAAAAAAAAAAAAGAAAAACAAAAAACTTTAACTCATCTGATTATAAAGTGAAAATGTAATCTATTTCATATCTGATTCTAGGTAAATTATGATTGATTTTGATAGGCAATTAATTATCATTAATATTTCATCCAGAAATAACTTGGCATTTTCAGGTTAACTCTAGTACAGCAATTTCAGTAATTTGCTGTCATATATAAGGAGGTATGGATAGCAGACAAAGCAAAATAATCTAAAAAATCTTTGTGATTTAAAGAATAATATTTCATGTATTCGCAGTTACTGGCAAAAATTTGAATGTAATCTTAATATCTTTAGAAAGTTTAGTTTCTGTGTATTTATTGAATTTGTATTATTGAAAGATTTATCACAACTACATATGGACAAGTTTATTTTGGCCAAGATAGGAGACTGAAATTTACATCTTTATTAACTGAGTTGGCTAAAAGAGCTTTTTATAAACTGTCCTGGCAAAGACTTGTTTGTATCAACAATAGGGCAAACTTTTAAAACTATTGTGAGCTCTCCTTTTTGAATCTATCAGGCAGAGGGACTGAATAATTATGTTTCTTGCAGAAAGAAATAGAAACTCTTTAGTCATCCACAATTTTTGCCAAGTAACCTGTTTCCTAAATCTTCTACACCTGTATGTTTTTTGAGATGTTGAAAAGCTCTTGAAATCACCACTTGAAGAATAATAGTGCCTACTCTGGGGCAAAGAAATTTAGGTTTGAGAAGATGAATATGTTTCTGTGTTTTTCATGTTGAGATTTTTGCTTCCTTTGCTTTTTTGTTTTTCATGTGAATGTTGCTATAAAAATTCATATGAAATCACTACTTTAGAGATGCTTTTCTCCTCTATCCATGTTTCTCCATCTCACTGGCTCTCCCTTACTTTTTTTTTTTTTTCGGTACGCGGGCCTCTCACTGTTGTGGCCTTTCCCATTGCGGAGCACAGGCTCCGTACGCGCAGGTTCAGCAGCCATGGCTCACGGGCCCAGCCGCTCTGTGGCATGTGGGATCTTCCCAGACCGGGGCACGAACCCGTGTCCCCTGCATCGGCAGGCGGACTGTCAATCACTGCGCCACCAGGGAAGCCCTGGCTCTCCCTTACTTGCTTAGACTTCTCTCACCTTTCCATTAGATCCACTGCAGTGGGGACTCAGTCCTTCCTTCCACCACCCTTTTGTCCCATTTCAATGAGAAGAATCTTTCCCACAGGCCAATATGATGATCACTCTCACTGTCGACCAACTGCCCAGGCCCCTTAGTATGGCGTACAAGTCTCTTCATGATTCTACCCTTTGTTAACCCTGAAACCTCATCCTTCTTCTTTCCCATGCTGAGCCTCAGCCATCTTGGAATCTCGCATATCTCAATCCATACCATTCTCTCTCATGGGACGTTTGCCTTCTCTACTTACACACATTAATTCTGCTATGACTTTAATTTTTCCTCCTTACAGCCTAATTCTCTAGTAGACTCCTAATAACCTTTCAGGACTTAGGTTAGAAACTTAGGTTTCACCTTTTCTGGGAAACACCAGGCAATCTTGCCAGTCAGCTCTTCCCCAACCCCTAGATGCAAGTCCCCAATCCTAGTGCTTCTTGTATTTTACCTACTATACAGCTAGTCTGTCCTGCTCATCACTGTGTCATCACAAACATCTGGCAAAGTGTCAGCACATCATACATACTCAATAACTGTTAACAAAACAGAATATAAATCTTTGCTCTGTGTAAGGAATTTTCATGTACATATATATATGTATTAGTTTTTATTTTTTTATGACTGCTATAACAAAACCACAAACTTGATGGCTTAAAATAACTTGTTTACTCTTTCACACTTCTAAAGGTCAGAAGTCCAAAATCAGTTTCATTGGGTCAAAATCAAGGTGTAGTCAGTCTCACTCCCTTCAAAAGCTCTAGAGGGTAATCTGTTTCCTGGCCTTTGTCCAGATTCTAGAGCTGCATTCCTTGGCTCATGGCCTCTTCCATGAGCCAGTGGCATAACATCTTGCTTCAGTGTCTTATTACCTTCTTTGGTGTCAATTCTGTGCCAAATCTCCCCCCCTCTTATAAGGACACTTAGGATTGCCTGTCCTGCACTGATATTCCAGGATAATCTTCCTATCTCAATATCCTTAACTTAATCACAATTGCAAAATCTCTTTTTACATATAAGGTAACATTCAGAGGTTCCAGAGATTAGAACCCAGATATTTTGGGGAGCCATTATTTAGCATACCACAATATGTTAAGGCTATTGTATTTTTGAAGCTAAGCCTTTTAAAGATGTGCAGGGCTTCCCTGGTGGTGCAGTGGTTGAGAGTCTGCCTGCCGATGCAGGGGACACGGGTTCATGCCCCGGTCCGGGAAGATCCCACATGCCGCGGAGCGGCTGGGCCCGTGAGCCATGGCTGCTGAACCTGCACGTACAGAGCCTGTGCTCCACAATGGGAGAGGCCACAACAGTGAGAGGCCTGCGTACCGCAAAAAAAAATAAATAAATTTAAAAAAATAAAGATGTGCAAATGAAAAAGAATTGGAAACTTCTTTCAAGTGTTAGAAACACTCACGTAGTGTTATCTTCTTTTTTTCTTCATGTGTGTAGTGTCTACACAAGGGGATATATGTGAACAGTTGATACCATCATCTGGAAAATTATTAGGCAAAATATCATAATAGCTAAAATGTGAAGAAAACAAACGCAGCTTTTGGTTATTTCCTTGAACAATATATGGAATCACTATTTCTTTTCACTTTTTTTTTTTAATAGGGTATGGGCTACACCCTTGTCTCCAGGTCATATATTAACTTTACCTTATTTGTTTCTTACATATTGTGTTTTAATTTTGACCTATTTAATAATTACTAGAGATATTTAGTGATAAGATCTCATTTGAAGAGAGGGTTGGTTCTGTTACTGAAAATGTTTCAAGAACTCACCTAATGAAAGGATACATTGGAAACAGTGGTTCATTTGTTTATATATTCATTTATTCTTTTTAACATCAAAGGAACATCTGGTTTTCATCATGTTCTTTTCTACATAACAGTGTATAAAGATAAGTAAGTAATACTCATTGGAGATACCTATAGTCTAATGCAGGACTGTTTTAGGGATTTCCAAATTTGAGATTGTCTTCCGTCTCTGAGTCAGAGCATACTTTAGTTTTTGGAATTAAAATGAAACAAAAATTTCAGTACATCAACCAGTCAAACAGTTTCATGTACCTTATATTTCTTATCCAGAATTATGTCCAGATATGGAATAAAGGTTTCTCTCTGGGTGACTAGAGGTAGACAATGAGAGAAGATTTGACTAGGGCCTTATAGCCTAGTATCTGTGGATTTGATTGGAATACCTTTCTAGAAAATGCAGTGTGTGTTGTAATCTTCCTCTGGAGAAACTGTGGGCCCATGATGAAATCCTTGTGCAATGTTCTTTTAACCTAATTGAGATAAAAAGTAGCATAGCTTATTCTACATCAGAAATAACCAGGACGTCTAAACTGTTTTTCTCCAAGAAATCAATATCTATTATTCTTTTTTCATTTGAGGCAAACAACTAGATATCTTATGAAGTGCAAAGTAATTCTCTGCCTACATTGCCTTAAAAAAAAAAAAAGAGAAAAAAACTCCCTAAAATCAGGAATTAAACAAGGATGTCCACTTTTAACTTCTCATCAGCACTCTAATGGAGGTTCTAGTGAGGGCAATTAAGCAAGAAAAACAAATTAAAAAGCATCGAGATTAAAAAGAGAGAAGTAAAACTGTATCTGTTAATAGATAACATGACCTTGTAAATAGAAAATCCTGAAGAATTTTCCTATAAAGCCATTAGAGCTTATAAAGATATTCATCAGATCTTCAGGGTACAAAATCAATATACCATCACTTATATCTCAAAGCTGGAAAAAGTAAAAGATCAATATATCAAACCAGTTGTAGTTCTATACACTGGCAATAAATAATAAGAAAATGAAATTAAAACAATTTCATTTATAATAGCACAAAAGGAGAAAAATAATTAAGAATAACTTCAACAAGATAAGTAAAAAGTATGTACTCTAAAAACTATAAAACATTGTTAAAAGAAATTGAAGAAATAAATGGAAAGATATACCATATTCATGGGCCAGAAGACTTAATATTGTTAAAATGCCACTACTTCTCAAATTCAACACAATCCCTATCAAAATCCCAGCTGGCTTTTTAATAGAAATTGACAAACTGATATTAAAATTCATATGAAAATGCAAGAGACCAAGAATAATTAAACATCTTGAAAGAAAAAAGTTGGAGGACTAACTTTCCAATTTCAAAACTTACTACAAAGCTGTGTATATCAAGACAGTGACATAAGGATACACATATAGATCATTGGAACAGAATTGAAAGTCCATGAATAAACCCCTTACATTTATGCTCAACTGATTTTTAAGAAGTCTGCCAAGACTATTCAATGGGGAAAGAATATTCTCTTCAACAAATGATATTTGAACAACTAAATATCCACATGTAAATGAACAAAGTTTGGCCACTCCCTTATACCATGCACAAAAATTTGACACAAAGTGGTTGATAGACCTAAATGTGGTAACTAAAAGTATAAAACTCTTAGAAGAAAAACAGCAATAAATCTTTGTGATTTGGGCTAGGCAAAGTTGTCTTAGATACAACACCAAAAGCACTAGTGACAAAAGAAAATATAGATAAGTTGGACTTCCACCAAATTAAAAATTTATGTACTGCAAAAGACACCATCAAGAATGTATAAAGACTCACAGAATGGAAGAAAATATTTGCAAATGATATATCTGATAAGAAGAGACTTGTATCCAGAATAAAATCTTATAAGTCAACAAAAAGAAAGACAACCTAGTTGAAAAATGATCAAAGGATTTAAATAGACATTTCTCCACAGAAGAGCTACAAATGACTTATAAGCACCTGAAAAGATGCTCAATATCATTAGTCATTAGGGAAATGGAAATCAGAACTATAATGATATATCATTTCATATCCACTTGGATGGCTACAGTCAAAAAGACAATGTGTTGGTGAAGATGTGAAAAAATTGGAATCCTCACACATGCTGGTTGGAATGTAAAATGATGGAACTGCTTTGAAAAAGTTTGGCAGTTCCTTAAAAAGATAAACATAGAGTTGCCATATGACCCAACAGTAATGAAATATACACCCAAGAGAAGTGAAAGCATGTATTCACATAAAACCCACAAATATTTCACAGCATTACTCATGGAAGCCGAAATGTGGAAACATCCCATATTTTCATCTACTGATAAGTGGATAAATAAAATGTAGCATATATAATGCAAATTATCTTGACAATTAGAAGAATGAAGTATCGATACCTAGGACATACTTATTGGAAGTGGACAGTCCCTACAGGCTGCCTCATAGATAAGACTGCCTGAGGGTATGAGAAACCCAGAAGTCCTTGTCCTAACTACCTTTCTCTCCCCCACTGATTCTTCAAATCCCAAACTGTCAAGACATTGCTGCTTTAGAAAGTAAGGCTGTTAAACAGGGCTGTGATAGGATTCTGTGTTTATTTTAGCAAGGTATTTCTGGCTTCAGGGTTGAAGTTGGATTAGATAAAAGAGAAAGGTAGAGAAATCATCAGAAGAGGGTTGCAGTGACCCCTGTGAGAATGAAACAAGACAGAGTCCATGGGGGTGGGGAGAGAAGAAAGTATTTGAAAGTCAGGAGGGGTAACACTTATTAAAGTTAGAGAAACAGGGCAGAATTGGGAAAACTTTTGAAAACTGGGTCAGTGATGGATGGTGACATTAACAAGGGTAAGGTACAAAGTCAAGAGTAGAAAATAGAAAACTCAGTTTTGGACAATTTGAGAACTGAGCAGAACAATTATTAGAGATGTAAAAAAAAAAACGCCACACAATTGAGAATATTTGAAGTCAAGAGAGAAACTTCTGTAATTACAGATTTGGAATAGAGATTTTAGAATAGCTTATAGGTGGCAAGGTAGATGATACAAATGATGTTGACAGTTGGAAGAGATGACCCCAGACAGAACTCTAAGAAATATTTTTCTTTGAGATGGTAGTAGAAGAGTCATCTTCCTTCGAATTAAACCTTCTCACTGACTAGAAGTTTATTACTATAACAGTCAACTGAACAGCTCTAAAATGTGAAAGATCTTTATTTTTTAAATCGAAATGCAACTTCCGTCACTCATTGGTTCCAAATTAACTTTATTCAATTAAAAATAGATCTGAAATATTATCTACCAAAGAACATTCCCCAAATCTGAAAATATATGTAATGACTTATATTAATAAATATATAAATGTTTTATTTTCCAGATTAAATATCCAGAGTGCTTTGTACTCTGACTCATGTACAATTTCTAGTTCCTTCATTATTGTGCTTATTTTTCTCCAGTATGTTTCCATTTGGCAATAAAACCTTAAATGATAGTTAAGGGAACAAGATGTCCCAGTGTCAGTTTCAACCCCATGTTTCATGTACCATATGCTGCATCCATACTGGACTTCCTCCCATTGTTCCCCACACACCTTCTGTCCCTGTGTGACTTCATTCCTTTGCCCATGTTCCTTCCTTTGTCAGGTGTCTTTTTCTTTTCACAGTGAACTCCTGCTCATCTTTTGAGCCAGAAATCAAGTTGATTTCTTCAAAGAGCCTCTTCCCTAACTTTGCTAGACCAATTCTGTATTTTCACAGAAATATAGTCATACTTTCATGTAGAACATGATTTATATTAGACTTTACCTCTTTACATGTCTTTACACGTCTTACCTTCCAAACAAGTACTGTGCTGCACCTTGGTTACATAGTGTTAAACTAAATATGTGGTCATTGCCTTCAATGAGCTTGCAGTCTAGTGTTTGAGAGAGAAAGATTAAGAAAATATAGACACAGAATATTAAGTTCAATTTGTCCTAAGTGCTATGACAAACTTGATTGAGGTACTGTGATAGAATAGTAAAAGGGAGCATCATCTAAATTGGGGAATCAGAGAAGGCCACTCTAGGGAAGAAAATAGGATCTAAAATGTGAAGAATGAGTGTATAATAGGCAAAGAACACTCTTTCAGCCAGAGTACATGCTCAAATAATGTCTTTTGAATAAATAAAAGTGCAATTTTCCCAATATTGTATTGTATTTTTCCACATTCTTTGGACCATTTTAATAGTACTTTTGTCAGGTTTTGTTTTGTAAACCATCTCAAATACTTGGTAGATGAAATTTACATTAAAATTTAATTAAATTTTTAATTTATTGACTATTGATGTATTTTCAGTTTGCATTTAAAAAAAAATCCTGAAGTCTGTCTTTCAGGAACAACTATAAAGTTTTGAACCCCCATTCTGAGTATATGTGTTCAGTTGTCTGTTGGATACCACAATGCAAAACCGTGCTTTTCCCTATGTTGCCATTCATAGTCATAGTTGTGGCTCATTATTCCCACTTATTAAGCTCTCTAAACCTTGATTCTGACATCCAACGTATTAACTATAACTCTCAGCTTTATATCATCCCCAAATTTGATAAGGATGCCATCTGTGTCTTTATCTAAATTGTTTATCAAAATATTAACCAAAAAAGAACAAAGCATTTCCCTCTCAGCATCCAGCTACAGGGAGCCATCCCTCCTGATGGCCCTGATCTGTTAATCAGCACTGGGTAACTACAGAAATTCATCAAGCTCCTTAAAATTGTTTATGAGGGTGTCAGGAGAGATTTTATTTTGGTATGTTACTTTTACCTATAGCATCTTCTTCTTCTTCTTTACTAGTCTAGAGAAGCCTAAATCCATCAAAAATAAATTAGATCAAAAGTAATAATAAAAAATTAGATCACTTTCTCTGAATTGACCTCAGTGAGCTCATTTTGATGTCCAATGCCCACTACTTCTATATTGAAGTATTAACAGGCTCTTTAATAGTAGATTTATGGACTTTTGTCAGATTTGGGCACTGCCATAGCTTTATGTTAACCACCTATAGTCCTATCCCCTTGGGCTAGGCCTAGCCCCCCTGGGCCAAGGTAATGCCTTAGTGGCTTGAAGCCCTGGCCAAGTTGCTGCTTCCTCTGAGTATGGGTCTCTTAATAGTTCATAGTTCCTTTCAGGTAGTGATGCTATTCAGTAGGCAGGCAAGAAATGTAGGGATATAACTGCAGAATATATTTCTTACCTTGATTTAACCCCAGTCTTGGTTTTCCTGTATTTATTTTCCATATTCTGTGCATTGGTCTAAAGATAGCAGTGGCTACAATTATTATTCTTCAGTTCCTACTCTGTTATTTTCTTTACAAGAACTTGGACCTCCCCTACTCTTGACTGTAGTCTTGTTCTCAGTTTTATAATTTTTCCTGTCCATTTGTTTTTCCTGTCCTTCAAATTTGGCTTAAATCCCTATGGTTCATGTCAGTTGCAAAACATTTTTTGATTCCCCTCTTGGTACTTGTTTGCCAAGAGATCCATTTTATTCCTTAGCCTGAAATACTTAATTATGCTCTTCAGTATTATCTATACTACAAGCACTTTACTTTCTATGTCCTTCTTCCTCTTCTTTCTCAAAGGCTTCTTCTAGGAAAAAAAAACTATTAATACCAGCTGTGTCTACCCCTCCCCACAAAGTTCCTTATCCTCATATCTAAGACTATTAAGTCCCAGGAACTTCATTCCATATTTCTCATCAGTAGTCATATTCCTTTCCACTTATATCATCTATGTAAGTTGCAATCAATTAATTTTACAAGCTTGACAGGTCTTTCTTGGATATTGGAGCCATAGTTGGGGAAGGTTAGGGTTAAAATCTTATCTTTTTTGAATGTATGCTGTGTGTCAGGCACTCTGCCAGGGGCTTTTCTTTTCTTTTTTATAACATCTGTTTAACAGCAATAAAATCTCAAGGCCCACACAGCTCACTCTCAATATGGTATCTCATTGGAAGAAACTAAAATATTTAAAATCTATTCAAACTCTTGACATGATACAAAGGAGTGGGACAATGGGTCACCATGCACAGGGATCTTAAGTACACTGTTTTTTCCCATTGCTGTCCCACAACATGTCCCCTGCTGGGGTTTGAGCAGGACAAAAATAACAGCAGTTATCTTGAAGGTCACTGTAATAGTTTTCTATGTCCTTGTATTTTATGTCTCAAGTTGAACTAAAGCACTTTATCGTGTATGTCCTAGGGAAATTTTCTCTGTGGAGTGCCCCATCAAACAGATGTAGTATTAAGCTATTTTTAATTTCAAAGTATGAGGACAGACTGAAGTAATCTCATGTATTAGGGCCCGTTGCTGGGTACATGGGGAGCTAAGGGAGCAAAAAGAACCTTCTCCGTCTCGGGAGGGAACACGGTGGTTCCTGGTTCTGCTCTTTGCTTCTGCTCCCCACAGTATGACTCTCTCATTCTTGTGACTGTGCCTTTGGTCTCCTGAGTCTTTCTTCACAGCCTAGACTGAGCTGCTGCATGCTCTCATCTTCAGTCCGTGCACATCCTTCTTTTATTTTTAATTTGGTTTCATAATTTCCCCTATTACTCTATATCTCCAATCCTATTAGCTTCCCTCATATTTAATTTATAACCTTCCAATCCTCTCTGCATCTGCTTATATTAAAGCCTTTGTATTCCTGAAGTATAAACATAATTATTTAGCTTGTGTTTTAAATTATATTCAGAGTATATATCCATCTTCTTTTTTCACCTTTATTGGAATATAATTGACAAATAAAAGTCATATATAGTTAAGGTATACTACTTGATGTTTTGATCTACATTGTGAAATAATCCCCATAATCGAGAGAGTTAACATGTACTTCACCTTACATAGTTACCATTTCTGGTGTGTATGGTAAGAGCAATTGAGGTCTACCCGCTTAGCAAATTTCAAGTATATAATGCAGTATTATTAACTACCATGCTGTATGTTAGATCTCCAGAACTTATTCATCTTGTACAAATGAAACTTTGTACCCTTTGTTCAGCATCTCCCCATTGCTCCCACACCCCCCAACCTCTGGCAACCACCGTTCTACTCTGTGGTTTTATGAGTTCAACTATTGTAGATTCCCCATATAAGTGAAATCATGCAGTATTTTTCTTTCTGTGTCTGGCTTATTTCAGTTAGCATAATGTCTTCCAAGTTCATCCATGTTATCGCAAATGGCAGGATTTCCTTCATAAGGCTGAGTGATGTTTCATTGTATGTATATACCACATTTTCTTTATCTATTCATCCATGGACAGACAGATTGTTTCCGTATCTCAGCTACTGTGAATAATGCGGCAGTGAACATGGGAGTATAGATAGCTCTTTGAGACACTGATTTAATTTCTTTGAATATATACCTGGTAGTGGGATTGCTGAATCACAGTGTAGTGCTATTTTATTTCTTTGGTTTTTCCCTGATAAATAATTATAGGTAACATTTATTGAACATTTGCAGCAGGCTGTACCTGTCTCTAAATGTTCTCTATTAACTCTTTTTATTCTTATATCAACAGTCTAAGTTAGATATTAGTTTTATTCCTATGTTACAGATAAGGAAATCAAGGAGTAGAGAGGTAAAGGAGCTTCTATAAGCTTGCTCAACTAGGAATGTCAGAGCTTGTTTCCTCATCCAGGCAATATGGTTCCAGAGTGTGTCTCTCAATTAGTATATTCAGTACCTCTGTTCATTCTTCTGTATGTAGATTTATTCTTTTGCAGGCACTGCATAGTATTCTATCTTTTACACATATTTATCATTTTATATTTCTTTTCCAATAATGATAAATTATCCATGCTTCATTCCAGTCTTAGCCAATCAACTAATGATGTGAACAGCCCTATTATGGCACCTGCACTACAGTATGATCATTAGGTAGCTAGTAAGACAGTATAAGTATAATTTACCAGAAAAACAAAATGAGAAAGTTAACAAAATAAGGAGAAATATACCAAAATGATAATAATTGAGAGCGTTTGAAATCTAAAAATGTTTCCTTCCTCCAACTCTTTCTTCTCTTTGCTTTCCATTTCTGTATCTCTACATTTAGAATTGTACTGTTGACAACCCTCAGATTTTGAGTCTCGTATATGAAATCAGAGCTAGAGCCAAATTGTAAGGTGTGTGGTCTGTATATTGTGTCCCTGAAGTTTTGCTTAATCTAGGTATGGGCTGGTTTCACCTGATTATTTCCAACAGCTCCAAAACAAAACTTCACACCTTAAAATACCTTAGCTGGTACGATCTCAATTCTCTTAAATGATAAGACTTGAGGATTTTATCTTATCTCTTTTTCTGAATCATCTTTCGGGGCATTAGAAGGATGAGTGCAGTGCATTTTAACTCCAGATGGAATAATTCAGCACTTTCCTGGACCAGAGTTATATTCTAAATATACACAACCATAGTCTCTGTTTATATGATGATGGTTGTAAAGACATCCATATAAAGCTAAGATGGTTGTGTAGAGCATGAAATAAAACAAAGAAGCTGTTTTCCGTGTTTCCTGAATTATATCTCTACTTTTTGAAATTACTACCATATATTGAACATTGTAAATGTACAGAGTTTCATAATGGAGAGACATGGAAGCAACAGTTTATGGAAGTCCCTCTAAGTCATTTCAAGAGATAGGACTTTAATATAGGAGGGATAGGATAGGGAACTCAGAAGGAGGAACATGATTGGTTAGGAGATGATAATGAGTTCAATGTGTTTTTCCTTAAAGTCTTGTTAACGTTGCCTCAGTCTCTAGTGGCCTTCAAGCTCTGTTTGTTCAGTATTTTAAATATGCCTATTATAATTAGCATGGGACTATTGACATGTACCAAAGATAATCATTACCTGTTCTATTTATTTGATCAACAAATAGACAAAAATTCACATGCGCACTCTCTCCATCCCTCTATGCAATAGAGGTCTGGGTCTTGATGTGAAAGCAGCATTCTTGCGAAGACTCAAGATGTTGGATCTTCTCCTATAGGGGATTTCTCAAGCTGGGACTATCTTCCTACCGCCCATCCCCATTTGATGCACTGAAGATGATGTTACGCCTTTTCTTTGCAAATAAGAATAGCAGCAGCAATGGTTAACCCCTTGTTCCAGACCTTCTAATGCACAAAGCAATTCTCTGAAGTAGGTGTAATAATTACCACCATTTTGCAGATGGAAAAGTTGAGGCTTGAAGGGGTTCAGTGACAGCTGCAAATTAAAGCCACTAATAGTAAGTGTCCTGGTTGATTTTGAAATTAATTCTTCCTCATTTTTTAAGCCCATGGTGTTATCCACCATGGCACTGTTCCTATCTTATAGAAACTGAGTGCTCACTGTGTGGTCAGCACTGTTTGGTGCTCTCATTTGATCCTCATAATAATCTTATGCAGCGGGTACTATTACTATTACCATTTTATAAATCAGAGGTTGCAAACATTTTTAGGAAGGTCCGGATGATAAATGTTTTCAACTTTGTGGGTCATACTATCTCTGTCACAGCTAGCGACCTCTGCTGTTTCAGTGGAAAAGTCGCCATAGACAACGCTTAAACAAATGACTGTGACTTTATTCCAACAAAACTGTATTTACAAAAAGAGGCAATTTGGATTTGACCTGAAAGCCACAGTTGGCCAATCTTTGTTATAGATGATAAAAGTGAAGCTTAGAGGATTTAGGTAGCTCTTGTTAAAATGGGGTATGAGCTTAGGAAGACATGATATCAAAGGCCAAATTCTCATCCATATGTTATATCATCTTCCTTATCATAGTCTTCATCCCTCTCTCTAGTAGGTTGAATTTTATCCCCAAAATATGTGTTAAAGTCCTCCAGTACCTGTGAATGTGACCTTATTTTCGAATAAGGTGTTTGCAGATATAATTAAGTTAGGGAACTTAGCATGAAATCGTCCTGGATTTAGGGTGGGCTCTAAATCCAATGACCAGTGTCCTTTTAAGAGAAAGGAGAGGGAGATTTGAGACACAGAGGCACACAGGGAAGACAACCTTGTGAAGAGAAGACAGCAGATGGAGGTGTGCTCCTACAAGCCAAGGAACGTCAGGAGCCACCAGAAACTGGAAGGACAAGGAAGGATTTTCTCCCATAGACTTCGAAGGGAACACAACCCTACCAATACCTTAATTGCATACTTCCAACCTCCAGAACTATGAGGGAATACTTTTTGCTGTTTTAAGCCACCAAGTTTGTGACAATTTGTTATGACAGCCCCAGGAAATGAATAAACTCTCTTCTTCTGTCGCTTTTTGTTCTCTCGTCCGAGAGATACTTCTGGTCGCTCTTGAGACTTTCTCCTGATTTAAAAAGCCCTCTCTCTTTGTGAATTGGAATTATCCACAGTTCCTTGACATGATTACTTTAGCTAGAAGATTGTTGACTATTTCAATTTCAGAAAATTAATTAAAATTAATTAAAATTAAACATCTCCCCTTCCCCTCTTCTTTTGTTCATTTAGCAGTTATATCATTAAATATAATTAAATAAAATCATAAGTTATCCGTTTGTCTACAGAAGACAAGAGAAGCCTAAATGTAAATCTCTGGATTGGCTGATGCACAATCCATTAGGAAACAAATTTATTGGTAAGTGAAACAAATTCACCGTTATCAGCAGCATGCAGTATAAATCTAGGCTGGGAGTCCTATTTAATTTTACACCTTGGCGATATTTCAAAGGTTTTTACAGTAACTTGCAAGGAGTTAATGTGCTGTGAATTCATTCCAGTACATTGATTTGTGCATTAGCTCAGTGAAAGATGCAGTTCTTTGGTAAAAGCAAACTTTTGGAGGTAAATTTGCTTGGTCATGTAATCCATAATTCAGAATTTATAGTAACAACTTATTTCGTTGTTCACGAATACAAATTATTGTCTGATGACCCAACATTCCAGCAAATAAAAAATAATTGGAGTTTCGGGACTTCTCTGGTGGTTCAGTGGTTAAGACTCTGTGCTCCCAATGCAGGGGGCATGGGTTCGATCCCTGGTTGGGGAACTAAGATCCCGCATGATGCATGGTGTGGCCAAAAAAATAAAATATAAATAAATAAATAAAACTGAATCACTTTGCTGTACACCTGAAGCTAACACAACATTGTTAATCAACTATACTCCAATATAAAATAAAAAGTTTTAAAAAAAGAATATGGCTTCTACATAAAAATGTAAGGTATAAGGACTAATGTACTGACCAAGAAGACAAGATTTAATATTTCAAAAAAAATAATTGGAGTTTCATCCTGCAGTTTGTTCCATGCACACCTTGTCACTTGATGAGCTTTGTTCTGTGCTCCAGGGCTTGTTGTCTCTGAGGAGGAGGTTGGAGGAGGAGGAGGTTGTCTCTGAATGGAGGATGCCTTCATCTACCTCTTTCTAGGTATTCTTGCTGTTATAGGTATTTTTGATCTCTTGTTGCCACCTTTAGGAATTATGTTTAAATGCTGGTGTTCATAATATTCAGGGTACTGATGGCAATAGAACTCAATCCACACAATGAAGCTTAAACTTCAGGACCTGTCTCTTGCATGGGCATCTTCTAAGGTGGAGCTTTCTAGATAGACTCCTCCTGGCTCCCTTCATGTGATGAATAGGGGGAACCCTGACTGGCAGGTCTCTGTATCTTCCACCTTTTCCTACAATACAAGAGGCCTCGCTTTATATTGGAATTATGAATTGGGTTTTTGCTTTGCTTTAGTTGGGGGAGAAATACTTAGTTTAGAAATTTAAGTGATCATCTAAGAGACTGCAGTGGATGGCAAAGGCATATTTTATCTGAAGAGACCTGACTTCTTGGTTCTAGAAAATGGTTGACAGGCTAGAATGAGGACCCAGTGTCCACAGATCCTCCACTTTTCAAGAGAAGCCAGAAATCTTTATTTTCATATGAAATCCCCCAATTTTGAAATTTTAATCTCAAAATAAATATAAAAACAAGAAAGTAAATAAGCAGGTAGATAATAAATCCATTTTATTCCAATATATAACGTCAGGATTCAGGTCAGAGCTTCCTCTAGGGACCTTTGAGACAGAGCAAAAGGACAAACACGTTTCTTCTAAGTGCATATATTTCTGAATCCCATGGGATACTTAGAAGTATCTATCTACTCATAAACTGGCCAATGCTGGTTGTTAGAATTAGTTATATTAAACTTGTCTTAAGAGGAAATGAAGCTGCTATTTAAAGAGCTGGTTCATTGGTCATTTTGAATAGTCCATTTTATTTAGACAGTATATTAGCCATGCGTACATGTCAGAGCTAGTTATTATAAGTAATATTATATCATGTTTCATTATGTGCTTTAACAATAATATATATTACATTTAATATATATTTATATATTTTTTCTTTACATCTTTATTGGAGTATAATTGCTTTACAATGGTGTGTTAGTTTCTGCTTTATAACAAAGTGAATCAGTTATACATATACATATGTTCCCATATCTCTTCCCTCTTGCATCTCCCTCCCTCCCACCCTCCATATCCCAGCCCTCTAGGTGGTCACAAAGCACCAAGCTGATCTCCCTGTGTTATGCGGCTGCTTCCCACTATCTATTTTATGTTTGGTAGTGTTTGTATGTCCATGCCACTCTCTCACTTTGTCACAGCTTACCCTTCCCCCTCCCCATATCCTCAAGTCCATTCTCTAGTAGGTCCGTATATTTATTCCTGTCTTACCCCTAGGTTCTTCATGACATTTTTTTTCCTTAAATTCCTTATATATGTGTTAGCATATGGTATTTGTCTTTCTCTTTCTGACTTACTTCACTCTGTATGACAGATTCTAGGTCCATCCACCTCATTACAAATAGCTCAATTTCGTTTTGTTTTATGGCTGAGTAATATTCCATTATATATGTGTGCCAGATCTTCTTTATCCATTCATCCAATGATGGACACTTAGGTTGTTTCCATCTCCTGGCTATTGTAAATAGAGTTGCAATGAGGTTGTTTCCATCTCCTAGCTATTGTAAATAGAGCTGCTATGAACATTTTGGTACATGACTCTTTTTGAATTATGGTTTTCTCAGGGTATATGCCCAGTAGTGGGATTCCTGGGTCATATGATAGTTTTATTTGTAGTTTTTTAAGGAACCTCCATACTGTTCTCCATAGTGGCTGTACCAATTCACATTCCCACCAGCAGTGCAAGAGTGTTCCCTTTTCTCCACACCCTCTCCAGCATTTATTGTTTGTAGATTTTTTGATGATGGCCATTCTGACTGGTGTGAGATGACAATCATTTTAGTTTTGATTTGCATTTTTCTAATGATTAATGATGTTGAGCATTCTTTCATGTGTTTGCTGGCAGTCTGTATATCTTCTTTGGAGAAATGTCTATTTAGGTGTTCTGCCCATTTTTGGATTGGGTTGTTTGTTTTTTTGTTATTGAGCTGCGTGAACTGCGTGTAAATTTTGGAGATGAATCCTTTGTCAGTTGCTTCATTTGCAAATATTTTCTCCCATTCTGAGGGTTGTCTTTTGCTCTTGTTTATTGTTTCCTTTGCTGTGAAAAAGCTTTGAGGTTTCATTAGGTCCCATTTGTTTAGTTTGTTTTTATTTCCATTTCTCTAGGAGGTGGGTCAGAAAGGATCTTGCTGTGATTTATGTCACAGAGTGTTCTGCCTATGTTTTCCTCTAAGAGTTTGATAGTTTCTGGCCTTACATTTAGGTCTTTAACCCATTTTGAGCTTATTTTTGTGTATGGTGTTAGGGAGTGATCTAATCTCATACTTTTACATATACCTATCCAGTTTTCCCAGCACCACTTATTGAAGTGGCTGTCCTTTATTCACTGTACGTTCCTGCCTCCTTTATCAAAGATAAGGTGACCATATATGCTTGGGTTTATCTCTGGGCTTTCTATCCTGTTCCATTGATCTATCTTTCTGTTTTTGTGCCAGTACCATACTGTCTTGATGACTGTAGCTTTGTAATATAGTCTGAAGTCAGGGAGCCTGATTGCTCCAGCTCCGTTTTTCGTTCTCAATATTGCTTTGGCTATTTGGGGTCTTTTGTGTTTCCATACAAATTGTGAAATTTTTGTTCTAGTTCTGTGAAAAATGCCAGTGGTAGTTTGATAGGGATTGCATTGAATCTGTAGATTGCTTTGGGTAGTAGAGTCATTTTCACAATATTGATTCTTCCAATCCAGGAGCATGGTATATCTCTCCATCTATTTGTATCATCTTTAATTTCTTTCATCAGTGTCTTATAATTTTCTGCATACAGGTCTTTTGTCTCCTTAGGTAGGTTTATTCCTAGATATTTTATTCTTTTTGTTGCAACGGTAAATGGGAGTGTTTGCTTAATTTCACTTTCAGATTTTTCATCATTAGTGTATAGGAATGCAAGAGACTTCTGTGCATTAATTTTGTATCCTGCTACTTTACCAAATTCATTGATTAGCTCTAGTAGTTTTCTGGTAGCATCTTTAGGATTCTCTATGTATAGTATGTCATCTGCAAACAGTGACAGCTTAACTTCTTTTCCGATTTGGATTCCTTTTATTTCCTTTTCTTCTCTGATTGCTGTGGCTAAAACTTCCAAAACTATGTTAAATAATAGTGGTAAAAGTGGGCAACTTTGTCTTGTTCCTGATCTTAGTAGAAATGCTTTCAATTTTTCACTACTGAGAACGATGTTGGCTGTGGGTTTGTCATATATGGCCTTTATTACGTTGAGGAATGTTCCCTCTATGCCTACTTTCTGTAGGATTTTTATCATAAACGGGTGTTGAATTTTGTCGAAAGATTTCTCTGCATCTATTGAGATGACCATATTGTTTTTCTCCTTCAATTTGTTAATATGGTGTATCACATTGATTGATTTGCATATATTGAAGAATCCTTCATTTCTTGAATAAACCCCACTTGATCATGGTGTATGATCCTTTTAATGTGCTGTTGGATTCTGTTTGCTAGTATTTTGTTGAGGATTTTTGCATCTATGTTCATCAGTGATATTGGCCTGCAGTTTTCTTTCTTTGTGACATCCTTTTCTGGTTTTGTTATCAGGGTGATGGTGGCCTCGTAGAATGAGTTTGGGAGTATTCCTCCCTCTGCTATATTTTGGAAGAGTTTGAGAAGGATGGGTGTTAGCTCTTCTCTGAGTGTTTGATAGAAATCGCCTGTGAAGCCATCTGGTCCTGGGCTTTTGTTTGTTGCAAGATTTTTAATCACAGTTGCAATTTCAGTGCTTGTGATTGGTCTGTTCATAGTTTCGATTTCTTCCTGATTCAGTCTTGGCAGGTTGTGCATTTCTAAGAATTTGTCCATTTCTTCCAGGTTGTCCATTTTATTGGCATAGAGTTGCTTGTAGTAACCTCTCATGTATTTGTGCAGTGTCAGTTGTTCTCCTTTTTCATTTCTAATTCTGTTGATTTGAATCTTCTCCCTTTTTTCTTGATGAGTCTGGCTAATGGCTTATCAATTTTGTTTATCTTCTCAAAGAACCAGCTTTTAGTTTTATTGATCTTTGCTATTGTTTCCTTCATTTCTTTTTCATTTATTTCTGATCTGATCTTTATGAGTTCTTTCCTTCTGCAAACTTTGGGCTTTTTCTGTTCTTCTTTCTCTAATTGCTTTAGGTGCAAGGTTAGGTTGTTTATTCGAGATGTTTCCTGCTTCTTAAGGTAGGATTGTATTGCTATAAACTTCCCTCTTAGAACTGCTTTTTCTGCATCCCATAGGTTTTGGGTTATCATGTCTCCATTATCATTTGTTTCTAGGTATTTTTTATTTCTTCTTTGATTTCTTCAGTGATCACTTCATTATTAAGTAATGTATTGTTTAGCCTCCATGTGTTTGTATTTTTTAAAAAGCTTTTCCTGTAATTGATATCTAGTCTCATAGCGTTGTGGTCGGCAAAGATACTCGATATGATTTCAGTTTTCTTAAATTTACCAAGGCTTGATTTGTGACCCAAGATATGGTCTATCCTGGAGAATGTTCCATGAGCACTTGAGAAAAATGTGTATTCTGTTGTTTTTGCATGGAATGTCCTATAAATATCAATTAAGTCCATCTTGTTTAATGTATCATGTAAAGCTTGTGTTTCCTTATTTATTTTCATTTTGGATGATCTGTCCATTGGTGGAAGTGGTGTGTTAAAGTCCCCTACTATGGGGCTTCCCTGGTGGCGCAGTGGTTGAGAGTCCACCTGCCGATGCAGGGGACGTGGGTTCGTGCCCTGGACCGGGAAGATCCCACATGCCGTGGAGCGGCTGGGCCCGTGAGCCATGGCCGCTGAGCCTGCGTGTCTGGAGGCTGTGCTCCCGCAACGGGAGAGGCCACAACAGTAAGAGGCCCGTGTACCGCAAAAAAAAATAAAAATAAAAAATAAAGTCCCCTACTATGAATGTGTTACTGTTGATTTCCCCTTTTATGGCTGTTAGTATTTGCCTTATGTATTGAGGTGCTCCTATGTTGGGTGCATAAATATTTACAATTGTTATATCTTCTTCTTGGATCGATCCCTTGATCATTATGTAGTGTCCTTCTTTGTCTCTTCTAATAGTCTTTATTTTAAAGTCTATTTTGTCTGATATGAGAATTGCTACTCCATGTTTCTTTTGGTTTCCATTTGCATGGAATATCTTTTTCCATCCCCTTACTTCCAATCTGTATGTGTCTCAAGGTCTGAAGTGGGTCTCTTGTAGACAGCATATATATGGGTCTTGTTTTTGTATCCATTCATCCAGTCTGTGTCTTTTGGTGGGAGCATTTAATCCATCTACATTTAAGGTAATTATCGATATGTATGTTCCTATTCCCATTTCCTTAATTGTTTTGGGTTCGTTGTTGTAGGTATTTTCCTTCTGTTGTGTTTCTTGCCTAGAGAAGTTCCTTTAGCATATGTTGTGAAGCTGGTTTGGTGGTGCTGAACTCTCTCAGCTTTTGCTTGTTTGTAAAGGTTTTAATTTTCCATCAAATCTGAATGAGATCCTTGCTGGGTAGAGTAATCTTGGTTGTAGGTTTTTCTCCTTCATCACTTTATATATGTCCTGCCAGTCCCTTCTGGCTTTCAGAGTTTCTGCTGAAAGATCAGCTGTTAACCTTATGGGGATTCCCTTGTGTGTTATTTGTTGTTTTTCCCTTGCTGCTTTTAATATGTTTTCTTTGTGTTTAATTTTTGACAGTTTGATTAGTATGTGTCTTGGCGTGTTTCTCCTTGGATTTTTCCTGTATGGGACTCTCTGTTCTTCCTGGACTTGATTAACTATTTTCTTTCCCATATTAGGGAAGTTTTCAACTATAATCTCTTCAAATATTTTCTCAGTCCCTCTTTTTTTCTCTTTTTCTTCTGGAACCCCTATAATTCGGACGTTGGTGCATTTAATATTGTCCCAGAGGTCTCTGAGACTGTCCTCAGTTCTTTTCATTGTTTTTTCTTTATTCTGCTCTGCAGTAGTTATTTCCACTATTTTATCTTCCAGGTCACTTATCCGTTTTTCTGCCTCATTTATTCTGCTATTGATCCCTTCTAGAGTATTTTTAAATTCATTTATTGTGTTGTTCATTGTTGCTTGTTTCATCTTTAGTTCTTCTAGGTCCTTGTTAAATGTTTCTTGCATTTTGTCTATTCTATTTCCAAGATTTTGGATCATCTTTAGTATCATTGTTCTGAATTCTTTTTCAGGTAGACTGCCCATTTCCTCTTCATTTGTTAGGTCTGGTGGGTTTTTATCTTGCTTCCTCATCTGCGGTGTGTTTTTCTGTCTTCTCATTTTGCTTATCTTACTGTGTTTGGGGTCTCGTTTTTGAAGGCTGCAGATTCGTAGTTCCTGTTGTTTTTGGTGTCTGTCCCCAGTGGCTAAAGTTGTTTCAGTGGGTTGTGTAGGGTTCCTGGTGGAGGGGACTAGTGCCTGTGTTCTGGTGGATGAGGCTGGATCTTGTCTTTCTGGTGGGCAGGTCCACGTCTGGTAGTGTGTTTTGGGGTATCTGTGGCCTTATTATGATTTTAGGCAGCCTCTCTGCTAATGGGTGGGGTTGTATTCCTGTCTTGCTAGTTGTTTGGCATAGGGTGTCCAGCACTGTAGCTTGCTGGTCGTTGAGTGAAGCTGGGTGTTGGTGTTGAGATGGAGATCTCTGGGAGATTTTCGCCGTTTGATATTACATGGAGCCTGGAAGTCTCTTGTGGACCAGTGTCCTGAAGTTGGCTCTCCCACTTCAGAGGCACAGCACTGACTCCTGGCTGCAGCACCAAGAGCCTTTCATCCACACAGCTCAGAATAAAAGGAAGAAAAAGTAGAAAGAAAGGAAGAAAAAAGAAAGAAAGAGAAAGAAAGAAAGAGAAGATAAAAGAAAATAAAATAGAGTAAGGTAAAATAAAATAAAGTTATTAAAATAAAAAAAATAAGAAAAAAAATTTTAAGTAAAAAAAAAAAAAAAAAAAAAAGACGGAGAGAACCCTAGGACAAATGGTGAAAGCAAAGCTATACAGACAAAATCTCACACAGAAGCATACACATACACACTCACAAAAAGAGGAAAAGGGGAAAAAATAAATCTTGCTCTTGAAGTCCATCTCCTCAATTTGGATGATTCATTGTCTATTCACGTATTCCACAGATGCAGGGTACATCATGTTGATTGTGGAGATTTAACCTGCTGCTCCTGAGGCTGCTGGGAGAGATTTCCCTTTCTGTTCTTTGTTTGCACAGCTCCCGGGGCTCAGCTTTGGATTTGGCCCCACCTCTGTGTGTAGGTCGCCGGAGGGCGTCTGTTCTTCGTTCAGACAGGACGGGGTTAAAGGAGCCGCTGATTCGGGGGCTCCGGCTCACTCAGGGCGGGGGGGAGGGAAGGGTACGGAGTGCGGGGCAAGCCTGCAGCGGCAGAGGCCAGCGTGACGCTGCACCAGCCTGAGGTGCGCCGTGCGTTCTCCTGGGGAAGTTGTCCCTGGATCCCGGGACCCTGGCAGTGGCGGGCTGCACAGGCTCCCCGGAAGGGAGGTGTGGAGAGTGTCCTGTACTCGCACACAGGCTTCTTGGTGGTGGCAGCAGCGGCCTTAGCGTCTCATGCCCGTCTCTGTGGTCCGCGCTGTTAGCCGCGGCTCGCGCCCGTCTCTGGAGCTCCTTTAAGCGGCGCTCTTAATCCCTTCTCCTCGCTCACCAGGAAACAAAGAGGGAAGAAAAAGTCTCTTGACTCTTCGGCAGCTCCAGACTTTTTCCCGGACTCCCTCCTGGCTAGCTGTGGCACACTAAACCCCTGCAGGCTGTGTTCACGCAGCCAACCCCAGTCCTCTCCCTGCGCTCCGACCGAAGCCCAAGCCTCAGCTCCCAGCCCCCCGCCCGCCCCGGCTGGTGAGCAGAGAAGCCTCTCGGGCTGGTGAGTGCTGGTCGGCACCGATCCTCTGTGCCGGAATCTCTCCGCTTTACCTTCTGCACCCCTGTTGCTGTGCTCTCCTCCGCAGCTCCGAAGCTCCCCCCTCCGCCACCCGCAGTCTCCACCCGCGAAGGGGCTTCTAGTGTGTGGAAACCTTTCCTCCTTCACATCTCACTCCCACTGGTGCAGGTCCCGTCCCTATCCTTTTGTCTCTGTTTATTCTTTTTTCTTTTGCCCTACCCAGTTACGTGGGGAGTTTCTTGCCTTTTGGGAGGTCTGAGGCCTTCTGCCAGCGTTGAGTAGGTGTTCTGTAGGAGTTGTTCCACGTGTAGATGAATTTCTGATGTATCTGTGGGGAGGAAGGTGATCTCCGCGTCTTACTCTTCCGCCATCTTCCCCCTCTCTCTGGGTCTTCATTTCTGTGTGTGGGCTTTCTCTCTATTTATATATAATATTTATATATTTTATATTTATATATATTTATAAATTATATATATATATATATAGAATTACACTTAGTGGTCTTTTAGCCTAAGGCTTAGCCATTTGTTACTTTACATGTGAATTTTCCAGTCATCTCTTGAGAAGGTGCCCTGTTCTCATGCTGTCTTTTCTTCAATCCAATAGCACATCTGAATTAATGATCAGAATTCTTAACTTTCTGAGCCCTTCAGCATGACCTCCCAATGTGGCTCCACCCGACAGCCAATTTTTTTACTTCTTCCCAACCTCAATTCCTGTACAGAAGGTTCCTCTGTTGACTTGTGAACATTTGGGGTCCATGCTCATCTTCTTAATTTAATTGGTAGGATCCCCCCTGCCTAGATTGCCTTATGCATGTCTTTCATTTTATCATAATTCTGCCATGCTTTAGAGATTATTTATTTTAAGTTAGGCCATGATCTATTTAGAGTTGTACTTTTGGACCATTAATATGGCAGCTGATCGGACATGTAATGGATTAGAAGAGACTGGACACCTGGAGTCCAGTTAAGGAGCCATTATAATAGTCCAGGTGAAAGATAATGAGCATCTGCCCTTGGCTGGTGGCAGCAGAATTGGAAAGAGAGAGATGGACTCAAAACACAACTGATTTACTGATCCAATACAGAATCACTCATTTTGTCAATGTTATCCTAGCCTTTAATTATCATGGAAATAATCTGGAATGAGAAATGGCACCCAAATTTGAAAATTATTACCCTATAATTTTTCTGCTTAAGCATCTTTACAGAATTATATTTTCTATCAATCAGTAGCATGAAAAACAGACTAAGAAAAAGCATTTTTACCTTGCTATATAGCTTTTAGTAGTGGTAAAATATAGTATGCCACTTATATTGTATGTTAATTTTTCCACAGACTCTTACTTCTTATAATTTTTGACCTTACAGTATTAAAGGGAGTTAAAAAGTACACGTATTATACATTTTTATTTTCACATGAGTAAACTGAACAATTGAGGTTTAATATTTTATTTCAGATCACATAAAGTCAGACCCTGATTTATAATTCATATCGCTAGTTTTTTTTAAAATAATAAAGTATACATTTTCCTGAAATATATATCTATAGGTTTAACTTTTGCAGTCACATTCTCATTGGATAGTGCTGCCATTCAGACTGTGCTAACTGCTTATATAGCTTAATCTTGTTTTCTCAAGACATTATATATAGATTCTCAAAGTACTCTAAATATTTGTTCCATGTGGCTTTTTACTTTGTCTTCTGAAGATACACTTTCCTACACCAAGGTTGATGCATTAGCATAAGATAGGTTGTATTATGGGAACAAATGAAACAAAGAACTTCAAAATCTCAGCTGTTGAAAGCCACCAAGATCATTCAGTATCCATGTCCATCCTGCGTTGGCTGGGTTTCTTCTTCACTCCAGGATGGGGCAGCCACTATCTGCAACATTTTTGGAACCTGTGGTACAGAGAAAGAAAGAGGGGGAGCAAATTACACTCGGGCTCTTCAAGCTGCCACCTAGAAGTGACACACTTCACTTCTGCTCACATTTCACTGGCTAAAGCAAGTAAGAAGATCACACCTAATTTCCAGGGGCAGGGAAATGTAGTCATACCACGTGTTCAGAAGCAAAACCTAAAATATTTGGAGAACAGCACTGACAATGTGAGGAGAATAGCACTGATTCAGACATGCTCTGAGATCAGCTTTCAGAACTTTGGAAGAAAATATAAAGTATAAAATGTCTGGTGTAATTTAAGTCAAGATTTTCTCAGGGCAAGGAGATATCATGAGAGAACTTAATACAGGCTCTTGCAGCCACAGTTCTACAAATTACCCAGTAATATTGTGTTGTCAACAATCTGTATCTTTGTAGTGTTTCAAATGCCAAGTTTATTATGTGGTTAAAGCGTTCAGTCACTTTAATTTTAACAGCATTTATTTGCAGTAATGCTAAAAACTGATACATACAGTCCTAATTGAACGGTTCAAATGATTCTGTGTCTAGCATCCCATTTGTCCCTACATCCTTAATATCTTCTAAGAGCAAAATATCTCTTTTGTCTGCCTGGAGGAACCAGATACGAGGCTGTAAATGCTGAAACTCTGTCTATATGAACAGCTGCAGATACCTTCTTGATTAAATTGCCTGGACAATTCAATTTAAAAGATCAGTTCTTTATATGATTTGGTTGATTGATTAAATTGACTCTGATACATTTAGTTAGAGCAAGTGAACCAGGTTGAGCAATTAGTCAAAAGCCTGTGTCTACTGCAAAAATTTGCCAATAAATATTTTCACATGAAATACTTAGAAAATTGAAGCCAGAATCCATTTGTTACCTCAGATTGTTGTGTAATTTGTATATATTATTTGTATCATTTAATTTAAGTCATTTATTATATACCATGTTTTTTTTCTTATTTATAAGACTGCTCTCTAGCAAAATATGAATTTCTTTAAGGCCAGGATTGATTACCTACTTTGTCACTCCAGCACTAAAGAGAACATTCTGAGGTCATAATAATGATTATTTTCTACTTGATAGTGAGCTGTGTATTTCTGTCAAGTCTGGATTCAAGATCCCTTTCTAATTCTGACCAGTCTATAAAATGAAGCTTTTGGCCTTGATGACTTTGAATAACTCATCATCTAAAAGTTCACCAGTAAATTATATTGTTAATTAAGAAAACCGGTTGACTCTTAGATGATTTTTTCTGGTAGATGTAATAAACTTTAATACATAATTATGCTGTGAAATATTTGAGTTTTAAGGAATCCAGGAAAACTTTCTCCTTAATGTGACTATTTGAACTTGTGTAACTTCTCATTCAGCTATATTCAGGTATCTGATTAGGTTGTGGGTCCCAAATAAGGTATTTTGTTATCTGCAATACCATAACCATCATTTTATAATGGTTAATTTTAGAGAGTCTTTGCTGATGTATTCTTATATATGTAGTAATGGTATTTTTCTACGAGTAGGGAGTATTTTCAAAAATATTCTTTTAATAACTCAAAATTTTAAAGGAAGAGATAATGATAACTAAGGTGCTTTCTAGCTCTCCCCTCTCAGGCCCCACAGAAGTCTAAACAAGGTTGGACCCATCTTTGAAAGACTGTATCTTTGAAAGAATGTAACTGCTGTTCATAACGGGTATTCCCAGGCCAAAATATAAAATCACCAAAGCAAGCTGGCAACCTTATTGAGTTTGCACTACATAGCCACACACTAATGGATTGAGATTTTAAATAAATGTTTAACATTTAGTGTTTCCCTTGAGAACAGTGGCAAAGTATTGGTCTAATTTCTCCAATTCTTTGTTGTGACAGTATCAAAACATCTGCCCCGGGCTTCCCTGGTGGTGCAGTGGTTGAGAGTCCGCCTGCCGATGCAGGGGGCGCGGGTTCGTGCCCCGGTCCGGGAGGATCCCGCGTGCTGCGGAGCGGCTGGGCCCGTGGGCCATGGCTGCTGGGCCTGCGCGTCTGGAGCCTGTGCTCCGCGATGGGAGCGGCCACAGCAGTGAGAGGCCCGCGTACCGAAAAAAAGAAAAAAAATCTGCCCCCATACTTTCCCCACCTCTCCTAAAGGATATCTACTTTAAACCACTCTGACTTAAGACATCAGATACTTTTAAGTATAGTACATGTTACTAGATAAATAGTAGAACTGAAATGTATAAGTTAAAATAATAAACCTTTAAATATTGACAAATGAAGACATGATCTCATTTTAACTCACAAAGTTCTCCCAGATCTTCACTTTGAACTAGGGAAGGAGATGATCAGCATTTTCTTTATCTTTTCCTGATTTTATTTTTGGTAGTATGTTTTCATTATTTCAGCAAAGCATCAGTAAATAGAACATTCACTGTCTAGGAGGATGTTTGCCATTACTTTACACAGTAGGAAAATATAAGTAAATTAACCTAGGTTATTTCCTCAGGCTTAATGTCATCAATATTTCCTTTCACATCTTCCAAAACAAGATCTTACGGGGGCAGGGGGAGGAGCAGGGGAGATGTTAGTACTTGAATGCCAGAGAAAAAAATGCACAGCAGGTACTATCCTGGGAAGTGGTTTTATCAATGAGACCAGTGTGTTAAAAGAGCAGTGTTTTCATCTACGTCTATGGGACCGACCTAAAGAGCAATATTTGGGGGTTAGTTATATAGACTGAAGCCAGGTTCCTGGGCTTCAGCCCTATTGGGTGTAAGTCATTCAATAAATTCCTCCAGTTATAACATAGAGACTCTATTAATGGATTCTATTTAGTTCATCTTCATCTATAATATCGACAGATCCTTTTTGAACACCTACTATGTACAATGTATATGGCTTACAGAATCACTATGTTGGATGCATTCTTTATTGATAATTCTGTAATGACTACTTCCTGCTGAATTTCATATGCATACAGATAACTAAAATAGAACATGAAAGCATCCCCAGGCTAAGTAATATGATGGTCCAAGCAGTGTATTCTGCATATAAATTATAGCATCAAATATTTTCAGTAGGAAAATTGCTTCTTTCATTGCAACTAGATTTAGATTTCTGAATGTTGCCAGTTCAGCTAGTCTGTGGTACATTTTATGTAAATGAGCTTTTAAAACATTAGTGAAGTTTCCATAGTCAGGAATTGGAATTCTCTTATGGGAGGTTAACCTTGTAGGTAGTCACATTTGGTCATACTCTGCTTCCAACCGTTGTAAGTATTAAGTATGTGAGTAGAACTGATCCTTTCCATTATGAGATAGGTATAAGAATATGCAGTTATTAATGGTTCTCACTATGGGCTTTCCTTTGGGGTATACTCTAGCATGGAAATAACTTTTCTGAAAAATAAATGTCACTGTTGCTTAGACCTGTTGAATTTCAGAATTATTTTATACTCACTGAATTTATGACCTTGACTTTCATAGAGATCCTCTGGGTTTATGTCTTATCATAGGGAATAAAAAGAAAACAGTATTGCTAAGAGGCTCTCTAATTAAAATCCATTGGTATGCAAGTATATATGAAAATGATTTAAAATCTCTTTAAATTAAAAGGCCATCTGATTCAAAATCTGCTTTGAAATAGGATCTAAATAGGCACTCAGATATTTACAAGTTATTTATATGAAGTCTTCTGAAATTTCATATTTGAAGCATTTACACCATGAGAGTTAATTCTGCTTAATTACCAGTCCTGCTGTTTTTATTCAGTAGCAAATGGAATTATTTTGTGACTCAGTTTCTCTGTAAAACTAATGCCTGTGGCCTGTATTTAATCCTATAGTTAGCATTTATTATATACCTAATACTGAATTAACTGTCAAACCTCCTTAGAAAAGACTGTAGAATTGTAACTATGGTAAACAATAGAGAATTTTAACAATCTCAAATAGACCTTTTTTTTTTTTCAACCTTAGAAAGATCCTTCCTGATGACTTAGGTGTTTGATGTACTCTCTCTTGTCAATGAGTATTATTTAGATACTGTAAAGTCATTCTACTATTAATGTAAGAGAAATATAACTATAAAATGAGAGAGAGTGAGAGAGCTTGGAGAGATAGCAAGTGGTGAAAATGGGCCTTATATAAGAAAATGAGTGCCTTTTCCATCGCGATATGAAGATAGAGGAAGAATATGGAAATTCATACAGATATATTCATAGGAAATTGAAGGAGTTCTTCTTATTCATTTCTTTCTATTTTTTTCTGGGAAAGAAGAGGTGAGATCTCAAAAGTTTGAAGATAGGTAGAGAAGGTTTGAAAAAGCTGTGATGTGGAATGGGAGTGAGAAGAAAGCTCAGAAGAATCACCAGGCAGTGTGTGGCATTACCAGTGCCTTAGTCTGCACTTGATGTCCAGCATTCAGAACAGAGTAGGGAAACAGCTGGACCAATCTAGATCTGAAGTTTTGCCAGACCGGCATGGCAGAAGGAGCAGTGGGGCCAGATGGTCCACTTTACTGGCAAGAGAGTAATTGTAGTAATGAAGGCTAAACTGGATAGAGAAAGGGCAGAGTTTTTCATGAGGAAAGGCATAAGTATTATTGCAGAAGATGAAGTAGTCTATGTGCAAAGGTTTCAAGATATAGGAGGGGGAAGGGAAGGAGGAAAACAAGTTAGGGAGGTGGTTCTTGGACTTGATTACACATTATAATTCTCTGGGGATCTTTGAAAACTACCATTGCCTAGGTCCCATCCTCTGAGATTTGGTTGAATTAGTCCATAGTATATCCTGGGCAATGGGAACATATTTTACAGCCAAAGTTGAAAACCCTTGTTTAGAGCCTCTTATAAAGAACCTTACAGTTTTTGCAAAGTGGTTGTCACTTTATTTTCAAGGCAATGGAAAATCAGCAAAGGGTTTAAAAGGGATAGTGTAAATTATTATTTATTTTAGAAAAGTAACTTCGTCCTCAGAGTGACTAACCGATACCAAAAGAGAATGATTAGGAGAAAGGGAGACTAGTGGAGAGAATATTTCAGTATTCTGGGCCAGAAAGAGTATGATCTTGAACCAGGGACAAACAAAAGAATTATAGAGTAGGGGACATAGTTGTGATGCTTCAGCATTAGAGCCTATTACACCTATTAATATATGTGTAAAATGATGAAGGCTGGTCTAAGATAACTGAGATTTTTTTATTTTGGATAATTTGCTAGTTTTAAATTGCTGCATAACAAATTATGTCAACCTAGTCATTCAAAACATTTATTATCTCACTGTTTCCATGAGTCAAGAGTACAGACATGGCCTCTCTAAATTCTCTGCTTAAGAGTCTCACCAGGCTATAACCAAGATATGAACCAAGAGTCAAGTCTCAGCAGAGGTGTGACTGGGGAAAGCTCCTCTTCCAATCTCCCTTGAAATTGTTGGCAGAATTCCTCTTCATGCACGTATAAGGCTGAGACCCCTGTTTTCTTACTAGCTAACAGCCAAGGGCTGCCCTCATGCCCTAGAGGCTGCTTGCAGTCCCCTACCCTGTGGCCACACCATAGGCATTTTATGGCATGGCTGTTTGCTTCTTCAAGGCCAGCAGGAGAGTTTATTTCTCCACAAAAAGGGCCCAGTCACTCTTTTAAGGGTTTTTACCTGATTAATTCAGGCCCAGCCAGGGTCATCTCCCTTTTGATTAACTCACAATCAGTGATTTGGCATGTTAATAGTATCTGTGCATTCCCTTCCCCTTTGCCACATACCGTAACCTAATCATGGGGCTGACTTCCTATCATATTCACAGGTCTTGCCCAAACTCAAAGGGAAGAGATTATACACACATATACACAAGCGTACACGAGTCAGCTATGTTGCAGTTAATTAAGGTGAGGAATATAAGAGAATTAGAATGGTTTAGGAGGAAACTGGTGGCCTCAGTTTTAGATATGTTGAATTTGGGGGTATTTAGGCACCCAATTAGAGTGGATCAGTAGGTGGCATAGAAATTAGTAAAGAGATGGGAATTGGAAATACATGTTTGGTAGTGATCGGTGGAGGTGACAGTTAATCATCCAGAGGAAGACTGTAGCAAGAAGTGGGCTGAGGACAGGAGCAAGACCTAGTAAAGCCAGAACATCTGCATCTGTATTTCAACCCACACCTCTTTTTTTTTTTTTTTTTTTTTTTGCGGTACGCAGGCCTCTCACTGTTGTGGCCTGTCCCGTTGTGGAGCACAGGCTCCGGACGCACAGGCTCAGCGGCCATGGCTCACGGGCCCAGCCACTCCGTGGCATGTGGGATCTTCCCAGACCAGGGCACGAACCCGTGTCCCCTGCATTGGCAGGCGGACTCCCAACCACTGTGCCACCAGGGAAGCCCCAACCCACACCTCTTGATTCCAGTCCAATATCTCATATACAATCTTTCACTATTCCTCTTCTTTTGATAATATCCTGCTCTTCCTAGTCTGTGGTCCACTCTTTGTCCTCCTCCCACCTCTAAGTCACACTACACAGAAGTGAGAATCAAGATCTTTCTTTTTGATATCCAAAGAAGCCATACAGATGGCCAGTAGACACATAAAAATATGCTCAACCTCACTAATGATTAGAGAAATGCAAATCAAAACTATAATAAGGTACCACTTCACACTGGTCAGAATGACCATCATTAAAAAGTCTACAAGTAACAAATGCTAGAAAGGGTGTGGAGGAAAGGGAAACCTCCTACACTGTTGGTGGGAATGTAAGTTGGTGCAGTCAGTATGGAAAACAGTATGGAGGTTCCTCAGAAAGCTAAAAATAGAACTACCGTATGATCCAGCAATCCTACTCCTGGGCTTATATATGGAGAAATCCATACTTTGAAAAGATACGTGCACCCCAATGTTCATTGCTGCACTATTTACAATAGCCAAGACATGGAAACAACCTAAATGTCCATCAACAGATGAATGGATAAAGAAGATGTGGTATATATATACAATAGAATACAACTCAGCCATATAAAAGAATGAAATAATGCCACTTGCAGCAACATGGATGCAACTAGAGATTTTTTTTTAATTTTTTTTTTATTAGTTTCTGCTTTATAGCAAAGTGAATCAGTCATACATATACATCCGTTCCAACATCCCTTCCCTCATGCATCTCCCTCCCTCCCACCCTCCCCATCCCACCCCTCCAGGCGGTCACAAAGCACCGAGCTGATCTCCCCATGCTCTGCCGCTGCTTCCCACTATCTATCTACCTCACGTTTGGTAGTGTATACATGTCCATGCCTCTCTTTCGCTTTGTCACAGCTTACACTTCCCCCTCCCCATATCCTCAAGTCCATTCTCAAGTAGGTCTGTGTCTTTATTCCCGTTTTACCCCTAGGTTCTTCATGACATTTTTTTTTTAATTCCAGATATATGTGTTAGCATACGGTATTTGTCTTTCTCTTTATGACTTACTTCACTCTGTATGACAGACTCTAGGTCTATCCACCTAATTACAAATAGCTCAGTTTCGTTTCTTTTTATGGCTGAGTAATATTCCATTGTATATATGTGCCACATCTTCTTTATCCATTCATCCAATGATGGACATTTAGGTTGTTTCCAGCTCCGGGCTATTGTGAATAGAGCTGCAATGAACATTTTGGTACATGTCTCTTTTTGAATTATGGTTTTCTCAGGGTATATGCCTAGTAGTGGGATTGCTAGGTCATATGGTAGTTCTATTTTTAGTTTTTTAAGGAACCTCCATACTGTTCTCCATAGTGGCTGTACCAATTCATATTCCCACCAGCAGTGCAAGAGTGTTCCCTTTTCTCCACACCCTCTCCAGCATTTATTGTTTCTAGATTTCTTGATGATGGCCATTCTGACTGGTGTGAGATGATATCTCATTGTAGTTTTGATTTGCATTTCTCTAATGATTAATGATGTTGAGCATTCTTTCATGTGTTTGTTGGCAGTCTGTATATCTTCTTTGGAGAAATGTCTATTTAGGTCTTCTGCCCATTTTTGGATTGGGGTGTTTGTTTTTTTGCTATTGAGCTGCATGAGCTGTTTATAAATTTTGGAGATTAATCCTTTGTCAGTTGCTTCATTTGCAAATATTTTCTCCCATTCTGAGGGTTCTCTTTTGGTCTTGTTTATGGTTTCCTTTGCTGTGCAAAAGCTTTGAAGTTTCATTAGGTCCCATTTGTTTATCTTTGTTTTTATTTCCATTTCACTAGGAGGTGGGTCCAAAAGGATCTTGCTGTGATTTATGTCATAGAGTGTTCTGCCTATGTTTTCCTCTAAGAGTTTGATAGTTTCTGGCCTTACATTTAGGTCTTTAATCCACTTTGAGCTTATTTTTGTGTATGGTGTTAGGGAATGATCTAATCTCATACTTTTACATGTCCCTGTCCAGTTTTCCCAGCACCACTTATTGAAGAGACTGTCCTTTCTCCACTGTACATTCCTGCCTCCTTTATCAAAGATAAGTTGACCATATGTGCGTGGGTTTATCTCTGGGCTTTCTATCCTGTTCCATTGATCTATCTTTCTGTTTTTATGCCAGTACCACACTGTCTTGATTACTGTAGCTTTGTAGTATAGTCTGAAGTCAGGGAGCCTGATTCCTCCAGCTCCGTTTTTCGTTCTCAAGATTGCTTTGGCTATTCGGGGTCTTTTGTTTTTCCATACAAATTGTGAAATTTTTTGTTCTAGTTCTGTGAAAAATGCCAGTGGTAGTTTGATAGGGATTGCATTGAATCTGTAGATTGCTTTGGGTAGTAGAGTCATTTTCACAATATTGATTCTTCCAATCCAGGAGCATGGTATATCTCTCCATCTATTTGTATCATCTTTAATTTCTTTCATAAGTGTCTTATAATTTTCTGCATACAGGTCTTTTGTCTCCTTAGGTAGGTTTATTCCTAGATATTTTATTCTTTTGTTTGCAATGGTAAATGGGAGTGTTTTTTTGATTTCATTTTCAGATTTTTCATCATTAGTGTACAGGAATGCCAGAGATTTCTGTGCATTAATTTTGTATCCTGCTACTTTACCAAATTCATTGATTAGCTCTAGTAGTTTTCTGGTAGCATCTTTAGGATTCTCTATGTATAGTATCATGTCACCTGCAAACAGTGACAGCTTTACTTCTTCTTTTCCAATTTGGATTCCTTTTATTTCCTTTTCTTCTCTGATTGCTGTGGCTAGAACTTCCAAAACTAAGTTGAATAAGAGTGGTGAGAGTGGGCAGCCTTGTCTTGTTCCTGATCTTATTGGAAATGGTTTCAGTTTTTCACCATTGAGGACAATGTTGGCTGTGGGTTTGTCATATATGGCCTTTATTATGTTGAGGAAAGTTCCCTCTATGCCTACTTCCTGCAGGGTTTTTATCATAAATTGGTGTTGAATTTTGTCGAAAGCTTTCTCTGCATCTATTGAGATGATCATATGGTTTTTCTCCTTCAACTTGTTAATATGGTGTATCACATTGATTGATTTGCGTATATTGAAGAATCCTTGCATTCCTGGAATAAACCCCACTTGATCATGGTGTATGATCCTTTTAATGTGCTGTTGGATTCTGTTTGCTAGTATTTTGTTGAGGATTTTTGCATCTATGTTCATCAGTGATATTGGCCTGTAGTTTTCTTTCTTTGTGACATCCTTGCCTGGTTTTGGTATCAAGGTGATGGTGGCCTCGTAGAATGAGTTTGGGAGTGTTCCTTCCTCTGATATTGTTTGGAAGAGTTTGAGAAGGATGGGTGTTAGCTCTTCTCTAAATGTTTGATAGAATTCGCCTGTGAAGCCATCTGGTCCTGGGCTTTTGTTTGTTGGAAGATTTTTAATCACAGTTTCAATTTCAGTGCTTGTGATTGGTCTATTCATAGTTTCTATTTCTTCCTGAGTCAGTTTTGACAGGTTGTGCATTTCTAAGAATTTGTCCATTTCTTCCAGGTTGTCCATTTTATTGGCATAGAGTTGCTTGTAGTAATCTCTCATGATCTTTTGTATTTCTGCAGTGTCAGTTGTTACTTCTCCTTTTTCATTTCTAATTCTATTGATTTGAGTCTTCTCCCTTCTTTTCTTGATGAGTCTGGCTAATGGTTTGTCCATTTTGTTTACCTTCTCAAAGAACCAGCTTTTAGTTTGGTTGATCTTTGCTATCGTTTCCTTCATTTCTTTTTCATTTATTTCTGATCTGATCTTTATGATTTCTTTCCTTCTGCTAACTTTGGGGGTTTTTTGTTCTTCTTTCTCTAATTGCTTTAGGTGCAGGGTCAGGTTGTTTACTCGAAATGTTTCCTGTTTCTTAAGGTGGGATTGTATTGCTATAAACTTCCCCCTTAGAACTGCTTTTGCTGCGTCCCATAGGTTTTGGGTCGTCGTGTCTCCATTGTCATTTGTTTCTAGGTATTTTTTAATTTCCTCTTTGATTTCTTCAGTGATCACTTCGTTATTGAGTCGTGTATTGTTTAGCGTCCATGTGTTTGTATATTTTACAGATCTTTTCCTGTAATTGATGTCTAGTCTCATAGCATTGTGGTCGGAAAACATACTTGATACAATTTCAATTTTCTTAAATTTACCAAGGGTTGATTTGTGACCCAAGATATGATCTATCCTGGAGAATGTTCCATGAGCACTTGAGAAAAATGTGTATTCTGTTGTTTTTGGATGGAATGTCCTATAAATATCAACTAAGTCCATCTTGTTTAATGTATCATTTAAAGCTTGTGTTTCCTTATTTATTTTCATTTTGGATGATCTGTCCATTGGTGAAAGTGAGGTGTTAAAGTCCCCTACTATGATTGTGTTACTGTCGATTTCCCCTTTTATGGCTGTTAGTATTTGCCTTATGTATTGAGGTGCTCCTATGTTGGGTGCATAAATATTTACAATTGTTATATCTTCTTCTTGGATCGATCCCTTGATCATTATGTAGTGTCCTTCTTTGTCTCTTCTAATAGTCTTTATTTTAAAGTCTATTTTGTCTGATATAAGAATTGCTACTCCAGCTTTCTTTTGATTTCCATTTGCATGGAATATCTTTTTCCATCCCCTTACTTTCAATCTGTATGTGTCTCTAGGTCTGAAGTGGGTCTCTTGTAGACAGCACATATATGGGTCTTGTTTTTGTATCCATTCAGCCACTCTGTGTCTTTTGGTGGGAGCATTTAGTCCATTTACATTTAAGGTAATTATTGATATGTATGTTCCTATTCCCATTTCTTTAATTGCTTTGGGTTCATTATTGTAGGTATATTCCTTCTGCTGTGTTTCTTGCCTAGAGAAGTTCCTTTAGCATTTGTTGTAAAGCTGGTTTGGTGGTGCTGAACTCTCTCAGCTTTTGCTTGTCTGTAAACGTTTTAATTTCTCCATCAAATCTGAATGAGATCCTTGCTGGGTAGAGTAATCTTGGTTGCAGGTTTTTCTCCTTCATCACTTTAATTATGTCCTGCCACTCCCTTCTGGCTTGTAGAGTTTCTGCTGAGAGATCAGCTGTTAACCTGATGGGTATTCCCTTGTGTGTTATTTGTTGTTTTTCCCTTGCTGCTTTTAATATGATTTCTTTGTGTTTAATTTTTGACAGTTTGATTAATATGTCTTGGCGTATTTCTCCTTGGATTTATTCTGTATGGGACTCTCTGTGCCTCCTGGACTTGATTAACTATTTCCTTTCCCATATTAGGGAAGTTTTCCACTATAATCTCTTCAAATATTTTCTCAGTCCCTTTCTTTTTCTCTTCTTCTTCTGGAACCCCTATAATTCGAATGTTGGTGCATTTAATGTTGTCCCAGAGGTCTCTGAGACTGTCCTCTGTTCTTTTCATTCTTTTTTCTTTATTTTGCTCTGCAGTAGTTATTTCCACTATTTTCTCTTCCAGGTCACTTATCCGTTTTTCTGCCTCAGTTATTCTGCTATTGATCCCATCTAGAGTATTTTTCATTTCATTTATTGTGTTTTTAATCAATGCTTGATTCATCTTTAGTTCTTCTAGGTCCTTGTTAACTGTTTCTTGCATTTTGTCTATTCTAGTTCCAAGATTTTGGATCTTGGAAATAGAATCTTGGATCAGCTTTACTATCATTATTCTGAATTCTTTTTCAGATAGACTGCCTAGTACCTCTTCATTTGTTAGGTCTGGTAGGTTTTTATTTTGCTCCTTCACCTGCTGTGTTTTTTTCTGCCTTCTCATTTTGCTTATGTTACTGTGTTTGAGGTCTCCTTTTTGCAGGCTGCAGATTCGTAGTTCCCGTTGTTTTTGGTGTCTGTCCCCCGTGGCTAAGGTTGTTTCAGTAGGTTGTGTGGGCTTCCTGGTGGGGGGGACTAATGCCTGTGTTCTGGTGGTTGAGGCTCGATCTTGTCTTTCTGGTGGACAGGTCCACGTCTGGTGGTGTGTTTTGGGGTGCCTGTGGCCTTATTATGTTTTTAGGTAGCCTCTCTGCTAATGGATGGGGTTGTGTTCCTGCCTTGCTAGTTGCTTGGCATAGGGTGACCAGCACTGTAGCTTGCTGGTCGTTGACTGAAGCTGGGTGCTGGTGTTGAGATGGAGATCTCTGGGAGATTTTCGCTGCTTGATATTATGTGGAGCTGGGAGGTCTCTTGTGGACCCGTGTCCTGAAGTTGGCTCTCCCACTTCAGAGGCACAGCACTGACTCCTGGCTGCAGCACCAAGAGCCTTTCATCCACCCGGCTCAGAATAACAGGGATAAAAAGTAGAAAGAAAGAATTAGTAGAAGAAAGAAAGAGAGAGGGAAAGAAAGGAAGAAGGGAAGAAAGGAAGGAAGAAAGAAAGAAAGGAGGGAGGGAGGAAGGATGGAAAGAAAGAAAGGAGGGAGGGAGGGAGGAATGAAAGCAAAAGGAAGAGTGAATCGAAGAAGGCAGGGAGGGAGGAAGGAAAGAAAGAAAGAAAGACAGGAGGGAGGGAGGGAGGAAGGAAAGGAAAAGAAAGTGGAAAGAAGAAGGGTGGGAGGGAGGGAGGAAGGAAAGAAAAAGAAAGAAGGAAAGGAGGAGTGGAGGGAGGGAGGAAGGGAAGGTAGGAAAAAAAGAAACAGTAGCTAAAGTAAAATAGAATAAAGTATGAAATATAGTAGCGTTATTAAAATTAAAAAGTAATTATTGAAAAAAAAAAACGGACAGATAGAACCCTGGGACATATGGTGGAAGCAAAGCTATACAGAGAGAATCTTACACAGAAGATTACACATACACATTCACAAAAAGAGAGCAGGGGGAAAAATCAAAAATCTTGCTCTCCAAGTCCACCTCCTCAATTTGGGATAATTCGTTGTAAAAAGAGGAAAAGGGCGAGAAGTCTGAAATCTTGCTCTCTAAGTCCACCTCCTTAATTTGGGATAATTCGTTGTAAAAAGAGGAGAAGGGGGGAAAGTCTTAAATCTTGTCCTCAAAGTCCACTTCCTCAATTTGGGATGATTCGCTGTCCATTTATGCACTCCACAGACGCAGGGCACATCAAATGGGCCGTGGAGCTTTAACCCACTGCCTCCGAGGCTGCACAGAGAGATTTCCCTGTCTCTTCTCTGCTCTCACAGCTCCCGGGTCTCAGCCTTGGACCTGGCCCCGCCTCTGCGCGTAGGTCGCTGGAGGGTGTCAGTTCTTCGTTCAGACAGGACGGGTTTAAAGGAGCCGCTGATTGGGGGGCTCTGGCTCACTCAGGCAGAGGGGAGGGAGGGGCGCGCAGTGTGGGGCGGGCCTGCGGCGGCAGAGGCCGGCGTGACGTTGCAGCAGCCCGAGGCGCTCTGTGCGCTTTCGCGGGAAAGCCGTCCCCGGGTCCCGGGACCCTGGCAGTGGCGGGATGCACAGGCCCCCCGGAAGGCGGGGCGGACAGTGACCCGCGCTCGCACACAGGCCTCGCGGCGGCGGCGGCAGCAGCAGCCCCAGCGTCCCACGCCCGTCTCCGAGGTCTGCGCCTGCCTCCGGCGCTTCCCCAAGCGGCCCTCTTAATGCCCTCTCCTCGCGCACCAGGAAACAAAAGGGAAAAAAGTCTCTTGCCTCTTCGGCAGCTTCAGACCCTTTCCCTGGACTCCCTCCGGGCTAGCCGTGGTGCACTAACCCCTTCAGGCTCTCTTCCTGCCGCCAGCCCCAGTCCTCTCCCTGCGCTCCGACTGAAAGCCGATACCCGAGCCTCAGCTCCCAGCCCCGCCCACCCCTGCAGCCAAGCAGACAAGCCTCTCGGGCTGGTGTGTGTGCCTGAGGGCACCGATCCTCTGTTTGGAATCTCTCAGCTTTGCCCTCCACACCCCTGTTGCTGTGCTCTCCTCCGCTACTCCGAAGCTTTCCCCCTCTGCCACCTGCAGTCTCCGCCCGCGAAGGGGCTTGTAGTGTGTGGAAACCTTTCCTCCTTCACGGCTCCCTCCCACTGGTGCAGGTCCCGTCCCTATCCTGTTGTCTCTGTTTATTCTTTTTTTCTTTTGCCCTACCCAGGTATGTGGGGAGTTTCTTGCCTTTTGGGGGGTCTGAGGTCTTCTGTCAGCGTTCAGTAGGTGTTCTGTTGGAGTTGTTCCACGTGTAGATGAATTTCTGATGTATCTGTGGGGAGGAAGGTGATCTCCGCGTCTTATTCTTCCGCCATCTTCCTCCGGGGTCTCAACTAGAGATTTTCATACTAAGTGAAGTAACTCAGACAGAGAAAGACAAATACCATATGGTATTACTTATATGTGGACTCTAATATATGGCACAAATTAGCCTATCTACAATACAGAAACAGACTCACAGACATAGAGATCAGACCTGTGGTTGCCAAGGGGTAGGGGGAGAGGGATGTACAGGGAATTTACAGTTGGTAGATGCAAACTATTACATTCAGAATGGATAAACAGCAAGGTCCTACTGTATAGCACAGGAAACTGTATCCAATCTCCTGAGATAAACCATAATGGAAAAGAATATAAAAAAAGAATGTATATATATATATATATATATATATATATATATATATATATATACACACATATATGTATAACTCAGTTACTTGGCTGTACAACATTGTAAATCAACTATACTTCAATTAAAAAAATAATAAGCTTGCTTTATTTTAAAAAAAGGAATCTTTGTGAAAGCCTTGCAAATCACAGGCACTAAGATTGGCTCTATTATGCTCTCTATTCCCAGACAGGGAATTGTAGGTCCAGTGGAGGGAGATGGTATCACCATTAGCCCTGAGCTGCTTCATTTCTTCTTTCTTCATTTCTTTTTATCAGAAAGCAGGACTTACTGTGCACTTTTCCCTGCTTCCTCAATCCCAGAATTGTCTATGAAGGAAAAAGATGGCACACATTTGGAATGCAGAAATAATCATATGTATCTGTCTCTGAAATCTTTTGTCTGTTTATTGAAACCTCTGCAGCAGTATTGTTAGGCAGTCTGGTCTGTGATAATAGAAACAGAAAGTAAGCTTGGTTAGTATATTTTGATCAGACTTTCCTCCATTCTTTTAAATCTTTTTCTTTCAGGTTATATTCAAGAAGAATGTGTCATCCCCTGTCCATTTGATTGCAAGTTAAGTGATTGGACTAGTTGGGGGTCTTGCAGTTCATCTTGTGTTGGAGTGAGAATTCGATCCAAATGGCTGAAAGAAAAACCATACAATGGAGGTCGCCCATGTCCCAAATTGGATCTCAAGAATCAGGTAAAGTGCATGAAGCAAAAAATACAAAGCTGAAAAAGTATCTCCTTTATTATTTCCTGTTGAAATTGAAGTCATCATCTTGTTAGAAGTAGCTCGCAAAAAGTTATTACAAGTTCAGAAGAGTGGATAAGAGGGTAGAAATTAATATAATAGAATTAGGAAGAGAAGCCTTGCCCACTTCTAGGCAATGCCAAGAATGACTTGGTAATATTAGAAATAATAATGTTTACAAAAGTTAAATCCAATTGATTTTTAAATTACCTTGAAATGTCATTTGATTAATCATGATATTATGAAAGCGGTGTGTGTGTGTGTGTGTGTGTGTGTGTGTGATAATGTTGGGAGAATGTCAATTACTTTATGGTTATAGATACAATTAGTGGTCTCATCCACATACTCCAAAAATGGTGTTCTAATTTTCCTGCACCTAACTCTTCATACTAATTTTCTTTGTTCCTAATCTTATCAATGTTTCCACAGCTCTTCATGTCTCTTCAGAGCTATTTCTCTACCTTTTCCCCCAAGATCAAAGCTGTTTTCATAAATGGAACCCTAAAGGATACTCTTCCATGTAGATATCTAATAAAATTGCCATCTTAAGCAATCAAAGTTGATTAGAGTATTTCAGTTGGCCTTACCTACATAATGGAGTCTAAGGTTTAATTAAGAATTATAATAAAGAACTAAAGTTTCTCCCATGATTGCATACTGTTATTATATTAGGACTGATATATACATTTTAATCAATTCGATAGGTGGAGTACAAGATGATGATTGTTAAAAATTCTTTATTCTTAGAGAGGTGAATTATGTCTTATATGGGTCTGTAGATTCTTTGTGACTCCGAAACGTTTAAGAAAATAGCTACACAGGCTTCTATTCCTAATTCTATTGTATTCATTTCTGCCCTCTTAACTCCATTTTGATTAGACTTTCTATACAGGTTGTTTAATGGAAGGGAAATCCACGCATCTGTTGTTAATTAATTTGAATAGCATATCTAGTACTGCTTGTATGTAGATACCATTTGTCATTTCAAGACTGACATCTCTAGCTGTTTTTTTCCTAAATTTTGATAAAAGACACATAACTCACTGAAAATGAAAAACTATCATACTGGCAAAAAATATTTATGTTCCAAGACAGGGCATAGTATTAGGCGAGTCTTGTTTTTTAAGGTTACATGGGATAAAGTGATGACCCTGGTTTCTTCCTTCAAAGCAGATATAAAGCATATCGGGGAAAAAATGATGCAGAGGATTGTAAAATCAACATAAAGGTTGCCAAAAAAACCTTCACAAGTACAGTGGTTTGGGGAAAGGAAAAGTGAGATATGATTAATGAAAACAGGAGGGAAATAATCAGAGCAGAGAGAGTCTGAGGAGAGAAGCCTCTTCAGTATGAAGAAAGGACTAATACAGGTTGATGGTCAGGAGAAGAACTTTCAAATGAATACTCATATGAAGGTATGAAGGCTATTTGACCTTCCCTAGGGGATTTTCCAGGCATTTAAAAAGGGAAATGACTACTAAGCATTTATAGTTATAAATAATGTATGAAAATTCTTCTCTCTCCTCAACACCAATGAAACCTAAGTCTTTATAGCACTAGCGTTAAACACTAATTTTAATATGCTAGTTTTATGAACCAGGAAATTATCAAGTGAGTAAAAGGACTTCATTGGAGCACAGACACTAAAACTGTATTCTCAGTGTGTATAGGCAAATATATGGAAATGTGTCTATCAAATTTGAGAGTATGCATAAGATAAGGGTACTTGTAAGCCTGTTATGACTTAAAGAAAACTTGTTCTAAACACTTAATTGACATATAAAACTTGTAACCTTAAGAAGTAGTACATGCTGAAAATTAAGCCCAAGTTCAAGAGTAATTTAGATAAATCCCATCTGTGAAAACTAAGCGAGGGTGGGTTTGTCTGCAGGAGCTGTTTCTAGCTTTTGAGTTCGGGAAGGAAATTGTAACGTTCCAAAGACATTTGTTGTGATGCTCAGAAGTGAATCCTGGGATTTAATTATCAGAAATCAAATTTAGTGTAGCATATATTCTGATGTAAAGAGGTTTCAGGTATCTAGAATTGGAAAACTTCACCCCAATCCATACTTTATATTTTAACATAAGTTAATTGATCAAGACAGTAAATCATAAGCCCTCCGTCTCACTTGTAAGTTTGTGAATGTCAAGGAAAAATGCTATTGTAAAAAATCCTAAATTTAAAGGAAATTGTCCCCAGAGCCCTTCCTTTTCTAAAGAAAGCACACTTTTACCTGTAAGTATATTTGTGGAAAGCTATCTGTGGACTTCATTATATATTTGCTCTTATACATGGTAGAATCCCCTTTGTGTGTGTGTGTTATATATTGAAATTGTTGAAGTTATCCATATTTTCTTAATTCATCTGAATATAAATTGGGTTGTCGGGAGTCTTCATGATTTAGGAAATATTCCTCAGCTTCTATTATTTATGGCAATTCTTCTTTAGAAGAGCTCGCTATTTGTTTCCCTAAGCTGGAAATATGACCTAGTGAGAGGTACACCCACTGAGGCTGTTTTTTAAAGTTCAGTTTTACTACTGGCCTTAGGTTATTGGTCTCCTTTCCAATTGGTTTTTAGGTCTAGATTTATTTTTCTATTTTTGGAACCAGATTAATCCTCTCTCATCCATTCACCCATAAGTAAGAGCTTTCAGAAAATGTAACCAAATTATAGCACTAAGAGAGGTACATATCTTTAATACCTGTGCATGAGGAAAATTAAGTATATGGCATATTGAGTCTAACATACTGTTTGTAAAAAAAAAAAAGAACTTTCTTATGTGTATATATATATATTATGCATATGCTATGTAAATGTTAGTATACCTGCATGTACTTAATCATTCTCCTCCTTTGCTTGTCTTTAGAACATGAGGTCTTTCTGAGGGCAAAGGCTGTCTTTCTACTTTTGTAACTCATTCTAGCCCCTGGTACACCATCCTGTGCATTGTCAAATTATATTCATTGGATGCTTTAGCTGAAAAGAAACCTTCTCTCTGGATGAGTGTGTGGCTAGCTCCATAGAAAGAAAAAATATTTTAGAACTCTTGTCTCTTAAGCTGCGATTTGTCATTCGAATTGTCAAAAAACATGAGCTCTTCTAGAAGAAAGAAAAAAGAACCTCCACATTATTACTGCTCAAAGAGTTTTTCATGATTTGCCTGAAAAATCCTGGGTGTTTGTATCCCCACTAAAATCTAACTCAGTGATATAAATGAAAAGGTTGGTATTATCTACACAAGCTCATAAACTGCTCTGAATCTGTTTGTGAAATCAATATTTATAATCTCTCATAAAAAAACCTCCCTTTTAAACTAAAACCTATCAACATGATAGCTCTTTCTCCAGAAGTGCCAAAGTGACAGCAGTGCTTTGGTGGCTTTCTGCTAAGTAGATTTATGATGATAAATAGCTCGAGCATGCAGCTGACCCAAAGCTTTTATTTAGTTGGAAAACTGCTAAATAGTTTATTGAATTATCAGGTCAGTTGACTGATATCCTTGACTATGCTGTGCATAATCAAATACTTGATAAACAAATATTTTAATTTTTTATAGTCTGTAATGTGGTGAGTGGATTTAAGTGCACTTGTACTGTATCTTTTTGCTATCTTTTTTCTTGTGGAGTTCTGCTTAATAGAAGATTAAATATAGGGACATTAAAGCTCCATTGGACTTACATTTCCCTTTATGAGTTCTTTACACAATTGAAGGCAAAGGAGTGCCAGGAAATTCTGTGTTGCTTATATGTTGCACATATGTGTGTCCCATGTGCTGGAATAAAAATCTGACAGTGAGATCCATTCTCTGTACTTTTTTAAATGCATCTATTTAAATACAATTTTGAAAGAGTTTTGATTGTGCTTGCAACTGAACGAGTGGATATAAATTAAATATATGGGTTTTCTAGAAACACCTGCTATTTTAAAGGTGTGTCTTCTCCACAAAGAGAAGTGGCCTGAGTTTGGAAATAATGAGTATAACTCTTTTTCTTTTCCATAGCAGGGTAATACTATTTTTTTTTAATTTTTACATCTTTATTGGAGTATAATTGCTTTACAATGGTGTGTTAGTTTCTGCTTTATAACAAAGTGAATCAGTCATACATATACATATGTTCCCATATCTCTTCCTTCTTGCGTCTCCCTCCCTCCCACCCTCCCTATCCCACCCCTCCAGGCGGTCACAAAGCACCGAGCTGATCTCCCTGTGCTATGCGGCTGCTTCCCACTAGCTATCTACCTTACGTTTGGTAGTGTATATATGTCCATGCCTCTCTCTCGCTTTGTCACAGCTTACCCTTCCCCCTCCCCATATCCTCAAGTCCATTCTCTAGTAGGTCTGTGTCTTTATTCCTGTCTTACCCCTAGGTCCTTCATGACATTTTTTTTCTTAAATTCCATATATATGTGTTAGCATACGGTATTTGTCTTTCTCTTTCTGACTTACTTCACTCTGTATGACAGACTCTAGGTCCATCCACCTCACTACAAATAGCTCAATTTCGTTTCTTTTTATGGCTGAGTAATATTCCATTGTATTTATGTGCCACATCTTCTTTATCCATTCATCCGATGATGGACACTTAGGTTGTTTCCATCTCCGGGCTATTGTGAATAGAGTTGCAACGAACATTTTGTTACATGACTCTTTTTGAATTATGGTTTTCTCAGGGTATATGCCCAGTAGTGGGATTGCTGGGTCATATGGTAGTTCTATTTGTAGTTTTTTAAGGAACCTCCATACTGTTCTCCATAGTGGCTGTACCAATTCATATTCCCACCAGCAGTGCAAGAGTGTTCCTTTTTCTCCACACCCTCTCCAGCATTTATTGTTTCTAGATTTCTTGATGATGGCCATTCTGACTGGTGTGAGATGATATCTCATTGTAGTTTTGATTTGCATTTCTCTAATGATTAATGATGTTGAGCATTCTTTCATGTGTTTGTTGGCAGTCTGTATATCTTCTTTGGAGAAATGTCTATTTAGGTCTTCTGCCCATTTTTGGATTAGGTTGTTTGTTTTTTTTTGTTATTGAGCTGCATGAGCTGCCAAAGTTAGCAGAAGGAAAGGGTAATACTATTTTAAAGAATACTTTCTTTCCAAAGATAAACAGGTATATTTTTGCAAGATCATTTCTCCCTTATAAGGTGGCTTTGGATGAGAAAATTTTCTATAGAGAAGTATCTTATGCTCATTTTGATACTGCTTCATTAATTATTAATAGCATTTTAGGATGTGGTAAGAGGATAACTGTCATTCAAACTGAATGTTTGTTTACCCAGGACAATATGGCTCACTTAAAGTTTAATTTGATTTAACCAATTTTAACCTCTTTCTTCTTTTGGACCTGCCCAACTTCCACTCATCCTAACCTAGTCCAAATCATTCCTGGCAGAGTCCTGCTCACTTTGGACTCAGCACTTTAGCAGGAGCTCCAGACTGTAATGGAGCAAGAAATCATCATCTTGAGCGTTAATACGGAAAGCCCACAGTTATCCATGATGAAGTACATTCAGGTGTACCGTTCTTGTGTCGGGAAGTAGGGGTTGGTGACTGCACCTTTGAGAAGAACTTGTTTTAATTATGAAATATCATATGTCATAAAATTAAGAGATGCAGAGTGATTTATTCTTCAGGGTTACTTGGGAGGATTTAATAAAGGCAGATACTCCTAAAATGTTTTACTTCTCGCCAACATACTAATTATGATAGCAAATTATTATACACCACACCCCATCTCAGAGGCAGAGTGAAATGACTTCTAAAGGCTGGTGTTCATCCATTCATACCCTTTATGCCTGTCTGCCAACCCAAACACTGTGCTCTCAAGTTGTGACATTGCACTAGCTGAGCTGCGTAGAGCCTTCAAGAGAGGCAGTTTTTCTTTTTTGTTCCTGCCCTGTCACCATTTCCAAGCAAAAAAATTATGTTTTCTTCTCAAGAGATTCTTCTCCGCCACACTTGTGTCTACATATACCCTATTCTTGATCATAGGACTACCCCTCATGCTTGTTGAAATCTTTTGCAACTTTGATCATTTTTCTTGAGAACTGCCAGAATCACTCATGAGAACCAATCTTCCTCTACCTGTTGTCCACTCTCTCTTGTCTTTTACTGTGTTTTTTTATACTGGGTGTTGCTACTCTGCACATATTCAAACTCATGTTTAGTTGTTACGCAGGAGGTTCCTATGTACCTCTAGAATGTTCTCTACTAAGCTGGCTTGGCAAATTTCCCTCATGCTGTCCCGAGGCAGGGTTTCCAGGATTGGCAGGAGACAGCTATAAAATTGTGAAACAGGCAAATTTTGTCAAATTTTGTCTTTGGAACCCTTTCAATGTGCTGTCATACCTCATATTATCCCTAGCCTCTGAACTCCTGAAGTTCTGAAATATATTAGATAACATCAGCCTCAGCAGGAAATCACATCATCTGTATTGGAAATTTTGCAAAACTATCTTCTTAACCAGGGATTTCAAGTAGAAGTGTTTATGTACTTTTCTAGAAAAAAATATTGACAGAACCTACTTTTCAGATCTTTCCTGAATAATCCTGTCTTTTAACCTTTAAATGCAAAATGGAATCTTCCTTCCTCCTCTCATGCGTTAAAAAAACAGGGCTCTGACTTTAACCACAAGCATTTAGAAAGTTAAACCATGGATTGATGGGAGTGTAGCACCTTCTAAAAATAACTTGCTTAAGACTCCTTTAAAAGAAAGGTTCTAAATGGCATGTTCATTCTCTAGATCTTTTTTTATTGAGATATAATTGCCATATAACACTGTGTATGTTTAAGATGTACAATGTGTGGATTTTTATACATTTATATATTGTAATATGAGTACCACCATAGCATTAGTTAAAACACCTCTCACATCACATAATCATCATTTCCTTTTTGTGGTGAGAATAATTAAGACCTAGTCTCTTAGCTGCTTGGAAATTTATAATACAATATTGCTGACTATAATCACTGTGCTGTGTGTTAGATCTCCAGGACTTATTTATCTACTAATTGCAAGTTTATACCCTTTAGATTTTTCAAGCTTTATCCCACTATTAAATTACCAGAAAGCAAGTTACCTAGGTCCTGACTAGGTCCTGTGATAGATCCCTGCAGAAAAGCACGTGTTGAATCATGATTTAATTTTTCTGTATGACTTAAGAGTCCATATAAAAATAGTCTCCCTGAGAAGCTTATCTAAATCTTTTGGAATATAGAGTATTGCTTCATAACCTTTACTGATTGTAAGAGTAGAAAAATCACCATATGGGTGGGGGAAAGATTGGTATAAAAACAGTTTCCCAGGCCCCTGCTCTGGAAACTGTGGTCAGCACAGAGTAAGTTCAGGAAAGTGTATTTGTTAACAAAGGTTTGTCTTTGCTCCTTTTTCTGATCAGGCAAATTGAGGAACACTGCTGATTTGAGAGTCTTGTCACTGAGGCTACCATTTTTGCTGAAGTCAGCTCTGGAAAAGAATTTCTCTGCAGTTGACTTAACCTGCCCTTTCTAACACCAACAGTGAATACAACCACTAGTTCTTTGCTACTCAAAGCAAATCTGGGAGGAACCTCCCATTTTATAGAGGAGGAGACTAAGGCTTAGAGGGGTGTAATTACTTGACCAACTTTACCCACTTATGTATATAATGGGTTAAGAGTCATTCAGGTCTGAGGTCAAATGCTACCCTGCCATCTTTTAGCTGTGAGAACATGAGAAAATTATTTAACCTTATTGAGTCTCAGTTTCATGTTCTGTCAAATGGGTATAACGATAACAACTACCTTATAAGATTATTGTATTAATTAATATAAAATGAAAATAGTGTTGTTTGGCAAATAGTTAAGTACTTGATAAATGTTAGGATTGTTTCCTTGGTCTCTAACACATAATTTCTGTTTCCAGTTCAGTTTGTTTTCATCTATATTACCTTTTAGACCTAAGTTATACATATTGCTTTTCTTTTCATATTTAGCTACTGGAATATTTGAAGTCAAATATTTTAGCTGTAATCACTCAGCTTATATGCATAGGAAAAGCTACTGTCACTGCTTCCTGTATGGGAAATGTGCTTTATTTTATTTCTAAATATCTTATTTGGCATTGCATTTTTTTTTCCTGGTGGCAAAAAGAGATGTAGCTTTTTACATGTTTATAACTAATTTTCTATCAACTTGTGATTCTTTGGATATAGATGTTTTTATTAAGGTGTGTAACAGAAAGATACACAAATCATTATGGGTAGAGCTGTATGACTTCTCACAAATCGAATTTTCCCATTCAGTTACTACCCACATCAAGAAATAATACTTTATCAGTATCTCATGTGCCTCCTTTTGAGCTCCAGCTCCTTCTCTACCACCTTCCTCTCACCAAGTAGAACTACTCTTCAGACTTCTAACAGGATAAATTCATTTTATCATTTAAAAAAACTTTACATAAATGGATTCTGCACTATACTCTTTTGTGTCTGCCTTTTTCTCCTCTGCATGATGTTTGTGAGATTTATCCATGTTGCGATGTATAGCAATATTTTGTTCATTTCCATTGCTTTATGTTGTGTCGTTGTATATATCACATTATTAGATTATATATACAACATTTTATCTGTTCTCATTAATGGATGGACATTTGGGTTGTTTCCAATTTGGGGTTATTACAAATAACCCTGCTGCAACCATTCTTGTACGTGTCTTTGGTGCTCACATGTGTGCATTTCTGTTGCATACAGACCTAAGAGTTGAATTCCTAGGTCATAGGCTATGCATATATTCAACTTCAGTAGATAATTGGCATTTCATTTTAACTTGTAAACTATCACAGATCTTTCTAAACATAGCTAGTACATAATTCTAGATAATGACTTGAAATGTGACCTGTCTGACAGCATGAAAAGAGGTGTGAAAGCCATAGGGATGCATTAAATGTTTATCTCAGCACATCCCATATCACAGCACATCAGTGACTGCTGTCTCCTCCCACATATATCTCTCCTCCCAATGAGAACAAATGTATGAGCATCACCTTCTTGCTGGACTCTTCTCACGTCTCTCCTAAACAACCCTCATACCCATCATACTTCCTCTGCCTCTTTCTTGTTACCTCAGCATAAAGCACAAGCTACATGATATAGTTTATAAGACATTTCATGATCTGGTCCCAATCACATTCTGTGAGCTCAGAGTCATGGTCAAATCAGCAGGGCCCTGAGGCCAGGGAAGCTGCTGATGAGTCAAAAGAAAAGGGTCACTTCTGTCTTTCTATCCCCTCATCAGCCCTCATACAGCCTTTCTCATAAAGAGTGAGAATTTCACATTCTCAGGATGATCCTATAAATCAGCTGATTGATATCTAATATGATATCTTTTAACAGAAACTGCCTTTCAATTACAAATCACCCTTCTTTAATGAAATTAGATACTTGGATTGACTTTATCACCCTTTCTCTAGAAGCTACTCATCAAATTCCCTCTTCACTGGATTAAAATCAGACCCATTTACCATTTAAATATAGACTGCCCAAGGCAGATTGGAGTTGTTGCTTTCTTCCCTGAACAAAAGTCTTTCTCTTAGAGGACAAGGTAAGGGATATCTGTGCTGAAAGCAAGTATGGAACCAATTGCAGTGTCTACCTCCACAGGGTGTCCCTAGACAGCAGAAGTATTGTCCACAGCCAGCTTCCACGCTAATAGGCACCGATCTTGTCACCCTTAGAAATGAAGGCAAATTAGCTTGAACAGCAATCTTAGGAAAGAAGTGTCAATTGAGCTGACTCTCCAGTGCACTGGTCAGAAGGGAGCCAGCAGGGACCACGTGTCATAAACTAGAATGGCAACAACACAGTGAAAATTGCTTTTTTCTTTTCTCTGTTTGTGGAGCAAGGGAACACAAGTATATGGAAGTCATTGTTGGTACAAAATTTTATAGTTTGTTTATTTGAAAGGACACTTGATACTAGCATAAGTGTATTTTTGAACTTTTAAATCTTTGCTCAAATTTAGCTTCCAAATATGACCTACCTGAGCACCTGTTTCGACTTAGGATGGGGTTATGTCCAAATAAACCCATCATAAGTTGAAAGTATCTTAAGTTGAAAACACATTCAACACATTTACCTTAGCAAACATCATAGCTTAGCCTCGACTACCTTAAAAGTGCTTGGAACACTTACATTAGCCTACAGTTGAGGAAAATCATCTAACACAAAGCTTATTTTATAATGAAGTGTTGAATATCTTATGTAATTTGCTGAATTCTGTAGCGAAAGGGAGAAAACAGAATGGTTTTAAGTGTATTGGTTGTTTACCCTCGTGATCGCTTGGCTGACTGGGGGCTGCTGCCCTCTGCCGCTGTACAGCACCACGAGAGAGTATGAACCATATATCGCTAGCCCAGGAAAAGGTTAAAATTCCAAATTCGACCTGTGGTTTCCACTGAATGCATATTGCTTTTGCACCATTATAAAGTCAAAAAAATCGAAAGTCAGGGACCATCTGTACTGCATTCTGTCTCCCTCACCACCCTCACTCCTTCCATTTACCCTTACTTAGCTCTACTTTTCCTACTATATGATTTCCTCATTTATTCTTGCTCTTATTTTTTGGCTGTCTCTCCACACCACCCCCAAAACAGATATACTGCCCAGTTCTCGTTGAGCACCTTGAAAGCTGACAATAGTGTTGTCTTAGGTTGGATTCTTCCAGAAGCAGAGCCTGAGATAGGATTTAAGAGCAAGAATTGTGTTTATCAAGTGCAGGGCACACCATTAGGGTAGAATAAGAAGTGTCACAGGGAAGGGAAGAAACAATATGGTACCTGTGTTACGAAGCCAAGTACCATAGTGGCCACTGAAGCCTAAGCTTGTGGAAGCCTAAACTCTGGGAAACTGTGCAAAACACACGGTTTGATCAGACCCGAAGAGCCAGGAAACTGGATTATTTGTATGGAAGTTTCTGAGAGTCCCTCGTTGAGAAGAATGTTCAGTCTATGCACTTTGGGCTAAACATAGGCAGTCTTCTATTTTGGAAAAAGCTCATAGGCACAGAGATCCAGATACTGGCAGTTGGAATTTAGCCAGGGCACAGTGAAAGGTTGCTACTAGTGTCATCCCTCTGTGATTTACAGTACCAAGATGCATTGAAGTTGCTTGGTTAGTATTTTTTGTTTTTTTAACTGGGGTTATATGTAGTCTGTATAATCCATGTCATAACCAGAAGTCGACTTTTTTCCAATAAAAGTGTACTTTACTACAGCCCAGTGGCCGGTAGAATGTGTATTTTGAGTAGTTTGCATTTGGGGTAAAAATAGATTTATCATTATCTGGCTGTGCAGTCTCATCTGTTCTCCCTTGCAACTGGTCCCATGCCCTTTGTGGATACTGGACCAAGGCGATGGGAAAGAGGAAATCTGGGTATGGAGACCAAACCATGTCCCGATTCCTGAGCTGGAAATAAGATAATTTAGGGGGTTCAGAATCACCCTACATATATCCTCCTTTTTTCCTTTAGATGCTGTACAGCATATTATATCCCTTTCTCTCTGGCTACTACCAAATACTGTTTTGTTGGCCTGAAAATAGATATAAGAGGAGGCACAGCAGGCTGGGACTGGCATGTGAGACTCTTAGGCAGCATTCTCCATGCATGAGAAAAGAGTATCTGACTGAACACAACTAAGGAGTTCCAGGATAATCATAGTTCAGGTTAGGAAGAAACCTAAAAGTATCTAGTCTCCCAGTTCTCAGTCATGGCTGCCCATTTGATTTACTAGAGAGAAGTGTTACATTCCCTACCTCCCCACCCAGACCAACTAAATCAGAATTTTTGCTGGTGGTATCCAACAATCTTTTTAAAAATCCTCAGGTAATTCTAATGTGCAGCTAGGGCTGAGAACTGTTGAATGCAACATCTTGCAAATGAGGTAACTGGAGCTCAGGGAGGTGACTTGACACCTAATTACCACCTAGAACAGGGACCCTGCCTGTCTGTCATTCCTTTCCTATTTGAACACCTCTTCCATCCGAATGAACACAAGTGCAATAAGAAATGTCAGTGATGTGAATGCGCTCTATCCCTGTGTTATTCACTTAGGAAAACAAGTAGGGGGCCCTCTGACCTCATCCTGCAACATCCTCCCCCCTCACCTCTCTGCCCACTAAAGGCAAATGGCCTTTACCATGAGCAAGTGACCTCTTTTGGGAGATGATTTAACTGATCATAAGGCCTCCAACAACTTCCTTTTCCTGTATGAGGGAACTTACCTGGTGGCTGTGCAAATACCCCTGAAAAGGTGGAAAAATATACTGCATGGATCCATGGTTTGGAGTGGTATGATATGGTAGTGGATGTATTTTTCTTTGTGTTATTCAACAAATCTCACATGTATGTCCTCATGCTGTATAATTAGGGACATTTGGGGGATACATATAAAAATTTAATGTGGCAGGTACAATTATGTAAGTGTATGATGTGCACAGGGACTTCTAAGCAACAGTAATTTATTAATGAGCTTTGGTAGCTTTCAAAAAGAGAAGAGGTAAAAACAAAATTGAATTTAGGGTAATTGTAAATGTTTTGGAAGACAACTTTAATTCTCTGCATCTGTGCCATTATTCATTCATTCAGCAAACACTTCTAAGAATGAATGATGTGCCAGGAGGAGTTACTGAAGCTCATTTCAATGCCACTCCTCCGAGAGTTTCCATTGGGAACTGGCATTCCTGGAAACTTGAGTGAGGTATTGGGTAGGTTGAAAGTATAAATGGTCAGACCCTAGATGCTCATAGTATCACAAATGCTTTGCCTTTTTTTAAAATACATGAAACCAGTTTGGTCTCAATCAGCAAAATTACCTGCTTCTCCTCTTTATCAGGATGATTTGCAGCTAACCAAAACCTCAACCCAGACTGGCTGAAACAATAAGGAAATACATTACCTCATATAACAAGAAACACAGTGATCATGTGGGCTCCAGGGTTGGTTGGTTCTGTGGCTCAGCAATGTCATCAAGGACATAGTTTTTTTCAGTCTCTGCTTTGCCATCATCAGTGTTGGCATGAAGCCAACTGAAAAATGAAGGATGAACCTCAGGATGTTAGCACAATCAGCAGTGTCAGGCATAGCCTCCTGGTGCAGCAATGACCAAAAGAATAAGAGAGTGTCTCTGTTTTGGGAATCTTAGGAACAGTAAGGTTTTCCCAGAACGTCTCCCACTCCCGGGAAGGACTTCACCTCACACCTCAATGACTGAAGTTGGATTTTGTGTCCATTCCTATACTAATCTCTGGAAGGAGTCATGGGATAAACTTGTTAGCTCAAACAAGTATTCTCCAACCAAAACTTTTCTAAACTTCATGACACATATAAAACTATAATATTCATCTGGCAAAGTGGAAAATATATTCAAAGCTACTTACGTCAGGAGTGAATGGTCTGCGACCCTAGTCTCCATGGGATGGTGCTAGCAATGTCTCAGGCTCCCCTGAAATCCACATATGAGACCCTGGTATGGTAGGACCCTGCTTCTCGAACTTTCATGTGCATATGAATTACATAACAGCTTGCTAAAATGCAGACTCTGATTCAGTAGGTCTGTGGGGACAGACAAAGAGACTGTAATTTTAACAAGCTTCCAGGTGGTGGCAAAGTTGCTGGTATGCAGATTATTCCTTGAGATGCTAACATGTACCAGCTGGGAGCTCTCTCCTAGACATCACCTGGGGTAGAATGCATGTTGAAGAGTGAACGAAAATATCCACTATATACTCTTTTTTTTTTAATTTTGGAAAATTTATTAATTTTATGTATATAAAAAATGCATTGATAACCTCATGCTCTTCAAATAGTTACAGTAAATATATGGAAATGAATATCAAGAGTCTCAATTCTTATTTCTTTCTAATTATTTCTTTATAATCTATGCACATACATACATATTTTCCTAATGGAAGAAACCTAAATGTCCACTATATACTCTTAATTTTAACTCTTTTTGGCATTCAATTTGATGAGTATAATTAGTTTTAAGTAACATTTTCAGCCTTATATCAAGGTGGAAAAACTAAGTAGTGTTTTTAATTGAATACCTGAAAGTCTACTGTGTTAAGAAATATGACCTAATTCTTTCCCTATGAGGATATGAATTGCCTCAACTAGGGCTCTTCCGTGACACTTTTTTTTTTTGATAAGGACATCGCTCCATTTTGCAAGTTATTTAGCATAACCAACCTACCAGTGCCTCACTCTAAATGATAAACCAGCAGACTTAAATATCAGATAAGTAATACATGCATACACCATGTGTCTCTCCTCTTTTCTCTACTCTATGTAGCCCATGCAACATTTTCTTGGGTTATTTATCAATAATTTAAGTCATATTGGAATTATGCATGTACTGGGGAGGGCTCAACAACACTAATGAAGGAAGCCAAGTCTAATAACTCCTTTGGATTTCTCCAGAGTGTTTCGATCCAAGTAAACCTTCTATAGACTATTCAGTGTTGCAATGCTGTTTGGTTTTGCGGGTAACAATAGCAGATGGCAGGAATAAGTAGAGCTGAATATCACTTTGTATGAAGGTGAAATAAGAGCTCATATTTATGGAAAAGAAATCTCAGTGAAATTGTTCATTTAAAGAGATTTATATATTTAGATTTAGATATATAGCTGCTTGAAAACATTTTAACAGACCCTGAGGGATGATACGTTCAGAATAGGTACAGGTGGGATCTTAGAAAATACAAAACAATGAGACATCAGACACTTAGAGCATGGTTTCATATGTACATACCCATGTAGTTATCTGCAATGTTCCTCTTATTTGTGTGTCTGTCCTGGTTCTTCCTGAGACTTTTAGGCTGCTAGAAGGTAAACATCTTGTTTTCTACTGCCATCATAATTCTTCCGAGGACTGAGCACTCACAACCATGTCAGTAAATTCCATGTGCTCCCCTAACAATTAAAAAAAGAAGGAAAGAAAAATACTTTAGAGGCAAATGGATTTTTTATATGTGTGTAGAATTTCTGATATGGTGAAAGTGTAATATTCTTTGCTCTGAGTAAATTATGAGTCATTGGAGAATAGGCCGAGTGCTGTAGTCTTAATGCTTGTTTCTACCCAGCATACATATTTTGAAATCTAATTCCCAGTGTGATAGCATTTGGAGATGGGGCCTTTGGAAGGTGATTAGATCATGAGGGTGGAACTCTCATGAATGGAATTAGTGCCCTTATAAAAGACACCCCAGAGAGCTCCCTAAACCCTTTCTCCAAGTGAGGAAACAGAAGAGATGGCTGTCTGTGGACCAGGAAGTAGGCTCTCACCAGACACTGAACTTGCCACCACCTTGATCTTGGACTTCCCAGCCCCCAAAACTGTGAGACATAAGTCTCTGTTGTTTATAAGCCGCCCAGTCTATGGTATTTCTGTTATAGCTGCCCTAACTAAACTATTTAGATGCTTTATGTTCATATTCCATTTTTAGCCTTATTATTTACTGCCCTTATGGACTCATTATGGTGTTTGAATTTATCACTCAGAACTAGCAATTAGGCAAGCAGAATCAAGCCCTGGGATCTAGAGTAAGAAGCAAAGTTTAATTTAGTCATTTTGCTATATCAGAATGGTTCATTCTCCTCTTTTTGGTTAAAAGAGATTGCAGCTTTTTGTTAAAATCTGAATTGCTGTGTCCACTTTTTAAAAAATGGTGATTTTTCTACGTGTAATCACTGAAGCCATGTCTATATGAAGCTGAAACAAATGACAAATTCAGTAAAGTCAAGGGAAAAGAATCCATGAAAATGGAATATTTGGTGACCTGAATATAGACCTATCTGCATTCTGTTTTTTTGCTCCTTGGAATTATAAGCATTGGCATTAAAGCCCTCTATATCTAGGAAATCAAACCAGAAGAATAATTGAGTTAAAATGATGAATAATTCTGGGGAAACAATTGGTCAAGTTAGCTATTTAATGCTAAATAGGAATAGAAAGAACTAAGAGAGAGGAACTGAAACAGCTTTGGAATGTAAAAGTGAAATATGGACATCTTGAACTCAATATATGATAGTCTTTGCATGAATTATTGCCTGTCATTTGAAATGCACATTCATCAAAACTATAGAAAAATCTGTTCTGGCTTATTACTTAATTAAAAGTAAGTTATGAGCATTTTCAATCTTTATATAATTTGTATCTTTTGCAAGTCATGAATTTCCCATAAATCTGTTGGCCTTAATCATCAAAAAAACTATTGCTGTGCTTAAGTACAATCGCTGTACATTTTTTCTACTTTCTAGCAGATGCTACAAAAGAAGCTATCACAGCTGGTGAAAATTGATATTCAAAAGTATAAAACATGACAGTGGAAAGATTAATTTTCTGTGCTCAATGCCCTTGATTTGTGAAAACTTTAAGCTTTCTTCACAGTAAGTCCAGTGGTTTCATTGTGTGGTTGGCAGTGGGCAGATGATAACGTTCTGCTCTATTTTACTTTATGATGAACCAAAGTGGACCAGTTGTTTTTCTAATGAGTTTGTAAGAGATGCTTCAGTGCTGACACATTAGCTGCATCCCTTGGATTGCTATGATGGGGAAGTGAAAAGCAGTTTTAACAACTTGCTAAAATTATCACCATTAGAGTGAATGAATCACTAAAATATATATACCAGATGTTTAAAATGGTTAGATTTGGGAGAAAACATACAATTAATTTACATTTTAGTGCTAAGTACAAATTTTAATTTATTCTGACTAACTACTTTATAGCCCATCCAGAATACCATTTGAAGGAGTTGTGGAAAGGCTGTAAACGAAGTCATAATCAAGAGATGACAGTTTATTGGCATAAAAGCAGAAGAGTTTTTGCTCAGAAGGGTTCAGGTTTCACTTGCCCAGAATCTGTTACTGAATGACAGGCTTGGAATCGATATGGGAAGCAGGTTAATCCACTTAATTACAATTTGTGCCAAAGTTTAATCCCTCCACAGACCAAGTAAATTGTTCTAACCTATATGAACATACTTTATCCTTGCTACAGTCAAGTCACCATGCAAAAGCATAAGCAGATTTCTTGATAAGACTTATTATAAAGGAGACTGGCTAGGTGAAAATTGATGGCTGAACTCCAAAACATTTTTTCGTAGATGAAAAAACATTCGAAAGTATGAATGCTGTTGGGATAATGTGTTCAGTGGTCCTAATATAATGCCTGGCTTTGTACTGGGCATTCTCTAAGTAGTAGCTATTATTAGTCACATAATTATTAATCATGAGTCTGGTGAGGATTCTGAGAGAAAGTCTTTGGAAACTCCACCATATTACAAACTTTCTTCAAGCCCAGACTTTATAATCTGGTGGTCTGTTGGTAAGCTCTAGATGCCAGAGTGTTATTTGGACTGTTCAGTGTTTGCTACCAGGTGTTAATATTTTTGATTAGTTGTCAAGACTTTTAAAATAGAAAAATTTGCATTGAAATTTGGATTTCTAAAATCTTTTTTAAAATCAGAATATCTAGCCAATTTCAGGTGAACCTGAGGATGCCTGTCCTCTTTAAACAGACTCTATCAGTATAATGACTACCTTCCTTCTCTCTCCCCACAGTGCTCCCCTACACTTAGGCCAAGCATCAGTAGCCAGGTTCATCTCTAAATATCTGTGAGCTGGGGAGAGGACACAAAAAGACACCCACATTTCCTCTGTTTCCATAATTAAGTTACAAACCAAGGCAGAAAACTGTTCTATAAAACATGTTTTATCATCCTACCTTACCAGATATACCTTCATCACAGCCCAGAAGGCTAAGTTCAAATTTGAGATTCTCAAAATTCTGAGGTGGAATGTGATACCATTGGGAGATCCAATTTTCAGCCTGTGGTTTGTGCTTCTGGTCTGGCAGCCTCGACTCTGTTCAGACACCCTAGTTCCTCGGACAAGCTGCAGATAGACAGCCCATGCCCAGGCCTAGGGATACTCACGTGGGGATGCAGCCCCACTCCTCAGGAGGACAGATCTGGGGCATGAAGGCAGCTCAGACTCATTTGGCAGAGAATTCTGGGGTCCAGGGTTTGTGGAATGTGATCTAACAGACTAGAAGGAGGCAGGGAGCAGGCTGCCAGGGGCCTGTCTCCGCAGGTTCTTCACCCATCGGAAGGGGTACAGCTGGAGGAGGGCAGAGAAGCTTTCTCTGTGCTGAGGGGAAAGCCAGAAGGCAGTACCGTCAGTGACCATTTATCATGAGACTTGAACTACTGCTTTCTTAGGATACCTTTAAAATGACAATGCTAATTTTGGAATTCAAGTCTCTATCATAAAACAACATAAATGATAGAAAAATAACTTAGAGAGTTTCAAGAAAATGGAAAGGGCTTAGTTTTCAAATGGAGATTACTCATATCATATGCCTTGTATTTGCCTGCAGGTGTTTGAGTTTGAGGCCCTTGGTTTAGTAATCTTCTTCCTACCTAGACTGTAGTGTCTTGCTTATGATACATAGTGGCTGCTAACGATTATTAATTGCTTGTTACAATGCCAGAGTGTGAGATTTGTGGAACCCTTATTAAATTATTTCAGTTGAAATAAGAAAGAAATTAGGAGAGGTTCATCTAAAATGCCTTTTAGGAAAGTGCCCTTAAACCAGTGATTCTCAGCTTTTCTGGTTTTAGTAAGCTTTAGACTCTCAAAGAGGAATGAGGGTCTCAAAGAGCTTTTGTTTATATGGGTTGTGTCTTCTTATGTTTACTGTTCTCTAAAGTAAGATACTGAAAAAGTATTACTTTATTTAGAAGTAATTAAAATGAATCCCTTACATGCTAACATTAATAATACATTTATTAAAACTATATATTTCAAAGCAAATAGTTGTAAAAATAGGCACTGTTTTAGATTTTTGCAAATTTCTTTGATATCTGGCATCACAGAATTTAGCTGAATTCTCAATCTGCTTCTGCATTCAGCCTTTTCTAATAGGTTGCTTTAGTGAAGTATATGAAGAAATTCCAGACTTACGCAGATATGCAGATAGAAAAAGGAAAAGTATTTTAGTAGACCTTTTTAAGGTAACTTTGGATAGTGTTTGATAATATACACAAACTTGACAGGTGGTAGTTTTTTTCGAAGTTTAGTTTAGCAGTGTGAAATCTGAAATCATAACAATCCACTTTTTCTACTCTGTTACATTAAAATCCATTGGGCTACCTGGCACTTTGAATAAATCTTTAATCCATGCATGATTTTGTAACATCATTCATGGGTCATTTGGAATTTATTTGTCTATTGAGTTATTCTGAAATGTTGACCTATTTCACTACATAGTATCAAAAATTCATATTTATTAGTATCACCACTTATCAGAAAAGTCTTTAAGTATTGGGAAGCTCCCAAGCTTATGGTGACAGAATCAAGTTTTCCAAAATTTTAATTTTCACTTAACAGCTTGAATTTTATCATTGCAAACAAATAACGCTTAGCTGTTTTACTTAAAATGACAGACTCCATTTTTTGAGAAATTGTCTGCTAAATATTTAAGTCTCTCTATATAACCAGAGTTTGTCTGCAAAACATTCTTTTAAGTAAAAGTGTTATTCTATGGTCAAAGGAACTAGTTCAGCCTGTGCCTCAGTCTCACAAGTGTGTTTCTCAACAGAACCAGCAGACTTCAGTATGCAGTAGAAGTGCTTCATGCGTTTAAAATTAGGCAGAATATTATAAAGATGTGTAATCAGTGTGTAGTGGTGAGGAATACAGTGACAACTAGTACAGTTTTGTGCCACTCCTTGGTTCATTTTTACCCACCATTGCTTTTGGATTGTTAAAAATGTCTTAAGAGTTTTAAAGCATGACATCTGTGTTATTATGAAAATAATTTTGACCTATAGACTCTCTGGAAGTGTCTCAAGCACTCCCTAGGTATCCACAAACCACACTTTGAAAACTACTACCTTAAAAGTAGAAGGATGAGTGTAGAACCTTCTGAAAGATAAGGGAGGAGAAAACTGCATTTTCCTCTTAGATTTCCCACTTAGTCATATTAAATCCATTATAAAACAGCTTGAGGGTTTTCTTTTTAAGAATGCTGCCTAACCTCTTCTTCCCAGACATTGCAGTTCTTATGCTGCTCACTTTCAGAAAGCTATTTTCACTGATGACCAAAATCCTTCCTACTGAAGTTTTCATTGTGTTAGTACAAAGTCTTCCTGCGTCATTTATAATTCCTCTCTGTAAATACTGCTCTTAAGTTGCTCCTCGATCTTCTGTTTTTTTGTTTTTGGTAACTTTCAGCTTTTTAAAAACTTTTGTAAGTCATCAATCAGTCTTTCCCCTTGGATTCTTTTCTTCTTATTCCAGGTCTCATTTAAGTCATCAGACCTGGAAGGAGGAAATGGAATGGCTTCAGGTTTACTTGTCAAAGTCAGGCTTTTCTCTTTTTTTTTTTTTTTTTTTTTCTAGCTTTACTGGTGGCACTTTCTTTCTCTAGCCTCCCAAGATAGAGACTACAAAGTCAACTGAACTTGACCAAGATGTATGGGACTGCCAGATATTTCTCAAGAAGTACACTTCTTTTTTTTTTTTTTGGCTGTGTTGGGTCTTCATTGCTGCACATGGGCTTTCTCTACTTGTGGCGAGCAGGGGCTCCTCTTTGTTGTGGTGTGCAGGCTTCTCATTGTGGTGGCTTCTCTTGTTGTGGAGCATGGGCTCTAGGCACATGGGCTTCAGTAGTTGCAGCACACAGACCCTAGAGCACACGGGCTTCAGTAGTTGCGGCGTGTGGGCTCAGTAGTTGTAGCTCACAGGCTCTAGAGTGCAGGCTCAGTAGTTGTGGTGCACAGGCTTAGTTGCTCTGCGGCATGTGGGATCTTCCCGGACCAGGGCTCGAACCTGTGTCCCCTGCACTGGCAGGCAGATTCTTAACCATGGCGCCACCAGGGAAGTCTTGAAGTATCCTTTATATACCCCTGTAAGCTTGGCGTTAGTTCAAAACTGTGATCAAAAGACAGACACCTTAGACAATTAAGATTTTTTAAAGTGTTAGCTGTATTTTCTTGGCCCATCTTTTGATCTGCTCTAATTAGAGAACCTCTCTTTAGTGTCTTAGGACACAGTTAGAAGGGCCTGGGCATTGGAGTCTGGTAAACATGTCTTAAAATTTGTAGTCATTTATTTATTGTTTGATCTCCAGCAAGATTAAATTCTCAGGATCCCAGTGTCCTGATTATAAATGGTGATAATAGTATTTACATTATTAGCACATAAAAATAATATAAAGATGCCACAGTCTGTGGCTATATTAATCCTCAATAAATGATAGCTGTCATTGCTAATGTTAATAAGTCATTCTAAAAGCTTATCTCCCATTTCTACTCACTTTTTCTCTTAGTTCTATGTAATTCTGTCCAAGTGTAAGCCTCACCAGGACTGGGTATTCTTTTTTTAGGGACTCTAAGAAAGAAAGAAACTCTTTTCAGAAAGGCCAGTGTCCTCAATGTGCTTGAGTGATGTCATTTACTTTTATACACGTATTTCTATCCATCATGTTGGAGTCTTTGTTCTTAAGTATTTAACCTTAACGGATGTTAAGGTCGTTGGACTTTATCACTTTTGAAGTACTTCTGGAATGTTCTTTAACATTTGGGATAAGAATATAGGATTAGACTACCATTTGCAATTCTAAAAAGAATAAGCTCAGGATATTCTTTCATCTACAGTTTAAAATCATAGCTATCATCTCCATGTTTACAAAAAGTCTGTGCCCATGCTATCTTATAGAGTTTTCAGAAACTCATTTTGATTTATAGTATATTACACGAATTTAAAATACCAACACAAGATATTTATCATAATACTCACGTAGTTCTCATCAAATTCTGCAATTCAACAAAAAACTAGCTCTAAGTATTGGATTATTTTATTAACTTCACATGTAGAGTGTTCTACATACTGAGCAATTACTCTGGAGTTCTCTCTTTATTGAGAAAATATGAGAATTTTCACTTTTGATTAACCTAAATTGCATGTTTCAAGAACTTTCTAATTAATTATAATTCAAATAGAGATGTCCATTAGTGTTCAGAAGAGGCTACATTTAAGTGCATGCATTAATGAATTAACAGTATTAAAATTTTAACCATGTGAAGGACTGTGGGAAGCATCTAGATTTTTAAAAAGACAACTTTATAAAGTTTTAAAAATGAAGTCAGGACTTCCCTGGTGGCTCAGTGGTTAAGAATCAGCCTGCCAGTGCAGGGGACATGGGTTTGAGCCCTGGTCCGGGAAGATCCCACATGCCGCGGAGCAACTAAGCCCGTGCACCACAACTGCTGAGCCTGTGCTCTAGAGCCCACGAGCCACAACTGCTGAGCCCACATGCCACAACTACTGAAGCCCGCACGCCTATAGCCCATGCTCCACAACAAGAGAAACCACTGCAATAAGAACCCCGTGCACTGCAACGAAAAGTAGCCCCCACTCGCTGCAACTAGAGGAACGCCTGCATGCAGCAATAAAGACCCAATGCAGCCAAAAATAAATAAATAAATTTATTTTTTTTTAAAATGAAGTCAGAATTTTGGGAAAAAAAATTCTCCCAGAAGTACTGTATGTCCAACTGTTAGTTACCTCTCAAAACTCTGAGACTTTCTTCATGCCATGACTTTTGCAGCTCATATAGAAATACCAGTTTTTGATATTTTAGTTTTACCTCTATGACACTTGTAAGGTTTTGTCCTGGCACTAGAGGAGATTATTAACTAGACATTTTCCAGATTGAAATAATGTGGACAACAAATTCTGTAAGATTATTTTTAGAAAGATGTCTAATTCTAAATCAAAAATAATCTGAGAAATCAGTGTCAGCAACCTTCTTCTATAAAGGACCAGTTAGTAAATATTTTAGGCATATTTTAGGCTTTGCAGGCCATGTTATCTCTGCCAGGACCACTCAGCTCTGCTGATGTATGGCAAAGGCAGCCATAAATAATACGTAGACAAGTGAACATATCCGGATTCCACAAAAAATTTTACACAAACAGGCAGTGGACTGGATTGGGCCTGTGGACTGTAGTTTACCAACCCTCAACCCTATAAATGAAGAGTTTTTCAGAATATCTGGAGTTAGCAACGATATTAAAAATCAGAAATTACATAAATAGCAGAGCGCCTTCACACATCCAAGGACTCTCAGGCACAGTGCCTGTAAAATTAGATGCTGTGGTTCCTTTGGGCTAGTGGAAACTGCATTCTATAAATGCTTAGCCAAAGGTTCTTTTTTTTTTTTTTGCGGTACATGGGCCTCTCACTGTTGTGGCCTCTCCCGTTGCGGAGCACAGGCTCCGGACGCACAGGCTCAGCGGCCATGGCTCGCGGGCCCAGCCGCTCCGCGGCATGTGGGATCTTCCCGGACCGGGGCACGAACCCGTGTCCCCTGCATCGGCAGGCGGACTCTCAACCACTGTGCCACCAGGGAAGCCCCCAAAGGTTCATTTTTGCATATAAAATTGTTGGCTACTTTAGTTATTAATATAGGGCAGCTTTTCATCTATAATCTGCATGTTCACTAAGAAATTAATAATAAGGGTAGAGATGATTACATAAATTCTCATGTCCAAATAATTTTCAGAAACATGGAATTGAACAAAATCAAATGTGTTTATTTACAGTTTTTATTTATAAAACTTAATATACTGTGATACACTGTAAATCTCCGAGTGACAGTGTGGAGATGATATGTTTCCCAATCTCATTTAATCATAGAACCCCCATGAAGTAATCATGGGAGATTCATGGAACATAGTTTGAGAAATGCTAGTCTAGGTAGTCCTGACTTGGGTATCTCATCAGCCTCCATTTAGGGCTGTCTCTCCTCAGCTTGTACTCTCAGACCACCTTTTCCACTTTGTGTTCCAAACTCTCCCCTTGCTCCAGAACAGGAAGAACTGACAAGGGTGGGGAGAAAAAAAATAAGGCTGGCGTATATCCTTATGCCTGAAACAGCCTAGGTTCTCTGAAATAGAGATAAAATATACTTCAGACCTCTGGATATATAAACATGCAGAGTGCTCTGGTTCTAACAAACAGTTTAATGAGGGGGAAAGAATAGGGAGTTATCAAGTGACAGAAGCCATGCATAAAAGCTATGAGAGTATGTTTTGTCCTACGTGGAACTGAGAAGTGTCCCCAACAAGATGCCTTGGAACCTACCACTCCTCATCCCTTTACCCTCTTCTGCACCAGCCGTCATTTTTTTCTGGTGTTTTAGTGGCTCTCCTGCTCCACGGAATTATAAAAGTAAGAATTCTAACTAATAAGCAGAATGTTTTACCTCTATCATCTGTTTTAGTTGTTGGATTAATCCCCTGAGGAGAAGGTACTACTATCATGCTGTTTTTATAGCTGAGGAAAAAGGTTTAAGTTACTGCCCGAAGTTGCATAGCTAGTAAGTCGTAGATCTAGGACTGAAAGCCCGGGGAACTTGTCTCCAGAGTCCTAGCTAATGCCTGTCTCTAATGACCCAGTGCATAAGGGAGCAGACGCCCCTAATCCCAGCTGAAGCCTTTAATGATCACTGAATGTGCTGGGCACTGCGTCAGAAGCAGGACACTCAGAAGTGAATATGATCCACCATTTGCCCTGAAGGTACTTACCCACGGCATTGCTTCACTAGTTACTGTGTATTTGCTTTTATTTTTTTATAGATGGATTTTCAGAAGCACTGAGGGAGGAACAATTAATTCTAGTTAATGAAGTTAGGGAAGGTTCCATAGAAGTGACTTGGAGCTGAGTCTGTAGGAGGATTTTAACAAACAGAAAGCAGAAGGAAGTCCTTCTGAGCAGGAGAAAACACAAATGCCCACAGCCCCTGGTGTAGGCGGGGAACAGTGAGATGTCAGGTACAACTGGTTATAGCTCATGGCATCATTTCAGAGACAGAATTTATAAGACATGTTGATAGATTGGAACTTGAGGCAGAGAGGGCTAAGGAAGAATCATCTTTCAAGCTTGGATGGATGGTGAGATGCTAACAATATTAATAGACAGAGAACACCTTGAGGGCTGGATGTGATGTGATTACTTCCAGACATGCTTAGCTTGAGGTTCCTTAAGGTAGTTAGGTGCGGATTTCCAATCAATAGATGGATATTTAGATTTGAAGTGTAGGAAAATAATACGGGACACACTGAGGTGCAACTAAAAGGGTGAAATATTTCAACTGAGAGTAAGTTCTATAATAAAATCAGAAGTAACTTCTTATACTTAAAGAATGTTATGAAATAATATTTAATAACTAGGTAAGGTATTCTCACCTATGTATGTATACACATACATATTATAATGCATTTGTACCTATATATATTATATACCATATATATGAACTTCTATGAGAAAAAGCACTTTGAGTTTCAAAACATTTATCAAGAAGTAGATTTGGGGGTGTGACTGTTTTGGACTGGACCTACTTGTAATTTACAATGGGTATAATTATAATGCTAACAAAGAGAAAAGACATAGCAACTGATGATTTGGTCTTATATATCACCTCTTCTCAAGAAAATATTAACCCATTCAATCCCATAACAGCTAGAATAGATATAATTAGGTTTTTTTTCTTAATAGTGTTTACCAATTTAGTCTTAGTGACCATAAGTTGCTTTGTTTTTGTTTTAAGAAGTGCATTCATTGATTTAAAATCAAACGTATATTTGAAAAATTTTACCATAGCTTTAAAAATCATGGTTGAGTCACTCTGTAGATGATATGATCCAGATTAATCATGATTTGAATGGTTAAAAATAGGAAATCCTGACATAGGGCCTATAGTTAACAATAGAGTGTTGTGCGCTTAAGAATTTAAGAGTAGATCTCATCTTAAGGGTTCTTATAAAGAAAGGGACACAAGGAAGCTTTTGGAGATGATATATATGTTTATTCCCTTGATTGTGCTTATGATATCATGGGTTGTTAATGCACATGTCAAGCTCATAACATGCACATGCCAAACTTACCAAATTGTGTATATCAAACATGCACAACTTTTACTCTGTATCAGTTATACCTCAATAAAGCTGTTAAAAAAAAAAGAAAATCCTGTAAAGAAGATGTGGTGCATATGTATACACACACACACACACACACACACACACAATAGAATATTACTCAGCTGTAAAAAAAAGAATGAAGTAATGCCATTTGCAGTAATATGGACGGACCTAGAGATTTTCATACAAGTGAAATAAGTGAGACAGAGAAAGACAAATATTATATGATATCACTTATAGGTGGAATCTAAAAAAAATGATATAAATGAACTTATTTACAAAACAGAAATAGACTCACATAGAAAACAAACTTATGGTTACCAAAGGGGAAAGGAGAGAGGAGGGATAAATTAGGAATATGGGATTAACAAATACACACTACTGTATGTAAAATAGATAAACAACAAGAACCTACTGTATAGTACAGGGAACTATTATATTCAATATCTTGTAATAACCTATAATGGAAAAGAATCTGAAAAGGAATATATATATAACTGAATCACTTTGCTGTACATCTGAAATATTGTAAATCAACTATACTTCAATCACTAAATAATTTTTTTAAATGAAAAAAAAATAAAAAGGAAATCCTGAATTGGAACCCAGTATTATTCCTGATGTATACACAGGTACACGCACACATACACACACACACACATCTCCTAAATACATCCTCAATATAGAATGTTTTTGTGTGTTGCCATCCTAAAATCACTGATCATATCTCAAACCACTCAGAGTTTGAAGAGAAAACCTCTCCTTCCTTCATTGTCTCCTTCCCCAGTTGCTACACGAACACCACTGATTGTGAAGTCCATGGAAGGGCATTTTTTTTTTTTTCTGTGTGGTTATCATGTAGAAAAAACGAGCAACTCAAGAACAATAGATATTCATTAGAAAAACCCATCAAAGAAACCATGGTAATTTGAGTTTCACCACAGAACAGAACATAAAATCAGAGTAATCACCAAGCTAGCATGGATGATGATGTTATCAAGAGTGGTAAAGTGAATACAGCTGAAATGTGTATATTTCCTCACCATTAATTAGCATTTGTTTATGAACATTCAAAAGATACTCATTAAGTACCAACTAAGTGCAGTTGGTAACTGATAGGACAGTGACTTTTCAGAAATTTATTTTTGCTAGATGTTATAGAATTCAAAGTGTAAATTTTAATTGTTTCATGTTGATAATTCACAGTTTAAATACACAAGACCATATTTTAAAAAATTCATTCCTAATGATGTTAGAAATTAAAGTAAGTTAAAGATTTTAATAGGATGCTAGAGCTTTTTAAATTAAAAAAAAAATTTTGTGGTCCCTCACAAGATTCTAACAGAAGCACTGTTGTTGAGAAAGTGATGAATATGCTAATCTTCTATATGAAAGTTTATCCCTTTGGGGTCCTAGTTTCCCCAGAGGAAAATGGACATAGTCTAGACAGCCCATAAATTGTTGGTGAGAACTGTGCATGCATGTATTTATGATTGTTTTAATTACAAAGATAATTCTTGTGAAAAGAATAAATTTAGGTATTACTTATTCTGGATTATCCAAATAAATGCTTTATATGCAAACAAGTGATATGATTAGTTGAACCTTTTTCACATTTCTGTTTATAGTCACACTAATAACAAGTAATTAATTAAATGGTTCACCTTAAATCTTAATTTGAGATCCACAGACTAGTGACAGTGACAGCTGACTCTCTTTTTTTGTTTGTTTTATTGTGGTAAGAACACGTAGCATGAGATCTACCCCCTTAGCAAATTTTTCAGTGTACAAGACAGTATTGTTAGCTAAAGGCACAATGTAAAATGTAATAGAGCAGATCTCTAGAACTTATTCATCTTGTATAGCTGAAACTTTATGCTTGTTGAATAGCACCTCTCCATTTCCCCCTCCCTCCAGTTGCTGGCAATGACCATTCTAATCTCTGCTTCTATGAGTTTTACTATTTTAAAGACCTCATACAAGTGGAATCATACCATATTTGTCTTTCTGTGACTGGATTATTTCACTTAGCATAATGTCCTTAAGGTTCATCCATGTTGTCACATATGGCAGGATTTCTTTCTTTTTTAAAGCTGAATAATATTCCATTGTATGTATATACTGCATTTTCTTTATCCATTCATCTGTCAATGGGCATTTAGCTTATTTCTACATCTTGGCTATTGTAAATAATGCTGCAGTCAACATAGGATCAGAGTTTTTCTGTGTGTCCCTGTATTTTTAAGTTAGAGACACATTGTTCCAGATTATTACAAGGATGTATTCTCCAGAAGATAGGCTGTTTTCAATTTGAGTACTTACTATGTGCAAAAAAACCCCACTGTGTAATAAAGCTAGGAACTCTCAAAACAAAGATTAACTTTTCAGTTGATCATTGAAGGAAACACACATGCAGCCCATACACACACACCAGAAATAGTGATTTTTTTTCACCCTTAACCAGATTTAAAGTGAAAAGAGAAGAGAGAAGGGTGAAGAGAGAGAGAAAACACATTCATCTTTTTTTTTTTTTTTCTGAATTAACTACTGAAAAAGACTATCAGGAATTATAGGTGTGACCAACTTTTTTCATTGCACTATCAATATTTCTGACTTTGTCCATTAATCTGGGCTTAAGTAACAGCTGGGAACCAAAGAAAATGTATAAAGTCAAGTGAACTGCTCAGTTCTATTTACATAATACCAAGCAATCTATTGATTGCTGACTTTTATTCCCCTATCCTCAATATTTTTGTCTAGATGGACTATTTTTTTTTTACTGTCAGATGAGTACAAGTTTGGATGCAGGACTGCCAATAGGTTTAGCTGTTGACAAGCTTCATTCACCCCAGCCTGCTGGAAGCCAGCACAACTTTGAGCTGAAACCTGTTTCATGCTACACTGGTTGAAATTATATTCCAGTTCCTTTTTGAAAGATTTTGCCTTTCCTAATTTCAGTGTCAATTGAAAGAAAGCTAAACTATTTAAAAGTTACAAGTTGGGGGAAAATTCTTTGAAGGAAATGAATTACGTTATTCCTAGATGATTAGTGTACAACTCTATTAATTTCCAGATTGTTTCCGGTATTCTATGTGCTGTGATTATTACCTGATTTTATTAAGCAATCAGTGCTGTTTGATCTTTTCAAAATCTAAAGCTGTTCTTTTTCTTTTTTTTTAAGAGTACTACTTCTAATCTGGTCTTGGTCTGAGCTAATCTTTGCATTTCAATAAGGAAGACAAGGGCAATTTCTTGATTAGCTCTATTTTCAAATGTATCCATCCTTTTTAGTTTTACATTTAACCCTGAATTCCTTTTCTGCTACTTTGGGATACAAGTACATACCCAGTATTGCAATGGAAGGGAAATGAGACTATCAACTGAAATAAAAATGAACAATATAAAAGTTGTGAGTTGTGTTGTTGAGGACTTTCTGAGGACTATAGCCCAGGAAACAGCCTCTCAGTAGCTCTAAGGAGACTGTCCAAAGAGACAAGGGAGGAGCCATACACACACACACTCATACACATATATTTTTAAAATATTTTTTATATATTCATATATATATATATGTATTGGCTGGGAAATACATGTTGTCAAGCATACATCATGGGAAAAGATTACTGGTAATCACAAAGAACAGATATCTCAAGTTAATGATTTTAGTGTTTTTCTATTTATGGGAAGCTGCAAGAATTAGGGTCATTGAAATTTGTCCTTAGATGTGCATCTTAACTCTCTAGGGGCCCATATATCCAAAGCACAGAACGCTTCATCCTGTTTTGCTCCTCCTGAATTCCCCTCAGGGTGCACTATTTGTGGGCCACTGCAGTGGACTGTGACTTAACCCTTTGTATAACGGGATGATGAGTGACATTCTTTGTTTTGTTTGTTTTGTTTGTTTAGAGCTTCTCCCTTTTAGACATAAATTTGACAAAGGTTTGGGAGGCATTTCATGACCAGTTTTCCCACGGTGCTAGGAAGGCTCATGCCTAGGTCAAGTCAGGATTTCAATGATAGGCCTTTCATGTGCTATATTTGGATTAGGCCCTGTTAATAACCTCAAAATTCGCTGGGTTATCTGTTTTACTAGTCTATTATGATCCAGGAAATGTATTCCCTTGTTGCTTCTTCCCATATCTAGAGTTGCACTATTCCATTTAACTTTATATAGAGCTATATATGTGATAAACTGCTTCAGGATGTTTAACAATCATTAATTTTGTTGGAGATCTGGTTACACATTGGGTAATGCAAGAAACAACAATCTTATAAAATAGACAGGATATAGGTAATATAGCTAGTAACAGTAATAAGATCATAAACATGGATTTAAACCATGAGTTTCCAGAATCAAACTGGCTCTTTAAAAGATAACCAAGACTAGAAAGTGGATCACTTAAGGCAGAAATCTGATTTTTCATTTTAAAATGTCTTATATTAGAGGATTCGTCTGGTATAAAAAGACAGCATTCATTTTGAATTATGTTGCAGGCACTTCCTTGAGATTCTGTAAGGATATTGAGGGTCATGTGATTTTTGTAATACCTCTTTTATCATCATAGAAGCCTCAGAATTCAGTAAGCTAAAAGCCTGATTCTATCTTTTAAGGCCCGTTAGGTGAATTTTGTTAAGGCCTCCATGTGGGCGATTACATCTTCCAGTCCTACCAAGGGCACAAAAATGGCTGCTAAATGATTATACCAGTGAAATACAGATCTCTTGATCCATTGGGCTTGTACTGATGATAAATTTGCTGGAGTCATATCCAAACTGGTATACATGTGATCTTGACTCAAGATAATCCTAGGGACCATCTTCTTATCCATTCTGATAGAAGCCAGGGCCACAGATTGGTGCTGCAAACCTACTGAGTTCCATTAGGACCCAGTAAATTCCTGATTGCCTAATCCTGTCTGTTTCATACCAATTGCTCTCTTTAAGGGAAATTAGACGTTGACATTTTTCGTGAGGCACCCAGCCTAATTTCCAAGTGCTATTAGGCTGATTATCTTTAGTATAATTTAATTGTTCCCAACATAGAGGGGGACTTTAAACTTAAATGACAATAACCTGGTGTTAATCATAAAAATCTACCCTGTAACTGAGGAAAGGTCCCTCTTAATAATCAGGAATTTATATTCTTTGACTGAAGTTCAGTTCACTGATCTCATTGAGCTTGAGTAACTTTGAAAGAAAATTCATATTTAGGGCCAGGGTCAGAGCAAATATGATCGATTGGCAAAGTGAGGGGATCCCATTGGGTTATGTCAGTAGTGGCCTGAAAAGAACTACCACTTTTTTCTTCTAAAATAAATTTTCTAAGGGCCATCCCATCAGAGCCTTGGAGAAGAGAAATCCACCAGGGTAAACCAGAAGTACTAGATGTAGGTAATTGACCATAAACACAACAATTGGACTGATTTATAAAATCTGCATTAAGATTGTGCTTATGACAGTAAAACATTTCATTCCTGTGCAAAAGTTCAAGAATTCACGAAAACACTATGAATAATCATACGGGTACGGTCTAGCCTTTTAAGATAGTTGTCTACTTGTGATGCTGTCTTCTTGTCTTGGCATAGGTGTCATTTCTTCTCTGTTAGAGCATTGTTTTAAGGTGAGTTTGTGGTCAACAGTCCTCTCTGTAAGTGACTCTGGTATTTTTAAGTGTGAAATGTGAGTCCAAGAGTCAATTCTTTCAGTTTTGCTGCACTTGAGCTGGTTGAGTACCTGATAAGCATCCTTCCATCTAGGTTGGAGAGAGTCCTTTAAACAATGTCTTTTCCAGTATACATAATCTCCTGGTTGTAGGACATCTGATCTTCATCCAAAGATAGATTACAGTGATAAGCTCCAGAAACAAGCTTAGGATGTTCTTTTAATAATTCAATTAAACCTTACAATAATGCAAAATAGTAACAAGGAACCATCTAGGAAGTGAGTCTTAGGTAGTAAACACCAAACCTCAAATACAGTTAACAATACTAGAACTTAATATCCACTGAAACATAATTTTTCTCTCTAAAATTACCCTCATTTTTACCAAATATAGGCAAATTAAGACTAATGTGTTTGCAAAATAAGTCTGGCTTCAATAAACTTGGCTTGATTATTTACATAGTTGTAATTGATCAGATAAGCTCTTTTAAATTAACTTTGGTGGACCTTTTCATAAGGTATCTCAGATTGAACTATAAAAGGCCTCTCAAGACCAGGAAAGCCATGCCAAGGACTTGTCATCACATTCTGCCTGTAATACATACAGATTTGGGTGGATTCCTCTCTTCTTGAGGTCCCCAATATATCTTGACATTTCTGCACCTGCCAGGAAGTAGCCTTCCTTATTCACTTGATAAGGCTGCTTAGGAGACCTTTAAGCAAAGTACTAGGTTGTTTTTCCAAGGGACTTTACTGCTTCATAAAGTCTATCTTAGTTCTTTGAAGCTGTCTGGTCATATCTGATTCTATGCATAGTCTCAAATATGACATTCTAGTCAGAGCCATGGTAATATAACAACTATGTCCTGTTATAAGGAGAACAGATTCTTACTGAACTTATGCAAATAACTGTATTGACATGAAAATAAGAATATTCACTAAAAGTCTCCAAATTCTGGAGGGATCAGGTAGCGAGCAAAGGTAAATGTTTCAGTTCTGTTTACAAAGGTATAATCTACCTAATTGCTGTAAGTTATACTTAGCCCAAGAGAGAAAGTTTTTTCTCGTATCTTGAAAACAAAGATCTAAAGCCAGGAATATTTCAGACAAAAAGCCATAAAAATTATCATTCAGCCCTATGTAACTAATTTTTGTGAATCTTGATCTTCTGTTAACAGTTTTATGAAGCCATCAGGTTTTCCATTAGAATTCTCTAATTTCTTACCCAGTTCAGAGGTGTGACCTGAATGTTTCTGGAAATATATACATGTCAAAAAGTCCTTTCTATGAAACTTCTTGAAGATGAACCATTTTTATTAAAGTATTAGAGTAAAATAATACCTGTCTAGAAATGACAAAAGGCTTTAAATGGCATGGTTAAAGATCTGATTACAATATAATTGACAAGGAATTTTGGTTATTTCTGTGACATACAACATTTTAAGATAATAACTAGAAATATGACTGATAACATACCAGGACATATGTTAGTAATATCCAAATTTTAATAATTTTTATAATAACATTTAGCTGTACAGTATAACTTGAGAAGGTTTATCATCACTCATTTGACAATGTTTACCATGTAATTCAACATACCAAATAAGCCTAATTAGTTTAATATCTCTCTTTGAGATGTTTCATGGGCCCTCTGAAGCATCCCAAAGTTAGCTAGAGATCAAAAGAACTTCATTTAGAATGTGATTTGAGGAAGTTTTTCAAAGCTGTCGAAAGGTTTTAAAACACTTTGTCAAATAGGATCATAGGTCACTGTGAAACAATACTTATTCACTTAACCAAAGTGACAGTAAAATATTTTAAAAGCAAATATTTATAACAAGATTGCTTAAAAGGTAAAGAAACTTTACAATCTGTTATCAGAAGCACATCAATATTTCAAGAAAAGTTTGTCTTCTTAACAGAGAAAGAAAACCTAATTCTATTTTGTATTACCTTACCTTTAATATTAAAAATTTATCTACTCAATTAAATTTACTCTACTTTTAGCCAGTCCTGACCACCCATTAAACTCTTTCCCCAGGATTTCTTTTCCATAACCTTCTATAAAGTCCTTAACTTCAGATTTTGTCCTATGACTTTCTTCTCTCTCTCCCCCTCCCTCCCCCTCCCCGTCCTCCTTCCTTCCCTCCCTCCCTTCCTCCCTCTCTCTCTCTTAACCTCTCTCTTGGACAAAGGTACTTTCTTTTCCCTTAGCAAAATACATTTCAATTCCTTATACCTTCTTTTCCTGTGTGAATACAAAGATGTTTTCCTTATTAATTTTAGTGGTTTTAATTATATTTTAATTAGACGCCTTAACCTTTAAAAACCTTATTTTCTAGTGAAAACTATGAAGTAAGCAATTATGAACTCTCTTTTACATTAACATTTGTATTGCCTTTGGGTTGGCCAAAAAGTTCGTTCAGGAGATGTTCCGGAAAAACCTGAACAAACTTTTTGGCCAGCCCAATATATTGGCAAACTTATAAATACTGTTTATAGTTTCTAAAAACATGTGCTTTCTTATAGAAAATCTCTTAGTGTGGCACCAAACATACTTACTAATATCTTTAGTTTCTCTGTAAAAGGAAGCCTGTTTCATAATGGTTCAGTATTTTATCTTATTTGGAAATGACATAGTCAATAATTTTTTATCATTTAACTTAATTTAGCAAAACTCTAAAGTTTCAAGTTACCAAAAATCTGAAGAAACTATTTTGAAGTAGAATATCATAAAGCATGATTATTCTTAAAAAATTCACTTCAAAGCTCTTACCCCATTTGTATTTATTTACTTCACTTGTTTCCAATAATTATGTTTAGATTACCCATGAAAACTTCATGAGACATTAGACCAAGTCAGCTATCAGCCCAAGCTATTTTTCTTGCTGATATATTTTGTAACAGAGATAATATGATCTTATTTGACTTTTAGTAAACCTCTGTGCAATAGAAGTAAAACATATCTATACTAATTAAACCAACAAACTTTAATATCACATGTTAATTTAATACTGAACAGTTCCCAGACCATGTGAACTTGAAGTTCATTTGGGTTAGTTTCTACTATAATTAGAAATAATTAATTTATAAGAACTTTTTTTTTTTTCTTGCGGTACGCGGGCCTCTCACTGTTGTGGCCTCTCCCGTTGCGGAGCACAGGCTCCGGACGCACAGGCTCAGCGGCCATGGCTCACGGGCCCAGCCGCTCCACGGCATGTGGGATCTTCCCGGACGGGGGCACGACGCCGTGTCCCCTGCATCGGCAGGCGGACTCTCAACCACTGCACCACCAGGGAAGCCCTATAAGAACTTTTAAGTTAATTAAATAGAGCTCTTTTACAAATTAGTGTAGATAATACCATCTGAAGGTAGAGATATAACATATCTATAATGTACACACAGATATAAAAGCAGAGCAATCATAACCACAGACCTCATAGCTTTATGTTAAAACTTACTAGGAATCAGGTATTACAATATAAAACTCAATAGTTTATAAGTAACAGTTGGAATAAGTTAAGTTTCCTTGCTTGAGTTTAAAAAGGCCTCTTTTCCCTTTTTTCCCTTAATCTCTGGAATTGGAGATGATCTAGATAAGTGTTCCCTGACCTGGTAGAATATTTACATCTCAAAGGCACAGGGAGAGAAATGCAAGATCCTCCTAGAAGGACTTTTGTTCTCTCCAGTTTGGGAATGTCAAAAGTGCCCCATTTGGCCATTTCAAGGGCAAGATTTTCTTAGTCCCCAGTTAAATAAGTACTTGCAAGTATAAGTTCTATATGTACATAAACCAGGCCAGGGTGTTAGTTGGAGGTTAGTTTTCTAGCATCCCTCTTTCTTCTGTTTTGAAAGCTTTGTTTTCCATTGCAGGGTCAGTTTGTCAGGATAAAATTACTGTTGAAGACTGTGTGGTGGGCTGGTGTGCTGTTTGTGGGCTTCACTCCTCTAGGTGGCACCCTAGAGTCATTTCAGCTCTTTGACATGTCTTGGTTTCCCCCTCTAGCAGTCTAAAACCACCACGGACACTTGGAACACTGGATGGTCAATCCTTATGTATGTGCTTCTGGATGAGCAAGTTTCTTTAAATTAATGAGTGGATTTCTCTATGGGACTGTTGCATAGTGTGAGGGCTTGCCTCTGCCACTGCTGTAATTTTCACAGTTGCCTGAGAAAGCCATAACCAGCCAGGAGGAGCTGTATCCCTCACCTTTGGAGCTGAGAGCTTTCATATGGTATTTCACTTTTATTTATTGTTAGAGTAGTCAATTCAAGGAAAAATGTCAGGCCAGCCTACGACATATTCACCAAGATAGTGAATGGGCTCAAGGGGCCCTTGCTGGTAACAAAGCTCCAGATCCTTGTGGAGTTCAAGTGAGGGAGAAAAGTCTGCTTTGGGTCCCTTCATGGTTGCCAAAACTGTTGAATGAAAGCAAAATGCACCATGTAAAAGTTATGAGTTAAGTTTTATTCAGGGACTTTACTAAGGACTATAGCACTGGGAACAGCCTCTCAGTAGCTCCAAAGAGGTAGGGGAGGAGCCAGTACATATATATATGAATTTTTTCCCTGGGAAATACATGTTGTCAAGGATACACCTTGGTGAAAGATTGCTACTAAAGGAAAAAATAACTCAAGTTAATGATTTTACTGCTTTTCTATGTATGGGAAGATGTAAGAATCTGGGATCATTGAAATTCTTCCTTAGATATGTATCTTCATTATATAGGGGCCCATATAGCCATCATCCTGTTTTTCCCCTCCCAAATTCCCCTCAGGGTGCACTGTCATTGGACAAATTCAGTGGGTTGTAACAACCCTTTATATAACAGGATGATGAGTGACACTCTTTGTTCTTCTTATCTACAAGACTTTATCTTCCAATTTTCAGAACAGATTTTAACCCTAGTTAAGTAGGGCTGGCTAACACCAAAATGATTAATTTTTAAAACTTCCTTTTCATTCCATCTTACAGCTATTTTCCAGGATTCAGTGTTCCTATCTACCAAATATCCATTGCGTCCCTGTGCCTGCTAGGAGCCTCTTATCATCTCTCTCTATTTCAGTACCTCCCTGCTCCCACTCTTACATCAACTAAACCAACTCTAGGGGGGAAATCATCTAACATAAAACAAGTCACACTGTAGTATAACTGAGTAAGTGGCTGATAGGCATAGTATTGTCATCTTCCCAGTATAATTTGCCTTGCAAAAGAAAAATTCCCAATTCAAGCTAAGTAAAGAGGTGGTAGAAGGGCTTAATGGAAAGAGTTTGAGATTTGGAGTCCAGAACACTTGAGTAGTCATTCCAGCCACATTTATTCCTCAGTTTCCTTTGTAAAAAGGTTTAACAATGGCTACTTTTCAGGAATCTTGCTATGATTAAATTAGATGATGTATCTGAAGTACCAAACATAGTGTCTGATATAAATTTGCAGTTAATAAATAATACAAAAATTAGCACTTAGAAATGGTGCAATTTTAAGTACTGTGGCAATAAACTAAGGAAGATATTTTTGGACAGCAGTTCTTTTTTTTTTTCTTCTTCTTAATGTTATATCCATAGTATTCTTTGAATCTTTCTTGTTTTTCTGGATAGAGATTTATAGGAAGCTAGGAGCCAAATTCACAGAGGCCTTTCCTTTATAATTTTAACAATTGCTTTCTCTAACAGCTTGTAGAATGGGTCTTATTATTTTGGCCACAAAGATGCAGGTTAAATGTCAGCAAGAGATTAACTTTATTATATGTAATCAGAGAACATTCTGAGGCTAATAAACCATGATGCAGCTATGCCTGGCTTCTGTTGTCCTAAGAGCTGCTTCCTCTTGCTCCCCACTGCTGTCACCACTTCACACGCCTGATCAGTAAGTTAAGTGAGGGCACTCTTGGCTCACAACTTCCACCATAAAGAAAATCCATTATCATCTTCAAATAATAGAATGGCTGGTGGTAAAGGTCAGCTCATCAGTCCAATTTTACCTTTGGTTTCTGGATCATAGAGGAACAAAGCCTCACAAATGTAAGGCAATATACTGACAACCTTTAAAACCTGAAATTTTCTAAAAGGCAAAGAATAGTAACATAATGGAAGTGTTATCCCCTGCTCCTACTTTAGTTTTTTTTAATTTTTCATTTTGATCAGGATGTATTTTAAGAAGAGTGATACAAATACTCAGGAAGATCTACCTACCATTGGATGTTATACTCTCTGCATCATTTTGGAAAATGATAGTGTTAAAAGTTCAACTTAAATCTTCACACTTCATATTACTTTACGCTTTTTTATATGGAATGATCTGCTTAGTAGTTAAATTTGATGCATGATGTTTTTGACTATACATTTTTACTAGTAAGTAAATTGAAGAATAGCATATCATTTTCCCGAGAGAAATCAATCTTCCTGCCTCTTGATTAACCAAGATGCATGAGGAGAGGACATTTATTATTATATTTTAAAGCTGCGGTTAACAGAAAGGTACTAATTTAATCTCTACTGTTGAATAGCTTAAAAATTATTATTCTACTTCATAGCCTTATTCATAGCCTTATTAAATACTATGCTGGATGTAATGAATAGAATATTCTCTGATGTATGCTGGATATAATGAATAGAATATTCTCTGATAATTGTACCCCTATATTTCCTTAATATCATCATTTTGTACCTAAGAGTACAGTAGATGATAATTCATAAGATATAGGCAAGTAAGTTGTATCAACTATAAAATATTCCTTGTAATTTACTCTGTTAAAAATATCAATTGGTACTTATTGCTAATTTTTCTTCATATGTCTTTATTTCTGGAAGTTAAGTACAGAAAAAAAAAAAAAATGAGGATAGTATTTAGTTGAGATCCTATACATCCTGGTTTCATTCTGTACCCTAACCAGAAATGATCATGTGATATTTGGACAGGGAATGCAATCTGTCTACTTATTTTCCTGCCCTTTTTAAGGATCTAGTTTAGCAGATAAAAGCAAAATAGAAATCTCATCTTCCTTAGGAGGCATATGCATTTATTAAACAGCACTTGACCATCCCTCCTCACTACCCTTTTTACTCTTCCTGCATATTTTTCCTACCTTGTATCTACTTTTTTCTTAAGATATATTTTGCTTTCTAAATAATTTTTGTACAAAAGAAATTGGTGAGTTGTAGTTTAAGCCATCCTTTGAAATTCTGTAAGTAAAGAGGTGTCAAAGAAAGTTAATTTGGGGGAATTCCCTGGCAGTCCAGTGGTTAGGATTCTGCGCTCCCACTGCAGGGGACCCAGGTTCCATCCCTGGTTGGGAAACTAAGATCCCTAAGATCCCGCAAGCTGCACAGCATGGCCAAAAAAAAAAAAAAAAAAGGAAAGTTAATTTTTAAAACTACCAAAGACTTTCAAGCTCAGGTAATTTTACAAGTAGTAATGGATAGATTCCAGACCCAACGCTCTTAGGTGACTTTCTTGAGGTCTCCTTCTGTAGCCAAAGAGTAACTGATTTGTTGGTCTCCTGACAACCAAATCAGTACACTTTGCACCCTGGCTAATCTAGGTCTGTCTCCTCTTACATTTTAAAGATAAACTTCAGTCTAGGTGTATTAATCAGGCTCCCTATCAAAATTTTGTCCCCTCCCACCCATAGGCCCATTTCTTACCTCTTTCAGTCCTCTTTGTTTTACAATTTTTTTCAGTCCCAAAAATATGGCCAGCTTTTATTATATACAGATTTCATTCATGCAGCCAGCTCTTTTAAGTTATTACTAGTTATAATTACCGTTACATCAATAACTTCTCTCTTTCAACTGTACTTTTAAACAACCATGGGCAGTATTTGATATTTCTGGCAGCATAAATCTCTGATCCACTTATTTATAAGATAAACTCTTATAATTGGAAGAATTCTAAATGATTAGAATTACTTATTATTATGTTGTAAATACTCTGAGTAGGGACAGTTTTAAAAATTGGATATAATTTATAGACATAGAGTTGTGACTTCTCATTAATTTTTTTCATAAAGATAATTTTTTAATCTAGTCACAATTTTTGAGTGTCTACAATGTACCTGACCTTAAGGATTTAAAAATTAATACACTCAGTGGTTGCCCTTGAGAGGTTCCAATTATCTGTTCTTCTGGGATCAGTGAACCACCTGAAATTGTAGGAAAAATTCTATGTGATTGTTTATTCTTTTTTTTTCATGCAGAAAGTAGCCATAATTTTCATTTGGTTCTTCAAAGATTCATTTAAAAAAAAAAAAGGTTAAGAAATACTAATTCAAGCCAACCCTTGCCTAAAGGTCTGTTTATTAACATTGATGATACAATTACTTTTAATATAATTAGTTTCTCTTTCAACTTCCTGGCAAAAGAATCTGAGATCCTGAGTTGAAAAAAGTTTTTTCAACTTTTTGGTAAACTGTATCAATACCCATGATCAACATAGTATTAACCATGGTTATTTTAGCCTTGTTTTGAGACTAGATTCATTTCCAAATGTGCCAATTGCATATAATCTTTCTGTGATAGAATATAGCAAAAAAAAAAAAAAATTACCTGAATGAAGAATTTCCCCTGGAAATATGAGGAAAAATTGTTGACTCCTTTAAAAAATCTCTAACAGCAGTATAACTTAATTCCAACTGCCAGAGGCTGCTGACTAAAATTACCCTTATGAAATAAAGGCATTATTAAATAGCAGGAAGATTTCGTGACTCCTTCAGTGGCTCCCATTTTTAAAGTCACACATGTTCAACTTTAAGAGAGTAAACTAATATTAGTTTTCATGGAAAGCTGGTTTCATTTTAAGGATCAGAAATCTCAAGGGAATATTTTCTACCAAGATGAGACAAAATGTAACCTTCCTGTCGAGAGTATAGATTCGATGGTCATTTATTTTTCTTGTAATCCTGGATGCTAAGCACCATAGGAGAACTCACTGTACCATAGAATACTGGCTTCACTACCGCTGCAATTTGAATATCTAAGGCATAAAGAACTTAGCCAGATATAAAATGGTAGTATGATAGCTAATGTTTCTTGTGATTTGTTAAATATTTTCAGGTAAATATGAAATGAAATTAATTTAGAGATTATACTACCTTCTCTGACTTCATTGAGAACATAGTTTTTATTGTGATTTCTTTCTTTTTTAATGTATTTTAATACAATTTTAAAGGTTACACTCCATTTACAGTTATTACAAAATATTGGCTGTATTCCCCGTGTTGTACAATACATCCTTGTATCCTATCTTAAACCCAATAGTTTGAACCTCCCACTCCCCCACCCCTATATTGCACCCCCCCACTGGTATTTTTTGAGCCATCCCACTCCTTGTATGCCAAGGTATTTTGTTAGGCACAGGGAATAAAAAGATAATTTAAGGGACCTCCCTGGCGGTCCAATGGTTAAGACTTCACCTTCCAATGCAGGGGGTGCAGGTTTGATCCCTGGTCAGGGAGCTAAGATCCCACATCGCTTGTGGCCAAAAAACCAAAACACAAAATAGAAGCAATATTGTAAGAAATTCAATAAAGACTTTAAAAGTGGTCCACTTCAAAAAAAAAATTAAGACTATTGAGTTTAGTATATCACATCTCTGTAAAGGGAGAGTGAAATCTTGGTTTATGTGCAGAGTTTATTATCATGATTTGGATTATTTTAATTGAGTTCATCACCAAGTAGCTCTAAGACATTGGGTATGCCTCTGAGGTCTCAGTCTCTTATCCTTAAATGAAAGCATCAGACCAGGTGATCATATGTATCTTCTCAAGTTGAATAATCTAGAACAGATGTCCTACCAATCTCAAAGCTCAGAGTTTATAAAGTTTACTGGCCAGTGACCTTCATTGGATATATTCTATGGGGATATTTTATTTTTGAGGAGAGAAGTCAAAGGTGGAAGAAGGAGGCTTTTAATGGTTTGTTGGATATTTTGTAGTCACCTATAGAAATCATTCAGAGACAAAGGGAGACACAAAGGGAAAGGGTAGAAATTGGCCACCTGGATTAGATGTGAGTAAGAAGATAGAGAGATGAGTATTATAACCTGAAGAAAATGATCTTCATGGTAGCCTTTGTGAAACTCTAGGAGAGAGCAAAACTATCCCAGGGCCCAAATGAGAGTGAGCTGTGCTATGTTGGAGAAAGGGATATACTCCCCAGTTCTGCCGAGAATACAGTGGTGTTCTACCTCTGAGGGATCAAGACAGAGTGAACATTTGACATGGATGTGAGCATGACCATGACCACCAGTAGGGGCAGTACTGAGCCTACCTCTGGTGGCTTCCTGGGCAGAGAATATGGGCAAGGAGGTTCTGGAGCTCTTGCATATGATCGTGATTGAGAGTCTGACTCACAAGCATCTGTAGACTCCTGTTCAGAACTATAGGAAACTTGGGGGTAGTTGGGGAACCTCTTCTAGGAGAGGGGTAAATGTGGAGGTATGTTGGGAGCAAATGAGGCAAGATCAGGAAATCTCAATAATGAGTGTAATGGGACCAATTATATGTATGTAATAGTAGGATCCAGAGAGTATTTACTGCTTCAAACTATTCTATTCCAGGATCCAATTTCTCTTTTAGACTCAATTGTTTATTGTAAACATAAGGTAAAATAGAGATTGCAGGGACCTGTCCAACCTGCAGAATTTTGAGAAATTTTGAATATATCTTGGGGAAAAAAAGCATATGGATATTTTCAGCCTGGCAAAGGTGCAAGTATATTCTAATGAATGCTTGCATAAGTAACAAAAAAATTTCCTCATTGCAACATTCATCATCTTCTCACAAATTCTCTAATTTTGCACTCATTCCCAATTTTGCATTGGAGGATCCATCTCATCTTCTTATGTTCTTTCAACATTTTGTAGCAATGATTACCAGCCAACAGCACCAAAGGGTTTTCATATGTTCCAAATATTATTTATATATGACAAGTATTAAATTGCTTAAGTTCTTACCAATGTCCATCAATGGATAATAGTGTTCTCTCCAGCTGCACCATGAGCCATGACAATTGAAGCTCCTTCAAGTGGCCTCATGAACAGAGCACAGCAGCAATGGGGAACATGAGCTGGGCCAGGAGAGGACTGACTGACTGGAAATACCATGTGGTGATTGTAGCTGAATGAAAAGAAAGTGGCTAGATGTAGCTCCACACCTTGAAGACTGTCAGATATTCTCAGAGAAGGAGTACATTGCAAAAGATCAGGCAATACAGTATGATCTAGAATCAATGAGGAGGATACTGAAACTATACAAATCCTAGGGGAAAATATGAGGGTAAAATCTTCTAAGAAAAGAAAAAAGGCAGCTTATGAAGAAAATTAGGATAATAAAAAATTGTAATGGTGTCTAATCCCTGATAATATAGAGAAAAATTAACAAAGCATGTAGATTTCAAGATACCCACTGTTTTAGCATAGAGTTGAGACAAAAACTCTCAATTGCAATTAAAATCTCCCTATTCTTTGAAAAACCCATTCTTTCATCACTCACTAGCGAAATCCTGACCTAATTAAGATATTCATTTTGAAATCTCAGGATAAAGAATTGAATGCTGAATGACAAAACTTAGGTGAGTGCATAAGATAACAACCTAACAAAAGTATAAACGTTGGCTCTATGTTTAGATCTCCCATAGGAATTATACATTAAAGCAATTATGTGGATAATTGAGAGACACATCTTTTTGACTCAATAGCAAAGATCTAGATTTTGTAGGTGTGCGTATTTAGGCTGATGGCTCCGTTCTCATTTCAGCTCAATATGTGCCACAGTTCTGTCAAGTTTCCTGGGCCTATAGAGTTGACTCACCAACAAAGCAAAGGAAGCAAATGAGAAAGATCTAAGTTTTAAGTCAGGCTCAATTTTGTTTGCTTTACAGCTCAATCACTTACTAACAGTGCAACCCTGAGAGTCACTTACACTTTCTGAAGCTATTCTTTAAATCTGTAAAATAGGCATACATGTCATGTATTTCCGAGGTTTTCCATGAGGATTAGGCAAAATGATGTTTGTACATTTTGTAACATGGAATCTGCCATTCAGCAAGCATTCAGTAATGTGTAACATTTTGTTTATACAAACATTCATAAAACATTTGGAGCATTTCTAAGTACTGTAGCACACGTAGAGTGGATGCTATATATCCACTAAGTCTATCACTTGGTGCCTTGTTGCAGCCTTACCTGCAGCCTAGATCATGGCAGTTACACAAGAAAGAATTGCTGAAAATGAGCATTGTGACTTTAACCTTCAGACCTTATAGATTTTGTGGTTTCCTATGTTATGAAGGAAAAAAAAAGTAAAGAAAAACAGGAACATCTTCCAATTTTGTTAGATTTGTAAGATTAAACATTCTAGTGCCTCACACAAGAGTAAAATCAACTGCCTGAATTGTGACATTTACTTTAAAAGGGCAGTTCTTGTAGGGCTTTACCTAGCACCCTTTTCTAAAGTCATAGAACTAAGACCTCCTTCCTTTTGGAATTAGATACCATTGATATAGGGAAACAGTGTCAACTGAAAAAAAAATGCAAGTCATGAGAGTTGTGAGTTAAGTTTTATTTGGGGTAAAATTAGGACTATAGCCCAGGTAATGGTATCTCAGAGAGCTCTTGAGGAACTGATCCAAAGAAGCAAGGGAGGAGGTCAGTATATACGTGATTTGGGTGAAGGGGGTACATGCAGTCAAGTACACATTTTGGCAGAGGCTGGCTGCTAGTCTCAAGAAGGTGGCTGCCAGTCACGAGGAGCAGATGTCTCCATTAATGATTTTAGTGCTTTTCTAGATATGAGAAGATGCAAAAAATTTGGCTCATAAAATCTTCTTCTGAAAATATCTAACTATCTGAAGGCCTGTTCTGCCAGTTTTTCCCAGAGCACAGAGTGCCTCATTCCTGATCTCTGCCCTGAACTCCTTTCAGGGTGTGCTGAAGGTCAGTAACCACAGTGGCTAGTGACTTCATTCTTGTAGAACCAGATGGCAAGTGACAATTTTTAGTCGGCAACAGGAATCAACATTGAAGGGTATTCATATACTGAAAAGAAGAGATTCCACAATCTAGCAAAGGGGTGGGGGATGGATTACCTCTCCTAATAGAAATACCTCTCTTGATAGAATAGTGTCAGGGAAAGGAAGAAATTTCCTTTACCCTTCTAAGTTCTTCTGGCTGGTCTAGGAATTAAGTTGACATGAGACAGATTAACAGGAGAAAATCAAGCAAAAGTTTAATAACATATATACATGGGAGAGACCCAGGAAAACTGAGTAACTTGCCAAAATGGCTGAAACCTTCACCTTAAATACCATCTTCAGCTAAAGACAAAAGAGGATGTCGGGGGTAGTGATTTGGGGCTTCAAAGGGGAAGAAGGCAATTCACATAGAGATGGAAAAGCAAATGTTTCATAAACAAATGTTTGCTGGGGCGTGAAGAGATAATGGGACACAGAGAGGAATTTTGACAGACTTTCCTAGGTTCCTCCCTGTCTATACTCCTAGTTCATACTATCTTATCTATGGTGATAGCTCCCTTCCTGGAACAGGTCCTCTATCTACATTCTTTAGGCAGTTAGAGAGAAGGTCAAAGTTTCTTCCTGAGTCTTTTTGTCCTTGATTGTTTTCAGCTGAAAATAATCAGCATGCCAAAGAGACACTTTGAGGTGGCAGAATTTTGTTCACCTACAATAGAATATGTGGGTATATCTCTCCCCACAAAGTATCTAATAAAATGCTAGCCCAATATGTGTGGGCTGCTGAATGAATTTATTCCTAATGTTAGGATCACGTCAGTATTACATGGAGGTCTTCTGCATCTATCTTTTAAAAGAAAATACATTTGATAAAGGTATTTTATCAGAGGTCAAAATACTTAATCTCAAAAAAAGTTTTTGATTGGGTTTTACTCTATGACATTGTGAAAATTAATCCATTCCTCCGTTTATTTTGCTTTACTCATATTGGTTGATGCCTCTTTAGTTGCTTCAGAGATAGGAAACTTTCCTTAAAGTAGAATAAAAGAGACATACGGTCCCTATCCTCCGCACCCTAACTGCCCCCTCCAAACACACTCAAAGGGTCATCAGGGCATTAACAATTTGATTGAACTTATGGGAATCACTCAAGTAATTTGCATTTCACTCAAGATTTCTTCAAGAAAATTGCCTATGCTTTACTCCTCTAAATGCGAGTTAGTAAGGAAATGAACATCTCTGAAACCACAGAAGAGCAGAGATAAGTTAAAATCAGCAGCTAATTGTAAGGGAAATTGTTATAGAAATCTAAACTGGGCTCTCTCTCAATAAAGAACATTGAGTTTCCCCCGAATGCAAGTGGAAGTGTCTTGGTGACTGTGGTTTGGCTAATGAATTGAGTAATTTTAAACAGGAAAGGATTAAATGGGCACTGATGATCAATGCATAAGCTAAAAGTGTTGATTTGTCAGCTCTCAGTGCTTATCCTAATCCTAAATACAAGAAACTCATAAACCAATGAATGATGCATAGTGAAACGTTTTAGTGTAATCTGAAACTATGTTAGCTAATAAAACCAATAATGATGAAGTCAGGTTCTGTGCATTAAGGATAGGATCCTTGTATTTATTATTCTTCCAACATTAATGTTCTTTCATCATAATGATTTTGCACTTTAGCAGTTCTTTTACTAAGTCAGAGAATAAATCAGATTAGCAGTTCACTATGCAACATAAATCCTAATGATAGAGAACTAGATACATACATACATACATACATGTATTTGTGTATATGTATTAGTGTACATATGTAAATACATCTAGAGAAAGAGAGACAGAGACCCAGAGAAAGAGAGGAAACAACTCTGACATTTGAAAGGGAGTGCACTGATTCTGTTAATAAACCTTCAAGGGCAAACTAATACAATCTAGCTTCTTGCTAAACTTGATCCTTGGCACTAAGTAAACACTTCCAAAGCACTACCTTTCATGTGGATTAAGACTAAAATGTGGTGAAACCAGCTGACTGCCAAGCTAAAATTTTCATCATGGCTGCAATAAATATTAGCTGGATAAATGTAAATGAATTGGGATTTTTTACACCTTGGGACAACTCCACTGTATTTAATCCAGAGCTGATGCTGCCAAATGAAATTGGTGTACCGTGTGCACCGTGAGGCCGAACAAACCGAAACGTAGGCGTCTGGAGCAGAGAAGGGGTTATTCCAAGGGCCAAGGAGAATGGGTGGCTTATGCTCAAAAACCCTGAACTCCCCAGTGGTTTATGGGGAAAAGTTTTCATAGGCAATATCTGGGGTGAGGGCTGCAGGGTGTGTGACTTTCTTCTCATTGGCTGGTGGTGAGGTAGCAAGGCGGTGCTCCAGGAATCTTGTGCTCAGCCTGAAGTTGCCATCCTCCACCTGGGTTGGGGCCTGAGTTCTGCAGAAGAGCTCAAAGATACTCTTCTATACATCCCTTGAGGAGGAACCAGGACGCTGCCCCAAGGCCACACTATTGTTTCTTTTTTTTTTTTTTTTTTTTTTTTTTTTTGCGGTACGCGGGCCTCTCACTGTTGTGGCCTCTCCCGTTGCGGAGCACAGGCTCCGGATGCGCAGGCTCAGCGGCCATGGCTCACGGGCCCAGCCGCTCCGCGGCATATGGGATCCTCCCAGACCGGGGCACGAACCCGTATCCCCTGCATCGGCAGGCGGACTCTCAACCACTGCGCCACCAGGGAGGCCCCACACTATTGTTTCTTGACTGCTCCTCCCTTGTCTCTGCATTCCCTCCCTTCCCTGATTAGCAGCTGTTTGAACCTGCCCTTTGGAACTCAGGGAAGGTCACAGAGGCTGACTGAAGCCCATTTCCTACAAACAGGAAATGGGGGACAGAAAGGATTTGTACCAGGAGCTCCACAGGGTCCTGCTCGGTTTCACTGACACACCTTGTCCTCAAATTACCCTTACTTTGAAGACTACTTCTAGTGAATCTCAGCCCTGTATGATGTCTCTGAGTACATTGGTCATGGTTTGGAATGCTTATTTTCAGGCTGAAGAATTTATGTTCTTAGAGTACTGAAGAAAATCATGCAAATTGTATATGTTCATAGAATACAAGGCAATTGGAAAAAAATTTTTCCCTGTGTCATTTTTAGAAGACGATAGTCATTATTATATATTATATATTTTCCATAATAGCAGGCTATAAACAGTAAGTAATCTTTTCAAAGTAGTAGCAGGGGAAAATGCATATTTTTAAGTAAAACTTTCATTCTGTCATTGCTATTTGCAGAGAATCATGTATCCAAAAAGAACATATAATCTGTAAGCATACCATTATTGTAACCCTGGGACTTTTTTTTACTCATATTATCAACTTTAGAGATTTAATTTATATATAATGAAATTCATTCCTAAGTGTACAGTACAGCTCAATGAGTTGTGACCGATGTATACACTTGTGTAACTGCCACCCCAGTTGAAATGCAAAATACTTCTACCACCCCAATCCATATATAGAACATTCCTCCCCAAAAAGGTTTCCTCATGCCCTTTTTTCAGTTACCATCACTCTTGCTTCAGTTTCTATGGTATGGTTAAAAATCAGAGATATTCCCCATTTTAAGCTTGTCTTCATATTCAGTACTAATAAACATGCTATGTGTTAGGGGACAGAGACATATGAAAGTATTTTCAAAGTTGTACATGTAGACACTACAGTTTTTTAATTTTATGTTTATACCTTTCTCATGGGAAGAATATTAACCAATGCAGATGGAGAGTAATAAAAACAGTACTGGGCTTCAGTGCTTTCAAATTCCAGATTACTTACTTGCTTGATGCATCATTCTTATTCAAGTTACATAACCTCTGTGAAGCCTAGTTTCCTCTCCTGTTAAATGGAGATGACATCTACTTATAGAGAATACAAAAGAGTAAATGAGATCCCATGGATGATTCACCCAGTGCAGTGATTGTCACCTTTAAGCTGCTAAGCCATACCTTATCCTCAAATTACTTTTACTCTGAAGACCACTTCTGGTCTGTCTTAACCCTGGACAGTATCTCTAACTCCGTGGGTTATGGTTTGTAATGTTTATGTTCAGGATGATGAATTGAATTTATAGCATTCTTAGAATACTTTAGAAATTCATGGGAAGTAGATATGTTCATACATGGAATACAGTGTAATAGGAAAAAGCCTTTCCCTGTGTGTTTTTAAGAAGATGATAGTCTTTCTTACATCTGTCTAATCTAAGTATGTCCTAGCCATTCTCCCTTAACTCCTATTGTGCTGCTGAGAGCTCAGGGTCTAAGGTTGGTGTTGGATTATTTCCCTCTCATCTAATCCACATAGACTGACTATATTTTTTTCTTTATGAGCTAACCCAAAATAACAGCAGCAACTCCAACACCTGTCCTTTAATTAATTATTTATTTATTTTATTGAAGTATAGTTGATTTACAATGTTGTGTTAATTTCAGATGTATACCAAAGTGATTCAGTTATGCATATACATATATCTATTTTTTTTCAGATCCTTTTCCATTATAGGTTATTACAAACTATTGAGTAGAGTTCCCTGTGCTATACAGTAGGTCCTTGTTGGTTATCTATTTTATATGTAGTAGTGTGCATATGTTAATCCCAAACTCCTAATTTAACACCCCCTTCCCCTTTGGTAACCATAAGTTTGTTTTCTATGTCTGTGAGTCTATTTATGTTTTGTATATAAGTTCCTTTGTATCATTTTTTTAGATTCCACATATAAATGATATCATATGATATTTGTCTTTCTCTGTCTGATTTACTTCACTTAGTATGATAATCTCTAGGTCCATCCATATGACTGCAAATGGCATTATTTCATTCTTTTTTATGGCTGAATAATATTTCATTGTATAAATATACCACATCTTCTTTAACTATTCATCTGTTGATGGACACTTAGGTAGCCTCTATGTCTTGGCTATTGTAAATAGTGCTGCAATGAATATTGAAGTACATTTTTGAATTATGGTTTTCTCCAGATATATGTCTAGGCCTGGGATTGCCAGATCATATGGTAGCTCTTTTTTTTACTTTTTAAAGAACCTCTATACTGTTCTCCATGGTACACCTATTCTTTAAACAAGGATACTTATTACTCTCTTTACTTAAAATGGCTATTGATGTAATACAAATACATTTGAGTCAAACAAAAATTAGATCCTCATTGCAGATTTGGTACAGTAAGTCCCCTACATACGAACCTTCAAGTTGCAGATTTTCAAAGATGCGAACGTGCGTTCCATCAACATCAGGCTTGAGTGAAATTGCAGCTCGTCCTCTGTCTCCTATTACTAATGATCCTTCAGCTCTACCATCTCCCACCTCCTCTCCTTCCTCCAGTCAGTAACTCTTCTTACCTGTTCACTTGATGCCAGCCCCTGTATGCCAGCTGTTGTACTGTACTACTGTACTTTTCAAGGTACAGTACTGTCAAATTAAAAATATTTTCTTTGTTTTTTGTGTTTGTTTTTTATTTTGTATTTTATTTTATTTTGTATTATTTGTGTGAAAAATATTATAAACCTATTACAGTACAGTTCTGTATAGCCGATTGTGTTAGTTGGGTACCTAGGCTAACTTTGTTGGACTTACAAAGAAATTGGACCTATGAACACACTTTTGGAATGGAACTTGTTCATATGTAGGAGTCTTACTACATATTTTGCTCATTTCTGCATGGTCATCTTGCTCATTTTTTGCTCATTTCTGCATAGTCATCTTGGGTCCAACAAGGTGTTTTGCTCATTTCTGCATAGTCATCTTGGGTCCAACATCTATCCAATATTCAATCTTGGATCATAAACTCAGGGAGGGATATATAAGATGGTTGCATAGTTAGTGAGGCATCATTAGGGATATATATATATCGCCTTAATCATGTAACTGCAACTCCAACCAGTTTCTTTCTTTATGTCAGTTTTGTAACCTCTGAAGGTCTGGAAAGCTACCACTTGAAATGGTATAGACCTGTGTGTTAATCCCAAAGGCAGACTCCAAGACAGAATTAAAGTCTTAAGCAATTTACTGGGGGCAATGGCAGTGAGAAGGAATGGCAGTGTGTTGAGAGAGCCATTGGACCACCATGCAGGTCTGACCCTGGGTGAAGGATAGAGGGAAGGAAGGAAGGATGGGGCCAACATCTTAGAATGCCATTCTAAGGAAAATTTACCAAGGCCATCAGAGTCCTTGAGCCAAATTTACCTGTCAGGGGAGGCCCACATTTCCCAAGAACGGGCCTGCATAGTATTCCTGTTAAGTCATAGATCGGGAGCAGCCCATGGGAAGCTTGGCCTCCGTGCAAACACAGTGAAGGATTTCAGAGTTCAGCAGCTTGGGGTACTGAGACTCATTCTCATGACTACCACACGTGGTCCTTTTCAAACTTTAATGAGCATACAAACCAGTTAGGGATTTCCATTACAGTGCAGGTTCTGTTTTAGGAGGTCTTTGGAGGCAACTGAGATTCTGCAGCTCTTAGTAGCCCCCAGGAACTGCTTAACCCACTGGTTCAAGGCCCACCGTTGGGTTGCAGTGGTAGAGAGCACTCAGTGAATGAATAGAAAATTGGATGTCTAGAAGGCCTATAGATCAGGAAAATGACTGCTTTGGGAAAGATGGTTTCACTGATCCCGAAAGGAGGGGGCACATCACGCCATGGGGAACCACACTGGATAGCACGAGGGTTGGCAGGAGGTAGAGGGAAGGGGTGGGGGGACGGTGGGCAAGGGTCTTTATTGTCGTTTCCACAGGGAGCAACAGGCAAGGCAGGGTAAGCATGCTTAGGATGGACTGGCTTGAATGATTCCAGCAGGCTCTTGGACATAGACACTGTCTCTAGCTGTCTGATATCTGGCCCTAGGGTGATGAGGGCAGTTGTATAGTAGCCCAGAGTGTGAGAGCCCAATAACGGAGATGGTTGAATGTGGGCTCTGGATTGATTGGTTTGTGTTTGAAAAGGGCATCCCCAGGAAAAAGGATTCCTCCTGAGGAGTGGTGGGGCTGGATGAGGGAGTCAAGAGGCCATGGCAAGGTGGCTCTGGAATATTGTCAGATTGTCCAGAACTAGAGATGTCCAGCATATGCATGTAGGTTAGATGTTGAAGTATCAAATTTACAGAAGCTAGAACTGTGGTTAATACAGCCAGGGGCTTTGTTTCAGAAGTGACTTGTGGGCAGAAAAAGCCCTTAGATGAGATGCCTCTTCATCCTAAGCATTTTCACTTATACCCAAGGGGAGATTTGCTCTAGAGGTTTGTTAGCCCTTGGGAGAACTACTTTCTAGTCAGAATGAGCATTTTCTACCCCCCTCTTGATTTCTTTAATACTCCTGGATGAAAACTTAAGCGAATCCTTCCTTCTGTACAAATATCAGTTAATGTCAATTAAAATAACCCTTTTATTTCTCTAAGAAGGCTGAATCTACCTTCCTTTGACTTCCAGTAGTTCTGAGTTTCAAACATTGCTTTGTGGAGAACAAAGGGGAAGTGGAAAGTAAACACTCAAGAGGGAGGGTCAGGAAGGCTCACAGGGAGACTCATACATTAGCATTTACCACCAAATAAAGCTTCAGAGTGGCATCTTTCTCTCCAGAACTATCTCTTTTACAATGTCCTTTCAAGTTTTGTGATGACCTCCTGAGGAAAACCCAATTCAGTGAGTGGTAATGCACTTGAAGCCTTTGTTGTCTGGGAATGTCCTGGAAGCTGTGGCGAGTTGCCTGGACTCTTGGGCTCAGGAGGCAGCAAATAGTAAAAATCTCTGCATCAGAAAGGAGTCCTGCACAGCACATTTAAAGAAAGGTGAGTTGGCAACCTTAAACTAAGCAAACACCCTCATTCCCAGAGGCTTGCAAAACATAACAATCACGTAATCATAATTGGTGTTCTCTGAAGAAAGTAGCGTTTACTTTAGAATAACAGTAGAAGCTCAGCTGGCAAACTTGAGGTGCTTGAAGGTATTTGGGAGTGCAGCACAGTGCATAATTATATCCTTGTAAAGAAAATAGATAATCCCTCCAGGAATGGAGTATTCTCATTCATCCAAAATCTGGCCTGTTTCTCAACCATCATCTTACAGTGACAGCAGTAGGAGGGAAGTTACAAATGGGTCTCACTCCAGTGCCAGCAGGTAACGTTCCTACCTTCAGGCGTCTCTTCAAACCGCTGAAATAGGGCCACCTCAACACGAAGTCCAAGAATTGCCAGCCCCAGGGGAGGTCAAACAGCAATTACGCATTGTAAATTTGGGATTTTCAGAATATAAATCATACCAGAAAGTCCTCAGCAACAAATTCCCCTGACTTCGGAGTTTTGTGATTTAAAAATTCTGGAGTGCCGTTTGATGGAATAAACTTGGTAGGGTCAGAATCAGATCTGCTCTGTTACTAGCTATTTTGCCACTTTGGGCAGGTGGCTTAACCTCCATGAAGTCATAAATCCCCACTTCCTCCCTCTTGACTTTAATAAAGGCCTGAAATAGGTAATAAATGGAAACCAAGCTCCTTGAAAAGTTATAATTTCTCTTCAAATAGTAGATTAATTTCAAACCTGAATGCTTCTTGCTACGTTCAGATCCATTTTCTTTTCTTTTCTCCTCCCTTCCTTCTTTCCCTCCTTTAAAAAAAAAAAAATATTGCATGAAATAGATTTTTTTAGAAAGATGGTTTGGGCTGAAAGCATTACCCTAAACAATAGGTTTTCTGCATATATAGGCTTTAATTAACATACCATAGTAATTAAGAGCAGGTATTATGGAACCAGGCTCCTTGGGATTAAATCCTGTTCCCACTAACTGGCTGTGTAAATATGGACAAGTTACTCAACTTCTCTGTGCATCAGTTTTGTCATCTTTAAAGTGGGAAAAAAATAGTATCTACTTCACGAGATTGTTATAATACCATAAGTTAATATTTGCAAAACAATTAAAATATTGACTGGCATATGATAATCACTGTATTTGTTAAATTAAAAGATGCCTAAAGTATTATTTGAAAAGTGACAAGCTGAGTTGACCTGAGTTTAGATTTCAGTGGTTTGAAAGAAATAATTTTGAAAGTGAATTAGTTTCAGTGAATTTATGTGCATAAGTGTAGTCTCAGTGCTACCCTTACACCTGGGAAAGCAGGGCCTCTGTACCTTGTCAAGGACTTTGAGTTTTTGGAATGCCTTCCTTGATAGAAAATATCCTGAGCCTAGAATCATCCAGGATCAGCAGTGCTGTCTGGGTGGGGTCCTGAGCCAGAACTAGACCTGACCTACTTGGGGTTTTGTTTTGTTTTCTGCCTCAGAGAAATCTTTGACTCTCTGTTCTGTGCAGGGTTAACCAAGCTTTCCCAAGACTCACCACTGTCTTAGTGTATGATGGCCAAGTTCTGGTTCTTAAAGGAAAACCTGGCAAGGGAATTATTCTTGCCAACCAGAGCAATATTTCTTTTTCAGCATCATATGAGATCAGGCTTCCAGAAGAGTGCTGACATTGATTTTGGAGGACTCATTTATGGAGACAGGAGTGCCATCAAAAATAATTGCCCAGAGACTTGCAACCCCTATGACAGCCCTATGTAGTCTAAGGTCACCTTCCTCTGTGTGTGTGTGTGTGTGTGTGTGTCTTCCATTTTTTCTTTATTTTCTTTAGCTTTCTTTATGTACAATAAAATCCAGCCATTCTAACTATACTGTGAGAAGAGTTTTGGCCACTACCAGAATCAAGTTTTAGAACATTTCCATTATCCCTTAAATTTCCCTCTTGCCCTTTTGCAATTACTCCTCTGGTTAGATACTTCTACTTTTGTAACTGTTATAGGCTTATGATTTATTATTCCTTTTATCATTAAATATGAAATTCCTTTCTCTAGTATTTCTCTAATACTTTCTCTAATATTTCTTCTCTTGAAGTCTGTTTTGTCTGGTATTAGTATAGCAATCCCATCTCTTTCCTATTTATTATTTATTTAGTTTAACTTTTTCTAACCCTTTATCCTATTTATGTCTTAGAATTTAAAGCATGTTTCCTAGAGACATTATATAGTTGGAGTTTGGTTTTTATCCAGTCTAAAAATCTCTGCCATTTTATATGTTTAGTAAATTCACATTTAATATAATAATTGATATGGGTGGATTTACATATGGTAGTTGGCTAGTTGTTTTCTATTTCTTTCATTTATTTTTCATTCCTCTATTTTTTCCTTTCTATCCTCATTTATATACATTAATAATTTCACCCTCTATTGACTTTTTAGCTGTATTCCTTTACTTTTTAAAGTGATTGCTCTAGGGATTATAATACCATCTTTAGCTTATTATAATCTAACATAAAATAACACTGACTTCTGATAAATTATAGAAACTTTGCACAGGTGTAGCTCCATTTCCCCCATCCTTGCACTGTTAAGTATGCTACATCTGTATTATTATAAGCCCCCAAGTATAATATAAATTCTGCTTTATACAAGTCTAAGTCTTAAAGAAGTTAAGAATGATTTTGCTGGATATAGAATTCTTCATTGATTTTTTTTCTGATTTCTTTTAGCTCTTTGAACAGCATCCCAATGTCTCTAGCTTCCACTGTTTCTGAAGAAAATTCTGCCATCAATTGTATAGTTTTTCCTTTGTATGTGATTTGTCATTTTTCTCTTGCTACTTTTAAGATAGTCTCTTTATTTTATGATAGTCTATATCAGCAGTAGACTATCATGTACGTCGGTGCAATCTCTTGGAGTTTTATTGAGTTTCCTGGGTGCATAAGTTAATATTTTTTACCAATTTGGGAATTTTTTGGCCATCAGTGCTAAAATAACCCTTTCCTGCTTTCACCATCTTCTGGGGCTCCAATTATATGAGTGTTGGAATGCTTGATACTGTATTACAGATTTCTGAGACTCTAGTTCATTTCTCTTAAGCACTTTTTCTCTCTGTTTGTTTAATGATGTATTGATCTGTCCTCAGATTTATTTCTTCGATTATTATTTCCATATTTTCAAATGCTTTGAATGTATTTTCCACTAGTTCTTTGTATATATTTTCCTTAAGTTTGAGCAGATTTAGAATACCTAATTTGAAGTCTTTGTCTGCTAAATTCACTTCAAGTCAATTTCTATTGACTGTCTTTTTTCCCTGGGCATTGGTAACTTTCCTGTTTCTTTACATGTCTAGTAATTTACTTTGTGAGAAACTGAACCATGTAGATGGTATGTTTTCATTCCTTTTATGTCAGTGTCCTTTTATTCTGAGGGTTGTTGTGCTGTTTTAACAGGCAGTTAGATTTCCTGGATTTAAGCTGCAATATCTGTATGCCCTACAGTGTACAGTTCTAATGTGTTTGCTCAGTGTTTGATAGCTTGGATCCCTTGTAGAGTTCATGGTCAACCAGTGATATATGCAGATGTTATGCTCCAGTAAGATTTCCATCCTCTGTCACCTGAACTATGTGTTGCTTGACAAATGGTCTCAAAGGCATGACAAATGCTCAATTCTCCCCAGATGTTCAGTTTGTACTTGGATCCCTGGTGTGTCCTACTTGCATGTATAGTTTAAGAATAAGCCAGGGATGTGTGGAGAGTTTATTTTTCCAGGCTTTCTATATCTTCCTCACTTCCAAAGTTCCTCACTGAAATTTCTCATTGCTTTGCCACCTGCCCTGAACTGAGTCTGCAAACACCAGTTGGTAAAGCTACAGGATTGTGCCACCTGAGGTGAGGGAAAGGAAATGTGTCCAGCACTATGGCCACAAAATTACTAGTCTTATGAATGAGTTAGCAGTGTTTCACAAATAAACAATTCTTAAGTTGCTTACCTTTGGTCATATTTCAATGTCCTGAAATGATTATTTTTAATAATTTTGACTTTAAATTTTTTTAACTTTATATTAAATGTTTCCATAGATTATTTAAATCATTCATAGAATCTCTATGTATATAAGTTTTATTTTCTTTTCAAAGAGCATTAGAGACTTTTAAAGGTCCTTGAAAAGCCTATGATAAAAGATGTCATGTATTTAAAGGTTAAATTTATTATTATTTATTTATTTATTTATTTATTTTTATTGGGGTATAGTTCTTTTACAGTGTTGTATTAGTTTCTACTGTACAGCGAAGTGGATTTCCCTGTGCTATACAGCAGTTTGTCATTAGTTATCTATTTTATACATATTAGTATATATATGTCAATCCCAATCTTCCTAAAGATTAACTTAATTCAGGCACAATTCTAAATTCATTACCTATAATAATTCATTTTATCTTCACAGCACTCCTATGAGGGAGTATTATTATTATCCTTATTTTCAATGAGTAAACTAAGCACAAACAGGATAAATGACTTGCCTAAGACCACCCAGCTACTAAATGACAGAGAGAGTTCAAATTCAGGCATTCTGGAATAATCACCATCGTACACAATCTCTTCTTTCATAATATTAGAGAAACAAACCTGACATAATATCAGAAGTTCTCAAAGACTGTTATTCACCTTTTGACATTGGTTGAATTAACCAAAAAAAAAAAAAAAAAAAAAAAAAAAAAAAGCTGAAAATGTCCAAGCAACACCACTGAAAACCTCAGAAGGGTGAAAGTATAGATTTCTGATATTTCCCTAAAGCTTTCCCACATAGAAAAATTCAAGGTTCTTTAAGCCATTGGGACATATTCATCATAATTTTAACAATGGTGTTTATTTCTCTAACACCCCATACTTAGTACTGTCAACCAGTGAAATAATAATATTCAGTAGGTTGCATTGCCATTCTGCATGAATTTTTTGAGGTCAAGAATTTGGGGAAGATAGGAGGTTTTGCTGCAACATGTATCTGAAAGGGCATAATAAAGAGAATTGTTGAAAAATTCATGACATCTCTATAGCATTGATGTTTTAATTGGAGAGGGAGGAAATGGAGAGTATAGGATTCAGCTTCACGTAAAAATCTAGACTTGATCGATAGAGCAGAAAAGCGAAAATAAAATTCTTTAATTTATAGTCAGAAAACTATGATCCAAATATTGCAGGTAGGCACAAATACATTGTGTGCATTGATAACTTCAAACTTTTAATAACTTATAATGTATATAGTCACATACTAAACCCAATAAGAATCTTGTAGTATGAATTTGACCAAAAATATTGTAATTTAACTCAAATAGGTAAATTTTTCATTAAGAATGATTTTCTTTGCCTTCTGTCTTATTCAAGGTACCCTAGGAAACAGAGACTGGCACACATCTAGAGGAAGAATGGTGAGGGGTGTTCTGGAACCAAATGCTTAATTAGGGGTTGTCCAGGAGACAAGTAGAGTTTGCAGATGGGGCAGTGGTGGAAGGTGGGAGTCTTTATGGACAAAGCCCGAGTACTAGGAGACACGTCATATCCAGAGGCTTTGAGAGGGTACATGAATTGTGTCAGACACAGAGCTTGACTATACCATTCCATTTACCTTTGTTAAATATAATTTTTATGTGTCTCAAAGTAGTAATTCAGTTGTTTTCAACCTCTATACCTCACTGTATTTCTCTTTTTCTCCCCCTTTCTCTGGTGATGGTCTCTTTTCATTATTGATAGTGTTTTCTCACTGGACAGCAACTGAAAATTGATGAAATGCCTTAAAATTGACCTTGTACCCTCCCTTACTGCTGATATATATGACAGGTATATGAAATATACTATACTGTATATCACATCAATTAAAGGTCCGTGGGAAATGATCAGAGAGCTGCTCAATTCATTTGGAGACTTAAAAGGCAATGTTTATTTCTTCTTTACTCCAAGTTTTTAAAATTTACCATGGACTGTTTGAAAATTAGAATAAAATACACTTAAAGTGTTCATAACCTGCTTAAATAGGTAGTACTTAACATTGAATAATGAGGGTGTCTGAGCCCAGTAAAACTATAGTTCCAATTCTAATTCTTTTACTTGTTAGCCAGCCCACCCTGGGCACATCACTTAAATTTTCTAAGAATTATTTTTTCATCTGTAAAGTGGAGATAGAAATATGGACTTGAAGAGTCATTCTAAATTTGTAAAAGTCATTGTAAACATTAAGTGTATCTTAATCCAGTATCATTGTCCAGTTAGGAAATCAACACCAATCTGATATTTAAGCCAGAGAAGGATTTTTTTAATAGAAAAGCTTATGAAAGAGTCCGAAGAGCTGGAGAAGTAAAAGGAGAAGACCTTACCCAGATGTCACGTAGACACTACCATCTGCAGGCCCATACCCATAAGAGCATTCTTGACCCCAAAATTGTTAGAACTGCCACGTTTGGTGCTGCTGAAACCGCAGCAGGTAGCTGTGAGCGGGAGCCGTTGTCTCTTCATTTGATGGAGCTCCTGCTTCTCAAATGCTTCATTAGTGGAACTTGGGCTGCTGATCCTGCTGCTGTTGCTACCACTTCTGAGATTGTCCGCCAGAAACAGAATGTCTGACTTCTTACTGATTTCCATTTCGGCAGGAGTAATTCTAAGTGACAGAATATAACCAGAAACTTGCTAGCAAGGAACCCTGCAAATTGCAGTTTGCAGGCTTCTAGCCCTAGCAGGTTTAAGGTCAAGCTAGAAGCACAAGTTTGGGGCTGAAAAGTAATAGGTAAATGTCTCACAGATTAAAAGGAAACAAAAACTAAAGCATCTGTCATAAGGTAGGAGTTTTAGTGGTCCTATTTTTATACATTTACACCTTTTTATAATGTCTTTCAAGTCTTCTTTAAAAATGGTTTCTTAGAAACAGTTTATAATACTTAAAATGTAGAAACAATAACTTTACTTGGTCACTGAGACGTTTAAAAGGAAACACACGTCAAAGAATGAGTGAATGTTAGCAAAAAACTATAAAAAGTTTTCAATACCTGTTGCCATTTCCTTTCTGACAGAGAGCCCTGAGGTATGAGAAGCATTGTCACAGGAACTTGGCAAAAGATATGCTAACAGATAGAGACCTCCTGTTCCAACGCCCTTAGTAACCTAAAAACATGTCACTTAACAGTTGTATGAAAAAGCTCTAGACTTGGAGTTAGGCTGCATTCCTATTTTCATTTTTCTCCCTGCTTTGTTGGATGATTTTGGTGTACGATATTGTTTAACACAGTGTGCTTTCTCTTCTCTGGAGAAAAAAAGAGAGCTTGGATTAATTAAATCTCTTAAGGTCTTGTCCAGCTTTTTTGTTCTGTTTCATCAAAGATGATGAGGAGGAGGACAAACTCTATAACTAATAGAATCTAATTGTTATGAATTCTAGCTAACCATATGCCAGACACTAGACTATACACTCTGTACATAAAATAATCATCCTAATTAATATATTTGAAGCACCCCTATTTAACAGAGGAGCAAATTTGGTATAAGGAAGTGAACTAGTTACCCTGCTTATGTGAAGACAGCTGAATCCAGAACTGAAACTAATTTTCAACTCTCTGGTAAAAGCATTGAATGTGTAGGAGAAAGATGCCTGTAAATACTAGATGTGTTTTACATCTGAAGGCTCCTAGGTAGGCACTGTTACAGCAGGAACACCTGGAAGAATGGTAAGGTCATTTAATGCTTGATTCCTTTTTACCAGTCCAGTCATGTGCTGTTCTTTGGTATAAGATACTTTATCTTCAGCATCTTTGTGTCTTTATACTTCAGCACACTATATGTATTGATGTTAGGAAACCAGTAAATAGGGCGATGCTTCACATTAAATTGCAATTATATATTATTGCTTTCATAATGCTTGAGGGTGATATAATTTCTACAGAATTACATTTGATAATTTAATATGCTCGATGAGTCATGATTAGTGCATAAAAATCATCAGCACTTGGACTTTGAACACATCTCCAAATTGTTTGAAAGTTATGTCTAGTGAACTGTTGTGGGTGAACTCTGTGGTCAGACAGAAGTAAAATATTAGCACCCCTGATTTCCAGTCATTTCTCTGACCTGGAGTGGGGTTGTGGTGGTGTTGGTTGTTTCTGCTGCCTGGCAGTATAGCTGGCACAGGGGTGAAATTGCTCTAGAGGCAATTAGGCATTTGGGCATAGTGTGTGGAATGACATGTAATTTGTATGGATTTCTGGGTGAGAGGAGCTGTTCCTGGGCTCTCAGGGTCCCACCTTATGGAAATGTCACAGTCCTTGTTTGGAAGGAAATCTATCTCAATTCATCACCACAGCATCATTCTTGACCAAAAAAACCCAAAACATATTTATTGAACTTTCACTCTGTCCCAGCCATCATGCGAGGTAGGAGCTGTGACCACTGAGCACCGTGAGACCATCCCTGTCACCAAGAAGCTGGGACTCTGATGGGTAGGGGGGACTACTCAAGAGATAAATTAGAATGGGTCATGCAAAGTGCAATGCAGGCTTGTCTAAGGAAAAGAAGCCCAGAGGAAGGCACAGTCAGACTCACCCCTTGCCTCTCTGCCCTCTCTTTGGACCCCTTCCCTGGCCCATGCATTCATCCCTCACTGGTAGGGCTGTCCTGATACAGGGGAATAGAGCTGTTAGTGTCTCAGCCTTGTTTGTTGTCTGTGATCAGAGCATGGTTGGAGGGGGCGGAGATGCCAGCTGGCAAGGCTGTTGTTGGAAGATCAGGGACAGTAGAGGGATGCCAGGCTGGCATCGGCCTGGCTGTTGAGACTTCTCTGACAATTTGGCTTCCCGTACAGCAGGAAGTGCTCCGTAGCATGTGGCCACCGTGTCAAACGGCAGAGCATTGGAGGGCCTGTCAGTTATAGGACATCCACACGGCTGAGCAGGCATGTATCCCTGGCAGGTATCCCTGGTCTGTTAAGTAACCTCAGCCCATGTCCTGTGTTACTTTTGAGCATGTGCTTGAATCCCACCTCACCCCCCAACCCTGGGGAGGTTATAAAGCACAGTCCCAGTCCTCCTTGGCCCTGCCCTCCGTAAACCTGTACAGCCTCCTAGAAGGAGATAAATGTGCCTTTCTTCTGAACTCAGCCTGAGGACTGTATAGGCTGGGCCATCTTCTTCTGAGGTTTGGACCAGCTCAGATAACCCTCTCTTGGTGCAATAACCACAGCATCCCCATGGATGCTCTGAATAAATAGCATCTAGGTGTAAAATACCTAAGCTTAATTCCTAAGTTTGTGTGTGTTTCTTTTGTAACATAGGTCAGTTTGTGTCTCAGTTTCTTCACCTCAAAAGCAGAATGATAACAACCCAGAAATTCCACAGTGTTGTGACTGCCTTTCATGCTTAGTTTTCTTCTCTGTGGTTAGCATATTTCTGGCCATGTAGGAATGACTTGATGAATGTTTGTTGGATGATTTTCAGGAGAGGGAAAGGAAGCAATTCCAAGTGGCTTTTTTTTTAATAAATGAGGAAAGAATAAGGATGGGGTAACAGTGAAATTCCGTAGCAGTTAGAAACCTTAGTTGCAACTCCTCTGGCTCTGCACTTTCTATTCCTTTGTGTTATTTCATTGACGTTATAAACCCAGCTTCATGACGGCAAAGTTTTGTAGTAAACCCACCTGCTGCTTGAATGAGAACAAAGCAGATTTTGATTAGAAATCTCTCAGCAGAGCAGAATGGAACACTTAGAGTTATTCGTTGTGATACAATATATATTTACTCCAGATAGATCATTTCTGCATTTAAGACTGCCAGTTACTACCATTTGTGCTGGGTGATTGTATTCAAACTAGTTGTTTATCTGTCTGATGGCAAGGATCACATCTTACTCATCTTTAAATATCCCTAGCACATGGTGGAGGATGGTCCACATAGCAGTTACTAAACAGACATGTGTTTTGAGTGAATACGCTGGAGGATTAGTGTTTGACATTGTAAATGCCACAATCTAAAAATCTGCAAGGAGTGATGTACTTTCTTTAGGCCAATGTAATGCTATAAATATCATTTCAGACTCACGGATACAGAAATGGACTGTGAGGATAGTCAGTGCTCTTATTATAGGTTGTGTTTGTTATTTTAATCGCTTTTTCTTTCATTAATTCAGAGTTCAAGTTTTGCTACATTAATTTCATTTGTCAGGATAGTCTTCAAATATTTTCCATGTGTCCATGTTACATCTCCATAAGAGATCATCATATTTTCAATGCCAGAAAGCCCTGGCTCTTCTCACATTTGGAATTTCCCATAGTGTCTTGAATCATGGGCTTTTAGAGGTAACAAGAAGCTTAGAAATTATTGAATCCAATCCATAGTTTCCTGAGCCACTGTCAATTACTTTGTGCCCTCACACAGAACAGGAAGGGTACTAGAAGAATTGATATGATAACTACTTTATTTTCAAACTATACTCTGGTAAGTTTCTCATCTCACTATGAAAATTTCGAAGAACCATTTGAGATACTTAGATTATATGACAGACACAGTCGGTTGCCCACCCAACGATTAACTGCCAATAGCCGTTCTTCTTTCCATTCCTTTCTTCATGCTTATAGAACCCAAATGTGTTCAGTCAGTTGTACATTCAGCTCCAATGAGTTTATCAAGATGGTCTAAGCAAGCCATGGTTATTCCATGATGCTGCTAGAGTCAGCCCATGACCCAGTTCTTACAATCTCTACTTATAGATCTCTTTGTAAGCTCAAGGGTGGGACTCAGGCATCATCATTTTTTTCTTTTTTTTATTAACATCTCTATTGGAGTATAATTGCTTTACAAAAGTGTGCTAGTTTCTGCTGTATTACAAAGTGAATCAGCTGTACATATACATATAGCCCCATATCTCCTCCCTCTTGCGTCTCCCTCCCACCCTCCATATCCCACCCCTCTAGGTGGTCACAAAACACTGAGCGGATCTCCCTGTGCTATGTGGCTGCTTCCAACTAGCTATCTATTTTACATTTGGTAGTGTGTATATGTCCATGCCACTCTCTCACTTCGTCCCAGCTTACCCTTCCCCCTCCCCGCGTCCTCAAGTCCATTCTCTACGTCTGCATCCTTATTCCTGTCTTGCCCCTAGGTTCTTCAGAAACATTTTGTTTTTTTTTAGATTCCATATATATGTGTGTTAGCATACAGTACTGTTTTTCTCTTTCTGACGAACTTCACTCTGTATGACAGTCTCTGGGTCCATCCACCTCCCTACAAATAACTCAATTTCATTTCTTTTTATGGCTGAGTAATATTCCTTTGTATATATGAGCCACATCTTCTTTATCCATTCATCAGTCAATGGACACTTAGGTTGCTTCCATGTCCTGGCTCTTGTAAATAGAGCTGCAATGAACATTGTGGTACATGACTCTTTTTGAATTATGGTTTTCTCAGGGCATATGCCCAGTAGTGGGATTGCTGGGTCGTATGGTAGTTCTATTTTTAGTTTTTTAAGGACCCTCCATACTGTTCTCCATAGTGGCTGTATCAATTTACATTCACCAACAGAGCAAGAGGGTTCCCTTCTCTCCATACCCTTTCCAGTATTTATCGTTCATAGATTTTTTTGATGATGGCCATTCTGACTGTTGTGAGATGATACCTCATTGTAGTTTTGATTTGCATTTCTCTAATGATTTATGATGTTGAGCATTCTTTCATGTGTTTGTTGGCAATCTGTATATCTTCTTTGGAGAAATGTCTATTTAGGTGTTCTGCCCATTTTTGGATTGGGTTGTTTGTTTTTTTTTATATTGAGCTGCATGAGCTGGTTGTGTATTTTGTAGATTAATCGTTTGTCAGTTGCTTCATTTGCAAATATTCTCTCCCATTCCGAGGGTTGTCTTTTCGTCTTGTTTATAGTTTCCTTTGTTGTGCAAAAGCTTTTAAGTTTCATTAGGTCCCATTTGTTTAGTTTTGTTTTTATTTCCAGTTTGCTAAGGAGGTGGGTCAAAAAAGATCTTGCTGTGATTTATGTCATAGAGTGTTCTGCCTATGTTTCCCCTAAGAGTTTTATAGTGTCTGGCCTTACATTTAGGTCTTTAACCCATTTTGAGTTTATTTTTGTGTATGGTGTTAGGGAGTGTTCCAATTTCATTCTTTTCCATGTAGCTGTTCAGTTTTCCCAGCACCACTTATTGAAGAGGCTGTCTTTTCTCCATTGTATATTATTGCCTTCTTTATCAAAGATAAGGTGACCATACGTGCATGGGTTTAGCTCTGGGCTTTCTATCCTGTTCCATTGATCGATATTTTTGTTTTTGTGCCAGTACTGTACTGTCTTGATTACTGTAACTTGGTAGTATAGTCTGAGCTCAGGGAGCCTGATTCCTCCAACTCCATTTTTCTTTCTCAAGGTTGCTTTGGCTATTCAGGGTCATTTGTGTTTACATACAAATTGTAAAGTTTTTTGTTCTAGTTCTGTGAAGAATGCCAGTGGTAGTTTGATAGGGATTGCATTGAATCTGTAGATTGCATTGGGTAGTAGAGTCATTTTCACAAGGTTGGTTCTTCCAATCCAAGAACATGGTATATCTCTCCATCTGTTTGTATCACCTTTAATTTCTTTCATCAGTGTCTTATAGTTGTCTACATACAGGTATCTTGTCTCCCTAGGTAGGTTTATTCCTAGGTATTTTATTCTTTTTGTTGCAGTGGTAAATGGGAGTGTTTCCTTAATTTCTCTTTCAGATTTTTCATCATTACTGTATAGGAATGCAAAAGATTTCTGTGTATTAATATTGTATCCTGCTACTTTACCAAATTCATTGATTACCTCTAGTAGTTCTCAGGTAACATCTTTAGGATTCTCTTTGTATAGTATCATGTCATCTGCAAACAATGACAGTTTTACTTCTTCTTTTCCAGTTTGTATTCCTTCTATTTCTTTTTCTTCTCGGGTTGCTGTGTCTAAAACTTCCAAAACTAGGTTGAATAATAGTGGTGAGAGTGAGCAACCTTATCTTGTTCCTGATCTTAGTGGAAATGGTTTCAGTTTTTCACCATTGAGAATGATGTTGGCTGTGGGTTTGTCATATATGGCCTTTATTATGTTGAGGTAAGTTCCCTCACTGCCTACTTTGTGGAGGGTTTTTATCATAAATGGGTGTTGAATTTTTTCGAAAGCTTTTTCTGCATCTATTGAGATGATCATATGGTTTTTCTCTTTCAATTTATTAATATGGTTTATCACATTGATTGATTTGAGTATATTGAAGAACCCTTGCATTCCTGAGATTAACCCCACTTGATCATGGTGTATGATCCTTTTAATGTGCTGTTGGATTCTATTTGCTACTATTTTGTTGAGGATTTTTGCATCTATATTCATCAGTGATTTTGACCTGTAGTTTTCTTTTTTTGTGACATCTTTGTCTTTTGGTATCAGAGTGGTGGTGGCCTCGTAGAATGAGTTTGGGAGTGTTCCTCCCTCTGCTATATTTTGAGAGTTTAAGAAGGATAGGTGTTAGCTCTTCTCTAAATGTTTGATAGAATTCACCTGTGAAGCCATCTGGTCCTGAGCTTTTGTTTGTTGGAAGATTTTTAATCACAGTTTCAATTTCAGTGCTTGTGATTGGTCTGTTATATTTTCTGTTTCTTCCTGGTTCAGTCTCAGAATGTTGTGCTTTTCTAAGAATTTGTCCATTTCTTCCAGGTTGTCCATTTTATTGGCATATAGTTGCTTGTAATAATCTCTCATGGTCCTTTGTATTTCTGCAGTGTCAGTTATTACTTCTCCTTGAAGTAATTTGATTTGAGTCTTCTCCCTTTTTTTCTTCATGAGTCTGGCTAATGGTTTATCAATCGTGTTTATCTTCTCAAAGAACCAGCTTTTAGTTTTATTGATCTTTGCTATTGTTTCCTTCATTTCTTTTTCATTTATTTCTGATCTGATCTTTATGAGTTCTTTCCTTCTACTAACTTTGGGTTTTTTTTTGTTCTTCTTTCTCTAATTGCTTTAGGTGTAAGGTTAGGTTGTTTATTTGAGATTTTTCTTGTTGCTTAAGGTAGGATTGTATTGGTATAAACTTCCCTCTTAGAACTGCTTTTGCTGCATCCCATAGGTTTTCGGTCATCGTGTTTTCATTGTCATTTGCTTCTAGGTATTTTTTGATCCCTCTTTGATTTCTTCAGTGATCTCTTGGTTATTTAGTAGTGTATTATTTAGTCTCCATGTGTTTGTATTTTTTACAGTTTTTTTCCTGTAATTGATATCTATTCCCATAGTGCTGTGGTCGGAAAGGATACTTGATATGATTTCAATTTTCTTAAATTTACCAAGGTTTCATTTGTGACCCAAGGTATGATGTATCCTGGAGAATGTTCCATGAGCACTTGAGAAGAAAGTGTATTCTGTTGTTTTTGGATGTAATGTCCTATAAATATCAATTAAGTCCACTTTGTTCAATGTATCATTTATAGGTTGTGTTCCCTTATTTATTTTTATTTTGGATGATCTGTCCATTGGTGAAAGTGAGGAGTTAATGTCTCCTACTATGATTGTGTGAGTGTCAACTTCCCCTTTTATGGCTGTTAGCATTTGCCTTATGTATTGAAGTGCTCCTATTGGGTGCATAAACATTTACAATTGTTATATCTTAGTTTTGGATTGACCCCTTGATCATTATTTTAATGTCCTTCTTTCTCTCTTGTAATAGTCTTTATTTTAAAGTCTATTTTGTCTGATATGAGAATTGCTACTCCAGCTTTCTTTTGATTTCCATTTGCATGGAATATCTTTTTCCATCCCCTCACTTTCAGTCTGTGTGTGTCCCTAGGTCTGAAGTGGGTCTCTTGTAGACAGCATATATACAGGTTTTGTTTTTGTATCCATTCAACCAGTCTATGTCTTTTGGTTGGAGCATTTAATCCATTTACGTTTAAGGTAGTTATTGATATGTATGTTCCTATTACCATTTTCTTAATTGTTTTGGGTTCGTTATTGTAGGTCTTATCCTTCTCTTTCGTTCCCTGCCTAGAGAAGTTCCTTTAGAATTTGTTGTAAATCTGGTTTGGTGGTGCTGAATTCTCTTAGCTTTTGCTTCTCTGTAAAGGTCTTAATTTCTCTGTTGAATCTGAATGAGATCCTTGCTGGGTAGAGTAGTCTTGGTTGTAGATTTTTCCCTTTCATCACTTTAAATATGCCCTGCCAATCCCTTCTGGCTTTCAGAGTTTCTGCTGAAAGATCAGCTGTTAACCTTATGAGGATTCCCTTGTATGTTATTTGTTGCTTTTAATATTTTTCTTTGTATTTAATTTTTGATAGTTTGCTTAATATGTGTCTTGGTATGTTTCTCCTTGGATTTATCCTGTATGGTTCTCTCTGTGCTTCCTGGACTTGATTGACTATTTCCTTTCCCATATTAGGGAAGTTTTCAACTATAATCTCTCCAAATATTTTCTCAGTCCCTTTCCTTTTCTCTTCTTCTTCTATAAGTCGACTGTTGGTGCATTTAATTTTATCCCAGAGGTCTGAGACTGTCCTCAATTCTTTTCATTCTTTTTTGTTTATTCTGCCCTGTGGTAGTTATTTCCACTATTTTATTTTCCAGGTCACTTACCCATTCTTCTGCCTCAGTTATTCTGCTATTGATTCCTTCTAGAGAATTTTAAATTTCATTTATTGTGTTGTTCATCATTGTTTGTTTGCACTTTAGTTTTTCTAGGTCCTTGTTAAATGTTTCTTGTATTTTCTCCATTCTATTTCCAGGATTTGGGATCACCTTTACTGTCAGTACTCTGAATGCTTTTTCAGGTGGACTTCCTGTTTCCTCTTCATTTGTTTGTTCTGGTGGGTTTTTACCTTCCTCCTTCATCTGCTGTGTATTTCTCTGTCTTCTCATTTTGCTTAACTTACTGTGTTTGGGATCTCCTTTTCACAGGCTGCAGGTTCATAGTTCCTGTTGTTTTTGGTATCTGCCCCAGTGGGTAATGTTGGTTCTGTGAGTTGTGTAGGCTTCCTGGTGGAGGGGACTGGTGCCTGTGTTCTGGTGGATGAGGCTGGTTCTTGTCTTTCTGGTGGGCAGGACCATGTCCAGTGGTGTGTTTTGGGTGTCTGTGAACTTATTATGATTTTAGGCAGCCTCTCTGACAATGGGTAGTTTGTGTTCCTGTCTTGCTAGTTGTTTGACATAGGGTACCATCATTTTTTAAGGATTACTTTATATTCTAAATGTGAAGCCATGGTGGAAAACCACTGCTGTAGCACATTTGAACAAATACATTCTCAACATGTTCCTCTTAGTTAAAAAATACATTGAGGGGATTTAATTTTATATCAAGGTAGTTTCTTTATGGATTTCTTCCCCCATTAAAATAGTCTACTAATCAATGTCTGGATTTCATCCAGCTCTGTTTACAGTCTACTGGGTGAAACTGTATGTGTGTTTACTGCCTTGAAACCCAAACAACAGCAACAAACGGAAATTCCTGCTGCTTTGAGTTTTGTAGCCTGTCAAAATATAAAAAGATTTGACATCAAAAGCTCATTTTAAAAGAATGCCTTGAGGTACGGTAAGCCACTGGAAAATCCCAGCCCTGCTTGGGGAGGCTGTGCAGTTCGCCTAAGAGACATTTTCCAACTCATGAAGGAGTTTGTTGTGTGGAACCCCCTCCTCCCCATCCCTGCCATTGGCTACTGGAATTTGCTGCTTGGTGGGCAGCACGACGGGACCCATGCTTGTTAGAGCTCACGGTAGATTTTGCTTTCTTTCCTGCTCACTACCATTTTTGGGTCCAGGGTATTCTGGAGCACAATGTGCCTCCTCAGCTTCCCACACAATCCAGAACAGAAGTATCTACAGTTTTAATAGGTGCCTCCAGTTTCCTTGTTTCTGTTTGCCAAAGCAATGTTAGAGAGTCAAGCGCCATACATTAAATGTTGAATAAGAAACAGTGCCAGTTCACAAAGAGCTTAGATTCTGCTTTTTAGGCATTGAGTGTGCAGAAAAAGAATATGCATTCATAAGGTCGTGAAGTCCATGTGCAGTAGTTTGAGGTGAGCTTCCAATCTTAGGTCGTTCCTAAGTGGGGCAGCCCATCCTCTTAGAACAGACATGTTCTCTGGACACCAACTGGATATCCTATAACTAAATTCAGTTCTGATACTAACTACTCAGAGTTAGTTTCAGATCCCACAGGCTTAAGGGTTCACTATCCTCACTTCAGATGCCAGTCACAACTATTGGGCCCCCAAGGTACCACACATCTCTGTCTGACTTGACTATAAAGTCAAGGGTTCCCACAATCCTCCCCCACTCAGGTTTGATAATTTGCTAGAACACCTCACAAAACTCAGGGAAACATTTATTTGTTTATTACATTCACTGATTTACAATGAAGGGTATTACTATAAAGGATACAGATGAACAGCCAGTTGAAGAGGTACTTAGCATGTGGTCCTGAAGGGTCCCGTATGAAGGAACTTCTTCTTGGAGGTGGGATGTGTCATCCTTTGGCACATGGATGTGTTCCCCAACCCAGAAGCTCTCATCCCCTTTGTTTAGAGTTTATGGACGTTCCATTACATAAGCATGGTTGGTTGAATCATAAGTCATTGTTGATTAACTCAATCTCTAGCCCCTCTCTCCACCTTGAAAGTCAAAGGTTGGGACTGAAAAATCCAGGCTCCTAATCATGGCTTGGTCTCCCTGGTGACCAGTCCACATCTTGAAGCTATCTGGGAGACCATCAGGAGTTGCCTCATTAGAACAAAGGATGCTCTTATCACCCAGGAAACTCCAAGGGATTTAGGATTTAGGAGCTCTGGGTCAGGGACAGGGGACAGACTAAATATATATTTCTTCTTATGTCACACAGCCAAACAGCTTGAAGTATTTTGAATATCATTACTGCTCTAGAACTTTTATTCACTTGAATTATTGATAGTATTTTTTGGTGTTTTGCTGCTTCCTCTTTTTCATGAGTGACAACAACCAGGATTGAAGACAAAGAGGAGTTTGCACTGCATGTTTTGTGGATTTGTTGTTGGTATGACTTTTTGTTTGTTCCTTGGATTGAGTTTGATTTATATTTCCCATATGCTTGGCACATCCTTGGTACTTAGTATGAAATAAATATTTATTGTTTGGTTAGGAGGTTCAAAGTACCAAGAGCAGTGGGATCATTCATGCCTGTTCTGTTCACTCGAGCAATACTGTTACAACGGATGGCTTTGTGGACAAGCAATGTTGCCTGCCATTCCAGTAAAGGATCGAGCGATCAGCTACCCCCCTTCATGGTGTGCCCTAGGGGAATTCAGGATAGAGGAAAACTGGACCTATTATGCGCTTTGGATACTGGCCCTAGAAAGTTAAGTTGCATATCTAAGGAATAATTTCATTGAGCTCAGATTCTTGCATTTTCCCATACATAGAAAAGTGCTAAAATCATTAACTTGAGATGTCTGTTTTCGTGATTAGCAGTAATCTTTTGATGTTCGACTACATGTTTTGTTTTGGTTTTTTCCAGCCCAGAACTCCCATGTATCCTGACTCTTCCCTTACCTCTTTGGAGCAGTTACTCAGAGCATCTGAGAGGCTGTCTCCCAGGCTCTAGTCCTCTGTAAGCTCCCCTAACTGGCAATTTTTAGGTTGTGCGTTTTTCTCCAGTCTATAGTTCCAGAGCATGAACTGCTAAAGACAATAAAATACATACCATGCACAATTTCTAGCACTCTCTCTGACTGGCCCCAGACATCTCAGTTTGTTCTAATACTTAACATTGCAAAAGAGAACCACCGCCCCAGATGATGGCTGGGGTGGGAACTTTCATTTCTCTGATAGCAGCAAATGTCTCCTCACTTTGCAGGCAGCTTACTGGTATGCTTTTGGAGCACACATTGCATGAGGCAAACCCTTTTGCAAGAAGAGGTTACTTATTTATCCATTTCCCAGCCATGTTACAGTTCTTCTCTCTTCTCCTGAAACTCCTCTCTGCTACTCAGGGACAGATTTTAAAATATGCTGTCATTATGCAGCCTAAGTAGTGTTTCACATTTGTAATTTATTGTGTTGATCGATGTGGGCCACACTTGGCAAAAATAATAGTGCAATTTAACTTGTTTAAATATCATTAATACCAATATTTCATGATGTGCCATGCTTACAAATGGAAATCTTACAGTCGGAAAAGAGCAACTAATGGCAAGCAAAGCTGAAGAGTAAAGCACTGCTGGTGAGTTCACACATTTATAAGTATGTTATGAGTCAGAGGGGGCTGGATAAGTGTCTGTAACCAAATGACTCCCTCTGTTTCTATCTCATAATATAGTCACACATCCCGATTTAGGGATCACATAAGAGCCAGCTTCACCCAACCTGTCACAGAGTGCCAGCCAGCCCCTTTCCTCCTTAGTCTGTAAGTATCTCCTCTCTTGCCCCTGGGTCTTTGCTTGCCAGCTCCGTCTGACATTTCAGCTCCAGATATTTGCACGGAGCCAATTCCTCCCAATCTGGAAGCTATTTGACCTGTTTTCTCTGACTCACTTCTCTCTCCTTTCCCCAGTGTCAATACACTTACTGCCTAGAGAGAGGGAGGGATAGACCTATGTCCCCTACCAGCCTCTGCCTTGCAAGAATAGAATTCCTGGCTCCTGGGTATATTCCATTTCTAACCTTTTCATCCAGGAGGATGGAGCAAAATCAGCTTTTTGAAAATACAAAATACTCAGTTACCATATAACTGCATATAATATCTTCATTCATTCAACCAACCATTATTATTTACAAGACACCACACTGGAGGCTGAAAAATCAGGGCTGTGACCTCAATGAGCTTTCAGTTGATGCAGGAATAAACTGATTTTTTTTAGTTTAATTAAATTACTTTTATTTGTGTAATTAATTTTATTATGATGGTATGAATACTTAATAATGGGGACCCACTGTGCTAAATGTTTGAAATAAGGGGCTATCAGTATAGAGGAGTGGTGTCTTAGAGGCTTGAACTGTGGTTTGAAGAATTAGCAGGTTGAAAATTAACACATACACTCAAAGGTACATAAAATATCACCAAACAGGAAAACGGCCAGGAATTTTGTACTGCTTCTCCAATCTGAAACAAACCACCAAAGAGATGGATCAGTAAAAACCTTCTACTTTCTTTAGAGAAATGAATGGTTTTGGAAAGGGAGTAAAGAAATATGAATTGCTGGAAGGAAGTATTGATTAAAGGATTAAAAGAACCAATGTATTTTGACTGAGGAATGTTGTTAGCTCTGTGTGCACACAAATTAAAGTGTTTTTTTTTAAGTGCTTGAATTTGATTGATCAGTGGGTTATTTTGAAAACGAAATGACAGAATTCAGTCAGTTGTTTACAGAGTAATCTTATTTATGGATTCAATTCATATCAACAGTGGAGTCTTGAAGAAATCTGTGTGTGTGTGTGTGTGTGTGTGTGTGTGTGTGTGTGTGCGTAGAGACCATCTAAAACATATTCTTTGATATAAAGGAGCTGTTACAGTGGAGGATTCCTGGACTGAATGTCAATATTATGACATAGTGTGAGTGTGTTTCGTGTTTGGTAATTGCAATCATTGTTGCTTTTGTTGTGGTCATCCATTTACACTGCTTGGTGTCAGTTGATTTTTCTCTTGTAAAAATAAAATACAGTGTGTGTGAAAAAAAACAAAAAACAAACAAAAAAACATATTCTTTGTTAAAATAAAGTTTTATTTATTTTGGTGGTGTGTTATACTAAGGAAATAGGCCAATCTAGGGAAGTATTATCTAATTCATCAATGAGTTTAATTGATTCTGTCATAAAAATATAAAACCGTGGTCAGTTATCTTGCTCTTCTCTTTAGCTGAATGCGGTGGATATTTGCTAGTGTTGCCGTCCCCAGGTTGAAACCCCAACTTTACTTTGAAGAACCATTTTCCCCCACATGTAGTCTGTGATGTTTGGGTGGTACTGACTCTATGCTGGATCCACAGGTAAACGGGAGACTCCCACATGGAGAATCAGAGCACTGAGTGGCCCTGGGTGTGGGGTTGACTGGGGGGTGGACATGTGACCCAATAAGAACTGCAATTGACCTTTGACAGAGATTACTGGGGAAAAAATGCACTCTATTCCATTAGACTTGAACTTTGGAGGATTTGAGGCTGGAGCTCTGGAGGAAGCCATCTTGCCAGGATCAGTGGAACTGGACACAGAGATAACAGAAAAAGCAGTCAAGAGATGCAGAGGGAGAAACTGCTTTCTAGAGTCATTTTTTTGGTTTCCTGAATCAAGTAATACCTAGAGTCTACCATGGGCTTTTCAGACCTAAGGATCAATGCATTCCCATTTTGCTTAAACCCTTTGGGCTTAAGTTTTTGCCATTTGCCATAAGGACAATCCTGTTACAAGCTAATTGGATACCTATATTTTTTCTTTCCTGTTCTTTTTTTTTTTTTTTTCGGCCGTGCTGTGCAGCTTGTGGGATCTTAGTTCCCTGGCCAGGGATCACACGCAGGCCCCGTCAGTTGAAAGTGCTGAGTCCTAACCGCTGGACCACCCGGGAATTCCCTGGATACCTACATTTTTAACCTTTAGTAATATCAAATTCATGTGCAGTTTTGTCGTGCACAAAATTGATGTCTGTTGCATTTCATGGCATACTTTGGAAGTTACTTTGCAGTTATTTGGGAAGGCAACATGGCTAGGAAAAGGAGTCAGATAGTCATAGATTTTAATTCACATTCCTATTATGTATGTATTGTGTAACACTGAGCGTGTCATTTCAACTCCCTGAGCCCTTGTTTTCTCATCTGTCAGACACAGCAATGACTACCTCGTAGGGTTTTTATGAGACTTCAGTGGGATAGCACATTGTATAACAAGAGAAGAGTGATAGATGCTGGAATATTGTGAATCAAACAAAAGATATTTCAGTGCCTTTACTTGTAGATCATTCATGTACAATCTTGTTTTATGCAAGAATAGTAGCAAGGAGTTAACTAAATAAATCTGTTTATAATCAATATCATTAAAATTGACACCTCTTGCCTGCTAATGCCAAAGCCTCGAAGTAATGGAGAATTAAACTCCCCAGTGTAATCTGGCCTCCACATTGCCTGTATCATAACCCCCTTAGGTTTCCTATTGCACACACATGGCCTTTCTCAAGGTGTCATCTGTGGACAACTAGTATCAGGATCACCAGAGATGTTACAAATACATATTCCTCGACTCCACTGGAGACCTCCTTCATTAGAATCCCTAGGAGTTTCTGAAGTACATGCCAAAGTTCAAGACCTACTGGCCCACAGGGTAAAGGTCACATTGCTTGGGATGGCACACAAAGCTCTCAGCTGTCTGGCACGTTGCAGACTCATCTTTCTACCACTTAGTTCTTCCTCCAACCTCTACATTCCAGCCACACCAAAAATTCTTGGCATTCCTTGAGCATACAATTATCTTTAGTCATTAAATTTTCATACTTGGATCATTTTCACCTGAAAAATCTTTCCCTTCACTCTTTAGCAAATTCCCACTTATCTCTAGTGAGAGAGGTTAAGTGAAATCTTTCAGGATTCCCCCACTTTTTTTTTTTTTTTTTTTTTTTGTTTGTTTTTTTTGTTTTTTTTTTTTTTTGCGATACGCGGGCCTCTCACTGTTGTGGCCTCTCCCATTGCAGAGCACAGGCTCCAGACGCGCAGGCTCAGCGGCCACGGCTCACGGGCCCAGCCACTCTGTGGCATGTGGGATCTTCCCGGACCGGGGCACAAACCCGTGTCCCCTGCATCGGCAGGCAGACTCTCAACCACTGCGCCACCAGGGAAGCCCAGGATTCCCCCACTTTGACAGAGATAGTCCTTTTTCTTTCTAAGACCCTTTTCACTTTTATGAATTATTTGTTTTCACATGACTGTCACCTCCCCTCCCTTATTTTCTCCACTGGACTATGAGTAATTGAGATATGATCACTATTATATAATGAGGTCCTCTATAGATGTGTGTTGAATAAATGAATGAAAGACAGAATGAATGATTCATTGTAGCAGGCATTAGAAATACAATGACATACAGGCAAAGTGAGGATTTTCAGTGCAATTGGGGAATTAGCTCTTTCACCTAAGGTTTATCTAACAAGATAAGGCCTGCACGTGCTAAGGGACTAACTATTGTTTGAAAGATAAAGGCTAAATAATTTCACTGTGCTTAGGGAGGCCTCATAAAGAAGGTGAAGAGCCTTGAAGGAGAAGAATAAACAAGCAGTAAAAACAGGCAAGTGTAATGTAGAATATCCAAGGAGTCTGGATATTTTAAGGAATATAGGGACTCCCCTGGTGGTGCAGTGGTTAAGAATACGGCTGCCAATGCAGGGGACACAGGTTCGATCCCTGGTCTGGGAAGATCCCACATGCTGCAGAGCAACTAAGCCCTGCACTCTAGAGCCCGCGAGCCACAGCTACTGCAGCCCTCACGCCTAGAGCCCATGCTCTGCAACAAAGGAAGCCACTGCAATGAGAGGCCCACGCACCACAACGAACAGTAGCCCACGCTCGCCGCAACTAGAGAAAGCCCGTGCACAGCAACAAAGACCCAATGCAGACAAAAATTTTTAAAAAAAATTTTTTTAAGGAATTTAGAATCCTTCCCCCAATTTTCTTTTACTGAAGTATAGTTGATTTACAGTGATGTGCTAATTTCTGCTGTACAGCAAAGTGACTCATTTATGCACATATATACATTCACTTTTTATATTCTTTTCTGGTAGGGTTTATCCCAGGAGACTGGATATAGTTCCCTGTGCTATACGGTAGGACCTTACTGTTTATCCATTCTAAATGTAATAATTTGCATCTACTAACCCCAAACTCCCTGTGCATCCCTCTCCCTCCCCCCTCCCTTGGCAACCACAAGTCTGTTGTCATCTTCAGAGCATCTGTGCTGAGAGAAGCCATAGGAGACTTCAGAAATTCAAATTGAAAGTTGAAGCTTTTAGCGAGGGATGTTTTTAACCCTCAGGAGAATGACACTGTCCTTTAGATATCACACTTTTCTTGCTGTGATTGAGAGGAGAGGTGAGAATAGAGACATGTGGGTTTAGAGTGTGGCCGTATAACTACATGGCAGCCCTTAGAGAAGTGTCCTGCATGCAACTGAAATTTGAGTGACAAGTGGATGATCAGTCAATTAACATTAAAAGGGAAGAAAGTGCCTTTTAAGTAGTGCATGGGAAAATTAAGCGGAAAGGAGCCTTTTAAAGTTTTTTTACTACTCTCTCTAAATATTGACTGTTAACTGAAAAAGTTACTGTTAGTAATGCAGTGTGTTCTGTAGAGCACCTGGAAGGATTAGAACTTAAAAGTTGTGCGAGGGTTTTCCTGGTGGTGCAGTGGCTGAGAGTCCGCCTGCCGATGCAGGGGACACAGGTTCGTGCCCCGGTCCGGGAGGATCCCACATGCCGCGTGGAGCGGCTGGGCCCGTGAGCTGTGGCCGCTGATCCTGCGTGTCCGGAGCCTGAGCTCCGCAACGGGAGAGGCCACAACAGTAGAGGCCTGCGTACCGCAAAAAAAAGAAAAAGTTGTGCGAATCTGTAGGAAAAAATTAGCATCCTACCTTTGCTCTTGCAATTAGTATAGAGATGCATCTATCTCTTCTACCCTTTGCAGTAGTCAGTTGTTGACTAAATTGTGAGTAAAGAAACTCTAGGGATCCACAATGAGTGAGCCATGTTTACAAAAGGAACTTTTGAACAATGTTTTTCAGAGCATGTCCCAGGGATGTGATAAAGGCTATTATCAGATATTCTGCTCCCAAAAGGATTCTGTATTAAAATAAGTTTGAAAAACATGAATTTTAACAAATTTAAAACTGCTTCTCTCTGGTAGTCTCAGAACTTCTGATATATAAATGTACATTATGAAAGAAAGGTGACATACATATATAATGCAATGTCTCACAAATATTTTTGACTGCATACCTTTTCAGAGATTGTGAATGTTTCACAGATGTACAGCTTTTTCTTTGACCACAAAGATGCTACAGTCCGATCTGTGAAGCCATTTGTGAGATTTGCGTGGGGATGTTGCTGCACGTGGCTAAAAGACCTGCCAGGACTCACCGTGTTTCTCAGTGACAAAGTGCACTATTTATATTGTCGTCCCTGCAAACGGTGTTGTTGGAGCACAACTGAAATGGGACTGAACTGTAATAGAAGTGGTGTTTCTTGGACTTGTCAGATGATCCCTACAATGATGACAAGATAGAGCTTCAAGTCAGCTTGATCGCTGGCCTTGGTTGGTTAATGATGCTGTTTTAGCACTAGGCTCTTTCATTTACTCACACAGGAAGATGAGTTACACCGCTGCGGGCAAAATTGGAAGGTCCAAAGAGGCAGCATTAAGGAGAGTCCTGGTGATTGATATTATAGGTCTGATTTTGGGGGTCAGGATGCAGAAGCAGGACTCCAGGAGGCCTGCAAAGAGCAAACAGGGTTCTGTAAAGCACAGAGTAGACTAAAGCATATAGGAACAAGAATAGGACTTATGATTAGAATTGTGATAAGTGATAGGGTATGGTCCCACAAGAAATATGGCAAGAGCTTAGTAGCTGGAATTAGAATACACAGGAGGAGAGGCACCATTGGTCTTTGAATTTTGCTGTATAACCAGCTAGATTTATCCATTCTCAAACCGGGTTAGATTTGGGTTAGATTTTCTATCAGTACTGAGCATTTTTTTTTTCATTTTAACTTTATTTATTTTTGGCTGCATTGGGTCTTCGTTGCTGCGTACGGGCTTTCTCTAGTTGCGGCGAGCAGGGGCTACTCTTTGTTGCGGTATGCAGGCTTCTCATTGCGGTGGCTTCTCTCGTTGCAGAGCACAGGCTCTAGGCGCCCCAGCTTCAGTGGTTTCAGCACGCGGGCTCAGTAGTTGTGGCTCGAGGGCTTAGTTGCTCCAAGGCATGTGGGATCTTCCCGGACCAGGGATCGAACCTGTGTCCCCTGCATTGGTGGGCAGATTCTCAACCACTGCGCCACCAGGGGAGTCCCAGTACTGAGCATTTTTGTAGCCTGGATCTTATTCTTAAAAGGTGGGTTTAAAGACTGCAACCTCATTGTTTCCACTGCCAGAAAATAAAATCACAATGAGCAAGCCCAGTTTACTAGGGGAGTATAGGCATTCTATCTCACAGCAGTAAGGCCTGACCTGGTGAGGTACATACCCTGCTTTCTTCTGACAACAGCACTGGACTGTACAGTATTTACATTGCTTGGGTTCTGAAGATCAGTAAAGCAGTCTTATCAGAGTTTAATGTTTTCTACAATGAATGTTGGCACTTAGGCAAGAGCCCATTAGGCACTGAGCCCAAGAAAATCTCCTGTCACGGATGCCCTTGCCATATCACTTTGCTGGCAAACCTGTGGGTATGATTCAAGTAAACAATGATTGCCTACACAGGCAGGCCCCCAGACTAAGAACTGTTAGTGGGAAATTCAGTTCTTAAGCACTTCAAACCCAGAAGCGCTCTCACTTAATGAAAAACTTTATGAAAGCTTATGTTCATATCTGAGTTTCTGCAGTAGAGTTTTTTAAGCAATAAAATTACATGGAACTTCATATAATTATACCTATAATTAGCTAATAGTTGGCATAATTAACCAAAGACTCACTTGGGAGGGTACAACTGACCAGTTAACACCTGCAGTCAGCTAATTTCAGGTGCAGTTTTATCTGCATGCAGTTTTGTACCCCTGCAGTTACGTGTAAGGGCTAAAGGTGCATGTAAGAAAAAGAAGCCTGTGTGACTATTTCCCCTCAGTGCTTTGTGCTTTCTGCCACTACCTAGGCTCTTATGCTTAATTTAGCATTATTTTAAATTCTCAGTAGGTAAAATGTCTTCCTGGAGTGACATGGAGACTTTGGGTGGGTTGTGGTATTTTGCTCACAGAATGTGAAGCAGTGCTTTCTTGAGCCCTCATCTAGGGCAAAGAAAAGAGCCCTAATCTAGGGCTCAGAGCCAAATAGAGATGATTAACTTCTATAAAATAAACAGAGGGAGTGTATTTGACAGAGCAAGTTGTACTTGAAAGGAAGAACTCATTTTAATTGTATTTTTGGAGTTGAATCTTCAAGAAGTGAGTTTAGAAGCTCTGATTTACCAAGGTAATTGTTTAGCAATATTGAGAACACAGTAGGTGTCAATAAATGTTTGGTGAATGCAATTACTTTAGGACCATTTTGAATCTGCATCTTGGGGTATCATTAGAACCATCTTGATCAAATGTACTTTGCTAGTTTCTCTGCATATCAAATGCCAGTAAAAGATGTTTTTCTAAACAGGTGAAGCTATTACTGACTTAGCGTCTAACAGAGAAATTCTTAGATCTTTGCTATTACTAATCACTGAAGAAACTAGAGATAATCTAATTATAGAAAAGGCAAAACTTTTAGATTAAGGAAAAAATAGAATTTTTCTAGATTATTCTGATTCTATTTGTTTTACAACTTACTGAATTCCTATATAAAACACATTTAATTTAGATTTAATTTGATGAGATCACAGCCTTTGGGGAAAAATTAACATCTCAGAGGTAAGATTTTCTTATTAGAGAGTGCAAGAAATTAAATGCTTTGCTATAAACAATTGAACTGCTTGGTTATGGAATTTAGACTAAATACATTTTTCATATCCCTCAGAGTTTGTCTCCAGATACAGAGTATGGCTGGCTTTTTCCTTGTATCCTCGTTTCTGTTTCTTATTCTGACTCTGCTCTTATCTGCAGGGTTTTATGATCTCACTTCTGGTTTCTTTTTTAATGATGAGTGATTTAGGAATTTTTTTTTTTTTTTTTGCGGTACGCGGGCCTCTCACTGTTGTGGCCTCTCCCGTTGCGGAGCACAGGCTCCGGATGCGCAGGCTCAGTGGCCATGGCTCACGGGCCCAGCCGCTCCGCGGCATGTGGGATCTTCCCGGACCAGGTCACGAACCCATGTCCCCTGCATCGGCAGGCGGACTCTCAACCACTGCGCCACCAGGGAAGCCCTAGAAATTTTATAATAACTGATCATGATGAAAACAAATCCATAAACTTGTTAGTGACTGTAGGAATAAAATCACAGTCATTAGGACAAATAAGTTTTATGACAAATAATGAATCAAAATAGTGGATAAGCCATGGTTTTGATATTAAAAATTTAATTCATACATCTTAAAATATTTGGGTTAGAAAAATGGGGCAGTGAGTATCTGACCCACACATTGTTTGCTCAGATAAGATAGATATAGGTATATGGTATAGATATTTGGTATATCTGTGGTATATATCTATGTATATATACATATCTATGTAATACTGAATATATCTTATGTAATAGACACAATACATAATATGTATATATAAATACATAGTGATACAGAAATGCATAGTGAAATAGCATAATTTTAACAATGTAGCTTAGAAATATTAGATGGAGAAGGCAAAATATATTTGTTTTATTTTAATTCACGAAATTGCTTTGTGTATAAATGACTCCCTATTGCTAATTTAGTTTCTTCAGAATGCATTATTCCTAACTCATTCCTTTAGTATTGGGAATGTTCCAATTCCCTATAACATGACTGTCCAGAATTTTGTCTCATAGAAAATAAGTAAAATACAGAGTAAAACCTGTTATTCCTACACTGGTTAAACCTACCTCTCCTCTCTATACGCACATGAATAAAAACTCCTCTGTCATGTTACTTTATAGCTATCAGACTTACCTTAATCCAGTAACTCTATTACCCATCCTTCATCTCAACTCCCTACTTTAAGAAAAAGATTCTTGCTATTCTGATAGATAGCAAGAAGTTAAGCAAAGCTGTGGGAGCATTAGTTGTTGTTGTTATTGTTTTGGATTTTGCCTTGTTTGTTTTGGATCGCCCATTCCAACAAAGGCTTTGTTTAGTAACTTAGTCCAGTGATATGCAAAGCAGCATATTTCAAATGTTATGTAAATAGCTCTCTGCAAAAGAAGAAAGTAATGATTCCCTAGATAGATTAATATATTTATCTTAATGTAGTCATAGCATGCATGCCCTTAGCCTTGGCTGCCACTGGGCTTTCTAGGTTATTGAGATTTCAGCAAGTTGCATCTGATTAAAAGACTCTTAGATCCAGCAATTTGCCTCCGATAATGTTGTTTGTTTGACTGCCTGACTGGTTCTCTTATTAGATGGAATCACAATGAAAACTTTGACTAAACACTTGATTTATCAGCTCCAATCTTAGGAGCTTTCTCTCTCCAATATCACTCTTGTTTATTCAAATATTTTAAAAGTGTACGTTAGGGCTTCCCTGGTGGCACAGTGGTTAAGAATCCGCCTGCCAATACAGGGGACACGGGTTCGAGCCCTGAGCCAGGAAGATCCCACATGTGGCGGAGCAGCGAAGCCCGTGCACCACAACTACTGAGCCTGCTCTCTAGAGCCCACGAGCCACAACTGCTGAAGCCCGAGTGCCTAGAGCCGGTGCTCCGCAACAAGAGAAGCCGCCTCAATGAGAAGCCTGCGCACCGCCACAAAGAGTAGCAAGTAGAGAAAGCCCATGCACAGCAACAAAGACCCAACACAGCCATAAATAAATAATGAATAAATAAATTTATTTTTTAAGTGTATGTTAAATAACTCTGCCAGGCACACATGTTCGCACATGTGCCCATGGGCATGCGTGTGCATGCATACACACACACACACAGTTAACGGTGTTAGCAAAGGAGCTTGTTTTGTTCCAACTTTGATTTTCCACAGAGTTTGAAACACTGATTATTTTCCTAATCCTTCCATTTCCCCTTTTGCCTTTGATCCAGGTTTATTCCTCCGTTTTTAGTTTCTGTACCATCAAATAGAAATAGTCATTTCTTATTCTGCCTTCCTACCTATTTTTGGAGGATTTCAAAGGATTAATGAGAACCAGGGTTCTAGCAGCAGTACATCTATTTTTTAGAAGTCATTGTAGGCTATTAAATAGTGTGTAGCAATCCCTTTTACGTGATTGTGGGCATAGAATGGCATATTATGACTAACTAGCAGTTGTACTCTTTGAAAAATAACATTGATGAGATTCCGGGACAATGCTTTTTTTTTTCTCATTTCGTCTTTGAGGAGACAGCAAAAAACAGGTGCTCTAAGGAAAGAGGAAGCATGTTGGAGCTGTGTCTGTTGTTCAACTTTTCTATCTTTAATTGGAAAATGTATATAATACCTAATTCATTCTTACCACCATCCACTAAATACCAAATGCATAACTTCTGGGGAAATTTTATGTGCATGAAGGGTGGTGTGGCTGGAGAAAATGAGCTAGAGGGAAAAAGTTGGAGATACTTTTAGGTAAATGGCAGGGTGGGATCACTTAAAGTTCAGTGGGCCATGAGGAAGAGAACCACAAATATGTTTCTAAGTGTGATAGGAGCCCTGCAGTGTTTTGAGTAGTCAAGTGAATTGGTCTGAACTTGTCTAATGGATATGCTATAGATCCCAGTCTCAAAACACACCTGGACTTCATCTAGGGAGATAGAACATATGTATAAAAAACCACATCTGTGGAACTATCTGTTGAGCCTCAGGAAATTAGGGGAGTATGGAAGCCCAGGTTTGAGAAAATTAAACATAAGAGAAATTAAGACCTGAATTGATCTTAAAGAAAGAATAGTATTTAGACATGTGGAAATGGAGGCCCAGTAGGAAACGTTAAGCAGGGTCTATTTAAGCACCTATATTTATATGATAGTAGTATTTAAAGTAGAAATAGCCAAAAAGCAGTTTGACTAAAGCCAAAGAGAAAAATGGAAGCTGCATATAGAAGTAAAGGGGTTGAAATATCTCAAAGACTTTTGAGCCAGGAGGATAGAGGATTAATCTTTATCCAAAATTTATATATTTTAACCAGAAATTAAATAATTATGGCACCAAGATTTTTTAAAAGGCAGAAAAAGGAAAAGTAATAAATGTAATTTCTGGAGAGCTTAGTTCTTCAAAGTACAGTCAGATTCCCATATCCAACATGTTTACCAGTGCTTTGGAAAGCTTCTTCAGTATGTATCCTGGGGAATAACAAAAGAGATACTTTTGATTGCCTTTATTTATTGCCTTGTAGAAATTTAACCATCTGTATCACGGAAATTACCTACTATTATTCATGGAGAGAATTCTTGGCCTTTAATGTTAGTAATATGTTTGGTTTTTTTACACATATTTGTACATATTTGCTGTAGAAGTGCAGTGAACTGAAATTAAATAGTTTTAGCAATCCCTGAACCATGGAGCTGTATACCTAGAACTCTAAGTTCTGGACAGTCCAAAATGTGTAGGAGGTCTACACAAAAACAGGAGTGAAAGAGGCAATACACCCAAGTTTCCTGGTTCATTGATTTAAATCCATCCATGGGCAATAGTCATCAAGATTTGACAGTTATATTAAAAGAGCCCATAAATCATTTCCATAAGATGTGATACTAATGTGCAGTAAAATAATCCTGTGAACATTGTTCATTGAGCACTTAACTCTGAGTTAATTATATCTAGCTATTATCGTGAAAACAGACATTTTCTCAATTCAGAGATTTTCCTGAGCTTCTTATCTTTAAGGACTTTTAAGCCTTTTAACATCTCTACCTAAAGCCAAAGATATTCTTCTTTTGATTAACCTATATAATTTATAGCTGGCAAATGTATCAATTTTAATAATATTTTTGAAGTAGTGATAGTTAAGTCTGGCCTCCTGCTAAGTTTGTTAAGCCCTTTGGGTTCAGTGACTTCTAGGTGTAAACAGTCATTAGTTATACATTGTGATGATGGTGGGTTGATTTAAATGTGATTAGAATTCCCAAGATGCAGGTAAATGGATGTTTGATCAATTTACCCTACCTAGTTCCTGTGGAAATATTCTGTAAATTAAGATTTCCAATCTATTACATAAAAGAGTAAAACTTGAATTCAAATTGAACATGAGTTTTTGATTCGGTTTATAATTTTTAGATAAATCTAAATATTTATAATTTATATTGCCTTGGGACTACATTCATTCATTCACCTTTCCAAAAAAAATCTTTTTTTTTGCGGTATGCGGGCCTCTCACTGTTGTGGCCTCTCCAGTTGCAGAGCACAGGCTCTGGATGCTCAGGCTCAGTGGCCATGGCTCACGGGCCCAGCCACTCCGTGGCATGTGGGATCTTCCCGAACTGGGGCACGAACCTGTGTCCCCTGCATCGGCAGGCGGACTCTCAACCACTGCGCCACCAGGGAAACCCCCCCCCCAAATATTTTGGAAGTATCTACTCAATGCCAAGCACTGGATAAATATTGAGAATACACTGATGAACAACAACAATAAAATGATACTAGCCCTGCCCTCAGGGAGCATCCAGTCTATTTGTAGAGACGATAGTAATTAGATAACCACTTAAGTAAATTAAAAATTGTAATTGTGGTAAGATTGAGGAGTAAAAATACATGGTGGGGGTGAGTGGGCAGTAGAACCAAGTGTCATGGAATCCATATTCTGAGATTTAGTCTGGTCTGTGTGTGCTATAACCTTCAAAAATAATAAGTCTTATGTATTTTTTTCTTTTCTTTACTTTCTTTGCCATGATTAATAAGCTGTGACTGTGATACTTGTGCTACTTCTTAGGGAGTTTGGGATAAGCTTCAGAGCTTTATTGTATTTCCTTAAGCCTTGGTCTTAGGAATCAGCTATCATAACCAGAGGACAGCTGGAAGAAATCTGCCCAACCTTCTCAGATCCACGTGTTCTTTATTTTTCCACACAATCATATGTTTGATTTCCACTTAGAGGGGGTATTTTGCTTGAAAAATGGGAGGGAAGCATTCACATTCAAGCTAAAGTGTAAGCCGTTAATTTTGAATAACCAAGGGAAAGAATTTCTACTTTTTTTCTAATTTGCATTATAATAGCAGCTCAACTAATGCATATATAATTTTCTTTCCCTTTTGCTTGTCATGCACTGCCAACATGGATTTCTACAAAGGCTCAGGTTGGTGTTGCAATCTGTTTTGATCTTTACTGTTTTCATTTAGTGAAAAGAAGCTTTGATGTTTTCTTTCACAAATCAGCTTTTTTTCTCTTTGTAAATCCTGATCAAAACATTGTTCACACATGGAAGAAAAAAATCCTCCCATAGGAGAGTTAGTTACGTATATGTTGCTGTTGAATGAATTCCTTTACATCAGCAAAGTGACTATTTCAGAAATCCAGAAAACGGATTTATATCTTCTTGAATTGGCCATGCCTGGCTTATTTTATGATATAAAGAAAACAGTGCTCTGAGATTTTAGAATCAGCAGAATATACCAGACTGAAAAGGTTTCTGATATTAACCTTCTACTTTCAGAGTAATATTAGATAGCATTGTGCATGATCTCTGTAGCTCCAGACTTAGTATTGAGAATTCCATACGTAGCCTCCTATCAGATGCTGATTCTAGGCTCACCAAATTCTTAACAAATAGTCTTCAGAATATCAGTAGCTTTCTCTCTCTCAATCTCTGTCTCTTCTTGTTTTTTAAAGGTGTTAATCTGTTTTCAAGATTACATCAATATCTCATATAAATCTCAGGTTCTTTACTTTTATAGTTTTAATAAATCCACATGCTATTTCTGTCCACCACAATTTTATTTGAAATATTGTTGGTCATATAATGAACAAAAACATCAATAATAAAAAAACAAAAAAAAACAAAAACATCAGTAATATTTTCAGAGGCTACCTGTGTAGTAGACTAAAGTAATGTTTATGATGCCTTAGGGACCAGGAGCTAAGTGCAGCTAAAGTGAGTTTGTCAGTCACAGGAGAATCCAGATTTTTTTCATGTGCAAAGTTTTACAAGGACTAAGGAAAAATAAAATGGCTAAGTAGTTTGGATTCCATTTACTGGGGAGGGTATAAAATGTGCAAGTCTAGACCTACCCAGTCTTTTGTTGACTGGGGGCTAGGTAGCAAATCCAAAAACTTTTATGATGTCATAACTCCTGTTGTGGCTAAGCTTCATCTAAATGCTCAAATGTCATGGGGATATAATATAAACCATGGGGAATATAGTCAATAATATTGTATTAACTTTGTATGGTGACTGATGGTAACTAGACTTATTGCTGTGGTTATTTAGAAATATATATAGACATTGAATCATTGTGTTGTACACCTGAAACTAGTATAATACTATATGCTAGTTATACTTCAATTTTTAAAAAATGATCAGAAGGAAAGGGTAGGGGATGAGATGTCCTTAGGGGTTTTGAAAAACTCCGATATATTCCTGGAAAGCAAAAGGCCATGCACAAGCATGGGGCAGTGCACATATTTAGGAAAGCCCTGGCAAGACCCTCTTTCCTCAGGCTAACCTTGAGTCTCTGTGCAAGCAGAAAGTGAGGACAAAGGTGAAGCTGTAAATAGCCTAGCTGAGTGTTGAATGTGTGCCCCAACACATAGAGCCCCTCAGCAAAGACTAGAAGATTTATTGGTGCCAGCCATTAAAGGGAATCTCTGTCAGACAGAAACATCATTAGACATGACAAACAGCACAGACTTCTCATAATTACTTCAAAAAAGCTGCTAAACAAACAGTAGCAATAATAAATAGCAACAAACACTAGAGAGAGGGGGAAATCTGGTCTCCAGAGTTGCCATATTATGTTATTTTAAGTGTTCAGTTTTCAGCAAAAACTATGAGACATGAAAAGGAAAAAGTATGGTCCATACATAGCAAGCAGGCAATAGAAATTGTTTCTGAGGAGGCTGAGAAGTTGGTCTTATTAGACAAAGATTTTGAATTGGTTATTTTAATTAAATATATTTAAGGAACTAAAGGAAGGTACAAGCATGATGTCAAACTAAATAGAGAATATCAATAACAAAATAGAAATTATAAGGAAGAATCAAATAGATAATCTGAAGGTTAAAAGTACAAAAACTGAAATTAAACAATTAACTAGAGGGACCAAACAGTATATCTGGGCAGGTGGAAAAAAAGAATCATTTAATTGGAAGATATGTCAATTGAGATTATCCAGTCTGAAGAAAAGAAAAATAAAATAATGAAGGGAAATGTATAGAGCCTCAGAAATCTGTGAGACATTGACAAGCATACAGACATATGCATGGTGGGAGTCCCAGGGAAAGAGGAAAGATGAAACACAAAGAATTTTTAAAGAAATAAGGGTCAAAACTTCCTAAACTTGGTGATAAAAACATTAATCTACACATTCAAAAACTCAACAAACTCCAGGTAAGATAAAGTCAAAGAGATCTACACATAGATACATCATAATAAAAACTGTCAAACACAAAGAGAATCTTGAAACAACAAGAGAGAAGTGACTCATCATATTCACATGATCATCAATATCAGGATTAACCTCTAAGTTCTCATCAGATACCATTAAGGCCAGAAGGCAGTGGGAAGACATATTCAACATTTTGGAGGGGAAGAAAAGATTCAACCAGGAATTCTATATCCAGTAAAATCATTCTTCAAAAATGAAGGAAAACTTTAAAAACTCCCAAATAAACTAAAGCAGAAAGAATTCATTGCTAACAGACTGGCCCTACACAAAATGCTAAAGGGAGTACTTCATGTCACAATGAAAGGACACTAGACAGTAATTCAAATCTACATGAAGAAATAAAGAGTACTGGTAAAGGTAAAGGAAAACCATATAAGTACAAAACACTGTAGCCAATAATATTGGAATATATGTTTTTCTCAATTACACATGGAACATTCTTCAGGATAGGCTTATGTTAGGGCATATAACAATCTCAGTAAATTTAAGTGTCTTGAAATCATACAAAGTGTGCAAGGGGATCAGAATAGCCAAAACGATCTTAGAACAAAGTTTGAGAACTCTTCACATTTTCAAAACTTACTGCAAAGCTACAGTAATTAACAGTATATTGTATTATACATAAGGACAGGCCTATAGATCAATGGAATAGAACCAAGAATCTGGAAATAAACCATACATTTATGATAGTTGATTTTTTTTGGTGGGGGGAGGAGTCCCTAAAGTTTTACAGCTATCACTTCAGAATGTTTTATCACAGTTACTGATATTTATATTCAGGACATATTTAAGTGTGTATATATTTTTTAACATGGATGTTATATAATATAGTTTTCTGTGACTATTTTTTCATTCAACAGTATACCTTGGACATTTTTTATGCCAGAAAATATGGATCTGTTACATCTTTTAAAATAATCATATTGTATACTAAACATGTACCATGATATGATAGTTGATTTTTGATGAAGATGTTGCATTAGTGTCCTATTGCTGCTATAAGAAATTACCACAAAGTTAGTGATAAAATTTAAAGCAACATAAATTGTCTTACAGTGCAGGAGGTGAAAAGTCCAAAATAACTCTCACAGGTGTCAGCAGGACTAGTTCCTACTGGAAGCTCCAAGGGATATTCTGTTTCTTTCCTCTTCCAGTTTCTAGAGGCTGCTGGTATTCATGGCTACGTCAGTCTAGCCTCTGCTTCATTTTCATATCACCCACTGTATTGGACCATTCTGTGATTCTCTTATAAGGACCTTTTAATTACATCTTGACCACCTCATAATCCAGGATTATCTCTCTATCACAAGATACTTAACCACATCTGCAGAGTTCCTTTTGCTATACAAAGTAACTTTCACTAGCCTCAGGGACTTGGACATGGTGAAGCTATTGTTCAGCGTAACACCGATATCAGTGCAATTTAATGAAAAGAAAATAGTCTTTTCAACAAATGGTGCTTCGACAGCTGGATATCCACATGCAGAGAATGAATCTGTACTACTCTCACAGCATATACAAAAATTAACTAAAAATAGATCAAAGACCAAATGTAAGAGCTAAAACTGTAAAACTCTTAAAAGAAAACACCATTATAAATCTTTGTAATCTTAGATCAGGCAGGGGATACCTGAAGTTCAAGTAACCAAAGGGAAAAAAAGGTAATTTGGATTTCAAAAAAATAAAAAACTTGTGCAATTCAAAGGACGTAATCGAGAAAGTGCAAACACAACCCACAGAGAGGGAGAAAATATTTGGAAATCATGTATTTTATAAGGATTTAGTATCCAGGATATATAAAGAAATCTTATGACTCAAAATTAAGAAGACAAACAACCTAATTAATCGATGGGCACAGGACTTGAATAGACATTTCTCCAAAGAAGATATACAAGTGACCAGTAAGCACATGAAAAGATGCTCAATGCTGAACATCAGTATTCATTAGGGAAGTACAAAATGCAACCGCAATGAGATGTCACTTCATACCCACTAAGATGCCTATAATCAAAAAACTGATAATATTTTCTCCCACTCTGAGGGTTGTCTTTTCATCTTGTTTATGGTTTCCTTTGCTGTGCAAAAGCTTTTAAGTTTCATTAGGTCCCATTTTTTAATTTTTTATTTTACTTCCATTACTCTAGGAGGTGGGTCAAAAAAGATCTTGCTGTGATTTATGTCATAGAGTGTTCTGCCTATGTTTCCCCCTAAGAGTTTTATAGTGTCTGGCCTTACAAAACAAAACAAAACAAAACAAAAAACTGACAATAATAAGTGTTGATAAGAATGTAGAGAGAGTAATTGTAACCCTCATGCATTGTTGGTGGAAATGTAAAATGTTGTAGCTATTTTGGAAAACTCATGGACAGTTCCTCAGAAAGGCAAACATAGTTTCCACATGACACAACAGTTCCACTCTTAGGTAAATAACCAAGAGAACTGAAAATATATATCCACACAGATACTTGTACACAAATGTCCATAGCAGCATTATTCATAAGAGCCAAAAGATGGAAACAACACAAATGTTAATCAACTTGAAGAATGGATAAACAAATCTGGTATATCCATAAAATTGAATGTTATTCATTCATAAACAATAATGAAATACTTATTCATGCTATAACATGGATGAACTTTGAAAAAATTATGCTAAGTCAAAGTAAAAAGACACAAAAGGCCATGTATTATGATTTCATTTATATGAAATGTCCAAATAGGCCAATCCATATAGAGGCAAAAAGCAGATGAGTGGTTGGTTGCCAGGGGGACGGGGAAGGAGAGAATGGGTAGTGAGTGACTGCTAACAGATAAAGGGTTTCTTTCTGAGGTGAATAAAATATTATAAAATTAGAGATAATGACGATGGTTGCACAACTTTGTGACAGAATTGTATACTTTAAAACAGTGAATTTTATGGGATATAAATTATATATCATTTTTTTAATAAAGAAGGAAAGTAGTAGGTGGTAAGCCAAATTTGACCCATGGACATAATTTTCCAACACCAACACAAGAGAAAAGAATTTGTGTGCTCTTTGTCCAGTGTCTAAGGAGATTCTGGGTTTTACACAGTAGAAAATCAGTAAAACCCTGGTGAATTAAAGCATTAGCAAAAAGTAAGTACACGAGGTCTGCTTGCAACTGTTAAAAGCTCCAACTGTTAAAAGATCCTTAACTGTTGTTATAACATGACATTTATCTTTAGTGAAGAATAATTTTCATGATATTCATACTCTTTTCTTTCTATTCCTAATCAATACCTTAATCTCTACCTTGTATGTAGTAACTGATCCCTAAATTGTTAATAGTTTTAAATTAAAACTTTCAGCATAGGGCACGTTTTATGTCTCAGCTATAAAATTAAAGACTTTTCCTTTTTAGAAGGAATCATTTCGTGCTCAAGAGAAATGTCAAAAATTGATGTGACTATGGAATTGTAAATAGTCTTTTGTATCTTTATCAGAAATAATAATATGTCTAGAATGATCCAGGTTGTTTTGCTGGCTTAGCTGTTACTGATTGGGCATCTCTTTTTCTCTTTAATGTATTAGGTGATGTGGAGGATGAGGAAGGATAAAAATCCAAGACATTTGTCTCTTTCAATATGTCACATCTCCCAAGTTTTGAGGGTGCAGTGTTAATAACTATTCAAAGTTAATTAGGTTAATGTAGATGAGAGTGCAGGTGTATTTTTGATGAAGAAAATAATGCAGTTGGAATAGATGATCATACAGTTTACTTCCAGCTCCAAAATTTCTTCAACTCCATGCCTCGGTGCTAATCTTACTCAAAACAAACATTACTTCTTACAGTGAACTCTCTCAAACTTTCTAAAGCTCATATACCATTACTGTACTTGTCTTGAGAATAAGTATTAATGTCAGGTTATGAAGAGAAAAGCTAGACCCCAAGAGACCCTTAAGTGAGCTGCCAGGAATCAATGGTGGAACCTGAATCATAACCCCTTTCTCATGGCTCTCTTCATACTCCTCTGCTCACTTGACCACAGATAATCTTTAACACAGTATAAAGGATCACGTCACCCGTCACTGAAATGAAGCCACCCCCACAGAGGAACTCATTATCAACTTAATAGGATCCAACCAAGGAATCCAATAATGGAGGACAGGAATCCAATCCAAGTAAAGTACTTGATGCTGCCCATCTCCTAAACTGCTCTGCGGATACCATGTCATCAATCCAAAGCAGTGTGGTTCCTGCTAAGGAAGACTATTTTTTTTTTTTTTTTTTTTTGGCGGTACGCGGGCCTCTCACTGCTGTGGCCTCTCCCGTTGCGTAGCACAGGCTCCGGACGCGCAGGCTCAGCGGCCATGGCTCACGGGCCCAGCCGCTCCACGGCATGTGGGATCTTCCCGGACCGGGGCACGAACCCGTGTCCCCTGCACTGGCAGGCGGACTCTCAACCACTGCGCCACCAGGGAAGCCCCAGGAAGACTATTTTAACAGACCTACACACACACGCCAAGTGAGATGCCAGCTCAGATCTAGGACCATAAGCCCTATACTTCCTAGCATTCAGTTCAACATGCATTTATCGTGAGCCTATTATGGGCCCTGCACACGTCAGATGCTAAGTGCAACATAAGAGATGTGCAAGAGATGGTCCCTGCCTTCAGAGAGATCCAGTGGTCGCTGTGAGCTGGTTCCCTCATACCAGCAGGGTCTGCTTTTAGTTAGCAGACATGTTGAGTCCTGGACGCCTCGAATATTACCTGCCTTCAGGGAAAGAAAAAGTCCTTTTAGAAGCTTGTATTTTTCATAATTAATTCAAGGCATCCATGATTGGGATGGGGAAGTGGGGTTACACTGTCCAATTACTATCATGTATATTCAGAGAAATCAAAAATGAAATCAGAGATGGAGAATTTTGAAGTAATAAAATCTAAGAAATAGAAATCTCTGAATTCATTTGGATATCTGCTTTGAAATGTTGGGACCAGAGTACAGTTACAAGCAATTAGATTTGAATAATTGATACATAATACTAATGTTCCTGTAAAGTTAATTACAAAGAGGGCACAACTTTTAACTCCAGGTCATACCAGCATCATGGTTTGGTCTATGTACATTTTTTAGGAACATGCTTAGAATATTTCTGTAGTCATTTGTTCATATTTATATCAATATATATCTATTGAGCACAGAGTATAACCCAGGGACACAGTGTATAAGTTCTCTTATTTGGGGGGTGGAGGTGGAGGAAGGATTGTTTATAGAAAATATGGTATCTGGAAATCTTAGTTCTCAGTAAATGTCTCAGAAAAGCTGTCACTGGTTGCACACATGCTATGTATTCATGTTTTAGTTTTTTATTGAGTCCAGGCTTGTAGAAAATTGCCCACTTTATGTAAATGGGTTAATTGATCATCCTGTAACACATTTTAAGAACTTCTTTGTCAAGTTTTTCAAATACATACTGTGTTTTGCAAGTACCCAGGAATAGGCTCATCATTTATGTTGTATATAGTGATACTTGCTTGTTAGACATGACTTCTGCTTTACCATCAGGTGTCTTTCCTTTGGTCAAAACAAAATTTACTAAAATGGAGGTCAGGAACAGGTCTGCCTTAAACTAGCATTTTCCTTAAGCAGTCATCTTCTGGTTTTATCTTGTGCAGGGCCTAAAAGGTCTGTATCAGTCTTTGTCTCTTCTTCACTTTCTGCCTCAAGGGAAGCCTGTTTCCAACAAAATACTCTTTATTCTGTAAAGAAGCAGCTTTCAATTAGTCCCTAATAAGAGTCTCCAACTGATGAAATTAGGGTGGAAATCAGAGCCAGGATTGCAATTTATCACCATGTAAGTGAATGGCAGGGATTCCATTAGCCAATCAATCTTGCCTCTCATTTCTGCAAAGGTCAGGCTGTGCCATCCTTGGTTATAAAACATCACTTGTGGCTCTGTTTCACTTTAACTTTGTCTTAGACACCTCAGGTTTGTTATGGAAGGACTCATGCTAAGAGTTCATATTTTAAAAAGCCATTTTGTGCTGTGCCTGGCGTTGTATTTTAACTGGGAGAACTGTTAGGGCACAATACAGCCTTAGAACTGCTTCCTCATGCATTTATCTGCAGAAGAAAAAAACTTTGTGTGTGTGTGTGACACATAATATCTTTGTGCAAAAAGTCTCTTTATAATATTTTTTTTCTTTTTTGCCCCAAACTATATGAAAATAATAATTATCTGTTTTTTTCTTGGGTGAAAAATACACTGTTCTCCTCTCCTGCCTTTTGTGATAGCAGGAGCATTTAGAAATTAGCCAAATTAGGAATGAAGTTTGCAGACTGCAATTCTTATCTTTTTCCTTCTACTAGGCAGAATAAAGGCCATTTTTGATGGCTCCTTCTTTTGTTCTGTTCTCTCTAACTCCTTGATAGACTTTGGAGCAAGTGATAGATGAGAACCAATGCATTTTAGAGTAGGAAAGATTTGTTTGTTGCAATGATTAAGAGACGGTAACATGGTGGGCCCAGAGTTCTCACTGCATGATAGGAAACATGTGAAAAGTCGTTTCTTGCCAATTTGGGGCTTTCCTTTTGGACTTGGTCCTAGAAACCAGTTTTATGCTTGCCTACTGTGAATATTGGGAAGTTCTGAGCAAACCTCCCAAAGGCTAGATTGCTTTTCAGGTCACACATGGTCTCAGATTTAGCCCAACTAAGCCAAATAAGATGAAATAAGATGGTAAAAGCATTATGAAGAAGTTTTCTTGGCAAACATCCAAGTTTCTGCCGCTCTGCTCATTAGCAATACCCCCTGGAATTCAGGGCACTGGGGAAGCTGATGCCTTGTCTTCTTTCTTCCAATTCTGTTGGTAAAAAAGAGGAAACTTTAATGCATCACTAGGTTCTAGAATATGCTAATCTTAAATGAGTTCAAAAAGTATCATTAAGGTTTTACTTGTCTCTTTCATTTTCACCACCAAATCTTGGTATCTCTTCTTCCTTGTTATGTTGGAAGCTTTGTGAAAATAGTAGATATAATGATTATTTTTTCATAACCGTAACCTCATATTGGGACCACTTCACCTTTCTCAGTGCTCTCACACATTCCCATCTTATCTTCCTCACATTTAAGATGACTTACATGTCCTAAACTTCATTTGGAATATCTCTCTTGATATAAATCTCAGAAGTTTTAGTGGCACGTGCCCATTATCTACCAATTAAATTCTACCTCATCAAATTTCCCATTTTCTTACCCCAGGTGGCTGCAGTCTTCAAGCTTCATCCTGTATGTATCATGGCCTTGTGTATAGTTTGTGAGAATTAGATTTAGATTTTGGTTTGTTTGTTTGCGTAATTGACAAATCTCTCATCTGAAGTAGGTCATAATAGATTAATCCCAACTAGGGCTACCCATCCTTGTCCATTTGTATCTGATAGTTCAGCCACACAAACATAGGATTTCTTTGCCCAAGGAATGTGCAACTTAGATCATACTGCTTCTTTACACAAGTACATTTTTTATAACTCAAATTACATTGATTTCCTAGGCATGCTCCTATAGGCTTCTTACATTCGAGTGCAGAGACAGTTGCCTGTATCCTAGAGTAAGGATAGCATGATGCTCTCAACTGCTGAGAATGAGTGAGAGTTATACAAGATCCTATCCCAGCAAAGGAAGGTAACGGTTTTCCCCAAAGCCTTCACTTGTGTTGGACACTTACATAATGAGTTGCAAGTCTCGGGCTTAAATCCCTTCTCCTCCCTTTCTTGATAAACCTCAAACAATACCATATACCTTTCTGACTTATCCTTTGGGCATCTGTTTGTGAGAACTGAGATCCGCTAATCTCTGCTTTAGCACTGCCTTACACCTATAACTCGTAAAACTTTTGTTACCTGCCAGAAGCCAAAGTAGTCTCTGTTTCAGACTCTCTTTTGTATTGCAACAGAGTAAGAAAGTTTTCCTTTCTTACCTGATTTCTGGTGGTCATATTCTGGACCCAGACTTACTTTGTCTGTATCTGTCTCTCTATCTATCTACCTAATCTGTACACTAGACCCCTAGACAGCATCTTATAGATGCTAAGAGCAGAAAGGTTCTTTCACTGGTCACGTTTCCATGGTACAATCCAAAACCCCCTCTGAGACATGTAACTCTTTTTAATTTTATGGTGGTAAGAACACTTAACATAAGATAGCCCTACCCTCTTAACAGATTTTAAGAGGATAATACAGTATTGTTATCCATAGGCAGTACTGTACAGCAGATCTCCAGAACTTTTCATGTGAAATTTTATGCCCATTGATTAGCAATTCCCTGTTTTTTCCTCCCTGCGGCCCCTGACAACCACCATCTTATTCTTTGCCTCAGTGAGTTTGACTATCTGATATACCTCATATATGTATATTCATACAGTATTTATCCATATGCGATTGGCTTATTTTACATAATATCCTCAAGATTCATCCATAACCTCTTTTCTGAAGGGTTACGTGTTCGGCTCTTCCAAAGTTTTCTGGAAGTATCGATCACAGATGGTATGGGATTGCTTTTGGGTTTTTTTTGTTTTTTTGGTTTTTCCCACTTGAGCTTGACTGATAAATGCAATCTGTTCTATGAAAATCCAAAGGGCCACTGTGACAGTAGTCCCTGGTATACTGTGAGCAATCTACAAAATTCCATCTGCTCTCATATCACAGCATGGCAGTGGGCAGCATCTCCCAGGGGACTGGAGAAGGCAATCCAGACTCTGGAGTGAGTTTCCCTCTCTCATTCTATTGGTTATGATTGTTTACACTGCTGTGGTACAGAGAGTGGGCTTTATAGTTCAACTTGCCCCAAGTTGCCTGTGTCAGTATGCTCCGCCAGTTCTGTATCACATACCAGGCACAGAGGGATTCTGCTTAGTGCTTGTGTGTGTGCGCACACACGCTTTAGAATATCCTGTGCTTTATGGGATCTGCACAATGACAACTTTTGTTGCTGATGTCCCTTACCACGTAGTCCACTTTAAGACCATGGTTTATTTTTATAGTTGCTTAAATGTCACAAATATGAAATGTAAATCTGCCAAAGGAGAAATATAATGCTATGCAGTAAAAAAAACTAAGGCATTTCTGCTTATTCACCATTATGAATGATCTACATTACCTCAGCACAGATTACTGAGCTTAACCATGGCCTTCTGGATGAGGGCTTTGTGGTTCTCCTCTTTTAAATACCCTCTGTAATGGGTGGCCCGTGTGTGACATCTTGAATGGGAAGGAAGCATGGGGAAGGGGAAGAAGTACATGCATGGCTTGAGGCCACATTTGCTCAGTCTCAGTACCCAGCTCTCCCATCTCCCATCCCTCCACCCCCTGCCATGGGGGGAGGAAAATAAGACTATGTGGATGGTAGAGACAGTTTAGCTGTGCATGGGTGTTGGTCTTGATAATGAGGACCCTGTGCTTAAAAGGTCAGCAGTGATATTCAGACCAGAGGGAAGGGGTTAAGTATTATAGACCACTGGAAAATAAAAAGTAAAGAATCTGGAGGTTAGAACTTCTCAGGAAAATTTTATTTCAATATTCACTTTTAGAAAGAGGGCTGCTCTGTATAACATCTTATCAAAATATAAACAATGTAGGGCATAGCCTCCTTTTCAGTTTATTTATTCTCTTGTTTACATGTAAAGGCAGTGGTTCCCTGAGTGATACGAGGACTTTGTGCTCTTAGTTAGCCTGGGTTGAGAAAATTCCTAATGAGTGATTTCAAATTCAGCAGTTCCTTCAAATGAAATTAAAACTTTTAAATCACATTCCCTGCCTTCATTTGACAAGTGATGGGACTAACATTTATGAGATTATATTATTCATTGAGACTACAGAAAAAGTTTGGAACGAGAATGCGTTCACGGGCCCCTTGCAACAATGCAGCAGTTCTCCAGGTCTGCAAGCTTGGAAACCACTATTCTTAGGAGATAGGGAATGAAACTACCATGGTCATTATTGTAATAAACTTCCCATTGGCTTTAAAGTTCAACACTTTGTCAATAAGTCTTGCAAATAAAACTCATTCAGCATTATTAAGTTCATTTTCAGATTTTTTTAACATCAAAATTGAAAAGAAAATATATAATGCATGTTTAAAACCAATGGTGAGGGCTTCCCAGGTGGCGAAGTGGTTAAGAATCCGCCTGCCAATGCAGGGAACACGGGTTCGAGCCCTGGTCCGGGAAGATCCTGCATGCCGTGGAGCAACTAAGCCCGTGCACCACAACTACTGAGCCTATGTGCCACAACTACTAAAGCCCATGTGCCTAGAGCCCGTGCTCTGCCACAAGAGAAGTCACCACAATGAGAAGCCCCTGCTTGCTGCAACGAAGGCCCAATGCAGCCAAAAGAATAAAATAAATAAATAAATAAATAAATAAAACAAACCAATGGTGAATCTTACATACCAGGGATGATGGTAAGCTCAGAGAATTCTCAGGAAGCTAAGGAGGTAGTGTGGGAAAACATCTGGGAAGAGGAGGTTAGCCAGGGCCTCAGACTTGAACGTCTGGGCTAAAACTGACAGTTACCCACACCCTATATTATGGATCACCAGACTCCAGATCTCCAGAAAATCCTGACTCCAAGTGCTGCCCTTCTGAGCAACTCATAGCACAAAATGACAGGCCTAATGATTTTCCCACAGATACCAATTTAAAACCATTCGTGGAATATTGTTTTAACCCATCATCTTCACACAAAGAGTTGCAACCATTCAAAAGACACAGGCCTAATCTTGCTTTAAATTTGCAAGTTTTCTGAGACATTTTTTGGATTTTTGAAATTGTGAAAAGAGATTCCATACCTAAAGACTAGGAATGAATTGCTTAGGTAATATTATTTTCTACATAAAGTAATATGCATCATTTACTGTATAGACATCTTTGAATATTCAGCTCTTGGTTTTCTTTTTTTCAGGAATTTATAAATGTTAGCATTATCTTCATCATTGAAAAGATATTGACTGGCTCTTGAAGCATGGTGATGTGCTTGTACAAGCTAAACAGGCAGAGCCTGTGAACTCTTGGCATCACCAGGGTTGGATTCTCAAATAATCTCAGTTTAAGCACCAGCTTCGTCATTTATAAGCCATAAATGACTAACTTAGCTTCTTCAAATTTCAGTCATTTTTACCTGTAAATAGGGATCACACCAACATTTTCTAACTCAAATGATTGTGATGATCAAGACCTAAGACATGGAGTGTCTTGTATAAGCCATAAAGATCCACAGAGTGTTATTGTGTAACCACTGATGACCAAGGACTAGTGATGGATGGGCTCATTGTAAAGCATGCGGCTGCAGTTGAATTAGGACTGAACATTTTAACATTGCATGTACACACTACATTGTACACAAACAAATTATAAATGCATGATGAACAAAAATGGAACCAAAAGATTATTTGTATAAATGTGATAATTTCCAGCCAGTCAGACAAGTCGTAATGGAAGAGAGCATAACTTCACGGCTGATTGAATAAGAAAAGGGACAGAATTTGGTAAGTTGAAGGAAGGTGTAGCCTAGAGGACCCTTCTGGAAGGAAAGTGTAAGCTCTGGAGGAAGAAAGAAAGTATAGACCAGCAGAAAAGGACTAGCAGGGAAGTTCTTTGAATTAAGGGATGAGAATCGTAGACCTAATCAGAGGCAAATTTGTGCACTTTTGGCTGAGAACTCACAACCTTTTGTGGGAGAAGGAAGCCCGTAGTGCTTTAACAATCTTACCACTCCTAGAGACCATTTCCTCTCACATTCCAATGGGACAGACCCTGGCTCTGACTTGCAGGAATCTCTAGTCCCAATTGGACCTTTTTTTTTTTTTTTTTTTTTTTTTTGCTGTATGCGGGCCTCTCACTGTTGTGGCGTCTCCAAATGCAGAGCACAGGCTCCGGATGCGCAGGCTCAGAGGCCATGGCTCGCGGGCCTAGCCGCTCCGTGGCATGTGGGATCCTCCCAGACTGGGGCACAAACCCACGTCCCCTGCATCGGCAGGCGGACTCTCAACCACTGTGCCACCAGGGAAGCCCCCAGTTGGACCTTTGAACTCATGTTCAAGTTCCAAGTAGCACAGTGCCCAGCATGGAGGTCTCAAGCCTGAAGTTTCCTACCTGGGTCTTGACTGGCAGCTTCACTGGAGCAAAAATTTATTCTGTAGAAAATTGGGGGCCATGACTTTTCCTTTCTTTCTTTCCTTTTTTTTTTTTAATTTTGGTTGTTGGATTATTTGCTTTATTTGAGCCCTTGAACCCTAAGACTCTGATGTACAATAATGATACCTGCTGAACCCTAATGAGACCCTACTTCCAAGTTTATACCAGTCCATAGGTGGAGAGTAATTTCAGAAAACAGTCCTTAATTAAGTTGATCAGTTACAGTGAGCAAAGGCTTATTTAACAAATATTAAAAGACTGACTAAATGAATGAGTTTATGATATGACTCTGGAACTACAGAATTATAAAAACACAGTTCCCTCCTTTATCAAAAATAAGGTGACCATATGTGTGTGGGTTTATCTCTGGGCTCTCTATCCTGTTCCATTGATCTATATTTCTGTCTTTGTGCCAGTACCATACTGTCTTGATTACTGGAGCTTTGTAGTATAATCTGAAGTCAGGGAGCCTGATTCCTCCAGCTCTGTTTTTCTTTCTCAAGATTGCTTTGGCTATTTGGGGTCTTTTGTGTTTCCATACAAATTGTGAAATTTTTTGTTCTAGTTCTGTGAAGAATGCCATTGGTAGTTTGATAGGGATTGCATTGAATCTGTAGATTGCTTTGGGTAGTACAGTCATTTTCACAATGTTGTTTCTTCCAATCCAAGAACATGGTATAGCTCTCCATCTGTTTGTATCATCTTTAATTTCTTTCATCAGTGTCTTATAGTTTTCTGCATACAGGTCTTTTGTCTCCTTAGGTAGATTTATTCCTAGGTATTTTATTGTTTTTGTTGCATTGGTAAATGGGAGTGTTTCCTTGATTTCTCTTGGAAGGTGTGGAAACCTAACTTGATGTTATAAAATTTTATTTCCTTGGGTCTGTAGCAATACACCCCTTCCCCCATCTGGAGTCATAGGGATGTCTTACTGGTCCAGCTGCCCACTCTCTCTAATATACATTGATCAGGATTGCACACATGTACTGCAATCCATTGGTAGTGGCTGCCTGGCCTTCAGTGTAGGAAAAAATGCTGAAAAAGAACACTATACGTGACTAGTAATGTCTGCCATGGGCACAGGCATGAAGAATGAAATTAGAACACTCCCTAACACCATACACAAAAATAAACTCAAAATGGATTAAAGAACTAAATGTAAAGCCAGACATTATAAAACTCTTAGAGGAAAACATAGGTAGAACACTCTATGACATAAATCACAGCAAGATCCTTTTTGACCCACCTCCTAGAGAAATGGAAAAATAAACAATTGGGACCTAATGAAACTTAAAAGCTTTTGCACATCAAAGGAAAACATAAACAAGACAAAAAGACAACCCTCAGAATGGGAGAGAATATTTGCAAATGAAGAAACTGACAAAAGATTAATCTCCAAAATTTACAAGCAGCTCGTGCAGCTCAATATCAAAAAAAAAAAAAAACAAATAAACAACCCAATGCAAAAATGGGCAGAAGACCTAAATAGACATTTCTCAAAAGAAGATATACAGATTGCCAACAAACACATGAAAGAATGCTCAACATCACTAATCATTAGAGAAATGCAAATCAAAACTACAATGAGGTATCACCTCACACCAGTCAGAATGTCCATCATCACAAAATCTTCAAACAATAAACGCTAGAGAGGGTGTAGAGAAAAGGGAACCCTCTTGCACTGTTGGTGGGAATGTAAATTGATACAGCCACTATGGAGAACAGTATGGAGGTTCCTTAAAAAACGAAAAAGAGAACTACCATACAACCCAGCAATCCCACTACTGGGCATATGCCCTGAGAAAACCATAATTCAAAAAGAGTCATGTACCACAATGCTCATTGCAGCTCTATTTACAATAGCCAGGACATGGAAGCAACCTAAGTGTCCATCAACAGATGAATGGATAAAGAAGATGTGGCACATATATACAATGGAATATTACTCAGCCATAAAAAGAAACGAAATTGAGTTATTTGTGGTGAGGTGGATGGACCTAGAGTCTATCATACAGAGTGAAGTAAGTCAGAAAGAGAAAAACAAATACTATATGCTAACACATATATGTGGAATCTAAAAAAAAAAATGGTTCTGAAGAACCTAGGAACAAGACAGGAATAAAGACGCAGATATAGAGAATGGACTTGAGGACACAGGGAGGGGGAAAGGTAAGCTGGGACGAAGTGAGAGAGTGGCATGGACTTATATATACTACCAAGTGTAAAATAGATAAATACATAGCTAGTGGGAAGCAGTCGCATAGCACAGGGAGATGAGCTCAGTGCTTTGTGACCACCTAGACAGGTGGGAAGGAGACGCAAGAGGGAGGAGATATGGGGATATATGTATATGTATAGCTGATTCACTTTGTTGTAAAGCAGAAACTAACACAGCATTGTAAAGCAATTTTACTCCAATAAAGATGTTAAAAAACAAAAAACAAAAACCACAATTCCCCAATAAAGAAGTATTAGATAGGACTCATTACCAGGAGAATGAAATGTTACTTCTCTCAGAGGATTTAGATTTTTCAGTGGCATTTCTTAGCATCGGTGGCCCTGTTAAACCCTGTTATTTTCTTCCTAATTTGTTCCATTTAGAAATGATTTTCATTTAACTTTCCCATGGCTCATTTTTCTCCTTCAGAACATTTCCGCATGATTCCCTGATAAAGTCCATGCTTTAACACATTTCCGTTATGGAAGTATAATAAGCACCAACCAAATACCAATATGAAATAGCCGGAACATAGAGGACTGACATGAGAAGAAATTGGGCATCTGGATAGTAAATTTTTATTCTTGACGGCCTGCTGCCTTTTTGCCTCTTGTGGGTGTTTTTGATCCTCTAGGTAAGATTCCTTGCCTGATGAACAAGGTCTCTAAACAAACAACTCTCACAATTCTTTAGGGACAGCCTTTCTTTCCCATAACAAAAATCGTCAGGCAGCACCTTTTGCTAATGTAATGATGGCTATTCTTCACCAAAGCCCCATAATGGAAAGAGAAGGGTTTCATTTTTGTTCCTTCTTATTGTCATTTGAGCTTTGTAAAACACCCCTTATACATTCCATTTATGAGCCTATGTTCTCTAGAAAATTAAGTGAGGGTCATTTAGCAATCTGTGCCCCTTCAAAAATATTTTTCAATTCAACAAATACTGATTGGGCATCACCCCCTCCTCCGAATGTTTTACAAAATGCAGACATCGTAGAAGCATAGTCCTTGCCTTCCTAAGACTCACAAGTTTTGTTCAGGTAGTCATATAAACAAACACTGAGAGTCCGGGTCTGACTTTGGTTAAAACCAGAAGCGTATTTATGAGTAGAGGGTTCAAATTGTGTTTCTCTTGGCATATTCTTTAAGTATCATTTACAGTACAAAGGAGACATTAAGACTAAAGTTAGCAAAAAAGCTCAAGTAGATGAGAGAATAGGAGACATATAGAGAGGAGTCAAGGTGATGACTTCATTGAATGTGTTTCCTCCCCAAGCTCCACACAATGTGGCCCTAATGGCCACCACTGGCCCAGCCTTGCACATGGCACCTGACATTATCATCTGGCTACAAAGCTGCTTAAAACTGAAAGTCTCACTGAGTACCAAAGGCATGCCAACTGGAGTCATGGGAAAGGCCTTGTGGAAGTGGTGGGATTCCCTTGGACTTTGAATGAAGGTAGGGATTTGTCAGCCAGAAGTGACAGTATAAGCAATATTAAAATGGCAGACACATTGGGGAAAAAATCAGGTAAATCCATGTGATGGAGAATCTTCTTCAAGAGGTCCCGTTTTTACACCATTATTCAAGAAGGTGGGTCAACATCTCCCTACACAGACCTGCCCCCTGCCTTCCAATAGCTTGGAGATGAGGTTAGTGACTCTGCTACAGATGTAGATCACTGGAGCATAGAGAATAAAAACAGTAAACCAATACATGACCAGGTGTTCAAGTGTGTATATCAAAGGTACATGCAACTAAACAGTTTTTCATTTTCCATCTGACCTTGGGGCTTTATACGGGAGGGAGGGGGAAAGTGTAAGCTCTGCTTAGTATTTTGAGAGCTTTAGAAAAATAGGTCCATCTCAGAGTCTATCCTATCCACTTGCTCTCAGATTCATGCATGAGCTGTGGGAAAAATTACTTTTTTAATTAATTTCTTCATCTCCCCCATTTGTGCAAAGTGCTTTAGCAGACTTTCTTATATCTCATAGGAAAGCCAAAAAACTTTCTTTAAATTGTTTGATACATATTGAAGAGTTTATAGAACAAACGTGTAAATTCAGTGACAGCTTAATTTCCATGGTGAAGCTGGGTCAGCTAAATCCTCAACTGTCATCAGCTTAGTTCCCTGGTGTCTCTTAGATTTGGGTCGCGTCTTTTCATTTTTATAGATTTTTTTCTCTTACCTCTATGAGTTTTAGGGGGCAGACTTTTTTCCTTTCCAAGTTATTACTTCCTTATTCTAATGTAGGCACTGCTTCTGACCCTTTCATTCCATTCTTGTCAGCATTCACAGCATGAAATGTGATTCTTTTATTACTTAATTCCTTCCTTTCCTCACACCCATTTCCACTTCTATTTTCCCATCTCCTTTCATTTTGCCCTCACATATTTTTCACTTTGCAGTTTCCCTTATTGTTGTATGCTCTACATGTGAGAGCCAAATCGAACCCCACAGTTAAAAATAGTTTCTGACATTATTTGTGATTCCTAAGATGTAGTCTCGCCAATAACCTTTTCTCATCTGATTTCCATCTCACATGCTGACAGTGCTCCAGTCTTGTTTTCTGGTTATCCCGTTACGTAGTGCTTTCCCTTGCATTTAGTGGAAACTTGCAAGTAATGGTTCTGTTTGGATAGCACAGCCTAGTCATCATTTACAATTTTATGGAATTGGAAAGGCAAGGGGAGGAAAGGCATGGGGCTTAAGTTCTTGTTTAAAACAAAAAGCACTAATTAACTATTTTGGTAATAGGTTGAATCACTACTCATCAGCATGCTACACTAGAGCCATCTTTGTGATCTAGAGTAACATATCATATGACAAAACAATTTTTTTTCTTACCAAGGGAGAAATCTGTGTTCACTATGGAGGAGTAATGCCTTTTAAATTCAGTCTTGAAGAGGCAAACTCAATTGACCACCCAATGGTATAAAATTTCAGGAGAAAATCATCACAAATAAATGCATAGGAAGTAACCTAAGAATTCATTGACTGTATTTATTGTTTCTACTATAAATCTATATATATTCACAGTCAGTAATCATGCACAGCCTCTAACGTGTGCGTTTGTCTTGTGTGTGTGTGTGTCTGTGTGTTTTAGCTATGCTCTGAAAACATCCTACACATTGCTAAATTCATATAAGCCACAATGCCCAGAAGGCTAAATGATTGCCTATTAGCATTGATCATTTGAGGACATAAAAAGAAATTTCTGGCACAAATAATACCACTTTCCTTTTGCATTCTAAGAACCTTATATTCAAGAGTAAATTTGCCTTACCTCTATTTGTGTCAATTGACATTGTAAAGTACATCTGAGAATACAGTATACCATATAATTGAGAGCTGGACCATCATAATAGATGCTGTGTGAGCTCTTTGAGGAAATGAAAAGGTAATGGAATTCTGGTTCTTGGCAGTAGGTAACAACTGTCCTTTGTTCTCTTCTGCAAAGGCATGCCATCATATTCTAGTTGATTTCCCCTGTATGTTTCTTTAGGTAAGTCAGTAATTTCAGAGAAGCCAAATATATCTTGCTTTTGAGGAACGCAATTTGGCTATTGGGGCCAGAGTATAGTTCTTGGGTTCTGTTCAGCCGACTTTACTAAAAGATAGGCTATTTTTCCATAACTTGGATAGTGCCACATAATTTTCTTTTCCTTTCCTGTTCTTGACAGGTACATGAGGCAGTCCCGTGTTACAGTGAGTGCAATCAGTATTCCTGGGTTGTAGAACACTGGTCTCCATGCAAAATCCACAATGAGCTGAGGTCCCTGCGCTGTGGAGGAGGAATGCAATCTAGGAAAATCAGGTGTGTAGAAATGGAGACACTGGGGAAATGTGGCAGTGGAATTTATATATTTTTATACAAACAACAGTGTTGCTTATCCAAGTACACTCTGATTTTCACACAGTATCCTCTGGCTTTTGGTCATCTTTAAGTATCCCTGGAAGTATATGTGCCTTGAGCTTCCATGTATATTGTGGGATTACATCTGCATTGCAGCCACAATCCTTAACATTTCCTGCAAATGATATCAGTGGAAAAACCAACTGCATGGAGCACGCCCACATCCCTGCAGTGATACATGGCCATCACTGCTAACAAATTAGGTGATTCTGACTGTGATGCCATGTCTCTCTTTTGCTCTGTGTTAGTAAAATTGATGGGCATTATCTTAATTTTGGATGTCAGTACATTGAAAGGTCAATTTAAGGCCTTTAATAATCTCCACTATTAGCCTTGGAAACTAATATGAGAATACCTATGAACAGTAATGATATATTTTAATATAAAAAGAACACAGCTCTGAAAGAATTTAGTGAATGCTCAGTTATTTACTGAGGGAGTCTGTTTAACATATTTGTTTGGTAAATATAGCAGTGGTGCAAAGGAAACAGCTGGCCCGAGTTCATCGAAAAAGTCTATTTAGAAATGATTTGGGAAGAAAGAAGGATAATTTTATTACCAACTGAGGAAAATGGCAATAAATGTTAGAGAATGAATAAGCAAAAGCCAAAATATTAATCGTAAACAATGATTTAGTATGTAAAATCAAGAAGAAAACCCAGTGTGGTCAACTATTCAGTTGCATGAGCATAGTGTATCATTTTGCTAGATTTAGGAAGTTCCATTTCAAGTGGGCACACGGTGCCCAAAGCAGGTAACTCCCTATCAAGTTATCTATGAAGTCAGTTGCCAAGGCAGAGCTTACTTCTATGTGTTTATTGTTATTCAACACCAGTGAACTTACTTGATTCAGTAATTCAATACCCACCAATTCTGAGTCTTAACCTAGTCCCAATGTTGCAAAATCACTGGTAAGCATGTTGGAATAAATAGCTGCTAGCACAATTGTAGAGGTGCTCCTGATCACCAACCCAGGCAAAGGGCTAATAGACAAATCGTCTTTCCTTCCCTTTGTTCACTGCCTGTTCCCCTGGGGGCTAGTTGCTCAGGCTGCCAAACTTGGGCATCTACCTCTTTTTCTTCAAAATCTGTGTCTTTTTTTTTTTTTTTTGACATCTTTGTTGTAATATAATTACGTTACAGTGGTGTGTTAGTTTCTGCTATAACAAAGTGAATCAGTTATACATATACATATATCCCCATATCTCTTCCCTCTTGCATCTCCCTCTCTCCCACCCTCCCTATCCCACCCCTCTAGGTGGTCACAAACCACCGAGCTGATCTCCCTGTTCTATGCAGCTGCTTCCCACTAGCTATCTATTTTACGTTTGGTAGTGTATATATGTCCATGCCACTCTCTCACTTTGTCACAGCTTACCCTTCCCCCTCCCCATATCCTCAAGTCCATTCTCTAGTAGGTCTGTGTCTTTATTCCCGTCTTACCCCTAGGTTCTTCATGACATTTTTTTTTTTCTTAGATTCCATATACATGTGTTAGCATATGGTAAATCTGTGTCTCTTACGTCCTATTTTCTCATGGCTTTGAGAAATGATTGACCAGGCTAGCTTATCAAGTAATATGTATAAATGAGCTGTGGCACTTCTCACTCTCATCCCAGCCAGGCCTCTTAGCAGTATTAAAGCAAAGTCTCAGGAGAGAAAGGAAAGCTTTAAGAGAACAAATTGCTAGTGGCAGAATTGTGGCAGGTTGATTGAGGAAAAACACACTTGAACAAGAGGGCCTTTAAGCCATACCTCTCAGCTCAAATGGATGAAGCCTTATATAATAAAAATAACACAACTACTAGATATGTGTTATGGGCTGAATTGTGTCCCCCCTCCCCGACCCAAATCTATGTATTGAAGTCCTAACCCGCAGTACCTCAAAATGTGGCTGTATTTGGAGACAGGGTCTTTAAAGATGTAATTAATGTTAAATGAGATCATTGGGGCAGGCTCTAATCCAATCTGACTGATGTCCTTATAAGAAGAGGAGATTAGGACATAGACACACACAGAGGAAAAAACCATGTGAAAATACAGGTAGAAGGTGGCTATCTACAAGTCAAAGGAGAGAGCCCTCAGAAGAAACCAACCCTGCCAACACATTGATCTCAGACTTTCAGCCTCAAGCCTTACATGCATGTTGTTTAAGCCACCCAGTCTGTGATATTTTGTTATGGCAGCCCTAGCTAACTAATGCAAACTCACTGTGTTACACACTTTATATATATCTGAAGCAGGTTTTCCAGACATCTTGCATTCCAAACCATTTTTGGCCTTAATAAAATGGTGTTATAATGAATGAAACAGTTTATCCGTTTATCTTTCGTGAAACCTCCAAACTAGAGGACATCTTCATGGTTCATACATGACAGCAATCATTTATGAATTCAAAAAGTATCTATGAATATTTGCCTTCTATGTATCAGGCACTGGGGATACAAAAGTGAACAAAACAAGTTACTGTCCTCAAAGAACTTAGAGCAGCAGAGAAAAAAATAAATGCATAAAATACTATATAATGGAATGTCTTTGCTATGAAATGCCAAGAAGAAAAGTAAAATTGGATTGGTGTGATGGAGCCTTCTGTTTTGGAGAGGCTGGTCAGCAAAATATTTAAGCAGAGACCTGAAAAATGTGAGAGACTTGAATGAATGTAAAGATCTATATTAAGAGAATTCCAAGGGGAAAGAGTTCCAAAGCAGGAAACTTCTTGGCTTGTTATAACAAGATGGATTACACCACGTCCCATATGGCTGGTGCCAGTACTCAAATTGTATAGTCTTCTAAAATAAGGTTAAAGTATATTTTTCTAACAGCATCATGAAGCTATGGGAGGTTTGTGACAGAGTGAATGACATGCTCTTATTTACATTTGAAAAGGACCTTGCTAGATGGAGTATGGAGAAGGAATTTTGGGGTATGTAAGCAGCAGCAGGGATGAAGGTTTGAATGACATCCCAGAATTCCAGGTGAGAGAGACTGATGGTTAGACAGGTTTTGTACAAGTGAAGGTGGTGAGGTGGTCACATTTGGACTGTATCTGGAAGGTACAGATGAAAGGATTTGCTTGTAAAGTGATTGTAGAATGTGGAAGAAAGAGAAGTATCAAAGATGATTGCTAGGGTTTAGGGCCTGAGCAATCATGAGAATGGTCGTGCCATTTGTTGAGATGAGAAATATTAGAAGCAAATTTGAGAGAGAAAATCAAAAGCTAGCTTTTGAACACAGTAAATTTGAGATATTAGCTTTCCAACTGAGAAGGCTTGGAGTGACAGATTGGAGTTCAGAGAGTAAAGGGGGTATAAATTAGGCGTCAGCTATAAATCTGATATATATTGATAAGAAAGAAAGAAATTGCACCCTGGGGAACACAGATATTCATAGATTAGAGCAAAGGGAAAGATCTTACAAATGAGACTGGGAAAGAGCCAGTCAACTAGAAGGAAAACCAAGAAAATGGGAAGATGAGAGTTTTTCAAAAAAGAAAGAGTAATCAGTTGTTTCAAATGGTTCTGAGAGGTTTACTAAGATAAGAATTGGCTATTGAGTTTGGCAAAGGGGACTCTGTTGATGATCTTGATATGAGTTTTCTCTGGAATGATAGTAAAAGTGTGATTAAAGTAAGTCCAAGAGGTAATAATGGAGGAAGAGGAGAGAGGGCGTGGAGATAGAAAATATACACATGCTTTAAAGCAGTTTTGTAATGAGCCTGAGTGCAAATGAAGGTGATGATCAAAGGGAGATATGGCAAGGAAATTGATGATGCAGGATATGTAACTACAGGGGCATTTTCATTTGGGAACACCTTCAATTTCAGTCTTTTAAGTCTTTACTCTTCTGCTTGTCAGGACCCCTAGAAGACTCTCTTCTTAAATCACATGTGAAATAGATAATCCTAGCAATCAGTATTTGGGAAACCCAATGAAAAAAGGCTGATGTGGTAGACAGAATGATGGCTCCCAAAGATATCCACATTCTAACCCCTGAAATCTGTGAATATATTACCTTAAATAGCAAAAGATTCTTCACAGATGTGATTAAGTTAAAGATCTTGAGATGGAAAGATTAGATTGTCCTGGATCCTCTGGATGGGAACATTTTATTCACCAGTGTCCTTAAAAGTGGATGAGGAGATGGGAAAGGAAAAACAGAAAATGTGACTAAAGAAGCAAGACCCAGGGAGATACAAGGCTGCTGACTTTGAAAACAGAGAAAGGGGCCATGGCCCCAAGGCATGTGGGTGGCTTCCAGAACATGAAAGAGGTAAGGAGATGATTCTCCTCTAGAGCCTCCAGAAAGGAATGCAGCTCTGCCAGAGCACTGACGTTAGCCTAGTGAGTTCCAGGTTGGATTCCTATACTACAAAACTGAAAAATAATAAATGTGCATTGTTTAAGTCACTAAGGTAGTAGTCATTTTTTTCAATATGTTAACTTTTCCTTAAACCCTGTTTTCAATATGATGTTCCCATCCTTAATTGGGCCATGTGTTCTCTAATCCAAAGACCTGTTTTGTGAACCTCTCCAGATAATAAACCTTCAATTACCTGCAGGGGCAGGGCTGGGGCCATCACCTAGCTCTGGGAATTGGGGAATTGGGATTTGAGAGCTTAGGTACTTCTTAAACACACTTTCAATAAATCCTCCAGTTTTTCTACCTCACCTTCATTCACATTTCCAAAGGTGAATTCCTGAATTTTCCATGTGTTCTGATGTGTAAATGGAGTTACTTTCTTTCTTTTCCTTTGAAGGCTTAATAATCAGCTTTCTTGGTGTACTACGTCAGTTACCACTAGCCCATCTGTTTTCCGTTGTTGCCTTTGTCCTCTCCCATGTTCTTTGTCCTTGTAGGATACTGCCTTACCCTCCCTCCTTTGTTTTGTTTTGTTAGTCTTTTTGTAATAAATTCCTTTACTATTGTCTTTGTGGCTTATTGGGAGTGAACAAAGACTAATGCATATGTTCAACTGGACACCATTGTCCAGAAGTATTACTTCTTCTTTTTCAGTGAAATCATAAAAGAACATCAGCTGAGAGTGTGCAGGCAAGAAGGCAAGCAATTTTCAGCTTTTAAGTTTGCCCAGGGAAAGACATTAAAGCCATTTCATGGTCCCTCCTTCCACTATTGACTATTACCACAAAAGAAATTCAAGTCCGTAGATGACTCTGTACTTTGCCTCCCTATATTAGAAGGCATGACATTTTCTCTCCTTTTACCATTCTCTGTTAACCTGCTTTATACAATATCTAAAGTTTTATTACTTAGCACCTCATAAAGTTTATTTTATTTTGCACCAGCTGATACACTACTTTGCAGTTTTCCTGAATAAAAAAAAAATATTGTTTGTATAAAAGAAACTCGGAATGTATAGGATAATTCATTCCAGCATAGCATGATTTGGGGAGCACCAAAAGCTCTCCAGTGCAGCCCTCTTAAAATGCTTATTCCTTGGCTGTGGCTTTGTGTCGGAAATTACCAGATCAGTAAATGGCACCATTTAGCTCATCATCATTGTCATTTTCACCTTTACTTTGATCATTAATTATCACTGGAAGAAGAAGGGATCTTGTCCCAATTTGTTTGTTTTCAGTTCTGTACCCCAGCACCCAAGTAAGGGCATGGTGCAGAGTAAGCCGCTCAAAATATTTATGAAATGAATCATTATTAATAAATATCTTTGTATCCCAACACCTAGCAAAAGAGGCTTATATATAGCAAGTCTTTATTAAACATTTTTGAGAAAATAATTTAAATATGAACTTCTAATTGGGATATAATATAAATGCAGAGAAATGCCCACAGCATAGGGTGCAGCTCCATGAATTTTCACAATATAAACTCACCTGTGTAACCAACCCAGAGGCCAATACACAAAGTATTACCAGGACTACCTAAGCCCCTATGTATCAACCAGTCCACCAAGCATAACTGCTATTCTGTCTTCTGACACCATAGATGAGTACTGCCTATTTCTTAACTTTCTATGAATGGAACCGTGCAGACTATACTCTTTTGTGTCCAGCTTCTTTGGTTCAACATTATGGTTGTGAGCTCCATTCATGCTCTTTCATGCAACAGTAGTTTATGAATTCTCATTACTTTATAGCATTTGATTCAATGAGTTTATCACAATATATTTCTCTATTTTACTGTGGCTGAATAAATATTGTAGATATTCTACTGTTGATTCTAGTTTGGTTGATTATAAATAGTGGTGCTATGGACATTTTCAGGCAGGTTTTTTTGGGGGGGGATGGTCCACATTTGTACACATTTCTCTTGTGTATATAAATAGAAGTGAAATTGTTGGGTTACATAGTATATATATGTTTAGTTTTAGCAGATACTGCCAACTAGTTTGCCAAAGCATTTATGCTCCAGCCAGCAGAGTGAGAAGAGCTACAATTGCTCCACATTCTTGCCAGCCCTTGATATTTTCCATGTTTTTGATTTAAGCCATTCTGGTGGGTATATAGTAGTATAACACGTTGGTTTTAATTTGATTAAATCAATAGCATGATTATTTATCTCATCTTAATCAGCACTTATCTCAGAGCAATTATAATATGTGCATCTATATAGCATGTGCTCAATTGCTGCATGAAAATGCTTGCTAATTGCCCTTTGGTTTATGATACGAAAATTCCTTACTGAAATGCAGAAAATACCTGAAAGAAAAATATGTTCAATTATTTTTTGCATTGCTTTGCTATGACCTTAATTGTACTAAACAAAAACTAAGGAAGCTTAGATGCTGTGAAAGAGAAGTCTAGGAAAGGTCTAAGAGAGTCACGGGAACTGTGAAAGGTCCATCAAAGTGATGGATTTATTCAGAGGAGAGTCTTCAAGATTTGTTACAATTAAAAAAAATAATTCTTTCTGTACTGGGACCTGAGTAAGTATGTTGTAGATAGTTCTATTTAGATGGAGAGTTCTTCAAAGATGACAATTGTCCCTTGTCTTCTGCTTTGCCGAATAAAGGGTTCTGCCCTGAGTTATCACTCAATAAAGCTGGACTGGCTGAGAAAGGATTTTTTTTCCTGGTTTCTCTGCTGGTCTTATTTTATGTTTAACTATCTCTGAGGGGTAAGTAATTATGATACATCACAGCTATTTTAAATTTACTCCCCACTGTTTTAAGCGATCAAGCTATCTTGTGATCTTGCTTTGCAGATGCGTAAATGCTGCCGATGGTGAAGGGGGAGCAGTGGATAACAGCCTTTGCAACCAGGATGAAATTCCCTCAGAAACCCAGTCTTGCTCTCTTCTGTGTCCCAGTGAATGTGTCATGTCTGAGTGGGGACCTTGGAGCAAATGCCCACAGGTAATTTCTTTTCCCTTGTCAATTGCCTAATCCTCCAGGGCTGCCATCACTTTTGTTCTCTGCACTTTCACAGTGCTGCTCTCCAAAGCATTCTTCTCATAACATGGGAAAATAATTTTGCCTAAGAAAGAAAAAAAAATTTCAGCAAGTGAAACTGAGCAATTTAAAATGCCAGTGCTTCTTTTAAGGCCTTTATCCTGGGAACACGAACAAGGAAAATGAGCCTGTAATGATCACACTAGGATTCGAACGCACGCCCATTGTTAAAGGGGCTTCTTTGGTACCAAAATGATCCTCATTATAATCTGTTGGTTCTAATCCATTTTTACCCTTGCAGAATCAATATATCTTAGTAGCCTAACTCCACTGTGTGATTTAGCTTTCGTTAGTGATGATCTGTTTTTGCCTTGTGCTGTTTTCCCAAAATGAGGTGTTCTTTTGCCATGTTCTTCTTCCAAAGCTGACCAAAAAAAAAAACACTTTTTTTTAAGTCTAAAGCACTTGCCTTTTTCCTCTTTTTTTTTTCAAAAAAAAAAAATGGAAGCATAACAGGAGTATGGCAAAATATTCTTCAAGTAGCGTGGTTCAACTTAATAATCTCAGAAGATAACGTTGGATATTTTAGACTTAACCTTTCTGCCTAAAAAGCTAAAAAAGAAAATGAGGATGAGGAACATATTATATGGCTCCAAATGTTGGGAAGGAAAGAATTAGGATACTTTGATTTCAGTGGTGATACTGACAATTTATGGGAAGATTGTGGAAAATCTTTGTATGAAAATGGAAAATATTTTTTTAATTTTATTGAAGTGTAGTTGATTTCCAATGTTGTGTTAATTTATTCTGTACAGAAAAGTGACTCAGTTACACATATATATATTTTTTTCATATTCTTTTCATATAGTTTGTCACGGGATATTGAATATATTTCCCTATGCTATACGGTAGAACCTTGTGGTTTATGCATCCTATATGTAACAGTTTGCCTTTGCTAATCCCAAACTCCCAATCAATCCCTCCCCTATCCCCCTCCCCCTTGGCAACTACAGGTCTATTCTCTATATCTGTGAATCTGTTTTTGTTTCACAGATATGTTGATTTGTATCATATTTTAGATTCCACATATAAGTGAACATATGGTATTTGTCTTTCTCTTTCTGACTTCCTTTGCTTAGTATGATCATCTCTAGGTCCATCCATGTTGCTACAAATGGCATTATTTCATTCTTTTTGATGGCTGAGTAATATTCTATTGTATATATATACCATATCTTCTTTATCCATTCTTCTGTTGATGGACATGTAGATTGTTTCCATGTCTTGGCTATTGTAAATAGTGCTGCTATGAACATAGGGGTGCATGTATCTTTTCAAATTATAGTTTTATCTGGGTATATGCCCAGGAATGGGATTTTTGGATCATATGGCAACTCTGTATTTTTAGTTTTTTGAGGAACCTCCATACTGTTTTCCATAGTAGCTGCACCAATTTACATTCCCACCAACAGCGTAGGTGGGTTCCCTTTCCTCCACACCCTCTCCAGCATTTGTTATTTGTAGACTTTTTAATGCTGGCCATTCTGACCGGTGTGAGGTGGTAACTCATTGTAGTTTTGATGTTCATTTCTGTAATAATTAGTGGTGTTGAGCATCTTTTCATGTGCCTATTTGCCGCCTGTATGTCTTCTTTGGAGAAATGTCTAGGTCTTCTGCCCATTTTTTTGATTAGGTTGTTTGTTTTGTTGTTGTTGAGTTGTATGAGCCATTAGTATATTTTGGAAATTAAGCCCTTGTCAGCTGCATTGTTTGCAAATATTGTCTCCCATTCCACATTCTGTAGGTTGTCTTTTCACTTTGTTTATGGTTACCTTTGCTGTGCAAAAGCTTGTAAGTTTGATTGGGTCCCATTTGTTTATTTTTGTTTTAATTTCTATTGCCTTGGGAGAGTAACCTAATAAAACTTCGGCATGATTTACATCAGAGAATGTTTTGCCTGGAAAATATTTTTGAAATTAGTTAATACCTTATATTTGCAGTTTTTAATTGTTGATTCCTTATTAATTATTGCAAATTTTTCTTTGATGTTTCTATAATTCTATTCCTGAAAGAGATTTTCCTTGTTCTTTGGGGATAGGACAATACAGTATTAAGATAAAGAGGCACCAATAAAGGATAATTTGTAGGAGTGGAATGCTCGTCCTACTAAGTCACTTATTTTGTGTATAACTTGAATATAATGGAAGTTCACATTTCATGAGCACTTATTTTGTGCAAGGCATGTGTAAGAGTGATTCCCTTTAGCTCTTGCAATAATCCTACTAAGTACATACTGTTACAAGTCCCATTGGACAGCTGAAGAAACTGATTCTCAGAAAGGCTAAGTAGCTTTCACAAAGTTTCACATTTACTAAGTGACGGAGCTGGGGATGAGCTGTATTCTGTCTGATGGAACCAGTGCCTTTGATCTCACATTCTTGGCTCACTTATCTTAGAAGAATTAAGGTAGGTTTAGACTCATTACTTCTCTTTAAGTTGCAACATTTATTTTAAGAACAAAGCTAGTTGTTTGAGCTGTCTGTATGATTATTCCATGAGTGAGGACATACATTCACACTTTAGAAAGTGTGGCAGCATATACTCTTTATTAATTAACTTGCACAAGAATTAGCAACCTGAAGAAGTTTAATTAATTGCAGAGGTCTTTATCTTCCTCACTTCTTTTTTTCTAATTTGCTCACAGAAGACTCCATCAAGCTGTAATCACTTTGCCATGAAAGCATTGCCCCCTTAAGTCAAGGTATCTGGCCACCGAGCTAACATGTTTGTCTTGGGAGCATTTTATACAACGTTGTGATGGTCCTGGCATTCTGTGCTTGCTTCTTCAGGTTTCTTGGAGGCAATTTTCTTTAAGGTCTGCTTCTCTAAACATAATCACTTTATTTTTGGAGTGTTTAGAAATTGCAGCTAGAGAAAATATTTTAACTTCCTTTCATGTGTCTGGAAGATGACACAGACAGTTACTTGCCTGTCAGCATGAAGTGAGAAGGTTGTTTTTTAAACTGCTTATATTCCTTCTTCGTTACATAGTAATAATAATAGCTCTGAGAACAACAACAATACCATCATTGAGCACATGTTATGTAACTGACACCGTGCTGAAGTTTCATAACTACACTTTGCTAAGATGTCAGAACACTTATCTATGGTCACTCAGGTCTATCTGACCACAATGGCCTCATTCTTTCTCAGATGCACACTGCTCTCAAGTGTAAATAAAGACTTTAGAATGGGGAAGACAAAAGTAATCAGGACTCATGCCTGATTGTTTTCTCTATCTCCAGATATGTTGCATCATTTTAATAAATTGCAGCATCTTGGCATAATGCCCCAACATCATGGGTACTTAAGTGGTGCTTGATGGTGATCATGGTCATGATTATAGCAAAGTTAGCAAGCTGGATCTGCATGCCTGAAGTTTAATTAGCACTTCAATGTGCGTTTCCTGAGAAAAAAGGAAACAATTATTGTATAATTGTGCGGATTCATGGATTCTAAATATTGGCCATTATTTTACCAAGTTCTCCTTGATAGTCTGCAGTGTGACATATGTTAATGAAGCCAATTCACTGTTATTTTTTCTTCTTCTTTTTCTTCCCAGGACAGTTCTTTAGAGCCAAACGCATAAACAAACAAAAAAATAAGTTCCAAAAAAACCCACCAATATTTCTGAGACAAAAATATGTTTCTGTTATATATCCACAAAATGCTCTGAAATTTATATTTTGATTTAGCTATAAAAACGTTATTTATTGTGAAATAAGCTTAATAATGTTTTTAAACATGGTTAAGTAAATAGATTTGGCAGTTAATGAAAAGAAACTCAGCAAAACCAACTAACTAATTAAAACTATTTCTTGAATTCCTGTATGTGTCCTACCGTCTGAGGCCAAACATGTCTACCAGACTATCAGTACATCGAGGAGTTTACAGCTCTCAGTATCTTTTATAAATACGTACTGTATAGGTGCAGCAAAGGATTCAGTAGTCACACTGAATAAGTGTTCCCTAATAAGATGGTAGGCACTGTATAAAATAATTAAAAATAGACTTTTCTAACCTCTGGGTCAATGATTTTCACACAGATCCTCTGCCCCAGCCCGGAAATTCTGAGTCAGTATGCCTGGGGTGGTTCCCATGAATTTCCATGTCTAACAACTTTCCAGGTGATGCTGATTCTGCTATTCTGGAGACACCTTTCCACTCACAAGGCTCTTGGTCATTACCTCTAAGTCATGTTCTTTCTCAATCTCATTTGAGTTACAATTTTTTGCATAATTCTACTTATTTGTTCATTTTTGGGGGAACTGGCATTTTTAAAATTTATTTTCTTCCACGTTTATTGAGGTATAATGGACATACAACACTGTATAAGTTTAGGGTATACAGCATAATGATTTGACTTATATACATCATGAAATGATTACCGCAGTATGTTTAGTGAACATCCATCATCTCATATACATAGAAAATTAAAGAAATAGAAAAAAATTTCCTCTTGTGATGAGAACTCTTAGGATTACTCTCTTAACAACTTTCATATGTAACAGACAGCCATATTAATTACACGCATCATGTTGTACATTACATCCCTAGTACATACTTACCTTATAACTGGAAGTTTGTACCTCTTGACTGTCTTCCTCCAGTTCCCTCTCCCCCCACCCCCGCCTCTGCTAACCACAAAGCTGATCTCTTTCTCTATGAGTTTGTTTGTTTTTGAAGTATAATTGACCTACAACACTCTGTAAGTTCCTGTCACACAACATGCTTTGTTGAATACTGAATAAGCACCTAGCATTATGTGGAAACTTAGCTTATGTTTATAGATGCTTTCCACCTGCCAGACAATGTACTTAGCACTTTATTATTTCACTTAATCTGCATAATGTGAGTATGAAATAGATACTATTATCCCCACAATGTATAGATGAGGAAACTGAGTCTCAGAGAAATTAGTAACCTCTTGCTTTTAAAGAGCAGGAAGACGCACAGTGACTAGATAAGCACAGGAGACCATATACCCTCCTACCCACTGCAAAAGAAATAGAAGCCACACTTCCTGTAAACTTGTAGTCTCCTTTTCTGGTTTACTTGGTTATTATATTTGTGAAGGAAGATATTTCTAAATTGAACAGTCTACTTCATTTGAATAGTTTGCCAAAGAAGGAAAGGAAGGGAGTCATGACAGAGGGTGTGAGCTAATGCCCTGAAATACCTGCTGGCTATGTGATTGTGGCCAAGTTACTTATACTTCTGAGTTGTAGGTTCCTTATCAGAAAAATAAGGATAATTACAGCTGTTTTTCCAGATTGCTTAAGGATTAGAGATAATATCTATAAAATGAATAGCACAGGGTATTACCTAATACAGGTTTGTTTAAAAAAAAAAAAGAGGAGGTGGGAGGAGAAGGAGGAAGAAGAAGAAGAAGCAAATCACAGTTCCCCCTTACATTGTTTATAATGTCAGGAAACAGAAGACAGCTGTACATTTTCTAAGGCATACGGGAAATATCCCTTCCCCCACACAAAATGAGTTAACACTTGGTCTTACAGAAATAAAATGTCACCTTCTTTGCTGAAAAATAACTTATGCCTAATTTAATAGTGGTCCCCAAAAGCAAGGCATCCGAATGACAACTCTGAATGGATGGGTTGCTGCACGTACAGTAACTGCCAACCACCAACTATAACGAAGAGGAAATAAGACAGAGGCATTAAAAATTATAATGGGACCATTTTAACTGTCCTGGGAAGAACTGGAGACTATAAATGGATCAAGCAGGAGCCGGAGGAAGATGGCGGAAGAGTAAGACGCGGAGATCACCTTCCTCCCCACAGATACATCAGAAATTCATCTACACGTGGAACAACTCCAACAGAACACCTACTGAACGCTGACAGAAGACCTCAGACCCCCCAAAAGGCAAGAAACTCCCCACATACCTGGGTAGGTCAAAAGAAAAAAAGAATAAACAGAGACAATAGGATATGGACGGGACCTGCACCAGTGGGAGGGAGCCGTGAAGGAGGGAAGGTTTCTACACACTACAAGCCCCTTCGAGGGCGGAGACTGCAGGTGGCGGAGGGGGAAAGATTCGGAGTAGCGGAGGAGAGCACAGCAACAGGGGTGTGGAGGGCAAAGCAGAGAGATTTTGGCACAGAGGATCGGTGCCCTCAGGCACACACCAGCCCGAGAGACTTGTCTGCTCGGCCGCCAGGGCGGGCGGGGCTGGGAGCTGAGGCTCGGGTATCGGCTTTCAGTCGGAGCGCAGGGAGAGGTCTGGGGCTGGCGGCAGGAAGAGACCCTGAAGGGGTTAGTGCTAGCCCGGAGGGATTCCGGGGAAAGGGTCTGGAGCTACCGAAGAGGCAAGAGACTTTTTTCCCTTTTGTTGCCTGGTGCGCGAGGAGAGGGCATTCCCCTCCCTCCCCTCTGCCTGAGTGAGCCAGAGCCCCCGAATCAGCGGCTCCTTTAAACCCGTCCTGTCTGAGCGAAGAACGGACGCCCTCCGGCGACCTACGCGCAGAGGCGGGGCCAGGTCCAAGGCTGAGACCCGGGAGCTGTGAGAGCAGAGACAGGGAAATCTCTCTGTGCAGCCTCCGAGGCAGCGGATTAAAGCTCCACGGTCCATTTGATGTGCCCTGCGTCTGTGGAGTGCATGAATGGACAGCGAATCATCCCAAATTGAGGAAGTGGACCTTGAGGACAAGATTTAAGACTTTCCCCCCTTTTTTTTTCCTCTTTTTACAACGAATTATCTCAAATTAAGGAGGTGGACTTAGCAAGATTTCAGACTTTTCGCCCTTTTCCTCTTTTTACAACGAATTATCCCAAATCGAGGAGGTGGACTTGGAGAGCAAGATTTTTGATTTTTCCCCCTGCTCTCTTTTTGTGAATGTGTATGTGTAATCTTCTGTGTAAGATTCTCTCTGTATAGCTTTGCTTCCACCATATGTCCCAGGGTTCTTTCGGTCCGTGTTTTTTTTCAATAATTACTTTTTAATTTTAATAACGCTACTATATTTCATACTTTATTCTATTGTACTTTACCTGCTCTTTCTTTTTTTCCTCCCTTCCCTTCCTCCCTCCCTCCCTCCGCTCCTCCTTTCCTTCTTTCTTTTTCTTTCCTCCATCCCTCCCTCCCTCCCACCCTTCTTCTTTCCACCTTCTTTTTCTTTCCTTCCTCCCTCCCTCCCTCCTGTCTTTCTTTCTTTCTTTCCTTCCTCCCTCCCTCCCTCTCTTCTTCCATTCACTCTTCCTTTTGCTTTCATTCCTCCCTCCCTCCCTCCTTTCTTTCCTTTCTTTCCATCCTTCCTCCCTCCCTCCTTTCTTTCTTTCTTCCTTCCTTCCTTCCTTACTTCCCTTCTTCCTTTCTTCCCCCCTCTCTTTCTTTCTTCTACTAATTCTTTCTTTCTACTTTTTCTCACTGTTATTCTGAGCCGGGTGGATGAAAGGCTCTTGGTGCTGCAGCCAGGAGTCAGTACTGTGCCTCTGAAGTGGGAGAGCCAACTTCAGGACACGGGTCCACAAGAGACCTCCCAGCTCCACATAATATCAAGCAGCGAAAATCTCCCAGGAATCTCCATCTCAACACCAGCACCCAGCTTCAGTCAACGACCAGCAAGCTACAGTGCTGGTCACCCTATGCCAAGCAACTAGCAAGGCAGGAACACAACCCCACCCATTAGCAGAGAGGATACCTAAAAACATAATAAGGCCACAGGCACCCCAAAACACACCACCAGACGTGGACCTGTCCACCAGAAAGACAAGATCGAGCTTCAACCACCAGAACACAGGCATTAGTCCCCCCCACCAGGAAGCCTACACAACCTACTGAAACAACCTTAGCCACGGGGGACAGACACCAAAAACAACGGGAACTACGAATCTGCAGCCTGCAAAAAGGAGACCCCAAACACAGTAACATAAGCAAAATGAGAAAGCAGAAAAACACACAGCAGGTGAAGGAGCAAGATAAAAACGTACCAGACCTAACAAATGAAGAGGTAATAGGCAGTCTACCTGAAAAAGAATTCAGAATAATGATAGTAAAGCTGATCCAAGATTCTATTTCCCAGATCCAAAATCTTGGAAATAGAATAGACAATATGCAAGAAACAGTTAACAAGGACCTAGAAGAACTAAAGATGAATCAAGCATCGATTAAAAACACAATAAATGAAATGAAAAATACTCTAGATGGGATCAATAGCAGAATAACTGAGGCAGAAGAACGGATAAGTGAGGTGGAAGATAAAATAGTGGAAATAACTGATGCAGAGAAAAATAAAGAAAAAAGAATGAAAAGAACAGAGGACAGTCTCAGAGACCTCTGGGACAACATTAAACGCACCAACATTCGAATTATAGGGGTTCCAGAAGAAGAAGAGAAAAAGAAAGGGACTGAGAAAATATTTGAAGAGATTATAGTTGAAAACTTCCCTAATATGGGAAAGGAAATAGTTAATCAAGTCCAGGAGGCACAGAGAGTCCCATACAGAATAAATCCAAGAAGAAATACGCCAAGACACATATTAATCAAACTGTCAAAAATTAAACACAAAGAAATCATATTAAAAGCAGCAAGGGAAAAACAACAAATAACACACAAGGGAATCCCCATCAGGTTAACAGCTGATCTCTCAGCAGAAACTCTACAAGCCAGAAGGGAGTGGCAGGACATAATTAAAGTGATGAAGGAGAGAAACCTGCAACCAAGGTTACTCTACCCAGCAAGGATCTCATTCAGATTTGATGGAGAAATTAAAACGTTTACAGACAAGCAAAAGCTGAGTGAGTTCAGCACCACCAAACCAGCTTTACAACAAATGCTAAAGGAACTTCTCTAGGCAAGAAACACAACAGAAGGACTATACCTACAATAACGAACCCAAAGCCATTAAGGAAATGGGAATAGGAACATACATATCAATAATTACCTTAAATGTAAATGGACTAAATGCTCCCACCAAAAGACACAGAGTGGCTGAATGGATACAAAAACAAGACCCATATATATGCTGTCTACAAGAGACCCACTTCAGACCTAGAGACACATACAGATTGAAAGTAAGGGGATGGAAAAATATTCCATGCAAATGGAAATCAAAAGAAAGCTGGAGTAGCAATTCTTATATCAGACAAAATAGACTTTAAAATAAAGACTATTAGAAGAGACAAAGAAGGACACTACATAACGATAAAGGGATCGATCCAAGAAGAAGATATAACAATTGTAAATATTTATGCACCCAACATAGGAGCACCTCAATACATAAGGCAAATACTAACAGCCATAAAAGGGGAAATCGACAGTAACACACTCATAGTAGGGGACTTTAACACCCCACTTTCACCAATGGACAGATCATCCAAAATGAAAATAAATAAGGAAACACAAGCTTTAAATGATACATTAAACAAGATGGACTTAATTGATATTTATAGGACATTCCACCCAAAAACAACAGAATACACATTTTTCTCAAGTGCTCATGGAACATTCTCCAGGATAGATCATATCTTGGGTCACAAATCAAGCCTTGGTAAATTTAAGAAAATTGAAATTGTATCAAGTATCTTTTCCGACCACAATGCTATGAGACTAGACATCAATTACAGGAAAAGATCTGTAAAAAATACAAACACATGGAGGCTAAACAATACACTACTCAATAATGAAGTGATCACTGAAGAAATCAAAGAGGAAATTAAGAAATACTTAGAAACAAATGACAATGGAGACACGACGACCCAAAACCTATGGGACGCAGCAAAAGCAGTTCTAAGGGGGAAGTTTATAGCAATACAATCCCACCTTAAGAAACAGGAAACATTTCGAGTAAACAACCTGACCCTGCACCTAAAGCAATTAGAGAAAGAAGAACAAAAAACCCCCAAAGTTAGCAGAAGGAAAGAAATCATAAAGATCAGATCAGAAATAAATGAAAAAGAAATGAAGGAAACGATAGCAAAGATCAACCAAACTAAAAGCTGGTTCTTTGAGAAGATAAACAAAATTGACAAACCATTAGCCAGACTCATCAAGAAAAGAAGGGAGAAGACTCAAATCAGTAGAATTAGAAATGAAAAAGGAGAAGTAACAACTGACACTGCAGAAATACAAAAGATCATGAGAGATTACTATAAGCAACTCTATGCCAATAAAATGGACAACCTGGAAGAAATGGACAAATTCTTAGAAATGCACAACCTACCAAGACTGACTCAGGAAGAAATAGAAAATATGAATAGACCAATCACAAGCACTGAAATTGAAACTGTGATTAAAAATCTTCCATCAAACAAAAGCCCAGGACCAGATGGCTTCACAGGCAAATTCTATCAAACATTTAGAGAAGAGCTAACACCCATCCTTCTCAAACTCTTCCAAACAATATCAGAGGAAGGAACACTCCCAAACTCATTCTACGAGGCCACCATCACCTTGATACCAAAACCAGGCAAGGATGTCACAAAGAAAGAAAACTACAGGCCAATATCACTGATGAACATAGATGCAAAAATCCTCAACAAAATACTAGCAAACAGAATCCAACAGCACATTAAAAGGATCATACACCATGATCAAGTGGGGTTTATTCCAGGAATGCAAGGATTCTTCAATATACGCAAATCAATCAATGTGATACACCATATTAACAAGTTGAAGTAGAAAAACCATATGATCATCTCAATAGATGCAGAGAAAGCTTTCGACAAAATTCAACACCCATTTATGATAAAAACCCTGCAGAAAGTAGGCATAGAGGGAACTTTCCTCAACATAATAAAGGCCATATATGACAAACCCACAGCAAGCATCGTCCTCAATGGTGAAAAACTGAAACCATTTCCACTAAGATCAGGAACAAGACAAGGCTGCCCACTCTCACCACTCTTATTCAACATAGTTTTGGAAGTTTTAGCCACAGCAATCAGAGAAGAAAAGGAAATAAAAGGAATCCAAATTGGAAAAGAAGAAGTAAAGCTGTCACTGTTTGCGGATGACATGATACTATACATAGAGAATCCTAAAGATGCTACCGAAAAACTACTAGAGCTAATCAATGAATTTGGTAAAGTAGCAGGATACAAAATTAATGCACAGAAATCTCTGGCATTCCTGTACACTAATGATGAAAAATCTGAAAATGAAATCAAGAAAACACTCCCATTTACCATTGCAACAAAAAGAATAAAATATCTAGGAATAAACCTACCTAAGGAGACAAAAGACCTGTATGCAGAAAATTATAAGACACTGATGAAAGAAATTAAAGATGATATAAATAGATGGAGAGATATACCATGCTCCTGGATTGGAAGAATCAATATTGTGAAAATGACTCTACTACCCAAAGCAATCTACAGATTCAATGCAATCCCTATCAAACTACCACTGGCATTTTTCACAGAAGTAGAACAAAAAATTTCAAAATTTGTTTGGAAAAACAAAAGACCCCGAATAGCCAAAGCAATCTTGAGAACGAAAAACGGAGCTGGAGGAATCAGGCTGCCTGACTTCAGACTATACTACAAAGCTACAGTAATTAAGACAGTGTGGTACTGGCATAAAAACAGAAAGATAGATCAGTGGATCAGGATAGAAAGCCCAGAGATAAACCCACGCACATATGGCCAACTTATCTTTGATAAAGGAGGCAGGAATGTACAGTGGAGAAAGGACAGCCTCTTCAATAAGTGGTGCTGGGAAAACTGGACAGGGACATGTAAAAGTATGAGATTAGATCATTCCCTAACACCATACACAAAAATAAGCTCAAAATGGATTAAAGACCTAAATGTAAGGCCAGAAACTATCAAACTCTTAGAGGAAAACATAGGTAGAACACTCTATGACATAAATCACAGCAAGATCCTTTTGGACCCACCTCCTAGAGAAATGGAAATAAAAACAAAGATAAACAAATGGGACCTAATGAAACTTCAAAGCTTTTGCACAGCAAAGGAAACCATAAACAAGACCAAAAGACAACCCTCAGAATGGGAGAAAATATTTGCAAATGAAGCAACTGACAAAGGATTAATCTCTAAAATTTATAAACAGCTCAGGCAGCTCAATAGCAAAAAAACAAACAACCCAATCCAAAAATGGGCAGAAGACTTAAATAGGCATTTCTCCAAAGAAGATATACAGACTGCCAACAAACACATGAAAGAATGCTCAACATCATTAATCATTAGAGAAATGCAAATCAAAACTACAATGAGATATCATCTCACACCAGTCAGAATGGCCATCATCAAGAAATCTAGAAACAATAAATGCTGGAGAGGGTGTGGAGAAAAGGGAACACTCTTGCACTGCTGGTGGGAATGTGAATTGGTACAGCCACTATGGAGAACAGTATGGAGGTTCCTTAAAAAACTAAAAATAGAACTACCATATGACCCAGCAATCCCACTACTAGGCATATACCCTGAGAAAACCATAATTCAAAAAGAGACATGTACCAAAATGTTCATTGCAGCTCTATTCACAATAGCCCGGAGCTGGAAACAACCTAAGTGTCCATCATCGGATGAATGGATAAAGAAGATGTGGCACATATATACAATGGAATATTACTCAGCCATAAAAAGAAACGAAACTGAGCTATTTGTAATGAGGTGGATAGACCTAGAGTCTGTCATACAGAGTGAAGTAAGTCAGAAAGAGAAAGACAAATACCATATGCTAACACACATATATGGAATTTAAAAAAAAAAAAATGTCATGAAGAACCTAGGGGTAAAACGGGAATAAAGACACAGACCTACTTGAGAATGGACTTGAGGATATGGGGAAGGGGAAGGGGAAGCTGTGACAAAGGGAAAGAGAGGCATGGACATATATACACTACCAAACGTAAGGTAGATAGATAGTGGGAAGCAGCCGCAGAGCACAGGGAGATCAGCTCGGTGCTTTGTGACCGCCTGGAGGGGTGGGATGGGGAGGGTGGGAGGGAGGGAGATGCATGAGGGAGGGGATGTGGGAACAGATGTATATGTATGACTGATTCACTTTGTTATAAAGCAGAAACTAATAAAAAAAAAAAAAAAAGACCTACTACAGATGCCCAGCTGAAGCACAACGTGAGGAAAAGTAAGCCTTCATTGTGTTAGGATGTTAAAATTTGGAGATTGTTACTGAAAACTTCCCTGGCAAAGTCTGACTGATTAAAACACCACAGAATCCAGGGAAAGTATCGGTGCTAGGTACTGAGGTAAGGCTTTTAGGCCACATCAAGCTTCTATGATGCTCCTTGGTTGTTTAACCTTAAATAAGAAGCTTGCAACTTTTGTCAAGTGAAGCTTGTCAAGTGAAGGCCTAGAGACAGGATAATGACCTACACCAGTCAATGAGGGTTTAAAAGTATTTAGTTTCCAGAAAGTAGAGTTAGAACAAAGACAGCAGACTTGCTCTCATTTTAATAAGAAAATATCTAATAATTAGAAATGTTTCAAAGAAGCATGGGCTTCTGATGCTTCCCAATATTGAAGTCATGCAGAGATGAAGTAATCACTTTTCTGGGATTTTGGGAGGAAGAATCAGGAAAGCATCAGTCTGAATGATACAATAAAACTATACTATAATACAATAAAAAAATAAATAAATAAATAAATAAATAAATAAATGGATCAAGCAGAAACAAACACAATTCAAAGCAGAATTTGAAGAAAATGGAAAACTATGTGTTTCACTTATTTTCATGTTCTGGTTTTTTTCTTGTTCCCATAAGATACACACACACACACACACACACGCACACACACACACACACATCAATATATATGTATATTTTTTGACTCCAATATGCTCACTTCTGTAGAATGCTTTAATGTGAAAGGAAGCTTCTGGAATTATACATATAAAATCTTTTGAAATAATGTTCACTCTCTACAGGCATGCGTGTATAAGTACACATGTGTATGTATATACATATATGTATAAGTACATATATGTATATATTTAATAGTTCATTGTTTATTACCCAATATTCCTCTTTAATCTACCTAATGTTTTTCCAGTTTTTATTCCTTATCCTTCATACTTCAAAATTATGCTGATGAGTATTCACAGAATCTTCAGGAAAGGTTTATAAATTTCTGAATTCACAAACTGCTCAGCCCCTGACACATCTGAAGGAATACATGGTTGTCTTTATTTATGATACCAACCCCAACAGAAAATCTCCATTGAGTATTAAAGAGTTCCTATTTATGATTCTCCTTGGAGGCTTGACAAAGAAATTTCTTAAACAATTGTATTGATAAGAAGCAGCAAGGAGGGTCTTGGAGATGAATTTCCAAGCTGCTGTATACTTTCCAGAAGGAAGCCTTCACAAACCCTCTCCAGAAAGATGACTTAAGTTTAGCAAACGTATTTGAGCTTCAGTTTTTCACTCCCAGCTGAATGCATCAAAGGCTGGCTAGAACTGCAGCTGGGCATCCTCTCACACTGTGGAAATAGGAGACTCATTAAACAGTGGTCCGAATGCAACCTCACGATCAAACAGTGATTCAAACCTTTGCGTTATCACCAGAACAACCTCTGGAGAAAGATCACAAAGGGAAACTTTGCAAAGAAACTATATAGGGCTTAAGTGTCATCAAATCTAGATTCTATCATAGTCTTAGTGTACTTCCAAAATACATATTTTTTCTATACTTTTACTCTTTTCTCTAATTCTTTATCTATGCAGCATACACTAAGGAAAGCCAGTGCAGATATATACCAGCATGTACACACTGCCATTACTCCTGCAGGCAAAGACACAGACACTGCTTTAAAAGAGAAGGAGAAATGCATGCCAGTTTTCTGATAAGTGCTCCAGAATTAAGCGTTTGAAGTTAAGAAAAATACCTTTTTTTTTTTTCATGGTGCTCCTGTGTTATTTTTGGTAAGGGCTATCAACAGGGACATTCTATTGCTGATGACTCAGCACTTTCAGCACCTTGGCATTACCTCTGAAAGTTATGTTTCCAGGAAAGCAGTTTACCCCAATGTTTACGACTAGTCCTCAGCTCCAAGTGCTTCATCAGCCTTTCCTCACAGTCTGTAACATGCACATGACAACCTCTATTTGTCTCTGGAGGGCATGTCTAATGATCACGACCCTCAGGCTGCCCAGTGCTTTCCTTTGACTCACAACTGAAAGCCAGAGGAGAAAGATGATAACTTTCTATATTCTGGATTGCAAATTCTGGTTGCTTCTGTTAAATTGATACTGGCTCTTGTCAGAAGCCAGTAATTCATTACTCAGGGACTTGTGGAGTATTTCACCCCTGTGTGCAGTGAGCTTTCATATCACTCAGAACCATTCTTATTTCCACAACCACATTAGGTCCTATAACAGAAGGTATCTCATTTCATGCAGGTTAACAGCAAATGACAGTCCTATAAAAGCAGTCTTTGAGGTGCTCCAGTTTTTAAAATTTAATATGTTTGTTATCATTCTTCTTTATGCAGTGCAATTTCTGACTCTGACTAACACCAATTTGAAATACAAAATAAGGGTTCCATTGCTCTCAATGTCTCTGTCTATACTTGTCTTTCTCTCTCCCTCTCTCTCTACCTGTCTTTATCTCTACTTTATAATATAAATTCTCAGAAAAAATTATGTAATAAGCCCCATAAATTAATCACCCAACTTCAATATTGATTGCCCAGATTCAGTAGTTATCTACATATGACAATTTTACTCATTTCTTCTTCCCCAGTTCTTATCCCTTCTCCTATAAATGACTTTAAAGTATATCCCACACTTTGTATCATTTCATCCATAAATACTTTTATATATCTTCCTAAGAAATAAGACTAATTACAATGACAACAGAAAAACCACAGTATTTTTTACACCTTGTAGGAGGATGATTTTCAAAAAATTAAAAACATGACTCTCATACAAAGTGTCAAAAACTAATTAACTCATTTATGATTAAAGCAGCATGATTGTAAGGTTCAAGGAGAATTGGAGAGGACAGAGAACTAGCAAGGATGGAAGGAATATCAGTTGTTTTATTTGGATTAGATTGAATTTATGCTCCCACTGTAAACAACTAAAAGAAGAGCAACATATATAAAACAACAGTTTTTAGACATTGGCCAATAGGTAGCGTGGAACCATGATCCTAAGGGAAGAAAACCAAATGAGGTGAGCCTTACAATCACCATGGCTTTCTAGATAGAGAATTTTCTGGATTATGGTGCCAGGAACGATACCCCAACAAGAATATAGTGAAGCGGCAGAAATCAGAGGTCTGAGAGGTAGAGGAGGCTGAAATTTGAAGAGCAAAATATTGAAGAGAGTAGAGCTAGGCAAAGAAAGAAATCTAGATATCCATATAGGGGTCCCTTTAAGTCCTTGGTTAAAACTAATTTGCACATGCATGGAGTGAAGCTCCATGAGTTCAGACAAAGAATGACTCCTGGGAAGCTGCAAGGTGTACACATTCCGAAGGTCACATAAGTCTGGGAGATATTTCAATTCTACCGAGCCAGTTCAGAGATACCTCTTCAAGCCCTCAGACCATTTGACAATGACCTGACAAGGGTTATGCCCTAGAAGAAGGGCTAAATTAGCCCTAGTGTAAAGTCTACTCTACAGTTACCCTAATGAAATTTAGACAAACCTTAGAAGGATCAAGGAGATCCACCAGTAACTTTACTGGCTGCCAGAACAAACTTCAACACACTTAAATGGAAGACAAAAATTTCTTTTTAATTAAAAAAAATAAAAATTGAACAGTGTAACATTCACAAGGTCTAAGAGTGATTTGTGACTAGAAGAAAGCATGATCTGGGCTTAGGCACTGCTGATAATATTTTGTTTCTTGAGCTCTGATCTGATGTCTAATTAAACTATTGGATGTTTATATATATATATATATATATATATATATATATATATATATATCGCATTCAGCATGTTTTCTAAATTTTCTTATTAATTCTGGTAGCTTTCTTTATTGGTTCATGTATTTAGGTTTTCCTCATCATATAATCATACAACCTATATATAATCATATAATCTGCAAATAACTATTTTTATCTAGCTTTTTGATATTTACATCATTTTTTTCTGGACATATTTTATTAGAAGGAACTTTCTAAATAATGCTAAAAATCAAATAAAAATTATTTCAGTTTTTTACTGGTTTCAATCATAATGTGATGCTTGAGCCATTCTTTTAAAGAGAAGTTTAGTTGATTTACCACATTATATTAGTTTCAGATGTACAGCATAGTGATTCAGTATTTTTCTAGATTATACTCCATTGAAAGTTATTGTAAGATAATGGCTATAATTCCCTGTACTATACCATATATCCTTATTACTTATCTATTTTATACATAGTAGTTTGTATCTCTTAATCTCATACCCCTAACGTGCCCCTCTCTACTTCCCTCTCTCCATTGGTAACCACTAGTTTGTCTTCTGTATTTGTGAGTCTTTTTTCTTTTGCTAAGTATATTCATTTGCATCATTTTTTAGATTCCATATGTAAGTGATATCTTACATTATTTGTCTTTCTCTGACTTATTTAAGCATAATATTCTCTAGGTTCATCCACATTGCTACAAATGGCAGAATTTCATTCTTTTTTATGGCTGAGTAATATTTCATTGTATATATAAAATACATCTTCTTTATCCATTCCTCTGTTGATGGACACTTGGGTTGCTTCTTTATCTTGGATATTGTAAATAGTGTTGATATGAACATTGGGGTGCATGCATCTTTTTGAATTACTGTTTTAGTTGGTTTTGTTTTTTTTTCTGGATATATAACCAGGAGTAGAATTGCTGGTTTGTATGGTAGTTCTATTTTTAGTTTTTTGAGGAACCTGCGTACTGTTTTTGATAGTGGCTGCACTAATTTACGTTCCCACCAACTGTGTACAAGGGTTTCCTTTTCTCCATATCCTTGCCAACATTTGTTATTTGTAGACATTTTGATGATAGCCATGCTGACAGGTGTGAAGTGATATCTCATTGTGGTTTTGATTCACGTTTCTCTAATAGTGACATTGAGAATCTTTTCATGTGCCTCTTAGCCATCTGTATGTCTTCTTCGGAAAAATGTCTATTCAGTTCTTTTGCCCATTTTTTTGATTGGGTGGTTTGTTTTGTTGATATTGTGTTCTATGAACTGTTTTTATATTTTGGATATTAACCCCTTGTTGGTCATATCATTTACATGTATTTTCTCCCATTCTACAGGTTGTCTTTTTATTTTGTCAATGGTTTCCACTGTTATGTAAAAACTTTTCAGTTTGTCCCATTTGTTTATTTTTGCTTTCATTTCTTTTGCTTTAGGAGATACATCCAAAAAAATATTGCTATGATTTATGTCAAAGAGTGTTCTTGCCTATGTTCACTTCTATGAGTTTTATGGTTTCAGGTCTTACATTTAGATCTTTAATCCATTTTGAGTTTATTTTTGTATGTGGTGTGAGGTAATGTTCCAATCTCATGTTTTATATGTAGCTGTCCAGTTTTCCCAGCACCACTTATTGAAGAGATTGTCTTTTCTCTCTTGTATATTCTGGCCTCCTTTGCTGTAGATTAATTGACTGTAGGTGCATGGGTTCATTTCTGGGCTCTCTATTTTATTCCATTGATCTATGTTTTTGTGCCAGCACCATGATGTTTTTATTCCTGTAACTTTGCAGTACAATCTGAAGTCAGGGAGGGTGATGCCTCCAGCTTTGTTCTTCTTTCTCAAGATTATTTTGGCAATGAGAGGTCTTTTGTGATTCCATATGAATTTTAGGATTATTTGTTCTAGTTCTGTAAAAAAATGTCATGGGTACTTTGATTGGCATTGCATTTAATCTGTAGATTGCTTTGGGTAGTATAGCCACCTTAATAATATTAATTCTTCCAATCCAAGAGCAAGAGGATATCTTTCCATTTCTTAATATCATCTTCAACTTCCTTTATCAATGTTTTATAGTTTTCAGAGTATAGGACTTTCATCTCCTGGTTAAGTTTATTCATAGGTATTATATTCTTTTTGATGTGATTTTAAATGGGATTTTTTTTTTACTTTCTCATTCTGATAGTTCATTATTAGCATATAGAAAAGCAACAAATTTCTGTATATTAATATTGAATCCTGCAACCTTGCTGAATTCATTTATTAATTTTAATAGTTTTGGGGTAGATATTTTAGAGTTTTCTGTATAAAGTATCATGTCATCTGCTAATAGTGACAGTTTTACTTCTTCTTTTCCAATTTGAATGCCTTTTTTTTTTTTTTTCTTGTATGGTTGCTGTGTCTAGGATTTCCAATACTATGTTAAATGGTGAGGTGGGGAGAGGTGAGAGTGGGTATCTTTGTCTTATTCCTGAATTTAGAGGAAAGGCTTTCAGTTTTTCACTGCTGAGTATGATGTTAGCCGTGTGTTTGTCATAAATGGCTTTTATTATGTTGAGATAAATTCCCTCTATACCAACTTTGATGAGAGTTTTTATCATGAATAAATACTGAATTTTGTCAAATGCTTTTCCTGCATCTATTGAGATGATCTTGTGATATTTATCCTTCCTTTTGTTAATGTAGTGTATCACATTAGTTGATTTGTGAATCTTGATCCATCCTTATAACTCTGAAATAAATCCCACTTGATCCTTTTTACGTATTGTTGGATTTGCTTTGCTAATATTTTGTTGAGGATTTTTTGCATCTATATTCATCAGAATAATTGGCCTGTAATTTTTTTTGTGTGTGTAGTGTCTTTGTCTGGTTTTGGTATCATGGCAAGGACAGCCTTGTAGAATGAATTTCGGAATGTTCCAGCCTCTTCAATTTTTTTGAAATAGTTTGAGAAGGATAAGTATTATTTCTTCTTTGTATGTTTAGTACAATCCCCCTGTGGAGCCTTCTGGTCAGTCCTGGACTTTTGTTTGCTAGGAATTTTTGTATTCGCTTTCATTACTAGTGATCAGTCTCTTCAAATTATCTGTTTCTTCTTGATTCAATTTTGTCAGGTTGTAGCTTTCTTGAAATTTGTCCATTTCTTCTAGGTTGTCCAATTTGTTGACATAATAACTGTTTGTAGTATTGTCTTATGATTTTTTATATTTCTGTGGTATCACTTTTCATTCCTTCTCTTTCATTTCTTATTTTGTTTATTTGTCCCCCTCTCTTTTCTTCTTGGTGAGCCTGGCAAAAGGCTTATCAATACTGTTTATCTTTAAAAAAAAAAAACAGCTCTTGGTTTCACTGATCTTTTCTATTTCTTCTCTTATCTTTATTATTTTTTCCTTCTGCTGACTTTGGGATTTGTTTGTTCTTTTTCTAGTCCTTTTAGGTGTAAGTTAGGTTGTTTATTTGGGATTTTTCTTGTTTCTTGAGGAAGGCCTGCATTGCTATAAACTTCCTTCTTAGAACTGCTTATGCTGCATCCCATAGATTTTGGAGTATTGTATTTCCATTTTCATTTGTCTTGAGGTATTTTCTGATTTCTTCTTTGGTTTTTTTCATTAACGCATTGGTTCTTTAGTAGCATGTTGTTTGGACACCATGTTTTTGTTATTTTCCCATTTTTCTTCCTCTAATTGATTTCTAGTTTCATAACTTTGTTGTCAGAAAAAGGCTTGATATAATTTCTATCCTCTTAAATTTGTTGAGATATGTTTTGTGGTTTAGCATGTGTTCTGTAGAGTATCCCATGTGCACTTGAAAAGAATGTGTATTCTGTTGTTTTTGGGTGTAATGTCTTGTAGATGTCCATTAAGTCCTATGGTCTAATGTGTCATTTAAGACCACTGTTGTCCTATTGCTGTTTTTTTTTGTTTGTTTTATTTGGGTTTTTTTTCGGTCTGGATGATCTCTCCATTCATGTAAGTGTGGTGTTAAAATTCCCGAATATTTTTCTATTTTTTGTATTATTGTCAATTTCTCCTTTTATGACTATTATTATTTGCTTTATATATTTAGGTACTCCCATAATTGGTGCATATATTTTAATGAGTATAATACCCTCTTCATGTATTTGTCCCTTTATCATTATATAATGCCCTTCTTTGTCTTTTGTAATAGCCTTTGTTTTAAAGTCTGTTTTGTCTGATGTGAGTATTGCTACCCCTGCTTTCTTTTCTTTTCATTTTTTATCCCCTCACTTTCAGTCTGTCTGTTTCTTTAGCTCTAAAGTGAGTCTCTTGTAGGCAGCATATTGAATGGTCCTTTTTATTTATCCAATCAGCCACCCTATGTCTTTTGATTGGAAGATATAGTCCATTGACATTTAAAGTAATTGTTGATAGGTATGTACTTTTGCCATTTCATTACTTGTTTTCTGGTTGTTTTTGTAGCTCTTCCTGTTCATGTCTTCTTTTTGTTTCTTCCCTTGTGGATTGATAATTTTCTTTAGCGATATGTTTGTGTTCCTTTGTTTTTAGTTTTTGTTTAACTGTTGTAGGTTTTGAGTTGTGGTTACCATGGAGTTCATATACATTGACCTCTAACTATATCTACTTGTTTCAAATTGATAATCATTTAAGTTCAAACAGATTCTAAAAGGTCTACATTTTTTACTCCCCTCCCCCACATTTTGTGGTTTTGATGCCATGTTTTACATCTTCATGCTTATCCCTTAACTGTCTCTTGTAGTTATAGTTGCTTTTACAACTTTTTTTGTCTTTTAATCTTCATAATGGCTTATTTATGTTGTTGATCCTCAATAATTACTATAAATTTGCCTTTCCTAGTGGAATTTCCCCTTTCCTATAGATTCTTACTTTTTTCCTACTTAGGGAAGACCTTCTAACATTTCTTTTAGGCTAGGTTAGGATCGATGAACTCTTAGTTTTTATTTGTCTGAGATATTCTTTATCTCTCTTTCTATTCTAACTGATCATCTTGCTGAGTAGGGTACCCTAGGTGCAGGATTTTCCCTTTCAGCACTTTGAATATATCATCCCACTCCTTTCTGGCCTCCAAAGTTTCTGTAGAGAAATCAGCTGATAACTTTATGGGGATACCCTTGTATATGACACTTTGTTTTTCTTCTTGCTACCTTTAGAATTCTCTCTTTATCTTTAACTTTTGCCATTTTAATTATGATATGTCTCTGTGTGGGTCTGTTTTGGTTCATCTTGTTGGGGACCATCTGTGCTCCCTGTACCCAGATATCTATTTTCTTCAGTTTTGGGAAGTTCTCAGCCATAATTTCCTCAAATACATTTTTGATCCCCTTCTCTCTCTCTTCTCCTCCTGGACCCCTATAATGTGAATTTTGATATGTTTAATGTTATCTCATAGATCGCTTAAATTGTTTTTTTAATTTATTTTCCTTTAATAAATTTATTTATTTATTTTTGGCTGTGTTGGGTCTTCATTGCTGTGTGTGGGCTTTCTCTAGTTGCAGGGAGTGGGGGCTACTCTTCACTGTGGTATGCGGGCTTCTCATGGCAGTAGCTTCTCTTTGTTGCAGAGTACGGGCTCTAGGCATGCAGCTTCAGTAGTTGTGGCATGCGGGCTCAGTAGTTGTGGCTCGCGGGCTCTAGAGTGCAGGCTCAGTATTTGTGGCACACGGGCTAGTTGCTCCGCTGCATGCGGGATATTTCTGGACCAGGGATCGACCCTGTGTCCCCTGCATTGGCAGGCAGATTCTTAACCAGTGCACTACCAGGAAAGTCCTGTTTTTATTTTTTTAATTTGTTTTATTTTTGTTGTTCTGATTGGATGATTTCCATTATTCTGCTTCCAGGTCACTTTATGACTTCTTCTTTATTGCTTAGTCTGCTATTCATTCCTTCCTGTGTGTTTTTTATTTCAGCTATTGAATTCTTCATTTATGATTTTGTCTTTTTTACATTTTCTATTTCCTTCCTTATTAACATATTCACTGTGTACATCAGTTCTTTTCCTTAATTCAGTTAACATTTTTATTACCAATGCCTTGAATTATTTATCTGGTAAAATGTTTATTTCTGTATCATTATGTATTTTTTCAGGGGTTTTCTCTTGCTCTTTCAGTTGAGACTAGTTCCTCTGCCTTTTCATTTTGCTTAGCTTTCTCTGCCTTTAATGAATATAGCAGCCTTGAAAGGTGTCCTTATGTCGGAGCACCCCTATACAGACTGCATGTGCCCAGTATCACTGGTAGAAGAGCTGGATTTGATGTGGATGCGAGTCACATCTTTCCTCAGGGCTGCTGGCAGCTTTTGCCTGGTAGGGGGTAGGTGCTAGAGCTTGTGCCAGATGTTGGGCAGGACTTCCCCTCTGCTCAGTGGTCATCACTGCACTGTCAAGGGTGGGGTCTGATCCCAAGTTTCTAGAGCAGAAGCTCTGAGGGTCAGCCCCAAGCTGGTTCTCTTCCCTTTAAGTGTATGTTTTTCCCTCTCCCTGTACCAGGACCCTTACCTCAGAGGTGCAGAGTGTTGAAGCAAGAGGGCCCCATGCAGGCTCTTGGCTCATGTCAGCAGCAGATAGAGGTTAGATATACTGCCTGTACAGGTGCTCATGGCTCCACTTTGTCCCTCAGAGCTTATCACTGTCCCCAGCCTCTGTTGCCCCTACCCTTTTGTGGAACTGCTCCACAGGGTAGGCAGGGCCCCTGTAGACTCTTGGCTTATATCAGGAGGTGAGCTGTGGTGGAACAGCTGCCATCAGAGATCTGGGCTCCTGCTGAGGCACTGCTTGTGTAAACACCAACAATGGCCACCGCCTCCCACCCAGGCTTCTCCCTGGGATCGGGTCGCCTCTGCGTCCTATGGTCAAGTCCTTTCCCTGGTTGTGGCCACCCCAAATCCAGTGTCACAGCATGGAGTGAGTGGAGCTGGAGTGTCCATTTGGCTCAAGCTGGGCATGTGTCAAGGCAGCCCAGGGAAACCAGCAGCTGCTAAAGCAGACCCCTCTCCACCCTGCCTTGGGGGCTAGCCAGCCCCCACACATTCCTCATGAGCAGAGTCCAGGCTTCTTACAGCCCTTCTTTTATTCCCAGTCGTCCTCCAACCAGCCAAGGGGGCTTGTCTCCACTCCATATTATCCCTTGAGTTAATTGTGAGAATATACATATACATATATTTCAATAAGTTTTAAAATTTCCCTTGGGGAGGAGGCTTTCTGTATCTGTTATTGTATCTCCTTTCATTTTCATTTCATTTATTTTTTTCCTCTTCATTTATTTTGGTTAGATATGGCAGAGGTTTGTCTATTTTAGTTTTGATTTTTTTTTCTCAATTCTAGTCTTTATATTTTCTAGTTTATTTTTGTTTCTTGTACTTAATCTATTTTGGGGGGGTTTTAAGGTGCATATTTTTCCAACTAGAATAAAGCACTTGTTAATGTGTGTTAATACTGCATTTTGTAGTAATGAAAACATTCAAGGATGTTAATATCAAGGATATTATAGGATTTATTTATAATAGAATTGGGCAGGGTGAGACCAGCTGGAATATTAAGAGTTTGGCTCTGACCTTAAGTTTGATATGAAGTATTTTCATTTTCAATGTTATCTAAAAAGCTCATCAAAATACAAATGTTCTGTGTCTTACATATACTTTGTAAAACAATTGTTTACGTTTTTAAATTTCAAAAGCTTTCCTACTTATTTAATCTTTTTTTATTTATTTCTATTTCCATTAAAAAAAAGTGGTTTGCAAATGTAAAATAGATAGCTAGTGGGAAGCAGGCACATAGCACAGGGAGATCAGCTCAGTGCTTTGTGACCACCTAGAGGGGTGGGATAGGGAGGGTGGGAGGGAGACACAAGAGGGAGGAGATATGGGGATATGTGTATATGTATAGCTGATTCCACTTTGTTATAAAGTAGAAACTAACATTGTAAAGCAATTATACTCCAATAAAGATGTTTAAAAAAATGTGGTTTGCTTAGGAGACTTGTGTGTGATCAGTATTTGTTGATGTCAACAAATATTGACATATGCTTTTTTCAAGAATATGCTATGCTTGAAAAAAAATGAGTTATTGCCTTTCTTAGGATGCATGCACATATATGGAAAAATTCAGCTCTATTTATTGTAGTTTTCAATATTCTTGTGTCCATATTTGTCATTAGCTATTTGAAAAGTTATAGACTGACAGTGGTCTACTAGAGCATGCTATTATGATTGTATTTCTGTCAGATTCTCCTTGCTTTTATAATTGTGTTTCATTTCTATAGTTTGATACCATGGTATTTAGCACAATCAACTTCATAAATGTTTGCTTCAATGGATCTTTTTTCATCAAAACTTTGCCTTTTTATTCTATTTTGTCTTCCTTCTACTTTACTTTCTTTTTATTTGTGTTATCTTCACTCAATTTTTTCTATGCTATTTTCTTTTGAAAAAGACTTCTATTACAAGTATACATTCATTTTCTTTGGCTTTTCATAGGACCGTTTAAAATTTATTCTAATTTTTTAAACTGGCATCTGTTGTGTTTTATGTTTTAAAAGAAGGATCCTTGAAGTTTTGACTGTTTCCATTTGCTTTCATTTTTCTATGCACTTGCATAATTTAACATTACTACTTTCTTTCATTTTTATAAACAATATTGAATATATATCTCTGTTTTAAACTTATGAAAAATATTAAATTATGAACCCTGTATATCAAAGATATTTAGCTTGTTTTATTTCTTCCCAAAACTTCCTATCTTTGTCAATATAATCTGATATTATAGGTAGATGATTTTTTTGTCAGTTTCTGTATCTTACATAATCACATATTATTTGTAGATTTCGACATAGGAAATGTTCATCTTTTTCTCTTTTCCTATTAGACCATTTTTGCTTTTAAGAGCACATTACTCTTTAATTGTTGTGTTTTAATTATATCACCTCAAGTAAGTTGAAATGAAACCTCATGTTTCTCTTTACTTCATTTTAACAAAATTTCAAGTTCAAGTGTTTTAGTGTATTCTAAGCCTATAACCATTTTTCCTACACTACCTCTCATTTTCACCTATTACTAGATGCTTCTTTATCTGTGTTACATTATTCTATGGTCCACTGTTGTATGGTTTAGGTCTTTATATCTGCATTTTTCCTTTCCAATTCTAGGAAATTTTTAATAATCTTCTGATGAGGTATAAATGTAATACATTAAAATGCACAAATCTTAAGGTTACCACTTGATGCGTTTTTACATTTTATACATCTGATTAAGCACCAAACACATCAAAATATAGCTAATTTCAGTACCCTATAGGTGCCTTAATGCTGCTTTTCAGTTTATATGCATAGTTCCCTGCCCCAAGTTAGTCACTCTCTGTACTTCTTTCACACCTATTCCTTTTGCCTGCCTTGAACTTCACATAGTTGGAATAATGCAATATGTACTCTTTTATGTCTGAAATCATTAGCTTAATATTTTGTCTTTTACATTATATAAATGGAATCACACAGTATGTTTTTGTGTGTCTAGCTTATTTTGCTCAGTATAATGTTTTTGAGATTTATGAGTGTTGTTGAGAAGGTCAGTAGTCTGTCCTTTTTTGTTGCTAAATAGTATTTCATTGTAGGCATCATTTATTTACGTATTCTCTTGTTAGGGAGCATTTGGGTCATTTTCAGTTTAGGGCTATTATGTATATAGCTACTGTGAACATTCTGAGTCACTTTGTGGATATATTCACTCATTTCTCTTCAGTGCATATTTAAGAGTGAAAGAGCTAGGTCATAAAATAGGAGTATATTTATTATTAGAAACGTTCAGGCAATTTTCAAAGTTACAGAACTGTTTTACACTACTTTCAGCAATATATGAAAGTTTTAGTTCTAATACAACCTCACCTGTGTTTGGAGTTTTGGGTTTTTTCTCTTTTTCTTTTCCTTCTTAAATTTTAGACATTCCATTGGGTTTGTAGTAATATCTCATTGTTATTTTAATTTGCATTTTCCTGATGACTAATAATATTGAATAACTTTTCATAGGCTTATGGCCATTTAGGTATCTTATTTGTAAAATGCCTGTTCAAATCATTTACCTGTTTGTTTTTTAAATGCATCGATTTATTTTGCAGGGAGGGGAGGTGGCTTTCTTCTCCCCCCCATATTTATTGAGAAATAATTAACACATATCATTGTGTAAGTTTAAAGGTATATAATGTAATATTTTGATACGCATATGTATTGTGAAATGATTTCCACAATAAGGTCAGTTAACACATCCATCAACTCACATAAATGCCTTTTGTAAAAGTTTTGTTGTGAGAACATTTAACATCTACTCTCTTAGCAAATTTCAAGTATACAGTACAGTATTGTTAACTATAGTTATCATGCTATATGTTAGATCCCCGGAACTTATTCATCTTGTAAGTGACCAACATTTCACCGTTTTCCGTACTCCCTAGTCCACGGCAACCACTATTCAACTCTGTTTTTATGAATTTGACATGTTTGATTCCACATATAAGTGAGATCATACAGTATTTTTCTTTCTCTGTATGACTTATTTCACTTAGCATAATGCCCTCAAGGTTCATCCATGTTGGCAAATGGCAGGATTTTCTTTTTAAAGGCTGAATAATATTACATTTATATATGTGTGTCTATATATGTACATATATATATGCCACATTTTCTTTATCCATTCATTTGTTGACTGACACTTTGGCTGTTTCTGTGTCTTGGCTGTTATGAGTAATGCTACAATGAAAATTGAGGTGCAGATACCTCTTCAAGATAGTACTTTCACTTCCTTGGGATATATACCTAGATATGGGATTGCTGAATATTATGGTAGTACTATATTTTTATTTTTATTTTTATTTTTTTTGCGCTACACGGGTCTCTCACTGTTGTGGCCTCTCCCATTGCGGAGCACAGGCTCCAGATGCGCAGGCTCAGCGGCCATGGCTCACAGGCCTAGCCGCTCCGCAGCATGTGGGATCTTCCCGGACTGGAGCATGAACCCGTGTCCCCTGCATCGGCAGGCGGACTCTCAACCACTGTGCCACCAGGGAAGCCCAGTAGTACTATTTTTAATTGTTTGAGATACCTCTATACTATTTTCCATGATAGCTGTACCAGTTTACATTCACAATGACAGTGCACAGTGGTTTTCTCCACATCCTTGCCAACAGTTGTTATCTCTTGTATTTTGGATGGTAACCATTCTAGCAGTTAAGAAGTGATATTTCATTGTGATCTTGATTTGCACTTTCCTGATGCAACATCTCTACAGATGTTGAGCATCTTTTCCTGTACCTGTTGGCCATCTGTATGTCATCTTTGGAAAAATGTCTAGTTGGGTCCTTTGCCCTTTTTAATTGGATTATTTGATTTTTGCTATTGAGTTGTATGAGTTTTTCTTCAAATAAACTTATCACGTGTATGGTTTGCAAATATTTTATTCTATTCTATATGTTGCCTTTATATTTTGTTAATTGTTTCTTTTTTTGTGCTCTGTTTTGGTATCAGGGTAATGCTGGCCTTGTAAAATGAGTTTGGACGTATTCCCTCCTCTTTTATTTTTTGGAAGAGTTTGAGAAGGATTGGAATTAATTCTTCTTTAAACATTTGATAGGATTTGCTGATGATGCCATCTAGTCCTGGGGTTTTCTGCATTGGGAGGTTTCTGATTATTGATTCCATCTCTTTACTGATTTTTGGTCTGTTCAGAGTTTCTGTTTCTTCCTTATTCAGTCTCGGTAGGTTGTATGTTTCTAGGAATTTATCCATTTCTTCTAAGTTGTCTAATTTGTTGACATGTAATTGTTCATAGTAGGCCTTTATGATCCTTTGTATTTCTTTGGTATTAGTTGTAATGTCTTCTTTTTCATTTTAAATTTTATTTGAGTCCTCTATCTTTTTTCCTTGGTGATTCTAGCTAAATGTTTGTAATTTTTAAAATCTTTTAAAATAACCAAGTCTTAACTTTGCTGATATTTTCTATTGTTTTCATATTCTCTATTTCATTTAGTTCTGCTCTCATCTTTATTTTCCTTCCTTTTGCTAACTTTGAGCTTAGTCTATTCTTTCTGTAGTTCTTTGAGTGTAATGTTGGGTTATTTATTTGAGATTTTTCTTTTTTTCTCTTAATGTAGCCTTTTATAGTTATAAACCTCCCTCTTAGAACTGCTTTTGTTGAATCCCATAAATTTTGGTAGGTTGTGTTTCCATTTTTACTTGTCTCAAAATATTTTTGTATTTTCCTTTTGATTTCTTCTTTGACCGATTGGTTATTCAGGAGTGTGTTGTTTCATTTCCACATATGTGTGAATTTTCCAACTTTTCTCCTGTTATTGATTTTTAGTTTCATACTATTGTGGTAGGAAAAGACACTTGATGTAATTTGAATTTTCTTGAATTTGTTAAGACTTGTTTTACGGCCTAACATATGATCTCTCCTAAAGAATTTTCTGTGTACTCTCGATAATAATGTGTATTCTACTGCTGTTAAATGAAATGTTCATAAATGTCTGTTAGGTCCATTTTGTCTATGGCATTGTTCAAATCCACTGTTTATGTTTTGATTATCTGTCTGGATGATCTATCCACTGTTGATAATAGGGTATTAAAGTCCCCTACTATTGTTATTTGCTATTTATTTTTCTTTTTAGTTCTGTAGGTATTTGCTTTATATATTCAGGCACTCCAATGTTGGGTGCATACTTAACAATTGTTACATCTTCTTGATGAATTGACCCATTTATCTTTATATAATGACCTTCTTTGTCTCTTGTGACTATTTTTAACTTAAAGTCTGTTTTGCCTGCCATAAGTATAGCCACTACTGCTCTCTTTTGATTTCCATTTGCTTGGAATCTTTTTCCCTCCTTTCACTTTCAACTTCTGTGTGTCCTTAAAGCTAAAATGAGTCTCTTGTAGGCAGCATATTGTTGGATTTTTTTAAAATCCATTAAACCATTCTGTTTTTTGATTAGAGAATTTAATCCACTTATGTTTCAAGTAATTATCAATATGTTGTCTTATTGCCATTTTGTTCATTGTGTTCTGTTTGGTAGTTCCATAGTTTCCTCCTCTCTTGCTTGTCCTCTTTTGTGGCTTGATAAGTTTTTGTGGTGATATGCTTTAATTCCTTTATCTTAATCCTTTGTGTATCTGCTACAGAGTTTTCCTTTGTGGTTACTATGGGACTTGCATAAAATACCTTATAGTGGTAATATCTTATTTTAAGCTGATAACTTAACTTTGATAGTATAGAGAAAGTCTATACTTTTTCTTCCCCCACCTCACATTTTAGGCTATTGCTGTCACAATTGGCATCTTTTTTAATATTGTATATACAATAACAAATTTTTGTAATTATAGTTACTTTTAATACCTTTTATTTTACCTTTTAAACTAGAGTTGAAAGTGATTTTATTACCAAAAGTGGGGATCTGGCTTCTCACTGCTCTGAATCCAATAAAGAGGCAAGGTTGGTGGAAAGGAAAGTTTGATTTATTTTGGATGCTGGCAACCTGGGTGGGGGGCGGGGAGGGCAGACTCCTGTCAAAAGGCCAACTCCCCCACAATGACAATCTGTGAGCAAGAGCTTTTATAGACGAGGGAGGGGGCTACATACAGAAACAGCACAGTGAGCTCTGACAGTCTTCTTGAAATTGGTCATCTGGTGGTCTGATCAGTGTCATCTTGATTGTTTTAGGTACAGTTAATCTTCAGTTCCAGGGTCAGTTTGTTCCCATTTTTTGAGGCCAGTTCTCGGAATGGTGGCAGCTTATGTTATGGCTACAGCCTGGTCATCCTGTAGTTAACTCCTGCCACCTGGTGGGGCTTTCAGTGTCTATAACACAGCTCACAGGATATGGCTCAGAATACTATCTATAGCCCTTGAGGAGGAACTAAAGGTCCTTGACTTTGCTTAATGACTAAACTATTATTATTTTGTCTTGTTTGACTGCTTTCCTTTGCTTCAGCATCTTCTTACTTCTCTGATTAAACTTATTCTTTGGCTAAAGTTTTTCCACAGGCAAAAGGCAGGCAGAGGACGTGGTGGGGGAAGGACCATAGGGCCCTGCTCCATTTCAGTTTATGCACCATCAATACATACTAGAGAATCTGACCTTGACTATATATTTACTTGTGATTTTTATACATTCATATGTTTTTATGTATATTTTGTGTTGTGATTGCAGAATTCTCTCTTTGTATTTGACTTTTGACAATTTATTTATGTGTCTTGCTCTAACTCTTTTTAGTTTCAACCTGTTGGGGGTTTGGGGCTTCATGAATCTGGATGTTCATTTTTCTCCCCACATTTGGAAAATTTTCTATCATTATTATTATTTTTTTTCTTTTTGCTGTATGCAGGCCTCTCACTGTTGTGGCCTCTCCCATTGCAGAGAACAGGCTCTGGACGCACAGGCTCAGCGGCCACGGCTCACGGGCCCAGCCGCTCTGCGGCATGTGAGATCCTCCCGGACCAGGGCATGAACCCGCGTCCCCTGCGTCGGCAGGCGGACTCTCAACCACTGCGCCACCAGGGAAGCCCTCTACCATTATTATTTATTTATTTATTTATTTTGCGGTACACGGGCCTCTCACTGCTGTGGCCTCTCCTGTTGCAGAGCACAGGCTCCAGACGCGCAGGCCCAGCGGCCACGGCTTACGGGCCCAGCTGCTCCACGGCATGTGGGATCTTCCCAGACCGGGGCATGAACTCGTGTCCCCTGCATCAGCAGGCAGACTCTCAACCACTGCGCCACCAGGGAAGCCCTACCATTATTTTTTAAATAGACTTTCTATCCCTTTCTCTCCCTTTTCTTCTGGGATTCCCATAACATATATATTGTTTTGTTTGATGTTGTCTCATAAGCACCAAAGGCTTTTTTCACTCTTTCATTCTTTTTTTTTTTTCTTTTTGCTCTTATCTGGTTAATGTCAAATGACTTGTCTTTGAGTTCACTAATTTTTCCTTCTGCTTTGTCAAGTCTGCTGTTAAAACTCTGTTGAATTTTTTTGGTGCAGTCATTGTATATTTCAGCTCTTGGTTTGTTTGTCTGCTTGTTCTTTTGATGGTTTCTATATCTTTGTTGAACTTCTCATTTTGTTCATGCAATGTTTGCTAAATTTGTTTAGCTGTCTGTATGTTCACTGAAATTTTAAGAAGACCATTCTGTACTCTTCACAGACAGTACATAGATCTTCATTTATTTACAATCAGTTATTGGATCTTTTATATATATATATATATATATATATATATATATATATATATATATATATATATATATATAGTCATGTTTACCTTATATTTTTGTGATCTTCATGTCCTTGCATTGTTATCTGTGCATCTGAGGAAGCAGCCTCTTCTTCCAGGCTTTATAGTTTCCCTTCAGCAAGGAAAGACCTCACCAGTCAGCTCAGTTTGGTGTTTTGGATGGGTTATCTGGTAACGTATGCAGACAGATGAGACTTGCTGTTGTGATCTCTAGTTGGGTCAGGCCATTGCCCAGGCTCTGAGCTCATGGGAGTGCTGGCTAGGCTCCACATTCAAGTGGGACCACTGGCTGGGCTCACTGGTGAAGCTGGGAAGCTGGTTGGGCTCTGGCATCAGATGGAGCCACTACCTGGGCTCAGCAATCACCATTGGTTGGACAGGATCATAGGTGGTGTTCTATGATAGGGCAATGCCACGTGGTAGACTCCATAATTGGGCAGTGTTGCTGGCAGTGTTCCCTGCCTGGGTGAGGCCACAAGCTGTGCTCAGCAATTGAGAAGGACCACAGGACAGGTTCTTTCTCTTGGTGGGGTGGTATGCTGAGCTGCAAAGTGGGATGGTACTGTAGGCTGGGCCACAAGCCTGCCCATAATCACTGTCAGGCTCCCTGCTTAGGCAGGGCTGGAGGTTATGCTTTGCATTTGGGCCAAGCTGCTGGCTTGGCTCTCTGCCTAAGCAGGGCTGTAGGATAACCTCCATGGTTGCCCAGGGTCTTTGGCTGGACTCCCTGGTCAGGCATGACTGGAAGCTCTCCCTAACAGTTGTTAGGGCTGCTGGCTTGGTCCCCTGCTAAGGCTGGCCATTGGATGAACTCCATGGCTGACTGAGGTCTCTGGCAAAGCTTCCTGGTTAGGTGGGACTAGAGGCTATGCTTAGTAGTTGAGCAGGGCTGCTGATGTGCTTCATTGTCCAGATTGGGCTATAAAGTGGTGTCCATGGCCAGGATGGCCCATTTGCTGGGGACCCAAATCAGACAGATCTGCTGATCGAGATCTCTGGCCACAGAAAGCGACCATCTCAGCTATGCACATGGGCAGAGTATATTGGGTGCCACCAGCAACAGAAACATAGTCAGCCAAGATCTATGTGCTGGTTGCTGTGAGCCCCCTCCCACTTTTCTATCTCCAGGTTACCCACAGTGGTCTAGCTTGCCTATTCTCCTAGTGATCCCCATGAGGCAAGACCTAAGTGGGCCTTCTGGGAAGTGTCCTGCAACACTGGGGAAGCTAGATGCCCACCTTGAGCTCTCTTTTTCCCACTGGAGAAACTGTAGGCCCAGGGGGACCCTCTGGAGGCAGCAGTGTGCCAGCTTAGATGGGGCTGGGGCATTGCAGTCAAAGTGAAATCATTTTTCTTACCTTCTAATGTAGTTTGTTTTTCTCAGTTTTTGTAGTCCAAGGGGTTGCTTCAGTCTTAGTTCCAGGTTCTGGGATTTTTACAAAGGCATCTTGTCCATGGATAGCTGCTATTCGGCCTTTCTATGAGGGGGGATTGAAGTTGGGAACCACCTGTTTCACCATCTTGCAGACATCACTCTCCTATTTTTATTATTGATTTAAAGAAGTTCTTTATATATTCTGGATATAAATCCTTTGTCAGATAGATATGTTATATTTTCTCCCAATCTCTAGTTTATCTTTTTTACCTTCATTACCATAGGGTTTTTGTTTTGTTTTAGCAGAGGATTTTAGTTTGATGTCATCCAATTTATTGTTTTATGTTTCATATCTATTTTGTCCTAAGAAATCGTTGCCTAACCCAGGGCCATAAAAGCATTCTCCTATATTTTTTTCTAAGAAGTTTATAGGTTTCCTTTTCACACTTAGATCTATGGCCCACCTCAAAATTTTTTGTATGTGTGTAGCATGGTTTAGGTGTGTATCAGGTTGGGTTCTTCCAAAGTTGGATCCTAAGCCAATAATTCAGTACAAATGATTTATTAAGGAAATATTCCAAGGAGAAACCAATACGGTAGTGGCAAAGCAAAATTGAAAAGGTAAAGAGGCCAAGCAAGGGTGCCATTTCAAATGAAGTCCACGATTCAGCCTGATTTTGAAAGCAGATCTGGAGCATAATTACACTACAGAGTTGTCCCTTCTTGAGGCAAAAGAACTAGGTTCATATATCCTGCTACTAGTCATTCATCCACTATAAGATGCCTTTTTGGGTTGAGTATTAAGTCTTATAGGCACTTTTGATTCTCCTTAAAGTTTCAGAAAGGTAGGATAAGTGTCCAAGTGCAGTCATCTGAGAGTCTCGGTTATAAGTCCTTAGCAGCAAAGCATGCAGAAACAGAGACAAAGAGTACTCAGAACTATTAAAAATATGCGAAGTAATCTAAATAGTGCACTAAGAGTATATACTGTAGAATGAATGCTCCCCTCGTCCATACAGATAGCTCATTTCTCCAGCATCAGTTGTTGAAGAGATCTTCTTTTCCTCTCTTTGTATACCATCAAGTGGACAGTTATGTATGTTTCTATTTCTAGACTATCTATTCTGTTTCATTGATCTATGTATCCACACACCAATATCACAGTCTTAATTACTATAGATTTAAAGTAAGAATTAAAATCTGGTAATTAAAATCTTCCATTTTTAAAATTTTCAAGTGTGTCATACCTATTGTGTCTTTTGCATTTCCATATAAATTTTAAAATTGAATCAACAATTTCTTCCAGCAACGCTGCTGTGCTTTTGATTGATATTGCATGGAATCTGTAGATCAATTTGGAGAGGATTAATATCTTAAAAATAGTCTTCCAATCCATGAACCTGGTATATCTCTCCATTTTAAGGTCTTCTTTAGTTCCTTTCAGCAATGTTTTATAGTTTTCAATATAGACGTCTTGCATATGTTAACTTATTGCTTCTGTTTTTGTATTTTTTTTGTTATTCAGTACTATAAATGAAATTGCTATTTTCACTTTCCCATTGTTGATTGCTGATTGATGTTCATTAATTTTCAAAAATTGACCTTATATGTCATTACTATGCTAGAATCACTAGTGCTAAAAGCACTGTTTTTTCTGTAGAAAACACAGTCTTACCAGTCTTCATGAGATGGACTCCTTTCCTTATATTTCATCACCATAGTATATATCATGGGTCTCCAAAACCTAAATCCTCCTCTTTGATGCATTTCCTATACTGCTTTATCTATTCCAAATGACAATATTTAATTAAAAGGAGATATGAAAAGATATGAAAATGTCACACCTGCTCCTTTTATTTGTCAGTCTGTTCATATCTTCTCATGGAAAGTAGTATGAGAAGATTGTTGTGGTGCATTTCATAAGTCTTGGCATGCTTTATATCATATATATAGCATATGGCCAACTAAGCAGCCCTAAAGGAGACACATCCTAAAAACCAAGAGACACACACATGCTCAAAAGGCTGAGAGTGATGTAATACATAAAAATGCTTTCTGATTCCTAACACTTTTGTTGTCTTGTTTGTATATTTCCAAATCAGTTTAGCTTAAAACTTTTTCAAATATTGATCCAGAACAATTTAAGTAAATATTTACTATATTGGCTTGGTTTCGGAGAACTCAACTTTCACTTTGATCAGAATGAACGATCTTTTATATATAAGCTAATATCCCTTTTTGCTGATTGTCCTTTATGAGGAATCTGATTCAAAAAATACACATACACACACACATTTACACATACGGTAATGAACATAGGTATAGATCCATCGTGAATGATGTATTAGTCACACAAAACTTCTTAAAATAATGTAATTTATTACAAACTCCTTTAGGGGAAGGTTATATTAGATGTCTATTTAATATTTAAATTCAAATTATTAAGTATTGAATAATGGTACAAGTGGCAAAAACAGAGAACAATACAAAATAGTCAAATATATTTCAGCCTTTAAATCTTATTGTGGGGTCATGAGATCATTGTAAACCCAAGAAGCTGAGAAAGATGATAAAGTCATCAAATACAGGCAAAAAGCAAGAATACATACTGTATGATATAGCATCCTCCATGGACAGGGCAGAATGTGTCTTACCTCAAGTACGGTGTAGCTATTAACAAACTGCAGGGATTCATCTAAATGGGAACAGAGAACAAAGGTTTTGCATGGCAAATTAAGGAATTATTTTTAAATTACCAGCATATAGAATTAGTATGTGTTTTGAAAACTGCACACTTCTTAAAGACTTCCATTAAAAATATTCCTTTAATGGCACTTCATTTAGCTGTGTTCCGACATCATTTTCTGATTGCTCAGATGAGCAGGTAATGCTCCTGAAACCAAAATCTTATCCTCATAGTTAAACAGACTCTGATCAGGCATCAAACAGTTCCTAGCTGTATCTCAACTTGTACTTATCTTACATTGAAATAAAATTAACTGACTTCAATCACATTAATCAAAGTGCATGCAAATTGAGTTAATGTTAGAATTGTGCTATGAGTTTCTAACATGTATAGTTTCTTTTATTTTTCTTCTTTTCTTCCTTCTCTCTTTGTTCTCTCTCCTTCCCTTCCCATCCCCCTTTTCCTCTTGTTCCTCCTCTTCTGACTTCTCCCCTCCCCCCTTCTTCTTTCCCCTTCTCTTCCTTCCTTTCCTTTTCCTCCTCATATTATTCTTCTTCCTCTTTCTTTTTTTCTTTTTAAATGTTATTGGAGTATAGTTGATTTCCAACGTTGTGTTAGTTTCAGGTGTACAGCAAAATGATTCAGTTATACATAAAGATACGTTCGTTTTTTTTCAGATTCTTTTCTCATATAGGTTATCACAGAATAATGAGTACAGTTCCCTGTGTTATATAGTAGGTCCTTGTTGGTTATCTATCTTGTATACAATGTTGTGTGTGTGTTAATCCAAAGCTCCTGATTCATCCCTCCCCACCCATGTTTCACCTTTGGTAACCATAAGTTTGTTTTCAATATCTGTAAGTCTGTTTCTGTTCTGTAAATAAGTTTATTTGTATCTTTTTTTAAATTAGATTTCACATATGAGTGATATCCTATGATATATGTCTTTCTCTGCCTGACTCACTTCTCTTACTTAGTATGATAATCTCTAGGTCCATCCATGTTGCTGCAAATGGCATTATTTCATCCTTTTTTATGGCTAAGTAATATTCCATTGTATATATGTACCACATCTTCTTTATCCATTCATCTGTCAGTGGAAAATTAGGGTGCTTCCATGTCTTGGCTATTGTGAATAATGCTGCTATGAACATAGGGGTGCATGTATCTTTTTGAACTATGGTTTTCTCTGGATATATGCCCAGGAGTGGGATTGCTGGATCATATGATACTTCTATTTTTAGTTTCTTAAAGAACCTTCTTCTTTATTTCTCTTCACAATTGGTAGCACTGTGTGGTATTTTCTATGGTCCAGTAACAGTGTTTTGATCAGTACATTTACTCCCCCATTACTATATATTTGACATTGTTTATAAAGATTTGAAGTGAGGTAATAATCATAAAAGCAAGATGAGCATGTATAAATTTCAGAGATGCTACAGAACGTGCATTGCCATAAAAACAATAGAATATAAGAATATAACATTTGTTTGTTGCTTTCATAAATATTTAAGCTGTTATATGGTATTTCGCACACAAAAAAAGTTAAAAAAACTTTGAAACTAGTATTTCTGGTAGTCCACGTTCCAAAATCATGAGTATGAGGTAATGTGTTGTGTGGTTTTGAAATTTGGTAGAATGGAGATTAGTATATTGGAAGTACCTAACGTTAGGAGTAGTTTAAGAGTAAATCTCAGCACAACTTTGAAAAAGTAAGATATATGGGAGCTATAAAAACAGGATAAATGTTATGACACAATAATATATATGTATTTTCCCTCTGATTATTCTACATGCGTACACACACACACACAGTCACCAAAGAAAAATATCAAGACAATAAAACTAGTTCTTCCGAATGTGTCGATGAGTGCTGAGGAAACCACAGTGATATATTTATTATAATTGCATACCTTTACTTATATGATCGTACTATGGGGAACTTAGGACAGATATGATCATGCCCATGTCGTATATGAGGACACAAGGCTAAGTAGTTATTGCCAGAGTACAACAGCTAATTATGGTCTAGTCAATTTTCAAAACTAACTTATTCTGATTCTTTCTTCTATTAAGAGGTTAGTGAAAGACTTTGAGGCAGATTTTTAATAAAATACAATATAGCACTTTCATTTTCATTAATAAATAAAGAAGTCTTAGCCCTTTTCTCTGCTCTTCCCTAACTCAGACTTTTACTTTTCCAGAGAGGTAGTAATGAGAATTACTTAGTTAATATATTTTCTTACACTTTATTCTCATTGTGAATGACCCCTGGTTTGAAAGAAATGGGCTGAAATTTTAGTTGGGCAACTTTTTGCAATAGAGCATTGTTGTAATTAACACAACAAATTACTGTTGCTGTAGACAGTTGAATGGTACAGGGAAATAGATTGTTGGATACAATCTTTGTCATAATGGCATTTAGAATACTGGAATTCTGCCTGTATTATCAAACACATATAAAATTGAGTTATAATTCTCTGATCTTAAAACAATCTTAGACCATGGAACTCTCAGATGTCCATCAGGCCTCAGGGCGTGGTCTTTTAGGGCTTGAACACAGGTGTCTTTGTATTTGAAAAGTATTAGCTGTATGAGCTATTCAAGTCATTTACTAATCCAAGAAAGTCCAGTGTGCAAAAGAAGGGGAAAACAGCTATTGTCTTATAAAAGATGGTGCTTGTTTGTGGGTATCTTATGGCTGCAATAAAATTTATCTGGGAATCTGGACTTCCCTGGTGGCACAGTGGTTAAGAATCCGCCTGCCAGTGCAGGGGACACGGGTTCTATCCCTGGTCTGGGAAGATCCCACATGCTGCAGAGCAACTAAGCCCGTGCACCACAGCTACTGAGCCTGAGCTCTAGAGCCTGCGAGCCACAATTACTGAGCCCTCGTGCCACAACTACTGAAGCCCATGCACCTAGAGCCTGTGCTCTGCAACAAGAGAAGCCACTGCAATGAGAAGCACACGCACCTCAACGAAGAGTAGCCCCCGCTCGCCGCAACTAGAGAAAGCTCACACGCAGCAACGAAGACCCAATGCAGCCAAAAATAAATAAGTAAATTTAAAAATAATAATAATAAAATAAAATTTATCTCAGACTCATAGGAAGAGTTGGCTTCTAGTTCACTTAATCGTTTGCATAGTTGACAAGGAATGACGTGACCAGTGGCCGAGAGACAGAAAATACATAGTTAAAGAAACTGCAAGCATCATCAAGACACAAAGTCAGTGAAATGTATTATGTTCCAAACACACAATATAATTCCATTTTGTAAAACTTAGCTGTCTAAATTTATAAAAGAGCAACATTCTTTTCATTGAGTATTTGCAGTTGAAACTTAAGAAGGGTACACAGTTTGGGCAGTTACAGGTTAATTACTTTAAATCAGGGCTATACTGTTTATTGGTGAGACACTGACTATTCAAATCGTAATTAAAGTATCTATAGCGATACAGTCCTCACTTTTTACATCTATAACATAGTTATTTAGGTAACTATACCTCGAGGCGTTCCTGAGAGAAAAAAATGATAGGACATATGAAAGTCCCTGGTGATTTAGCACGGGGCTTCCTTTTCCCAAGTCTCTCACTGCCTCACTCTGTCTCATCCCTGTCCCTGTCTCTTCTTCACCCACTCTTTCTTCTTTTCTCTCTTTCTTCTTCACCTAAGTCTCCAAGCTTTGTACATGTGGATAGTTTTTTATGAAGAACCCAGAAAAGCCTAATGCTTTTTTTTTTTTTTTTTTGCGTTACGCAGGCCTCTCACTGTTGTGGCCTCTCCCGTTGCGGAGCACAGGCTCCGGACGCACAGGCTCAGCAGCCATGGCTCACGGGCCCAGCTGCTCTGCGGCATGTGGGATCTTCCCGGACCGGGGCACAAACCCGTGTCCCCTGCATCGGCAGGCGGACTCTCAACTACTGCGCCACCAGGGAAGCCCCCTAATGCTTTTTTGTCTTGGTGCAGTAGAATGCAAATCAGTACAATGCCATAGTAGTCTGCCAGGTGGTACATTTTCAGACAGTTGCCAAATATGCTTAGAGATCTTCAGAATCTTGAAATATATCATTCTGCTACATCTGACAAATCTAGAATATAGGATCAGGAATAAAAGATGGTTTTCTTTTGCACACTTTAGCAAAATCTCAGCAGGGAAAGTAGGTTCTTTATCATTCAGTACTCAGAGAACTTCATCAGATTACAGATTCTGCCATGCGTCCCACAGCTGTTTGCTAATTCAGAGAATAAAGTGCTTACAGGATAGCTAGTGAACATTTACATTGGCTGTACAGTAAGTTAAGTTACAAGCATTTATTAGACAATTATAACTGTTCAAAACCCACTAGAGATGCATTCACCTTAGTTTAAGGGTTGCACATTTCCCTGTAAATGGCTTGTTGTGAATAATGTAAATGTGCCTCCCTGAGAACAAATTAAATATATTTCCTGCTATTGTTAATGTGTTAGAACAGTTGTGCCATAAATCACTTGCACAGCATTTATAGATTACTCTACTCTACCTAGGCCAAGCTTGTAAATATCTGTGTAACTCATAATTCAATGATTTGCAACCCTCCAAAGAAAACCTTAGAGACTTTTCTCTTGTTTTTTATATTCTCCCTTCTCATATGATATCGACAAACATCTAGCTCAAAGAAATTCATTTTGAATGCTTTTATAAAGCTTTACTTTTTAATAGAAGCTAGAGGGTTTAATATATAACAGGAAAGAATCCCCCAGAAGCATATGGAGTGACTCACTGTTCACAACTGGGTCAATCACTCAGGTGTCCTTTTGCCCTTTCCCTACGAAGCCATCCTTCTTGGAAGACTCGGGAATTCCCTGCAGGCTTGTAGTCACAGGGGGTAACCATTTTCCGATGCCTTTAAGCTTCCTTTATGCTCTCTCTTCTCCCCTTTCTTCTCCTCCCTCCTCCTCCTTTTTCCCCCTCCCTCCCCCTCCACACACATTATCCTATAGGAACCAATGCAGACACATTTTGTCTCCTCTGAACACCATCAATTTTGTTAGAATTTAGGACACATCAGAAGTAAAATGGGCATTCAGCTTTGGAAACAATATAGACCACTGATTTCAGTTATATCCTTGGAATCACTCTTGTAAATAAGGGCGAATAAAAAGTGTTTCATGTGCTAGGCATTTGGTATGCATTATATCATTTAATACTCATAATATAGCCTCCTTTTATTAGGGAGGAAAGTGAAAGATACAGAAGTAGAATAACTAATTGTACTCATAATACCTGAGGTTGCAGAGTCTGAATTTGAAATTGAGCCTAATTCAAAAGCCAGCATCTGTGTTCTTTCAACTTGACCTATTTGTTCATAACTATGGCAAGCTCTTCTACTCTTATGAAAATTCATAATGTCTATTCAGTAGAATGCTCTGAAACTGTGCCTCTGTTAACGTGCTTGGGTTTCCAAACTTGCAGTGATCCGCTCCCTCCCATGTTTACCTCTGTTGCTTTCCTTTGCCTCTTTCTGGTTGCATTGGGCCTCCCGGCTAAGAGACACACCAGGCTTCTTGACAGAATACACTGCAAATTATCCTTTAAAAGTATTGCTTATTTCTTTCTGTTTTTATTTCTATTTCTCTAGGAGGTGGGTCTGTTTTTGTGTATGGTGTTAGGGAGTGTTCTAATTTCATACTTTTACATGTAGCTGTCCAGTTTTCCCAGCACCACTTATTGAAGAGGCTGTCTTTTCTCCACTGTATATTCTTGCCTCCTTTATCAAAGATAAGGTGACCATATGTGCATGGGTTTATCTCTGGGCTTTCTATCCTGTTTTACTGATCTGTATTTCTGTTTTTGTGCCAGTACCATACTGTCTTGATTACTGTAGCTTTGTAGTATAGTCTGAAGTCAGGGAGCCTGATTCCTCCAGCTCCATTTTCCGTTCTCAAGATTGCTTTGGCTATTCGGGGTCATTTGTGTTTCCATACAAATTGTGAAATTTTTTGTTCTAGTTCTGTGAAAAATGCCAGTGGTAGTTTGATAGGGATTGCATTGAATCTGTAAATTGCTTTGGGTAGTAGAGTCATTTTCACAATGTTGATTCTTCCAATCCAAGAACATGGTATATCTCTCCATCTATTTGTATCATCTTTAATTTCTTTCATCAGTGTCTTATAATTTTCTGCATACAGGTCTTTTGTCTCAGGTAGGTTTATTCCTAGATATTTTGTTCTTTTTGTTGCAGTGGTAAATGGGAGTGTTTTCTTAATTTCACTTTCAGATTTTTCATCACTAGTGTATAAGGATGCCAGAGATTTCTGTGCATTAATTCTGTATCCTGCTACTTTACCAAATTCATTGATTAGCTCTAGTAGTTTTCTGGTAGCATCTTTAGGATTTACTATATATAGTATCATGTCATCTGCAAACAGTGACAGCTTTACTTCTTTTCCGATTTGGATTCCTTTTATTTCTTTTTCTTCTCTGATTGCTGTGGCTCAAACTTCCAAAACTATGTTGAATAATAGTGGTGAGAGTGGGCAACCTTGTCTTGTTCCTGATCTTAGTGGAAATGGTTTCAGTTACCATATGCTAACACATATATATGGAATCTAAGAAAAAAAAAAAAAGGTCATGAAGAACCTAGGGGTAAGACAGGAATAAAGACACAGACCTACTAGAGCGTGGACTTGAGGATATGGGGAGGGGGAAGGGTAAGCTGGGACAAAGTGAGAGAGTGGCATGGACATATATACACTACCAAAAGTAAAATAGATAGCTAGTGAGAAGCAGCTCCATAGCACAGGGAGATCAGCTAGGTGGTTTGTGACCACCTAGAGGGGTGGGATAGGGAGGTTGGGAGGGAGGGAGACGCAAGAGGGAAGAGATATGGGAACATATGTATATGTATAACTGATTCACTTTGTTATAAAGCAGAAACTAACACACCATTGTAAAGCAATTATACTCCAATAAAGATGTGAAAAAAATATTGCTTATTTCTGAGTCTTTGGCAATAGGGAGTAGAGAGATTCCTTGCAATGGGTCTGTTAGTGCCACACCACACGTGTGCGTCTACCCTCCCCAAAGACACTGCTTCAGTGGACATCAGCCCTTCTCATGCTCACTAACTCACATTCCAGGGTCTGTCTGACTGTCATCTGTTTTGTGCTCCACCAATTTTCAATTTGTTTCTGTTGGCACTTGATTGAGTGGCTCCAACCTTCAGGTAATTGGTGATGAGTTGGAACTTGCTAGCTCTTGGTTTTCATTTAGATGATGCTTTGCTGAACTGCTCTCTCTCTGCACAACCCAGAATGAGCTCCCCCCTCGAGTGCCCCCCAGTTGCAGTGCAGACAGCACTACTTTGTATTTGTAGAATGCTTTTTGTTCTTCAAAGTGCTCTCAATCTTATCTCATTTCACTGTCTTGACTTCATTGTGAATTACACATAGGGTAAATCAATGAGTGAAGAAACAAAGACACAGGAAAATGACATTTATTTATTTATGGAGGCAATGACTTCAGGTTTTTAAGGAAATTGACTTCTTCCAGTGCCTGCTTCATAATCACCATGTGCTAACATAGGTTCTGAAAAATCTCTTTCTTTATAGGATAGTTTTGATATAGGAGCATCCAGATAATTGAAGTATACTTGGAGGATTTTAGTCACCCATATAATTTAAAATGGGGAAATGAAGACTAATTAGCCACTGTTAGAATAAGAATATTAGTCTTCTTGGTATTGAATGAATATTGGTAAAACATTGTTCATAAAGCAGGCATATAAAGATAGTACTTGATGAAAATAATTTGTGTAATAAATGAATATGTTGGTGTTAGCAAATTAAAAAAAAACGTACTTGATGCAGTTCTTGACATTCAGGAAGATAGCAAAGAGGGGATATTGAGATTATGATTTCTGTTCTGCTTTTACTGTTGTGTCACTTTGACAGGCTGCTGACACTCTTTGAAGCTCTGTTTACTAGTCTGTAAAAGTGTGTATAATAACTGCTTTCTGGAGTATCAAATATGATTTTATTGGCATTACAAGTACACCAAAAATTAGTAATATTTAAAAGCATTAGTAATGTTTAAAAACATCAGAGGCAGAGCCCAAATTCACTTATAATAAATATTTGTAATTGCTCATAGCTTTCTGAAAGTAGGTACAAAGTTTTCTTCAAAAAGTATGAAAAGAGCAACTATTTCAACTTTTTAAAGTAGTGAAATATAAAATTTAATTTTCTGAAATGACTCAATTCCTCTTTGATCTATGTGACATCTGTCTTCACTGTCAATGATATTTCATTATTATGATGGCTTATTAACTTTCCTATGAAACTACTATGTATTAATGGTTTTGAACTCAGGTTGGTGATCTGTATTCCATTTTACTTGTGATTTCTATTCCATCCCAAATGTATGTTTCATGTCCAAGAAGAAAAGGCCAGGTTTTCACTTTGAATTTTAAACATGTGTTTATAGAACCAGAGGGTTATCCTACAAGTCCTCCTTTGCATCGTTTCAATCCCCCAGGTTGGTTACATGGGGAAAAAAATGTGAAAAAATAATGTCTCCTATGGTGCACTACAGCATTGATTGCCAGGGAACCTCTCCGTAAAATGGTATGTCTGATGGATCTTAATGGACAGAGAGGTCTCTTGCTGATTTTTGTACACACTTCAGCTTTTTAAAATTTATGTGTTCCTCTCCAAGTCTTTCTTAACTTCCTTTCCATTTTGGTTACAATATACATATTACCTTGAAAAATCCCTATGAATAATTTCAAGTGAACTATGGTTCCTTAAAGAAGGATGTAATGTGTTTGACTATATTAGATTCATCATATCCTATTAGTATTCCTTAGGTTTTCATATTTGCAGGGTTTTTTTTAAGTTTTAAAATACTATATTCACTACATGGTAGTAATAGAGAAAAATAATAGTACTTGCAGGTAGAAATACTATGTGTGTTTTTAACCTGAAAATTAGTTTATAATTACAGATTTTATGGAGACCATAGTCTCCTCCCACAGATTTTTCCCCCATTCCAGGAGGTGCCCAGATAAAATGCAATTTGGTTGCATGTCTTATTTTTGAGATCCTCATTTCCATGTTGAAAGGCAAGCATTAGGTACATAGCAATGCTGAATAACAATTGTGGGAAATAAGTCTGAGATTTAGAAACATCCCCAATGCACTGTGTTTTCTTTCCTCCTTGTTTCCCTTCTTAGTACTGGCACTTCAGGCAAGTTATTTAACCTCAGGAAGTTAAATAGTTGGAAAGTAGTGCATGCACATCTCAGAAGTTAGAGTGGTGACTGCTATGTGTAACTCATTTAGCACAGTGTCTAGCATATAAGTACAAAAATAAATTGTAAGTATTATGTGAATACCAATATTAAGTGCCTCCTCTGTGATAAATGCTATGTTAAGCATTGGGGCTGTGGCAGTGAAGATTCCTTGTCCTCAGGGAGCCTCCAGTCTAATGAGGAATGCAGAAAATTCCTAATTCATTTCAACAGAGTAGAAGCTGTTAATAGGGAAAAAGCAAAGGGTCTAATGAGAGCATATGTTGGCACATTTTCTAACCTCTGGGAGGATCAGGGAAGTTTTCCAGGGAGAGAACATTCTTAGGAAACCTCAGAGATGGGTAAGGTTTAGTTAGGCAAAGGAGAAGAGAGGAGTGATGGGGAAGGAGGGGAAAAAAGCAAGAAAAGATTCAGTGTGTGTGAGAGCCTAGAGCAATGGTATGACTAGAAAGAATGAACCCAGATCAGAGTGCCGTGCGGGCGCCCTCTATGTTGTCAGCCCCATGTACAGAACTTAATAACACTTCTTCCTCTAGCAGATCAAATGACTTTGGCTACCAGAGGATAAGATTCGTCTGAAAGGAAAGGGGCCCAGTACTCTTCTGTGGGAGAGGAAAGGCAAAAGTGGAGAATGAGATCCCTGACACGTTCTATTGATGCAGTGATGGACCCCTTTTCTTTGGTTTATGGTGGGGACTGGAAATGGAATGGGGCACAAAAATATCACAGAATTGACTTTCATTCAGTCTTTCTGGGGTCGAAAGAGGGGTCTGGCACTCCTACACTGGTGACAGAGACCAAAACTTTTATCTTGGGATTCTCATTCCAGATGGCATCCTGGGGCCCATTATAGGCCAGGAGCCCCAGTGCAGTTTATTGCTTAGTCTGGCTTGTCTTTTTATTTGGTCCTTGAATGGTTGGGGTTTAGAGTAAAGAAAGAGGTAAGCATCACATGGAAAATTTTTTAAAAAGGAAGAAGGAGAAGGAGATAAGGAAAGCAAGGAGAGGGAGAGTGATTGAGATTGAGATTAGGAGTTTATCTGCCCTCAATTCAAATAGGAGTTGCCACCTAGGATCCTCTGGGTGCCATAGAGATGGCTATGAATTGAGCTTCATTTATGACATTCATTAGTGTCTCCTGAACATTGGTGTGCCAGTGCCATTTATAGTTCTCTCTTACTGAACAAAAATTATTTAGAAATATTTCAAATTTACAAAAAATTCATAACCTCAATCTTTAAGTTAGCCACCTAAGCTTTATTAACTCTCTCTGCTCCCCAAACACACACACATGAAAACATAATGGTATATGTGTACATACATAACCAACCTATTATTATTTCTGAACCATTTAAGCATTTGAGGAAGGCATCATGCCCCTTTACCCCATAATATTGTTAATTCAGTATGCATTTCCTAAGTACAAGGATATTTTCTAACATAATCACAGAATAGTCAAGGAATTCAGGAAATAGAACATTGACACAATACTTACAGCTAATCTGTAGGCCATATTCCCATGTTCTCAATGGTCAAAATAATGCTCTCTATAGTATTTACATTCCTTTCATTACAGGCTCCAAACCATACTGCATTCACTAAGCATATCTCTTTAAGTTTCTTCCATCTTTCTTTCTCTTTCATGACTTTGAAAGTATTTTGGCTTGTGTTTAGGCCATTCTCTTTTCTTCATTCCCAAGCCCCAACAATAATATAAATAGGTGACAGTAGGATTCTCTGATTGGATATGCCATACATCACTCATCTGTTCCAAGGCCTCTGATTGGATTATAAATATGTACCTTCACAACTCCTTGGTGTCATAAAATACCAGCCGAAAGAACTATGTGGGGTTGTCCCTGACCATTATAAAATTTTTACCCAAACATCTTAGCTAAGCAAAGATCTCCTGATATTTATGTGTCATCCTAACTTCCTCTTTGCAATTGTCCGGCAAAGCCTTACCAGGAACATTATATCATCTTGATGATATCGTAGCTCCTGCCCCTGCTCTTGTCAGTCCCATTATACTAAGACACGTGTCTGGCACTCCTTCCAATTAACTCCCTAAATCTGACAAGCCAGCCTCTAGACTGGGAACATCTTTCATGAACCAGAGGCTCCTCAAAGGCAGGCAGGAAGACTTATTTATTGTCCTAACCTTAGCTTGACTCTCCCATTCTTTAGTCTGTGATTTGCCTGGCTTTTTGGTTGGTTTATAAGCCATAGTTCCTTGTGTCTGTTCTCTCTCTCCTTTCCATCTCTCATTACCATTGTCCATACTAAATGTTTTCCAGGTTAAAATAAATAGAAGTCACAACAACCACATATCGTATAACCACAGTAATCACAGTGAAACTGTGATGCATTGTTTTACCCACTGTCCCCACCTCAACATGGTCCACAAATACTGCTACTTCTCAAGCAGAACAGTTGAAGATACTGAGGGGCAAAGGGCCCTGCCAGATGTAAATCCTGATTTGAGCACCTACTATAAAGTTGTTTTATTCTTTGACCTTCAATGTTATCATCTGTAAAAACAAGGATATTCAAAATACACCTAGATCATTGGGAGGTTGAAGGGCTTTAAGGAGATAATCTCACGGAATGTTCACCACAATGCTAGGTGTGTCTTCATACTATAAGTGTTGCCTTTTGCTATTATTTGGGGGATAGGGCCACATCCAGAATATAGTCTCAGTCTCTATTGTTACTATCCATTTAATCTCTCGAAAGACAAGCAGAAGCTATAAGAGGCTATTCTGCTATACATAGGTTTGCATATCTCTTTGGACACCTCAAATCTAGGGTAAAGTATCAGAAGAAACAGAGCCAATCATTGTAGGACCCAGGAATTCAACCTGTGGCCCTTCTGATTGACCGGTAATTTTAGTTTACAGTATTTTAATTTCTGATCATGTTTGCTATGATGTCATAGTAAATATTCCTTTGTTGTATGCTTTTGACCTGTGCAAAATACAGTAATAATAAGAGTACGCTGCACTTGCAAAATCCAAAATTTCCAGAACTCAGAATGCTTACATTCATTAATTTCATTTGACTCATTAAATATCCCAAAGTCCTGGAGAGACTAAGTGGTCAATGTTTTTTTCTGTTTGAGACAATGAGAAGGCCACAGTGCCCTTGCAAGGTGTGGGTTGTCACTCACTCATACACTGTTTGTGGAAATCTTTTTATTGAGTATTTTTTATGGGCTTGGGCATATTCCAGGTACTGGAAATATCAGTAATCAGTGAGAATATCTTGTGGTTTTGATTTGCATTTCCATGATGATTAGTGATGTTGAGCATCTTTTCATAGGCCTGTTGGCCATCTGCATTTCCTCTGTGGCAAAATGTCTATTCAGTTCTTCTGCCCATTTTTTAATTGGGTTTTTTTTTGTTTTTTTGATGTTAAATTGTATGAGCTGTTTACATATGTTGAATATTAATGCCTTATTAGTCATATCATTTGCAAATATTTTCTCCCATTCAGTAGGTTGTCTTTTCATTTTGTCAATAGTTTCCTCTGCTGTGCAAAAGCTTTTAAGTTTCATCAGGTCCCATTTGTTTATTTTCATTTTTATTTCCTTTATTTAAGGATATGGATCCAAAAAATATTACTGCAATTTATGTCAAAGAGTGTTCTGCCTATGTTTTCCTCTAGGAGTTCCAGGCCTCACAGAGCTTACGTTCTAATACAGGGGAGAGAGATAATTAAAAACAAACAAAACACATCAAAAAACACCAAGTTAGTATATAGCATATCAGGTAGTGGTAAGTGATATGGAGAAGAAAAAATCTATAGGGAAACAAAGAGTGATATGGAAGAGTTGCTGATGTTTTTATATAGCCTGGTCAAAGAAAGCCTCTCAAGTAGCGGAGCATTTGTGCAGGGGCCTGAAGGAAGTAAGGGGGCAAATCATGCAGGTGTGGGAGGAAGAGCATTGCAGGCAGAGGGAACAGCAAGAACAAAAGCCCTGAGACAAAGAGTGCTTGGAGCTGTCCAGGAACAACTAGGAAGTGGTTTATGAAGCCATGTACAAGGAGCATAGAAGGCCATGAGCATTCACACGCAGTGCTGCACCAGACTGGGCAGGACTTTGTAGGCCCGAGAAAAGGACTTGGTTTTCAGGCTAAGTTGGGAAATCACTGAAGAGTGTGGCACAGAGGAGTTACATGATCTAACTTGCATTATTTTAAAAGGATCATTCTGGTGCCGTAGTTCAACATAGTCATCGAATGGGAAGGGCAGAATCAGATAGGAGCTTATTGTTATAATCGAAGTAAAAGGTGATGGTGACTTTGACCAGGGTAGGATTGGTGCAGAGGATGAGAAGCAGCTGGATCATGGATTTTACTTTGAAGTTAGAGCTGAAAGGATCTACTCAGGCTATAGTTATAAGGTGTAAGGTAAATAAGAATCAAAGCTGACTCCAGAGTTTTTGACCTGAGCCTCTGGATGGCTGGAGTTGCCATTGAGAAAGATAGGAAAGACTAGAGGAAGATGCTGGGGTATGGAAAATTAGGAGTTTGTTATACATAGGAAGTTCAAACAGTGGTTCAAAGACAGTGGCTTTCAAACTACAGAGTATATCAGAATCACCTGGAGGGCTTCTTAAAACACACGTTGCTGAACCCCACCCCTGGTGTTGCTGGGGGTTCCCCCACCCAGAGTTTTTGATTCATTGAGTCTGGGATGGGATCCATAATTTGTCTTTATAACAAGTGCCCAGGTGATGTTGATGCAGCTGGTACAGTACTGGGACTACATTTGGAGAACCACTACTCTAGTACTGGGTGTATCTGCAGAAGAGGTTGGCTAAGGTTAAGAGAATGCCCAGATCGTTAGATGAGAGGAGTGAAATCTCAGGTGCTGGAATGTTCTTTGTGCCTTACTGTGGGAGAACACCCTTAGGGCTAAGATCACTGTGTATTAGCCCATGCCTAAATGGGGAACAGTGGTTTCTGAGTTTTGTTTGTTTGATTTTTGTTTTTTTCTGAGTTTTGACTCCACTTTTTATTCTGTCACAATCCTGTGAAAGGGAATAAATCTGAATGGAAGTGCTCTTCTAATACATGAAGAGTTGGCTCAGGCATCCCCTTTGCTCTCCCTCTGGTTAGGTCCAATTTATCTAGATGGAGCACAGGCATCAACCTACCCCCATACCCATTTTCTATGGGAAAGGATATGTTTAATAAATTCATTTTTCTTACAGGTTTACATTTAAGAATCACATTTGTGCTTTTGATCCCATGTAATTGAAAATAAATGTGGGTTTTATGGATACAAACTTAATAATTGTTCTATCCTGAAATTAATCCTGGTATTTAAAGAATAAAAGAGGTTTTTTTGATAGAAATACTGTAGAATGAAAAATAGGATGAACATCCACCTCTTAAAAAGAGTAATAGTTTATACTTGCAAAATAAAAACCACATACCTACATAATGGAAAAAGCAGTTTTGCAATAATGATCATGACAGTCTATTTAATTGAAAAGTTCTTTTAATAAGCATTTTTTATTAGATTGGTGGCTTTTAAACATTTTCGACCATGACACACTGTAAGAAATACATTTTATATCACAAATGATCACATACATCATCACTTACTTCTGGATATATATATATATATATATGTATGTGTGTGTGTGTATACATATACATATATATATATACACATGTATATATATATATATATATATATATATATATATATATATCTCAGAAATAACAGTTTCATGAAATAATTCTCACCCTGAGTATATGACAGACATATTCCATGCTATGCTCTATCGGTTTTAAAAGTGCTGATTTTTACCCACTAAACTGAGAACATAGTCCACATGGACTGTAGTATTGGACTGATGGGGTTGAAATCTTGGCTTTTCCCTTTTCTAGCTGTGTGATATTGATGAAATTACTAAACTATTCTGTGCTATCAGTAAAATGGGGAAAATAATATATCTACCTTACAAGGCTGTTATGAGGATGAAATGAGTTAGAGAACTTAGAACAGTGACCGGCACATAGTAAGCACTATAAAATTATTAGTTATTAATAGTGTGTTCACAACCCACTAATATGTCATAACTTGAAGTTTGCAAAACCACCTCTTCAGATGACCTAGATCGGTCTCACCTGCTACCTTACCTTACAACAGACACAAATTAGTAAATTAAACTTAACTTCCTCAGAGGCAAATTTAGTAAACACCTTTGTTTTATATTTCCTTCTAAAACCTTAAAATGTTCTTTTAAAATGTAAATCTATGGGGGAGACAAGGCATGATCTCTTGGAAATCCAAAGCATAAAAGAAAAATCCTCCCTGAGATGATGTTTTATTCATTGGTACAGTGCCTTGCATTTAATGTTTTCTCAAAAACTATTTGTTTAAAGTAAATGGAGGGAATTCCCTGGCAGTCCAGTGGTTAGGACTCTGCACTTTCACTGCCGAGGGCCCGGCTTCTATCCTGGTCAGGGAACTAAGATCCCACAGCTGCATGGCATGGCCAAAAAAAAAAATAGTGAAAGGAAACCTTACTAGAAGAGTTCTTAAGGAGAGCAATTGATTCATATAGATAATAAATTAATAAATTTGTAATTTATGAAGAATTTCCTGTTCATTTATATCTTCAAATCTGCAAGTCCATGCTTCCCAAAATGTGTTATGTGGAATGCTAAATGGATACATAAAAGTTTGAGACTCTGAGAGAATCACAATGTATAGTATAATAATAGATTATTTGCAAAAACAACCCCAAATTCTAACTGTTGAAATGGAATAAAATTTTATTTATCTCCCAGCAAACAGTCCTAAGTGAGATTTCCTGGTAGGGATAGGACACTCTGCCCCACACAGTCATCCTGGGATCCAGGCTAATGGAGTGTCTGCCATCTTCAAGCTTGGCTTTCAAAGCCATTCCAGTTATCACTGTTCCAGATCCCTGGAGAGGGTGAAGAGCATGGAGGAAAGCATGTGGGAGGTTTTAGGGTGAGAGGTGGAGTGTCACACATAGCCTCCTACTTATCTTTCATTTGTCAGAACTCAGTTACCTGGTCACACCCACCTGCAAGGAAGGCTGGGATATATGGTCTACTCCTGTGCCCTGGAAGAAAGGAGAGAATAGATTTTGATGCCTTAATAGAAGACTCTGTAAAAGCATAGTAAAGATCTATTACAAAGATCCTTGTTTAGCACTATTTAGCTCAATATTTCCTAAATGCATTTGACTATGAAACTCTTCTCTCTCGGCGCCTATTAACAACACACTGTAGAAAATGACATACTTCGGGAAAGACTGCTATCAGGAGACTATCAAATCCCATAATGAAAAGAAACCTAAATTTTCCAAGGATGATAGGATAGATAACTTTTTAAAATGTTTTAAAATACTAATTTTAACACAAATACAGAAAAGCATGTAAAACAAATTGTACAGTTTAACGATCAGGTAAACACTCTTGAAGTAGCCACCCAGGTTAGGAGATAGAAACTTGCCAGTGACATACAAAAAGCTTCACAGGTTATAACCTCCTCACTTCCCTCAAAAGGCAACTCTGCACAGACTTCTATGATAATCTTTTTTCTTACTTTTTCTTTAGATCTGTAATCTGTGTGGGCTAGCCATTAAGTTCAAGCTTGTTTTTATGTATGTCTTTAAATCTCTTTTAATCTAGCTTCTTCCATTGCTTTCTTTTTTTTCTTCCAGCAATTTATTGGTAAGGAAACAGGTCACCTTTCCTATTGAATTTCCCAGTCTGTCTCTTATATTGCATCCCCGTGGTGAAGTTTAATATGTTCCTCTGTCCTGGAATTTCCCGTAAATTGGAAGTTGGATGCAGAGAGTTAATCAGATTCGGGTCTTTGGCAAGACTCCTTCATAGAAGATGTGCTCTTTTTCAGGAGGCGTGCAGGGTGTGGTTATCCCTTTTTATGTGCTGGGCTATCATTGATGGTCAAAGCCTAAACTCTTTATCATTTAGGAAATGCTAAATGGCAACCTTCCAATTCTTTCATCCTTTCTCATTTACTTGTGGAAGTACTACTGTAAGGAGAAACTGCCCAAACTGATAATCACCTACTGATCTCTCCACGGATTCCTTATATTCACCTGCTTTTGGAGAATGTAAAAATCTCCTACTCCCAGGTTTAGTCTTCCAGTTTGGTATTCTTGGGTATGTCAGATGTCCCATTTTTACCTTCTTCTTTCTCCTGCTGGATGCTGATATCACACAGATTCCATAACTTCGGTCATTGGTCCCCACCTGTTCATAGTTTGAGGTTTGTGGAGACAACTTGTCACTTAATTTTACTGAGCATATAGTCTGTATGGTTTTGACTTTGCTCCTTTGTTGCGTTATGATATACAAAGAACGTTTATTTTTTATGCCTGTAATGAGTTTCTCAGAATCTCTGAGAAATATTTTAAACAAGAGAGGCATGAGTAACATTCTTCAGGCAATTTTTCTATCCTAGAGGTTTTCTCTTATCAACCTTTGAGAATCAGGGTTTAGTTTCATTCAAAAATTTCCTTACAAAGCATTGCAATGGTTTTTTTTGTTGTTGTTTTGTTTTTTTTGCCTCATGAAAGAGAGAAAGCAGAACTACTGACTGACAATGGGGCTAATTGGCTAAATGAGGGAGAGACACTCTCAGAATTATCATAGATACCCTGTAACAGAGTAAAGGCCTTGGGTTTCAATATCTGATGGGTGCTGACAAGGCCAGGCCTTGGGGAGTCATGCTTATCTCAAGACAAGAAATTTACAGAGTGACTTCAATTCACAGGTACCTGGATTTATGCCAAGTTTTATTAAACTGTCATTGTTAATAGTTCAGTGTTGTGAGAAAAATATCAAATTATACATTCTTAGCTGGATTTATTGAAGATAAATCATCTAAATTGTCTGTTATTTTATATGGGTAAATTAAAAACTCATTTGCTGGTATAATTTATTAATTTAATGATAGACTATTATTCTGGGAAATACCATTTGGATTTTATAGAAAAAGTATGGGAAGGAGAGAAAATATTATATTCTCATTTTATCAGAGATACAGACCTATGGGGAACCCTTACATTTAGACAGTGTGATCATAGTCGAGGGTTGACCTGTTTTTTTTTTTTTTTTTTTTTTTTGCGGTACGCGGGCCTCTCACTGCTGCGGCCTCTCCCGCTGCAGAGCACAGGCTCCGGACGCGCAGGCCCAGCGGCCATGGCCCACGGGCCCAGCCGCCTCGCGGCATGTGGGATCCTCCCGGACCGGGGCACGAACCCGCGTCCCCTGCCTCGGCAGGCGGACTCCCAACCACTGCGCCACCAGGGAAGCCCGAGGGTTGACCTTTTGTCTGCTAATGGCAGCTTACAAAAATCCAATCTTATTGCCCAGAAAGAACCAAATTATCCTACACCACCAAATATTTTTTATTTACATACTGTATGTCGGACACAGAACAAGGCTCTCAATGTCCAAGAAAATTAAGACACATGCTCTCCAAATAGCCCATTGGAAGGAATACACACATATCAATACTAGTGCAGTGGACATGTTTACTACACGTGGTGATTCCATTTATAAGAGTACAAGGAAGTCAGTGGAGGCTCTCAGAGGGAATATCTGATTTAATTTTGACAGATGAATACAAATATTTAGGTCAGGCCCAGGGGTAAAGGCCTTGTTGCTAGAGAGAACAAAAGGTGTGAAGGCACAGTGTCGTAATGAAGGATTGAACTTTAAGGTAAGTGCTGGTTTTCTGAGTTCAAAAATCTAGTCTCATAAAGGGGCTTATGTACCAGATTCTACTGGTTCTTATTGGTCATCTCCTTCCCTAGCAAATAAACTTTAGCTATATAACTTTGTCCTTTATAATGAGACTGGTCCAAAGTTGACTTTCGGTTAGTTATCAGCACATTAGTTTCTCACTTCTCTATTCAGGAAGTTGACAGTATGTCTTTGTATAAATACTCTAGGGGAGAAAAGATCCCAGTTTATATTTGAAGAGTCTTGATCCAATAAAGAAATCATCTGGGTGTAAGCCTCCTCTGTCATTCTTTTTTTCTTAGCCCACCCTCATCTCCCTAGTGACCTATTCATTATCTTATGAACTTCCAATAAATAGCTAATGAAGAGAAAGGAGTGAGGAGACACAATAAGTCAATCTATGACTTGTTAGCAGCACTAGGGCAATTTTAAAAAGTGGAATGTACAAATATCACCTGAGATTAGGTTGGATTGTGTTTGTGGATTTCAGTCATCTGCGCCTCTTCTTTGCCTGTTTCTATGGATAGCATTAGTAAGACAGCTGCAGTGTTGGTATTCAGTATATTAATTTCTAGAAAGTGATAATTAAAGTCTACATGGCTATGAATGACAGGCAGAGAGAGGGTATCATCTTAAAAACATATTCAGCAGACTTAGAGACTGAAAAGCTATGAGGTCTGAGGGAAGGTGTTCTTCAAGACTATCAAATTATGCCTCTGTCTTCTTCAAACTCCTTTCTCACCCAGGTCTAGATGAAGAACTAAGACACAGAATATATAAGCGAATTGTTCAAGGTTACATAGTAATCTCAATTGTGTGTTCATGTTTGTGTGTGTGTATGTTCTTTTCTCTTTTGCTTTATTTGATCATTTAGACTAAGCAGGTTCATAATCATTACACGTGCTCCTTTGGTTCAAACATTAATTGACTTTTATAAGGTAGAAAAGTAGTAGAACACTAATCAGGAGTATCTTTTAAGATACTTTCATTTTCTTTCATTGGTAAATCATTTAAATTATTATTCCTTCCCATGAGAACAAGCAAATTGGTGAACTAATAAGAAATTATTTGTAAGCATTTAGCATGGGATTCCTTTTCAGATAATTCAGAATAATTACCTGATTTCAATGGCTCTTCTTGATCATCTAGAGACAATTTGATACAATTAAAACATAAAATGACTTTAAAAGTATTGACAGATGATTCAACTATAAAGCCACATGGATAGTAAATGTGTTTCAATGGCTCTAAACATTTAAAATTAGAAGAGACTTTCGTGGCATTTTTCTGCATATTTCAGTGCCATCCAACATTATCATTTTGATTAACAGCCAAGATTAAGTTTACAGGTTGTTCTTGCTGCAATATCTGAAAAGGTAAAGGAATAAAAAAATAAACAAAGCATCCCAAATATGGAAATGATTTGATGACATCACTTCAGAGACCTTTCTTTTTCCTGTGGCTTAAACATCTATGTGCCCAAGGTTTCTGGGTCTGGAATTATGTTGTGACCATATTTAATGGTGTTTATTGAACAACCACTGTGGGTAAAATGTATACCAAGATTTTCAGGGAGTGATATGGGAAGTAGAAATCATGATCCATCATGCCTTCAAAGAGTTTATAAAGAAAAGGAGATGGAGTAATAAAGAAACAAAGAATGATCATATAAGGGCAGGTGGAACATATATGTATATGTTTAGAATCAAAGCCTGTGCTCTTCAGCATGGGTTGCTTAGGAAGGAAGAGAAGGATCTGTCATTCTTAAGAGAAAGACTGTCAACGATGAAGCCTTGGTTAGTGTTCTAAAGAAGAAATAGTATAGGATTTAGGACACCTGAAAGGAGATTATTCCAGTAGGGGGGAACTTCTGAAGGCCCTCTGTAAGTAGAGCAGATGGATGACAGGTAGAAGGTAGCTTTACCTGGCTCGAGAATGTCATATAAGTTGAGGCTATAAGAGGACATGTGAGACCCCTGGGTAGATTTTGATTTTTGCAGATCATCTTTGAAGTTCATATTTGTACATTTATTTTGCTGAAAGGGCAACAGCATGCAGTGGCTCATCTTCTGTGGATCAGAGGGCCTCCCAAATAAGAGGAAAGTTTTGGTATATCGGCAATATTGATTTCATAATTCCCTCTCTCTGTTTTTTTTAAATGATTTTCTCATTAAAATGTTCTGTGTGATTATTTCTATTGGGCTAGACTATCTGAGGGCACAAGGGACATTACCTTCCTTTTTTTCATTCATTGAAACATCAAAATGCATTCATCTCTTGCTACATGGCAGACGAATTTTAGAATAGAGAGTGTTTAATGGATGAAAATAGTCTCATGTGCCTAACTATACATGGGAGATAGAAATGTAGGCTTCATCGTAATGTAGAACAAGAAAGAGCTGTCAAGTGAAAACCCCAAAAACTATTTACATTGAATCCCATAACGGTTTTATTTTCTAAATATTCTGTTTCATACTCTCAACAGTCTCTACCCTGTGGCTGTTTGTATGTGTGTCTCCGTGTATACAGATACGCACATAGAATTTATCAACAAACACGGGGTCCTTTCTAACTCTGCCTGCTCTTTGATTTTCATAGTCGTGTGATCCACACACAATGCAGAGAAGAACCCGCCATCTGCTGAGGCCCTCGCTGAGCTCAAGGACGTGCGCTGAAGACTCACAGGTGCGGCCCTGCCTCCTCAATGAAAATTGCTTCCAGTTCCAGTACAATCTAACAGGTACGGTTGAAAACCACAAAGCAAGGAACCAAGCTGTCATAGAATGGAGCTGGTCCGTGGGTTTTGTTATTTCAAGAAATTCAAGCTTGTGATGTACTTGCTCTATGGGGCTCACGAAGGATGAATGTGGGGGTGACTGGATAGGGATGTTTTAGAGGCACTGAAAATCACCACAGCCTCCTCATTCAGACACAGCTCAGGTTTCTCCTGGGCACCACCAGGCTCGGTGTGATACCAAAGGACTGTGTAGTCACATTGATCTGCTCCCTGCCATTCCCTGCAGCGGCAGACACACAGAATGCCATGAAATGTGGAACCGGTTGTCTCAGCATCGAGTTCAGTACTGATGACCAAATGGCCACATGCCTGCAGAGGCAAAACAATAGCCTTTTCCTGAAACTAACTCCCCACTGAGGACACAGCGACACTACCAAGATTTCTCGTGTAGAGAACCTCCTAGGGAATTCTGTGGGGCTGTCTGATTGTCTTTATAGGTGAACATTGACCTGGTGTATTTTCCCTTTTTCTTTAGTTAAAGGTCCTTCAGATCATTAGTTTTCATAATAATTTTTTAAGAAATACAGTAAAATTTCCTTTACTGGAAGAGCATGTCTTTAAAATGCTGATTTTACTATACATGGCTCTGCTCTTCCTATTAAGCTCTTAGATCATCTACCAAATATGAAAAATCTCCTTAGATAGGTTCTTACTGTATATGATCTAGGATCTTTTTTTTTCTACCCACAACAACAAAATAAGATTTTTTAAAAAGAATTAGTTATGGGATGGTTTATTCTAACTCCTGGTATCCAGTTTGTAATACAATTAGCCAAATTGACAAAAACTTCTCTCATGAGAGAATAATTTTCTTAAAATGGAGTTCCTGAAATAGTCCATATATCTTGCCCTCTTTCCCTTCTGGGGTACCTCTCTTGGCTCCACTGTACCAAATATACCAAATGATTTAGAAAATTATATTTATTCCTTGAAAACATCTTCAAGTTTACATCAAAGACTAGCATCATTTCTGGTTGTTGTTGGGTTTTTTTCCTCTCTCAATTATCCCCAGCAAGTAGATGATTCCGAACTGGTTTTCCTTTGCTCTTGTGCTTAGTGTTTCTCTTTTCCTACCTCAGCCAACTATGAGATGGTTTCTAAAAATTATTTGGCTTTTGACCTCAAGAAACCAAACTTGGGAAGGTAGCTCACTTTGTTATTTGGTGATCTGATTGATTGTTTTTCAATAAAAGAATCGCAGGATGCTTTTAGAAGCCACTTGAAAGTGGTTTTAGGATTCTGTGCACACTCTCCTTCTCCACCAATGCAGAGAATCAAAGGTGTGTTGTACTTTGCTCACATGGTCATAACTTTGAAACTCAGTGTGGTGACCCTGTGCCTGTAGAGTGGAGCACGTGCCAGCTGAGTGAAAATGCAACCTGTGGGCAAGGCATCAGGACCCGCCTTCTGAGCTGTGTGCGCAGTGATGGCAAGCCTGTTAGTGTGGACCAATGCGAGCAGGTGAGTTGTGTATATTTGTATCCCACAACCATGGCTTTGTTTGTTGTTGTTTTTTTTTTAATATTGGTCTGCAACCTCCACAATGCTTGATATAAATGACAGTCTGATTTCTTCTCATCACAGCTTAGGTTCAGTTAGAGTAGAGGTACTAGTATCATACAGTTATGTCTCACTAGTTTGAACTTAGTTAAAATGACCAGGAAAGGCCATTTTGCATTGGGGAAATGGATTCGTTAAAAATATAGTTTTTTCCATTATTTTAAAGAACTTATTTGCCAACAAACTATTGACATCAGGTGACTCTAATATTTAAATATGACTCTTTGTATCAGGCATGTGATTCATTTGCCTAAATAGGAAACACTGTCCCTTGCATATAAGATGAATACTAACACTTGCTATTAGAATACTTTGCTAATTTGCTTAGCAAATGTTTGCTAGGTAATTCGCACAGTTGCATTTTTCTTCTCAAGGTAAGTCAAAATGCCTGCCTACCAAGTTTCAAATTAGTGGCTTTTGAATTTTTGTAATTTTATTGCTCCCTTTTTTTCCCTATGACAAAATCTGTGGAGTTTGGACAAAAACTGTAATCAAACCTGTTCCAAAAAGTTGGCGTTTCCTTCCCAACGTATAAGTGAAATGCACGATGGGGGCAGTTTAATAGAAATAAAGATGACCATATGCTGTCCCATTATAAGAATCACTAAAACAGGGCTTCCCTGGTGGTGCAGTGGTTGAGAGTCCGCCTGCCGATGCAGGGGACGCGGGTTCCTGCCCCGGTCCGGGGGGATCCCACATGCCGCGGAGGCCCGTGAGCCTTGGCCGCTGAGCCTGCGCGTCCGGAGCCTGTGCTCCGCAACGGGAGAGGCCACAACAGTGAGAGGCCCGCGTACTGCAAAAAAAAAAAAAAAAAAAAAAAAAAATCACTAAAACAATCTTTGGAATAATTGTAAATAGGTGGGGCCAGTTAGCTCAGGTTTCCACGGAAACTGGCAAAATAAAAGTTGTCCCATTTCTCCTTAAGTAAGAAGAGTCCACAAGTGGAAATTAAAATCAGAACAAAACCCTCCTCACCGATCCTGATTTAACTTTGTTAAGTATTGCCATAACATCTCTTTAAACCAACAGTATCACCATGGACCAACACCACCCCTGAGACTAGACCATCTGAAATTGAACATCCCATTTAATGAAATGCTGAGACTGGCTAACACAGGGCAGAGTTCTGTCTACCAAGTGTCAGTGATTTATTTTAACATTTTGTTTAATTTCATCTCCCTCTCAAGATGTTGTCTGCTTCAAGACAAATAAATCACCAATCTACAACAACTCCAAATAAGTGAAAATCTTACATTTAGTGTACATAATAAATCTTTCCCTTTGATACAAAGAGCAATATAAACTATTCATTAATAGAAAAATCAGTTTCTCTGCTTTCTAAATTCCCGTATATCCAGCAAATATTTAAAGAATGTTAAAGTCCCAAATTAACCTACCTAGAATACCTATATATCTCAAATGGATCATAGATCCCATGTGGTCATTTCTATTTTGCCCACTTAGCAAGTAATCATTCTATAATCATTAATTTTACCTCATTGTGGACATTGCTAATATTTAACTTGTATTGAGTGTTAGCATTTTCCCCAATCACACAATGTGTGATTCCTAAAACAGAATTTTTTGTTATTCTTTCTGTGTTTCTTGGATGATTTATTCTTTCACTAAGACCTCTTCTACCTTGGCCATTAGAAAATCTGTAATTTTGCCTCGATGTGTATTTCAGAGAGGATAAGAGGAAAAGAAACAGTATCATCAACTTTTCCCTTGATTAAGACCATAATTGTTTTTAGTCTAATTGGTCTTTTTTACAAACTTTAGATGGTTTGTAGATTTGAGTTTTATTCTTTTTCTGTTTATTTTTTTAGCCTAGGTAGCTATTAGTTTGAGCTATGTCCTATTGGCCCATCCAGAGGACAGGGAGCCTAAATTTAACAGTGAGGCATCCTCCTTGTTCCTTGCTGGCTCAGTGACAGGACAGATCTCTGTGTCATATAACTGCCTGCTTTCCTGGTACCTTAACTTCCAATCTACTTCTAAAGTTGAGGATTTTATCAAAAAAAATTTGGGCTGACAAGTTTCTATTTCATGAATTAAGGGCCATCATTTTCTAGGCTTGCCATCAGTTTCTACAAGCCAGGATATTTTTCCCCACAAAAATGTAGAAAGATTATTCTCATAGAATCAAGATTATTACCCCATAAAAGGATAGTGATTTGATTTGATGTTGCTGTGAATTCTCCGGTACAATCATATTTCCTTCCCATCTGCAGCGTAACTTGGAGAAGCCCCAGAGGATGAGCCTTCACTGCCTGGTGGAATGCGTGGTCAACTGTCAGCTCTCGGGGTGGACGGCTTGGACAGAGTGCTCACAGACTTGTGGCCATGGAGGTATGTGGCTTCCCTGTGTTGGTTCCCACAAGACAATTTAGTTTTTAAGTATCTCTCCATATGCCATAGCTTGACACATGGGATAAGGCATGTTGGCCAGCTGGACATCACATGAGGCTGACCCAGGGGAGCAGAGGGAACGAGCCTGGTCTCCTATCAGTCCTTTTTTATTTTTTAATGTTTCTTTTTTGTTGTTGAAGTACAGTAGACTTATAATACCGTGCCAATCTCTGCTGTTAGCAAAGTGACTCAGTTATACACATATGAGGCGTTCTTTTTTTTTAATATTCTTTTCCATTATGGTTTATCACAGGATATTGACTGTAGTTCCCCATGCTACACAGTAGGACCTTGTTGTTTATCCATCCTATATATTAGTTTACATCTGCTCATCCCAAACTCCCAGACCTTCCCTCCCTCACACCCCTCCCCCTTGGCAACCACCTACAAGTCTTTTCTCTATGTCTGTAGGTCTGTTTCTGTTTCATAGATAGGTTCATTTGTGCCATATTTTAGATTCCAGATGGTATTTGTCTTTCTCTGTCTGACTTACTTCACTTAGCATGATAATCTCTAGTTGCATCCACGTTGCTGCAAATGGCATTATTTCGTTCTTTTTTATGGCTGAGTAGTATCAGTCCTTTATAATGAGGCAGAGGGTGAAGAACTGGCCTAGTAACAGTGGCAGACCCCAGAGGGGCTGCTGACCCCGTGGGACGGTGTTTATTTTAAAGGTCCTAAGTTCAACCAATTCAAAAAATGTTGGCCTCTGTGGCTTTTAGAAGAAGATGTATCCTATAAGTAAAATTAGTTCCTGTATCAGGTAAACCCCCCCAGTCACAGTGGCTTCATATCATAGGTTAGAGACTAATTTTTCACTCACATAAAGGAAGGGGTAGTTTCTGCTTCACGAAGTCAACCAAGGACACAGCTTGATGGAGGCCCTACTGCTTAAACATAATCAGTTTTCTCGGGAGGGTGATATCCAGCTCATCCTGTGGAGGTTTTTATGGACCAGAGTGGAAGTTGTGTATATCTCTACTATCTATATTCCACCGGATGAAATTTGGTTCCACTTCTCCAGCTCAGTGCAAGATAGCAGAGTAGGAAATGTAGTTTCTGGATGGCCAGTCGCTTCTTAGCAACAGTGTCATGGAGGAAACAGTTCCTGTGGAGGAAAGGGAGTATAAATCTTTGCTGAACAGATAGCTATTAATACTATAAGTTCCTGGGTAAATAATGAACAATGGCGAGGAATTCAGGAGGCAGCTGCTACTCGGGAGCTAGGCAAATGGCAGCAATAGATGGCACTCCAGCCATCAGGCTAAAGTAGGGACCAAAACTTGTGTCCATGTAAAGAGAACAAGGAGAGCTTAACAGGAAAGCACAGAGCTGTGGTTTAGGATAGGGTTCTCATCCTGAAAAAGAGTTACAGCTTATCACAAGGTAAATGTCAGAAATTTGGAATAGGGACCTAGGGAAAATCCTGCTATATGGTTAGTCACTAAGTAGGGGAGGAAAAGGGAAGAAGAATTGCATGTTGGAGGAATAATGGAATCTGATGGGGAAAGGGGTTAAAAGACCTGGATCTGATCACCAAACAAAGATATTTGGAAGGTTTTTAGAAGCTCTGTGACTGGACCACTGGAACTAGGATATGGGCTCATTTCTAAGCTATTCACAAACGAGCATACTGGGGCTATTGATAATTCTCTGCCTTAGTTGGGATTGTCTGAGGAGCAGACGCAGGATGTAGCAGGCAAAGGGGCTCACCTGTGAACTCAACTCTAAGATCCTGGAGAGGGCAGAGCTGACAACAGTACTCAGTATATGCCTTAGAAAAACATAGCTAAGGAAATTGAAATTTATTTCCACAAAGAGCATCACTCAAAATGAAAATCTGGGAATCACAATGTCCAGAAATAACAGCATGCCATTTCCTGCACAATTGAGAGCCTTCAAAGCACCTCAGGAAACCAAATGGCAAATCTTACGACCAAGATTTCAGTGACTGATTGACCTATATTAGTTTCTCAAATATTCTGATTGGCAGCATGTATAGTTTCCAGCTGGGCATCAACTTTATAGTTGGGTAAATCGAGTTTCAAATTGCAGCTCTTTAGGCAAATGACTTACCCTATCTGAGTCTCAGCATCTTCATCTCTAAAATGGAATTCATGCACATGTTAGAGGCTTTGTTTGGGGTTTGAGAATTAAATGCTATGAAGTATATGTAGGCATCTAGCACAGTACCTGACACAGCATGGGTGTTTATTATGTGTTAATTTCCATCTCCACCTTCCTACGCACCAGCAGTAAAGAGTGTTATCAGAGACTCCCTAGGATCTTTTAAAGATTATCCCATAGGCTCAGTTCTTCTCATTGTCCACTCTCACATCTCATCCTTTTGCCCCACTCAAAGTCCATACATTAAAATCACAGTCTAAGTAATATTTTGAAAATGCAAATCCAAACAGTTGTTTTCCTATTGACTTAAGAGTCATTTATCCATTAAACAAATACTAATGTGCCAGTCATAGTACAATGTGTTGGACATGAAGCAGTGAGGTGGGGGGGAAAAGACAATTTCCCTCTTCTCATGGCACTTACAATCTAGTTGAGGGACAACACACAGTAAACAAATAGGTAATATTACATGTAGATGAGTTCATTAAACTAGAGGTGTTATTTGCATTAGTGATGTGAATAACTGGTTGCTTTCCTGTCCAGCGTGAGCTACTCTGGTTATCCCACAGCCAGAAGCACTGCAGTCTTGTCCTTGTGGGCCTCTGCTAGGAGGTGTGACTCTCCTACAGCTATGAGAACAGCCGTAAAGGGTAGCGTGGAAAAGTAGAGAAGGGCTGAAGTCCTGTATTGTGAGCATGGTCCACGAGGACCTGCAGGATCTCCCCCATGCCTGCCTCTCTATCCCCATCACCCTCCACTATCATGTTGGATCTCTCTGCTGTGATATAGTATATTTCAGTCACGATCTTGAGTGTATGCTTCCTTCCACCTTGGTTCCTTGCCTCCCATGGAATATCTCACCATCACCCCCACTATCACCTTCTAATACTTTAATTATGTATAAATTGAAACAATTTTTAAATAATTTTTATTTTGTCATCATGTCAATATAGATTATTACAATGAACATTTACAATGTTTCAAATGGCATTTTTTTAAAAATATTTATTTATTTAGTCTGCACCAGGTCATATTTACGGCACACGGGATCTTTGTTGCGGCATGCATGCGGTATCTAGTTCCCCAACCAGGGATTGGGAATGTGGAGTCTTACCCACTGGACCACCAGGGAAGTCCCTGAATCAATTTTAATATGTCTGTCTAAGGAGTCAGTGACCTTGTTTGGGTTCGTCACAGGTGAATCCCTCTAGTTCCCCTGAAGCACAGTACCTGGCACATGGGGGGAATCTCAGTTAACGTTTGTCACTGCCCAGGTGGTTCTGGACTATAGGGGAAAGTTTGAAGGGGAGAAGCTTGCAGACTGGATCGTAAGCCCAAAGGCAGCCAACCCCTGCCAGTGGCTATTTTCCTCTCTCTCTAATTAAACTCACAAGTCTTGAGTATCATTACTCAAGAATGTGTTCAATGCAAGGAGACAGAAGATCTGTTTATCATTATCTTTGCCCCAAATATCCTAATTCTGCCACTGTACAAAGTCAGTGAAATGTAACAGATCTCCATGTTATGCTAATATACTACCTTTGAAACTAGGACCCCCAATTGTAAGTTTAGTATTATAAAATATGACTTTAATTTTTCAAGCAGTTCTGTTAGTGCTGTGGACTCATGAGACCTTGTTAGTCTACTTGAAAAACAAAAACAAACAAGGAAAAATACTTTCCAAATCTGAATCCCACTATTAGAGATTTCTAGGCAATTAGAGTTTGAACTTAAATTCACCTTTTCTAATCCTTAGAATAATAAACAAGACAAACGATCGAAAATTTCCTAAGGAAAGTCATTGTGTGACCTAAGGCACAGAGGACTAAGGAAGGGATGTTAACTACATAGAGGAATCGAATTGTGTAAAGCACTTGGAAGTCATTTGATAGTTTCCATTGGCACATAAATATAGCACTACTTATAAATCACCTCTAGCTAGCTTCTAAGGGTCTGCTAGGATAAGTTCTTGAGAATCCTTTCTTGACCTTTAGATGCCTTGATCTCCTGAATTAAGATGTAATAATGCCTTTTTAAAAATATTCCATAATCCTGATATTTGGCAAACCTTCCAGGAATCTAAATGTGTATGTATTCCATTTTTCCTTTATTTATTGAACCAGGATTTATAAAGTTTACATCTATTATCTTTATCCTGACACCTACTGGTGTACTCTTTCATTGTCAAAAGTGGCAGTGCAGAAAATAAATTATATGGTGATCCTGCTATTTTGACTTCTATTCTTGAAGTCAGGGCTGTTAGAGACGTCTACTCATATATTTCACAAATACTCACTGGAAGTTTCCCGAAGCCAGGCATTCTCCCAGGAGCTGAGGATACACCATGTATAGAAAGGATAAGATCTGAGGGAAACAAAGTCCCCTGACTTCATAAAACTAACATTCTAGTAGGAAACTAGATGGTGATGACAAGACAGGGAGATGGCAAATAGACAAGTGAATATACACAAAAGTAACAGACACTGATGAGTGCTGTGTTGAAACAAAAAACAAGTTATGTGATGGAGAATAACAAGTGTCTTACAGGGAGTGAGGGATGCGGGAAGAGAGGCCACTGAGGAGGTGATATTTATGTCAGAATTGAATGACAAGGTGCCATAGTTCTTGTAACTGGTGTTTTCTTTACTAAGCTTCTCAGGGTTCAATCTCACAGGCATTTTTTGACTACCTGTTGCATTCAAGGCTCTATATCAGGAACTACAAACAAAATATAAAAAGGAATGTTTTGAAATTATATTTGTGCCCAATCTTAATCTTTAAAAAAATAAATAAAATGAACAGTACAAAGAATAGGACCCACAGCCCTTGAATTTTTAGGCAGCTACCGTCAGGACACTGCTGAGACAGCCTTTGTGGTCCTATCCTATCCTATCCTATCCTATCCTATCCTACCCTACCCTACCCTATCCTACCCTATCCTACCCTACCCTACCCTACCCTACCCTACCCTATCCTATCCTATTCTATCCTCCCTCAAACTATCAATACCTTCCATATTCCAGCCTTCCAGCTCCAATCTTCCAGCACCACTCTTTTCTGATCACCAGCCCCCTGGCAGATAGTACTGTTTCCAAAATGAAACAACTCTGCATTTAAATCATGCCTTAATCCTCATGCAGCACAAGCTAAAAGTGAAAAACAAACAGCAAATAATCAAATGCAGCAATATATGGCACAGATGAACTTGTTTCTTAAAAGAGACCAAACTCTGGTGCTGAAAAGGTTGAAAACTACCATTGAAAAACATCTGCGCCTTGTCTCTTCTAAAACGGTGTGCCCGCAGCTGTCTTTTTTTTTTCAATAATCACTTTATTTTATTTTATTTTTCCAATTCAGAATATATTTATTTAGGGCCATTCCATAGTCGGTTTATTTTAATATAAGTTTGCCACCTTTTATTATTCTTTTTTTTTTTTTTTTTTTTTTTTTTGCGGTATGCGGGCCTCTCACTGCTGTGGCCTCTCTCATCGCAGAGCACAGGCTCTGGACGCGCAGGCTCAGCAGCCATGGCTCACGGGCCTAGCCGCTCCGTGCGGCATGTGGGATCTTCCCGGACCGGGGCACGGACCCGTGTCCCCTGCATCGGCAGGCGGACTCTCAACCACTGCGCCACCGGGGAAGCCCTATTATTCTTTTTTTAAACATCTTTATTGGAGTATAATTGCTTTACAGTGGTGTATTAGCCTCCACTTTACAACAAAGTGAATCAGCTATACACACACACACACATCCCCATATCTCTTCCCTCTGCGTCTCCCTCCCACCCTCCCTATCCCACCCCTCTAGGTGGTCACAGAGCACCAAGTTGATCTCCCTGTGCTATGCGGCCTGCAGCTGTCGTTTGTACTAGCCGCTTTCTTTTTTCCAAGTGGTGATGGCAATGGGCAGGAACCACAAGAGGAGACAGAGTTTATTTAGTCACACGAAAGTGCGCAAGCAATTTGCACGGGAGTCTGACTTCAGCACCTGCGGCTCTCCACTGACTTCTTTATCAAGAGCAAAATGCACACCATTGTCTCCGTTTAGGAAGTCACCGGGCTGTCAGGCAAATCCTGGCAAGCTGGGTGCCCTGGATGCTTCCCCCCATAGCCACACTTCCCCATCAAACCCACAGAACTACATTGATCTGAGGGGAAACTTTGAAGTGAGCTCTTTTTTATTTCCAAGCATCTGGGTTGTCTCTTTAATGTACACCTGATGCTTGGCATATACTTTCTAATTGTGTTAAAGATTTCAAGGTTAGAACAGCTTGAATCCAATTTATTTCACCTTAAAGAGAGACTGATTCTAGACTTCCACTAAGGGATCTTTTTAGATAGATTTCAAAGATCAAAGCATGTAATAGAAGAGCTTAATATTTGGATTAGTCATGATCTTTGTCTGTTGAATTTTCATCAGTTCAGTGGAATGTAGAACTCCCTAAATTTAGCATATCATGAATTATTCATAATTATTATTTAAGCGATAACATTCCAAAAAGGTTGTTAATCCCAGATTATGATTTGTTCCCCTTTCATATTTTTTAATTCAGGGTGTATGAGTTTATAATATTTTTCTATACTATGTAATCCAGCCTGCCTCTTGTGTTTCACAGATGGCATATGATTTTTCTGTCCACTCTAGTCCATAATGAAAAAAATAATTTTGTATTAACTCCAAAGCACCACAAGTTTGTGCTTTCCAGCTTTTTTCTTTTCCTTTTTGTTTAAAGATTTAAAAAGGCAAGCCAGTAACCTTCAGTTTATGTCTGAATAAAACATGATCAGTGTCATATCCTTGATCACACACAGTCCAATAGTTATAACAGCTCAAACTTATTGACTATATCAAGTAATTAGTTCCTATGACAGAGAACAAGCAGCTAAATTATAGAATGGGAAAAAAGAAAGACTAGAGAAGAATATCCAGTTTTAAAGCTGGCTTTTCCAATGGCCAGTTGTAAGACTGAGCCAGCCTTTGCAGAATTCACTTCCACTATTTTTTATCAGTAAAAAGATGAAATATTAGAATAATTACTTTTTAATATCTATTGGTCAAAGGCACAATTATTGGTACCAGGAGTATTTTAGCTCTTTACAAGAGTAGTATGAAATTATAGGCATAACTTTACAGGTATGGTGACAGGCAATTAAGTAACCTGCTCAAGGTCACACAGCTTGTCAGTTGTAGAGGAAAGATTTGAACCCAAGTTCAGGTGTCTTCTAAGCCCCATTTTCTCCACTGTGCCCCTTTACATCTGACACTGTATATGTAAATGTTCATGTTATGTACTTGGTCCTGGGTTGGGTGCTATGTCACTTTATAAAAATTCTCATAATTTTTAGGTGTATTTAAGAATAAGCAGAGGAAATGGATCTCAGATTGGAACACAAAGTGCAGTGAGGGCTTTAAGTCTCTCTGAATTTTAAGCCTCCTAAATGTATACTTGTCTCATAATTAGCAGTGTTGCATATTATTATCTCTTCCATCTAATTGGAATATAGCTGCAGGGAGCCAGTCTTCCAGATAGGGAATGTGTGAGACTGATAGGATAGCTCCAGGATTGCTAAAATCACTCTCTGTGACTTTGTCATCTTGCATCCCACGGAGAAAGCCTCATTGGGGGTATTTCTGCTGTATACTTACAGTGGTCTGTCAAGTTTTGATACCTCTTAATGGGTCTGAAATGTGATTGTTGGGAATAGAACTGAAAATAAGCAGCTAGAATGCTTACGCACTGTCACAGAGAAATCTGGAGCTCTATCTCCAAGCAAAGGCAACAGTGCCTAATCTTGTGCCTTTAAAAGACCTATCTCACTCCCGTGATACCATGGTCTATCTTGACCTCTAAACCTGTGGTCTTGTTACTTCCTTACTTTGCTAACCCCACCCCCAAATAGATGGTCATGGCTGGGGCTCATCTATTTTACTCTGAAAAACTTACGGACTCTTTGCCTTGCCTAACTTGAGTGTTCTCTAGGATGAAATGTGTCTGGATGCCTGAAGCCATTTTTAGACAACCAAGGAGTCCCTCTATAGGGGAAACCCATGGACTGTAGCTCTGAAGGCAGAATCATTTCTGCACCTTCCTTCTTCAGCAATGTCAAACATATGCTGAAGATCTATCTTTAGGCTGCAGATCCAGATCGTAGTTTTTCTCCACTCCGTTATATTAGAAAATAACCTTGATCCCCAATCCATGTCAATCCAGGTTGTATATTTACAACAAACTTGGCACTTAAAAAATAAACTTGGATAAAAATTCCAGATGATGTGTGTTAAAACAAGTAAAAAATAGATGTCCAGCATAAAGAACTGCATGAAATTAACTGAGCATTTTATAGACAATCTAACTTCCTTCTGCTTTCAGAAATTTACTCTTGACAAGTACCCAAAAGCAAATAAAGAGTTATCACAGAGTATGGTGTTAATACCCTAGTTGTAAGTAGTGTCTTCTAAAGGAAAATATGAAACGTATGAATACAGGTAACCCATTTATTGCAGAGGGGAGACCTAAGTGTACTTCTCAAACTTGTTCAAGTGGCCTAATGACCTCAGCATAGCATCTGATACCTGACTTGGACCAGGTGAGATTTGTTGGAAAGCAGATGCTTTTGGAGTAAAACCAATTTTTGTTCCCATCCTTCTAGCTGTGTGACTTTGCACAAATTATTTAATTTCTCTGGGCTTCAGTTTATCACATAGGAAATGAGACTGGGATTCTTGTTGAAGTGATAGATATGAGGCAGGTGGGGAGAACAGGTGCTCTCAGGGGAAAAAAAGCAAAGAAAGCAGGATAAGGAAGGGAACAGAACTAAGCAAGAATATGCTATATCGTCTCTATATCCTAGAACACTGTATTCACCCTCCCTCCATAATGAGGAATACTTTTATAATGACAAAAGGTATTATACAATAAATTGCCTTAACCACAGAGACATATGTGATTAAAACTGATTAATAGATTGACCTGACCAGCTATTAACAAGGTGGTTGTTAGTATCCCTTTGCTTCTTTTTTCATTTATTTTGTAATCTGCTAGTATTTTCAACTGACTCATACTAGGTAGCAGCCACCAAAAGCTTAAGAATAAATTCAAAGTAGCAAATACTTAAAAGTGGAAACATTTTATTCAGTAACCTAACTTTTTGGTGCATATCAGGAAGGACCATCATCACTTTGAGGTTAGTGACACTGAACATCATCCTTTGTGGTGTAGGTTGGCCAACCCTTACAGATGTCAGCTCAGGAAGACCATTCCCTGCCAACGGTTGTGCACATGCCTTGAAAATATAACTCATGTTAAAAAAAAATAGTTCCCAGGTGGAAAGCAAACCAGTAATAGTAATATTCAAATAACATTCTATAAGCTCAAAGTGACTTCATATACTACTGTCTTCGTATTTACATGGCTACGGTACGTTGGAGTTTATAGGTATGTTCATATAAATTGCTCAGATATTTAATGAACTATTTAAGATTAAACAGGTATGTTCTTCATTGCTCTATTCTTATATTTCCTTTTCCAATTTCCCATTCAAACGTACTTTGCATTGTGTGCCTGGGTCGTATTCAAATTGTCCAGAGCTATCAAAACCATGATTTTCAGTTAATTCAATGAGCATCTGTCAGGGCCACAGAAGAACCATTGTGTAGAGCCTATCACTGTAACAGTGTTGGTGGTTGGCTCCCTGGATCTGAAAGTATGGTCAGAACAGAGAACCATTGTGTTTGACTCCATCTCTTTTTTATGAATGTATACATTGACAAATATATAACGAGTTGGGTTTTGTTTGTTTGTTTGTTTTTTGCGGTACGCGGGCCTCTCACTGTTGTGGCCTCTCCCACCGCGGAGCACAGGCTCTGGACGTGCAGGCTCAGTGGCCATGGCTCACAGGCCCAGCCGCTCCGTGGCATGTGGGATCTTCCCGGACCGGGGCACGAACCTGCGTCCTCTGCATCGGCAGGTGGACTCCCAACCACTGCACCACCAGGGAAGCCCTATGTAATGAGTTTTCAGGGGTTTTTTTTACTGCTTAAAATTTCCCACATCCCCTTTGTCAGTGGAGCCTCAGTGAAGCCTGACTGCTGCTGAGTTCAATGGGAGTGTGATCTGGTCCAATATGCTTTAAACCTGTATGCAGATACCAGTATTGGCCTTTCTTTGGGTGTGTGTGTGTGTGTGTTACAACTAGTGTGCCCCACTATCTATTTTCTTCTGGAAGTCTTACCATGCAATCCTTTTTCCTTCAATGCCAGAAATTATTGCTAATTTAACAGTAGGCCTAGTATCACTGTTGCTTATAATGAGCTCCCAATATTCCTAAAGGGAGGGGAGGAAACGTTTCAGAGAGAATTGCTAGCAAACTTAACCTACTGTAATCTGGGTCTTTATTCAAGGGGAAACATTTTGGAGCTAGTGCTTTTCTCTCTTTTATAGCCTGAAGTGCAGATGAATAAGAGAATCAGTTTCTATATCTCATTGGTATTACCCATTAAACATATTGTCTGTATCAACTATTGAATTCAGGTTTCAAATAGATTCATAAACCAAACAAGAGTTGTCTGGAGAGTGTCCAAGAAATTTCTCTTATTCTTAAATTGGAAGCATGAGGATGTGGATGGCAGCCACCTTCACTCTTACTCTGAGGGCAGAAGGAGCGTAGGCTAAGGTGTAAGAGGTTGGGTGGGACCAGGCTAAATCATTATGGACTTCGTAGCTGTGTGCATTTAATGTTAAAAAGCCCAATAGAATACAAGTAGCATGCTTTATATACCCATTACAGGTTTGTTCCAGGGCCAGGTCTAGGAATTGATACATGAAATAGTAGTTGTCAAAATAAATGATTAAAAATATTAAGATTTAGGCAGCACCTACTCTATTTTAGTTATGTTGTTAAGGTAGTTCATATATGGTATTTTTAAATTCATATACAACATGAGATTAGTCCAAGGGGTCCTCATCATCTCAGTATTCTTCACCTGAATCAGCATAACTGTGAGATCTATAGGAAGCAGAACCCCTGATACTACCAAAATATTCGCTGTTGAACTGACCACTTATAAAGCCGTCCCCCAGTCAACGAGTCCCCTGGATTAACACATGCCCTGTCATTGCATCAACGTATTTGTTGGTCCATCTCTAGCTGCAAATGGAATGTTTACCCACAAAAAAAAGGGGCACAAAATGGAGCAATCTGTACACCAAAGATTAAGCGGAGCTCTTGAGAAAATTGATGAAAAGTGACTCAAATAACAAAGATTATATGATCAAACTGCAAAAGCCAGTCACAATAGAATAAAACTTTCATAGGGTCATCATAAAATTATGTAAAAAATATCAATGGTTGATTTATTCTTTGTCCTAATAATAACTGCCTAGTTGCAATTACCTGCATGGTAGTTGATATTAGATAAAATAAACCCACTTGCATACTTTTTAGTTGCAGAAAAAGTCCCATTTAGACATTTTTCATTATTTATTAAAAATAATTTAATTCCTATTTGAAATACATTCATTGTTAAGTGGCATTTTCCCCAGCATGAATTATCCTCAGATAATGACTCTCTGTATACTTAATTTTATTTTACAGGAGAGGAAATTTATGCTCAGAGGAGTTAAAGTACTTTCATACAGTCACATCATTTACAAGCTGTTAATTTGAGAGAACTGTTTCCAACTAGAGAATTTTGATGCCAAGTCCAGGTTTCTTTGCGCCATTCATCAGCTATTTTAAAATTTTCTTTTTCTCATATTCTATATCAGATCATAATTTTAAATATCTTTCATTTGGCCACATCCTCCCCTGCTTTCCCTCTCTCATGAAAAATCACTATCACAAAACAATTCCTTAAGTCTCCTGCTGTTAGAGGTCCCTTTTATAATAGAATAATTACTGCTGAGAGATAGGTGCAAGGTTGAATATTACATGCAGTGTGATGTTTAGAATTCCAGGGACCATTGGAAATGGTGGGCCTCCTTGTCTATACCATCTGTATTCCATGTAGCTAGATTTTATATTTACAACTTCAGGAATTGTGGGGAAAGTGCCTAATTTAAGGGATACTTTCTCTGATTATTTAATTTATACAACCAAATACCCCTGACTTAGAAAAAGGAACTTATTAAAAGATATCAAGTACCCCAAAGAAACTTGAGGTGCAGTAGGTACCTTTTATACCCTCATGCCTTCATTAGCAATACTTTTCTTATGAACTTTAATATTAGCCAATTAAACATGATAATATACTTCAAAATGTAGAATTATTATATGCTTCTTTTTTTATTATTTTTTACATCTTTATTGGAGTATAATTGCTTTACAATGGTGTGTTAGTTTCTGCTTTATAACAAAGTGAATCAGTTATACATGTACATATGTTCCCATATCTCTTCCCTCTTGCATCTCCCTCCCTCCCACCCTCCCTATCCCACCCCTCTAGAGACTGCCAACAAACACATGAAAGAATGCTCAACATCACTGATCATTAGAGAAATGCAAATCAAAACTACAATGAGGTATCACCTCACACCGGTCAGAATGGCCATTATCAAAAAATCTACAAACAATAAATGCTGGAGAGTGTGTGGAGAAAAGGGAACCCTCTTGCACTGTTGGTGGGAATGTAAATTGATACAGCCACTATGGAGAACAGTATGGAGGTTCCTTAAAAAACTACAAATAGAACTACCATATAACCCAACAATCCCATTACTGGGCATATACCCTGAGAAAACCATAATTCAAAAAGAGTCATGTATTATATGCTTCTTGATAGAAGTTGGTATTGTTTGAAAATTGTATCTTGGTGTTTGGATAGCAAAAGGCAGAGAAATTGTATGGATGTGCTTTCAATGAGTGGGTGTAAGACTTCATTATTTCAAAAAGTAACAGCATCATTTTTTTTCCATTGACTTCATTAGGTTCCCCCCACCTTGATGTCCAGCAGAAAGTATCTGTCACTTTAATGGAAATAAATAAAATAGTCCTAAAGTAATGGCCATGATGTATGCCATCAATTTAAGAACAAGCTTGAAGTTATTTGGTTTTAATGAAATAGAACCTCTTTAGCTGTGATAAAGGTGATACTACATTGTCATTGTTCTTACATAGATGGACAGAGAACAGAGTGCAATGATAATGACATTAGGGTAATAGATACTTAGTTCAAGAGAATAAACAAAGATTATCATAAAACTGAAGAGTATTTAAACAAGAATTGATGTGAAATCTTGAGCCAAATGTGTTCATAAAGCAGGGACAATGTTTCATATGAATAAGGTGATGTCCAACCTGTATGATTTGATTTGAGTGATGCTGGGAAGGAACATCTGTCCAAAGCATGTTCTTCCCAGGGCCCAAGGAGGCAGAATGGGTAGATTCTGTTATTTGCAAAGCCTATGTTATCTATAATATGGAAAAATAATAGAATTCTCCTCCGGGGTTGTTACGATTATTCAGTGAGTCAGTACATTTAAAGTATTTAGAAAATTTCTTAGCACATGGTATCTGCCAAATAATTACGGTGATATATCATCACACATTTTCAGATACCAGATAATATCATATAGACAACTTATGAATTAAATAAATATTCATTAGTGCTTAATATATATGGAGTACCATGTTAGGGACAGAATCCCAGGCCTCAAGGAATTTAGAATCCAATGATTAGAACTTCCTAGTTTTCCTCAAGGTTCTTCTCAGAGAGAATTAGTTTACCACCAAATCTATGATAATATTCTGGTGGCCACTAAGAGGTCTAGTTCACTGAAGGTGTGAGTTACCCTTACTTCTCCCTGAACTTGAGGGCATCTGGGAATTCTTAGCCAAGGTTTTCAAGTGAATTCTATGCAGAAGTGAAGTCATTACTCTCTTTCCATTTCTCTTAAGAGGTAAATGTAGAATCTTTGACATCAACTAAAAGACCCCACTTTTAATAGCTTTAACAGTATTCCCTCAACCTATTCTCTTCCTAGCTCTTTCTGTCCAGCCACACTGGCCTGTCAGGTCCTCAAACCTGTTCTGCTCCTTCAGATTTCTGCTTAAAGCTCAACTGCTCAACTGATTCCTTCCCAGACTGGGCAGCCTCCCCATAACATGCTCTCATGGAACCTTCTGTTTTTCCTTTAACATTTATCACAGATACAATTACATAATTAACTTTATAACACCAATGGAAGGGCATGGATTCACAGATAATTCACAGATAGCTAATAGTAATGAAACTATATGCACATCATACCTCATCAGTAAAAAAGGAGTAAGGACAAGAGGGAGTTGGAGGGAGAGCAAGAGAGAAACAAAGACACTTAAATTCCATCCACTCTTCCACTTAATGAGCTTATGACCTGATGCCTAGGAGTGGGTATAAGATGACATGGGAGCCCTACTCTTTCTTGAGTTATTCTTATTAACCAATTTCCTTTCATTAGGAAATGGAGTACCAGCATTTGAACATGTGTGTTTCAAACAACATGGCTTCTTCACACAAGTCAACAATTTTATCTTGTACTCAGTGAAAAAAGAAATTGGTCCTAAAATCTAGGAAAATTGGCCATGTTGAGTTAATGGAGAGACACTATTGGAACCTCAGGGTGGCACCTTCCTAGGGAATTTTCCAGGGTAATTTGGATTATATGCAATTTTTACCTTATTTTCTGATTTAGAAACTAACAAGATACAACTCTATTTTTGTTTAATATTTGTAATCCTAGCAAGGAATATAAGGTCTGTGAAGGTAGAAGGTACATCTGGTGTTTTCATCACTATATCCCTAGCACAAGGCAGGATGCTTGGATTATTTAAAGCTTAATAAATAAATATTTGTTAACTGAATTAACGTTCAGCCAGTGTTTATGGGGATCAGTCTATCTGGCAACAATACAGAGTTTGGACTTAAGCCGGCTAAAGTAGAAGACAGACAGAATTTCAGATCCTTAAGCATTATGCAGACGTTAGATAACTTGTGTCTCCATAGAGACCTAAATTAAAATGGCAGAAAAACTGAAACCTGAACACGACAAAGTTCAGTGTGTTTTAATGAAGGCTTTTGTATGTAAGTCAACATTCTGTCCTTTAATTCCCTTTCCAAGCCAAACTCTAAGGGAAAAAGCTGACATCTTCCTTATCATTTTAGGTCGAATGAGCCGGACTCGATTTATCATTATGCCAACCCAAGGAGAAGGACGGCCATGCCCCACAGAGCTTACCCAGCAGAAAACCTGCCCAGTGACCCCCTGCTACAGCTGGGTCCTCAGCAACTGGTCTGCATGTAAATTGGAGGTAGGTCATGGAATGACAGAGAAATGCTTCTCAGTATATCCAAAGTACTTGTCTAGTCAAACCTATATGCTGATGGAACAAATTTCACGCTACCAGGGGCCTGGCAAGGTGTATTTTTATGCAATGGAGAACATGGAAAAAAGAACCAAATGACTTAACCTCACACAGAGTTATATTGCTAGGAAAATAAATAGCTGTTCATTGGGCACTATTTATAATAAGCTGGGTCAGGGGACTTCCAATCTCTTTGGCATCCTCAAAAATTCTCTATCTCCTTGGCTTGTTGGAAATATCAAAGCATTATGCAATTAGGCAAAACCCTGATGCTATGGAAATGCACAGCTTGCTGTAGACTGTATTTCCTAAAAAAACACTTTTAGGCTTAGACAAAATCTTGCATGTGGGCAGAAAACCAAAAGTGTATGTAAGTTATATTTTAACATTATTACACGAACCAAGGTTACTACATTTTCCTCAATGATTGCTTTTTATTGACCTGAAATATAAATGCCTAGTAACATCATAATATATCACATACCCAGAACTTTTGCTGGGTCAGCAAAGATCCTCTACAGCATTTTTCTCTCTGGCTTCTTGTATAAGAAAAAGCACGTTGATTTTCTCTATTTTCTTATTTTACTGGTTTATCCTTCAGTTCATATTCCAAAGCAGATTTTAATTAGGTAACAATAATTTTGATTATGCATTAAGAAATCTGCAGAGTATTCTCATGGAGATGTTTAGTGTTCCTGTCAGGATGACATTGTCATGCAGCGTTATTATCTTGCAGAAGTTAAATGCCCATGTATTTTAATAAGTCCCAGAGGAACAAAGATGTGTGGTACATTTGTTCAATCTCCTTTTTACAGAAAATAAGGTAACCATGCTAATTAATTAAATAGTAACCTAATAGCTTTAAATATGAATACTGTGTCTACAACCCTCTTTCCTAAGCCTTCAGCAATTTTTTTTTTTTTTTTTTTTTTTGGCGGTACGCGGGCCTCTCACTGTTGTGGCCTCTCCCGTTGCGGAGCACAGGCTCCGGACGCGCAGGCCCAGCGGCCATGGCTCACGGGCCCAGCCGCTCCGCGGCATGTGGGATCTTCTCGGACCGGGGCACGAACCCATTGCATTGGCAGGCGGACTCTCAACCGCTGCACCACCAGGGAAGCCCCTTCAGCAATTTTTTAAGTGCTGCTTAGAATTACAATTAAGAAAATGGAAGGAAGATTTCTCCTGATAATTGTTGAGAAAGTAGAGAAAATAAATTCAAAGAATTCAGGAACCCATTGCAGGGGAAGGGAGAGAAAACACAGGAAGAAGAGGGGAAGGATGGGAGACAAACTCCACACTCCATGTCTTACCAGCCATACAACTGCTACTATACCTCACATGTTCTTTTGTACTTTCCCTTTTACCTTCTCAGGTATCAGAGCCTTTTTTTTTTTTTAATAGACATGTCTGCCAATTTGTCCCATAGGAACATTAAGGGGAAATGTCAAATGTAATGTTTCATTTTGCTGTCACGTATTGAGCTTTAGCCAGAACCACAGGGGCCAGAGTGGTGGGTTGTGAACATTCTCTGTAGCAGTGCTGGTGGGGATAGACGGGGGTGTTGTGGCATCTATTGGAGATACCCGGGCACGGAGGCCCTGGAGACCACGAGAGCAGGTGTATCTAGAAATTTGAGAAGTGTCTCAGATTTCTAGATGAGGTTATTCCCTCACTGACACTTCCAGTCGGGAGGCAACTGTTAGACTCAATCCAGGCAAAGCTCTCAAAAAACAAGTCTGTAGTAATTATTCCTGTGTGGGCACCTTACCCAAAGGAGGCCAATCAGCGTTCTTCCCCAAGAATTTGGAATGGAATTGAAGCTGTTCAAAGATACTATATTCAGGAACTCTTAGCTGCCACATTTTCCCACCTTGTAGGTAAAGTTAGTCACTTAGAAGCAAGAAGAACAAAGAAGGTGACACAAAAAAGCAGAGGCAAAAGAGAAAGTGAATCTTGATGACATTTGAGTTGAGTTTTTCCTGAGTTTGAACTGTACTCCCGCTCTTCAAAGCCTACTTGTGAATGCTTTGTGAGATAAATTAACACAATATCTTTTCAGTGAGTTGCCTTTTCTTAAACATTTATGTAAGCTGAGTTTGGGGAATTACTGACTAAAATACACGTGGGCCTCCACACACAAAGGAAGCGCACTTCTCTCACAGCTGTCCTGCTTCTCCTTGTCCTGTACTATATCCTGACCTGCCAAATGCAGGTTGAAAGCTCATTCACTGGAGGTGGTAGAGATGTTGAAGTGGCTGATTGCCATCAAATGTACCAAACCCTAATAAGAGGACCTTGCACAGGGCTCAGTGGATATGCCAATTCTGCCTCCATCTTATGTGGAAAGAGATTTGCAAATGGAAATGTTTATCCTCAGGCTTCACTTTTTTTCAGGGTTTCCTAACTCTTTCCAAGTTCCCCAGCTGATAACACGCATCCACACGTATGCTGCAAAACCTGTTTAGGAGCTCAGACTCTGGAGCGCAGCAGGCCTCATTTTGGTCAAGATTTTTTCCAGTTTCTCGCTCTGCACTTTTTGTCAAGTTTTCAAACTCTCCAAACCTCTGTTTTCTTATGTATATCATGGGGGAGGGTAGCAAGAGTAGCTGTTTTGCTAGGGGGTTTTGGTAGGGATAGACAAATTCATATTTAGCATAGTATCTGACATAAATTCAGAGCTCTATAAATTGAGGTTGTTGTTACAGGTTTGATTACAGCTCTGATTATGATTATTAGCACCATCTGCTGATCCACATCTGGTGATGCCGATTCAGAGTATACAGAAAGTCCCTTAATGATCTGGACAGGAGAGAGTCAGTGACAGAATCCTTGCTGTTGACCATCTGGCTCTAAGAAACCTGGCTCTGTTTTCAAGCCCTAGTGTGTGAAGTCTCGTGAGTGAGACTGAATGAATGCTTGCTTTATGAATGAAGCTATCATGCTGATGCTGATTTCTCTTCATACAGTAGCTGTTGTTGTCAAGGTATGAGATTAAGGTTGATCATGGATACATACTAGGAGCGTATTATTGTTTGTGTTGGTTTTTAAAGTGATCCCTGATGTAGACTTGTTTCCTGTCATTTCTGCACACCCCATCTCCTGGAATGTCAAACAGAGCTCTAATCAACTGCATCTCCTGTTGCCTGAGGTTCCAGAGAGCAGTAACTTCAAATTTCAGACACGCTGCAGTATCTTCAGACTCCAAGTTCACGAACTCTGATACTCTATAGCGAAACATACACCTTAGACAATTCTGCCATGGATCCATCATCTGGAATAATAAGTGATAGAGAGAGTCCTCCCCCAAACAGAAATTTAACTTACACTAGGTATTTTCCACTTCAGGGAGTGAACGTTTACCAGAACATTTGGTGTGAATGAATATACTGTGAATTGGTGTTGAACTTCTACTTCTCCAAAAAAAAGTACACTTAGGTTCAAAATTAGGGTGCATGTTTTAAACAATTTCACAATGACTGTAGAGATGATTAGAGCAGTTATGAGGTATTGATATATCCAGTGTGGGGCTTGCCATTGTTAGATAAACAAATCATAATTCTTGTTAAGACAGCTCTAGAAAAGGAGGTGGTGGTTCCTATATGTGTGTCTACTCAGTTTCATCAGGCCCTACATTGCTACAACTCAGGAGGAGGAGAGGAAATGTCTCCTCCAAGTCTCACCTTTTCCTTTCTGCCAGTGTGGCTTTGAATCCGAACTTCCTTCTGTAAAGAATTTTTCTCAGCAGCCACTCTGTACCATCCTGCACATCCGGCAGTCCATCCACAACCTGCCCTTGATGCTCAGCAGCCGCTGCCGCAGTGCCTTGACCTGGCTGGTGCTCAGCAGGCCCATCAGCCCCGGCTCACCTGCTGCATGCCCAGAAGCACTGTCAGGGCTGCTTTCGCTGCCCACCCTGTCCCTCTTCACTCCTGCTGCTGCCACGGCCACAGAAGCTCCCAGGCATAGCAATGCAGTTTCTGGGTTCTGTTGGGGTGGGAGGGGGGTGGGAAATAAGAAGGAGCTGAAACTCAGTTTCCCAGTACAGAGCCCGGTTGTCTGTCACCTAATAATGACTTGTAACATGGAGCATCCTTATCTGCAGCAACGGAGCCCATGCAGAGGGTCATCCTCTCTCTCCTTCTCTCTCTCTCTTTCCATCCATACCAGTAGTAGTCATGAAAGCTCCAGCTCTTCCACCAATTTCTGGACTTAGTGGGAGCTGAGTAACATACCTTGGAAGTACAGAGGAGTTAATACTCCATGGGGTGAAGGTTGATCAATGAGGACTGAATCCAAGGAGGAGCTGGCATGTAATGCCTCTCCCTTTTCCTCCCTCCCCACCTCATGGATGGCCCTACAGCCTGTCTAGAAGATGTTGTGATTGACCAAGAAACCAGCTGTGTTTGCTCGGAAGTTTAGGCCAGTTGACAACACACTACCTTATATTTCCTTTTCCTCCGTACCTGCGATGGCTCTTTCACCCTCACTCTTGCTATCCTGGGATTTCACCTCCTTAGTATAGAAGCTTTGTCTTAGGCTCTGTTTTCTAAGGCATTTATGCAAGAACAGAGCTACCCCTCTACAGTTATCCAAATAGCCAGTGGACTTTTTTTTTGACGTATGAGCACCTGACTAAAACTGAGGAGATAATACTCATCTCATGAGTATCTGCTAAAAATGTTACAGTAGGAAATCTTTCATCAGGCAGATGGTTGCACTAGATAACCACTAAGTGCCTTCCAATTCTAAGCTTCTGTTTCTGTGAGACACTGCACAATTTTTTTTCTAATCACCAAGAATAATATAAGTGGGACTTGTATGAAATATCTTCAAAGAATAGTATTCAGCACAGAAGGCATTCTGGGAAAACAACTTCTCGTAGCAATAGAGAAAAATCAGCGTTTTATTGGAAACCCAAACCTAATCCATGTGAGAAAGTACTGAATTCCCTACAAAAGAAAAACAAAAGAGAAATGTACGCTCTGTGGCTGTACATGCTCTCTTGGGGGAGTGATTATGGATTAGGCCATTTTATCACATACACCTAGACAAATTAGGTATTGTTTTTCTTTTTCAGTCAATCCTGGCTGAGTTCCAAAATGAATTGTCATATGCTGAGTGCATAAATTCCAAGGCATAGATTTGCATTTGTACTTTAGTTGCTCTATCAGCTCTAGGAGAATTGCTCAGGGATGCCTTATTGTCAACAATTGAAAGATAACTCTCAAGAGGAGGAAGCTGCCGAAATATGCAACTAGGGTTTTTTTGAGCAAGAGATGGCAGGAGCCAAAACTTTGAGATGATCATGATTTGGGTAATGCTGACAGCATCCTTTCCTCTGACAGGGTGGAGACTGTGGGGAAGGAGTCCAGATCCGCAGCCTCTCCTGTGTGGTCCACAATGGTTCAATGTCTCACTGGACTGTACCTGTAGACAATGCACTGTGTGGAGAGATGCCCTTTCAAGACAGCATCCTGAAGCAGCCATGTTCTGTGCCTTGCCCAGGTAGGCAATTTTAAATGATCGGGAATGCCTTCCATGGTGACCTTTTTATTTATTTCTTTTCTATTAATTTCCTGAGTTCTCTCTTGTCCAAGTTGAAGTTTTTAATTAACTTTGATTCATTTGTCATTGTGGTTATCACTTTGGAATATACCTCACAGCTTCAGCAGAGGCAAAGTAGGCCGGGGAGGTGGGGGGAAGCACTGGACTTGGAAATTTAAGAGCTAAGTTAGAATCTTGTCAGTATCACTTCACTGGTGTTTTACCTGGGACAAACAGTCTGGTCCCTTTGAGCAATGGTGCTCCATCTAGAAAATGTGTTAATAATACCTGACCTGACAGCACCTAGCACATTGGCCAGCGCTCAAAAAATACTGACGGAATCCATGAGTGGATGAACCCCTGGGTGATGACATGGGTGGGGACAAGTAAGGCTATAAGTGCACAGAAACACTCTGTTAAACAGGCAAGTTCTATGTAATCGTGAATGTTATTATTAGTTACAGAAGATTTATGAGTTTATTTTAATCCTAATAACACAGCTTAGCTTATATGACATGAGTTTAAGGTGGCTTAATATATCCTTATATATCCTTATAACATGGCATGTTATATGTGTGTAAAAACACATACCTACATATAGACATAAATGTATACACATAAATGTGTGTATGTTTAGATTATTAAATTAAACATTCTTTAAGTTCAAAGATATTCCACTTCAGTAACTGGCTTACTCCCTTTATATGATTTCTGTGAACATCTATTTTATGATGTTATGCTGCTCTTTAAAAACTGAATTGATGTAATCTTTACACTTTCTTTTAAAAAATTTACTATCACTAGTAGTCACAGTGTTCTGTAGATAAAACTGCCGTGATTGGAAGCAAAACAATGGCAGTCTAGTGTTTGGTGCTCTTTTGCTCAACTAGATTAAACCATAAATTACTTCCTCATTCTTAGTATTTTCTAATTAGAAAATGTATCAGTGTGGAATGCATAGTTTCTGGAACCCACCCCATCACTGCACCACCACACAAATCTCACTGTGAACCTGTGCATGTAAATGGTGTTAAGGGCCAGTTTTCACGTTCTTTCCTCTGCTCTGTGCTGCGCAATCCTCCAGGAGACTGCCATTTAACAGAATGGTCAGAGTGGAGCACGTGTGAACTGACCTGCATCGATGGAAGAAGCTTCGAGACTATGGGTCGTCAGTCTAGGTCAAGGACATTTATAATTCAGTCTTTTGAGAACCAAGACAGTTGCCCCCAGCAGGTTGTAGAAACACGCCCTTGTACAGGTACCAAGAGCACTTTTCAACTCTTAGCGTTGATTGATCAATGCTTATTCTGCTTTGATGTGACATATAATAGAACCGCTGTTATCATATTTACTTGCAGGAGGTAAATGTTATCACTACACATGGAAAGCAAGTCTTTGGAACAATAATGAACGAACTGTATGGTGCCAACGTTCAGATGGCATTAACGTCACAGGTATTCCTAAGATTCATGTGGGCACTTCAGAAAGATCTCTGAGTGTTGCTGGTGGTGAGAAGAATTAGCGTACAAATTATAAGCAAGGGAAGACTGGGCAGTGGCCTTAGATGAGCTTCACGGCAAGTTGCCGTTAGACCTTTGCATCTTAGAAAGCAAACACTTCTATTTGAAGTCCCATATATCAGACAACTTAAAAAAATAAGCTGAAACACAATAAAATTTCCTTAAATATCATGATCTGAGAGACAAAGACTGAAAGAGACAGATGTTAGTTTAAAACAATGGTCTCTAAAATGTTTAGAGATGTACCTTTTCAGTAAAAAGTATTTGAGAACAGATCTCAACATATTCTAAAATCCTTCACTGCTGTGCTAATGTATCATGATATGAAACATGTACAGAAAGTGAAATTAAAAGGGTTGATAAGGATATAATAAAAATTAAAATATATTAATGATGTAAAAAACCATTTTGCTGTAAATTATAGATGCTTATGTTCATGTACTGAAAGCTTCACTTTTTAAGAATGTTTTAGTCATGATTGTTATTTAATATCTGACTATAGGTTGAGGGAAGGTGTCTTCATTTATGACAGTGAATGCAATTTGATTCTACAAATGGTCTTCTCAATCATTTTAAAGGGCGTTTTTTTTGATGCCTTCTTATCAAAGAAAATTAAATTGTCATTCTTTTTACTTAGTACTGTGGCTGACTAAGAGCTTATCAGAATAGGAGAATTTTGATTTTTCTATTGGAGTAGAAAGATTGTTAGCTTCACCTTTTTCTAGTTTACCTGTTTTTGCATTAGTGGTTGTCCCTTTAATCCACAGCATTTCCATACAATAATTTATTTTAAGCTGCTCGTCCATTTTGTAAGTTACTGTTAAAACTTAATATACTGTAAATCTACCTAACCAGGAACACAGAAAGCATCACACGCTGCAATATGCTGAGAGTTAACGGACTGGTAAGGGTTCCACTATAAAATTCTCTGTATGGAGTACCTTGTGCCCAGTGTACATCACGGGGCCATCTGATGAATGAGTTCAGGCTACCAGTGTCACCTGCTAAGTATTATTTGAGCTTAATTTCATTCTTAAAATTTAAAATGTTAGATAAACTGTACAATTCTAACATGTTCTTCCCGACTCCCAGGAGATCCTCTCCCCATGGGGTTCACACACTGCATGGTGGCGATCCCTGGTTTGAGTGCAAAACATCCCCTCCAGACTCTGGTGCCAGCAACGGGGCTGTGTTGGCAGCACTAACACCCATGTGATCAATTTCACACCTACCTGCTCATTCCGGATCCTGGTGGTGTTTTGTTTTGTTTTTCCTGTGAGGATTATTTGTTTTATTTTTTCAAGTAACAGTGAGAGTTTAGCTGTTTCATTCTTAGGGTAAATGTAGATCTATTCCCTACACAGCTTTAAGCCCAAAGCTTTTCGCTAGTTATAAAATCGTAAACTATAATTGTTTGACAATTATAGTAATGCAGAGGCTAGAATCTATAAATGCAACCAGTAGGATATAAATATAGTTTAAATATTGCCCTTGAGTAATATGCCGACTCCTTTGCTTAGTACCTTGAATCCAGGAAGGCATGACTAATATTAAGTGATTTTCAGATTATAGAGACACTATTCCATCCATTTACTCAAATATTTCATAAGGACCTGCAAGTACTATGTCAGATCTATGATTATCCCTCCTGGAGTGTATACATTTGCTGTTAAAAATAGGTGTGGGAGTATGTATGTGACTGTGTGTGTGTATTCTGGTTGAAATACATTTAAAATGTTACCAAAATGTTTGATATTGTGGTCCCATGAATTGATTAGTGGCATTCTTTTACTGTTTGGTTATTGGGAATTGGTCTAGTGCCTAGTTGGGGTATGCGGGAGATGGAAAAAAAATATGTAGAAAGATCTTCACGCATATATATTTTCTGCTCCTGAGCTTCACTTGAGATTTCATCAGTTTGTTTATTGGGAATTGGTCTAGTGCCTAGTTGGGGTATGCGGGAGATGGAAAAAAAATATGTAGAAAGATCTTCACGCATATATATTTTCTGCTCCTGAGCTTCACTTGAGATTTCATCAGTTCTTTTACTGATCCTGACACGCACAGGCTTTGCCCTCAAGCATGGCCACATGATAGAATCACATTGCCAATGCGCAGGTATAAAATCTCTACTGTAAACAGCTTCTCTACTGTAGCAGAGTTTCCCATCTCAAACAGCCCTTCCTGGAGTACTGTGATCAATCATATAAAACTGTGCCACACTGTCAGCAAACAGATTTTTTAAAGATAATCCTGTTACAAGGTAGCCAGTGCCAGAGATGAAAAGAAATGAGTATTCATCATAGAAAAATCTGTAAATGATGGTGGGATTTCCTTTGTAGGAGGCTGTTCCCCTCAGGCACGCCCTGCTGCTATTCGGCAGTGTAACCCGGCCTGCAGAAAACCTTTCTCCTACTGTACACAGGTGAGTCATGTGCTGGAGGCTTGGACAAGTATTGTAATCGCTGTGTTATATGTATGCTGTCTGATGTTTTCCAGTCTCCTCCAGCCCAAGTAGCAATTCCATGGGCCCACGATACCACAGAGAGGCATTTGCAGGAGTAATCACAGCTATTAAGAATTTCTTTCCAGGGCATGTGTTCAAGAAAGCAGTCTTTTTTTCTCTAAATCCATTCTCTAAATCTCTAAGCCCTAGGTTAATTCTTTACCACAGAAAAACGAGTGAGTGATTAAGCTTCCCGTTTGGAAAAATAGAGATCAGCAGCAACTTCATGGGCTAAGGCTGTTGCTAAATAGAAGGTGTGGCTTTCCCCCAACTCTGTGGATACCCTCTTTAATAAAACATAAATTACCATTTCCGGGCTTCCCTGGTGGCGCAGTGGTTGAGAGTCCACCTGCAGACGCGGGGAACGCGGGTTCGTGCCCGGGTCCGGGAAGATCCCACATGCCGTGGAGCTGCTGGGCCCGTGAGCCACGGCCGCTGAGCCTGCGCGTCCAGAGCCTGTGCTCTGCAGCGGGAGAGGCCACAACAGTGAGAGGCCCGTGTACCGCAAAAAAAAAAAAAAAAAAAAAAAAATTACCATTACAACTTTTCACTCAGAGTAAACAGAGATGCATCTTGAAAAGATGGCTTTCATAGCTGAGCATATACCAATTTTTCGTAATTAGTTCTCCCCATTAAACACTGAATAATGTCTTCAATTAAAACCACTGGAAATACTATAATAATATGAGTGCTCCCTAAACTGTAGGCATTTATTAATTATATGCTTTTCCGACCTTTACTTTAAAAATAAATTTATGTATGTATGTATGGCTGTGTTGGGTCTTCGTTGCTGCACGCGGGCTTTCTCTAGTTGCGGTGAGTGGGGGCTACTCTTCGTTGCAGTGCGTGGGCTTCTCATTACGGTGTCTTCTCGGGTTGCGGAGCACGGGCTCTAGGCGCGTGGGCTTCAGTAGTTGCAGTGCATGGGCTCAGTACTTGTGGCACACTGGCTTAGTTGCTCCGTGGCATGTGGGATCTTCCTGGACCAGGGCTCGAACCCGTGTCCCCTGCATTGGCAGGCGGATTCTCAACCACTGCGCCACCAGGGAAGTCTCTGACTTTTACTTCTTGTGGAAGATTGTGGTACCCTATTTTTAGTGTTAGTATCTGTTGCTCCTCAAAATCATGTGTTCAACAGTTGATGACCTAAGTAAATCTGGCTGATGCATAAGGACTGACGTGAGTGGCTATGTAAGGCTGTTCAGAAAATTCCAGAAATAGTTTTATGTGAGGAGCCCTAATAGCAGAGTTATAGAGATTCATAATCTTATGCTTATTTTCTATTCTTTTCTATTGCTTTTATGTTTGCTGAAGGAAGGAAGAGCAGTTATTTTCAGTTTCACTTCCAGAGACAGATAGAAATCCTTGTCTGTTATACTTTATCATAATCAGTTTCTTGGAGAGGTTTATTGTACATGAAAATTACCAGGAATCCACAAATATGAAGGTCATATTGTCATGATGCCAACTAGGAATGTGATGATGTGATGTGACACTCAGATTACTACAAGATATCAATCTCTCTCTCTCTCTCTCTCCTCCCTCTCTTGGACATGTGCCTTTGGCGAAGTCTTTTTTTCTCCACAGTCTTGGGCTGTTTCCTCTGAGTGAAGAACTAAGCCTTTGAGTGGAGAGGCAGTTCAGACTAGTTAGTGATCAATAGCAGAAAGTGATAGAGGCAGAAATCGACCTCAAAGAGCACAAAACTCAAAGAAGATATGTACATAATTCCTGTTGCTTTGCTTCTCAGTGTCAAGGGCAGGTTGGAGTGAGTGGGCAGGAATCTGAAACAGCTGGGGGAAGAGTTGAGGCTAATTTTTAATTAGATGCTTTAAACATCTCTGTAAGAGAGAAAAGGTGGTAGTTAATGCCCACTATTGACAAAGAATTGTGATTTCATATTTGGAAGGTATAAGAACTATAAACCACTAGAAAGAACTGATGATTTATTTAAGGGTTGACTTTGGAATTCAAAAAGGTGAACTGTTTATCAAATTTTCACCTCTTTGGCAAGTCTGGTGCTGGAAAACCCTAAATTGCCATGACATACCATGCGAATGTTAAGTGCCTCCAGCAGTTAAAGCGTTCTTTTTTCACCTACACAACTCACTGTGTAACCGTAAACATTCTTTTCTGCTATAGGGTGGAGTCTGCGGCTGTGAGAAGGGCTATACAGAGATCATGAGATCCAATGGTTTCCTGGATTACTGCATGAAAGTACCTGGCTCAGAGGACAAAAAAGCTGATGTGAAAAATCTCGCTGGGAAAAACAGACCTGTGAATTCAAAAATACATGATATTTTTAAAGGATGGTCTCTTCAACCCCTTGATCCAGGTACATATTGGTTATAAGTCAGAAACTTAAATTCTCTCATGGGGGATTGGGGCTCATATTGTGACCACTGCTCATGATGGAAAGAATGGAGGGAAGAAGGAAAAGAGGAGAGAAGGAAAAAAGCAACATGGTCTAGTTCAAGGTTTCTCAAATTTGAGTGTTGTGTGGTGTAAAATGTTCTCATGGGGTGGTTGAAGGTAAGTCTGTCAATCCTAGTTTAAGAGACACTGAGTTAAGGAACCAAAATATTTATCTTTAAAAATATTTGAATTGTAAATTATTTCTGCCAAAGACTTTATTTTTATAACTGTGAATTTGTGTATATAATTGAAATTAAAAGCAAAAATTGGAATAGATTCTCAGGAACATGCAGGTACCTAGGGGAATGTCCAGGGACCCTATCTGGTTTGAGAAACACCAGTGAAATAGTAAAGAGCATCAACTTCAGAGGCCAACAGACCTTACTGGCATCATAGCTCAGAAGGTACTGATTTTGTGACTGACTGTAGTATCTTCACCTCTCCGGAACTGTTTCCTCATCTACGAATCAATCTAGAGGCACCTGCCCTGCACGATTGTCATGAGTATTAGCACACTGTCAGGCCTGCAGGACTCAAAAATTAGTGGGTATTAAGGACAAGAATGAACATTTTTTAGATGCTTTCTGTGTACCCTGTGGTTCCATGCTGGTTGTGGTGCATGACTCATTACGTTCTTGCACATAATGAGATGCCATTATCCCCATTTTAGTGATTAGGATGCTGAAATTGGCAAACTAATTTGACCAAGGACACACCACCAGTAAGTGACAGGAAGGTTTGAAAGGCAGGCCAATAAGGTCTTTACAAAGCACTGGTCTCTACTTCCCACTCTGTGAAGTGGGCAGAAAATGAAAGCAAAATTCTCTGTGCCTACTGTACGTACCTCTTCTAGAAAACAAAATGCTGTGAATGACTGAGGGAAGGGAGCACTGAGAGGGAAGAGACACACAAAGCTCAGCCAAAATATACCTTGGGAGCTTTCCTCCCAGACCCTAGGTGTTGGCCATACCAAAGTGCCTTGATGACATGCTTAAATGAAGCAAAACCAGAGCCCAGGCACAAAGGACCCTACATCTAGAGGAAGAAACAAGATGTACACTCCTTAACTAACTTTTAAGGATGACCACAATATCTTACTCAAGTTTTGATTCCTGTGTATGTCTGGGCATGCCATAGGTATTCAAAAATATCTTATTCATTTTGTGACGTTTAGGGACATTTAGCTAATTTATAGCAATAGACTTAAATTTGAGGGAAGCGTGATATGAAATGTAGCAAGGTTCACCCACTGCTCGTAGACCCTATTTCAGGAAGAGAATTAGGGTGAAGTTCCAGGGAAATGAGTGTTCAAATCCACACTTGAGGTCCTTAACCTTTGGAGGTCTCACTAAAGCATCAATAGCACGTATGTGAGTATACATGTATGGGCATATGTGTGTGTGTGTATATATATACGGATACACACACACACATAAATACACATATGTATATTCATATATACACTATTGTATACATAGTATGTAAGTATATATGTAAAATATATATTTAGTCTGGGGAGAGTTAATAACTTTCATTAGGTTCTCATGATGAGATTGTAAACTTGAGCAGCCTCTCTGGAGGGCAATGGGGCAAAAATCTATCATACATTTTGACCTAAAATTTTCCTCCTAGGAATTCATCATACAAATATACACACATATACTAAGAGAAGTATATAAATGATATTCATTATATGACTGCTTATTACATAGCAGATGAGTGGAAATAGCCTAAATGTCTATAAGTAGAATAACAGAAAAACAAAAATAGATACAACTGTGCAATGTGTCTCATAGAGGTATCAAAAAGAATGAGATAGACCCGTCTTTATGAACTAGCATGGAAATATTTCCAATATATATTGTGACGTAGAAAAGAAGTACCAAAGTGAGTGATATGCACCATTTCTGTCTTTTTTAAAAAGTGCAGGTATCTTGTGTTTGTACTCATTTGCTTGTATGTGCAGAGAAAACTATAAGATGGTTTGCAAGCAAACTGGTTACAGTGGTAGTGGCTGGGTAGGGAGCTCAGAGAGAGTGGCAGGAAGACTGACTTTTCACTACATTATCTTTTTTTAATAGTTTGAATGTTGAACCTATCCATTATGCTGTTATAAAAAGCTATATTGATTCTTCTTAAGTAACATGGCTTAAAGGTCATGGACCACATACCTCTGTACTAGGGATGAAAAACACTGTATCTTCCAATACTTCAGCTCTGTGAGGTTTAGGGGTAATAAGATGACAGATGCATTCTCACTCAGGAAAGACTATTTTTTCTTATTGCCAATGTAAAAAATTCAGAATAGGGGATTTCATCATTAGTGTTTCAAAGAGATAAGAATCAAAGCTTTGTTAAAAGTTTTATGACCATAGAAATATATCATTACTACATTGACACCTCATTCTAAAACCTGATTGAGGCTTGAAAGTGTCTTGTAAGCAAAAATTGTAATAGGTAGTCATAATACAATTGAAAGTAATTGTGATTTTCTTCCAAACAAGTGTTGTTTACAATAGATTTTGATTTTCATCTCACAAAAGTCTTTAGCATAAGATGTTGATACGTTCTTTGGACCCACAGTTAATTACTTTCATGTAGTATAATGAACCTTTTGTGTGTATATCTTTCAGAAAGGAACATAGTTCCTTTGAGATGCTAAGGCATTGCTACTATCAGTGCAATTCTAAGTTTAGTTAACTATGTGCTCATGTAAAACAGAGCAAAAACCATGAGATTTCCAGAAACAACTCAAATTTATACACACACACGCACACCATACATACAGTCAGGGTATACCTCACACAGTAAAAATCACAAAATAGATCAGACTGGTTCTATTTTTTTAACTCCAGCAGATAATAAGTGCAAAATAATATATACTTGTACACATATGTATATGTTTTGCAATACTTTTGTATTAGAAGTATATATAAATGAAAATAAATTCAAAATATCCTGCCAGTTGTTAGATTTTATGAAGTACTGATTTCTGGTCTTTGTTTGGTATTGTGAAGAAATGATAGACTATCTTACATTTTATATTTTCACCTTTTTTTTTTGACATTTATAGCTGTCACATGTGGGTATTTCCACCTATGCTTCTGACTTACGCAAATCTCAGAATTCAGCTAAGAAATAAATAATACACTAATTTAGATAAGAAGTAAAGCTTCTGTTAATAAGCTTGTTATTTTCTATTTTAAACAGATGGCCGAGTGAAAATCTGGGTTTATGGCGTTTCAGGTGGTGGTTTTCTTATCATGATTTTCCTAGTATTTACTTCCTACCTTGTTTGGTAAGTACTAACTAGTAAAAAGTTAATATTCCATATTTTCATGGGTGGCATGTTATACTAAAAGAAAACTTAAGATCATTGGCCATTATAACATGACCCTTGAACTCACAAATAATCATCAACAGTAGAATTGGTGAATAGTTGAAATGGGAAATCATTATCTTTATTGTCCTTGTTTGAAATAACATTCTTTATTTGGTTTTCAAATACTATCAGAAGGTATAAGAGGCAAGTCATTAGTCAGGGCTTTCCCATTTTAGAATTTTGATTTAGATCAGTACTTTTTAGCTTTGATGGCACACTGGCATTTCCTGGCACCTCTTGGGGACTGATATTTGAATCCTAGTCCCAGAGATTCTTTTTTTTTTTTTAATTTTGCTTATTGAAGTATAGTTGATTTAGTGTTGTGTTAATTTTGCTGTACAGAAAACTGATTCAGTTACACATACATATATTCTTTTTTATATTCTTTTCCATTATGGTTTATCACAGGATGTTGAATATAGTTCTCTGTGCTATACAGTAGGACCTTGTTGTTTATCCATTCTGTATATAAAAGCTCACCCCAACCTCCCACTCCATCCCTCCCCCAACCCCCTTGGCAACCACAAGGCTGTTCTATATGTCCATGAGTCTGTTTCTGTTTCATAGATAGGTTAATTTGCATCATATTTTAGATTCCACATATAAGAGATAGCATATGGTATTTGTCTTTCTCTTTGACTTACTTCACTTAGTATGATAATATCTAGATCCATCTATGTTGCTGCAAATGGCATTATTTCATTCTCTTTTGTGACTGAGTAGTATTCCACTGTATATGTGTACCACATCTTCTTTATCCAGTCCTCTGTCGATGGACATTTAGGTTGTTTCCCTGTCTTGGCTACTATGAATAGTGCTGCTGTGAACATAGGGGTGCATGTATCTTTCTGAATTAGAATTTTGTCTGGATATATGCCCAGGAGTGGGATTGCTGTATTGTATGGTAATTCTATTTTTAGTTTTCTGAGAAAGAGCTTTCCGTACTGTTTTCCATAGTGGCTGCACCAACAGTGTAAGAGGGCTCCCTTTTCCCCACACTCTCTCCAACATTTGTTATTTGTAGAGTTTTTAATGATGGCAATCCTGACCGGTGTGAGGTAGTACCTCATTGTAGTTTCAATTTGCATTTCTCCAATAGTTAGCAATGTTGAGCATATTTTCATGTGCCTATTGGCCATCTGTACATCTTCTTTAGAGAAATGTCTATTTAGGTCTTCTGCCCATTTTTTGATTGGGTTTTTTGTTGTTGTTGAGCTATATGAGCTATTTGTATACTTTGGAAATTAAGCCCTTGTTGGTTGCATCATTTGCAAATATTTTCTCCCATTCCATAGGTTATCTTTTCCTTTTGTTTATGGTTTCCTTTGCTGTGCAAAAGCTTGTAAGTTCAATTAGATCCCATTTGTTTTTGTTTTTATTTCTATTGCATTGGGAGGCTGTCCTAAGAAAACATTGGTACGATTTATGTCAGAGAACGTTTTGCATATGCTCTCTTCTAGTAGTTTTATGGTGTCATGTCTTATGGTTAAGTCTTAAGCCATTTTGAGTTTATTTTTGTGTATGGTGAGAGAGCATGTTCTAACTAACTTCATTGATTTATATGCAGCTGTTCAACTTTCCCAACACCACTTGCTGAAGAGACTGTCTTTTTCCTATTGTATATTCTTGCCTTCTTTGTTGAAGATTAATTGACCGTAGGTGTGTGGTTTTATTTCTGGGCTCTCTGTTCTGTTCCATTGATCCATATGTCTGTTTTTGTGCCAATACCATGCTGTTTTGATTACTGTAGCTTTTTAGTATTGTCCAAAGTCTGGGAGGGTTATGCCTCCTGCTTTGTTCCTTTTCTTCAGGATTACTTTGGCAATTCTGGGTCTTCTATGGTTCCATATGAATTTTAGGATTATTCTAGTTCTGTGAAAAATGTCATGGGTAATTTGATAGGGATCACATTAAATCTGTATATTGCTTTAGGTAGTATGGCCATTTTAACAGTATTAATTCTTCCCACCCAAGAGCATGGGATATCTTTCCATTTCTTTGAATCATCCTCAGTTTCCTTTATTAGTGTTTTATAGTTCTCAGCATATAAGTCTTTCACCTCCTTGATCAGGTTTATTCCTAAGTATTTTATTTTGGGGGTGTGATTTTAAAAGGTATTGTATTTTTACATTCCCTTTCTGATATTTCTAGCCCCAGGGAGTCTGATTTAAGCATCCGAACAACTTGACCACATGCAGGAATAATTAAAAGTGCCCCCAGGTAATTCTAATATCCAGGCAAGGCTGAGAACCATCACTCTAGATAATTCTAGTTCTTAAATTTTCTTCTCAAACTGACCAGTTTTGACCAGTTATGTTAAATTGACTTGTTGGTTCAAACAACCTATTAGTACATTTTGAATAGTAGAGCCAGCTATTTATCTACATTGATCAGCCATGAGAGAAAATTTAACTGACTGTCCATTCCAAGAACCCCAATTTGTAAGTGACCAGTTTCTAAAAATATGTTATTCTCAGAAAATGATGATTAGCTTATTGTATAGACTATATTTTATTTGATGAGCTGGTCTTGAAACCAGACAGAAGTAAATACATTTGAATGTTTGCAAGTGTGTTGAGAATATTTTATTAGCTTCCTAAGAAGAATTTTCAAAGGATTTTAATTTTCATGAGATCAAAGTGTTCCTTTTTTTCTCTAAATCAAGATATTTATATTCATCATCTGTCTCAAACTAGTTCCTTGAGAATTTTCACCCAAGTTTTAATTGCAATTCAAATCCTGTCTTTGTATTTCTAGCTTGTACTTCCAAGGTTACACAGGTTTTTAAATTTTTGCTCTTGGTCAGTGAAGAAAATAAAGTGATTTTCATTTTTTCTGCCACATATAGTGACTGAAATTGAATTTCTAGAAGTTGGATTTCTATCTAACTAATATTTCCACAGTGTTGTAGCAAAAAGGAACACCTTCAGTTAGTCATTTACCCTAAAATCAAATGATTTGACCAATTATGTTTGAATTGGTAAGTTTTGTGAGTATTGTCTAGGTCCTGTCTTAGTGAACAAATGTGAAGTGGAAAGCCCTATATGAGGTTGAGAGTGATAGGAAGCATTCACCACTAAAAAAGATTAGAAGAAGGAAAAGGTCTTAAATTGCAACAAAGAACATAAAGGGTTGACAGATGAGACAGTGCTCTCAAAGCAATGGCCCAATACAGTGTAAGATAATCAGCTAGTCTATTAGTCTGTGAAAGCTTGGATGTGTTCTACTTCATAGCCACATCCCCAATTCTAGATTCTATGGTTCCTTCTTCCCTAGAATATCTAAAAGATTAAAAATTAAAATTTAGTAAGTCATAAATTTCACCCTTTTACATTTCTCCATTTCCTTCAACTTAAAATTGTGTTACCCTTAATCCATTCCTTCAACAATAAATATTTCTTGCAGCCCTTTCTGTATAATCCTAGGTGCTGGGGATTAATTAGGTACCTCACTGAGTTCTGATGACAAACATAATTTTCTGGAAAATTTTTATTATAAAAGATCAATGGAATTGCCCCTTACTTTTTTGTGGCCAAATTATATAACTATTTATGTACAGTATTTCTCATACCTATTTTTTTCATCCTCAATGCCCAGTCTTAATAATCCCCTGTTGGAAGTAGCACAGTTACTGCTATATTTGGATTCTTTACAAATGCTCCCTTCAGCAGTCTGTAGCCAGATTAATCTTCCTAAAACGTAGCTAAGTGATCAGCCCCTTTCCTCCTCAGACAGACACCCATTGACAGCAAAATGAAAGTCATGTTCTGGCTGCCTTACCAGTCAATTAAAGTCTCCCACTATTTGAGCCCAAAGAACTCTTTCAACTGCATTCTCTACTGTTTCCCTATACCCTGGTGTGTTGATAGGCCTATTTATTTATTTAGCTGTGCCGGGTCTTAGTTGTGGCATGCGGGATTTTTTAGTTGCTGCATGTAGGATCGAGCTCCCTGACCAGGGATCACACCTGGGCCGCCAGGAAAAAAAAAAATCTAATATTCATACATCAAACAAAGTGCTTTTCATAGATTGCCTTATTCAGTCTTCATAATAATCCAATGAGGTGTTGCTAATATCACCTTCATTTTAAAGGGGGGGAGTAAGTAATCCTCAGAAAAGTTGAATAACTTACATAAGGCCATCAGCCTGGTGAAATCAACTCCAGGTTTGTCTTAACCCCCAAATGTATATACTCTTTCCACTGGACTTTCAATCTCTGTAGTTTCTTTCCCTTGAGTAATTCTAAAAACTCTTTAGACTCGAGGTAGTGTCTACACCTTTCACCTTTTTTAGGGGCTCTTCATTTCCCAAGTAAGCTACAGACCTGGATAAAGACCTATTGATATCAAAACATTTACTGTTATATAGGAGCTGCCCAAAGAATCCAAATAGGTATTTTCACACCATCTATTTCTATTCAATAGCTTACAGAAGAGTTAGAGGATGACAGTTTTGGAGATTTTATATTTTCTCCCCCAAAATAAAAAGCTTAGGACAAGAGAGCTGCTCTAATAAATATGCCAGTTGTTAGGTGTACACTTTAGATGAAGGCAAATTTATGATAACACTTGGTCATGTTTTTGAGAAAATAGAGAAAAATAGTCTTCTCAAGGACTGCTTCATTCAGATATGACCGTTTGCACGTCTGCCATTAGCATTTGGAGTTTTTGAAATAATATTACTGATGCCCAGCTCCCCTGGCAATAAAGACTCATGAGGTAATTTAGTGGGGACGACCACTGGGTGAGCTTGTAGGTAATCTAGACATAGTGCCTGGAAATTACTCAGAGAACTGAAGCTATTCTACCTTGCTCAGCACAACGCAGGAAAGGGGCTCTCAAATTTGAAAGTTTGAAGGTGGTGTCGCCACTTCCGAGGCTCGGCCCTCCTGAGTAGCTGCCTGTTAATGTCTTCTGGTCTGGGGATGGGTCCTTGTGGCTTGACTTCAAGAGTGCTGAGAAGTGCCAGCACTTGCCTGCCCGTTTACAATGAGCTCACTTTTCTGGTTTAATGGGTTTATCCTTTGCTAAAACGCAAATGGTCATGGAAGAGGTGATTTTAAAACGTGTCCATCAATGATCTCTTACAGCCGGGGTTGCATACTGGTTTTCTCCCTTGGGCCAACTCTGAAAGTGATGGTGGCTGTCAAGAGTGCTCCGTTAGGAAGAGTTATGAGGCTATTCCTGGGCTCAGCAGTAAACAATAATGTGATGGATGGGAGACGTCCACCGTGGGTACAGGCGGCCCATGGGCCAGGCATTGGTGGCTCCTGATTTTAGTATGAGTGAGGTGGTCACACCTTCCCCGATACCAGAGTTGAGGAGAGAAAGTGACTTAAAAAATGATTCCTAAATGAATTTCCTAAAAGTACCAGGTAGGGAGAAAGGAAAGGCAGCAGGGACTTCGAAGGACAAGTCTTCTATTTGCTGCCTGTGCAGAGGGCAGCCTCCCACTCAGCTCTTCCTCTTAGGGCTGTTAACTAGGCAGGAAGCTTTGTAAAGCCACAGCTCCCCAGCAAAATCACCACCTTATTCAGTGGTTGCTAACTTTTAAACTCTCTAAAAGTTCTCAGATCTCACACATTCCTAGATGTGACTTTAGTATCTGTCTATTGAGAGCTTACACAGTATGAAAAGAGGCATATGAAATGAAGCCTTCATCACAACCATCCCAACACACACCACAAGCCACAAAAATCCAAGACCTAGATACTGGGAGCCCCCTTTCTTTTTTTTTTTCCCTAGAGGTGAACACAGTGTTCATAATAATTCCATACCTAGAAACTGCTATAAAAATCTGTCTCATATTTGAGCAGAATTTTCCAGGCACAGTCCTAGAGGCTGGTCAACTTTATTATTGTCTCTTCTTTTGGAATTTTATTTTTTTATTGAAGTGTACTTAGTTTACAATGTTGTATTAGTTTCAAGTGTACAGCAAAGTGATTCAGTTATACACACACACACACACCAGTTCTTTTTCAGATTCTTTTCCATTATAGGTTATTACAAGATACCGAGGAGAGTTACCTGTGCTATGCAGTAGGTCCTCGTTGTTTACCTATTTCATATAGGGTAGTGTGTAAACTCCTAATTTATCTCTCATCCCCTTTGGTAACCAAATATTATTGTCTCTGTAAAGATCCAGCCATCTCTATCCCTCCTCCCCACGCCCCAGGACTCAGCTTTCCCATTTCTCTGCCAAACAGCCCTTAGCAAATGCCAAATAGAACAAAATAATGCCATTTGCAGCAAATGGATGGACCTAGAGATTGTCTGATTTACTTTGCTCAGTATGACAGAGAAAGACAAATATCATATGATATTGCTCATATGAGGAATCTAAAAAATGGTACAAATGAACTTATTTACAAAACAGAAATAGTCACAAATATAGAAAACAAGCTTATGGCTACCGGGGGGAAAGAGAGGGGGATAAATTGGGAGATTGGGATTGGCATATACACACTCCTATATATAAAGTAGATAACTGATAAGGAGCCTGGGCCTGGCAATATGACTAGAGACACTGGAATATACATATATGTTAATATAGATAAAGTTGAATGTTACTCAGATAATTATGCAGTAACTGCTCTTGAGAAGCGGAAGGGACCTGGGAAATGGGAAATCATAGGCCGAGGACGCCTCTGCAGAGAATTTAAAGCATATTTCTTCCTCCCCTCTGCTGAGAGGCAGGTGTTTGCCTGAAGCCAGTGCCCAGCACTCAGCAAGTCATACACTGAGCACCTGCTACATGCTGGGTGCCGGGTAGGGACACAGTAGGATCTCTGGTTCCTTGTAGTTGTAATTTACCTCTTTAGCATCTATAAATCGCTTCAAACATCAAAAAAATTTTTCTCCTGAATTAGAACCGGAGTATTTTAACCTAGGAGATTCTCCCTATAGCCATGTTATCAAACATCTTTTTTTTTTTTGTGGTAAAATTCACATATCAAACAATTCTCTAATTTAACCATTAAGTGAAAGATGCCAGACCCAAAAGGCCACACATATAGTATGATTCCATATGAAATACCCAGAATAGGCAAATTTACAGAGGCAGAAAGTTGATATGCGGTTGCCAGGGACAGAGTAGAGAACGGGGAGAGACTGAGTAGTGGGACCAGTTTCCCTTTAGGGTGATGGTTATGCAACACTGTAACACAGTGTTCGAAATGCCAGCCAGTTGTACACACTGAAATGTTTGTTTTTAATTTACATTCACTCGAAGTATAAAAATTAATACATACAGACAAAAAAGTTGTTTCCACCAAGTGCCTAATTAATGAATTGGATAGAGGGAGGATGCACTGAAGGGTTAAAAGCATTTGTCCTGTGTGTTTTAGATGCACTTAGATTCCAGGCTGTGCTACTCACTCAGTGACGTAAGGGAAGGTAACTAACCTCTCTAGTCCTTCTCCTTCAAGTAGCAGTAATCCTAATGCCTCCCTCTCAGTGCTGTCCTGGGACTTATTGAGATACCTTCTGTAAATCCTCAGCACAGCGCTTGGCACTTGATGGCTCCCCTGCTGGTGAGGACAACCCGAAGAGAGCTGGGCTCTGAAGTCACAGCAAAGCCAAGGCACTGAGGAGGGAAGGGAGACAGAACGGTGGGAGGTGGGGCACTGTGTGGTAGAATTCAAACTATAAATACTCATCAGCTGAGATTCACGCATACTGAGAATCAAAGAGCGTAATGCAGCATGTTTTGCCCAGATCTGGGGCATCACTGTGTGATTTGGGAATGTAACTCAAGTTCAGCTTCTCTCTCTGTGAGAAGGAATGGCGGCCCTCCCTGATCTGGCAACGTTGTTGACCTCAAGGAGAACAGAGACCAGGGAGAATAGCTTTGCCTGGTGCAGAACCAGTGAAATTTTCCTGACAGGCTCTGGTGACTTGGCAGCTAGATGTCAGGATTCAGGCCAGAGCAGAAGCGTGTTTACTTGAAAACAAGGGCAGAGTAAGGCGTGGGAGTCTGGCTGTTCTAGCTACTTATGATGTTAAACATCTGTGCTGTGGAGGTCATAGTAGTTCAGGAATTAGTGAGCAACAGATGTTCGCATTACTGCATATAAACAAAGGAAAGTAGCCTTTACCAAATTCATTGTTTCCACTAAACCATTTTTAAGATTTTGAAAAAAGAAAACAAAGGCTTCTCCTGGTTTAAGGGTCAAAGTACACCAATATTCCAAAAAGGAACCCACCAGTCCAGAGAAATCAATCTTTTGTCTAACCACTTGAATTTCTGTACCTCACAACTGTGTTTGGCAGGTGAAACAGCTCTGTGAACTTTATCTCAGGAATTCTTTTCCCTTTACAGCAAGAAGCCAAAACCACATCAAAGCACACCTCCCCAACAGAAGCCTCTGACCTTAGCCTACGATGGAGACTTAGACATGTAACCTGAAAAGGAAATCCAAATGTAGACATCAACTGCCTTAACTGCTTTCTCTCTTGTAGCTCTCAGAATTCTCAGTTTTTTGAGGAATCTCATGATGCGTTATACGAGGCAGGATACAAATATTGTGAAAGTAATATTGACTCAACTTCCTTTGGACATGGAGTCAAGGCTTATTTTGTCTGCCATTTTGCTTTCAAGTTGTTTGTGGGTGTGAGTGTTTAATTCTTTGATTTTCCCAAGGAACCTGAAAACCCTTCTCTTCCTACTTGGAAATGGGAAGAAGAAAACATGATGGAATTCCCACAGACTCGAGTATAAACTTTATCCTTAGCAGCATGACGACAATCTGGAGGAAAGTCCAGTCAAGGCATTTACTGTAAATGATGAGTCGCCTGACACTGCATTGTTATGCACTATGTTAGTGCAAATCCTTATTCTTCCCATACTTCAACACTGAGTTTTCTAGAGCTTACATCGGTTCAAAGACTTACAAATTGGATTGCCTATTTTCATGAACATAGAGAGAATGGGTTACCATTTCAGCAATTCTCTGAGTTTTTACCTTTACAAATTGTATTTTGTTTTGTAGCCAGGGGGATGATGGTACTTCATGGGTTGCATCTATTGAAAACAAATGGAATGTGTGTAATTGCTGGACTAGATGAAAGCTAGGTGGTTTTGAATGAAATGTGTATTGAATGTTAGGGTGTACAAATGAAGTAATAGGTGGTTATATTGGAGAAAGAGGTAAATTATTTCATTACTAAAACTGTGTATTTTAACAAAAACTTAGCCATGTACATATAGCATTAACCACACACAGTTGTAATTCAGTTTAATGATGAAAAACGCTGCTTTTGTAATTTCAATTTTCTTATTGAATATTTATAAATTCTTTTTTTGAATTTAATTATCTGACCTCATTTAATATATATCGAACGCTGATCCTGTTTGTAGCAAGTCTTGCTTTTTATAAGGTTTCAATAATATCTAAAACAACACATGAAAAAGCTGAAACCATTTTATGAAGATCAATGTTTGTAATTGTAGATGTTGAAAAGTAAGACGGTGCCATCTTGTGGTATTGACTTGTATTTATAACAAATAAAGTGCTCAAGAGACTAAAATGTTAACTGTTGTAGACTTCTTATTCCCTACTGAAGAGCCCATGCTTTGACGAAAACAGCTTTAATAACAGATTCCCTGTGTCACTGTTTTAGAGGTTGACAGCTGAAATCACTGACAGAGAAAAGGACTCTTACCCCACATTCTCAGCACTAATGGTTATACTATGAAATGGAGCCAAGCATGATTACAGAGTAGCTTTGAAGGAATATTTAAAGCTTAGCTAACATTAGAACAAACCACTGTAATAATAATGCCAACACTGACACATAAATGAACTGAGAGGCCCGAGAAAATAGAACTGTTTGTTAGAAATGTGATATGATGAGCAAGATAGAGGATGTTTTTACTTATACTAGGACTTGTGTTGACCATTTTAACACTAATTGATTTTCTTCAATGGCACCATGGTTTTAAGTGAAAAAAGTACATGAAAATAGCTTATGTCAATACTGTGGTTGAGGAAACAGCTCCTAGAATTGTCCTTTTATTAGTTCCCTTTAGCTAAAGCTTCAGTAGTCTTCATGGTAGTTCAAGAGATCCTGCTTCAGAGATCGAATCCTAGCTGTGCCCTTTACTGCCTGTATGAACCTATGCAAGGATGATAAATTGTCTCTGCCTCAGTTGTTTGACTCCCAGAGTGAGATAATGAAATCATTTTCCTCCTAAGGTAGACATTAACAATAAATGTAAAAGGGGGGTCTGGTTCAAGATGGCAACACAGAAGAATTCTGAACTCACCTCCTCCCACAGACATGCCAAATCTACAGCTACCTACGGAACAGTCCTCCAAAAGAAATCCAGAAACTAGCCAAGTGACTCCTACACATCAGGCACACAAGAAAAAACCCACATCAAAATGGGTAGGAGAGGCTGAGACACATTCTCTCTGTAAGCCCCACCCCTGGTGCAGTGACCCTCCATCAGGAGACACAATCCCCAGCTTCTCTCTGAGAAGTAAAATGTTTGAACCCTACATTTGGCACCCCAGTTTTTAAGACCTGCACCTGAGAGACAGGCGTTCAAAACATCTAGCTTTGAAAACCAACTGGGCTTGTGACCACAAGACCCACAAGGCCACAGTGAACAAAGAAACTTCTTAAAAAGCTTGCATGGACTCATTGTGGGCACCTTCCAGGGCCCAACACAGAGGCACCCAACTGAAAAGTGTCCAGAATTTCTGTGAAAGAGGCCTCTTTGCATATCTTAAAGCTTTGGCCTGAAGGGAAGGCATCTAATTTAATCCACATCTAGGGGCTAACTGAAATACTCTTCAAAGGCCATGGAGGCTGGTGGGAACCATCTTGGAGCTCTCCTTCTGTCTTACCCCAGGTCCCCAGCATCTCCTGGAAAGGAGCTTGTTCACACATCTAGTGCCCTAGTTTTTACAGCTGCCACCCAGGCATCTGGGCATCCTGAACATCTAACTCTGGTAGCCAGTGGGGCTTACATTAGTCCATACATTATTAGTCCCTCAGGGCTATAAGAGAAACATTTCTTAACCAGCTTTCCCCCCAACCAGGGGACAGCAAGGTGGCATCAGACGGAAATGCCCAGTCATTCCATGAAAGGGGACTATTAGCTTTTCTTTATAGCTGTCGTCTGAGGCACAGGCATACATTTAGGAGCCAACTGCAATCCTCTCTGGAAACCAGAAAGGCTGGTGAGTGCTATCTTTGGGCTGTCTCTCTACCTCACCCCAGGTCACTGGTATCTCCAAAAAGGAGCTTGTGCACATGTCTGGCACCCCAGCTTTTGTGGCTGTTGCCTAGAGGACACATCCTTTGAGCCTGGCTCTGGCCAGTGCAGCCTGCGTTCATGGGCTCAACATGATGATAGCAAACAAAGAGACAGTTCTTAGCTGTCTGTTAACCCAGGGCTAGGTGCAGAAGGGACAGACAGAAATGTCCATCTCCCAGTCTTTTTCTGGAAAAAAGTGTATCTGCAGAGTTTAAAAGTGGCTGCCTGAGGACCCAGCATCCATTCAGCCTGAATCTAGGTGTTGTTACCAGAAATCCTCTCATTTGGAACCCTGACGAGTCTTGGCAAACCCTCAACTACTGGTAGCCACTAAGAACAAAGTAGGTTAATTGGACAATCAAAGAGGTTTGAGAGAGAACCAAGAAAGGTCAGGGTTGAATGCAAAGGTTCATGTCCTACAAAAAGCCACTTTTTCAAGACTGGGAGAGATGGCTGTTTTATCTACTCCATAGAAACCAGCAAAGAGAGTCAAAGAAAATGAAAAAACAGATCAATGTGTTCCAAATGAAAGAACAAGAAAACCCCTCAGAAAAGACCTTAATGAAATGGGAGATAAATTATTTACCTGATAAAGAGTTCAAAATAATCATCATAAAGATGCTTATCAAGGTCAAGAGAATGCATGAACAAAATGAGAGTTCCAACAAGAGACAGAAAATATAAGACCATATAAACAGAAGTCACAGAGCTGATGAATACAATAACTGCACTAGAAAATAGACTAAAGGAGTTCAACAATGGATAAGATGAAGTGGAAGAATAGATCAGCAAACTTGAAAACAAGAAAGACAAATTTATTCAATCAGAGCAGCAAAAAGAAAAATAATGAAAAAGAGTGAAGACAGCCTAAGGGACTTACAGGACAAAATTAAGTGGAGCAATATTTTCATTATAGGATTTCCAAAAGAAGAGATGGAGAAAAGGGCAGAAAACTTATTTAAATAAATAATGGCTGAAAACTTCCCTAACCTGAGGAAGGAAACAGATGTGTAGATTCAGGAAGTCCAGAGTGTTCCAAATAAGATGAACACAGAGAGACCCAAACCAGGACACATTGTATTTAAATTTTCAAAAGTTAAAGACAAGGAAGAATCTTAAAAGCAACACAAGAAAAACAGTTCATTACATACAGGAACCCCATAAGAATATCAGCAATTTTCAGCAGAAACTTTGCAGGCCAGAAGGGAGCGGCATGATATATTCAAAGTACTGAAAGAAAAAAACTGCCAAGAAAGAATACTCTACCCAGCAAAGTTGTTCTTCAGAATTAAAAGAAAGATAAAGGATTTCCAGACAAGCAAAAGCTGTCTGGAAGCAAAAAGCCACGAGACAGGCCTTACAAGAAATGTTAAGGAAATTTCTTAAGCTGAAAGAAAAGAACATTAATTAGTAACAGGAAAATGTATGCAAATGTAAATCTTACTGGTAGAGGCAAATACATAGTAAAAGTGAGAATAATCTAATAATCTAATGTGGTAAATTTGGTGAGTTAATCACTTAAAAAGGTAGTATGAAGGTTAAAAGACAAGAGTAGTAAAAATATAACAGTTTGTTAATGGATATGCAAGATAAAAAGGATGTAAATTGTGAATTCAAAAACATAAGATGTGGGAGGAGGAGTAAATATGTAGAGCTCTAGAATGTGTTCAAATTGATGATATATGAACTAAAATAGACTGTTATAAATATAGGTTGTTATATGTAAGCCTCATGCTAACCACAGAGCAAAAACCAACAGCAGATATACTACAGAGAAAGAAATTTCAGCATACCACTAGAGAAATCATCCAATCACAAGGAAATAGAGCAAGAGTAGAAGAAACAAATGAATTAGAAAACAGCCAGAAAACAATTAACAAATTGGCAATAAGTCTGTATCTATCAATAATTACATTAATGTCTATGGACTAAATTCTCCAGTCAAAAGACAGAGTGGCTATATGGATTTTTTTTTTAAAAAAAACCTGTCTATATGCTGCCTATAAGAGACTCACTTCAAATGTTAGGACACACAGACTAAAAGTGAAAAGATATTCCATAGAAATGAAAACCAAAGGAGATCTAGGGTAGCTTTAGTTATATTAGACAAAATAGACTTTAAGCAAAAAACTCTAATAAGAGACAAATAAGGTCATTGTCCAATAATAATGATGTCAATTCAACAAGAGGATACATTTGTAAATATTTATGCACCCACCATAGGAGCACCTAAATATATAAAGCAAATATTAAAGACCCAAAGTAAGAAATCAAGAAGAATACAATAATAGTAGAGGGACTTTAATACACCACTTACATCAATATATACGTCATCCAAATAGAAAACCAATACAGAAGCATTGGCCTTATATGACGCATGACAGCAGATGAACATCACAGGCATATAAAGAACGTTCCATCCAAAAGCAACAGAATATACATTCTTCTCAAGCACACAAGGAACATTCTCCTGGATAAATCAGATATTAGGCCACAAAATAAATCTTAATAAATTTAAATAGATTGAAATCATATCAGGTTTCTTTGACAGAAACCAATTATAGAGAAAACTGGAAAAGTCATAAATATGTGGAAATTAAACAACATGATACTGAACAACCAAAGGGTCAACAACCAAAGGGTCAACAACCAAGGGTCCCCTGCCAATGCAGGGGACGTGGGTTCGTGCCCCGGTCTGGGAGGATCCCACATGCCACGGAGCGGCTGGGCCATGGCCTCTGAGCCTGCGCATCCAGAGCCTGTGCTCCGCAACAGGAGAGGCCGCGACAGTGAGAGGCCCGCGTACCGCAAAAAAAAACAACAAAAAAACCCAGGTATCTTGAGACAAATGAAAATGGAAATACAACATATCCAACTTATGGGATTCAGCAAAAGCAGTTCTAAGAGGGAAGTTCATAGCAAAAACACCCAGATTAGTAAACAAGAAAGAGCTCAAACAACCTAAATTTACACCTCAAGGAAACAGAAAAGAGGATCAAATAAAGCTCAAAGTTAGTAGACGGAAGGAAATAACAAAGGTCAGAATGGAAATAAATGAAATGGAGTCTTAAAAGACAACAGTTAACAGAAAATCTGAACAGACCAATTACTAGTAAGGAGATTGAATCAGTAATCAAAATCCTCCCAACACACTGAAGTCCAGGACCAAATGGCTTCATCTGGGGAATTCTATCAAAAATTTAAAGAACTGATGCCAATCCTTCTCAAACTCTTCCAAAAAATAGAAAAGGAGAAGAAACTTCCAACTCACTTAATGAGGCAGGATTACCCTGGTACTAAACCAAGAACACTACAAGAAAAGAAAATTACAGGTAGATATCACTGATTAATGGCAATGCAAAAATCCTCAACAAAATATTAGCAAGCTGAATTTTCAAATACATTAAAATGGATAATACACCATGATCAAGTGGATTTATCCAAGGGATGCAAGTTTGGTTCAACATCCATAAATCAATCAATGTGATATACCCCATTATCAAAACAAAGGATAAAAATACATATGATCATCTCAATAAAAGCAGAAAAAGCATTTGGCAAAATTCAACCTCCATTTATGATAAAAACTCTCAAAAAACTGGGTATAGAGGGATTGTACCTCAACATTATACAGACATATTTGAGAAGGCCACAGCTAACATCTTACTTAATATTAAAAACTGAAAGCTTCCCCTCTATGATCAGGAACAGACAAGGATGTCTACTCCGGCCACTTTTATTCAACATAGTATTGGAAGTCCTAGCCAGAGAAATTAGGGAAAAAAAGGGGGGGAAAAAAAAAGGCATCCAAATTGGAAAGGAAGAAATAAAAATTCACTATTTACAGATGACATGACATTATATATAGAAAACCATAAAGAGTACACCAAAAAACTGTTAGAATTAATAAATTAAGTTAATTTAGAGAATGCAGTATGAATATATTTTTTAAATTGGTTGTGTTTCCATACCCTAATAACAAACTATGAGACATTAAGAAAATAATCCAATTTACAATTGCAAAAAAAATAAAATACCTAGTAATAAATTTAAACAAGGAAGTGAAAGACATTTACACTGAATAATGTAGGACATTGATGAAAGAAATTGAAGAAAAATAAATGCAAAAATATTCCATGCTCATGGATTGGAAGAATAAATATTGTTAGATTGTGCATACTACCTGCAGAAATATACAGACTCAGTGCAATTCCCATCAAAATTCCAATGGCATTTTTCACAGAAATAGAACAACAATCCTAAAACTTTTATGCAATGACAAAAGACCTCAAATAGCCACAGGAATCTTGAGAAAGGACAATGAAGCTGATGACATCATACTTGCTGATATCAAACTATATTACAAAGCTTTAGTAATCAAAAAAGTATGGTATTGGTATGGAATAGACATATACATCAATGGAAGCAAATAGAGAACGCAGAAATAACCCACACACATATGGGCAATTAATTGATTATGAAGAAGCCAAAAATATACAATGGGGAAAAGGATAGTCTCTTCAATAAATGGTGCTGGGAAAACTGGACAGCCACATACAAAAGATTTAAAATTGAACCCCAATTTTATATCATACACAAAAATTAACTCAAATTGGATTAAAGACTTGGACACAGACCTGAAACTATAAGACTCCTAGGAGAAAACAAAGGTGATAAACTTCTTGACATTGCTCTTGGTGATATTTTTGGATCTCATATCAAAAGCAAAGGCAACAAAAGCAAAAGAAAACAAGTGGAACTGTATCAAATTACAAAGCTTCTGCACATCAAAGGAAACCATCAACAAAATGAAAAAGCAATCTCCCAAATAGGAGAAAATATTTGCAAATCATAACTGATAAGGAATTAATATCTAAAATATTTAAGGAATTCATACAACCCAATGGCAAAAATCCAAACAATTCTATTAAAAAATGTGGAGAGGATCTGAAAATTTTTTTTCCAAAGAAGACATACAGGTACATGAAAAATGCTCAATATCACTAATCAACAGGGAAATGCAAATCAAAACCACAATGACATATCATCTCACACCTATTAGAATGGCTTTTATTAAAAAGACAAGAAAGAGCAAGTGTTAGTAAGGATGTGGAAAAAAAGGGAACCCTTCTGCACTATTGGTGGGAATGTAAACTGGTGCAGCCACTATGGAAAAGAGTATGAGGTTCTTCAAGAAATTAAAAATAGAACTACCATATGATCCAGAAATTCAATTGCTGGGTATTTATCTGAAGGAAATGAGACACTAACTCAAAAAGCTATCTGCACCCCATTTTTACTGCAGTACTATTTATAACAGACAAGACATGGAAACAACCTAAGTTGTTCCCTCCATCAACAGATCAATGGATCAAGAAAATGTGATATCTACAAAATGGAATATTATTCTGCCATAAAATAGAAGGAAATTCTGCTATTTATGAGAGCATGGGAAGACCTTGAGGGCATTTTGCTAAGTGAAATAAATCAGAGAAGGACAAATGCCATATGATCTCATATGTGTAATCTTTAAAAATATCATAGAACAGCTTGGTGTTTGCCAGAGTTGGGAGGTAGGGATTGTAGGGGTCAGTAAAATGGGTAAAAACATCAAAAGTTACAAACTTCCAGTTAGAAAATAAATAAGTCCTAGAGATGTAATCCAGACCATGGTAACCATAGTTAATAATATAGTATTATAGGGCTTCCCTGGTGGCGCAGTGGTTGGGAGTCCGCCTGCCGATGCAGGGGACATGGGTTTGTGCCCCGGTCCGGGAAGATCCCACATGCAGTGGAGCGGCTGGGCCCGTGAGCCGTGGCCGCTGGGCCTGCGTGTCCAGAGCCTGTGCTCCGCAACGGGAGAGGCCACAGCAGTGAGAGGCCCGCGTACAGCAAAAAATAATAATAATAATAATATAGTATTATATACTTAAAATTTGTTAAGAGAGTAAATTATTAAAAGTTCTCATCACAAGAGGACAGACAGCAGAAGCAAGAAGAACTACAATCCTGCAGCCTGTGGAACAAAAATGACATTCACAGAAAGAGACAAGATGAAAAGGCAGAGAGCTATGTACCAGATGAAGGAACAAGATAAAACCCCAGAAAAACAACTAAATGAAGTGGAGATAGGCAACCTTCCAGAAAAAGAATTCAGAATAATGATAGTGAAGATGATCCAGGACCTCGGGAAAAGAATAGAGGCAAAGATGGAGAAGATGCAAGAAATGTTTAACAAAGACCTAGAAGAATTAAAGAACAAACAGAGATGAACAAATACAATAACTGAAATGAAAACTACACTAGAAAGAATCAATAGCAGAATAACTGAGGCAGAAAAACGGATAAGTGATCTGGAAGACAGAATGGTGGAATTCACTGCTGCGGAACAGAATAAAGAAAAAAGAATGAAGAGAAATGAAGACAGCCTAAGAGACCTGTGGGACAACATTAAATGCAACATTTGCATTATAGGGGTCCCAGAAGGAGGAGAGAGAAAGGACCTGAGAAAAATACTGGAAGAGATTATAGTCGAAAACTTCCTTACCATGGGAAATGCAATAGCCACCCAAGTCCAGGAAGGGCAGAGAGTCTCATACAGGATAAACCCAAGGAGAAACACGCTGAGACACATAGTAATAAACTTGGGACAAATTAAAGACAAAGAAAAATTACTGAAAGCAGCAAGGGAAAAACAACAAATAACATACAAGGGAACTCCCATAAGGTTAACAGCTGATTTCTCAGCAGAAACTCCACAAGCCAGAAGGGAGTGGCCTGATATACTTAAAGTGATGAAATGGAATAACCTACAACCAAGATTACTCTAACCAGCAAGGATCCCATTCAGATTCGATGGAGAAATCAAAAGTATTACAGACAAGCAAAAGCTAAGAGAATTCAGCACCACCAAAACAGCTCTACAACAAATGCTAAAGAAACTTCTCTAAGTGGGAAACACAAGAGGAGAAAAGGACCTACAAAAACAAACCCCAAACAATTAAGAAAATCGTCATAGGAACATACATATCAATAAGTACCTTAAATGTGAATGGATTAAATGCTCCAACAAAAAGACACAGGCTTGCTGAATGGATACAAAAACAAGACCCATATATATGCTGTCTACAAGAGACCCACTTCAGACCTAGAGACACATACAGATTGAAAGTAAGGGGATGGAAAAAGATATTCCATGCAAATGGAAATCAAAAGAAAGCTGGGGTAGCAATACTCATATCAGATAAAATAGACTTTAAAATAAAGAATGTTACAAGAGACAAGGAAGGACACTACGTAATGATCAAGGGATCAATCCAAGAAGAAGATATAACAATTATAAATATATATGCACCCAACATAGGAGCACCTCAATACATAAGGCAACTGCTAAGAGCTCTAAAAGAGGAAATTGACAGTAACACAATAATAGTGGGGGACTTTAACACCTCACTTACACCAATGCACAGATCATCCAAAATGAAAATAAATAAGGAAACAGAAGCTTTAAATGACATAATAGACTAGATAGATTTAATTGATATTTATAGGACATTCCATCCAAAAACAGCAGATTACACTTTCTTCTCAAGTGTGCACAGAACATTCTCCAGGATAGATCACATTTTAGGTCACAAATCAAGCCTCAGTAAATTTAAGAAAATTGAAATCATATCGAGCATCTTTTCTGACCACAACACTGTGAGATTAGAAATGAATTACAGACGGAAAAAAGGTAAAAAACACACACACAGAGGCTAAACAATAGTTACTAAATAACCAAGAGATCACTGAAGAAATCAAAGAAGAAATCAAAAAATAGCTAGAGACAAATGAAACCTATGGGATGCGGCAAAAGCAGTTCTAAGAAGAAAGTTAATAGCTATACAAGCCTACCTCAAGAAACAAGAAAAGGGCTTCCCTGGTGGCGCAGTGGTTGAGAATCTGCCTGCCAATGCAGATGACACGGGTTCGAGCCCTGGTCTGGGAAGATCCCACATGCCACGGAGCAGCTAAGCCCATGAGCCACAGCTACTGAGTCCGCGCGTCTGGAGCCTGTGCTCCGCAACAAGAGAGGCCGCGACGGTGAGAGGCCCACGCACCGCGATGAAGAGTGGCCCCCGCTTGCCGCAACTAGAGAAAGCCCTCGCACAGAAACGAAGACCCAACACGGCCAAAAATTAAAAAAAAATTACAAAAAAGAAACAAGAAAAATCTCAAATAAATAATCTAACCTTAACACCTAAAGGAACTAGAGAAAGGAGAACAAACATAACCCAAAGTTAGCAGAAGGAAAGAAATCATAAAGATCAGAGCAGAAATCAATGAAATAGAAACAAAGAAAACAATAGCAAAGATCAGTAAAACTAACAGGTGGTTCTCTGAGAAGATAAACAAAATTGATAAACCATTAGCCAGACTCATCAGGAAAAAGAGGGAGAGGACTCAAATCAATAAAATTAGAAATGAAAAAGGAGAAGTTACAGCAGACATCTCAGAAATACAAAGCATCCTAGGAGACTACAACAAGCAACTCTATGCCAATAAATGGACAACCTGGAAGAAACAGAAAAATTCTTAGAAAGGTATAACCTTCCAAGACTGAACCAGGAAGAAATAGAAAATATGAACAGACCAATCACAAGTAATGAAATTGAAACTGTGATTAAAAATCTTCCAACAAACAAAAGTCCAGGACCAGATGGCTACACAGGTGAATTCTATTAAACATTTAGAGAAGAGTTAACACCCATCTTTCTCAAACTCTTCCAAAAAATTGCAGAGGAAGGAACACTCCCAACCTCATTCTATGAGGCCACAATCACCCTGATACCAAAACCAGACAAAGATACTACAAAAAAAGAAAATTACAGACCAATATCACAGATGAATATAAATGCAAAAATCCTCAACAAAATACTAGCAAACAGAATCCAGCAACACATTAAAAGGATCATACACCATGATCAAGTGGGATTTATCCCAGGGATGCAAGGAGTCTTCATTATATACAAGTCAATCAATGTGATACACCGTATTAACAAATTGAAGAATAAAAACCATATGATCATCTCAATAGATGCAGAAAAAGCTTTTGACAAAATTCAGCATTTTATTTATGATAAAAACTGTCCAGAAAGTGGGCATAGAGGGAACCTACCTCAACATAATAAAGGCCATATACGACAAACACACAGCAAACATCATTCTCAATGGTGAAAAACTGAAAGCATTTCCTCTACAATCAGGAACAAGACAAGGATGTCCACTGTCACTGCTATTATTCAACATAGTTTTGGAAGTCCTAGCCATAGCAATCAAAGAAGAAAAAGAAATAAAGGAATACAAATTGGAAAAGAGGAAGGAAAACTGTCACTGTTTGCAGATGACATGATACTATACATAGAGAATCCTAAAAATGCCACCAGAAAACTACTAGAGATAATCAATGAATTTGGTAAAGTTGCAGGGTACAAAATTAATGCACAGAAATCTCTTGCAGTCCTATACACTAATGATGAAAAATCTGAAAGAGAAATTAAGGAAACACTCCCATTTACCATTGCAACAAAAAGAATAAAATACCTAGGAATAAACCTACCTAGGGAGACTAAAGATCTGTATGCAGAAAACTGTAAGACACTAATGAAAAAAGTTAAAGATGATACCAACAATGCTACCAGAAAACTACTAGAGCTAATCAATGTATTTGGTAAAGTAGCAGGATACAAAATTAATGCACAGAAATCTCTGGCATTCCTGTACACTAATGATGAAAAACCTAAAAGTGAAATCAAGAAAACACTCCCATTTACCATTGCAACAAAAAGAATAAAATATCTAGGAATAAACCTACCTAAGGAGACAAAAGACCTGTATGCAGAAAATTATAAGACACTGATGAAAGAAATTAAAGATGATACAAATAGATGGAGAGATATACCATGCTCCTGGATTGGAAGAATCAATATTGTGAAAATGACTGTACTACCGAAAGCAATCTACAGATTCAATGCAATCCCTATCAAACTATCACTGGCATTTTTCACAGAACTAGAACAAAAAATTTCAAAATTTGTTTGGAAAAACAAAAGACCCTGAATAGCCAAAGCAATCTTGAGAACGAAAAACGGAGCTGGAGGAATCAGGCTCCCTGACTTCAGACTATACTACGAAGCTACAGTAATCAAGACAGTGTGGTACTGGCACAAAAACAGAAAGATAGATCAATGGAACAGGATAGAAAGCCCAGAGATAAACCCACGCACATATGGTCAACTTATCTCTGATAAAGGAGGCAGGAATGTACAGTGGAGAAAGGACAGTCTCTTCAATAAGTGGTGCTGGGAAAACTGGACAGGGACATGTAAAAGTATGAGATTAGATCATTCCCTAACACCATACACAAAAATAAGCTCAAAATGTTTTAAAGACCTAAATGTAAAGCCAGAAACTATCAAACTCTTAGAGGAAAACATAGGCAGAACACTCTATGACATAAATCACAGCAAGATCCTTTTGGACCCACCTCCTAGAGAAATGGAAATAAAAACAAAGATAAACAAATGGGACCTAATGAAACTTCAAAGCTTTTGCACAGCAAAGGAAACCATAAACAAGATGAAAAGCCAACCCTCAGAATGGGAGAAAATATTTGCAAACGAATCAACAGACAAAGGATTAATCTCCAAAATATATAAATAGCTCACGCAGCTCAATATCAAAAAAAACAAACAACCCAATCCAAAAATGGGCAGAAGACCTAAATAGTCGTTTCTCCAAAGAAGACATACAGATGGCCAAGAGGCACATGAAAAGATGCTCAACATCACTAATTATTAGAGAAATGCAAATCAAAACTACAATGAGGTATCACCTCACACCAGTTAGAATGGGCTTCATCAGAAAATCTACAACGAACAAATGCTGGAGAGGGTGTAGAGAAAAGGGAACCCTCTTGCACTGTTGGTGGGAATGTAAACTGTTACAGTCACTATGGAGAACAGTATGGAAGTTCCTTAAAAAACTAAAAATAGAATTACCATATGATCCAGCATTCCCACTACTGGGCATATACCAAGAGAAAACCACAATTCAAAAAGACACATGTAACCCAATGTTCACTGCAGCACTATTTACAATAGCCACGCCATAGAAGCAACCTAAATGCCCATCGACAGTTGAATGGATAAAGAAGATGTGGTACATATATACAATGGAATATTACCCAGCCATAAAAAGGAACAAAATTGGATCATTTGTTGAGACATGGATGGATCTAGAGACTGTTACACAGAGTGAAGTAAGTCAGAAAGAGAAAAACAAATATCGTATATTAACGCATATATGTGGAACCCAGAAAAATGTTACAGATGAACCAGTTTGCAGGGCAGAAATTGAGACACAGATGTAGAGAACATACGTATGGACACCAAGGAGTGAAAGCCACGGGGGGATGGGGGTGGTGGTGTGACGAATTGGGCGATTGGGATTGACATGTATACACTGATGTGTATAAAAATGATGACTAATAAGAACCTGCAGTATAAAAAAAAAGTTCTCATCACAAGAAAATTACTTGTAACTATATATGGTAGAGGATAATAACTAAACTTATTGCAGTGATCACTTTACAATATATACATATATTGAATCATTATGTTGTATACCTGAAGTTAACCTAATGTTATCTGTGAATTTTATCTCAATTAAGAAAAAAAAAGAAAAATGTGGGAAAAACTAACATTACCAGTATGTACTAATAGTTCTGTTACCATTTAGTAAGTATAAGATTAATAATGTGATTTTAGGGGGCAAAGTCAAGATGGTGGAATAGGAGGACGTGGAGTTCGCCTCTCCCTACAGTTACATCAAGAATACATGTAAAAATTGAACAGTTCTCACAGAGCACCTGCTGAACACTAGCAGAGGACCTTGGACACCTAAAAGGACAAGAAAAATCCCCACACAACCTGCTAGGATGAAAGGAAGAAAAGAAGAAAAAAGGAAATGGGACAGGACCTGCACCCCTGTTGCGGGGAGCTGAAGGAGAGGAGAGGTTCCCCCTCTCAGGGAAGCCCCCTCAGTGGCAGGGAGATGAACTGGGACAGAGAGGAAGCTTTGGGGGCTCAAAGGAGAGCACAGCATCTGTTCTGTGGCATGCAGGACAGAATAAGACCTACACAGATGGTACATGCTGCAACCCTGCATGCCCCAGCCTGAGTCATGTGTCTGCTGGTGCAAAGTGGGGCTGGGTGCTGGAACATGGGGTTTGGAGAGTGGACCCAGGAAGGGGATAGCTGTTGGCTGTGAAGAGACATAGTGAAGGGATGGGAGTAAGGAGCTCCACAACTGGGAATGTTAGTGGAAGAAGCCCAGGCCACCATAGAAGCAGGGTGTCATTGTTGAGTGGTGCATAAGAGGCGGGGCCACCATTGCAGCCCCCTTCCCCATGCACCAGCTCCTGCCTCCGTGGGCACTAGGAGGGACATGTGCCTGAGCAGGTTCACCTGCCCTGCCCACCAATGCCTCCTCCAGACCCGCCAGGCCCAGTGGGCTCATGTGCCTTGCCCATCATCACCTCCACCCCCACCCGTCACTGCCGCCGCCCCCACCTGCCCGGGCAGCTGTGTGTGCTCTACGGCAGCCTAGAGAAGCAGATGCTCTAGGGAAGCAGATACTCTAGAGAAGCAGATGCTCATGGGAGGAACACAGGCAGAGGTGGGGCTGAAACCACAGCTGAAAACCAGGGGCTATGTAATGAAGAAGAGCTGAAATCTCTCCTTGTGGCTGCAGAAACCACCAATATACACCCCTGATGCTGCTTTGTAAACTCAGTGCTTGTAGAGTATCTGAATGGATGAGTGCTCCCGCAGCTGAGATGGGTCTAGCTTTAGCAGCTGTGGGCTTTGTGGGCATGTACATGCAGGGATTGGACCAGGCCAGAATCTGAGTTGCCTCCCTAGCTCCCACACCAGGTCCACGTACACAATTCCTGCAGTTCTGGGACCTGACTTTGGTGGATCTGTGCTGGTGACCTGGTGAAAACAATGCCTGAGAGACACCAGGGCCAATTCATCAATTCATACCCATGATTAAGGTGGGGCTGAGAGCAGTTCCAACAACAGTGTAATTTGTGAGCCAGCACAATGAGTGAAAAGTGACACAACAGAGTATAATCACAGGTGAACACCTCCAGAGGGGGAAAACTCAGTGGCTTCTCTCCCAGTGGGAGCACTCCAATCCCACCTAGCTCACACCACAGATCAGAAACACAGCTCAGAAACAGATCTGGGGCTTCTACTCCACCAACTAGGGAGTAGACCCCGCCCCTGACAGAGCAGTAACAGCCACTGAGCAAAGGGGAGGCCCCGCTTAATATCCACTGCAGGCTTAGGTCACCACAACAACTGTCACACCTCCTATCAAGGGGATAATGGCCAGCATACACTGAGGAAAGAGGTAGCAGACATCCATTCTAAAAACAGCCCTTGTTGGGCTTCCCTGGTGGCCCAGTGGTTGAGAATCCGCCTGCCAGTGCAGGGGACATGGGTTCGCGCCCTAGTCTGGGAGGATCCCATGTGCCGCAGAGCAACTGAGCCCGTGCACCACAGCTGCTGAAGCCTGCATGCCTAGAGCCTGTGCTCCACAACAAGAGAAGTCACCGCAGCGAGAAGCCCACTCACCGCAACGAAGAGTAGCCCCCGCTCACCGCAATTAGAGAAGGCCTGCGTGCAGCAGCGAAAACCCAGTGAAGCCAAAAATAAGTAAAATAAGTAAATTTTTTAAATAAATAAATAAATAAATAAAAACAGTCCTTGCATCAAAGAATATTAAACATGCAGAGACTATACAGTGATGTTTCCACATTAAAATAGCCCTCCAAGACAGTCTGAGGGTCAGGCATCAGGAGGAAGAACCCCCAGAGCATTTGGCTTTGAAGGCCAGTGAGGCCTGAGTGCAGGAGCTCCACACTCAGGGAGAAACAGAGACTCCACCCATAGAGTGTGCACACAAGACTTCACGTGCACTGGGACCCAGCACAAAGCAAGACGTCCATATGAACCGGCACTAGACCTGACTAGGAGTCTGGGAGGGTCTGCTGGGGAGGCAGGAGTTGGCCATAACTCACTGTGGGGGCAAGGACACTGGTGGCAGAGGCCCCAGAGAATATTGATCAGCGTGAACTCTCCTGGAGGTCCCCATTTTGAACCAAGACCAGGCCCCACACAACAGCCTACAAGCTCCAGAGCTGGAACGCCCAGGCCAGCAAGACAGGAACACAGCCCCACCTATCAGCAGACAGACTGCTTAAAGTCATACTGAGCTCACAGCTACCTCAAAAAACACCCTTGAAAGAGGCCCACCCATCAGAGGGGCAAGACACAGCTCCACCCACGAGAGGACAGGTGCCAGTCCCTCCCACTAGGAAGCCTGCACAAGCCCCTGGACCAACCTCACCCACCAGGGGGCAGACACCAGAAGCAAGAAGAACTATGATCCTGCAGCCTGTGGAAAGGAGAACACAAACACAGAAAGTTAGACAAAATGAGATGACAGAGAAATATGCTGCAAATGAAGGAACAAGATAAAACCCCATAAGAACAACTAAATGAAGAGGAGATAGGCAATATACCTGAAAAAGAATTCAGAGTAATGATGGTAAACGTGATCCAAAATCTCAGAAAAAGAATGGAGACGCAGATCAAAAAGATACAAGAAATGTTTAACAAGGAGCTAGAAGATTTAAAGAACAAACAGAGATGAACAATACAATAACTGAAATGAAAAATACACTAGAAGGAATCAATAGCAGAATAACTGAGGCAGAAGAATGAATAAGTGATCTGGAAGATGGAGTGGTGCAAATCACTGCCACAGAACAGAAAACAGAAAAAATAATGAAAAGAAATGAGGACAATCTCAGAGACCTCTGAGACAATATTAAGTGCACCAACATCCACATTATAGGGGTCCCAGAAGGAGAAGAGAAAGAGAAAGGGCCTGAGAAAATATTTGAAGATATTACAGCCAAAAACTTCCCTAACGTGGGAAAGGAAACACTCACTCAAATCCAGGAAGCACAGAGTCCCATACAGGATGAACCCAAGGAGGAACATACAAAGACACATATTAATTTAACTGACAAATATTAAAGACAAAGAAAAAATATTAAAAGCAACAAATAATGTACAAGGGAATCCCCATAACGTTGTCAGTTGATTTTTTCAGCAGAAACTCTGCAGGTCAGAAGGGAGTGGCATGATATATTTAAAATGATGAAAGGGAAAAACCTACAACCAAGAATACTCTACCCAGCAAGGCTCTCATTCAGATTCAACCAAGAAATTAAAAGCTTTACAGACAAGCAAAAGCTAAGAGAGTTCAGCACCACTAAGCCAGCTTTGCAACAAATGCTAAAGGAACTTCTCTAGGTGGGAAAGTGACTAGCAGCTTAAAACAACCTTGTACATATATAGACTGCTATATCAAAACTTCAAGGGAATAGCAAACCAAAAATCTACAAGAGATACACACACAAAAAAGAAACAGCAACCCAAACACAACACCAAAGATAGTCAGCAAATCACAGGAGAAGATAACAAAAGAGGAAGGGAAGAAAAAAGACCTACAAAAACGAACCCAAAACAGTTAAGAAAATGTCAGTAGGAACATACATATCAATAATTACCTTAAATGTACATGGATTAAATGCTCTAACCAAAAGACATAGACTGGCTGAATGGATACAAAAACAAGACCCATATATATGCTGCCTACAAAAGACCCACTTGAGACCTAGGGACACATACAGACTGAAAGTGAGGGGATGGAAAAAGATATTCCATGCAAACGGAAATCAAAAGAAAGCTGGAGTAGCAATACTCATACCAGAAAAAAAGACTTTAAAATAGAGACTGTCACAAGAGACAAGAAGGACACTTCATAATGATCTAGGGATCAATCCAAGAAGATATAACAATTGTAAATATATATGCACCCCACATAGGAGCACCTCAACATATAAGCCAAATACTAACAGCTATAAAAGGGGAAAATGACGGTAACACAATACTGGTGGGAGATTTTAACACCCCACTCACACCAATGGACAGATCATCCAGACAGAAAATCAATAAGGAAACACAGGCCTTAAATGACAGATTAGACCAGATGGACTTAACTGATAGTTACAGGGAATTCCATCTGAAAGCAGCAGCATACACTTTCTTCACAAGTGCACATGGAATATTCTCCAGGATAGATATTGGGCCACAAATCAAGCCTCAATAAATTTAAGAAAATTGAAATTATATCAAGCATCTTTTCCAACCACAATGCTATGAGATTAGAAATAAATTACAGGAAAAAATAAAACTGTCAAAACACAAATGTGGAGATTAAACAATATGTTACTAAACAACCAATGGATCAGTGAAGAAATCAAACAGGAAATTAAAAAATACCTAGAGACAAATGACAAGGAATACACAACAAACCAAAATCTATGGGATTTTAACATGTGCAGTTCTTACCGGCAGAGAATATATTTGGTAGGAAGTCATAAGAAGTGAGGGCAATTTATACTGCTACTAACTACCCATTGACCTACACAAGACACTTAAATCACCTTTCATACCACACAGTGTAGAAAAGATACTCAAGTAAAAACACCAACTGATTCACCCCATAAATGAATACAGAAGAAGTCCTGGATAAATATTTGCATAAATATTTAGTTTGACATGCAAATGTTTTTATATTTTCTATAAGTTGCAGTCATTTGAAATTGAGAGATTTTACATATAAATTTGGATCTCTAGCATCTCTTGCAAACTCAGAAGATCTAGTAACAAACACCTCAATCTATCATGATTATAATTTGCTGGAACTAAATATAGGCTGCTCTCTTTAGAATGACATTCATTCAGCACTCATTCACTTAACAAATATTTGTTGACTATCTACTATGTGCCATCACTCTTCTACGTGCTAAGCAAAAAGGAAATCAGCTCACTGCTCTCATGGCACTTACATACTCATTAGGAGAGACAGAAACAAAGCTTGCCAACAAACATCCTAGTAAAACATGTTAACGTGATGATAAATGTTCTGATTAAAAGTGTATAGGACAATGGGACAGAAAGTAACTTTGCCCAAATCGTACCTTCTCAATGATGCATTCCTGAGTGGTGATTTAATACTGTAATCTAGGAGTCTTCAAATTACAGCCCATCAGTTTAATCATGCCAACTGCTTATTTTTGTAAAGCTTTATTGGAGCTTAGCCATGCCCATTCATTGACATATTATCTGTAGCTGTCTTTGTGTTATAAGCAGAGACCCTACAGTCTGCAAAGTCTAAAATATTATCTGGCCCTTTACACACACAAAAAATTGCTGACCCCATTCCTGTTGGTACTCTCAATCCCCTATAACTTCCCCAGCTATTTTTCTCATAGCCCTATCACCTCTAAAATTCTATTTACATGTTTATTTTATGGCTTATTGTCTATTTTTTCTTTACATTCAGATGTTAACACCATGAGGGCAAAGATCTTAATTTTGTTTACATACATATCCCACGTGATTGGAATATGGTAGGTACTCTATGACTATTTGTAGAATGATTGAAAGGCTAGAGAAATAAGCAGTGTACAGCATACAACCATGGAAATCATAGTGAAGAATTTGGATTATATTCTAAATTTTGGGACAGTCACTGGAAGGTTTTAAACAGTGGAGTTACATGATGGATCCAGACTACTATGGTCTTATGACTTTTTACATTCCTTACCCTGCACTGACTCAGGTCTATTCATCTGTGTTACTTCCCTGACTTACACTCCAGATCTTAGTCCAGCAAATACTCCATGAATGAGAAATGTTTACAGTAATGGAATCTCAAAAGACTAGTGTTTAATGACTCTACCCCAGAACATCCCTCTGTGGGCAAAAGCCCCAGGGAAAGATGGGTCTACTGGCAAGCTCTGCACAGTACTTCAATAACAACGTTAAATAGCAAGCTCAATGATTTTGGAACAGAGAGTTTTTATGGGAGTTTTGTAAGTTTTACACATTACACTTGTTATAATGTTTATAAGTTGTCTTCTGAGAATACACAAAGATGTTATTGTAACCAAAGTACAATAAAACCCAGCTTACCAATCAATATATCAGAGTGCACTGGTGTGCCACCCATGGGTTACAGGTGTGCTGAGATATCAATGCCTCACAACAGTGGGGGTGACCAGAGCCTTCCCCCTCAGTCAGTCATGCCCTTATCCATTTATTCTGATATGTTATAGAATTATTATCATTTTATATGAGTGTCAGAAGGTTAAGAAGTCTTGCAATGGACAATAATAATTTGTTAATGATACTTGTTTTCCAAAAGACAAAAAAAGTCACTGAGTCTGTGGCTACTGCTGAGATTATGAAGCTCATTAGGACAACTGGACAAAGATTTCCTAAGTATATTTCTATTTTTCATGAATTTCCAAACTAGGGGAAACACAAATAAACAATAAGGAACACGGATATAAATGAGTACCCAAGGAAGCCTTGGACTAACTTCATTTGGGGGATTAAGGCGAGGCTCAAGAAGAAAATGGAATTTGAGCTAAACACTGAAGAGTGAAGACTTTTTGATGAGGCAGAGGAAAGGTGGCTGCTAATTGGCTCCGTATTGCTGCCCTGGAGAGTTAAGATAATTTCACATCCTTTGGAATGAGGACCAAGGTGAGAATAATTTTCACTTTCTCAGGTTGGTCCAAGAATGAATCCCAAACCTGGATATAACAATTCCTTCATCAAGCAGTGTGAAATGGTTTTCCATTTACACCTCCTTATGGTTGAGCTTCTCAGAACCAAATCACTAGAAGTCCCCCTAGTAAAGAACTTCTATGTCTACCGTAGAGCAGCCTCATCGGTCTCACACCAGAAGTGAGGGTTATGGAAAGTAGAACAGGCTACTGAACTATCTAAATAAGAAAACACCACTTCAATTCATTGGAAGTTAGAGACTGGTGATCTGGGGAATATTTAGCCATAGAAATCATACGCACACCCCCCCAGAAAAAAACTTCCTGGAGTATCACTTGGCCTTTGTTGATTATTTTCAAAGAAAAACAACAGATCCAAAGTTTTCAAGTGTCAAATAACAAAACTGTGTAATTCAGAGGCTCCCAGATTCCCTTGGTTTACAGGACACTTAGTGTCTCAGTAATATTTCCTTGACGTTTGATAGGCCAAAAGCAACACCTAATCATTCTGTTTATGAAGTAGTTAGGTTCAGACAACTTAAAAATTTATGTCTTAACAACTTAGTAACTTTTGAATAAACAATACATATAAATTAAAAAAATATGTTTCATTTGTAAATAGCCACAGTTACACACTGAATGGATTTGTGCTCCTGTAACTTTTTTTAAATTTAATAAATAAATTTATTTATTTATTTTTGGCTGCATTGGGTTTTCATTGCTGCACGCAGGCTCTTCTCTAGTTGTGGCGAGTGCGGGCTACTCTTCGTTGCGGTGCGCGGGCTTCTCATTGCAGTGGCTTCTCTTTGTTGCAGAGTACGGGCTCTAGGCATGTGGTCTTCAGTAGTGTGGCATGTGGACTCAGTAGTTGTGGCTCACAGGCTCTAAAGCACAGGCTCAGTAGTTGTGGTACACAGGCTTATTTGCTCCACGGCATGTGGGATCTTCCCAGACCAGGGATCAAACACATGTTCCTTGCACCGGCAGGCAGATTCTTAACCACGGCACCACCAGGGAAGTCCCCAGCTCTTGGAACTTATCAGATCAAGGCATCAGATTGGATGCTGCCACCCTCCTTCCCATTCCATGTTGATTTTTGTTCAGTATTTATTTTTTGTCAGATCAATGAAAACCCAGCTTCTTAAAGATATGACATCATCGAAAGAAATGGAGTGCAAACTAATGTAGAAATATTAACTGCCTTAAGCTAGTAGTTCACATCATATCTGACAGATGCTGTGTTTTGCAGTGTTTTCCTTATAAATTTAATATCTGGAGAATGTAATCCCAAAGAGATTTTGATACACAGCCAATCAGAATTGTGTTTCTGAAGGGCCATGAATACATTAGGGTTTTAGATATGCATGTTTATTTTCCATGGGCTTGTTTTTCATTTCAGGGATAAATAACCACTTGAGCCTCATTTTTTTGTTGTTGTTTTGGATACTAAAAATACAGCTTCAATTTATTTCTCAAATCTCCCAAATATCTTTCTATCAAACACTATTGATTTGCTGCATATTTAAAAGCACAAGGGGAGCAGTCAAAGGACTTTTTGTGTGTAATCACTCAACCCTAGTAAATATGTTCAGTACAGACATTATTTTTATAGAAGGTGTCTTTAAAATGGAGTAATATGCACTTTCCCCAAAATTTTCTATTATCAGACCCTTTACCCAAACATCTCTGATTAATACCTAGCTAACATCATCATACTTATATATAACAAAATCACGAAACATGTAATTGGAACACAGGTAGGAGATAGCAAAAAGTGGCAGAGATATTGAAAAAAAAGAGGTAAAAATGTACAGAAATCTTCAATCACTAAATATTACATCATAAATTGAAAGGATCCAAAGCCATTGCCACAAGAAACAACTTATGAAAGTTTGCTCATAACTAAAATTGTCTGAGAATACATATAGAGATGTGTATACATAGATACACATGTATGTATATACATACACACACACACATATACATAGGTGTGTACGCATTTCCTCGGGGGAACCAAATTTAAGACCAACAAGAGGAGATCTGAGACCATTCAAGAGTTAATATATTAGACTTCTGGGGAAGATGGCGGAAGAGTAAGACGCGAAGATCACCTTCCTCCCCACAGATACACCAGAAATACAGCTACACGTGGAACAACTCCTACAGAACACCTACTGAACACTGACAGAAGACCTCAGACCCCCAAAAGGCAAGAAACTCCCCACGTACCTGGGTAGGGCAAAGCGGAGAGATTCCCGCACAGAGGATCGGTGCCGACCGGCACTCCCCAGCCCGAGAGGCTTGTCTGCTCGCCTGCTGGGGCGGGCGGCGCTGGAAGCTGAGGCTCAGGCTTCGGTCAGAGCGCAGGGAGAGGACTGGGGCTGGCGGCGAGAACTCAGCCTGAAGGGGGCTAATGCGCCACAGCTAGCCGGGAGGGAATCCGGGAAAACTCTGGAGCTGCCGAAGAGGCAAGAGACTTTTTCTTCCCTCTTGGTTTCCTGGTGCGCGAGGAGAGGGGATTAAGAGCGCTGCTTAAAGGGGCTCCACAGACGGGCGCGAGCGGGGCTAAAAGTGCGGACCCCAGAGACGGGCGTGGGACGCTGGGGCTGCTGCTGCCACCGCAAGAGGCCTGTGTGCGAGCGCAGGTCACTGTCCACGCCGCCCTTCCGGGAGCCTGTGCAGCCCGTCATTGCCAGGGTCCCGGGATCCAGGGAAGGTCTCCCTGGGAGAACGCACGGCGCGCCTCGGGCTGGTGCAACGTCACGCCGGCCTCTGCCGCTGCAGGCTCGCCCCGCACTCGTGCCCCTCCCTCCCCTCCGGCCTGAGTGAGCCAGAGTCCCCGAAGCGGCTGCTCCTTTAACCCTGTCCTGTCTGAGCGAAGAACAGACGCCCTCCGGCGACCTAAACGCAGAGGCGGGGCCAAATCCAAAGCTGAGACCCAGGAGCTGTGAGAACAAAAAAGAGAAAGGGAAATCTCTCCCAGCAGCCTCAGAAGCAGCGGATTAAAGCTCCACAATCAACTTGATGTACCCTGCATCTGTGGAATACATGAATAGACAACAAATCATCCCAAACTGAGGAGCCAGGAGTCAGTGCTCTGCCTCTGAGGGGGGAGAGCCAACTTCAGGACACTGGTCCACAAGAGACCTCCCAGCTCCACATAATATCAAACGGCAAAAATCTTCCAGAGATCTCCCATCTCAACACCAGCACCCAGCTTCACTCAACGACCAGCAAGCTACAGTGCTGGACACCCTATGCCAAACAACTAGCAAGACAGGAACACAACGCCACCCATTAGCAGAGAGGCTGCCTAAAATCATAAAAAGTCCGCAGACACCCCAAAACACACCACCAGACGTGGACCTGTCCACCAGAAAGACAAGATCCAGCCTCATCCACCAGAACACAGGCACTAGTCCCCTCCACCAGGAACCCTACACAACCCACTAAACCAACCTTAGCCACTGGGGACAGACACCAAAAACAACGGGAACTACGAACGTGCAGCCTGCAAAAAGGAGACCCCAAACACAGTAACATAAGCAAAATGAGAAGACAGAAAAACACACAGCAGGAGAAGGAGCAAGATAAAAACCCACCAGACCGGGCTTCCCTGGTGGCGCAGTGGTTGAGAGTCCGCCTGCCGATGCAGGGGACACGGGTTCGTGCCCCGGTCTGGGAAGATCCCACATGCCGTGGAGCGGCTGGGCCCGTGAGCCATGGCCGCTGGGCCTGTGCGTCCGGAGCCTGTGCTCCGCAACGGGAGAGGCCACAACAGTGAGAGGCCCACATAACGCAAAAAAAAAAAAAAAAAAAAAAAAAACCCACCAGACCTAACAAATGAAGAGGTACTAGGCAGTCTATCTGAAAAAGAATTCAGAATAATGATAGTAAAGATGATCCAAGATTCTATTTCCAAGAACCAAAATCTTGGAAATAGAATAGACAAAATGCAAGAAACAGTTAACAAGGACCTAGAAGAACTAAAGATGAATCAAGCATCGATTAAAAACACAATAAATGAAATGAAAAATACTCTAGATGGGATCAATAGCAGAATAACTGAGGCAGAAGAACGGATAAGTGAGGTGGAAGATAAAATAGTGGAAATAACTGATGCAGAGCAAAATAAAGAAAAAAGAATGAAAAGAACAGAGGACAGTCTCAGAGACCTCTGGGACAACATTAAACGCACCAACATTCGAACTATAGGGGTTCCAGAAGAAGAAGAGAAAAAGAAAGGGACTGAGAAAATATTTGAAGAGATTATAGTTGAAAACTTCCCTAATATGGGAAAGGAAATAGTTAATCAAGTCCAGGAGGCACAGAGAGTCCCATACAGAATAAATCCAAGGAGAAATACGCCAAGACACATATTAATCAAACTGTCAAAAATTAAACACAAAGAAATCATATTAAAAGCAGCAAGGGAAAAACAACAAATAACACACAAGGCAATCCCCATCAGGTTAACAGCTGATCTCTCAGCAGAAACTCTACAAGCCAGAAGGGAGTGGCAGGACATAATTAAAGTGATGAAGGAGAGAAACCTGCAACCAAGATTACTCTACCCAGCAAGGATCTCATTCAGATTTGATGGAGAAATTAAAACGTTTACAGACAAGCAAAAGCTGAGAGAGTTCAGTACCACCAAACCAGCTTTACAACAAATGCTAAAGGAACTTCTCTAGGCAAGAAACACAGCAGAAGGAAAAGACCTACAATAATGAACCCAAAACAATTAAGAAAATGGGAATAGGAACATACATATCAATAATTACCTTAAATGTAAATGGACTAAATGCTCCCACCAAAAGACACAGATTGGCTGAATGGATACAAAAACAAGACCCATATATATGCTGTCTATGAGAGACCCACTTCAGACCTAGAGACACATACAGACTGAAAGTAAGGGGATGGAAAAAGATATTCCATGCAAATGGAAACCAAAAGAAAGCTGGAGTAGCAATTCTCATATCAGACAAAATAGACTTTAAAATAAAGACTACTAGAAGAGACAAAGAAGGACACTACATAATGATCAAGGGATCGATCCAAGAAGAAGATATAACAATTGTAAATATTTATGCGCCCAACATAGGAGCACCTCAATACATAAGGCAAATACTAACAGCCATAAAAGGAGAAATGGACAGTAACACAATCATAGTAGGGGACTTTAACGCCCCACTTTCACCAATGGACAGATCATCCAAAAAGAAAATAAATAAGGAAACACAAGCTTTAAATGATACATTAAACAAGATGGACTTAATTGATATTTATAGGACATTCCATCCAAAAACAACAGAATACACATTTTTCTCAAGTGCTCATGGAACATTCTCCAGGATAGATCATATCTTGGGTCACAAATCAAGCCTTGGTAAATTTAAGAAAATTGAAATCGTATCAAGTATCTTTTCCGACCACAATGCTATGAGACTAGATATCAATTACAGGAAAAGATATGTAAAAAATAAAAACACATGGAGGCTAAACAATACACTACTTAATAACGAAGTGATCACTGAAGAAATCAGAGGAAATTAAAAAATACCGAGAAACAAATGACAATGGAGACACGACGACCCAAAACCTATGGGATTCAGCAAAAGCAGTTCTAAGAGGGAAGTTTATAGCAATACAATCCTACCTTAAGAAACAGGAAACATCTCGAATAAACAACCTAACCTTGCACCTAAAGCAATTAGAGAAAGAATAACATAAACATCCCAAAGTTAGAAGGAAAGAAATCATAAAATCAGATCAGAAATAAATGAAAAAGAAATGAAGGAAATGATAGCAAAGATCAATAAAAGTAAAAGCTGGTTCTTTGAGAAGATAAACAAAATTGATAAACCATTAGCCAGACTCATCAAGAAAAAAAGGGAGAAGACTCAAATCAATAGAATTAGAAATGAAAAAGGAGAAGTAACAACTGACATTGCAGAAATACAAAAGATCATGAGAGATTACTACAAGCAACTCTATGCCAATAAAATGGACAACCTGGAAGAAATGGACAAATTCTTAGAAATGCACAACCTGCCAAGACTGAATCAGGAAGAAATAGAAAATATGAACAGACCAATCACAAGCACTGAAATTGAAACTGTGATAAAAAATCTTCCAACAAACAAAAGCCCAGGACCAGATGGCTTCACAGGCGAATTCTATCAAGCATTTAGAGAAGAGCTAACACCTATCCTTCTCAAACTCTTCCAAAATATAGCAGAGGGAGGAACACTCCCAAACTCATTCTACGAGGCCACCATCACCTTGATACCAAAACCAGACAAGGATGTCACAAAGAAAGAAAACTACAGGCCAATATCACTGATGAACATAGATGCAAAAATCCTCAACAAAATACTAGCAAACAGAATCCAACAGCACATTAAAAGGATCATACCCCATGATCAAGTGGGGTTTATTCCAGGAATGCAAGGATTCTTCAATATATGCAAATCAATCAACGTGATACACCATATTAACAAATTGAAGGAGAAAAACCATATGATAATCTCAATAGATGCAGAGAAAGCTTTCGACAAAATTCAACACCCATTTATGATAAAATCCCTGCAGAAAGTAGGCATAGAGGGAACTTTCCTCAACATAATAAAGGCCATATATGACAAACCCACAGCCAGCATCGTCCTCAATGGTGAAAAACTGAAACCATTTCCACCAAGATCAGGAACAAGACAAGGTTGCCCACTCTCACTACTCTTATTTAACATAGTTTTGGAAGTTTTAGCCACAGCAATCAGAGAAGAAAAGGAAATAAAAGGAATCCAAATCGGAAAAGAAGAAGTAAAGCTGTCACTGTTTGCAGATGACATGATACTATACATAGAGAATCCTAAAGATGCTACCATAAAACTACTAGAGCTAATCAATGAATTTGGTAAAGTAGCAGGATACAAAGTTAATGCACAGAAATCTCTGGCATTCCTATATACTAATGATGAAAAATCTGAAAGTGAAATCAAGGAAACACTCCCATTTTCCATTGCAACAAAAAGAATAAAATACCTAGGAATAAACCTACCTAAGGAGACAAAAGACCTGTATGCAGAAAATTATAAGACACTGATGAAAGAAATTAAAGATGATACAAATAGATGGAGAAATGTACCATGTTCTTGGATTGGAAGAATCAACATTGTGAAAATGACTCTACTACACAAAGCAATCTACAGATTCAATGCAATCCCTATCAAAGTACCACTGGCATTTTTCACAGAATTAGAACAAAAAATTTCACAATTTGTATGGAAACACAAAAGACCCCGAATAGCCAAACAATCTTGAGAACGAAAAATGGAGCTGGAGGAATCAGGCTCCCTGACTTCAGACTACACTACAAAGCTACAGTAATCAAGACAGTATGGTACTGGCACAAAAACAGAAAGATAGATCAATGGAACAGGATAGAAAGCTCAGAGATAAACCCACGCACATATGGTCACCTTATCTTTGATAAAGGAGGCAGGAATGTACAGTGGAGAAAGGACAGTCTCTTCAATAAGTGGTGCTGGGAAAACTGGACAGGGACATGTAAAAGTATGAGGCTAGATCACTCCCTAACACCATACACAAAAATAAGCTCAAAATGGATTAAAGACCTAAATGTAAGGCCAGACACTATCAAACTCTTAGAGGAAAACATAGGCAGAACCCTCTATGACATAAATCACAGCAAGATCCTTTTTGACCCACCTCCTAGAGAAATGGAAATAAAGACAAAAATAAACACATGGGACCTAATGAAACTTCAAAGCTTTTGCACAGCAAAGGAAACCATGAACAAGACCAAAAGACAACCCTCAGAATGGGAGAAAATATTTGCAAATGAAGCAACTGACAAAGGATTAATCTCCAAAATTTATAAACAGCTCATGCAGCTCAATAACAAAAAAACAAACAACCTAATCCAAAAATGGGCAGAAGACCTAAATAGACATTTCTCCAAAGAAGATATACAGACTGCCAACAAACACATGAATGGATGCTCAACATCTTTACTCGTTAGAGAAATGCAAATCAAAACTACAATGAGATATCATCTCACACCAGTCAGAATGGCCATCATCAAGAAATCTAGAAACAATAAATGCTGGAGAGGGTGTGGAAAAAAGGGAACACTCTTGCACTGCTGGTGGGAATGTGAATTGGTACAGCCACTATGGAGAACGGTATGGAGGTTCCTTAAAAAACTACAAATAGAACTACCATATGACCCAGCAATCCCACTACTGGGCATATACCCTGAGAAAACCATAATTCAAAAAGAGTCATGTACCAAAATGTTCATAGCATTCCTATTTACAATAGCGCGGAGATGGAAACAACCTAAGTGTCCATCATTGGATGAATGGATAAAGAAGATGTGGCACATATATACAATGGAATATTACTCAGCCATAAAAAGAAATGAAATTGAGCTATTTGTAATGAGGTGGATGGACCTAGAGTCTGTCATACAGAGTGAAGTAAGTCAGAAAGAGAAAGACAAATACTGTATGCTGACACATATATATGGAATTTAAGGAAAAAAATGTCATGAAGAACATAGGGGTAAGACAGGAATAAAGACACAGACCTACTAGAGAATGGACTTGAGGATATGGGGAGGGGGAAGGGTAAAATAAAATAGATTAGATTTTCAAAGGGAAGATTATCAGCTGCCCTACTCAACTGTGCACTCCTTGGAGACAAGGGGATGTCTGCTCAACTTTGAATAAAACACTATAGATATTTAAAAATGTATGGGAGTAAAGAAGAAAAGGGAAAAAAGGAAAGGAGGGAGGGAGAATGGATTAATGGGAGAAATGGGATCTGTTAACTGAATGTTAATGCAGTACAGTGTGACATACACAAAGCACTCAATTTAATGCCTCATGAATGTCTACACATTTTATTTAAACTGAAAATATAAGTAAAGTGTAACGGTGACTAAGAATGACTAAAGTATGATACTGAATAAATTCCTTCTGTTAGTCAATATTCAATAAACCAGGATCGTTCCGAGGGGGGAAAAAAGAGTTAATATATTAATACACTGTAGAGTCACTACATTAGCCAAGAAAGAATTATCCTCATTTTACAGATGAGGTAAGTACTTTGAAACATGATTTCATCAATAAGTTGTAATGAATCCACTAGAATAGGCCTGCAAGTACTTAGGGTATTAATCTTTTAACCAAGACAGGCTATGATCTGCAATCTCCTAACCTAACCAATGTTAAGAATGGCTGGGTATCACGTTGCAAACTAAAATCTCTTCATACAGATTTGTCTGTGATGTCAAGCAAGAATGTGCGGCTGTGCTCTACATAGGGTCACTGAAGAATCCTGGTTTATTGTTCCCATTCTTTTATCTTTAACAGAAAAAGAAGCCCTTCTCTTAAGGGCTCTGTATTGCATCTCCCTTGGACACAATAACAGGACAAGCCAATGAGGCTAATCACCTCCAGGGGAATGGAGAAGATACTCAGGTAATTTAAAGAGCTGTCAGTAGTGGGGGAGAGACAGAGAGTGGAAAACTAGTGAAGAGTTTCAAGTCCTCCTCTTTATGTACTTGATACAAAAGATGAGAAACATTCACAGCCCTCATGGAGGCTGCAGGGCATTGCTCAGCACCGGCAAGCTCCATTCACAAGTAGTTGCACAGTGGGGCTGCCGTTTTCTATATGAACAATTCCAACTGCAGTTGTGCAACGCTGCAGCTCTGGTGGTCTTCATCATGTGGAATAATTGCCTCTAATTTTAGTATTTCTAAAAGAAACTTATCATATTTTAGATTTTAACTGAAGAATAAGATACAATGTTTCACACAAACTAGAGCACCAAGTAAACAGAGACCTTAAGTAAAAGGAAAAAAGAAATCCTATAAATTTATTTTTAACCTGAAAAACTGTGTTTTGTTGATTTTATTCTTTAAACAGATCTTAAATTTGTCAGCTTTTCATCTGCATTGTATCTTTGAAATATCATAACACTACACCAGCATCTTGCCTCATCCTAAGATTCAGAATAGATGAAAAATTATTTTTAAGTACTAAATAGTAATCCCAATTCCTTAGCTTCCTAGATTTCCTTTAAAAGACCAATTTCCTATCAATTTGCAGAAACATATAAATGTACACATGACTTAATATTTGGTATGCTTTCTTCACTACCATTGATCAATCTGACTCTAGGCATTATATACCATCTATTCATTTAGTCCATCTCCCAAACAAAATGAATATATTTATAATTAAAGTTTAAAATTTTAATAATTATACCAAGGTAGAAATTGAAAAATAGCATGTCACCATTAACCACTCTTAAGGACACAAAATATTTCCATAACTCTGTAAGGACAAACCTTTCAGTTTTGTCTCTTTTCAAACAAGTTTAAGATTTTGATTGCAAATAATTTGTAGAAACCCTAGTAGGGATATGCTGAGTGCAGATACATGGTGCTGGATTTATTTGAATTCAATTCAAATACAGAATTGATCTTCCTTCCTGGCAGTTTTCTGAAATGTACATTATGGTTTTGTTTAGTTAAACCAGTTATGACACTTGAGCCTCTGAAATGCTAATATACCTGTACCCAGCCTTTGAGTGTGTTGATTTTGCTTCTTTGGTGGAATAAGTTTCAATCCCTTTCATGCAGAAAGCCAAGATGAGCAGATATTTGTATAATGTATATGTTAATTAAAACATATTGTTCCCTGGGGGCTGGGGAGCAAAGAACGTGTTACTGTGAGCATGTTAAGGCAGACAATCACTCATATCAAATTCAAGAGCAATAGGGCAGGATGGTATATTGCTAGTTGCTCAAAAGTGACATGTTATAATAATACAGTTTAAAAAATAAGAGAAAGTCATGCTTTAAAAATCAACTTGGATGCCTTAATGTAACAGAAATGTGGTTTCTGTCAAATACTGTGTCACCAAGGTGCTATAATTGCTTAACCTGACAAATTTTCTTCACAGCTATGCTCAGCTCATGGTTAATGGATTTATGTTACCATAAAGAATTAGCTTTTTCATATGAGCTGAAAATCATCATCACACTGTCACCATTCTGCCCACTAGAAGAAAACCATGGGCTTGCAGATTAAGAGACAAAAGCCAGTGTGTCCCAGTTGTTGCTATACTTTCATGCCAGCTCAATACACATAGCAAGCAATGCCTGTCTGTAAAGACAATGCATCAGAAATCCTCTGGGCTTCAGGCAGCCATCCCAGAACACGTGCACATCCAGCTTGCTTTTCATCTGGTCATTGGTCCAGTTCCCAAATTTTGAGAAATGTTTGTTTTTGTTCTAGTGTTGGTACCTGTCCCCCAGATAGCCATCAAGAATTCTGGGTTGGAATTGCCAACAAATTCACTCTTCTTTAGACTAGCATGACCTTGCTGCTGGTACCTCCACAATCCACACCCAGTAAGTCCATTCCTTGCTTTGAAGAGTGAGATGTCCAATAAGTGTGTGTGTCTTAGAAAGAAAACAGAAGGGATGCCACAAAGTTTCAAAGTGACCTACAGTTTTATTTATGAGGTAGTATTTAGCCCATGATTATGGCCAGGGTGCTTTTGGAAATATGTATTGTGGGCTGCATGTTGGCATCAACCAAAAACACTGGCACAACTGGCACCCACAGAATGAACACAACACAGGAGTGATGTGCCATTTGCTGTGCCCTGTCTCAGCCTTGCCAGTGCTGGTCCTGTCTAAAGGTCATCATACTGAGGAAGTTTCTGAACTTCCTTTGGTGGCTGAAGATCAAGCTGAAGGCTACCAGAAGACCAAGGAGGTTATCTTGCTTCTTAAGAAGCTTAGGGCCTGGAATGATACCAAAAAGGTCTATGCCTCTCAGCAAATGAGAGCTGGCAAAGCAAAATGAGAAGCTATAATTGTATCCAGCACAGGGGGCCCTGCATTATCAAGGACTTCAGAAATATTCCTACAATCACTCTGCTTAAAATAAGCAAAGTGAACATGTTGAAACTTGCTCCTGGTGGGCATGTGGGACGTTTCTGCATTTGGACTGAAAGTACTTTCCACAAAAGGATGTGACGTGCATGGCACTTGGTGCGAAGCTGCCTCCCTCAAGAATGACTGCAACCTTCCCATGCATAAAATGCTCAATAGAGACCTTAACAGAATCTTGAAAAGCCCAGAGATCCAAAGATCCTTCCAAGAACCACGCAAGATTCATCACAGACTCCTACAGAAGAATCCACTTAAAAACCTGAGAATCATGTTGAAGCTAAACCCATATGCAAAAACCATGCACTGGAACATCATTCCTCAACAGGCCAAGAATCACAAAGTCCAGGTAGACAAGGCAGCACTAGAAGCCAAATCAGATGAGAAGGGGGTTCCAGGCAAGAAGCCAGTGGTAGTGTAGAAAGAAAAGAAGACTGTTGGTGTTTAAAAGCTTTGGAGGGAAAGAAAAAAAGGCTGTTGCTACCAAGAAACCACCAGCTGAAAAGCCAGCAGAAAAGAAATCCACAGAAGAAGGCTGCTGCATAAACTTAAATTTATTTATTCCATAAAGGTCAAATCATTTTGGACAGCTCATTTTGAATAAAGATCTGATCAAAGAGGCAGTGAGAAACAAACCAAAAAAGACGGGAGGAAAAGTTACAAAGATTGTGAAATCAGAAAAAAGAATTATTTACAGATAAACAGCTGTCTCAATAGATAATGCAAAGGAATATACAAACACACTTAAAATTGTAAGTAAGAGAATTTAGTAAGTTAGACAGAGAGGAAATCAAAATATTGATGTCATTGGTTCAAGATGGCAACATAGAAAGATCCTGAACTCACCTCCTCTCACAGACACACTGGATCTACAGCTACATATGGAACAATTTCCTCTGAGAAAAACCTAAAAACTAGCTAAACAATGACTACACATCAAGTGAACTACAAAAAACCCACAATAAAGTGGGTAGGAGAAGCTGAGACACAATCTTGCCATAAAGCCCACCCCTGGAGTAATGAATGACCTCCATCAGGAGCTTCTCCCTGTAGAGTGAAGGGTTTGAGCTCCACATTGGGCACCCCAACTTTTAAGACCTGCACCTGAGATATGAGCCTCCAAACATCTAGCTTTGAAAACCACTGGGGGTCATGACCATGAGACCCACAAGGCAATAGCAATCTGAGAAATGGCTTTTAAAGGGCTCACACACTCGTACTCCCTTGCCCCAGGGAAACAGCTGATCTTGCCCAGACTTTATATGAAAGAAGCTCATTTGCTACTCTTAAAGCATCAGCCTGAGGGGCGGGCATCTAAATGACCATATACCTAGAAGTCTGCTGGGATCATCTCTGGGGTCAGGGGCTGGTGGGCACCATCTTCACTTACCATCTTTTTTTCTTTTCTAAAACCCTACCTAGGCTTTCCCCCTCACTCCCTGGAGGGTGCCATCTTTATGCTCGCCTCTCCCTCTTCCTGTCTCCAGCCATAAAACACCACTCTTTTCTTTTTCTTTCCAGCGGCACTATCCTTATGCTCCCCCTCTGCCTCACTCCAGCCAGCAGTTACCACCTGCACACTCTCCCTCTGCCACACTCCAGTGTGCCGGTATCTCTCAGAGGGGAAGTTTTACATGTGTCTGGTGCTCTTGGTTTCTTCTGTGGTTCTCTGGTTTTTGTGGGGGCCACCCTGGGCATGTGCCTTGATCACCTGGCTCTGGAGGTCAGGGGGACAGTCCTGTGGGACTGTAACAATCGGACGGATGGCTCTTGGCAGTTTACCACCCCCAGGGCACTGCACAGACAGCAGAATGAAACACACTTCCAATCTTTCTGAGAAAGAGGCCTATTTGCTTATCCTGGAGCTTTGGTCTGAGGGTCAGGCTTCTGGTTTGGTACACATCTAGGGGCATGCATAGGGGCTATCAGAAAACAAAGGACAGTAGAGACAGTCTTTGCACTCTCCCTCTGCCTTACTCCAGCTTGCCAGTATTCCCTAGAAAGGAATTTATACCCTTGTCTGGTGCCCCAGTTTTAGTGGCTGCTACCAGGGGACAGCTCTACATCACCTGGCCCTGGTGGCCAGTGGGTTTATGCTCACAGGTCCCATAGGACTATAAGCAACCGACAAATAATTCTTAAAGAGCGACCACTCCTAGGGCTCAGCAAAAGGCAATAGACCCAGGAGCTCAATCTTTCTGTGAAAGAGGCCTATTAGTTTCTCATCATAGCTTCAGCCTGAGGAGCAGAATTCTAATTAAACACATATCTAAGGGCTGAGTATAACGCTTTCCAGAAACCTTGAAGAGTCAGCATTATATGTGTGCTCTCCCTCTGCAGTGCTCTTGAGCGCCAGTGTCTCTCAGAAGGGAGCTCTGACACACATCTGGCACCCCAGTTTCTATGACTGCCACCCAGGGGACACCCCTTGAGCCCCTGGCTCTGGTGGTCAAGTGGCTTGCATTACTGGGTCCCAGGGACTGCAACACCCCTGCAGTTCTTGGCAGGCTACACCCCCAGGGCACTGCACAGATAGCAGACTGAAACACACCCCAAGTCTTTCTATGAAAGCAGCCTATTTGCTTGTTCTGGAGTTTCAGCCTGAGGGCCAGGCTTCAGGTTTGGGCACACACTGAGAGGCCTGTGGAGGTGCTCTCAGGGAATGTAGGCCAATGGATGCTATGTTTGCACTCTCCCTCTGCCTTGCTATAGTTCCCCAGTATCACCCAGATAGGAGTTTATACACCTGCCTGGAGCATGGATTTTTGCAACTGACACCCAGGTGATGACTCCAGATGGCCTGGCTCTGGTGACCAGTAAGTCATACACTTGTGGTCCCACAGGACTATATATATTTGATCATTTTAAAAGCTGCTGCCTTAGGATCTGGCTTGCATCAGCCTGAATCTAGGTGCTGACTGAGATCCTCCCCTGTGGGATACTGACAGGTCCTGGCAAATACTCAACTACTGGAAGCTATTAGAAATGAAATAGGCTGCTGGGACAATCATAAAGGTTTGAAAGATAACCAAGAGCTAGGGAAGGGTTGAACAATAAGGTTAATCTCCTACACAAGACCACTTCCTCAAGGCTGGGAGAGTTACCTGTTTCATGTAATACATAGAAACTACCACAAAGAGTCAAGTAAAATGAAGAAACAAAGGAAATGTTCCAAACAAAATAACAAGATAAAACTCAGAAAGAAACAAAAGAAAAAAATGTAATGAAACATAGATAAGTAATTTACCTGATAAAGGGTTAAAAGTAATGGTCATAAGGATGCTCACTGAACTCAGGAGAAGAATAGATAAATATGGTGAGAACTTCAACAAAGAGACAGAAAATATAAGAAAGTCAAATAGAAGTCACAGAGCTGACGGATATAACTACCAAACTAAAATTACACCAAAGGGGTTCAACAACAGAGTAGATGAAGCAGAAGAATCAGTGAACTTGAAGACATGGCATTTGAACTCATCCAATCAGAGCAGAAAAAATAAAAAAGATTAAAAATAAAAGTAAAGATAGCTTAAGAGACTAATGAGAAAATATCAAGCAGACTAACATTCACATTATAGGGATCCCAAAAGGAGAGAGGGAGGGAGGGAGGGAGGGGTGGTGGGAGAGAGAGAGAGAAAGGGGGAGAGACAGAGAAGGAGAGAGAGAGAGAGAGAGAGAGAGAGAGAGAGAGCTGCAAAGGTCCATTTTTATGTTGATTTTTTAAAAAAATACTATAGTACTCCACAATCCATGGTTGAATTCACAGATGTGGAACCATCTATACAAGTGGCTGACTATAAAGTTATATGCAAATTTCTGATTTCATGGGATGTCAACACCACTAACCCCTGCATTGTTCAAGGATCAACTGTATAACATTTGTCAATATTTATTCACCCAGCACAGGAGCACCTAAATATATAAAGCAAAATTTACCAGACCTAAAGAGAGAAACAGACAGCAATACAATAATAGTAAAGGACTTTAATGTGCCACTTACATCAATGGCTAGATCATCCAAACAGAAAATCAATAAGGAAACATTGGCCTTAAATGACAGGTTAGACCAGATGAACTTGACGTATACAGAACATTCCATCAAAAGCACATTCTTTTCAAGTGCACATGGAGCATTCTCCAGGATAGATCATATATTAGGCCACAAGAGAAGTCTTAATGAATTTAAGGAGACTGAAATCATATAAAACATCTGTTCCAACCACAATGGCAAGAAACTAGAGATCAATTACAAGAAGCAAACTGAAAAAATTCACAAATTGTGAAGATTAAATAACATGCTACTAAACAACCAATGGGTCAAAGTAGAAATCAAAAGAGAAATTAAAAAAATACCTTGAGAGAAATGATAATGGAAATACAACATACCAAAACTGGGAATGCATCAAAAGCAGTTCTAAGAGGGAAGTTTATAGGAAAACATGATTACATCAGTAAACATGAAAAACCTCAAATAATCACCTCAGGGAAACAGAAGAACAAAGACCAAAGTTTGTAGAAGAAAGAAAATAATAAAGATCAGAGCAGAAATAAATAAAATTGAGATTAAAAACATAGAAAAGATCAATGAAACTAAGAGCTGGTTCTTTGAAAAGATAAGCAAAATCAACAAACCTTTGTCCAGACTCATGGAGAAAAAAAGAGGGCCCAAATAAATAAAATCAGAAATGAAACAGATGTTATCACTGATGCCACAGAAATATAAAGGATAAGAGACTACTATGAACAATTATACGTCAATAAATTCAACCATCTAGAAGAAATGGATCAGTTTCTAGTAACATATACAACCCACCAAGACTGATTCACGAAGAAATAGAAAATTTGAACAGACTTATTACTAGTAAGGAGAGTAAATCAGTAAACAAATACCTCCCAACAAAGAAAAGTCCAGGACAAGATGGCTTCACTGGTGAATTTTACCAAGCATTCAAAGAATTAATACCACCTCTTCTCAAAGTCTCCAAAAAATTAGAAGAGAAGGGAACACTTCCTAACTCATTTTATAAGGCCAGCATTACCCTCATATCAAATCAGACAAGGAATTCAAAAGAAAAAAAATTACTGTCCAATATCCCTGATTAACATAGATACAAAAATCCTCAACAAAATATTAGCAACCCAAATTCACAGTATGATCAAGTGGGATTTATTCCAGAGATGCAAGGATGATTCAACATCTACAAAATCAATAAATGTAATGCACCACATTAGCAAAATGAAGGATAAAAAAATTATATCATCTCAATAGAGGGAGGAAAAGCATTTGTCAAAATTCAATATCCATTTATGCAAAAACTCTCAACAAACTGGGTATTGAGGGAACATAACTCAACATAATAAAGGCCATATATAACAAAGCTACAGCTAGCATGATTTCATTATCAGCAGTGAAAAGCTGAAAGCTTTTCCTTTAAGATCAGGAACAAGACAAGGATGCCCACTCTCATCAGTTTTATTCAAAATAATATTGGAATTTCTATCCAAAATAATTAGACAAGAAAAAGAAATAAAAGTCATCTAAATTGGAAAGAGAATTAAAACTTTCATTATTTGTGGATGACATATTATATATATAAAAGCCCTAAACTCTCCATCAAAATAACTGTTAGAACTAACAAAATAATTCAGTAAAGTTACAGGACACAAAATCAATATACAAAAATTAGCTGCATTTCAATACACTAACAAGTAATAATCAGAAAGACAAATTAAGAAAAGAATCCCATTTACAACTGCATCAAAAAGAATAAAATACCTAGGAATAGCTAGTGGGAAGCAGCCATGTAGCACAGGGAGATCAGCTCAGTGCTTTGTGACCACCTAGAGGGGTGGAATAGGGAGGGTGGGAGGGAGATGCAAGAGGGAGGGGATATGGGGATATATGTATATGTATAGCTGATTCACTTTGTTATACAGCAGAAACTAACACAACATTGTAAAGCAATTATACTCCAATAAAGATGTTAAAAAAAATTATGGCCAAACATATGTCCCACAAATCAATCACACACACACACACACACAAACCTAGGAATAAACTGAATTAAGGAGGTAAAAGACCTGTATACTGAAATCTATAAAACATTAATGAAAGAAACTGAAGAAGACACAAACAAGTGGAAAGATATTCTGTGCTCATAGATGGGAAAAATTAGTACTGTTAAATTGCCCATACTACTCAAAGCAATCTACAGATTCAATGCAATACATATCAAAATTCCAATGGCATTACCCACAGAAACAGAACAATCTCAAAATTTGTATGGAACCAAAAAAGGCCCTAAAAACCAAAGCGATCTTGATAAAGAAGAACAAAGCTGGAGGCATCATGCTCCCTGATTTCAAACTATATTACCAAGTTAGTAATCACAACAGTATGATATTGGCATAAAAACATACACATAGATCAATGGGACCAGAAATAAACCCATGCTTATATGGCAAATTAATTTATGACAAAGGAGCCAAGAATATACAATGGGGAAAGTCTCTTCAATAAGTGGGTTGGGAAAACCAGATAGCTACATGCAAAATGATGAAACTGGATCCCTATCTTACACCTTACATAAAAATCAACTCAAAATGGATTAAAGACTTGAATGTAGCCATGGAACTCTAAAACCATGAAACTCCTAGAAGAAAATATAGGCAGTAAGCTCCTTGACATTGGTCTTGCTGATGATTTTTTTTTGGATCTCTTATCAAAGCAAAAGAAATAGAAGCAAAAATAAACAAGGGGGACCACATCAAACTAAAAAGCTTCTGAACAACAAAGGAAGCCATCAATAAAGTGTAAAGACAACCTACCAAATGGGGCAAAATATTTGCAAATCATATAACTGATAATGAGCTAATCCAAATACATAAAGAATAGATTTAACTGAATAACAAACAAAAAACAAAATCCAATTAAAAATTAGGCAGAACATCTGAATAGATCTTTTTTCCCAAAGATCACTTACAGATGGCCAACAGGTATGTGAAAAGATACTCAACATCACTAATCATCTAGGAAATGCAAATCAAAACCAGGAGATATCACATACCCACTAGAATAACCATTTTCAATAAAACAATAATAACAAGTGTTTGCAAGGACATGGATAAAAGGGAACACTTGTGCACTGTCAGTGGGAATGTAAATTGATGCAGCCACTATGGAAAACAGTATGGAGGTTCCTCAAAAAATTTAAAATAAAACTACCATATTCCAGCAATCCACTACTGGGCATTTATTCAAAGAAAAGGAAAACACTAAGTTGAAAACATCTCTGCACCCCCATGTTCATTGTAGCATTATTTATAATAGCCAAGAAATGGAGACAACCTAGATGTCCATCCATGAATGAATGGGTAAAGAAATTATGGTATACTATGTAATGGAATATTATTTGGTCATAGAAAAGAATAAAATCTTGCCATTTGCAATAACATGGGTGGACCTTGAGGGCATTATGCTAAGTGAAATAAGTCAGACAGAGGACAAATACCAATGATCTCTCTTATATATGGAATCTTAAAAACAAAGTAAAACAAACAAGCTCATAGCTTCTGAAAATAGTTTGGTGGTTGTCAGAGGTAGGGTTTTGGGGGTGTGTAAAATGCATGAAGGAGGTCAAAAGGTAAAAACTTAGAGTTATAAAATAAATAAGACCTGGGGATGTAATGTACAGCATGGTGACTATAGTTAATAATACATTAGTGTATAATTAAAAGTTACTAATAGAGTAAATCTTAAATGTTCCCATCATAAGAAAAAAATTTGTAACTATGTATGGTGGCAGATGTCAAGTAGACTTATTGTGGTGATTATCTTGTAATACGTACAAATATCGAATCATTATGTTGTACACCTGAAACCAAAAATATATCGACGTCCACTGCAGTTCCTTATACCAACAAAAATATAGTTAGAAATGCAATTTTTAAAATGCCATTTTAAAGAGTAAGCCCCTCCAAAATCCCTAGGAATAAATTCAACAAAGGATATATAAGACCTTTCTGTAGGATAATAGTTTATTTAGAGGCAATAAAGAAAACTCAAATAAATGGGAGTCTTAGATGTTTTCCATGACTTCTCCAGACCTACTCTCAATTCTTCTCCAATTCTGGAAGACTGAATTTATGGACTACATAATGGGCTCCCTTGAACTCTGGATTCTTAGACATCAGCCAATAAGAGGTAACTGCAGGAGATCAGAGAGCAAATAGAGAGTATTTATTCATCCAACCACCTCCCTGCTGGATTGCAATGGATTGATTACATCCTTCTAGTGAAGGCTACAGCTTCTGTCAAGTGACTCTCTCGTAAGACTAGAGATTCCCCCTCCTGGTTCTGGTTCCCACTCCCTCTGTCTCTTGTCCTTTGCCCCTTCAGACATAAGAGAGATACTTGCTCGTGACTGTTGGTTTCCCTTAATCCTGCTCACTTACTTTAAAATATTTTTATTAAACTCAAATTAATCAACTGAGTAAGATACTTCTTTTCTGCTTAAATTCTGAGGGATCAAGTAATTTGTACAAGTGACCCTAGGAAACGGGACTCTAGTATTGCATTGCTCATATGTTTAAGAAGAACACAAATTACTTTCTTGCTCTAGTAATTGATGACAATGTAATGGATTCACAAATACCCAGATTAACACTTGTGGTAAAGTGTCATGGAATGAAAATAAAGTGTAACACATTGAGAGATCATGTATGACTCTTCATTGTTATGATGACAAAAGTGATTAAAAAGATGCAGGAGAGTGCAAACAAGGAAAAGAAAGAAATCAAAGGCCCTGAATGCCAACTTAGAACTTAGGTGAAAAATTAGAACACCTATATGCCAGCTGGTGAATCCGGACAATTATGGCTGAGACATAAGCCCAAGTCTTGATTATAAGCATGGGACTCTGAGATATGGGGGCAGGGCATTTAAGCAGACAAAAATAATCTTGTGAACTTTAAACCAGGAGTCCCCAACCCCCGCCACACAGCAGGAGGTGAGTAGCGGGGAAGCGAGCGAAGCTTCCTCTGCCGCTCCCCATTGCTCACATTACCACCTGATCCCCCCAATCCATGGAAAAACTGTCTTCCATGAAACTGGTCCCTGGTGCCAAAAAGGTTGGGGACCGCTGCTTTAAACCATCAAATACCCCTAGGACTCCTTTACCAAACAGACACCTCCTCTCCACATCTTTTTTTTTTTTTTTTTAATGGAACTAGCTTTCTCCCTCCATAGAAACATTTGAAAGTTGTTATCGAAGAAGATGCCAACTCTTCTCAGGACCAATTACCATCACTACTTACTTCCTAGAGGCTCATAGGAGAATTAGATCACAATATCAAGTATAGACCTGGTGAGAAAAATGAAAATATTCATCAAATTTGTTTAGGCAGGAATCTGAGGAGCATTCATGTGAGTAGATTCTAGGGATGTTAGACCAAAAATGCAAAACAATATAAGATTTTATTAACCTGAGTTTATATTGTCACCTAGAATTCATGATTTAATGTGTTACCTTGAGCATCTAGGAGTCATATTAATAGACATCTAGGTTGGCTAATTTAAGCCTGGATTCAATGGTGGATTAAACCTGCTCTAGAAGAAGAGAACAAAAGCTCAAGGAGATGGAGATGTCTGAATGGAACTACTTTGAAGCTGCTCAGCCACCCACTAAGTTTATCTTCATGGAAGGCTCAGAAATGCATTAAGAAATACATTGGCAAATTGGGAGAGTGATGTCACAAAGATGGTGTCAGAGGTTGTTCCTGACCTCACTTCCCCTTCCAAGTACAACTAAGAACTATTTATGGACACTGAAAATCCTAGCACATGGGGGTGTGGCTGAAGCACATCCTGCACCTCAGAGACAGAGATGGACAGCATTAGAAGGGTAACAATAATGGCTACACACTGACCACCTCGCCCTTCGCCCAGGCTGGCACAGCACCAAACCTAGAGGACTCCCCTGAGCCTACAGGTAGTTCCTCTGGTGGGATAAAGAGAACCCGGGGTGGACATCTGGCTCCCCCAGCTGGCTGTTAACTAAACTTATTGTGGTAATCATTTCACAATATATGTAAGTCAAGTCATTTACTGTACACCTTAACCTTGTACAGTGTTCTATGTCAATTATATCTCAAAAACACTGAAAGAAAAATTTAAAAAGAAATACATTGACAAAAGAGCACCAGCTTCCAGAACAAGTTCTCTGGTAGCTAACTTCTGCAGGTCAGAGATAATGCTGGAGGATGCTGCAATGGAATTGAGATCTCTGTTTTTAAAGAGAATATAATAAGACTCTACATGGGAAGGGGCAGGTTGTTATACTGAAAAGTCAGCAACAAAACTTTGGCACAATATTCACCAAAATTCACAGGAACAGTGTGATAATCAGAATATTCTGACCCATAGGGGTCTGTGGTGATTGTTAATTGATCACAAGTTCCCTAGAAATAAAATAGATTGAGAAGTCGGACCAAGATGGTGGAGTGGGAGGTCATGGAGCACACCTTTCCCCATAAACTCATCAAAAATACATCTACATGTAGAACAATTCTTACAGAAAACTAACTGGAAACCAGCAGCACTCCTATATAATCAAGAGATTTCCACATAACCAGGTAGATACAAAAGGGGTATCACGTTGGGACCAGTGACCCTGGGAGGAATATGAAAGGAAAAGAAGGGCAGCAAGGGCAGATCCTCACCCTGGGGAGTCAGCAGGTTGAGCCTCAAACTGGGAGTCCCAGTCCTGGGGTCCCCTGCAGAGGAGACAAGCCCCCTTGGTTGCTGGGAAAACCACTAGGGTAGATAAAAGGGGTGGAGAAGCCTAGATTCCACTTGCAAGGAGTGTGTGGGTGCCATCTAGCAAGTAGACAGGGCAGAAAGAGTTCTTCACCGGCAGCTGTCACCTTGCTGCACTCCCCAGTCCAAGCTGGGTGAACAGCCCTGCTCTACTCACTCCACACCACTGCTTGGTGAGGGATCTGGGGCAGACAGGTCCTGGGAGAAGACTTGATCCAGGGATGCAGAGGAGGCTCAGGGGCCTGGGGTGTGGTCCAGGAGGGCCAGCAGCAGCCAGTGTTGATACCCTATCAGCACCACAGAAGCAACACAAATTTCTGATAGCAGTGCCACCCCTTCAATTCCTGCAGCCACGATGGCCCGAACCCCAGCCCCAGCCTAGCAAATGTGTCAGCCTCACCTACCCTATGCCACAGTCTGGTACTAGATCTGGGACAACCACAACAGGGCAAGGGACACAACCTTGGCCTTCATCAAAGCAGAGCAGTGAACAGCTGCACAGGCAGCATGCTGAACCTTAGTGAGTGCACAACCCTCACTTATTTCAGCACTCCCCTCCTTTGGGGAAAAACATTCACTCTAAGGGAACAGAGCCTGCTCAAACTTGACCCTCAAGGCTTCCTTAAGCCCTCAGGGCTGCCTTAAGCCCTGCACAGGCTTTAGCACTCCAAACCAGGAACAAGGATACCCATTCCTGCTGCTTCTATTTAACATATTTTTGGAAGTCCTAGCCCCAGCAATCAGGCAAGAAAAAGAAATACTGTATCCAAATTGAAAAGGAAGAGGTAAAACAGTCACTCTTTGCAGACGACATGATACTGTGTATAGAGAACACTAAAATCTCCACCTAAAAACTATTAGAATTAATAAATGAATTCAGCAAAGTTACAGCATATAAGATTAACATACAGGGCTTCCCTGGTGGCGCAGTGGTTGAGAGTCCGCCTGCTGATGCAGGGGACACGTGTTCATGCCTTGGTCTGGGAAAATCCCACATGCCGCGGAGAGGCTAGGCCCGTGAGCCATGGCCGCTGAGCCTTCACGTCCAGAGTCTGTGCTCCACAATGGGAGAGGCCACAACAGTGAGAGGCCCGCGTACCAAAAAAAAAAAAAAAAAAAAAGATTAACATGCAAAAATCTGTTACATTTCTATACACTAATAATGAACTATAGGAAAGAGAAAGTTTTTAAAAATCCTGTTTAAAATTACATCAAAAAGAATAAAAAAGCCTAGGAATAAACTTAACTAGGGTGGTGAAAGACCTATACTCTGAAAACTATAAAATACTGATGAAGGAAAATGAAGATGATTCAAAGAAATGGAAAGATACCCCATGCTCTTAGATTGGAAAAATCAATATTATTATCAATAAAATGGTCAACCTACCCAAAACAATCTACAGATTTAGTGTAATCCCTATCAAAATACCCAGGACATTTTTCACAGAATTAGAACAAATAATCCTGAAATGTATATGGACCCATGAAAGATCCTGGATTGCCAAAGTAATCTGAGAAAAAAGAAAAAAGCTGGAGGTTTAACCCTCCCAGACTTCAGACTATATTACAAAGCTACAGTAATCAAAACAGTATGATATTGGCTAAAAGCAGACACACAGGTCAATGGAACAGAAGAGAGCCCAGAAATATACGTGTGCACCTAAGGTCAATTAATTTATGACAAAGGAAGCAAGATTATACAATGGAGAAAAGACAGTCCCTTCAACAAGTGGTTCTGGGAAAGCTAGACAGCCACTTGTAAACCAATGAGATTAGAATATTCCCTCCCACCATATACAAAAATAAACTCAAACTGGATTAAAGACCTAAATGTAAGACCTGAAACCATAAAACTCCTAGAAGAGAACACAGGTGGAACACTCTTTGACATAAATCATAGTAATATTTTCTTGGATCAGTCTCCTAAGACAAAAGAAATAAAAGCAAAAATAAACTAATGAGAACTAATTAAACTTAAAAGCTTTTGTACAGCAAAGGAAACCATCAACAAAATAAAAAGACAACCTACAGAATGAAAGAAAATACTTGCAAACAATGCAACCAACATATACATACAACACAGTATCAAAAAAATAACCCAATCAGAAAATGGGCAGAAGACCTGAATAGACATCTCTCCAGAGAAGACAAGCAGATGACTAACAGGCACACACAAAAAAATGTTCAATGTTGCTATTTATTAGAGAAATGCAAATCAAAACCACAATGAGATATCACCTTACACCTGTCAGAATCAAAGTCTACAAATAACAAATGTTGGAGAGGATGTGGAGAAAAGTGAACCTCATACATTGTTGGTGGGAATGTAAATTGGTGCAGCCACTGTGGAAAAGAGTATGGAGTTTCTTCAAAAAAACTAAAAATAGAATTACCATATGATCCAGCAATTCCACTCCTGGGTGTATATCCTGGAAAAATGAAAACACTAATCCAAAAAGATACATGCACTTCAATGTTCATAGCAGCACTATTTACAATAGCCAAGACACAGAAGCAACTCAAGTGCCCATCAACAAGTTATTGGCTTAAGAAGATGTGGAGATTATATATATATATATATATATATAATCTCCATAAATTATTACTCAGTCATAAAAAAGAATGAAATATTGCCAATTTCAGCAATGTGTATGGATCTAGAGAATATTATGCTTAGTGAAATAAGTCAGATAAAGATAAATACTATATGATATAATTTATGTGTGGAAACTAAAGAAACAATACAAATGAATGTATATACAAATCAAACAGACTCACAGACACAGAAAACAAACTTGTGGTTACCAAAGGGTGGGGTGGACAAAGTATGGCTATCGGAGTAACAGATACAAACTACTATACATAAAGTAGATTAGCAGCAAGGACTTACTGTATAGCACAGGGGATTATACCCAATATCTTGTAATAACCTATAATGGAATATATTCTGTAAAAATACTGAATCACTCTGCTGTATACCTGGAACTAACAAATATTGTAAATCAACTATACTTCAATTAAAAAATAGATTAAAGTTTATTAAGGCAGTGCTTTACATATATAGGGAGAAAGAGTCTATGTCTGGTGGCACAGATCTGACTAAGTACAGTAGAGAAATGTGGCCTCTTATAAAATGCCCAGACTTCAACTAATTTAAGGGACCTAGAATCCCTTGATAGAAAAGCAGACCTTACAATGTAACCAGAGCAGTATACTAAAAATCATAGATCAAGCCTGACCCAGAGATGCCTGTGGCCATTTCCCACTATTTCTGTGCATTACACAAGTAGAAATGCACAGACCTTCTGGATATAATTAGGTACTGGCTAGTCACTAATGCTAATCCCTAGGTACTGAAAATATTAATATGTTTCACAAATCACAGAGGGGACTTACAGAGGTCAGGTGATAGGTAGACTGATGACTCCAATCCATCTCAAAAGCTCAAAGACATCCTGTGATGATTTACGCTGTCCAAGAATTAAGACTTGGTATAGATTTAAGAAGTAGAGAACAGTAGTTTTCAAATCTTATCATACACCAGAGTCACCTGGAGGATTTGTTAAAACACAGATTGCTGGGTACCACCTCCAAAGTCTCTGCCTCAGTAGGGCTTTGATGGAGCCCATCAATCTGCATGTCTAAGTTTCTAAGTGATAGCAATGCTTCTAGTCTGGGCATCATATTTTGAGAACCCTACCTATCATAATAGCCCTTGTTCTTTGGTTCAGGTAACCAACTGGTGTTCTAAGTCAGCAGTCCTCAAAAAATGATCTTCTGACCCTCATAATGAGAGCCATTCATTCCCTTTTATCTTGTCTGAACAGTGCAAAAGCCATCATGTTTTCTAATATACATCAGCACAAACTTAATGAGGCAATGATGTCAATTACAGTGGTCTTCGTGAATGTGGCAGTTTTCAGGAACAAAACAACACATTCCTTGGCACCTAGTATACAGATATTAACTTGATGATTTCTTCCCTTATTACTATGTGCAAAGTTAGTTAGAAGCTGTTTGTCCTCACATCTTTTGGACAACAATATGCTAATATTATCTTGTCACTGAACTATACTAACCCTCCTATTCTCTGTCCATAATATATTCCAAAGGGAGCTTGATTTTCCTGATAGCCAAAAAAATATTATTCTGGCTCCTTATATTGATAACATTTTCCTCTTTGAACCTAATGAGTAAGAACTAACAAATGTGTGCCAGAGGTGGGCACCAAATACCCATGAACATTTAGAGACCTGCCACATTGAGGCTTCTGGACCCACTGATCTGTAACACTCTGGAGAATCTTCTATAAAATATAAAAACAACACCACAAAACAATAGCAACAAAAATCCAACCACCACCACCACCAAAAAAACCCTGCTACACAGTCATCTATCGGTATGGGCGGGAGATTGGTTCCAGGATCCCCACAGATACCGAGATCTGTGGATGCTCAAGTCCCTTATATAAAATGGTGTAGTGCAGTCAGCCCTCCGTATCCATGGGTTCCGCATGGTTTCTCACAGAGGATTCTGTGAGAGCAGAGCCCGTGGATAGGATGGCTGACTGTATTTTGCTGGCTCACCAATGAAGAAAGAGACCCAATGGTAGTGGTACTCTAAATTTGGGGATAACTATCATTTATTCCAGCACACTGTTTCAAGGTGTTTACTGTGTTAACTGAAAGCCTCCTGATTTTGAGTGAGGCCTTGAAGCAAAAAGGCTCTGCAGCAAGTACAGAATGCAGTGCATGCTGCCCTGTCATTTGGGACTTGTGACTTGTAGACATACTGTTTTGGGAATATCTGTGCTAGAGAGATGCTGAATAAAACATCTAGCAAACTCCCATAGAAGAACCACAGTGCAGACCCTGAGCAGTCTGGAGCTGGGTTATGTCCTGCTGGCCTTCTTTATCTGACAACTATACTCCAGTTGGAAAGCAGCCTCTGCTTTGCTGACTGGGCACTAGGAAAAACTGAATACATGACTACAGGGTACCAAGTATATATGCAATCTAAATCACTTATTATGTACTTGGTGTTGTACATTTACGAATCATAAAATTGGGACATTTTCAGCAGTCATTGCATTGTAAAGGGGAAATTGCACACAATCCAACACTAGCAATCCAGAGTGTGTGGGTAAAATGCACAAAGTGTTTCAGATTTCAGTGCCTACTCCTTCTGTTTCACTGTCTCTTCCTCATCCAACTTACAGCCTCACGGAAAATACTGTAAGACCCGTTAATGGAAAAGGAAAAAAGGAAAGATCTGCATTATTAATTGTACATACACAGTGTTCTGTCCTAGGTGGAAATGGAAAAAAGAGGAAGAGAGTGGTGATGGCGTATCTTCCCAGTGGGTTGGTTTTCCACTTTACATAAGATGGAGATGGCTCATGGTAAAGACTAACACCAATTCCTAGGTGACACTATATGCTCGCTGATAAATTACAGACTTGAAAAAAGTTGACAATGAGGTCTGAGAGTGAAGTAAGTTGATGTATATCTTGGCACAGAGTATAAAAATATTCTACATAAATACCCACCAGAGGTTATCCACATCAGACACTCTCAATAATTAGATGCACAACATTCATTCTCTGAAGTCAGCCTCTCTCTCCAGGCACTCTGATGTTTGCTCAATGAGCTCATGTGCAATGAGCCCCTGATAGAGGGGGTAGAGGCTATATAGAGCTCAGCAGCCTGAAATTTCTCTCACCAAAGCTCAAACTCATTGTGTGCAAAACCTGTTAATAACAGAGACCAACACTGAGATCCAAATGGCACCATTTCCAAGGAAACCAGCTAGGCACTAGATGGCTGATTGCTTCTAACAGACCTCTCATCAGAAGGGGAACAAAGAACTAACTGCTGAACAGGCATCAGCTGGAAGACACTGGAACTCACCAGAAAAGATATCCTACATCCAAATACAAAGGAGACACCACAATGAGATGGAAGGAGGGGCACAATCACAGTAAAATCAAATCCCATAACTACTGGGTGGATGACTCACAAAATGGAGAACACTTATACCACAGAAGTCTACCCACTGGAGTGAAGGTTCTGAGCCCCATGTCAGGCTTCCCAACCTGGGGGTCTGGCAATGGGAGGAGGAATACCCAGAGGATCAGACTTTGAAGGCTAGTGGGATTTGATTACAGGACTTCGACAGGACAGGAGGAAACAGAGACTCCACTCTTGGAGGGCACACACAAACTAGTGTGTTCATCAGGGCCCAGGGGAAGGAGCAGTCACACCATAGGAGACTGAACCAGACCTACCTGCTAGTGTTGGAGGGTCTCCTGCAGAGGCGGGAGGGGGGGTGGCTGTGGCTCACCATGAGGACAAGGAAACTGGCAGCAGAAGCTCTGGGAAGTACTCCTTGGCATAAGCCCTCCTAGAGTCCGCCATTAGCCCCACCAAAGAGACAAGGTAGGCTCCAGTGTTGGGTCTCCTCAGGCCAAACAAACAACAGGGAGGAAACCCAGCCACACCCATCAGCAGACAAGTGGATTAAAGTTTTACTGAGCTCGGGCCACCAGAGCAAAACCCAGCTCTAACTATCACCAGTCCCTCCCAGCAGGAAGCTTGCACAAGCCTCTTAGATAGCCTCATCCCCCAGAGGGCAGATAGCAGAAGGAAGAAGAATTACAATCCTGCAGCCTGGGAACGAAAACCACATTCAAGAAAGATAGACAAGATGAAAAGGCAAAGGGCTATGTACCCGATGAAGGAACAAGATAAAACCCCAGAAAGACAACTAAATAAAGTGGAGATAGGCAACCTTACAGAAAAAGAATTCAGAATAATGATAGGGAAGATGATCCAGGACCGCAGAAAGAGAATGGAGGCAAATATCGAGAAGATGCAAGAAATGTTTAACAAAGACCTAGAACAATTAAAGAACAAGCAAACAGAGATGAACAATACAATAACTGAAAAAAAGAATAAACTAGAAGGAATCAGTAGCAGAATAACTAAGGCAGAAGAACGGATAAGTGACCTGGAAGACAGAATGGTGGAATTCACTGCCATGGAACAGAATAAAGAAAAAAGAATGAAGAGAAATGAAGACAGCCTAAGAGACCTCTGGGACAACATTAAATGCAACAACGTTCGCATTATAGGGATCCCAGAAGGAGGAGAGAGAGAGAAAGTACCCGAGAAAATATTTGAAGAGATAATAGTCAAAAATTTCCTTAACATGGGAAAGGAAACAGCTGCCCAGTCCAGGAAGCATAGAGACTCCTAGGCAGGATAAATCCAAGGAGAAATACGCAGAGACACATAGTAATCAAATTGACAAAACGTAAAGACAAAGAAAATTTATTGAAAGCAGCAAGGGAAAAATGACAAATAACATACAGGGAACTCCCATAAGGTTAACAGCTGATTTCTCAGAAGAAACTCTACAAGCCAGAAGGGAGTGGCATGATATACTTAAAGTGATGAAAGGGAAGAACCTACAACCAAGATCACTCTACCCAGCAAGGATCTCATTGATTTTGATGGAGAAATCAAAAGCTTTACAGTCAAGCAAAAGCTAAGAGAATTCAGCACCACCAAACCAGCTCCACAGCAAATGCTAAGGGAACTTCTCTAAGTGGGAAACACAAGAGAAGAAAAGGACCTAGAAACACAAACCCAAAACAATTAAGAAAATGGTCATAGGAACATGCATATCAATAATTACCTTAAACGTGAATGGATTAAATGCTCCAACCAAAAGACACAGCCTCACTGAATGGATACAAAACCAAGACCCATTTGAATACTGTCTACAAGAGACCCACTTCACACCTAGGGACACATACAGACTGAAAGTGAGGGGATGGAAAAAGATATTCCATGCAAATGGAAATCAAAAGAAAGCTGGACTAGCAATACTCATATCAGATAAAATAGACTTTAAAATAAAGAATGTTACAAGAGACAAGGAAGGACACTCGTAATGATCAAGGGATCAATCCAAGAAGAAGATATAACAATTACAAATATATATGCACCCAACATAGGAACACCTCAATACATAAGGCAACTGCTAACAGCTCTAAAAGAGGAAATCGACAGTAACACAATAATAGTGGGGGACTTTAACACCTCACTTACACCAATGGACAGATCAACCAAACAGAAAATTAATAAGGAAACACAAGATTTAAATGACACAATAGACCAGATAGATTTAATTGATATTTATTGGACATTCCATCCAAAAACAGCAGATAACACTTTCTTCTCAAGTACACATGGAACATTCTCCAGGATAGATCACATCTTGGGGCACAAACCAAGCCTCAGTAAATATAAGAAAATTGAAATCATATCAAGCATCTTTTCTGACTACAATGCTATGATATTAGAGATAAATTACAGGGAAAACAACATAAAAAACACAAACACATGGAGACAAAACAATACATTACTAAATAACCAAGAGATCACTGAAGAAATCAAAGAGGAAATCAAAAAATACCTAGACATAAATGACAATGAGAACACGACGATCCAAAACCTATGGGATGCAGCAAAGGCAGTTCTAAGAGGGAAGTTTATAGCAATAAAAGCCTATCTCTTGAAACAAGAAAAATCTCAAATAAACAATCTAACCTTACACCTAAAGGAATTAGAGAAAGAAGAACAAACAAAACCCAAAGTTAGTAGAAGGAAAGAATTCATAAATATCAGAGCAGAAATAAATGAAATAGAAACAAAGAAAACAATAGCAAAGATCAGTAAAACTAACAGCTGGTTCTTTGAGAAGATAAAATTGATAAACATTTACCCCAACTCAACAAGAAAAAGAGGGAGAGGACTCAAATCAATAAAATTAGAAATGAAAAAGGAGTTATAACAGACACTGCAGAAATACAAAGCCTCCTAAGGGACTACTACAAGCAACTCTATGCCAATAAAATTGACCACCTGGAAGAAACTGACAAACACTTTAGAAGGATATAACCTTCCAAGACTGAACCAGGAAGAAATATAAAATACGAACTGATCAATCATAAGTAATGAAATTGAAACTGTGTTTAAAAATCTTCCAACAAACAAAAGACCAGGACAAGATGGCTTCACAGGTGAATTCCATCAAACATTTAGAGAAGAGCAAACACCTATCCTTCTCAAACTCTTCCAAAAAATTGCAGAGGAAGGAACACTCCCAAACTCATTCTATGAGGCCACCATCACCCTGATAACAAAACCAGACAAAGATACTACAAAAAAAGAAAATTACAGAACAATATCACTGATAAAAATAGATGCAAAAATCCTCAGCAAAATACTACCAAACAGAATCCAGCAACACATTAAAAGGATCATACACCATGATCAAGTGGGATTTATCCCAGGGATGCAAGGATTCTTCAATATACACAAATCAATCAATGTGATACACCATATTAACAAATAGAAGAAAAAAACCCATATGATCATCTCAATAGATGCAGAAAAAGCCTTTGACAAAATTCAAAATGCGTTTATGATAAAAACTCTCCAGGAAGTGGGCATAGGGGGAACCTACCTCAACATAATAAAGACCATATACAACAAACCCACAGCAAACATCATTCTCAAAAGTCAAAAACTGAAAGCATTTCCTCTAAGATCAGGAACAAGACATGGATGGCCACTCTCACCACTATTATTCAACATAGTTTTGGAAGTCCTAGCCATGACAATCAAAGAAGAAGAAATAAAAGGAATAGAAATTGGAAAAGAAAAAGTAAAACTGTCACTGTTTGCAGATGACATGATACTATACATAGAGAATCCTAAAGATGCCACCAGAAAACTACTACAGCTAATCAATGAATTTGGTAAAGTTGCAGGATACAAAGTTATTGCACAGAAATCTCTTGCATTCCTATACACTAATGATGAAAAATCTGAAACAGAATTTAAGGAAACACTCCCACTTATCATGCAATAAAAAGAATAAAATACCTAGTAATAAACCTATCTAGGGAGACAAAATACCTGTATGCAGAAAACTATAAGACACTGATGAAAGAAATTAAAGACGATACAAACAGATGGAGAGATATACAATGTTCCTGGATTGGATGAATCAATATTGTGAAAATGACTATACTACACAAAGCAATCTACAGATTCAATGCAATCCCTATCAAATTACCAATGGCATTTTTTACAGAACTAAAGCAAAAAAATCTTAAAATTTGTATAGAGACACAAAAGACCCCGAATAGCAAAGCAGTCTTGAGGGAAAAAAAATGGAGCTGGAGGAATCAGACTCCCTGACTTCAGACTATACCTCAAAGCTACAGTAATCAAGACAATATGGTACTGGCACAAAAACAGAAATATACATCAATGAAACAGGATAGAAAGCCCAGAGTTAAATCCACACACCTATGGTCAACTAATCTATGACAGAGGAGGCAAGGATATACAATGGAGAAAAGACAGTCTCTTCAGTAAGTGGTGCAGGGAAAACTGGACAGCTACATGTAAAAGAATGAAAGTAGAACACTCCCTAACATCATACACAAAAATAAACTCAAAGTGGATTAGAGACCTAAATGTAAGACCGGGCACTATAAAACTCTTAGAGGAAAACATAGGAAGAACACTCTTTGACATAAATCACAGCAAGATCTTTTTTGATCGACCTATAGAGTAATTGAAATAACAAAAATAAACAAATGGGAGCTAGTGAAACCTGTAAGCTTTTGCACAGCAAAGGAAACCATAAACAAGAGAAAAAGTCAACCCTCAGAATGGGAGAAAATATTTGCAAATGAATCAACGGACAAATAATCTCCAAAATATATAAAGAGCTCATGCAGCTCAATATTAAGAAAAGAAACAACCCAATCAAAAAATGGGCAGAAGACCTAAATAGACATCCCCAAAGAAGACATACAGATGGCCAAGAGGCACATGAAAAGCTGCTCAACATCACTAATTATTAGAGAAATGCAAATCAAAACTACCATGAGGTATCACCTCACACCAGTTAGAATGGGCATCATCAGAAAATCTACAAACAACAAATGCTGGAGAGGGTGTGGAGAACAGGGAACCCTCTTGTAGTGTTGGTGGGAATGTAAATTGATACAGCCACTATGGAGAATGGTATGGAGGTTCCTTAAAAAACTAAAAATAGAATTACCATATGACTCAGCAATCCCACTACTGGGCATATATCCAGAGAAAACCATAATTCAAAAAGACACATGCACCCCAATGTTCATTGCAGCACTATTTACAATAGCCAGGTCGTGGAAGCAACCTAGATGCCCATGGACATACGAATGGATAAAGAAGTTGTGGTACATACATACAATGGAATATTACTCAGCCATAAAAAGGAATGAAATTGGGTCATTTGCAGAGACGTGGGTGGATCTAGAGACTGTCATACAGAGTGAAGTCAGTCAGAAAGAGAAAAACAAATATCGTATATTAACGTATATATGAGGAACCTAGGAAAATGGTACAGATGAACTGGTTTGCAGGGCAGAAATAGAGACACAGATGTAAGAACAAACATATGGACAACAAGGGGGGAAGTGGCATTGGGGGATGGGGGTGGTGGAATGAATTGGGAGATTGGGATTGACATATATATATATACACTTATATGTATAAAATGGATAACTAATAAGAACCTGCTGTACAAAAAAATTAAAAAATAAAATTAAAAAAAAAAGAACGGGAACAAAGAGTTGATCTTACAGAGATTAAAATACATTCTGGGGTCAGATTTAGTATCCCTTTCCTCTTTCAGCACCTCCATTAAAGGACTTACAGAATGTACTCTTATTTGCCAATGTTCCACAAAATATCACCTTGAACTGTGGAACTCATTTTATGACACATGGGGTGTGACAATAGGCTCACTAAATTCAGTAGTCTTACCACATGCTTCCATAAACCATAAGAAGCGGGCTCAAATGGTGAAATTGCTTATAGATGATAACAATTAGGAGACTGTGGATACAGTAAGTCCCTTTAAGTTGTCTTACACCAGCAATGGTCTCTCCCATGACCAGGTTGTAAAATCAAAATGGGGGATGTGTGTTAGCTCATTTGGGCTTCTGTAACATAATATCATAGACTGCATGGCTCATAACAGAAATTTATTTCTTACAGTTTGGAAGTATAAGAACTTATAGTTCTAGGAATTCCAAGATAAAGACACTAGCAGACTCAATGTATGGTGAGAGCCCACTTCCTAGACATCAGTCTTTTTGCTTTCACCTCGATCGGAATAGGGAGCTCTCTGAGGTGTTTCTTATAAGGGCACTAATCCCATTCCTGAGGGCTCCACTCTCATGACCTAATCACCTCCCAGAGACCATCACACTGGGGATTAGGCTTCAACATATGAATTTGGGAGTGGGGCACATATTCAGTCCATTGCAGGGTAGGAGTGATTCCTCTTAGGATTCCACCAAATCATCCAACAAAGAAATTTTGCCTCCTTATTCATAGCAGCTGGGGATTTAACGTGTTTGAAGGTCTTGGAGCCCTCAATTTATTTAGCCAATCTATTATTGCTTAAAATTTGGGTTGTTTCTAGTTATGAGCTTTCATAAATTGAATTTTAATGAACTTCCTTGTGCAAGTCGGTCTTAGAGCAGAAATGCTTGTTATACGATCAAAGTTTGGTAATCTTTATGAAAGACTAGCAGATAGCTTTCCAAAGTGGTTGTACAATGTTAGACTCTCAACACAAGAGTTTAAGTTGCTCTACATTCTCAGAAATCCTTGGAGTTTTCAGTCTTTCTAAGGTTAGCTGATCTGATAGGTGTAGTTTTTGTTTTTGCTTGTTTTTAATTCTAAAATCTCACTGTGAGTGTGATTTGCATTAGCCATGGCATTGAGAACCTTTTCATATGCTTCGTGGTCATTCAGTATCTCATTTTCTGAAGTGTTCATCCAAATCTTTTGCTCATTTGAAGAAATAGAGTTGCTTGTCGTTTTATTATTCATTTGTAGGATTTATCTGTTGTGGATATGAACCCTTTGCCAAATATATGTTTTATGAATATACTTTCCGAGTCTGTGGTTTGTCTCTTTACTTCCTTTTCTTTATCTTTGGTGTTCAGAAGATTTCAATTTTAAGCCCGATTTTTAAAAAATCTTATGGGTAGTGCCTTTTTCATTCTAATTAAGAAATACTGATATCTGCCTAGACCAGGAGATTTGTCTATGTTTCCTTCAAGAAGCTTTCAAATGTTAGCTTTGACATTTAGGTTTATGATCCATTTTTAAATTAATTTTAGTGTAAGGAGTAAGAATGGGGGGGTCAACTGTAACTGATTTTGTAAACACTCTGCCATTTGGATATCCAGCAATATTTGTGGTGATGATTAACCTAATGTATCAATTTGACTGGGTTTAGAGAGACCCAGATAGCTGATAAAACACTATTTCTGGGTGTATCTATGAGCATGTTTCTGGAAGAGATTAGCGTTTGTTTCAGTAGATTGAGTAAAGACATCAACCCTCACCAAAGAGGGCGGGCATCATCCAACCCACTGAGGGCCAGAATAGAACAAAAGAGTGAAGGAAGAGTGGATTCCCCCCCCCCCTCCTAAAGCTTGGACATCCAGCTTTTCCTGTCCTCAGATCTTGGAGCTCCTGGTTCTGGGGCTTTTGGACCCAGGGATGTACACAAGTCCTGCACAGCCCCAGGCCCCAGTCTCAGACTGAATTATACCACTGGCTTTCCTGGTCCTCCAGCTTGCAGATGGAGCAGATTATGGGACACAGCCTCCATAACTGTGTGAAAATTCCTATCATAATTCTTTCTTCCTATCTTCCTATCTAGCTAGCTAGCTATCATCTCTCCTATTGGTTCTACTACTCTGAAGAACCCTAATAATTTTTTAAATTAAATAACCCTTCCTTAAGCTATTGAATCACACTGATGCCTTTGTCAAAAGCAAGTAATTGTATATACAGGTTTATTTATAGACCTTCTTTTTGGTTTCTTTGATCTGTTTGTCTGTCTCTACTAATATCTCATTGGCTCAATTAACGTAGTTTTATTCTAAGTCTTGAAATATGGTAAGTCAGTCCTCCATCTTTATTTTTCTTTTTCAAGATTGCCTTGGTTCTTCTTTCTCTGTATTTATGTATACATTATAAACTTACATATGTATTATGTTTTATAATTATATAATGTATAACATATTATACAATTATTACATTAATTATATATTAATGTATAATTATATATGATAATTTTATAATTCTTTTATTAAAAATAAACTTTCCAGTTCTGAAAAAGAATTTGAATAGGAATGGGATGGGATAAATATGAATCTATAGATCAACTTCAGGAGAAATGGCATCTTAATACTCAGACTTGTAATCTATGACCATAGTATACCTATTTATTTAGATCTTTAATTTCTTTTAACAATTTTCAATGTATAGGTCTTATACATAGGTCTTTAAAATTATTAAGTATTTTATGTTTTGGAGAGCTGAAATTATATCACTTTACAATTGTACTTTTTAATTATTTGTCAATAAACTAAGAACATTTTACAGTCTCTTAAAGAGCTTCTAATCTGTTTATAAATTATTATTTCTTTTTCTGTGGTTCACTTCAGATAATTCCAAATGACCTTCTTTGAAGTTAATCCTTTTTTTCTTGTGTCCAGCCTACTTTTAAGCCAATCAAATGAATTACTCATTTCAAATATAACATTTTTCAGTTCTAGAATTTACAATTTTTTAGTTTTCTTTTTTTTCTGCTGAAATTCTTCATCTTTACACCATTTCATCCATCTTTTTCTTATTGTTTAGCCTACTACTTCCTGCATTTGTGTCATCTATGGTCTGCTTCTTTTGACTTTTTATTCTGAGTCACACTGTTCTGCTACTTTTCATGTCTTCTAGATTTTTTTGTGTATACAATGTACTTAGGGTATAAAATAGCAGTAGAGACTCACGTGGATAATAAATTCTTCCAGAAAGGACTTGCTTTGTTCCTTTGTTATGCAGCTAGGTGCTTATAACTTCAATTTAATTAGTAGTTTATGTGATTCGTGTTCTGGTTCTCCATAGTGAGATCAAGCCCTGGCTTCCAGCAGGGCTTTGAAATTTAATCAAAGAGAAATTAAGCAACTTCTCTTTATTTTCCAACCAGCCTGTAATTTTCTAGGAACACTAGAAATTCTTTATGTGGAGAATCGGTAAGCAGCCATGTAAGCCATTTTCTAGTGGTAAAATCTCAGCGAATCTCTTCTCTTTAACGTAAGACTATTATAGAACAGTCTTATTTTCCCATCCAGTTGTTTATATACACTCGGCAACAGCACTGGGAAATAAAGAATGCTGCTGGACTTTGCTCATTTCTGAAGGGCTACCATCTTTATAAATTATTTTATTTAGATTTCTTTGTGCCCATAGCTCTCTGATGACTTTAAAAAGTGTGTGTGTTTATATATATATATATATATATATATATATATATATATATATATAAACTGTATTGGAGTATAATTGCTTTACACTGGTGTGTTACTTTCTGCTTTATAACAAAGTGAAACAGCTATACATATACATATATCCCCATATCTCCTCCCTCTTGCGTCTCCCTCCCACCCTCCCTATCTCAGCCCTCTAAATGGTCACAAAACACCGAGCTGATCTCCCTGTGCTATGTGGCTGCTTCCCACTAGCTATCTGTTTTACATTTGGTAGTGTATATATGTCCATGCCACTCTCTCAGTTCATCCCAGCTTACCCTTCCCCCTCCCCATGTCCTCAAGTCCAGTCTCTACATCTGCATCTTTATTTTTGTCCTGACCCTAGGATTTTTAGAACTTTTTTATTTTTAAAATGCATATATATGTGTTAGTGTACGGTATTTATTTTTCTCTTTCGGACTTACTTCACTCTGTATGACTCTATGTCCATCTACCTCACTACACTACAAATAACTCAATTTCGTTTCTTTTTATGGCTGAGTAATATTCCAATGTATATATGTGCAACATCTTCTTTATCCATTCATCTGTTGATGGGCACTTAGGTTGCTTCCATGTCCTGGCTATTGTAAATAGAGCTGCAATGAACACTGTGGTACATAACTCTTTTAGAATTATGGTATTCTCTGGGTATATGCCCAGCAGTGAGATCGCTGGGTTGTATGATAGTTCTATTTTCAGTTTTTTAAGGAACCTCCATACTGTTCTCCATAGTGGCTGTATCAATTTACATTCCCACCAACAGTGCAAGCGGGTGCCCTTTCTCCACACCCTCTCCAGCATTTATTGTTTCTAGATTTTTTGATGATGGCCATTCTGACTGGTGTGAGGTGATACCTCATTGTAGTTCTGATTTGCATTTCTCTAATGATTAGTGATGTTGAGCATCCTTTCATGTGTTTGTTGGCAATCTGTATATCTTCTTTGGAGAAACATCTATTTAGGTCTTCTGCCCATTTTTGGATTGGGTTGTTTTTTTGATATTGAGCTGCATGTATATTTTGGAGATTAATCCTTTGTCAGTTGCTTCATTTGCAAATATTTTCTCCCATTCTGAGGGTTGTCTTTCCATCTTTTTTATGGTTTCCTTTGCTGTGCAATAGCTTTTAAGTTTCATTAGGTCCCATTTGTTTATTTTTGTTTTCATTTCCATTTCTCTAGGAGGTGGGTCAAAAAGGCTCTTGCTGTGATTTATGTCATAGAGTGTTCTGCCTATGTTTTCCTCTAAGAGTTTTATAGTGTCTGACCTTACATTAGGTCTTTACTCCATTTTGAGTTTATTTTTGTGTATGGTGTTAGGGAGTGTTCTAATTTCATTCTTTTCCACGTAGCTGTCCAGTTTTCCCAGCACCACTTATTGAAGAGGCTGTCTTTTCTCCACTGTATATTCTTGCCTCCTTTATCAATGATAAGGAGACCATATGTGCATGGGTTTATCTCTGGGCTTTCTAACCTGTATCATTGATCTATATTTCTGTTTTTGTGCCAGTACCATACTGTCCATTACTGTAGCATAAAAAGTATATATTTTTAAAGTCCATCTGTTTTTTCTTAATGTTACTGGGTGATCAATTGATTTTGCGACTATCTATGACTTAACTGATATTAAAACTGCAATGTATATTTTTCTTGCTATCTCAATGAAGTCATAGATAGTCACACAAAAAAGAACAAAGAGCAGTGTTTTAGATTTCAGAAAGAAGTATGACTGAATTGCTATCTGTTGGGACTTTATGGGGACAAAAGAGAAGAGTTAATTCTGATGAAGAAAACAGATGCATGTTTACCTTATGTCCCTGAAGATTTAACCTTCACCTTTCTCCACTATGCTTAAATTAAAGGTGACCTGTCTAAGTAAATGGAGCTTTACTAATTGCAATCTTGAGATGTAAAGATACCAATTCTCTCCAAATTGATCCATAAATTAAGTGAAATCTCAGAATATGTGTGTGTGTGTGTGTGTGTGTGGAGAATCATGAGCTGGTTCTTAAACATATGTGAGAATGCAACGGGCCAAGAATAAACAAGACAAATCTGTAGGAGAAAAACAAAGTTGGAGGAATTTTATTACCAGATATCAAAACATATTATAAAGCTACCCCCAATTAAGGCTATGTGGTGTTGGTGCAAGACAGACTAATAAATCAAAGGAATAAAATAAAAAATAAAAAATTATATATTTAATATATATATTATATATATAATCACTTGATTTATATCAAGTGATTAAATATTGACTCTGTAATACAGTGTGGAAAGAACTGTCTTTTCAATAATTGATGCTCAGTCGACTGGATATACATATAGAAAAATATTTAATTTTGACACGTACCTCACATCATATGCAAAAATCAATTCCAGAGGGGCTATAAAATGTAATAGATAAAGCAATAAAACTTCTGGAAGAAGATATGTTAGAATATCTTAATAAGCTTGGGATTAGGAAAGATTTCTTAAACTGAACATAAAAATATAAACCATGAAATGAAAGATTGGTAGATGAACTACATAAAAATTTAAAATATCTATTCATCAAAAGGCACCATTACAGAGAGAGAAAATATAAAACAAGAAGAAGATATATATGTATCCAGAATATATGAAGAACTATTATGAGTCCATAAAAGGAAGACAACACAACAGGAAAATAAGACCTGAAAAACAATTTATAGAAGAGAATATCTAAATGGCCAATTAATGGAAAAGTGCTAAATTTCATTAGTCCTCAACACATTGAAATTAAAACCACAAATAGATATCACTACACATTTGCCAAATGGCTAAAATAAAAATTAAAATTAAAAAAAGATAGTACCAGATGTTGGTAAAAATGTAGCATAATAAAATCCCTCATATACTATTAATACAATTGGGAGTGAACACTGGTACAGCAAGTTTGGATAAACTTCTACAAAGTGGAATAAAGGCACATCCTGTGATGCATTGATTCCATTTATATGTATGTGTGGACCAATGTGCACCAAAAGATATGTAGAGGAATGTATAACCTCACTGTTATTAATAACCCTAAACTAGAAACAACTCAAATGTTAAACTGTGAAGTGGATAAAATGTGGTAACACAATCAATACCATACAATGAGAAGGATGCAAACATTTTTACTTGCAACAATGATTAATTTCACACACAGATTAAGCAAAAGCAGTTATACACACAAGAGTGTAGAGACTGGTTCAAGATGGCAGAGTAGAAGGACATGAGCTCACTCCCTCTTGTGAGAGCACTGGAATCACAACTAACTGCTGAACAGTCACTGACAGGAAGACACTGGACCTCACCAAAAAATATACCCCACATCCAAAGACAAAGGAGAAGCCACAACGAGACAGTAGGAGGGGCACAATCACAATAAAATCAAACCCCATAACCACTGGGTGGGTGACACACAAACTGTAGAAAAGTTATACCACAGAAGTCCACCAACTAGAGTGAAGGTTCTGAGCCCCACATCAGGCTTCCCAACCTGGGGGTCTGGCAATGGGAGGAGGAATACCCAGAGAATCAGACTTTGAAGGTTAGTGGGATTTGATTACAGGACTTCGACAGGACTGGAGGAAACAGAGACTCCACTCTTGGAGACCACACACAAAGCAATGTGTGCATCAGGACTCAGGGGGAAGGAGCAGCGACCCCACAGGAGAGTGAACCAGACCTCCCTTCTACTGTTGGAAGGTCTCCTGGAGAGGCGGGGGGCAGCTGTGGCTCACCGCAGGGACAAGGACACTGGCAGCAGAAGTTCTGGGAAGTACTCCTTGGCATGAGTCCTGCTGGAGTCCACCATTAGCCCCACCAAAGAGCCTATGGGCTCCAGTACTGGGTTGCCTCAGACCCAACAACCAACAGGGAAGGAACTTAGCCCCACCTATCAGTAGACAAGCAGATTAAGGTTTTACTGGGCTCTGCCCCACAGAGCAACACCCAGCTCTACCCAACACCAGTCCCTCCCATCAGGCAGCTTGCACAAGCCAATTAGATAGCTTCATCCACCAGAGGGCACACAGCAGAAGCAAGAAGAGCTACAATCCTGCAGCCTGTGGAACGGAAAGCACATTCACAAAAAGATAGACAAAATGAAAATGCAGAGGACTATGTATCAGATGAAGGAACAAGATAAAACCCCAGAAAAACAATTAAATGAAGTGGAGATAAGCAACCTTCCAGAAAAAGAATTCAGAATAATGACTGTGAAGATGATCCAGGACCTCAGAAAAAGAATGGAGGCAAGGATCGAGAAGATGCAAGAAATATAATAGAGACCTAGAACAATTAAAGAACAAACAGAGATGAACAATATAATAACTGAAATGAAAAATACACTAGAAGGAATCAGTAGAATAACTGATGCAGAAAAACAGATAAGTGACCTGGAAGACAGAATAGTGGACTTCACTGCTGCAGAACAGAATAAAGAAAAAAGGATGAAATGAAATGAAGACAGCTTAAGAGACCTCTGGGACAACATTAAATGGAACAACATTCGCATTATAGGGGTCCCAGAAGGAGAAGAGAGACAGAAAGGACCTGAGAAAATATTTGAAGAATTATAATTGAAAACTTCCCTAACATAGGGGAGGAAATAGATACCCAAGTCCAGGAAGGGTAGAGAGTACCAGGCAGGATAAACCCAAGGAGAAACATGCTGAGACACGTGGTAATCAAACTGACAAAAATTAAAGACAAAGAAAAATTATTAAAAGCAACAAGGGAAACATGACAAATAACATACAAGGGAACTCCCATAAGGTTAACAGCTGATTTCTCAGCAGAAACTCTACAAGCCAGATAGGAGTGGCACGATATATTTAAAGAGATAAAGAACCTACAACCAAGATTATTCTACCCGGCATGGATCTCATTCAGATTCGATGGAGAAATCAAAAGCTTTACAGTCAAGCAAAAGCTAAGATAATTCAGTACCACCAAACCAGCTCTACAGCAAATGTTGAAGGAACTTCTCTAAGTGGGAACAGAAGAGAAGAAAAGGACCTACAAACACAAACCCAAAACAATTAGGAAAATGGTCATAGGAACATACATATCGATAATTACCTTAAACGTGAATGGATTAAATGCTCCAACCAAAAGACATGGGCTTGCTGAATGGATACAAAACCAAGACCCATACATATACTGTCTACAAGAGACCCACTTCAGATCTAGGGACAAATACAGACTGAAAGTGAGGGGATGGAAAAAGATATTCCATGCAAATGAAAATCAAAAGAAAGCTGGAGTAGCAATACTCATATCAGATAAAATAGACTTTAAAATGAAGAATGTTACAAGAGACAAGGAAGGACACTACATAATGATCAAGGGATCAATCTAAGAAAAAGATATAACAATTTTATAAATATTTATCATCCCAACATAGGAGTGCCTCAATACATAAGGCAAATGCTAACAGCTCTAAAAGAGGAAATTAACAGTAACACAATAATAGTGGGGGACTTTAACAGCTTACTTACACCAATGGACAAATCAACCAGGCAGAAAATTAATATGGAAACACAAGCTTTAAACAACATAATAGACCAGAGAGATCTAATTGATATTTATGGGACATTCCATCCAAAAACAGCAGATTACACATTCTTCTCAAGTGTACATAGAACAGTTTCCAGGATAGATCCCATATCGGGTCACGAATCAAGCCTCAGTAAATTTAAGAAAACTGAACTCATATCCAAATATCTTTGCTGACCACAATACTATGAGATTAGAAATGAGTTATATGGGAAAAAACGTAAAAAACAGAGACACATAGAGGCTAGCCAATATGTTACTAAATAAGCAAGACATCACTGAAGAAATCAAAGAAGAAATCAAAAAATACCTAGAGACAAATGACAACAAATACACGATGATCCAAAAGCTATGGTATGCAGTAGAAGCGATTCTAAGAGGGAAGTTTAGAGGAATACAATCCTACCTCAAGAAACAAGAAAAATCTCAAATAAACAATCTAAACTTATACCTAAAGGAACCAGAAAAAAAGAACAAACAAAACCCAAAGTTAGAATGAAAGAAATCATAAAGGTCAGAGCAAAAATAAATGAATTAGAAACAAAGAAAACAATAGCAAAGATCAGTAAAATTAACAGCTGGTTCTGTGAGAAGACAAAATTCATAAACATTCAGCCCGACTCAACAAGAAAAAGAGGGAGAGGACTCAAATCAATAAAAATAGAAATGAAAAAGGAGAACTTAAAACAGACACTGCAGAAATACAAAGCATCCTAAGAGACTCTATGCCAATAAAATGGACAACCTGGAAGAAACTGACAAACACTTAGAAGGATATAACCTTCCAAGACTGAACCAGGAAGAAATATAAAATACGAACTGATCAATCATAAGTAATGAAATTGAAACTGTGCTTAACAATCTTCCAACAAACAAAAGTCCAGGACAAGATGGCTTCACAGGTGATTTCCATCAAACATTTAGAGAAGAGCTAACACCCATCCTTCTCAAACTCTTCCAAAAAATTGCAGAGGAAGGAACACTCCCAAACTCATTCTATGAGGCCACCATCACCCTGATAACAAAACCAGACAAAGATACTACAAAAAAGGAAAATTACAGAACAATATCACTGATGATTATAGGTACAAAAATCCTCAACAAAATACTACCAAACAGAATCCAGCAACACATTAAAAGGATCATACACCATGATCAAGTGGGATTTATCCCAGGGATGCAAGGATTTTTCAACACTCTTCAAAATATGCAAATCAATTAGTGTGATATACCATATTAACAAATTGAAGAATAAAAACCATATGATCATCTCAATAGATGCAGAAAAAGCATTTGACAAAATTCAAAATGCATTTATGATAAAAACTCTCCAGAAAGTGGTCATAGCGGGAACCTACCTCAACATAATAAAGGCCATATATGAAAAACCCACAGCAAACATCATTCTCAAGGGTGAAAAACTGAAAGCATTTACTCTAAGATCAGGAATAAGACAAGGATGTTCACTCTCACCACAGTTTTGGAAGTATTAGCCATGACAATTAGAGATGAAAAAGAAATAAAAGGAATACAAATTGGAAAGAAGTAAAACTGTCACTGTTTGCAGATGACATGATAATATATAGAGAGAATCCTAAAGATGCCACCAGAAAATTACTAGAGGTAATCAATGAATTTGGTAAAGTTGCAGGATATAAAATTAATGCTCAGGAATCTTTTGCATTCCTATACACTAACAATGAAAGATCAGAAAAAGAAATTAAGGAAACACTCCCATTCACCACTGCCACAAAAGAATAAAATACCTAGGAATAAACCTATCTAGGGAGACAAAATACCTGTATGCAGAAAACTATAAGACACTGATGAAAGAAATCAAAGATGACACAAACAGATGGAGAGATATACCATGTTCTTGGATTAGAAGAATCAATATTGTGAAAATGACTATACTACCCAAGGGAATCTACAGATTCAATGCAATCCCTATCAAATTACCAATGGCATTTTTCACAGAACTAAAACAAAAAAATCTTGAAATTCGTATGGAGACACAAAAGAGCCCATATAGCCAAAGAAACCTTGAAGGAAAATACAGAGCTGGAGGAATCAGACTCTCTGACTTCAGACTAAACTACAAAGCTACAGTAATCAACACAATACGGTAATGGCACAAAAACAGAAATATAGATCAATGGAACAGGATAGAAAGCCCAGAGATAAATCCACATACCTATGGTCAACTAATCTATGACAGAGGAGGCAAGGATATACAATGGAGAAAAGACAGTCTCTTCAGTAAGTGGTGCAGGGAAAACTGGACAGCTACATGTAAAAGAATGAAAGTAGAACACTCCCTAACACCATACACAAAAATAAACTCAAAATGGATTAGAGACCTAAATGTAAGACCGGGCACTATAAAACTCTTAGAGGAAAACATAGGAAGAACACTCTTTGACATAAATCACAGCAAGATCTTTTTTGATCCACCTCCTGGAGTAATGGAAATAAAAACAAAAATAAACAAATGGGACCTAATGAAGCCTAAAAACTTTTGCACAGCAAAGGAAACCATAAACTAAACAAAAGGACAACCCTCAGAATGGGAGAAACTATCTGCAAATGAATCAAAGGACAAAGGATTGATCTCCAAAATATATAAACAGCTCATGCAGCTCAATATTAAAAAAACAAACAACCCAATCAAAAAATGGGCAGAAGATCTAAATAGACATTTATCCAAAGAAGACATACAGATGGCCAAGAGGCACATGAAAAGCTGCTCAACGTCACTAATTATTAGAGAAATGCAAATCAAAACTACCATGAGGTATCACCTCACACCAGTTAGAATGGGCATCATCAGAAAATCTACAAACAACAAATGCTGGAGAGGGTGTGGAGAAAAGGGAACCGTCTTGCACTATTGGTGGGAATGTAAATTGATACAGCCACTATGGAGAATGGTATGGAGGTTCCTTAAAAAACTAAAAATAGAACTACCATACAACCCAGCAATCCCACTACTGGGCATATACCCAGAGAAAACCATAGTTCAAAAAGACACATGCACCCCAATGTTCATTGCAGGACTGTTTACAACAGCCAGGTCATGGAAGCAACCTAAATCCCCTTCGACAGATGAATGGATAAAGAAGATGTGGTAAATATACACAATGGAATATTACTCAGCTATAAAAAGGAACAAAATTGGGTCATTTGTAGAGACGTGGATGAATGTAGAGACTGTCATACAGAGTGAAGTAAGTCAGAAAGAGAAAAACAAATATCATAAATTAACGCACATATGTGGAACCTAGAAGAATGGTACAGATGAACTGGTTTGCAGGGCAGAAATAGAGACCCAGATGTAGAGAACAAATGTATGGACACCAAGGGGGTAAAGGGGCAGGGGTTGGAGGTGGTGTGATGAATTGGGAGAATGGGATTGACATGTATACTCTAATATGTATAAAATAGATAACTAATAAGAACCTGTTGTATAAAAATTAAATAAAGGGGAAGATGTCCAATCACTGAGTTAAGTGCTTACCAAGAGGCACTTTGTTCCCAAATCTGTTTATGTGTGGTATTCTCGTTACTATGATTGGCATAATTTAATTAAATGGAATGAAAACTGGTGAAATGTGTGTGCTAAAATAGAGAAAGCCATCATTTCCGTGAAAACCTTTGGAAAGACTCCATAAAGACAAATTACTATCAGATGGATAAAGATGAGTCAATTATAAAAGATTAGGGAACATCATAAAATATGGGCAGCTTCCAGATTCTGTTTTCATATTGCTTCACAAGTGTCTTTAAATTTTCACTCTTTGCTAAAGAAAACAAACCTGGGAATCTTTGACATTGTATCATGGGTGTTATTTATGCCTAAAAGACAGTGAGAAGCTCCATCACTGGATCCTACTCAAAGGAAAGGCCTTGGCTCCACATGAAAGGATTTGCAAATAAATGTATACATTTAAATGTTTGTTAAAATAAATATTAAAGATAGGCAAAAAAATTAAATTAAAAACAAAAAAGAAAAAAACCCAAATACCCAGAGGAAATAAAAAAGAGAGTGTATACTGAGTCTATGTAATGTTCAACTATAGAGTACTACTAATCTTCTGTATCTTAAACTATGTGCTGTGCATTTATGATTTGTGCACCATTCAGTACATATGGTGTATGTTATTAAAAGTTTATTGAGAAAGAATCAAATATACATTTACATGTTTCCAGGAATCTATTTCCTAGGAAATCATGAAATTAGACCACCAGTGCATAACAACATGTATACAATAATGTTAATTGCAGCATTTTTCATAGTAAAAAAATAGAGGTAAATGGCCTTTAGTAAGGACTGTTTAATAAGTAATGATATGTACACATAGTGGATATTATGCAGCCATTAGAAGAAATTAGAGTTATCATTTAACTTGGCAATATTTCTGTGAAGTTCAAGTGAATAAAGCAAAGTGCTGAAATGTAAGAAAATGGTGTAGGGTATTCAATTTTTATAAAATCATCCAAAGCTTCTATATGTTTGAATGCATATTAATATGTATTTTATATTCATATTCCTATTTATATATTATTGTGAGATCTTGGAGAAATTCTCAATAGTGCTTACATTCTTAGATAGAAGGTTAGAATTGATACACGAGGAAAGATGAGAACAACAGAATTAGGCACATTTAAAAAGAAAAATACAACCCTAATAATATGACCACATTTACAGTTAATAAACAGTAGTGTAAATACAAGATAAACAATAGAAAATGTAAGTATTAAAGCCTTAAAAGAAAGTACAAAAGACCAAAAATAAGTAAAATGAAAATTACAGGCCAACTTTGACCATAGATGCAAAAATCTTTTAAAAAATATTAGCATACCAAATCCAAACATTTACTTTAAAAAGATATGTCATGACTAGATAAGGATTTATCCTAGGGATGCAAAGATTTTTCAATATCTGCAAATCAATCAGTGTGATACACCACATCAACAAATTGAAAAATGAAAACCATATGATCATCTCAATAGATGCAGAAAATGCTTTTGAAAAAAGTCAATACCCATTTATGATAAAAAAAAAAACCCTCCAGAAAGTGAGCATAGAGGGAACCCATCTCAACATAATAAAGGCCATATATGAGAAACCTACAGCTAACATCATACTCAAGGGTGAAAAACTGAAAGCATTTCCTCTAAGATCAGGAATAAGACAAGGATTTCCATTCTCATCACTTTTATGCAGCATAAGTTTGTAAGTCCTAGTCATGGCAATCAGAGAAGAAAAAGAAATAAAAGGAATCCAAATTGGAAAACAAGAAGTAAAACCGTCACTGTTTACATAGAAAACCCTACAGATGCTACCAGAAAGCTACTAGAGCTCATCAATGAATGTGGTAAAGTTGCAGGACACAAAATTAATACACAGAAATCACTTGCGTTTCTATACACTAAAAATGAAAGATCAGAAAGAGAAATTAAGGAAACAATTCAATTTACCACTTCATCAAAAAGAATAAAATACCTAGGAATAAACCTACCTAAGGAGGCAAAAGACCTGTACCCAGAAAACTGTAAGACACTGATGAAAGAAGTCAAAGATGACACAAACAGATGGAAAGTTATAAGATGTTCTTGGATTGGAAGAATCAATATTGTCAAAATGACTATACTACCCAAGGAAATCTACAGATTCGATGCCATCCCTATCAAATTACCAATGGCATTTTTTACAGAACCAGAAAAAAAAATCTTAAAATTTGTATGGAGACACAAAAGACCCCCAGTAGCCAAAGCGATCTTGAGCAAGAAAAACGGATCTGGAGGAATCAGACTCCCTGACTTCAGACTATACTAAAAAGTTACAGTCAACAAAACAACATAGTACTGGAACAAAAACAGAAATATAGATCATGGAATAAGAAAGAAAGCTCAGAAACACATCCACACACCTGTGGTCAACTCATCTATGACAAAGGAAGCAAGACTATACAATGGAGAAAAGACAGTGTCTTCAATAAGTAGTGCTGGGAAAACTGGACAGCTACATGTAAAAGAATGAAAGTAGAACATTTTTAAACACCATACACAAAAATAAACTCTAACTGGGTTCAAGAGCTAAATGTAAGACTGGATATTATAAAACTCTTACAGGAAACACTCTGACATAAATTGCAGCAATATCTTTTTTGATCCACTTCCTGGAGTAATGAATATAAAAACAAAAATAAACAAATGGGACCTAATTAAACTCAAAAACTTTTGCACACCAAAGGAAACCATAAACAAAATGAAAAGAAAACCCACAGAATGGGAGGAAATATTTGCAAACGGTGTGACCGACAAAAGATTAATCTCCAAAATCTACAAACAGCCCATGCAGCTCAATATCAAAAAACAACCCAATCAAAAAATGCACAGAAGGGCTTCCCTGGTGGTGCAGTGGTTGAGAGTCCGCCTGCCGATGCAGGGGACACGGGTTCGTGCCCTGGTCCAGGAAGATCCCACATGCCTCGGAGAGGCTAGGCCTGTGAGCCATGGCCGCTGAGCCTGCGCATCCGGAGCCTGTGCTCCGCAATGGGAGAGGCCACAACAGTGAGAGGCCCGAGTACTGGAAAAAAAAAAATGCACAGAAGACCTAAATAGACATTTCTTCAAAGAAGACATACAGACGGCCAAGAGCACATGGAAAAATGCTTAACATCACTAATTATTAGAGAAATGCAAATCAAAAGTTCAATGAGATATCACTTCACACCAGTCAGAATGGCCATCATAAAAGTCTACAAACAATAAATGCTGATAAGAGTGTGGAGAGAAGGGAACCCTCCTACACTGTTGGTGGGAATGTACATTGGTACAGATACTATGGAGAACAGTGTGGAGGTTCCTTAAGAAACTAAAAGTAGAACTACCATACGACCCTGCAATCCAACTCTTGGGCATATATCTGGAGAAAACCATGGTTCAAAAGGTACATGCACCCAGTGTTCATTGCAGCACTGTTTACAACAGCCAAGACAGAGAAGCAACCTAAATGTCCATCAACAGATGAATGAATAAAGCAGATATGATACATACATATGATAGACTATTACTCAGCCATTAAAAAAGAATGAAATAATGCCATCTGTAGCAACATGGATGGACCTGGAGAATATCATACTAAGTGAAGTAAGTCAGACAGAGAAAGACAAATATCATATGATACTGCTTATATGCAGTATCTTAAAAAAATGATACAAATGAACTTATTTACAAAATAGAAATAGACTCACAGACTTTGAAAACAAACTTATGGGGCTTCCCAGGTGGCGCTGTGGTTGAGAATCTGCCTGCTAATGCAGGGAACACGGGTTCGAGCCCTGGTCTGGGAGGATCCCACATGCCACGGAGCAACTAGGCCCGTGAGCCACAACTACTGAGCCTGCGCGTCTGGAGCCTGTGGTCCGCAACAAGAGAGACCACAATAGTGAGAGGCCCACACACCGCGATGAAGAGTGGCCCCCGCTTGCCACAACTAGAGAAAGCCCTTGCACAGAAACGAAGACCCAACACAGCAAAAATAAATAATAAATTTAAAAATAATAATAATAATAATAATATGCTATATCTGTGGTCATATCCTAACTGCACATTCTAAAAATTAACTTTCCTTTGTAGTTGTCTTAAAAAATAAAGCTCTTCCTGCCATTTGGATGATTGAATCCTTCAGTGACTGCAGTTAGAATAGCTCTCATATATTTACTCTCCAGCTCACAATGATCCCCATTTTTGAGGGAATTGCTTTCTCATCCACAGGCATGAGAGCCTAGGAGTTATGTCACAAAATCTCTGGCTCCACAGCCAAGTTACATAAGTTTTTATACCAGCTCTTCTACTTAAGTGTTATATGATCTTGAACAAAGATCTTAACCTTACTGGGCCTTAGTTACCTTTCTCCAAATTGAGGATAATTATAATATTTCCTCACTGAATTGCTGGGTGGACTAAATAATAAATACAATATTGATCCTCAATGTAACTAAATAATATTGATACAAGTACTGTTTTTAAGAGAGTATCTGACATATGATTATTACTTTACAGAAACCCATGTGTCCATTTCCCCATCTTCATCCCAGAATGGAATTAATTTGACTGTTTCATGCTGAGTTAAGCAGATGATCTCCTGGGAATATAGAATTTATACTGAGAGAACAGGTTAGTGTCTGTTCATAATTTGAATTGGAACAAGTGAACTTGGTAGTTGTGGTTGTGGCTATGCTTAATTTTGCTGTTGTTGTTGAGGCCCAGCTGTAGTTATCTCTTGACTTTGAGTTTTAGGGAATACTTATGGGTTTTTATATTTAGTGTTTACATTTTTCCTTGACCTGATTTCTTTTTCTTTCAATGAAAGAGACTTTACTAATACAATATGTATGAGTTACATCTCTTGATTGTAAAGAACATTTTCACTATTTTCAGAATGCTAAGGTGACTAGATTGATCTGTTCAACATTTTTTCTTCTATCAACATTTTAGTTTTGAATTGTGGGCAGCAGAGAACAAAATCAGATAGAATGCTAAGTAGTTCATTCAAGGCAGACCCAACTCAAAGCTACCTCCTTCCGAAGACATCCTTAAATACAGGCACAGAGGGCTTCCCTGGTGGCGCAGTGGTTGAGAGTCTGCCTGCCGATGCAGGGGACACAGGTTCGTGCCCCGGCCCGGGAAGATCCCACATGCCGTGGAGCGGCTAGGCCCGTGAGCCATGGCCACTGAGCCTGTGCGTCCGGAGCCTGTGCTCCGCAACGGGAGAGGCCACAACAGTGAGAGGCCCGCGTACCACCAAAAAAAAAAAAAAAACATACAGGCACAGAATGGTTCCTCTTCAGCTCTCGAAACAGTGGATCTCAGATATTTAGTTGTTTTATCCATTAAAGGAAAGAGACTGAGTCCATCACAGAATTTCCCATGTTACCATCTATACCACCATCTTTTCATAAAATAATCATGTTCACCTCAAAAAAATCAGGAAGGACATTTACATTAGAATTAAGTCCTTTCAATTAAATATTTAACTTTATGAAAAATTTCTATACATTTTCCTTATTTCATGATCAACTGGCACCAAAGCCCTGGTCTGATGGCACGTTTCATTCTTCACTTTTAGTACCTGTCATTTCACAGTATTATATTTATTAATGTATCTTTCTCTGTCTTCCATTAAGTGTTATTCTCCTAAGGAAAAAGAGTGTTGCTTTTATTTATCTTTATCTTCCCCATCATACCCAGGCAGCCCCTAGTACATGTCTGATGTACAGCCAGTGCTCAGTAATAAGTTGCTAGGTTGTGCCATGCATGTGACCCAGGAGCAATTGATTAAAAAAAAAAAAGAATTCAGTGCATGGTTGAGTGAGAAATAGGTGAAAATAAAGTTTGGGCAAACCAAGATTTCTTTTACCTACAATGTCCCAATCTTTACTCTAGAGACTACCAACTAGTTCCACAATGACATACACTTAAAGTCTTATTTCACCAATTATCTTTGCTTTATGGATCCAGTGATTACCCAGGGGATATTGTGAGGGCCATCCCTAATTACTTAGTTTTCATTTTTAAAGGCATCCCTATTTTTCTATCTTAAACAATTTCAACAGCTCTGGGGTAGACAACAGTAAGTGTCTTAGAAATAAATTATAAGCTAAAGGCATTGTTGAGCCATTTGCATTTAAGACTCATTTGCTGAAATTATCAGGCTGCGTTATAACAGATTGTGGCTGAGGCACCTGCTGTTTAAGACTTTCAAAAGCTACTTTGACTTAGAAATGATTTCTAAAGCAAGCAGGAGTATTTCTCTACTAACAATGTGAACTGAGGATAAACTTACTAGCTCTGTTGACCTGTCATAAAAGATAATGTTCTCGTATCTAAGACTAACTGAGGCATTTAACGCAGCAGAAGGAACCCACACTTCTGCCTTCCTGCTGGAGACACAGCATATGGCAGAAAGGTGGAGTTCTGGCCCTAGCAATATCAATTCTCAGAGTCTGGGCAACTCTCTGGTTTGGCAAACAATTAGTCTCAGAGGTCTTCAGGCAGCTGACTTCTGGGGCTGCCACAAACTAAGAGACAACCCCATTCATTTTTGGGCAAGTGGAGACTCTTATCAAGAGTCAGAGTTTTTACATACTGTGAACACACTCTCTAGCTCTGTCTCCAACACCTTAAATGCTTCCCACAGAAATATATGTCAAGCAACAGATCCAACACAGGTAGTCTCTGCACCAGCTCCAAAGAAATACTCTCACATAATGAAATTAATTGAATTAATCTCACTTGACCACTCAGTTACTGCCAATACACATGTTAAATCATCACTTCAAGGTAATTTCTTTTATGATTACTTGGCGTAGTAAAATTAATCACCTGGAAGTATTACAAAGTAGATTTCACTTTTTTCCAGACACAAAAAGTGGTTTCCAAGATATCATGTCACATGGGCTCTCCTCATCCTCCTCTAGTGTGTATTATTACCAGTCTTTTCTCCCACTGCCAACCCAGCCCCACTGAGCATGCTCACTATGGTCTAGCATATGGGTATTCTGTTGCCTGGGTTCCCCCAGCTCTGTGCTTCCTCAAGTCTTCATTAATTCTTTTCATTGGTTAACTCTTCAAGTAGCTGACCCCTATTCATCATTCTGGCCTCAGCCTTAAAGGTGCTTCTTCAGAGAAAACTTCCCCAACTTCCAAGATTAGGTACTTCAGTTACATGAAAATTCTCTCATTTTAATTACAAGATAACTTAATTGCTGCTTCTCTCACAATATTACAAGCTTCATGTGACTAGGGGCTTTGCCCCTGCTGCTCTTAAATCTGTGTCCAAAAAATACCACAGAGGTGGTAGCAGTAGCCCCATTCACTTCTGTAGAATTGACATCTAGAATATCATGGCAGCAATGAAATTTCCAGGATAATCCGTTAAGAACAGCAGCATTTATGTCAGATTTTATATGATTATCTTTGTGGAGCAATGGACAAGATGGTAGTAGTCCAAATTTTCCTGGGTAACATCATTAAATCAAAGGTTTGTAGAATCCTCTCTTGACAGGCACACATGCATTGTTATTCTACTGGGAAAGAATAGCAAGTCTCACTAAATTCTCAGTTGTGGATATAAACATATGCATTCCTAGGGAATTTTGGAGATGTTTGAAGAGGCAGAATCTTTCAAAGTCTGTATGTTCCTGTAAGTCTAAGAGATGGTAGCAGTGAGCATAGGACTTTTGGGAAATTCAGGCAAAGGTGACCTTCTTTGGTGTATTTGTCTGCTACGACTGCCATAACAAAATACCACAATCACAAACTGAGTGTCTTCAACAACAAAAATTTACTTTTCTCACATTTCTGGAGGCTGGAAGTCCAAGGTCAAGGTGTCAAAAGATTAAGTTTCTCCTGAGGGCCCTCTTCCCAGCTTCCAGATGGCAACTTCTCACTGTGTGCACACATGGCCATTTCTCTGAGCATGTGCAACCCTGATGTCTCTTCCTCTTATAAGGACACTAATTATATTGAATTAGGGCATCACCCTTAGGACATCATTTAACCTTAATTAATTCCTTATAGGCCCTATATCCAAATAGAGTCACAGTGGGGGGTTAGGGCTTCTTCCATACATGAATTTGGGAGGGACACAATCCAGCCTATAAGATCTAATAAAACTCAGGATTCTTGGATATCATGGGTATCTTGCCCTGTCAAAGGAATAATCTTTAATGTTGCTGCATTTTGATATAAAATAAATCATATAAAGACTCTTATATAATACATATTTATGCATATAATGAGTATTACACTTACAATTCTGAAAATATTCTCAAAATAAAGTCTGCATTTTGCTGTTAAGCTTACATCGTTAAGAGATGGGATCAAGACAGTGAGATAGCATGAAAAGATGTTCAACATTGCTAATTATTAGAAAAAGGCAAATCAAAACTACAATGAGGTATCACCTCACACTGGTCAGAATGGCCATCATCAAAATGTCTATAAACAATAAATGCTGGAGAGGGTGTGGATAAAAGGGAACCCTCCTAGAATGTTGGTTAGAATGTAAACTGGCACCACCACTATGGAGAAAAGTATGGAGGTTTCTTAAAAAACCAAAAATAGAACTATCAGTGCAACCCAGCAATCCTACTCCTGGGCATATATCCAGAGAAAACTATAATTCAAAAAGATACATGCACCTCTATGCTCATCCCAGCACTATTCCCAAGAGCCAAGACATAGAAGCAACCTAAATGCCCATCAACAGAGGAATGGATAAAGATGTGGTACATATGTACAATGTCTTTGGTTGGCCAAAAAGTTTGTTCGGTTAGTGAATACACTGTTCAATTAAAGTTCTTTGTGAAAATGAAAAATGTGTCTTTTATTATTACTTAAAACTAAATGAATTTTTTTGTCAACCCAATAATATTACTCAGCCATAAAGAAAGTGAAATAATGCCATTTGCAGCAACATGAATGGATCTAGAGATTATCATACTAAGTGAAGTGAGTTACACAGAGAAAGACAAATATCATATGATATCATATATGTGGAATCTAAAAAAATGATACAAATGAACTTATTTACAAAACAGAAACAGACTCACAGACTTCAAAAACAAACTTATGGTTACCAAAGGGGAAATGTTGAGGCAGGGGATAAAACAGGAGTTTGGAATTAACATATACACACTACTATATATAAAATAAATATTCAACAAGGACTTACTGTATAGCACAGGGAACTCTACTCAGTATTCTATATATGGGAAAAGAATCTGAAAAAGAATTGATATATGTATAGGTATAACTGAATCACTTCTGTACACTTGAAACTAATACAATATTGTAAATCAGCTATACTCCAATAAAAAATAAAAATTAAATTAAAAAAAAAGATGGTTAAGTAGGAAGATCCTAAGCTCACCTCCTGCCACAAACACACAAAAGCCACAATATATAGAGCAACTCACTCTGAGAACAACCTAAAGAGTAGCCAAACGTCTCCTCTACAATTAAGGATATAAAGGAACAAAACACATTGAGATGGATAAAGGGAGCAGAGACACCATCTAGTCAGGACCCAAACCCCAGTGTGGTGACCTACAAACAGGAGGGGACAACACAACCATGGAGGTCCTCCCCAAGGAGCAAGTGGTTTGAAGCCCCACATCAAACACCTCAGGTCTGAGGATAGGCACACGGAAGATAAGTTCCCATAACTGGCTTTGAAATCCAATGGGGCTTCAGTCTGGGAGAGCCAGAGGGCTGTAGTAAATTGAGACTCTGCTCTTAAAGGGCTCATGAACAAACTCACTCCAAGTCCAAGTGCAGAGGCAGCAATTAGAAAGCTGGAAACAAAAAAACAACCCAATTCAAAAATGAACAGAAGACCTATATATACACTTATCCAGAGAAGAAATACAGATGGCCAATAGGCATATGATAAGATGCTCAACATCACTAATTATTAGAGAAATCAAAAGAACTATGAGGTACCACCTCATACCAGTCAGAATGGCCACTATTAAAAAGCTTACGGGGCTTCCCTGGTGGCACAGTGGTTGAGAGTCCGCCTGCCGATGCAGGGGACACTGGTTCGTGACCCGGTCCGGGAAGATCCCACATGCCGCGGAGCGGCTAGGCCCGTGAGCCATGGCCACTGAGCCTGCGCGTCCGGAGCCTGTGCTCTGCAACGGGAGAGGCCACAACAGTGAGAGGCCCGCGTACCACAAAAAAAAAAAAAAAAAAAGCTTACAAATAACAAATGCTGGAGAGGGTGTGGAGAAATGGGAACCCTCCTATACTGTTGGTGGGAATGTAAGTTGGTACAGCCACTGTGGAAAACAGTATGGTGGTTCCTCAGAAAACTAAAAATAGAATTATCATATGATCCAACAATCCCACTCCTGGACAAAACTAAAATTCAAAAAGATACATGCACCCATATGTTCACAGCAGCACTATTCACAATAGCCAAGACATGGAAACAACCTAAATGTCCATCAACAGATGAATGGATAAAGAAGATGTGGTACATATATACAATGGAATACTACTCAGCCATAAAAAAGAACGAAATAATGCCATATGCAGCAACATGGATGCAACTAGAGATTATCATACTAAGTGAAGTCAGTCAGAAAGAGAAAGCCAAATATGATATCACTTATATGTGAAACCTAAAATATGACAAAAATGAATCTATCTACAAAACAGAAACAGAGCTCCAGACATAGAGAACAGACTTGTGGTTGCCAAGTGGGGGGTGGGGGTGGGATGGACTGGGAGTTTGGGATTAGCAGATGCAAACTATTACACATAGAATAAACAACAAGGTCCTACTGTGTAGAACAGGGAACTATATTCAATATCCTGAGATAAACCACAATAGAAAAGAATATAAAAAAGAATGTATGTATATGTATAACTGAATCACTTTGCTGTAGAGCAGAAGTTAACACATTATAAATCAACTGTACTTCAATTAAAAAATATATACACACACACACACATATATACATACACATATGGTAGCTGAATGGATTTTAAAAATGAGACCCTTGTATAGGCCTCCTACAAGAGACTCACTTCTGATCTAAAAACACACCAAGACTAAAAGTGAAAGGATGGGAAAAGATGTTTCATGCAAATGGAAACAAAACAAAACAACAAAAAAACTGGGGTAGTGCCAAAAAAAGAAACGAAATTGAGATATTTGTAGTGAGGTGGATGAACCCAGAGTCTGTCATACAGAGTGAAGTAAGTCAGAAAGAGAAAAACAAATACCGTATGCTAACACATATATATATGGAATCTAAGAAAAAAAAAAGGTCATGAAGAACCTAGGGGTAAGACGGGAATAAAGACAAAGACCTACTAGAGAATGGACTTGAGGATATGGGGAGGGGGAAGGGTAAGCTGTGACAAAGTGAGAGAGTGGCATGGACATATATACACTACCAAACGTAAAATAGATGGCTAGTGGGAAGCAGCCGCATAGCACAGGGAGATCAGCTCGGTTGTTTGTGACCACCTAGAGGGGTGGGATAGGGAGGGTGGGAGGGAGGGAGACGCAAGAGGGAAGAGAGATGGGAATATATGTATATGTATAACTGATTCACTTTGTTATAAAGCAGAAACTAACACACCATTGTAAAGCAATTATACTCCAATAAAGATGTTAAAAAAAAAAAACCAGGGTAGCAATACGCATATCAGACAAAATAGACTTTAAAACAAAGACTAGAACAAAGAACAAACAGCATTACATAATGATAAAAGAGCCAATCGGAGGAGATGACATAATATTTGTAAGTATATATACACTCAACATAGAAGCACCTAAATATATAAAGCAAATATTAATAGACTTAAAGAGAGAAACAGACACCAATACAATGATCATAGGGGGTTTTAATACTCCATTTACATGAATAGATAGATCATCCAGACAGAAAATCAATAAGGAAACACTGGCCTTAAATGACACCATTAAACTAGATGACCTAATAGATATCTACAAAACATTCTACCCCAAAATTGTGAATACACATTTTTATCAAATGCACATAGAACATTCTGCAGGATAGATCATGTGCTAGGCCACAAAACAAGTCTTAGTAAATTTAAGAAGATTGAAGTCATATTAATCATCTTTTCTGGCTACAACAGTATGCTAGAAATGAATTATAGGAAGAAACTGGAAAAAATATAAGCATGTGGAGACTAAACAACATGTGACTGAAAACCAATGTGTCAACAAATAAATCAAAGAGAAAATCCAAAAATACCTGGAAACAAGTGAAAATGGAAACATAATGTTCCAAAATCAGTGGGATGCAGGAACAGCAGTTCTAAGAGGGAAGTTTATAGAAATGCAGGCCTACCTCAAGAAACAAGAAAAATCTCAAAATCTCAAATAAACAACCTAACTTTATATCTAAATGTACTAAAAAAAAGATGAAAAAAACAAAGCTTAAAATTAGTAAAAGAAAGAAAACAAATTAGAGCAGGAAAAAATGAAATAAAGTCTAAAAAAAATTGAAAAGATCAATGAAACTAAGGGCTGATTCTCTGTAAAGACAAAATTGACAAACCTTTAGTCTGACTCATCAAGAAAAAAAGAGAGGGCTCAAATAAATAAAATCAGAAATGAAAGAATTTACAATCAATACCACAAAAATACAAATACAAATTATACATCAAAATATTGGATAGCCCTTGTAGAAGAAATGAATAAATTCCTAGAAACATACAATCTTCCAAGACTGAATCGGGAAGAAATTTAAAAATCTGAACAGACCAATTATCAGTAAAATTGATTCAGTAATCAAAAAACTACCCCCAAAATAAAAGCCCATGACCAGAAAGTTTCACTGGTGAATTCTACCAAACATTTAAAGAAAAGTTAGTATCTGTTTTTCTCAAATTATTCCAAAAAATTGAAGAGGAAGGAAAGCTTCTGAACTTATTCTACAAGACCTGCCTTAACCTAATACCAAAACCAGACAAAGACACTACAAAAGAAGAAAATTACAGTCCAATATATTTAATGAACATGGATGCAAAACTTCTCAACAAAGTATTAGCAAACTGAATGCAGCAATACATTAAAAGGAACATAAACCATGATCATGTGGGATTTATTCCAGGGATACATGGATGGTTCAATATCCACAAATCAATCAATATGATATACCACATTAACAAAATGAAGGATAAAAATCATATGATCAGTAATCTCAATAGACGCAAAAAAAGCATTTGACAAAATTCAACATCGATTTATGGTTTAAAAAAAAAACCTCTCAACAAAGTGGGTATAGAGGGAACATACCTCAATATAATAAAGGCCATATATGACAAGCCAACAGTTAACATCATACTCAGCAGTAAAAACTGAACGTTTTACCTCTAAGATCAGGAACAAGACAAGGATGCCCACTCTTATCACTTTTATTCAATGTACAATAGTATTAGAAGTCCAGTCATAGCAAACAGACAAGAAAAAGAAATAAAAGGCATTTAATTTGGAAGGGAAGAAGTAAAACTGTCAACCATTTTCAGATGACATGATACTATATCTAGAACACCCTAAAGACTCCACCCCAAAACTATTAGAATAAATGAGTTCAGTGAAGTTGCAGGATACAAAATAAATGTGAAGAAATCTGTTTCATTTCTATAGACTAATAATGAACTCTCAGAATAAGAAATTGAGAAAACAATCCCATTTACAATTGCATCAAAAAGAATAAAATACATAAGAATAAATTTAACCAGGTAGGTGAAAGACATGTATTCTGAAAACTACAAGATGTTAAAGAAACTAAAGATGACACAAATAAATGGAAAGATGTAATGTGTTCATGGATTAGAAGAATTAATATTGTTAAAATGTCCATACTATCCAAAGCAAAGTACAGTTTCAGTGCAACTCCTATCAAAATACCCATGGGATTTTTCACAGAATGAAAACAAATAGACTTAAAATTTGTACTGAACTATGAAAGACCCTGAAAAGTCAACACAATCTTGAGAAAGAAGAACACAACTAGAGGTATCATGCTTCCTAATTTCAAACTATACTACCAAGATACAGTAATCAAAGCAGGATGGTACTGGCAGAAAAACAGACACATAGATCAATGAAACAGAATAGACAGCCCAGAAAGAAACCCATGTTTATATGGTCAATTAATCTATGGCAAAGGTGGCAGGAATATACTATGGGGAAAAGACAGTCTTTTATAAATGTTTATGGGAAAACTGGACATGTAAAAAAATGGCCACTAGACCACTTTCTTACACTGTATACAAAAATAAACTCAAAATGGATTAAAGACTCAAATGTAAGATCTGAAACCATTAACTCCTAGAAGAAAACATAAGCAGTATGCTCTTTGACATCAGTCTTAGCAGTACTTTGTGGATCTGTCTCCTCAGACAAGGGCAACAAAAGCAAAAATAAACAAATGGAACCACATTCAACTAAAAGCTTTTACACAGCAAAGGAAACCATCAACAAAATGAAAAGGCCACCTACTGAATGGAAGAAGATATTTGCACATGATATTTCCAATAAGGGATGGATGGACTTATAGGGCATTATGCTAATGAAATAAGTCAGACAGAGAAAGACAAATACTGTATGATATCACTTATATGTGGAATCCACAAAACAACTGAACAAACATAATAAAACAAACAGACTCATAAGTACAGAGAAGAAACTAGGGGTTGCTAAAGGGGAGAGGCGCAGAGGGATAAGTGAAATAGGTTAAGGAGATTAAGAGATACAAACCTCCAGTTACAAAATAAATAAGTCACTGTGACATAATGTACAGCATAGGCAATGTAGTCAATACTAATGTAATAACTTTGCTGCTAGGTGGTGACTGGACTCAGAGTAACTAAATCACTAGTGATTATTTTGTAATGTATAAAAATATCAAATCGCTATGTTGTACACCTGAAACTAATATTGTAAGTCAACTACAGTTAATTTTTAAAAAGAATAGTAAATCATGCTGTCACATATTTTAAATTGTATTATCCTAAAATAAACTCCTTAAACTTCCCCCCCGCCAAAAAAAAAAAAGAATATACAGTCCTCCCTCTGTATCCACAGAGGATTGGTTCCAGGAGTCCCTCTGGATACCAAAATCTCCTGATGCTCAAGTCCCTTACATAAAATGGTATAGTGCAAAGAATACACTTGACCCTCAGCCCTCTGTATCCACTGGTTTTGCATCTGCAAGTTCAATTAACCACGTTTGGATCTGCCGTTGGTTGAATCAGCAGATGAGAAATGCACAAATATGGAAGATGGACTCTCTAGCCAGTAGATAGCCATATATTGCTGTTTTAGGAAAGATCTTCAGGGGAAATAATATTTCTCATGAAATAGCCTTACAAACCTACATTTATAGACACATAAATTCTGCTCTACATCATCCACTGCATTTGAGGGAGTAAAAAGAAACTGCCAACTTCTGCACAAGACAGTTTTATGTTCTCTGAATATAAGAATTGAGACCTCTGTGAACTACTGATATGGCCTTGTATCGTGCATTTTAATATTTTTTGATATGAAAAATATAAAATCCACTATTGTTTTACATAGATATCAAAAATTGTTTACATACTGACTAGAATTATTTTCTTTCTTGTTCTGTCTTAATCTGTTATTTCAGATGGATCAGGAATAGGCTGAGAATCTAAGATATTTGCTTTGAAGACCATATAATGGAGCCCATTTTATCCACAAAAAGGTAAAAATGCTCAACCTGAACAAAGTTGCTATGTGACAAGCCTACTGTCTTTTTTGACAGTAGAAGCTCCGATCCCCTATTTAATACCATCAGAAGTCTATGAACTGTTTGAATTGAAATGAGAAACCATAATGATGACATTTATAATATCTGTCACATTAGATTTACTTGGTCTATATATCTCTCTCTGGAATAATAGTGATTTATACAAATTGCTTCTCACTGCAACTTATATCAGTATAAAGATGCCACCAGATACGTGGAGGATTTTATTTGCTTCAAACTGAATGTCTGTGTAACTGTATTTGCCACTAAATGAAAATACTACCCTCTAGCATATCTATTTAGATATAATAATTTATTTTGTGGTTTTATAACTTCAGCCTCTTCCTCTCCATGGTCGAAAGTATAACTTTCTCTTTGCAAATATATGTCTATGTCTATGTCTATGTCTATGTCATATACATAAAGATCTTGATGTCACAAATATGGTAACTATAATTTTACTACTCCAAGAACTTCATTGCCTACGTATGTTTTCTCTGCCCTTGCAGAAGGAAAGAAAGAAAAGAAAAAACTTTCCTTGGCTACAGTTACACCACAGCAGTGCTTCCCAATGCAGGGGGAAGAGGGCAATCTTGCCCTCCAAAGGGTATTTGGCTACTGAAGAAATTTTGGGTTGTCACAACTGTTGAGAGGTGCTTCTAGCATCTAGTGGGCAGAGGCTAGGGATACTGCTAAACATCCTACAAGTCCCAGGACAGTCCTACACCACAAAATATCCAGTCCAAAATGTCACTAGTGCCAAGTTTGATAGATCTTGAACTATGGAATTATTACCTTAGTTCTATGGAGTTTCATTATCAAGATATGTCTACATAGAACCAGACATTTCCATTAAAAGTAAGCAACTTTATAAAATCTAAATAAGTTTAATTTATATAGGCATATATCACATAGATGAATTTCCAATAAATCCAATTGCAGTTGTAGTTATAATTTGGAATACTACGGACTTCTGCAGAGTTGGCTGAGCTCAGGGGTCCCTTATCCTTTTTCCACAGGTCCTTTTTTCTTTGAGGGAAAAGAGTGGAGGTGCCCCAGGAACTCACCTCCAAGCATGATTTCGGCTGTCTGCTGCCCAGCAGTCTGGCATCTTTGTTTTCCATAACAGGGCCCTGTCTCAGCTTTTCCTCCACCTCAGTGACCCTTTTTCTCTGTCCTTTTCACTAAGTTTTCTTCTTCTTCCCATTCCTTCCAAGTGGGTATCACCCAAGGCTCTAACACAGAATCTCTTTTTTTCTGAATACGCTCCTTTGAAAATCTCGTTTACTTCCTGCTTTCAACAATGCTTTCTAGGTGATTATTAAATTTGCAATTTAAATCCCATTCTCTTTCCTGAATTACAGATGTTTTCCTGGGCACCAGCTGCTTTGCAGAATTTTGCTGCTTTTCTTAAAGGCATATCTAATCTCCTCCTCCAAGTACCCTCAGATAGTACAAAATCATGCAGATTGTACCTCATGTACTTGCCTCATCTGTCGACTCAGTCCCATAGACAAACGGCCATGTTTCAAAAGCAGAGATTCCTTGTATTACTGCATTGCCAAAATGCACAGTGCAAACTCCTCACCTTATAGAGGGTAAGTCCTCATCCTGACAGTAGAACCCTCTTTAATAGGCCTCTAACCAATCTTTCCTGCTTCAACAATGTGTACACACACCCAAAAAACTCCACATTCCAGCCAAACTAACCTGATTCTTGATCCCCAACCAATGTACCTATATATTCCCCAGTGTATCTTTTCTCAAGCTTACTTTCTTCCCTCCAGATTCTGCACCACGTTGTCACACATCCCATAGGAAGACTTAGTCCCCCATGCTCCTCCATCTCCAACTTACTTTATCCTTCTCTCCTGTGAACACTCAGAGCACTTGTGGCCGCCATTTGTTCAGCGTTTACTGGTGGAATGGCCCTGTGTGTCCTTGTCTAATTTGCCATGTTAAATAAAATGCATATCGTTTGATGAAGGGCTTAGATTGCATTTCACATATGTGGTTTTCTTCTAAAGCACTGAACACAAGGTGCTGCACAGCATTCCCTTTTCAGTAAATGTGTCGTATCTAAAGTGCAATCTATCTTGCTCTACACAACTGCTGATAGCACATTATATATATTTTATCTCAAATTCTACTCACATCTCAAGTTCAACTCATCTTCCCATGATCATAAGATTCCTCCTTTACAAGTCCTTATATTTGTCAAGGTAGGACATTTTTCTTATTAGCCATGTTTTTTTTTTGTTTTTTGTTTTTTGTTTTTTGCAGTACGCAGGCCTCTCACTGTTGTGGCCTCTCCCGTTGTGGATCACAGGCTCCGGATGCGCAGGCTCAGCAGCCATGGCTCACGGGCCCAGCCGCTCTGTGGCATGTGGGATCTTCCCAGACCGGGGCACGAACCCGTGTCCCCTGCATCGGCAGGCGGACTCTCAACCACTGTGCCACCAGGGAAGCCCTAGCCATGTTTTTAAAAATGTAAAAACACTGTCTTTACTTGTACACTTTCATTTCTTTCTCTATCTATGGCCATAAAGGACTTTCTTTCATCGAACCATTTACACCTGCAATTTATAGCAACCTCTTAACTAATGTTCGCACTGCTCATTCCCTTTATTTGAACACTGACAATAAGAGCTTAGTTTGTTTTGAAGGCTTCCTATGTGTTAGGCACTGCCTCAACACTTCAGAATCAGTAATTCATTTAATCTTCACAACAGTCTTATTACTGTGAGACCCAGAGGGATAAAATATCTTCCCCATTTGTAGCAGAAGTATAAAGTGCTAAGCCAGATATAAACTTGGCACCAAGTTTGGCACCAAGGATGAGGCTCTGAAAACACACGTTCTGCTTCCCATTCTTGAATTCATCTCCAACTACTATCAGCTTAATTATATCACTTTCCATGACAAAAAAAAAACTTTTTTTTTTTTTTTTTTTTTGCGGTATGCGGGCTTCTCACTGTTGTGGCCTCTCCCGTTGCGGAACACAGGCTCTGCACGGGCCCAGCTGCTCTGTGGCACGTGGGATCCTCCCGGACCGAGGCACGAACCCGTGTCCCCTGCATCGGCAGGCGGACTCTCAACCACTGCGCCACCAGGGAAGCCCTCTCCATTTTTTTTAAGGAAGAAAAATCCTATTTCTTGGACTACTAGATAGACTAGGCTCAATTTCTCCCAAAGGTACTGGTCCAAGCTTATCTACGCAAGAGTGCTTCTCTCCAGCATGGCAGGCTCCCTACTCTGCCTGGAGTATGCCCCTCCCTTCATCATTCCTGTCTCTCTGCCTGGTTCAGGCTTCTCTCTCCACTTTTTCTACTACCCAAGCCCTCCTTATCCATTAATTCAGAAGCTGCAAACTGGTAGCTGATCTGTCAGAGCTGGCTTACAGAGTACTGGTTTTATAGTGTCTTAAAAGAAGATGTTTAAAAATTAGGAGGTTTCACCAAAAGATTGATTCCTGGTTCTTCAGCAAAATGGAAAGATCTGGCAACACTGAGCCTGCACGTTGTCTCATAGTAGTTTCTTTAAATGTGTTTATTTTATTTTTGGCTGTGTTGGGTCTTTGTTGCTGTGCGTGGGCTTTCTCTAGCTGCCGTGAGCGGGGGGCTACTCTTCATTGCGGTGCACGGGCTTCTCATTGCAGTGGCTTCTCTTGTTGTGGAGCACGGACTCTAGGCGTGTGGGCTTCAGCAGCTGCAGCATGAGGGCTCAGTAGTTGTGGCTCGTGGGCTCTAGAGTGCAGGCTCAGTAGTTGTGGCACACAGGCTTAGTTGCTCTGCGGCATGTGGGATCTTCCTGGACCAGGGCTTGAACCTGTGTCCCCTTCATTGGCAGGCGGATTCTCAACGACTGTGCCACCAGGGAAGCCCCTGTCTCATAGTATTGAATAATTGGCAGGATCTGAGTATTTGCTGCTTTATTTAGATGGAGCAAACCCCACTACTCCCTACTGAGCCCAAGGTAATAGTCACTATTTAACCTGTGCTAGTTTTGTGTGTTGTTTTGTTTGTTGTTTAATAGTAGCATTAGAGGAAAGTAAAATACTTCTTACATTAGCATCTCTTTGAAAAGTTGGAAAATAAAAGGTAAAATAAGATTTCATATGATTAAGAAAACAAAAATATTTCATAAAGCCAGTAAATATTATTCTTTTATTTTTAGTAATCAATTAGTGCTTGTCAATGAAATAAGTGAAGAGAAATAAGTGTTAGTATATAGGCAACTAAATATACTTGACACTCACCCAGTATCAGGCAATTTCCATATGTTATTACATTAAAAACTCACCAAATCTCCTGAGGTAGGTGGTGTTACCTCCATGTAAGAGATAAAGCAATTGAAGCTCCAAGAGGTTGAGTAAATTGCCCACAATCACATGGGCACGTAGCTATTTGGTAGTGTGGCCAGGATTCAATTCTGACTGACTTGGCTAAACCGTTTAAGCCTTTGCCACACAACATACTACCTTTGTTAGTTCACAGATTGGTCAATGATCTAATTAATTGTTAATGCAGAGCACAGATATTGTTACTAATGATCATAGATCAGTGACATGTGGGCTCACACTGGCTAACAAGAGCCTCTTGTGTACATCTTTTCCCAGCTCATCTTTGGATGTTGTCACCTTGGTTGCTTGAAATCAGCCAGGAGAGGGGTATTTATGGCACAGAATTGGCAAATGCTAAAAATCGGGGCTCATTTTCTTTCTTTGACAGCCAGTCATTAAACATTTACCAGAATACTCTTTTTAATGAGTAATCTGGTCATTCAAGGTTTGACCCCCAGAAGTTTAATTCTTTGTTTATGGGAAAGCCTCCCCCTAATATTAAGAACCTAAAAAACTGAATAGCATAATGATTAAGAGAATGAACTTGCTGGTTGATCACTTCTTGCTTTAAACCCCTGTCCTGCTACTAGTTACATAACCTTGGGCAAGTTATTTAATGTCTCTAGGCTTCAGCTTCTTCACCTATGCTTCACAGATATGTTAATTATCTTAGGTAAGGTATATGTGGTCCAGGTACAGAGAACAGAGACAGGTACCTTGCTCTCAACCTCCAAAATGCAGGTCAGGGATTGCTGGGTAGGAAATATCTTAATCATTGAGATTATAATAAAACCGTCAAAAGTAGAAAACAACATCCGTATAAATTATGAAACACAATTTATAGTTTTTTTCTGTATTGGTGAAAACACTACCAAATTTTAGTCAAGACCCCTGTCTCCTTCAAGTATTTTAGTTATGCTCTGCTTAAAATACTTAGCTCAATGTACTGTTTAGAGGATGAAATGAAATTATGTCTGTAAGGTACCTAGCACTGTGCTTGGCACACATTAAAGTGTAATAAATATAGCTATGTTTATTAGCCCTGTGGGGAGCACACCTTCTTCTACTGTTACAAATAAATCAAATTTCTCTAATGTTAATTACAAAAGCAACCAGAAAAACGTGAGCAAAAATGACTCCAGAATAACGTTCGTTGAAAGAAGCCATCAAGGAGAGAATACTTAGCTACAGAAAAGGTATGTTGGGCCCCATTAGAAATAAAGCCTTGTTCACGATTTTTCTCACTGATGCTCATAGCACTGACTGGTAACCAAGCAGAGCAAGTCTTTGTCCTCATGGAATTTACATTCTACATTATACCAAAGTTCAAACTTCTGGAGCCCTGTGACCATGCTTTATACACATTTGTACTCTGCTAAGAATCCAGAACCTTGTCATATCTATTAGCTAACTATTTAATAAGTAATAAGATTAAATAAGGGACACTGGTCCTTGTTTGAAGGACTTCCGGGCTGTTGGTGTTACCATAAATGAGATATGAAGGCTTTGGGAATTTGAGTAAGAGTTTGGCCTGAACAGAAGGCAGGAGAAACTTCTGAAGAAAGGATTGGAAGAGAGGGGAGATGTTACCAGAGGGAAACACCCATGAAGGAAGACCAAGTGGTTTAAAGTGTCATCCAGGGACATTTCCTGCATGATGTGCAGTGATCAACATCTCTTTCCCCACACAAAGCTTCCTTGATATCTTTATTATTTAGCAAAGCTTTCAAGGTTGGATATTTGGGATTTGGGGGTTCGACTATCTAAAAGCTAAGACTAGCCTGAACATGAGCACAAGCAGGGCAGAGGCTGCAGAGGTACACATGTTACAGTTAGCAACCAAAACCTTTTGGCTTTGCTGTAATTGTTGCATTATGTATGCCATGAAGTTGCTATTTCTAAGCATGCATTGGGCTGGGTGGCCACTGCCCTATTTACTGAGGTACACAGGGTGTCAAGAACCCTGCTAGCTGCTGGAAGTAGAGATGCTGATAACTGTCACCCAATATCCATTCTCTACTTCTTCCATAAAAACACAACTCAATTTTTATTTAGAGTGACAGTATAATCAACCTTCTACTACTTTTTCCAGCCTTCTTTTCCACAAGGTGTGGGCATGAGACTACATTAAAGCCCGTAAGACATATACAGGGGTGCGGTATGGGACATCCACAAAAGTTACTTAGGGGGGAGTTGACTCAGCTCCACAGCCTCTCTGTCCTTCCTTCTACTTGTGTATTGTCTGTATTGAAGATAAAGATGACTTAACCCTAGAAGTCATCTTTGTCCATGAAGCAAAGTTGAAAATAGAAGCCCTGTAGTGAAGATATTTGAGCAGAAAACTAGGAGGTGGCTGAGTCATTCATGAAATCATCAGATGAGACTGGATTAGCTTCCTTTTACGTGTTTTTATCTCATTGTTATTTTTTTATTTCATGCAGCCAAACTAATCCTAACTTATTTTATCATAAAACTCCATTAGAAACTGCCAAACATGCTTGTTATTATTTTTAAAATAAGGAATCTTGCTTACAAACGATTCCCAAGTGTTTCCAAAGATTTGTGGACATCCATGTCATGGACACAAGTACTTTCATATTTTTTATTCCTATTGATTTCATTCATGTAGATAGTTCATTCCTTTACATTTATTTAAGTCAATTTTTCAACTTTACCCAGCAATTATCTGGAGTATATTAAAAAGGAAAGAAAATGCAGCCACTGGTAAACATTTAGTTCTGTTTTAGGATGAATCATTTTTTCTAAGACATAAGTAGTCACTGAAATATACAATACTTTTATATCATCAGCAACAAAATGGTAAGGCCAGTCCCATCTATTATTTTAACATCAGTATATTTAATGTATGTAGCTTGAAAAGAGCTGTCTATTTAGCTTTCATTCCTTCCTTCTTTACTGGCATCCCAATTTTAAGGGCAGCAACAAAGGGCTAAGCTTAAACAGACAACCAAAACCCCTGCTTTAGCTTGTCCCTCTCTCAAACAGTGATGGCCAAGTGAGCAATTCTGACCAACTAGATCTAAGTACAAGTAATTAACAGATCTTCCTTAAAAGTTTCTTTAAAGGGCATAGTCGCAATGGATTCACACCCTTTTACCCTTTGCCATCACCTTCCCTCCTGCCTGGTGCTAGAATGAGAGCTGGTGCTGCAATAGTCATCTTAAAACTATTCATGAAAAGCCAAGAGAGATACAGAAACCTGGTGTGGATACCTTTTAGCAGCAGGACCAATGTCTGCAAGTACCTTGCTTCAGACTTCTTGTGTGAGTGGACTATAAATCCCCAATTTGTTTAGATGACAGGAAGCCAGGCAAACAAATTCAACCCCTAATAGTTACAGGGCTCAGGGAAAAATAAATAAAAAGGGAGCAAATTATGTGTACTTGAGGAGGTGGAGTATAAGAGATGATGATTTTTCAAAACTGTTTTCAGGTCTGCTTTCTGTCCTTTTAGTAAACGGTTGGCAAGATTTCCTTTTCCCATTATCTCTTCAATCATGAGACAGGCAGTAGTCATTTCCTTCTTGTCTTTTTCTCCCATTCTTTAATAAAGATGTTCTTCCCTCAAGGAACTATTTCTGAGCCTCTTACTTGTGGATAATTGAGAGACTTGTGTCTCCTCGTTCTTTCTTTTTCACTTCCTTTCCCTGATTTCCAGTTCTTTTTCTTCAATATCCCATTACTTTCCCTCTTGTTCTACCTTTCTCCTTTGCCTTTTTTCTCTTATCTTTTCTTGCTCACCTCCATTTCATTTCTTCTTTAATCTATTTTTCCATTTTATGCATTTTAAAATAGACAACTATGAAAAATCAGTTAATATTTGATTCTCTCTCTCTCTCTCTCTCACCGTCCCAAATGCCTCTGGTACTGAAATTTTGGAAAATAAAAAGAGGAGATAGTTTAGCAGGCAAACACAATGACTAACAGTGTCAGTGAACTAGCTACACACACACACATGTGTGTGTTACACACACACTTGGTCAGTGTTCTTTGGAGAGAGCTTTTGTTATAAAATGATAACACATATTACTGGCAAAAAGAAGAAAAATATAAGTCCTCTTGGTACATCTTTGATCCTAGCAATTTTCACAGCATGACATACCACTTGCTGTCATAAAATGTCAATGTGTATGCATATACAAGAACATTTAAAATTTTATTCCATACCAGATTCAAAGCAACTTCCCCCATTTCTTATGCTTACATTAAACATGATGTGAGACCTTAAAAGTGCTTACTCACTTTAAAATTATTTCTCTAATTCTTCAGTGAACCTGATACTGGAACTTTCCCTCACACCTTCCACCCGCATCTCTCTCTCAATTTGAAAGTAAAGTAAATGAAAATCGGAATAGCCATTAACCAGCGTTACAATGATTTGTATAATAAATCGATCTTGCCCACAAAATAGCCTCTTTAGGGAAATCTGGTGGGGAAATAACAGTGCCTGCAAATTATTTTATTACTTGTTTATAACTTCAAAATCCTTTACCAGGTTTTAAAGATAATTCATGGTTTATTACGTTAGGGTCATTTCATGACAGCAAATGTGGTCTTCCTGACAGAAAAATGCCACACAGTAACTAAATGAATATAAAAAGTGCCTCCACAAAAAGAAATGAAGCTCAGTTCCGAAAGCCTTGCATTCTGAAGGGAAAATGGGCAAGAAGGTAAATTGAACTGACAAGGCGATGTAAGCCGTAGGTGAAAGACTGTTATTTCATTAACTGAGCAAAAGGTTTTGGTTCCTCACAGTATGTGATGTAGTTTAGCTGGGTAAGGTGCTTGGCCTTTTTCTTTCAAAAGCTGTTTTCCAACAGATTTTTGGAAATAGCTTAGTACCACCAACCCATCCCAGTGTGAAACCGGGGACCAGCTAAAGGCATGTGATGAAAATGCCGAGAATGGACATGAAGAAGCTTTGTTGCTTCAGTTAAATGTGGAAAGAAAAGAAAACAAAAACAGCAATAATCCCCCAATCCTGTCTGTGTGTGAGAGCCTGGCACTCTCCTCTGAGCAGACTTCTGAGGGAGACCCCATTCCCTGGAGGTCTCTTTGTCAGCTTCCTTCCTTTAATCACCACCCAAATCCCTCCCTTAAAAAGGCACACAGAAAGGGACCACGCCACCATGCACATTCTCATTGTCAAGAGAAAGCATGGAATTCTATTTTTTTTCCATGATGGTTTATCATAGGATATTGAATATAGTTCCCTGTGCTATACAGTAGGACCTTGTTTATCCATTCTATATAGAAAAGCATCCATCTGCTAACCCCAGCCTCCCCCTCCATCCCTCCCCCAACCCTCTCCCCCTTGGCAACCACCAGTCTGTTCTCTGTGTCCATGATTCTCTTTCTGTTTCATAGATAGGCATAGAATTCTAAAGGCTTTCTTTCAGCCGAGGCACATACAGGATGTGGGCTCCAAGAGAAATCACAGCGAACATTGGTTGATCAATCCTTTTGTGCCAAGTACCTCGAAGCCCTCCATACCCATCGTCCCTTTTATCCTCCCAACAACATAAGTCTCATTTTACAGGTTGAGTAAACCAAGGCAGAGAAATTAAATAAGCGACTCAGGGTTGCAGAGCAGGTGGCAGAGCTCTTAGAATGTGAATCCATATGACTCCAGAACTCTTCTTCTGAACAGTTACCAATACTGCTTTAAGGAAAAACAAAACAAAACAAAAACAGTCTTAACCCTGGCTTCCAAAATGCTGCCCTGGAAATTCAGCCTGCTGTACGCCCATTTGTTCAGCTCCTCCCCTTCGGTGGCTTTACCACCTGCCGAACGCTGCAAGGCTGAGTGCTCCCTTAAATGAGAGATACTGAAAGGGCACGCAGATTTCTAAGCAGCCTGAAAGGCCTGAGGTTTCTGCCTGGTATTTTTAGAAGTGCATTCCTTAGAAGGCTGAGCCTTTCCCAGCCTTACAGGACAATTAGAACTTGTCAGTTGAAGACATGGTATATTATCCCCCCTACTTGAACCCTGTCACATTTGCATTTCCTTATCGCAGTGCACAGGCAGCTACTGATCTGATTTTTTTTTTTCCCGGTACGCGGGCCTCTCACTGTTGTGGCCTCTCCCGTTGCGGAGCACAGGCTCCGGACGCACAGGCTCAGCGGCCATGGCTCACGGGCCCAGCCGCTCCGCGGCATGTGGGATCTTCCCAGACCGGGGCACAAACCCGTGTCCCCTGCATCGGCAGGTGGACCCTCAACCACTGCGCCACCAGGGAAGCCCCTGGTCTGATTATTAAATAGGCACTTCACTCTACTGCCCCAGCCCATGCAGGTGCTCTAATTCCTCCCAACCAATTCAGCTGTGTCACTTTTTGGGGTGACTGGGGTGATACCCCAGTCATTACATTCTTTGCCTTCTTCACTGTACTTCTTCCCTCTCACCCACATAAGCTTCCACTATGCTCTTCTTTTTCTTCCCTTGAAATCTTGCTTCAAGATACTTTTTCTACCTGAGACCCAAAGGCAGTCTGAAGCTGCAGCCCTGTACCCTCCCATACCCTCCAGGCACTCAGGTCCATGGAGTAAAACTAAAACTTGCCAAAATAAAACTATCTGACATTCGCAGCCTCTAGCAGCTTCTCTGGACTTCACAGGAGCTTCCAAAATCACTCTGGAGATGGGAAGGAGGATGCAAGAGCAAAATTAATCATGAAATCACTGTTTCCTCTCCCACTGGTTGCCTCATCGAATTTAGAAAGTGCTATAACAATCCATCCAATCAGGCCATAGAGATTGCTAGTAGTTTCTAACATACTAGAAGGGACCCCGCTTAATTAACTTGATATTTCCAGGTTACTTATTTTAACTAAACAGGCTGCTAAATTCAATCAATTAACAGGGTAACTCAGCCAAATAACTCACTGGCCTATTGCTTTTAGCTAATTGGCCTGTTATTAAGGAATCGTGAAAACTATTTTTGCACATTAGTTGGCTGAACCTGGGGACCAGGCCCGATGCCTCCATTTCAGATTGTATCCAAGTGAAACAGCCTATATTTTACCCCAATTATAAGCTGTGAGCTCAATTAAGGGGTATGTTGTTGTTACACCGAAAAACCCAAAATGGAGCTGAAGCTTTCCTGATGGCCTGATGAGACTCGAGAAGGATCCAGGAGAAAGGAACCAACTGTTTCCTCAGAAGCACTCAGGTTAGATGCAGAAGTTCCCTCAATGTATTGCTCTCTTGTGTTGAGTACCAAATTGATGGGAGAGACATTTTATTTGATATCGCCTTTGGCTTGATATTTCCACATAGTTTTCATATATGTGGAATTTAAATTGGTCACTGCATTTGAGGCTGAAAACCAGCACAGTTAGCAGGGTTAGCTAGTGGTTATCGATAATCAGTGTGTTGGTGGCATTGCTAAGCTGAGTCAACACTGGAAGGTGACCAGCAATGGCTATGTTAAAGTACAAAGGTTATTATCGAAAGAGAAGAGGTTTTAGTCCCCGGATAATCCCACATATATGCCAGGGTTTCACAGGGGGGTAGTGAGCACCAGCCCCATGTTCTAAGGTATTCTTTTTTAAAACATTGTAAAAAGATAGGGAAGTGTATATTATTTTCTTATTCCAAGGAAATGAATATGAATATGAAGGAAAGTGTGTAGGAACTGGAATCATTTTAAAGAAAGAGCTATCCAACTGAGAGGCTGGGATAATATGGAGTGAATACCTGTTTTGTGTCTGTGAATTCACGTATTCAAAAGAACCCAGAAGCCATGCAATTTGCTTCCGTGAAATGCTGCAAGATGCATTTATACTTGGGCAATGAAATGTCCTATCTTCAGAAAAACCTGTGTGCTAAGATTCTGAATACAAGTCTGTGAGAATGTGTCACATTAAGACACCTGTCTCTAAATGCTCTTAAAAGTTGATAAGAGAACTGAATCTGAAGATTTGGTCTTGTACAAAATATGAAATGCCATATTTCTCACAAAGCCCCATAATACAGGATGTAGAATTAAACAGGAAGGGCTCAAGTTATGCTGCTGAGAGGAAATTACTAGCTTATGTAGAAAGGGTTCTGCTGCCCATGTACCGGCAATAAGAAACCTGTTTTGTTATACTGTCTGTACGTACTTTTAAAATACCTCAGTACAGACAATATATGTGTGTGTGTTATTTTTACTATAACTATGGGGCACTGAGTGAACATTTAAAGTACCTTGACTGGGAATACACCAGCCTATAATGCTGTATTCTCCTGTCCAGAGGCTTTAGCTGTCTTTATCTCCAATTATCATCAGGGCCCTTCAAAGTTAACATACTGGGTGATACAATGTGTTTTCATCAGTGAACTGAGTGGCATTTAATATGAGTGTGGAGGAGAGTTATTGCTCATGGCAGCAGGGCCCACTCCAGCACCTTTGTAAGAACAGAGAGTAAGAGACAGCAAACCCAGTCCTACAGAATGTTGTCTTAGGTTTAGAATTCTGTAATGAGACCTGTATTTTATCACTATATTAGCGTTCTCCAGAGAGACAGAACCAATAGGAGATTATGTTGTTATAAGGAACAGGCTAAAGCAATTACAGAGATTGACAAGATCCAAGATTTGCAGGAGGCAAGCTGGACGTAGGAGAGCTGATGGTGAAAGCTCCAGTTTGAAGGCAGGCAGGTCTGAGACCCAGGAAGAGCTGATGTTTCAGTCTGAGTCAGAAGTCAAGATAAAACCCATGTCTCAGCTCAGAGGCATTCAGGCAGAAGGAATTCCCCTCTTATTTGGGGGAACTTCAGCTGTTTTGTTCCATCAGGCCTTCAACTGATTGGCTGAGGCCCACCCACATTAGGGAGAGCAATCTGCTTTACTCAGTCTATTGACTTAAGTGTTAAACACATCCAAAAACACCCTCACAGAGACACTCAGAATAATGTTTGACCAAATATCTGGGCACCCCATGGCCCAGTCAAATTGACATACAAAATTAACCATCATAATCACCTATCAGAGAATTTGACATCTGCCCCAACTATAACATTAAGTCAGTGCTGCCTCTAGAATGATGTCACATCTGCCTTTAGTCATCACATATGGTGATGTTGGAACAGTGAAATGGACAGAGACCTGGGACCACGTCAATATTACCGAACATGTTCCATGATTATTTTTGTGCACGCTTGCTAACAAATCCTGATATGCATAACAGAATCTGTTTTCACTGTAACCTACTACCTCACAGTGAGTCTGTAAGGGAAATACCTATAGCTCTCAACCACCTCCAAGGTACTGGAGACTTCCCAGTATCAACCAAGAGAGAGTCTCACAATTTTGAAACATCATATTACATTGGCTTAAACTAGAGTGCAGTGCCTTTTCTATAGTCTCTGGGCAGAAAATGACTTTCTCCACTGAAGAGGTTTTGAAATGCCCCTCCCATCTCAACAGCACCCAGGATAATACTGACCTCACAGAGAGGACACAGATGACAGAGAGCACAGCCACAGGCCTCAGGGAGAGGGGAGGAGCTTGCAAGAGCCCACAGCTATTTTTGATAATATGAAAAATTGGAAGCTAGCACTGAGCAGAACGCACGGGAGTAAAATACAGCTTCTATGGAAATCAACTGCTAAAGGTTGTCCCATGAGCAGAAGTGAAAACAAAATAAGGCATTAGAACCTAAAGAAAGAAGCAGACTTCTCTTTTTGAGCATAGCCAAAAAGAGAACACAGAGAAGAGCAGAACTAGACCCTATTACATGGTTAGAAATTATTATCAGCTCCCTGGTAATTAGAACAGCAAATAAACACCAAAAGCCATTGAATTACTTTAGAGTTCATTATATGTAGGCACATGAAATGTTATGTAGTTCTTATTGTCCTTTTTTGTCCTCTCATACACTACCAAATTAAAGAGCCCTCCCTGTTTTGATACGGGATTGAATGGAAACCATCTTATAAAATTAGAGTCAAAACTCTGGTGCCCTGAGTGGATGGAACAGGTAAGCAGTTGTGTGTATAGAACACAGTCCTAATAAGGCTTCTGTCCTGTACACTCCACACAAATGAATAATATAGCCCAAGACACAAAATCAATAACTATTCCAAAAATATATATTTTATCCAAGACTGTACTTTTTAACACTATGGAAACAGATTTACATTCCAAAATATTTTCTATTTACCATTGAATGCAAAGTCTCCTTGCTTTAGCTGATGACATCTCAGCAGGACTGGGAAGGGAAGAAAACTGTAGAATTACTTTATATGGTGCTCTCTCAACGGACTTTGTAATGCAATATGTTTTAAGACTTAGGGTATGTGCTTTTGGAAGATACAGGAACTTTATCAGCCTTGCAATGCTTGCTCTAGTAAATCACTACATCAGTGTCTAACACTGTGTGTATTCAAATGGAGAATACTAGGTAGTTTCCTTCCTAGAATAGTCTTTTGTGTACCTGATGTCTCTTGTTCAATCTACATTCAGCCTTCTACTCATTTCTTCATGTCTTATCTCTTCAGGACAGTGGGTTTATTTGGATTATTAATGTCTCTTTTTCAGGGATATTCTCCCCATGAGGCTATTTTTTATCCTGCTGTGAGCTTATAAAACTAATCTGAACATAGGGGCACCACTGACACTAAAAAAAAAATCAAAAAATCTGTTCAGAAAACATCTCCATGAGACTTGGACAAAAAATAACAAATATAAAGGGTAATGAACACAACATTCTCTCCAATCAGTTCAACCCTCCAGGCGGGTTCCTAGAATGATTACAGGATGAATCCTATAATAGGATCAAAAATAAGATTCATCCTATAGGATGAATTTATAGGATGAATCCTATTTTTGCTTCATGGAAAAACCAAAGCAGATTTGATTTTAGGTATCATTTATTCAAAAGGTAGAGATACTGAAATTGAATAGGTTTGTATGTGTGGAATTCACTTCGGATTCTCATAATGTGATAACGTGCATGTCTCTATACTGAGTTGAGATGGCGAACATGCTATGGATTGTTTGTACTATGACTAAATTATGTACCTGGAGTTTTACTTCCTGGGGAAGATAAGCTTTTCCATTACATGTAAGATCATATGTAAGAATTAGTAAGGAGAAAAAGATAGCTGAGCATTTTGACAGTACTAGAAGGGGAAATTTAACTGAGGAATAGGAGGGAAAAAAAACACCTTTATGAACAAAATTGGTAGAAACTTAATTTCTCTTCTGTCAGGAATTGCTTGAATTCTGCCATTTCTTACAATTTAAGGCTTTAGACAGTAGCTTCTCCCCATTCTGGAACATATGTCACTAATTGAGGTCAAAAGGGGGGGAAAGGGAGAAGAAATCAAATGCACAAAACTATATTTACTCTCTTTATGCTAACCACTAAAATCACTGGGCAAAAAAACGCTGCTCAATGTTAATTTCAAAATGCCTCTGTAGTAAGTCCTAAGTCATTTCTCACACTTTCATCCCATTTTGTATCCAATTTGTCCCCCATTCCAGTTTTTTCTTCTTTTGTCTTTCAGATTTTCATGTTTTTCTCTGTAGGACTTAGGACTGCTCTCTTGTGATAATAACAATAATAAATTCCAGTCTGACTCTCTCAATCTCTACACTTTTTACCTATATATTTGCAAACTGTAGACTTAAGTTTAGCTAAGATAGTGTGACTATTGTCAATGAGAATATCAAGTACAAATTACTCTATATTTAAAATGCATCTCTGTGAGAATAGTTGCATCTTGCTTTTTATCCAGTCTGATTTCTGCTTTAAGTTCTTTCACATTTTAAAAAAAAATTTATTTTTTAACATCTTTATTGGAGTATAATTGCTTTACAATGTTGTCTTAGTTTCTGCTGTATAACAAAGTGAATCAGCTATATGTATACATGTATCCCCATATCTCCTCCCTCTTGCATGTCCCTCCCGCCCTCCCTATCCCACCCCTCTAGGTGGTCATAAAGCACCGAGCTGATGCCCACCTATATATTAATATGCATGTGTTAAATCTGCCATTTAATATTTTTCTATTTGGATTATCAGTTTGTCACTCTGTTCCTTCTTTCCTTTCCAGTTTTAGGTTAAACAAATATACTTTTAGTATTCCATTTGGAGTCATCTTTCGGCTTTTTTGCTATACTTCCTTGCATTGCTTTTTTTAGTTGTTGCTCTAGGGGTTACAGTGTGAATCATTATCACAATCTACTTCAAATTAATATATATTTTGTGTAAAGTATAAGAACTTTGTAACAATTTTTTCATTTAACACCCTGCCTTTTGTGCTATCATATATTCATATCCATATATATTAACATATACAGTGTTAAATTTTTGTTTTAAATATATGGTTGTTTTTAATTAAGAGAAGAAATTGATATATATACATATAGTAATCTGTATTTACCATCTCCCATGATTTTTGTTTCTGGAGATTCAAGTTATCATCTGGTATCATTTTCCTTTAGACTGAAGGATTTTTTCTAGCATTTCTTACAACACAATGTGCTTGAGATGAATTCTCTACTTTTTTTTAAATCTAAAAATGTTTTTATTTTGCCCTCTGGTTTGAAGGACAGTTTTTCTAGATAAAGAATTTTTTTTTCTTTCAGCAATTTAAAGATGCCCTTCCATTTTCTGCTGACCTTTTTCTGACAAGAAGTTGGCTATTACGGTTATTATTCTTTATGTAATGTATCACTTTTTCTCTTACTTCTTTAAAGAATTTCTTTTTAATCCCTAGATTTCAGCAGGTTGGCTATGTTTGTGCCTGGGTATAGCTTTCATTATATTCATCTTGCTTGGATTTCTCTAATGACCCTTTAAGCTACAAATCTCTGTAACTGATGATTCTGTCGATTGGATCCCCTTGCAAAGAGAGACAGTCTCCATCTGCAGGCATTCCTTTGGGTTGTGGACTTGCCACTTCTTCCCATGGCTACCAGGAACATTCTTAAGGAAAAGCAGCTACTGGCTTGCTATTGGGTTCTTGCTGATACTGATGTTGGCCCTATGGTGGCTTTAATGACTCTCCAGCCTGATAGTCCCATTTTGGCATGGGTCAGTTTAGACTCTTTAATGACTCTCCAGCCCAAAAGTCCCATCTTGGCATGGGTCAGTTTAGACTCAATGGCTAACAGGTTGTGAAAGGGCCCATCAAGTCTCACTTGCCAAATGGAATCGGTAAGCCTGTCCCGGGCAGCAACTTGGCATTACATTAACCTGACAACTATCATTTTGGGGGAATCTTTATCCTTTACTCCACTGTCTGAAGCAACGTTGGTCTGAAGTTGCTTCAGCAACTCCACTGTCTGAAGCAACCATCACGCCAAAGACACACAGCCCAGGCAGTGTACTGAGAGCACAACTGGTGCAGTTGTGCTCTCAATACACTGCCTGGGCTGTGTGTCTTTGGTGTGATGGCACACCTAAGCTGAAACCCAATGGTGCTGTTCAACCTCAGCACCAGCTATGAAGAACCAAAATGGATGCGATCGCTCTCTTTGGCGGGTAATACTTGCCTTGGTGAACCTTTTTATTTTTTACTGGCCATTGGGCTCTTGCCAATGGCCTAGCTGTTTGGTTTACCACTTGGTACATTACATACCGGTAGACTAAAGTAAACCCTCTTTGGGGCCACGAACTGTGAAAACAAATCATGGCTATTAATGGGGCCATCTTGGTTACTCATGTAGATGACCACGGTCAGGATCCATTCTTTGATAAGACTGACTGCTAGAGCTTGTGCTATTCAGATTGCCATCACTGCTGCCTGAATTCAGCATCATACCAGATAGGGCAACACAGCCACCACCATAGGCTGGGCACAATTTCAAGGACTCCATTTTTTATGTACCACTTTTTTAATATATAAATTTATTTATTAATTTATTTATTTTTGGCTGCGTTGTGTCTTTGTTGCTGTGCACGGGCTTTCTCTAGTTGCGGCGAGCGGGGGCTACTCTTCATTGCAGTGTGTGGGCTTCTCATTGCAGTGGCTTCTCTCGTTGCGGAGCACAGTCTCCAGGCACGTGGGCTTCAGTAGTTGTGGCACGTGGGCTCAGTAGTTGTGCTTCACAGGCTCTAGAGTGCAGGCTCAGTAGTTGTGGCACATGGGCTTAGTTGCTCCGCAGCATGTGGGATCTCCCCGGACCAGGGCTCGAACCTGTGTCCCTTGCATTGGCAGGTGGATTCTTAACCACTGTGCCACAAGGGAAGTCCCATGTACCATTTCTGTTACCACCAGTTGCCAGATTTGTTACTCATGACAAAAGTTGACCCATTTGTCTTGTAGCACGGGAAACCACACTGGACAAGGCAAAGCTCTTACCCACTCATATAGCTTGACTAGATCAAAGCTTTGACTCCTTCTGAAGGCTAACAGTGGTGTTTCACTACTCTTTACACTTTTTGTTATGATGTTCCTGTATGATCAGCTGTATCTGGCCACAGTTGTGTCCTTTGAAACCAATCCTTGTCATGTATTTGGCCTTCCAAGTTATTTGCAGTCTAATAAGTGTTTTTTTATCACAAAAAAATCACTTAATGAGTTGATTATCAAGATATTTGATGAAATTTCAATGTTTCCTTCCATCCACATATATCTGATATTGTGTATTGAGAAATCATTCCCTGAAATTGTTTGTCAGCTTTTATTTCTACCTTTCTCATTTCTTCCTGCTGCAACCTACCTTAGAGTAAGGCAGTTTGGACACTGAATGCAACTATCCCCAGAAAAGTATCATCTCCTTTCAGCTGTTTCTTGGGTAATGATCAAAATCAATGGGGTAGAAGGTTATACAAACCTATTTTAAAAATTCAGGATTCCTCCCTTACCATTCCTGGGCATGAAGCTTTTTACCTTCCCCTAAGGGAAAGCCCAGGCCAGCTTGGTTGGTTTACTCTTTGGATGGCAGCCCAGCCAAAAGGGGGCATAAAGGACATAAGCTTAATTCTGGTTCAACCACTTGAGTTCTCTTGTTGGACTGACATTGTCCTTTATCAGGGTAACGGTTGACTACATTGCTCACTGAGTCCCCCTGTAGTGGCCCATCCAGGTCAAACTGGGGAACATAATAGGTTTCTGTAATTTTGTAAAACTGCCCTTTTTTCTCATACATGGCCTTTCTCAATGAGAAGTCTAGCTATGAGTAGGGGATGATCATAAAAAAAAAAAGTGAAGTTACTGATAATGAAATGGGGCACACTGATTTTGCGGCAGTGGAGAGAGAACAACATCCTGGGAGCAGAGCGAGAAACGGCTCAGACACCAGAAGGGAGGAATGTTAACAATCTTTGTTTTTAAGAACTACCTCTAGAGCCTTTTCACAAAGGAAAATTTCCTGATTTTGTCCTCCAAAAATGCTGTAAGAGCTTTAACTTGAACTGACCACTTGAGGTACCATCCTCCATCCCCCACCAGGTATCTGTGACCATGATTTGATCACCATCTTTCTTAACCTCACAGAGAAGTCTATTGGAAAAAGCATCTCCTATATCTCCCATTTGGTACATCTGTCAACACATCTGGATCTTTTTCCCACCTCCATTCTTAAAGCCCTTTCTCAGTCCCATGAGGTTAATTCCTCCCAACTGGTAGCACAGACAAACGGGACAGGTTTCCCTCAAGCAGTTCCTCCAAATATAACTGAGACAAGTCCTCATTTAACTGAGCTGGGGATCCTAAGATCTATCGACTAAACAAATGACCATGTTGGATGCCCTATTAACCTGTGACCCTGACCAATGGAGGTTTTACTTTGGGGGCATCAACAACTGTAAATATCACTTTATTCCCAAGGGTACCATGTCCATTTGCTTCTTGTGTGTAAGTCAGGCTTTAACTTGACTCCCTCCTGAAAGCACGATGACTTGACCTCAGAAGACCTTCAAGTATTTAAGAAAACACTATCAGTAGACCATATAACCTTCAGATGACTGTGGAAATCTCCCCCAAATTTGGTCACCCTTACTTACTCAGGAGATTTCTTGAGAGATAAATGGCTCATTATTTATACACACCCTGTGAGCAGTTATTCTTATAATGGGAGATATACAGTTAGGAAAGATTGTATGAAATTGGCCCTTAACTTGGCTGACATGATCAATAATACCATCTCAGCTCTAAAATTCATTCAGGTAAGCAACAACTCAATGGCCAGAACTGTGATATGGGATAGAATTGCCATAGACTTCCTCTTTGTGGGACAAGATGAAACTTGAAATCACTGATGCCCTTTATTGTACCTGGATTACGATTTTGGACCAAGTAGAAAGGTCAATGCATATTTTTAAGAAAATCACTTGTATTTCTATAATAGACCCTGAAGATTTACGGAATTCATTCAGCTGGCTGAGGCCAGCCGTGGGGAATGGTCAATATTGCAGATTGGCTGCCTCCTGCTAGTTGGAGTCCTGGTGATGCATTCTTTTTCTTTTATTTTATTGAAGTATAGTTGACTTACAACAAATAATTTCAGATGTACAACATAGTGATATTTTTATATATTACACACCATACAAAGCTATTATAATATTATTGACTATTTTCCCAGAGCTGTACATTACATCTCTGTGACTTATTTTATAATTTTATAACTGGTAGTTTGTACCTCCTAATCCTCTTGACCTATTTCACCCAGCTCTCCCACCTCCTTCATTCAGTATGATAACATTTAAAGTGCTGAAAGGAAAAAAGCTACAATCTAGGATACTCAGCCTGGTCAGGTTATCATTCAGAATTGGAGAGAGAGAATTCCAGGACAAGCAAACCCTAAAGAAGTTCATCACCACTAAACCAGCCTTACAAGAAATATTAAAAGGGCTTCTTTAAGCAAAAAACGGCCATAACTAGAAACAAGAAAATATATGAAAGAAAAAAATCTTACTACTAAAGGCAAATATATGGTAAGCACAGGAGATGGACCACTTAAAAAGCTAGTATGAAGGTTAAAAGACAAAAAAACGTAAAATCAACTGTAACTACAGTAAATAGCTAAGGCATATAAAGCAAGTCAATGGACTTGGTCCCAGCCTACATTGTTCAGATCAATAAGCATGAAAAACAGTGGCGTACTCATGGGGAAATTCACCAGAAGACAAGTACCAATGAGCAGCAGATACTGTTGGGAAAGAATTCTCCAGGGACCTCTCATATTTTTGCATGTCTTATAAAAGGAGGAATTTACAGTCATTTATTCTGATCCTTTTAAAGATGTTTGTAGAGAGAACAGCATTGAAAATACAGTGTCCCCCCCACCACACACACACCAGAGCTAAGAGAAAACATGCTTACTCTCAAATATAATGACAGTAACATTTCCCACTGGAGCAAAGGACAGGCATGCTTAGTTTCTATTACAAAATATTAGGGTTCTAATCACAGTTTCTCTCCTGTAAAACATGTACAAGTGTTTTCTGTTCCTTTTCACATAACCACATAGGAATTGGGATTTGGACTCACAATGCAAAAAGAAAAAAAAAAGGGAACTACTCTAGCTATCACTATTACTATGAGTAATAAACAGTCCTTTTCTGAACCAGGAGTCTCTGTAATCTACCAGCATCCATAAAACTGTGGCAGGTTAACTTGCTAGTCTGCAAGAAGAGTAAAATCTCAGAACCTTCAGAATTCATGACAATAAGGCAAGGTGAAACATTATACATAGGTAGCTAATCAAGTTTCTAATACAGTGAGTAACCTTAATACTGGAAGCTGTTAGAGATCACTCCCATGCATATCACAATGTATAGCACACAGGAAAGCTTAATGTATACTGACAGAGTGATTGGTCAAATTTTTCGATAAACTATTACTGTGAAATGGGGGGGGGCGTTTGGCCATAGCTACTATCATAATACCATAAAAGAGTGACTTCCAAGTGTAATTGGATGGGTCCCCCCAAAATTAATAGCCAATTCTAGAATTCTTTTTCATGCAACACATGCCAATCAGAACAACAGTTCTCCTAAGCTGACTCAATTTTTTGCTTAATTTTCTATCCAGTAGATGTCAGCGATGAACTTGCTGAACTAACAAGGCTAGTTTTCTCTATTTCTTTCTAAAGTTTTTTTTTTTCCTAACTCTTACATGTTTTAGACTTCAGAAATTTTCCTTAGAATTGGGTTTCAATAGTTCTCCAAATATTTTGGTAGTATAACAATTCATGTCAGCTAAAGATAATATTTTGATAGCATGATAAAGGCCAGTGTTCAACCCTTTATATATCTTGAGATCATCACCAGACATGTGAGAGAATTCTTGTTTGTTTAGGATATACCTGACATAGAGTGAAAGGATACTGCATTCTACTGCTAACGAAAATCAAAGTATCAAATTACGTCCATAGCAGTATTTAAGTACTTATCTAATCCATAAGTTTTATCTTTTGGAAGAGAAGAAAGGGATGGAGGCTCTTTTAGATTATCATATTACTACACAACATATTCTCTACTTTTCCTGTGGGAAGACTAAATATCCCAAATTATTAACTTCGGTCTTATCCATAACTTGTTTTTCCCAATAAATGTGAGCAGAAGTGATGGGTATTATTGATGAGTAGAAGCTTTTGGAACTACCATGTCCTTCTGTCACTGTTCCCTTCTTCCTCTGCCATGAGATTGGAAATGTCCCAAATGGGGGCCATTCCTTCATCCTGTGTCCCAGAATGAAGAAAAGGAGTTAAATTTAACCCCAAATGAACATATAGCTTGAGCAAAAATGAAACTTCTGTTGACGTCACTGAGATTTAGGGAGTTATTTGATACTTAGTCTAAGTTATCTGACATAGGGGCAGTAAGAAAGGTTATTTATCACCACAGAACGTAGATAAAATCATCAAAGAGCATTTTGTTATTTCTAAAGCACCACAGATTCTGTATATTTGAAGAAGAATACAGCTTCTGGAAATAGAAAACTATTAGCTTTTCTTCTTGTTTTCCATTTGCTGTTTTTAAGATTGTCTATTCCATACCTTTGTTGATGTCTCCTGATATTAATCATAAAATTCTCTCTATTCATTCTCATTCTCTTCCCTCCCCCTTCTTAAGCAAGGATTCATTCACTATCCTTTATGTTCAGCCATGTGTCAGCATTTCTCTGTTCAATCCTTCTAATATCTTATAAGAAAAACTTATAAGTGTAACCATTTATGAAACAACCACTATGTGTGAGGTGCTGCCTTAATGTTTTCATTATCAATTTATTTCATAACAAATCATGTTATACATCATTTTTCTATTATATATGACTCAAATCAGATCACCGTGGTTAAGGAAATTGAAGACAATTATATGTCTGCTAAAAGAGCAGAATTAAGATGTGAATTCAGTTTGTCTAGTCCTAAAGCCAATGATCCTTCTACTGTACCATTTTTATAAATGGTAGCATGAGAAAACTATATGGATTATTAAATCTAATTTCCTCATGAAGCCAGCAATGAAATATTAACAATGAGAAACTGATAAATTGCAATTAATATTTTTACTCCTAATATGTATATCTTTAAAGTTGTTTACTTTCTTGATTTAATGTTATAGAATTGTTGAATTTGACAGTATGTGGCAAATAATTAAGGTTCAAGAATTTCTTCGGACAAATCTAGGTAACTGAAATAAAATTAATTGCCTCATAATGTAACTTTTAAAAAATTAATTTCACATGACCTACCTAGTAATTATTTGAGAGCTAAACTGGGCTTACTCAATGTAAGCCTAGAACTGCTTTTTAATTTAATGATATAAGACTCATAGAGAAACAATGTGAAAAGTCTCATTTTTAGTTTTTTATTTAATTGATCTAGATGATTCTTCAAATAAATGTTTTAAGAAAACTGTTATCACCATTAGAACAACTGGAGAAACATGAGTTGCATGGAACTAGATAAATCCTGTCTGGCTGGGCTTCCCTGGTGGCTCAGTGGTTGAGAGTCCACCTGCTGATGCAGGAGACACGGGTTCGTGCCCCGGTCCGGGAGGATCCCACATGCTGTGGAGCAGCTGGGCCCGTGAACCATGGCCGCTGAGCCTGCAGGTCTGGAGCCTGCGCTCCGCAATGGGAGAGGCCACAGCAGTGAGAGGCCCGCATACCGCAAAAAAAAAAAAAAAAAATCCTGTCTGGCTTTTTCTGAGATACATGCAAGAAGGTAATTTCAACAAAAGAAATAACAAATGTTCTAAATTGGGAATAAAAGATGGAAAATAATAAAAGAAAACTGGACATCTGATGTAGTATGCATATCTTGGTGTGTCTTCCTAGCTCAAAACTATTTCCTCTTCTCTGAGAGTACTGGAGAGGGTGCTACTAGCCCAGGTCTGCTTAATATCACCCTCTCCTCTTGTCCACAGCCAAATATCCTGATCCAAGATGGGCCCATTAGCATTTTCCTTCAGGGAATATGTAACTTGTAATAGAAGCACATAGCGATTGGGAATTTGGAGCCGAGCTATACTGATGATGGCAAAACTCTTAGAATATTCACATACACTTATGTTGCTGAGTTTAGCAGAAATTCTTTAGTTTCTGCCAGTTCCAAGCTTATTTCAAACACATGACATACTCCTGTAACCTTGTTGTTGGTATCTCAGCTTTCTGGGGATTTTTTTCCTACCTTTGTTTCACTACTTTATTTAAATATTCATTTTTCGTATACAGTAAGTCCCCTACATACGAACCTTCAAGTTCCACACTTTCAAAGATGTGAACGTGCTTTACTGTCAACGTCAGGCATGAGTGAAATTCCAGCCTGCCCTCCATCTCCTATTGCTGACGATCCTTCAGCTCTACCATCTCCCATCTCCTCTCCCTCCTCCAGTCAGTAACTCTTCTTGCCTGTTCACTCGATGCCAGCCCCTGTATGCCAGCTGTTGTACTGTACTACTGTACTTTTCAAGGTACTGTACTGTAAGATTTAAAATGTTTTCTTTATTTTTTGTTTGTTTTTTATGTATTATTTGTGTGAAAAGTATTATGAACCTATTACAGTACAGTACTGTATAGCTGATTTTGTTAGTTGGGTACCTAGGCTAATTTTGTTGGACTTAACGAACAAATTGGACTTACAAACGCTCTCTCGTTGACAGAACTTGTTCGTATGTAGGTACATGAGAAACCTCTGCAGACTCTAAGGCACACCTTTCATCACTGAGCCTGATGATGATTTTGAGCATGGTACTTCAACATAAATGCATCCTTAGGCTACCTCATCACATTTACAGTTATTTCATATATGTATAGAAAAATTATTATTTTGAAAATTTTGACCAGAAAGTATTTTACTTGTATATCTATAAGCATCTAGTTGACATCTGTAGCAAAAATTTACCTACAATAGCTAGAACGTCATTTATATAAAAGCTGATGAAATTAAAGTGTTTAATGTTCTCTTCCCACTTCTGATCCTAATATGTGCATGATATTTTCATGATCAAACATAAAAATTTATGTTCTATACCATGACCATAATTTCTACAATCATTTAATTTTAATTCTATATTTTTAAAAATTCAATTTTTTTTAAACCATAACTTCATCCATGGTGTCTTAGCTTCAATTTCTGATTTGAGATTTCATCTTTCATTTTCTTTTTCAAGAATTAAAAAGTAATGTATTAAATTTCTTTTTGATTTTGATTCCATTTTTCATTATGATTTCAGTGTGCATTTTCCTGACAACTAATAAAGTTGAACAATATGTGCCTATAAGCCATTCTTATGTTTTGAAAAGTGCCTGTTCAAGACTTTTATCATTTTAAATTTATTTTCTTAAAATTGATTCATAATAGTTTTGATATGCTAAAGTCCTTTGTCAGATATAAAAATATGCTATATTTATCTATGCTCATTTTCTTCTATATGGATAAACAGATTTTCAAGTCACATTTGACAGCAAGACCATCCTTTTCTCATTGAGTTATCCTGGCATCATCAGCTACCTATTGAACTGTATATGCATTGGTCATTTCTGACTGTAATATTTCTCTATCCTTACACCAAGACCATACCTGATTTTATATTGTAGCAGTTTAGTTCTCTGTTCAATTCTGCTTCACTTTTTTAAAGTTGTTTACAAAAGTAGTCTTCATTACATTTTTGTGCACTAACATCTGTCTGAGTCTGTTTCTCAGGAAACCTAACCTTAGAAAAATCCAAGTGTTACTCAGATCTTCTGTACACTTAATAATTTATTGGATTTTGCTATCAATTAGCAAGAAGTGTTAAAATATCCAAAGGTATTTGTGGACTTGCTTATTTTCTTTTTAGTTCTAACTTTTATTTTTTTGGCTTTACATATTTTGAAATTCTATTAAATGCATACATGTTTATATAAAGGATTTTCCCTTTTATAGTTACAACACTGCCTTATTTTTCCATGGTTATATTCCTTGTCTTGAAGTTTAGTTTGTCTGATATTAGTGCAGTCATACTGGCTGTATTATGCTTGATATTTGCATAATATATATTTTTTGTTCTTTACTTTTAATGTCTTTATATTCAATGATACCTATAGTATCTATATTTATAGTACCTAACATCATAAAGTTGTATCTTGCTTTTTATCTAATCTGATAATCTCTGCTTTTTAATTGAAGTGTTTTGTTGATTTATATTTAATGTAATTATTGCTATGATTGGGTGTAAGTCTAACATGTCACTATTTGACTACTGTTGTCTTTTAGTTAATAGGATATTTTCAGTATTTCATCCCATCTTGTCTATTGGTTTTGTGGTAAAATATGCATAATTTAGAAATAACAGAAAGGAAACTGGATCAATCAAAAATATGTGGAAATTTAAAAACACACTCCTAAACAACCAGAGGGTCGCAGGAATACAAAGAGGTTAGAAGATACTTTGAGATTAATGAAAGTGAAGACACAACATACCAACACTTATGGGATGCAGCTAAAGCAATCTTTAGGGGAAATTCTATTTTAAAAAATAAGAAACATCTCAGCCTAATAGCATAACCCTTCACTTTAGCAACTGATCAAAACAAAAAAAAAAAAGAGAGAGAAATCTAAACCAAGCTGAAAGAAGTAAATACTAAAGATTAGAGTAGGTGTTAATGAAGTAGAAAATAGCAAAATATAAAAAAAAATGATGAAACCAACAGCAGATTCTTTGAAAAGATCAACAGAATTCACAAACGTTTAGCTAAATTAACTAAGGAAAAAACCCCAGAAGACTCAAATTACTAGTATTAGAAATGAAAGAGGGAATATTATGACTGATCTTACAGAAACACAAAAAAATTAAATACTATGAAAAGTTGTAGTTATTTTTAAATAATTAAGATGAAATGAACACATTTCCTAAAAAGCCACAAACTCCTAAAACTGATGCAAGAAAAAAGAGACAATCTAAGTAAATCTACAGTAATTAAATAGATTCAATTAGTAATTGAAAAATTATCAACAAATTAAAGCCCAGGAACAGATAGCTTCATGGCTGAATTTTACCAAACATTTAAAGAATTAATACCAATTCTTCATGAAGTATACCAAAATATAGAAAGGAACACTCTTCAATTTGTTTTATGTGGTTGATATTACCCTGATTCCAAAAACAGATAAAGAATATTACAAATAAATTTCTCATGAATATGGACATCAAAATCCTCAACAAAATACAAGCAAACCAAATTGAAACATATGAAAAGAATTATACACCATGAGTAAGTGGGATTTGTCCCAGAAATGCAAGGTTGATTTATCATTTGAAAATTAACACACTATTATCAATAAAAAAGCATAAACAAACAAAAAAACCCACATGATCATCTCAATCAATACAGAAGAAGAATTTGACAAAACCCAACCCTCTTTCATGATTAAAGAAACATTCAGAAAAGTAGGAATAGAAGGGAACTTCAACCTGATCCACTGCATCTATGAAAAATATATAGCTGTCATCATACGAAATGGTGAAAGACTGGTTTCTTCCTCCTAAGACCAGGAACTAGACAAGGATGTCCACTCTTGCCTCCACTGTGATGGAGGTTCAAGCCAGGAAAATTAGGCATGAAATAAATGGCATCTAAATTGGAAAGGAAGAAGTAAAGTTGTATCTACTTGTAGATGACATGACTATATACACAGAAATTCTTAAGGAATCCACTTGAAAACTATTAGAACTAATAAGTGAGTTTGACTAGATTGCAGGATACAAGATCAATATACAAAAAAGCCATTGGATTTTTATATACTTGCAATGAACAATCAAATAAAATAATTCCATTTACAATAGCATTACAAAGAATACTCAGGTATAAGTTTAACAAAAGAAGTGCACAATATATACTCACAATATATACAAAATAATGTTGATAGAAATTAAAGATCTAAATAAAAAGGAAAAAACATCTCAATTTCATGGATTGGAAGACTTAATATTATTAAGGCGACAATATTCCTCAAATTGATCTAGAAATTCAAGGTAATCCTTATTAGAATCTTAGATGATTTCTTGAAGAAACTGTCAAGTTGATTTTAATATTCATATGGAATTGGAAGTGATTCAGAGCAGCCAAAATAATCTTTAAAAAGAACAAAATCGGAAGACTCACTCTTCCCCATTTCAAAACTTACTACAAAGCTGGAGTAATCAAGACAGTGTGATACTGACATAAGGACATAAAGATCAGTGGATTAGAAGCAAGAATCCAGAAATAAACCCATGTGTCTGTGGTCAACTTATTTTCAGCAAGAGTGCCGTGAACATTCAGTGGGGGAAATAAGTCTTTTCAATACATGTTGCTGGGACAATTGGAAAGATTCTCATTGTCAAAAAAAAATTCCTCACACTCCTAGTCTTCACTCAAAAGCTAATTATTGTTAACAGTTGAATTTATATGCTTCAGAAATGGTTTTATATGTGCATTTACTTATATATATGAATATATATAGTTTTTACATTATTGTGCTCAGACTGTGTGTTTCATTTATGAAATGACGTTATCTCGAGTAATAATAGCTTTTACTTATATACCACTTTTTATGGGCCAGGAAACAGTCTAAGTTCTTTAGGTATCTTAACTTGATGTAATTCCCACACAAACCCTCTAAGTGCTATTACTGTTCAAATTTCAGGATGAGGTATGTGGAATTAAATAATTTAGCCAAGTTCGCCCAGCTGGAAAGAAGCAGAGCTGGGATGCAAACAAAGGTAATCACACTCTTCTCCCTCTGCTGGCTGGCCCCTAGAAAAGCTGGAAGAACCTGAAGTCTTTACATATAATAGCATGTTTCCTGCTTAACTATTTTTATCTGTTCCCACCATTCAAAAGGTGAGGCATAAACATTTAAGCTGAGTCTTTCTGTATGCATTTTAAGCAATGCCACACGAATATTTTGGATTTACTTTACTTCACAGAATGAGGTAGGGATCAAACTATGTGTCTTTTCTTGATAGCCAGCCAGAATTTGACTGCACTTACTTATCTGTTCATTTGTCTGTCTGTGCACAACATGGTCTGGATGTGTATTTTTCTCCTGTGCTTAGAAAGCAACTCTACACTGATCTGCTGAATGAATAAATAAATGAATGAATGGATAACATATCTCTTTTATAAATTATTAGCTCATTGAGTATAAGTCAAATAATTCACAAAATTGTGATGATCAGATGAATAAACTTTGAAGTGCTGAGAAATGAAAACTGTCATACTGTTCTCCTTCTTTGTACGCTTACAGGTAACTTTGAAGAGTCGGTATTTTAAAAATACCTGACCATGTATTAAAAACGCTAAACATTCTTTGATTTCAAAGTTGCTATTCCTGACTCTTCTAAAAGAGAAATGTCTCAGACTTTTTTGGTTTCTCTGATTCTTCAGCTTAATGAAAACTTTCCCCTTTCATAAAATATTCAGTTGGTCTTTGAAAAACACACCCAAGCTTTGTGACTGTGCTTTACTTTGCATCCTGTCTGCTACTCTAGGCTTGAAGAAGGAAGCCCTGGGCCACTCCACTCCTCATTGGCTATGGTACTCCTCCCTGGTTCTGTGCTGACACAGCTGGCAGTGCTGAGATGATTAAAGGATGTGGGGTATCTGAAGAGCAGAGCACATAATGTTGAATGTGTGAACTACTTGTTAAAATTTTATAGTAATTAGGAGCTGAGCTAAGAAAAAAAGAATGTGGCTGCTTAGAACTTGGTAGAATTTCAATGTGATGTATATTTCTTTTGAGATTTTTAAATGGACTGAATTCATTAAGAAGACTCAAAAACTTCAAATTCCATTTGGAGAAAAAAAAAGTTAATTTGTGTAGTATCTTAGGTAGTGTCCTTTAGATATGTACCTCTATTTGGAAGTGGTGTCTTGGAATTGATTACATTGAGCACCTATCACCTGATCTGCCTTTTCTTGCAGGAAAGTACAGTTGACCTTGAACATGGGTTTGAACTACATGGATCTGCTTATATGTGGATTTTTTCAATAAATACGTACTGTACCCAATGGAGGAGCCCATGTGTCAAGGAATTAAAGGCATCTCTGGCCAATAGCCAGTGAGGAACTGAGGCCCTCAGTTCAACAACAACCGGGAAGGAACTGAATCCTACCAAGAACATGAGTGAGCTTGGAAATGAATCTTTCACCAGTGAAGTCTTTAGATAAGACCTCCAGCCCAGCTGACAGTGTGTCTGCAACCCCTTAAGAGACCTTGAGTCAGAGGCACATGCTAACCTATGCCCAGGTTCCTGACCCACAGAAAGTGTGTGATAATAAATTTTACCACGAAGTTCTAGGGAAATGTGTTACACAGAAAAAGTTAACACAATACACAAAAGCAAATCCAAAACAAAAAAACGTACTGTAGTGCTACATGATCTGTGGGTCTGTGGGTGGTTGAATCTGCAGATGTGGAAACTTTGATATGGAGGGCTGACTCTAAAGTTATATGCAGATTTTTAACTGTGCGGGGGTCAGTGCCACCACCCCCACGTGTTCAAGGGTCAACTATAGTCAGATCTGACCTTTCATTTATTTGCTCCTCCAGTCCATTTATACAGCCAGACACTGTAATAGGCATAGGGATAAAATGGTGAAGAGCAGACAATGTATCTGACTTTGCAGAGCTGACAACTTGGTATGACATTTTATCACAGTTTTTGCTATGTCATTTACAACTATTTAAGCATTTTTAGGCATCACAATCCTTCCATGATTGAGAACTACAATTGTTTACATAATTGTTTCTCTATTTGGGAACATAAAAGTTGTTTCTTTTTTTTTTTCATTAATAAATCTAAATTGACTATAACTGTCTTACCCTTAAATATATTATTTGTGTGGCCAAAAGGAGTTTTGAGGTAGAAACCCTCACTTAATGCCAGGCTAGATCCAATTTATCCAAGGCAATCTTTTCTTTAGGGGAGCCCTAAGTTTTCTGTGTGGCTTTGGCAAAAGGAAATAATTTAAAAGCCTAATTAGAGGGAATAAGATGTAGGAATCACTTTTCCTTTATTAGAGATGTAGGTAGAACATTTATTTTTACAGTAAGGTGGCTTCTTATCTATCAGGAATTATTTGTTGCCCTGTTTATAGTCAGGGGACATGAAGTGACGTTTATTTTGCTTCGTGTGACTGTACGGTAATGGATATTTACTCTAGCTTCTAAGGATCCAGAGGAACTGAACAACTTGCATACTTGAGAACACTTTGGAAATTCTGGATTATAATGGCAAGAATACTGGAAAGAAGACTGTAAATCCCTATAATAGGTAACTGAAAAAAGTGAAGTAGGGAACTAACCTTCTTGTAGAGATGGAAAGGCCTGAGGGCTATATAAAGGTATGTTGCCAAGGAAATAGTGCATCCCTCCCTCCCCCACCTAGATTAAGTGCAATGAATTCTGGAAAACCAATCTCTCTGGTCTATTCCCATCAGAATGGTGTAACCAGTTCACCCTAGCCACAGTAATAAATGTTACTACTTCATTATTTCCATTATGAAAGTCTCAGGAGAGAGAACAGATTAAAGCTATTCCAACTAAGAATACACACCACCTCAGCTAAGTTTTACCCATTTCTTCGCCATTTCCTCAGGCTGCAGAAAAATGGAAATAATACGACATATTCAGCTCTCACTATAGCTCATGATGAAAAATAAAAATAAAATAATAAAGCAAAGATATACTTCTATGGGGCATGTCTAAAAGTTAACCACAATTTATCAGAAGAAATAGAATGTGTAGATACAGACTCCCAAAAAGGAGCAAAATAGAAAATAAAGCAACCTTGGCTACTAGGTTAGCCTAAAGAAAAAATAAAAGGAAAAGAAAGGATGAAAGAAGAAGAAAGAAAGAGAAGGGAGGGTGAAAGGAAGAAGGAAGAAAGAACTGGCCCATTCAAAAATTCCACATTAGATACAATATGGTTGTTTGCATTTTACCAGCTTGATACAGACAAATATGTTGACTCTGAAAATTATGTGTTGAAAATGGTAAAGCCACAACAGAGAAAGAGTTTGGGTTCTTGGGAGGAAACCTGTCAGAGCTGTCTACTCCCAGGAATGCCCATATAAGAGATAAACTTATATTGCATATGAAACATTTTAGATATTTTTTATTTCTTTGTTATGGCAGCTAGCATTACCTTAACAAATGCACTGTGTAAGCAAATAATAGAAAACAAATCCATGATAGATGAAAATATAATTCAAAGATTAGAAGTAAATGTCTCTCATTGTTTCAAATTATAAAATCTTAATGCAAAAAGAACTCAAAAGACAACATATTAAAACAAAATGATGCATAAAAAGGGAACTAGTACAAAAACCATTGTTACGAGAAAGAAAACCAAAAACATTATGCATTTAAATAAATTAGAAAGTAACAGAATATTTGTTATTCAAATTACTGACATAGATGTAAAACAATATAAACACAGAAAATAAAAAAGACAAAGATAGTAAAAATAAGTTAAAGAAATTCAACAGACAACAGTATACCACAATGTTAACTGGTAGAGAATACTACAAGAAATAGGAAAAATATAATGCAAGAATACTTTAATTTCTAAAGACAAAAATTTGTATATCAAAAAATTTCTATTTCATTTTTAAGAAAAATGTATCCTAAAAGCTTTTTACAAAGACATACACTAGGCAATCTGTAAAAGGTCAGGAACAGAAAAGTTATTTTTAGATACCTAGGCTAGGTACCTAAGCAGAAAACTCAAATCCATTGTCAAGGTGAGATTGAGATTTCTCCCAGCATTACTCAGTGTCAGAGACAACAGCAATGACTTCAAAGTTCTGAGAAAAAAGACAGTCAAAAAAATTTTGCCTAGCTAAAATATCTTTCAAAAACAAAGAACAAAAATCCCATTTCTGGCACTGATGGACAAACAATTCAGACCAATTCTCCTTCAGTAAATAAAAACATGAATATATTATTAAATATTTTTAAATTCACTACTGGAGATTAAAAAAAAACAAAGCAAAAAGTTAGTCCAGGGCTAAAAGCATAGAGTGAGGGGAATCCCAGAGAGGTGAAGCCCATATTTGTGCCACTTTTTCACTTTAAACTTTGCTAGTTCCAAGTTGTGGCACAGAGTTTGAGAATGTGAGCAGAGGGTAGAGAAACTGAGAATCTGAGCAGGGATTTGGGCTATTTCACAGGAATGAACAACAAAACTTAGAGCTCAGGAACCACTAGGGAGAAAGAGCCTTGTTAAGTATTCCAGATTTCCAGTTGTAACCAAACTTAAAGGACCACACAATAGGAGGGCCACACACTAGAAATAAAGGTAAAATGGAAATAGGAAGTTTTCAAAGACAGAAACCCAATTTCAAATTAGCTCAGTTCCTGACTGGATTAATCTGCCCTAGCCTAACCTCATAACAGAAGCAAAGTCAATCTTTGGGAGGGGTGGGGTGAAGATTAAATCAGTCAGAGAGAAATTGACTGTAAATGTATCAATTCCAAAAAATATATAATATATGGAAATCAATAACATTACATGATCATATCGACAGATGCAGAAAAAAGCCTTTGACAAAATCCACTCATTCATAATAAAAACTCTTAACAAACTTGGAATAGATAGGAGCTTCCTCAATTTGATAAAGAACATCTTCAAAAACCCTATAGTTAACATCATACTTAGTGGTGAGAAACTAGATGTTTTCCCACTAAGATCAGGAAGAAGACAAGGATGTCCCCATTCACCACTCCTTTTCAGTATCATACTGGAAGTCATAGTCAATACAATAAGACAAGAAAGGGAAATAAAAGAGATACAGATTAGGAAGGAAGAAAAAGTTGTCTTTATTTATGGATATCATGATCATCTAGGCAGAAAACCTGAAAGAACTGACCAAAAATCTTCTGGAACTAATAAGTGATTATACCAAGGTTGCAGGATACAAAGCTTGAGTACAGAAGTCAACTGCTTTCCTAGCAATGAACAAGTTGAATTTGAAATTAAAAACACAGTACCATTTACATTAGTACCTCCCCTCAAAATGAAATACTTAGATATAAATTAAACCAAACACATACAAGATCTATATGAAGAAAACTATAATATTCTAATGAACAAAATCAAAGAACTAAAAAAGAGAGAGAGATTCCATGTTCATGAAGAGGAAGACTTAATATTGTCAAGATGTCAGTTCTTCCCAGCTTGAGCTATAGATTCAATGCAACTCCAGTCAAATTAACAGCGTGTTATTTTATAGCTATCTCAAACTGGTTCTAAAGTATATATGGAGAGGCAAAAGACCCAGAATAGTCAATACCTTGTTATTAAAATAGCATGTACTTTATAATTTTATACAGGTACTTATATCTATTTATCTTATCCATCTATTTATAAATCATTCATCTATCTTGATATCTAGAAAATAACATCCAACTGTTGATTTAAAAAACTTCTCACATTTTTGTTAACACTTCATCTTTGTGTGTATTTTTAATATTTTAGAGCAGTTCTAGATTCACAGCGTAATGGAGTGGAAACTAGAGGGAGAGTTCTCATATATGCCCCATCCGCCCTGTCCCCCTCTCCGCACACACGAAGCTCCCCTGCTATCACCATTCCACACCAGAGTGGCACATTTGTTACAGCTGATGAACTTTCATTGCCCCATCATTATCACCTCAAATCCATAGTTACAATAGGGTTTACTCTTGGAGTTGTATATTCTATGAGAATTGACACGTATTTAATGACATATATCCACCATTATAGTATCAGACAGATAGTTTTACTGCCCTAAAAATCCTCTGTGCTCCACCTATATACTCTTCTCTTCCCTCATGCCCTGGCAACCACTGATCATTTTACTGTCTCCGTATTTTTGCCTTTTCTAGAATGCGATATAGTTGGAATTGTACAGTATGTAGCCTTTTTGGATTGTCACCACTGAACAGCTGAAGCCACAGAGGGGCATGAGTCCTGAGAGGTTTCCAGTTTCTCAGCATTAACACTTTTTGATAAGGTTGGGGGAAAAAAACAAGCAAGCCCCCTCTGCTTTAAGCCCTGAACACTTGAGGAGCAAAAACAAAGGAAAGAAAAAGAGATGGGGGAAAATAAAAACCACAGCCACAATGGCCTTCGGTTCACGTGGGTGCTAACAGAGGGAACAAACCAGAAAGCTGGCTGCCCTTTGGTTCCCTGGGTCCTGGGTAGGGGGAGGGGAGAAACTCGGCCCTCTCCTTCCTCTGTATTTCACTGTTTATCCCTAGGATGAGCCTTTTGTGGGCGACTTTTATTAAACTTTTCAGACATAGCTTATATCTTAGTGCTTGTTCGCTGGCATTCTAGCAGCTTTGTTTGATAATTTGTATTGTTTTCTATGCTAAACTGAAGAAATCACTCTAGCAAGACAGAACAAACATCCGGTGATTAAAGGCCTAGGCCCCAGGCATTACCCACCACTCAGCAGTAATTGCTGTGTGAAAGAGTGCTAAAGCTAAACTCCAAATTAAATGCCTCATCAAAAGGCCAACCTAATCTCAGGTCTTCATGAAATCCTGTAATGTCTGCCATCCTAGCTCAGCTTTGGGGACTGTGACATCAGGAGGGGACCTGGTGCGTTCCTGGGACTCCTCACAATTGAGAAAGTTTCCACAGGAAATCAAAAAGCATCCAGTTAGACACACAATTTGGAGTCTAGACAAGACTGAAAAGATCAGCTTTCCTCAGAAATGTTATGGACTTAGACATATCTGAATCAACCAGAAAATCTATCCTTTTTTCTTGTTTCTTTTTTTTTTTTCTTTTTTTTTTTTTTTTTTTGTGGTACACGGGCCTCTCACTGTTGTGGCCTCTCCCGTGGCGGAGCACAGGCTCCGGACACGCAGGCCCAGTAGCCATGGCTCACAGGCCCAACCGCTCCGCGGCATGTGGGATCTTCCCGGACCGGGGCACGTACCCGTGTCCCCTGCATCGGCAGGCGGACTCTCAACCACTGCGCCACCAGGGAAGCCCTCTTGTTTCTTAATCTACCCAAGGACACAAATAATGTGAATGCCTATGTTAAATAACCAAATAAATGCTTTTTTCATACTTTAGGAATTCACTGAAAATGATAGTGATTTGAAGCACAAAATGGAGCAGACAGAAAAATATCTAAGTTGTAGGGTTTATAAGCCACAACTTATACCTGAGTGACTTTTGCTGCCCACCTGAACCTGAGTCTCAGTTTCCTCGTTTGTAACATGGGTATGTATAACCTGGAGAACTTTTGTAATGATAAAAGGTAATAAATGCAATAAACTTGGCACAGTGTCTAGCACACAGTAAGTAATGATTTTAATATTATTTATAGATTATTTTTTCAGGCCAACCCTAATAGTTAGCCATTGTTGAAAAAGAAAGCAATTTCGGTCATGTAAAATCAGTGTTTAGAAGTACTTAAAAAAATCATAAATTCTCAAGAAGGTATGTGTTCTTGATATGGGTCCAAACTTGTCTATTGCCCTAATATATATTGAAATAAGGGCTAAATGTTGCAACACAAGTGAAAAGACAAACAGCAAGAAAAGAAGGGAGACTCTATGACCTGGCAAAAGAGAACCTATGTTCCTTTTTTTTTTTTTTTTTTTTGCGGGCCTCTAACTGTTGTGGCCTCTCCCATTTTAGAGCACAGGCTCCGAACGCGCAGGCTCAGAGGCCATGGCTCACAGGCCCAGCCGCTCCGCAGCATGTGGGATCCTCCCGGACCGGGGCACGAACCCGTGTCCCCTGCATCGGCAGGCAGACTCTCAACCACTGCGCCACCAGGGAAGCCCCCTATGTTCCTTTTTAAACCAATCCGCATCAGCCCACAGAGAGGGCAACCTGAGAGGCAAGATTAAGGAGAGAAGGGGATCCGTGCGCCATTCTGGAGCTATTACCGCTTAATCACCTTGTCAGTCAGCATCAGCGCTGATGGTATTTGGGAGTTTCCCACAGCACCACATTTTTTCTCTCTCATATCCTGTTCCCCCATAGCCACCATAAGTTCTGAAATTATTATAGAGAATTTTAGGTTCCAAGAAATGATTGCCCAGACACAACAGTATCTGCTCTTAACACTTCCTGCTCGGCGCACTGGATAACGTTTACACAGCACAGCAAAGAAATCCATGTTGGAGGCAGATCAGAGCCTGCACATATGGGACAGAAATTCAGACCATCTCATTCCTCGCTAATTGTCATTTGAGTCCAAAGCCTTCCTGAGAGTGGCTCCGCTTCACTTACCAGGACTCCCTGATAAGCTATGCCTCTGGAATTCACAATCAGAATAAAACAAGGAAGATGCAGCAATTTTAGAAGAGCCCTGTTAATAAAGGATGCATGCTGTTTCCACTTAAGGTGGCAATCATTCGTCCCCGGCAGACACCATGCTCTGAGGGAAGAACATTTATTATTTATTGCGTTTTAAAAAATTCTTTTCCTCAAAGGATAGATCCCGAATTCCAAACTCTTAATAGTGTATACTGCAGGATTGAGAAAAGTGTAAGAACTGTCCTGTCACTTTATTGTTTTTGTGTGTTTAGCTATGTTCATGGGTTTACCTAGAAAATAAATTAAAATACATATACCCAAGAACGAATGGTTTTGCTCAGCCATCCTGCAAAGGTGCTGCTAATTCATAGCACTCTGCTCGTAAAGGCAGGTTGCTTAATTAGGTCTTTAATTTCAGTCACAGGGACCTCTGAGAAGAATAAACGCCTTAACTTAAAATTCAACAAACTTTTTTTGAGTGTTTTCTCTCTGTCAGCTACTAGAGATGCATGCAGAGGTGAACCAGATTTGGCCCCTGCTTTCCAGAGGCGTACTATGTAACAATACTAATAATCTGATTAAGAATAATATCAATACTACCAGTTGAATTCTTCCCACAAGCCTGGCTCTGTACTGAGCCTTTCATGCACATTTTCATATAGAAACCTGGGAGCAACAATTTCACAGAAAAAGAAAAACATTGAGGCTCAAAGAGGCTAAATGAATTTCCCAAGGTGTTTCAAAACATAGATTTCATTAACTTTCAGGTATGGAAAAGCCAACAGATCAGGAAACGACTGTAATTAAAAAAAGAGCTTCTTACGGTTGCCGAGAGGAGGAGATACACCACACTGATGACGCGACGCCACGCCACGGAAGGCCACACAGAGAAGCACCAGGGTTGGTCGGGAGGCAGAAGTAGCAGGAGGAAGACGTGGGCAGAGCCTTTATTCTCCTTCTGGGACAAGGAATGGGCGAGGCAGGGTAAACAGGCTTAGGATTGGTTGGCTAGTTTGAACAATTTCAGCTGGCTCTAGGGTGTAAGGGCTGCCCTTAGCTGTCCGGTAGGGGTGATTAAGGCAGGCGGAGAGTGGCCTGGTGTGTAGGAGTCCCATAATGGAGGCTGTTGAGGATACAGGCTCTGGATTGGTCGGTTTGCAGGGAAAAGGTGAACTTCCAGGTGAGTCCTTTAATATTTCTAAAAATAGGCTAAGCCTGGGAGAGGCAGCCTCTTCAGGGGTCTCAGATGTCAGAACATCAGAAACACATGGTAACACTCAAGATCACAAACCTAATAACACAGAAGCAGAATTTGAACCCTGGCTACAGAACTATCAATCCCTTAATGACTCTGCTATACTTCATCAGAGGAATGACATGATATTCCTTCATCACTTGCATTTTCTGTCCAGTTTACTCCACTTAGCAGTTGATAAAAGAAATTTTCACATATTGAGGTATGGGGAAATCATTCCGGCTTATACATGAGTTAACTTGAATTTTATGCTAATGAAAACAGCCTGTTTGTGGTCTATCGAACATTGTAGATCTGCTTTAATTATTAAAGGACACACGGACCAGAAGTAAAGAATATCGTGTTAAAAATAAAGATTAAATGCCTCCCTTCCTGGGACGCCAATGCTGCTCCTCCTTCAATGATAAGACTCCCTTCCCAGGTGCCAAGACTATACTGACTCGCTGTGCACATGCTGACCTGTTGTTTGTTTTTGGTTTTTTTTGAAACCTTGAAGGAATATATCCCTGACTCGTTTGATGTTGTTCTTTGTTCTGACAAGACATAAAACTGTGCTGAAAACCATGCTTCTTTGCATCAGTTTCTCAGAGTAATCTGGGAAGCTAGTTTCTGGGCTATAGTCCTCAGTTTGGCTCAAATAAACATCTTTTCTATTCCTATTTTAGATTGTTTATTACTTTCATCAACACAGTAATACAGAAAGGATACTAATTTTCTGTTCATACCTATGCTGAGAAGCAGAATCTGGATCTTTAGAGTTAAATCTTACTGCATCTACCAACTAGCTTTTTTTAACCTTAGGTAAGTTACAAACTTCACTGAGCTTTAGTCTTCTTACCTGCAAAGAGGGAGTAATAATGCTTACCCTGAAGAGTTATTTTAAAGATTAGAACATGTATTAGCACAGTTTTTGGAGCATAGCAAGTGCTTAATAAGCACTATTTAAGAATTACCCAGGAAAGTTCCCTGTCTGTGGAATTCTTGTGGGCACAGAAACATTAGCAGACACTTAAATACTTTTTTTTTTTTTTTTTTTGCGGTACACGGGCCTCTCACTGTTGTGGCCTCCCGTTGCAGAGCACAGGCTCCAGATGCGCAGGCTCAGCGGCCATGGCTCACGGGCCCAGCCGCTCCGCAGCATGTGGGATCCTCCCGGACCGGGGCACGAACCCGTGTCCCCTGCATCGGCAGGCGGACTCTCAACCACTGTGCCACCAGGGAAGCCCACTTAAATACTTTTTAATGAGTATAATGATAATAATGTTTCGACAGAAAGTATTGTTATGGACTAAATGTGTGTCCCCCCAAAATTTATATGTTGAAGCCCTGATGCCAGTGTGAAGGTATCTGGAAATGAGGATTTTAGGGGATAATTAGGGTTAGATGAGGCCATGAGAATGGGGCCTTTATGATGGGAGTGATGCCTTCATAAAAAGAAGAGACACTAGACCTACCCGCTCTGCACAGCCTCCATGAGGTCCTAACAAGAACACAGCCATCTGCAAACCAGAGACACGGTCTCACCCAATCCCAACACAGCATTCTGTTACAGCAGCCTGAACTGAGTCAAGTACTCAGATGTTTCTAGGTAAAAAGATTCCTCTTACTAGATTATATAGAATCATAAAAGCATAGCAATCTGGACAAAGTTCTAGAGAACTTCTACAATTCTGTAATCAGTCTTAAAGGGATTAAAAAGTTTTTCCCCCAAATCCCCCCCTTTTTAGTGGCAGCCAATATAATAACAGGGGTCTCTGGATTCAGTTCCCAGTACAGGCTCTTTCCTTCAACCTTGCTAAGGTTGGCTTTGGATAAACATGAAATGGCATCCACATGTGAAAGTATGACATGAGGTATGAAAAAAATAACAGTTCTCCTTATATAATTTTCTGTACTCATCACTTGGGATTGGGGACTCACTCTCCTGGTTTTAAGGTCACTCCATATTGTCCTTGTTAAATAGTGCACAGTTAATCTGAGAGGTAACACCATGCACAAAACTGATCAGAGAGTTAAACAAGTTGTGAGTCCTCAGCCAGATGGCTGTGGTTTATTTTTCACCCTAACACGCACCCTATCAACCCCACAGCCGTAGGTGATTAGTTATCTGACTAATCCATCAGGATCAGTGGTCTGAACAGCTGAGTAAATGGTGGGGGGGTCAGGTTGGGAATTTGGGGGCATTAGGAAAAATGAATACCAGACCCTATATGAGTTTTACCTCCAAAATATATGTCTGGATGATTCTTTAATTGTATCCTGAAGAATAGTAGTTTTAAAATTAACTAGTTGGTGGATCATCCTGGACTGGAAATAAAATGGGGTACAGGGGCTTCCTTGGTGGCGCAGTGGTTGAGAGTCCGCCTGCCGATGCAGGGGACATGGGTTCGTGCCCTGGTCCGGGAGGGTCCCACATGCCACGGAGCGGCTGGGCCCGTAAGCCATGGCCGCTGAGCCTGCGCGTCCGGAGCCTGTGCTCCACAACAGGAGAGGCCACAACAGCGGGAGGCCCGCGTACCGCAAAAAAAAAAGGGGGGTACAGAGAGGAGCAGCAGGGCTGAGAATACAGGACCCAGGATGTGCTGTTTGATGAGGGTGTCTCATCCCCTTCTGCTTCGGGTGTTAGCCACAAAAAGCCACCCAAGATTCTCCAAATAATAAGAGCCGCAGTGCCCATTCCAGGTGGGGGAATTCTGCTGGGACCTTCAGGTGCCAAACAGGGAAGGAAGTGCTAGGTCAGGTCCTGAGATGAGAGTCCTGAGCATCAGAGCACAGGTAAAAGCTCTGCGGCCCACAGTTAAGACAGATTCCCTGATTATTTTCCTGAAGAGAATCTTAGAGGTCATCTACTTACATTATTTTGATGAGTAGCCAGTGTGCGAATAAAGATGCTTTCGAACATTGTTAAAAGATTTTTTTAAGCTTTTTCTGACCTTGCTTTCATATTTATTTTGCAACCTAGAGATGCAGTATGGTGCAGTGGTAAACGGCATGGATTTTGAAACTGAAGAGATGTGGTGTTAAAACCCCAGCTCTGCCACTGAGCAAGTTTCATTATAAATCCTGCAACCCCAGGCTCCTAATCTGTAAAATGTGAAAATAAAACCTACCTCATGTAATTGTTACAAATGTTAAATAAGCTAATACAAGTACTTAGAGCCTACATCACTGAAAGTGGTGTTGTTGTCATGGTTATGATTGTTTTCTTCCTGAGTATTATGTCAACGTGGTGGTGCTGGATCGTTCTGTTACCAACTAGGGTCCTTGGACTCTTTAATCAATAGAAATTGATAGGAGACGACAGGAGGAATTCAGGCAAGGCTTTATTGGGGCTTGTGTGGCAGCAGGAGGGAGCAAAAACAAGAAACGGGTACCCTGGTCCTTAAATGGGGTGAGGGTAGGTGGGCTGGTGGGTCGGGCTGGAGAGTGGCTTAGGTGGTCTGCCCACCCCCTTGGGGGTGCTATGTGTGCAGAGTACCCTGCTTTTGCTCCCAGGACTTCAGAAGCGGCGGTTAGTTTGTGCCCTTTTTGTATCTTATTGCTCATAATTGCTCCCCCACCCCTGGCCCATGCCTGTAGTTATAATATTTGTGTAGTTACTTTTAGTCCCTTCTAGTTTCTTTGTATTCTGTTGCTGGAGGAGACATCTGTCCAGGTGCAAGTGCAAGCACTCTGGGAAAGGGTTCCAGGTACCAGCCTATCTCAATTCTTGAAACATGGATGGACTGAACAGGATGACCTGTTCAGTCTTCATTAACTGACTCCAATTATTATTCCTTAACCGAATCCAATTACTGATTTCATTACTACACCTTCCTTACTATTTTGTCTGAAGTGACCTCTTGTTTTGGTTTCATCTAGACGGAGTGTCCGTAAGTGACAGGGGCTAATCTTCACCCGAATGAGCTAATAAATCCATTTAAGCAGGCATTCTCTTGGCTCTTTCCCTGTCTACATTCTCAATGCTTTGTACTTTGTCTTCAGAGGGACGTTTGTAAGCACAGTGAGAAGATCGGTAGTTAAAATAGAGGTTCATTTAACCTTAATATACAATTTGTGTGAGGTGGTTAAAGAAAACTAGGGATCTACTGTATCAGGAAACGAAATGGAACCAGTTGCATTTTTCTTCCTGAAATGACAGCAAAGCAGGTAACACTGGTGTGATAAAACTAAGTCTAAAATTAGGTGTTTACTTTATGTACTTAAAGCCAATGACACAAGATTTTTCTTCTTTTTAAGCCCTCTATTAGGTTTTTACCTTCCTGATCTTCTGTAAAATCCAAGTTGTCAGCTCTTCTTGTCACGAGGAACCCTCTGGCTCCAACACTACAAAAACCCCTTTTTTATGGCTTTATCAGTAAGCTGTGTGTGATGGAGGTCAGTTTCTGTGTAATCTCTGTGCTTCTTCCCAGATTATCTTTCTCTTCAAGGGACCCAGTGGGAAAAGGCACATTTTATACAACATTGGCTAATTTGAATTCTTAGAAAAAAGTGAAGCTGCAAATGTTTGCTGATCCTCCTGAAGTTAGGGTTGATGAGTCAGGAGCTAATCTCAATGAACCCCAGGTAAGCACTATTAAGCTCAATGTCAAGATTAGTTCCTTAGTTCCAGGGAATGCCTGGTATGTCTTATTTTAAGGGGTTTGGGATAAATAAGGTTGGGAGTAGAATAAACAGGGGCTTTATAACCAGGTAGCCATGAGATAATATCTTGTCAAGATCTGTGATGTGTGTATGATTTGGGGGCTTGTTATGAAATTTCTCTGGGCTAAAATATTTTCATGTGAAAAATGTAAGTAATAGGATCTCTGTAGTGGACCTCTGCTGTTTCTGCTTATTTAGGGTTGCCAGACTTACCAACTAAAAGTAGAGGACATCCATTTAAATTTGAATTTCAAGGAAACATGAATAATTTCTTAGTGTAAGAATGTCTCAAATATTGCATGGGACTTATTTATACTAAAACTTAGGCAACATTTGGGATATACCTATACTAAAAACATTCGTTGTTTGTCTGAAATTCAAATTTAAATGAGAATCCTGTCATTTTATCCAGCAACCCTATGCTTCGCCCATCCCCCTATTCTCTGAGAATTCCTGATTTTCCCTGGGAAACTACCCAACCCTCAAAGTAAGCCCATGTGTTTCTGGTAGAGAGTTTCTTGCCTCAGCACTAAACAGGCAATAGAACACAGGTCTGGCTAATCAGGCACTAAAGTCTCCTTGTCACTGTTTCTTGCTCAGAGCTGGTCATGTGACCCAAAGAGGTCCAGGTGGACTCAATCCTGGGACACAATGAAGTAACTCTGAAAGATGAATTTGGTTTCTCTTGGGGCTGATGAGATACAGATAAAAGCCAGCAGCTGCTGGCAGCCATTTTGCTAATATGATTTGAGATTGCTGGACAACTGAACCAAGATGACACTGTTTAGACTTAAGAGTTGGAGAGTATTAGTGCATTTGGATGATATTATATGAGCCCCTGGATTCACCTGTGACTGCAGCCAGGCTGCCCCTGAATTTGTGGTTATATAAGCCTGTTTTATAAACCATTTTTTTTGCTTAAGCCATGTTGAGTTGTATTTCTGTCACTTGTAAGTTCTGAAAAATATAGAGCATCATCAAATTTTGTGACTGTGAAATGAAAAACAAGGTAAAGAGCTAAACAGGAGGTCACATGTAAGATGTTTAACAGATTCCCACCCTCCCCCATACACACTTCCTGTTCTAACACAAACAGTGATACATGTATGAGAATAGATGGAGTTATTCAAATGTATCCTCCAAATCAGAAAGGAACAACTTAGAAAAATATATCTTAATAACTATGGAGTCAGGCATATGTGTTCTTTGTAAAGGAGAGCGTTATTTCTTTCACTCTCTGTAAACGCTAGATATAGCATCTCCTCTTCAAATACATGAAAAGCAAATGCAAATGAAAATTTTCCTACTGATAAATAAGGCTCATAATGCTAAAATATGAGGAACTTTAATCTTCTTGAACCCATGCAACATTGCTGTGATTGCCAGTTGGCTGAGATATTTGCTTTGCTAAAAGTTTATAGGGAAGCTGATTATTTGCAAGGTTATACTAACCCAGAAAGCACTGAGGAAGCAAGATGATCTTTAATTCTGCGTACTGAGATGAGAAAAACATGTTTCTGTTTGAGTCTGTGCTCCAGTGTAGTTCAGTGTTTCTACTGGGAAACCCAGTGAGAATACATCCAATAAAGAGAGTCTAGTGATCTGGTTTTGTAACCGAGCAGGACCCTAGGAGGCCTTCCCAGAATAGATCCCCACCCATGTCCTCTGCCTGCCTTCTGTCTGTAGAAAAACTTTAGTCAAAGAATAAATTTCATCAGAGAAATGAGAAAATGCAGAAAGAAAGGAAAACAGTCAAGCAAGACAAAATAATAATACTTTAGCCATTAAACAAAGCCAAGGACCTTTAGTTCCTCCTTAAGGGCTATAGATAATATTCTGAGCCACATCCTTTGAGCTGTTTTGCAGCTACTGAAATCCCCAGCAGGTGGGAGAAGTTAATGTGTGCTGCCCACAAGCACGCAGACCCCAGACCGGTTGGAACCAGAGGGTTGATGATGCTGACTCCCAATTACTTCACCTCCAACCAATCAGAAGAATGCTCACGAGCTGATCACGCCCTGCTCCTGGAACACTCTAAGTCTCCTCATTACCCCCTCCAGGGTGGGACACACAGTTTTGAGGGCATTAGCCCACTGTGGCTCCCTTTGCCTGGCAAAGCAATAAAGCTATTCTTTTCTACTTCACCCAAAACTCTGCCTCTGCATTTCTATTCAGCACCAGTGAACAGAGGCCAAAGTGTCAGCAACAGTTTCAGGATGAGATGCTTAAATATTGCCCAAGTCATAAGCCTAATCACAATATATTCTAATGGATTATAACATCATCCTGGCTTCTTTAATTATGGTAGTGTTTGATTGTTTACATTTTACAATCATGCAACACAAACAGTGGTTTATACTGAAGGCTTTGGAGTTTGATGAACTCGGCTTAAAATGTAGGTTCGGACACTTGTTAGCTTTATGGGTGCAAACAATTACTCCAATCACTCTGATACTTAGTAATATCATCTGTAAAACAGGTTGCTGTGAAAATTAGAGATAATCTGTGATGGATATCTAGCAAAATATCTGGAACAAGGTCAATAATGCTCACAAAATGGTGAGCTCCAGAGATAGCTGAATCATGGCTATGCTGAGCTTCTATAGGTTAGTCTCTGAGGAGATGGTTGCCAGATCCATAAACTGGCAATTTTTCTTCTGTTCCCTTCAAATCCCCTGATGTCTGAACATGTTCCCACCCACAGCTTCTTCTAGCTACACTTGAAATAACTGTTGGTAAATAATCCCAGATGGAGAAATTTATAATGCTCCTTATAATTCCAAAATTCAACCTAGGAAAACATAAAGTGCAAGGGGATTTCAGTAACACAATTAATAAAGCACAGCACATCTCAAAGATTAAAAAAAAAGTCTACAAAAAAATAATAATTCCGAATCTCTTCCCCCATCCCAATTACTTTCTGGAGTTTTACCACGGTTTCCTCCATTTCTTTCACTCACCATGAAGTTGGCATTTTAGCTTCTAGTGCGATATTCTCTTTTGGGCCTTTGATCTATGCCTATCCCTTGTACACATTTTTTTTTTTTTTTTTTTTTTTTTTTTGCGGTACGCAGGCCTCTCACTGCTGTGGCTTCTCCCGTTGCGGAGCACAGGCTCTGGACGCGCAGGCTCAGCGGCCATGGCTCATGGGCCCAGCCGCTCCGCGGCACGTGGGATCTTCCCGGACCGGGGCACGAACCCGTGTCCCCTGCATCGGCAGGCCCTTGTACACATTTAAGCAGACACTTATAGGCCTAAATTCTTTACTAGAACACAAAGAGGTGATAAGAAGAGAGACTATCAGGGAAGACAACACTGCAATACTCAGTTCAAGATAATACGGCAGATCATTGATTAGCAAAGAGTGAAGAACACAATTTGCAACTAGGGCTGGAACCAAGGTGAGGCCAGTGAAACTCCTAGGGTGCAAAATTTAAGAAGGTGCTCACTCAGAGAGTCGTGTAAATACAGTGTCAGCTCTGAGAGTGTCTCCTGAATTTCTCCCTAGTCCTGGCCCTGAACTGCGACAGTATCATCACATTTGGCTATAAACGTATAATAGCATTTGAAACTTGGAAAAAATATCAGCTTTAACTTGTAGTAAACTGTACTATAAGTCAGTGATAAACTGTGTACACCATACACAAATATAGTTCAGTAACTAACTATTTTATAATTAATCAACACCATGTAGGACATGCCTTTATTATCTTTGGTTCCAGGAACCACTGTGGTTCAGTACAATAGAAAGAAAATCATAGGTATGGTGAAGGAGTGGTTTTCAAAGAGGCATAAGCATAAAATGTTTTCTAACTTGCTTCATTTGTCCAGTACAGCCTCAATTATTTTTCTGAAATATTCAGAACATAAAAGATACCTGGTGTTTTCTCTCCTGTGTGAATTAATTTTTATAAATTGGCACATTTGAGTAATACAGCTTTGTGAACGCATTTGAAAAGAGAATGAAATGTGAGAGAGGATTTTAAGGCAGCTCTGATAGCTTCCTAGCCAAGCAGAGAGAAAAAAAAATATTAGTCCAAACTAAATTTAAAAATCAAGAAGTTGATTAGCAACACTTCAAGTTTCCAAGCCTAGGACTAATTATTTGGCCAACATTTTCCCCTAAGATTAAGGCTCAGCTATTTTGCTCAGGATTCAAGGGAAATGTATACTGATCATTAGTTTCACAGAGCGCTCTGTAAATCCCCATCGTTGCTACTTTCAAGCAGCTTGTGTCCTTATGCTCAATGTGCACTGTCCCTATAAAACTCCATCAGGCTAATCTTTGCTTTCAGCTTTTCAGAAACCCAACTAGTGTACATTTTTTGGCAGCTCACACCTGTGTCTGCAGGCTGGCAGCTGCCACATACTTGTCTGTGGCTAAGGTTTGGGACGGGGGTCAGGTCGTATAATCTCTGCAAGAGAGAGACCTGTCTGGTGTTTTCTGTCACTTTTGCTTTTTGTCTGCCCTCTTCCTTCCTTCTCTTACTGCATGTTTGTTCCTTTTTGTTTGGAAGAAAGTTCATATGCTGCTGGGAAAATGCTGAGTGACCTATAGCTGGAAGGGACAGGCGGGGTTCTGATGAAGTCTTAAGTTCGAGCTAGACCTTTTCCACTTGTCACTTGGCACCAAATTCAGACTTCCTAACTGCTAGAGAAGACAGAAAGAAACTCTCATAGTCATGCAGATGATTTACTTTAAATGATATTAACTCTCCTTCTTGCTGATTATTAGATAGAACCAAAAAGCAGAGACAGTGGTGAGAAAAGCCAAAGCTCTCTGCTCCAACCAAAATGGATTAAATGTTCTTTCAATGGAAACTCTTCAGTTTGCCAACTTTGAAAAATGCTCCCCCCACAAAAGAAGTGGTGGATTCTGATCCCTGTATTTTGGAGAATGCCCCTAAGCATTTCCAGGTCTTTAAAGTAATTAAATTTGTCCCAATACATATCAGATGTTGGAGGCTATCTGGTATAAAAGAAAAAGCATTAGACTTGGGTCAGAATTTTATACCCAAGTTTTGACACTCTTACTCTTTAAAAGACATTGGAAAAGTATTTTTCCTTCTATGGGTCTCAGTTGCCTTATCCTTAAATACAGGACTTTAACTTAAATCTATTTCAGCTCAAACAGTCCATGAATCCATGTTGTTCTACGTTCAGTGCTATGGGTATACAGAAGAAGTATAAATCACAGTCATGACTCAAGGAACCTACAGTCTACTTGGAGATATAAGGCTATTCACATAAAGTAATAGCAAGCATTATAGAACAGACTATATTTTAGCCATGAATTGGGTGGAACAGATCATGAGTGTCAAAATATTTCAGAAGAGGGAGAGATCAGGGTGGACTCGTAGGATAAAGAAAATCTTCCTAGAGAGGGTTAGACTTTTGTTGGGCCTTTAAGGTAGGTAGTTCCATCATATAGATAGATGGAAGGGCAAAGATAATGGGTAACAGTAATTCAGTTTATGGGGACTACATGACCAGGAGCCCAGATTTGAGAGTGAGCATGGTAAGGTCAAACAAAGAAACAGCTCAATATATCATTCTTCTCGAAAGGTAGAAATTTGTTCATTTTTAACCCCTATTTCCAACTTACATAACACCTATTTCCAACTTTCTAACTGGTTTGGATAAGAAGCACACTCAGGACCTGGAGTATAATCAACAAAGCTATCCATATACATTTGTGTGTTATTCACTTCTTAGGAGAACTTCCCTACATTATAGCTCATCCTCCCTTGCTTCATCTCTGATTCTTTTCCACCTAGATTCCTCAGAAACTCTTCTAATAATTTTTATTTTTAGAACTAAAGAGTTCATTCCATTCTCTGAGACTTCTCCAAGTTTCAGGTAAAAGAAAAACTGTAGAAAAGTCTAAAGAACAGATCACCTTCTCATTCTTGTACTATGGTGCATAGTCACTGCATCTTGATTTACTACCTAATCCCACAATGTCTCATCTTCAATCAGTCCTCTGCACGTTGAAGTTCCTTAGATGATGCCCCTGATACCCTGTCCTTCAGGACCATAGAGAACCTCAAAACTTGTTTTTCTATTGCTATTTGGAAGTACTAATACTAATATGCTTTAGCTGTGGATGTACACCTGCTTTCCTAAGTCATGGAGTAAAAACTGGCTCATTCAATTTCATGATCTAGCCACATGGAATGATATGGTTTGCTTTATTTCTCTTTTCACCCATTTGCAGTTTCTCAAAACTGTTCTTTCTACCTAGTGGGAAAGAAGGAAAATTACTTAAAGACATTTGGAGTCAGATCGCAGAATTCTGTATTAGAAGTAGATGGGTGGCAGGAAAGTGCAGTGTCTCATATCTGGGTATCAGAGAGGCCAAGGCATGCATTTAGGTTTCCTCCAAAGTATGTAAAAATGTATCTAAGGACCTTTCTTGACCCAAGACTAAGGGAGGAGAAAACTTTCCAAGATCTGCCTCATTTAACTCTGAGAAAACACCTCCTGATGGATGTGGTCCTGTCGTGCATATTCCATCTGGTGTTCATTAATTACTAAGAACATTAATGATGATTCAAAAGCCATTTTGCAAAACAATAAAGTGGAAGTTGCTCCTCAGAATATTTAATACTCTACACACTCATTTTATCCCACCAATTTGAACAGGTGGGTCTATTATGCTTTTTGCTATTCGCCTCATATGACTCTCACTTTTTCAACTTCCACAACTTCATGCTAAGTGACTAAAAAGGTGCTTAATTAAATGTGTGCTTGATAATTAGAGAATTTCCACAAGCAAGTACAGATGGAGCAAACGTAATTGAATGAAGAAACACAGCAATGCAAGCCACTGAGTTTTTATATAGTTGTGGATTGTATGAGCAAGATATCAGGAGAGGATCTTAGTGGAAATCTAATAATGGAAGTTTTTATTTATCTCTCCCAAATTTAATTGTTTTGAACTCTTCAGGTTCATATTCAGCTCAAGGAGGGAAAGACAAACATATTCCTAATATATGAGGCCAGCAGTAGGGAGACCATATGTCCCAGTTTGCCTGGGACAATCTCAGTTAACATAGAAGATGCTATTGGTTTTCACCTATAACACCTTGGCGTCACATTCAAGTCCATGTCTAAGGTGTCCCAGTGTAGACACCTGGGACTCTCCTCTGTAAGGGCTTTCTCTTGGCTCAAAATAGAGGCGGGCCAGAGTGTATAGTTGTTTATGCTTCTGAGACTGAACCTCAGACAATGAAAGATGGAGGATGAAGAATAAACACTTTTTACCTTGGGGGATAACTCGAAGGTATATTCTAAAGTGATTTTTTAGAGCTTCTCAGAGGGATTGGGCCCCTGATGACTATAATGGTAATTGGCTTGATGTGTATCTATTACTGTCCTCCTTCCTGTCCTTGTCTTAGTTCCTCCATGTCCCACTGCTGCTCCCTGGAACCTCCCAAATAAGTGGCTTATTTTCAAATACTTGTCTCCAATTCTGCATCTGGTGGAAGAAACCCTGAGACATGCTTGCTGTCCTTGGGCAATTTTGAAAAGAGCCTTCGTTGTCTCAGGTTTCTCAGCTTATGGGTGGATAGATAGATAGCTGATAGATAGTCATCCTTGCCATTATATATCAGGATGTATCATTGTTGGACTCAACTGCAAAAAATATTACCTTTATTTCAAGATTTAGTTTGGAGTCAACAGTTCCAAATAGTCCTTCACTTCCTCTTCTTGCAATCTTCTAGGAGATGGATAACTGGAGTATTCTAGTCACTCTAGAAGTGACTCCAGGGTTTTCAACTCATCTTTCTGTGTTTCCACAACATTCTATTTGTATATCTTTCACAGAACTTAGGATATTAAATTACAATGACAATTTACATATCTGTCTCTTTCACTTGATTGTAAGCTCCTCCAGATCTAAGGACATTGGTTTATTTATCTTTCAATTTCCAGAGTGTAACAGCACCTGCAATGTTTAAGTGATGTTCATTCTGTGAGTGAAAGAAGGAGTGAATTTCATGCATAAATTCTTGGGTCTATTCCCTTTGGAAATTAGGTCTGAATTTCTAGATTAGGGAAAGGATGTTCACCAGACAATGAAGCCTCACGTTCCTGCCATAAGCCCAGCTACTTTTGCAGAAAAGAAGTTGCAGGAATAACTGTGGTTCATGTATTGTATAATCGCAAACTTTTTCTCTTAGTCTTAACTCATTAGGTCATGGATTAGCGCTTGAAGGAAAGGCAGCCTGTACAATATATTGGGGCAAAATTCTACCCAGTAGGGTTGCTATTTTGTATGGTAGCCAAAGAGCCTATCAGTTCCACTCTTGTGGAAATAAAATCATAGGTGCAAAGATGAGGCAATACATATGCCTATGGTGTGGTCCCTGAAGAATTCTGAGACATTTCTGTAGTTTGCCATAGGACCTGCCTACCTCCCGGTCTTAGAAATGCTGGAAGCCTGAAAAATTATCTGGATGAAGTACTGAAGTTCTTTGCTGCCCTTCATATCTCTGTATCTTTGAAAGAGCTGTGTTGCCAAATGAAACATGTTTACACCTCCTGCTTGCAACCTTAAAAAAAAAAAACAAAGAAATTCAGATAGAGATGTGGATAAATGGATTGAGTTCAAAGCGAGATATCATTGTGTCAGAACAAGTGAGGAACAGGAACAGGAAGATCATGTTCTGAAATATATTCTCTCAACCTCCTTGGCTGTCTGGTTTGACACCTGAGTGATGTGACCCTGAACTTTCAGTTTGTGTCATCTTGTATCTGTAGGTGTCTCAGTGCACTTGCTTTGTGGAATAATGACTGCTATCCCTAGTCTGATTTGAGGATATGCTCTAGCCTCCAGGATGCAGGGCACCTCTCAGATTTAAGATAGAGTAACTTACAAGACAGCCACCGGGCAGCAGACTATCTAGCCAGGGCAGGTGAACACATCTGCAGCCCTCTCCTGGGACACGCAGAGAGTGACAATCCTCCAGGCCTACTTGGGGCTTAATGCATCTATGATACAACTTTGTTACAACAACATAGCAGAAATTGTCCTATTTTGAAACTCAAATTGGTCAGATGCGAAATGACCCCAGAATTCATCTAAGCCAGGATTTGCCATGGTAAAGAGGAAAAAAAAAATGACAACCATCAAAAGCTAAAAGTTATCACACAAAATTTGGAAGATGTCAACCCCCTAATTACGTACAGCATTCTAAAAAGTTTTCAAATAGTTTGTTATGTCCTTGCACTCATAATGCAATAAATCTACTGGGCGGGATGGAAAAAGAGAACACTGAGACACAGGGAAGGTGAGCCACTCAGCTAGTTATTGGCTGAGTCAGTCCATGAGCTCTTTACTATCACAGGATTCTTACAGCACATCAGCAGATGTGCCCAATGTAGGTCTCTCCCACTCCTTCTAGAGAACCACACTTCCTTAATCTACTTTTCTTAGGATATAGGAATGGGCACATGTTCTAAGTCTGGCTGATTTTTATATACCTTCTAACTGAACAAGTATTTGGTCCAAGAGATAGACATTCCTTTTTTGTTTTTTGACGTTTAGCTTTTGTTTTTTGTGGTTTTTTTTGCATATGCAGATGCTGAGAAAATGAAGCCATCCTTGCACAGGAATTAATAAACTGGTGGTATGAATCTGCAGCTGTTGTAAGGTGTCTTCCATCCACTTAGAGGGATATTTTCAAAGTGAAGGTTAAAAACAAAAACCAGAAATGGGATTTGAATCCCAGGGTTATTCTGTGGGGTGAGGCCTTGGTTCTTCCAGCTCTTCCTCAAATCTTGGTATCCTTTCTAGCTTCCTAAGCCAATAAATGCCTTCTGTTTTATTAGTTTGTTTAAGCTGCTTCAGATTGTGTTGCTCTCCCTTGCAATATTTGATGTATTAAAATATAATAAGGTAAAATGATAAATCATCTTTTACTCAGAGTACAAAAGGAAATAAAAGGAAAAATAAACAAATGGGACCTATTTAGACTTAAAAGCTTTTGCACAGCAAAGGAAACCATCGACAAAATGAAAAGACAACCTACTGAATGGGAGAAAATATTTGCAAATGTTAAGACCGATAAGGCATTAATATCTAACATATGTAAACAGCTCATACAACTCAGCATCAAAAAAACAACCCAATTAAAAAAAATGGGCAGAAAAACTGAAAAGACATTTTTCCAAAGAGGAAATGCAGATGGTCAACAGGCACATGAAAAGATGCTCAACATAGCTAATCATCAGGGAAATGCAAATCAAAACCACAATGAAATGTCACCTCATGCCTGTCAGCATGGCTATCATCAAAAAGAACACACATGGGGCTTCCCTGGTGGCACAGTGGTTAAGAATCTACCTGCCAATGCAGGGGACACGGGGTCGAGCCCTGGTCTGGGAAGATACCACATGCTGCGGAGCAACTAAGCCTGGGCACCACAACTACTGAGCCTGCATGCCACAACTACTGAAGCCTGCATGCCTAGAGCCCGTGCTCTGAAAAAGAAGCCACCTCAATGAGAAGCCTGTGCACCGCAATGAAGAGTAACCCCCATTCTCCACAACAAGAGAAAGCTGGCGCGTAGCAACGAAGACCCAATGCAGCCAAAAATAAATTAATTAATTAATTAAAAAAAAAAGAACACACATAACAAATGTTAGTGAGGATCTGGAGAAAAGGGAACCTTCCTACACTGTTGGTGGGAATGTAAGTTGGTGCAGCCACTGTGGAAAACAGTATGGAGGTTTCTCAAAAAACTAAAATTAGAACTACCATATGACTCAGGAATTCCACTCCTGGGTATATACCTGAAAAAAACAAAACCACTAATTCGAAAAGATACATGCACCCTAATGTTCATAGCAGCATTATTTACAGTTTCCAAGATGTGAAAACAACCCAAGTGTCCATCAACAGAGGAATGGATAAAGAAGATGTGATACTACCAAACGTAAAATAGCTAGCTGGGGCTTCCCTGGTGGCGCAGTGGTTGAGAGTCTGCCTGCCGATGCAGGGGACACGGGTTCGTGCCCCGGTCTGGGAAGATCCCACATGCCACGGAGCGTCTGGGCCCGTGAGCCATGGCCGCTGAGCCTGCGCATCCGGAGCCTGTGCTCCGCAACGGGAGAGGCCACAACAGTGAGAGGCCCGCGTACCACAAAAAAAAAAAAAAAAAAAAAAAAAAAAAAACAAACAAACAAAATAGCTAGCTAGTGGGAAGCAGCCGCATCGCACAGGGAGATCAGCTCGGTGCTTTGTGACCACCTAGAGCGGTGGGATAGGGAGGGTAGGAGGGAGATGCAAGAGGGAGGGGATATGGGGATATACGTATGCATATAGCTGACTCACTTTGTTATACAGCAGAAACTAAGACAACATTGTCAAGCAATTATACTCCAATAAAGATGTTAAAAAAAAGATGTGAGATATATATATACATACATATATATATATACATACACACCCACACACACACACACACAGTGAAATACTACTCAGCCATAAAAGGAATTAAAGTTTGCATTTGCAGCAACATGGATGGACTTGGAGGGCATTAAGCTAAGTGAAATAAGTCAGACAGAGTAAGATAAATACTGTATGATATTGCTTATATGTGGAATCTAAAGAATAAAACAAACTGTTGAATATAACCTAAAATAAGCAGACTCACAGATATAGAGAACTAGTGGTTACCAGTGTCAGGGAGAGGGGCAATATAGGGGTCGGGGTGTGGGAGGTACAAACTATTGGGTGTGAGAGAGGCTCAAAACATCCTGTACAAATATAGACAATATTTTGTAATAACTGTAAATGGAAAGTAACCTTTAAAATTGTACAAAACTTAAAATAAAAAACAGGGACTAAAAGAGTGGAATTAGCTAGGAGATGAAGAAAGCAGTATTGCTACAGTGTAATCAAGGTTCTGTGTCAAAGAAGAGAGCCTGAAGGACGTGTGGGTAGAGGAAACGGAGCAGAGGAAGATAAGGCTGGTATGGAACATGAGACGTGTGTCAGCAACAACGATTTGAGGACAGGTCACAGGTCAAGAAATAGTCTAAGGCACACAGCTTGGTCCACTCACCCAATGCATCCAGTGAATCAGTGGATGTCTTTGCAGGTTGTACTAGTCCACACGTTCCCAGTAACCAAGGTCTCTACCTCTTGATCTTATACTCCTGCATGTTGGTCTCCACCAACCAGCCTCAGTGAACCAATGCAATGCTTGGTTTGCTAGTAAAATGTCTGTCTTTGGACAAGGGTACCAACCAGTCTTCTTTAACACTGCAATCATATGTGAAAATCCAGAGCCAGCAGAAGCCTGCTTTCACTGGGAAGCACTGGGCTTATTTAAATCCTATTTAAGGAGCCAAGAAATTAAAACAGAGAAAAATGGGGATTATTCCATTTTGTGCTCATTTAAGCATTCACAAAATCTCTTGGTTGCTGAAGGATCACTGCCTCTGAAGTAGAACTGTTACCGAACCAGGTTCGTTTTGCCTGACGCACAGCAAGCCAAAATGCTGAGACACTGAGGTTGGCAGCAGAGAGGATTTATTTGCAAGGCAGCCAAGTGAGGAGACAAAAGAGCAAGCCTCAGATCTACCTCCCCAAAGGCAAGGGGATTGGGGTATTTATGGGATAAAGAATAAAGGAGCAGGGTGGTCTGAGGCGTGGGGAGCATGGGGAAATGTGATTGGAAAAACGTGTGATAATCATCGTTCTGCGCAGGTGTAACTAAGCTACAGGCCTCTGCACATTCAAAAGGTCACCCAGCAGACACCAACCATGCCCAGTTAAAGGGTCACTGGTCCTATCCAGTCTTAACGAGCTCAGCTTGAACTAGACACAGCTGACTCCAAGTTCCTGGAAAACAACTCAGGCAACGTCTTATTGTTTAGGCTCTGAGTGGTCAGAAGACATGCAAATCTTTTGTGGCAACAATTAAAACGACCTTGATTATTAAAGGCGGGTGAAATGGGTTTGACTCATTACCCATGGTTTCAGAACCATTGACTTAAGAAGGACTGAATGAAGGGTAGAGAGTCAAGTACCTTGGTACAAAGCCTGCCCCGTCACAAAACATTGTGACACGTTGTTTAACGGCAGAGTTTTATAACCTGTTAGTTCTGAAGTTAATTTGGTAAGTAGGGTCTTCATATTAACAACCACCAGTTGATGGATGGTTGATCCAGAAAGCCTAGAGTTGGAATCTAATTTTGCTAACTTAGAGAACACCAAGCTAATCCCACAGGCAGTTTTTGCTAGTCACTGTGCTACCTCCTAGAGGTTGGCAGGGCACAAGTGTGTGTCCTAGTCCATTATGTCATAGAGCTGTTGGTCTAAGGGGAGGGCAGACAGTTAAGACAAGTAATAATGACACTGTGAGAAGAGAGTTATGGAAAAGGTCAAGGGGCTGGGGAAAGTTACAGCATGGAAAAGTTCAAGGGGCTGGGGAAAGTTACAGCAGGAGGCCTGACTAATCTAGGAGCATAGCAAGCCTTCCTTTCAAAATTGATGTTTAAGCTGTTGATGAAAATAATTAATAATCAATAATAAGAATAGAAAAGAGTTTTAGTTGAGCCAAACTGAGGACTAGCCTGGAAACCTGCTTTCCAGATAACTCTTAGAAACTGCTCCAGAGAAGCAGAGTTTTCAGCACAGTTTTATATATTTTCAGAACAAAGAATATCAAACAAGTCAGGGATACATTCCTTGAAGATTTCAAAAAAAAAAACAAAAACAGATCAGCACATATGCACTAAGTCAGTACAACCTTGGCATCTGGAAAGGGAGTCTTATCATTGAAGGAGGACCAGCATTGGTGTCCCAAGAAGAGGGGCATTTCATCTTTTTTTTTTTTTTTGCGGTACGCGGGCCTCTCACTGTTGTGGCCTCTCCCGTTGTGGAGCACAGGCTCTGGACATGCGGGCTCAGTGGCCATGGCTCATGGGCCCAGCCGCTCCGTGGCATGTGGGATCCTCCCGGACTGGGGCACGAACCCGTGTCCCCTGCATCGGCAGGCGGACTCTCAACCACTGCGTCACCAGGGAGGCCCTCATCTTTATTTTTAACATGGACATTCTTTACTTCTGGTGTGCGCTTTTCTATAATAATTAAAGCAGATGTACAATGTATGTGTGATAGGCCACAAACAGGCTGTTTTAGTAGCATAAAATTCAAGTTAACTCATGTATAAGCCAGAATGACTTCCCTATATCTCAATATGTGAAATTTTCTTTTATCAAAGCCAAAACCACAAGGATGAATAGGATGATCCAAGTGAAAGTGGCTGTAGAAAGCGTGTTAGGCAGCAAGAATAGTATGTGTGAAGGATAAGCAAGAGAAAGGGAGCACTGACCCTGGTGGAAATACAATGAGTTCATTATGACTTGCACATAAGAGTAGGGTAAAGGGAGACGGGGGAGAGATGGAGCTAGCATAGTAACTAGCATAAACAATTATTCAAAAAATATCTATCAGTGAATATATCCATGGATCAGATCAGTGTCCTCTCAGCAGAGTCCAATTCATACACCAAGGCTTTCTTGTTCAGCCACTCACTGACTAGTTACTAGGAGCCAGGTTGTGGAGAGTCTTATAAATTATTTTAAAGAATTTAGATTTTGTGTTTGAAATTTAAGATAGCTCTCCACCCATTCATCTATCCTATATATGCTTAAACAAGCATATATATATATATATATATATATATATATATATATACACTTTTTTAACAAATACCTATTAAGTGTCTATTATGTGGCAGGCACTGTAGCAGGAACCAGCTTTGTATGAGAGAAGAGACACACTTCCTGTCTTTGTGAAATTTACAAAGAAGGTTGAGAAATGGACAATAAATAAGTAAAGAAACAAATATGTAACGCAGCTATCAGTATAATGAAGAAACAAACCTTCTTATAGTGGTAGTGATTAATAACAGGTAACCCACCTAGATAAGGTGGTGTAGGAGATTTCTCTGAGGAATTATAACTTACGCTAATAAGTGAAGGATACGAAGGAAGGCAGCTACATGAAGGGTGGGATGAAGAAGATTCTAGGTAAAGGAACAATATATGTACAGGCCAGAGGAGAGAAATATGTTGGGAAATATGAGGAAATGAAAGACAGCCACTGTGGTTGGAGTGTAAAAGGAAGGGAGAGTGACTGGAGGTGAAGTTGAAGGCTTACCAGGTCATAGATGACTTTCAGGCAACATTAAGGCTTTAGATTTCATTTGAAGAGCAATGAGAAGCTATTGAAAGTTTAAACAGAAAGTTACATGACCTGCTATATTACCTTTATGCTTTAGGTTTGTAAAGATTATTCTAACTGCTGTATGGGGAATTGACTTCCAACAGACAGCTCAGGCTGCTATAACAAGATACCACAGACTGGGGGGCTTAAACAACAGACATTTATTTTCTCACAGTTCTGGAGGCTGGAAGTCCAAGACCAAGGTGTCAGAAGGGTTGGGTTCTGGTGAGGCTTCTCTTTCTAGCTTGTATCTACAAGCTAGATACCACCTTCTTGCTGTGTCCTCTCATTTCTTTCCTTCTGCATGTGCAGAGAGGGAGAAATTTGGTATCTCTTCCCCTTCTTATAACAACACTAGTCTTGTTGGATTAGGACCTCAGCCTTATGACCTCATTTAACTTTAATTATCTCCTTAAAGGCCTCATGTCCAAATATAGTCATGTTGGGGGTTGGGACTCCAACATATGAATTTTGGGGATACAATTCAGCCCATAACAAGATTAGAGATCAAGAACAGAAATGGAAAGACACAAGTATGCTAGGAGCATGACTGTGCCTTGGAGCAATTAATGCTAGCGTGTTAAGAGAAAAGTAGATGAACTCAAGAAATGCTTAGAGGTAGAAACATGAGAACTTGTAAATGGTTTGGATATGGGAGGTGATGCCACTGCTAAGGTGGGAAAGCCAAGGAGAGGAAAGACTTGGAAGAGGAAAGCAAGTGTACAGTGTTGGAATCGGCATATTTGAGAAATCTGTGAGCCACTAAAGTGGAGATGTTTGACAGTTAGATATAAAGACTGGAACTCAGAAGAGAGACTTGGAGAGAAGATACAAGTTTGGGAATCATTGGCCTAAAAACTGTCACTGATGGTGCTGTAGTGAATGAAGTATCTCCAAAAGAGAAAGCCCACTGCATAGTAACATTTAATGGATTGGGAGAGAAAGGGGCATCTAAAAAGTGAATTAAGAAAGAGACAGAGAGGCAGGAATAAAACCAGAAAAGTGTGTTTCCAGAGGTGGAGAGAGTTTTTAAAAGGGGTATGTATCTGTGTTGGAGCACCCAAGACCATCCCCAGGTTTAATAATTCTCTAGAAGGACTCACAGGACTCAGCATATAGCTGTACTCATGACCATGACTTATTACAATGAAAGGACACGAAACAAAATCAGCAAAGGGAAAAGGCACGTGAATGAAATTCAAAGGAAACTAGGCACAAGCTTCCCAGTGTTCTCTCCTGCGAGCAGTCACACAGGACATGCCTAATTCCCCCAGAAGTTGTGACCACATTAGTGAAATGCGGCCAACCAGGGTAGCTCATTAGAGACTCCACGGCCAGAGGTTTTATTGGAGGCTGGTCAGGTAGGCACCCTCTGCATGGTGCATATCAAAATGCCAGGGTCCCTGCAGGAAAGCAGGTGTTCAGCGTAAATCCAGTTGTCTGCACAGACAGCTTAGGTATAGGGAGCCACTCGTATTAGTTCTGGGAGTGGTAGGAACCCTCCTGAAATGCAAGTTCCCCAGATGCTTCCCAAAGGCCAACCTTGCAAACAGGCCTTCCTAAGGATAAGCAGTCAGACCTGTTTTGTTAACTCTTTTCTGCACAGCGTCAAAGGGTAAGATGTTGTTTATGAGGGTTAAAGCTAGAGGGAGCTAAGAGCTTGATTAAATAATGTGACAAGGCTCTTACTGGTGATGTAAAGTGGTCTCTGCATAGGGTAGGGTAAGCTAGTTTGCCATGGGTTGAGGCATAAGCAAGGGTTAAATAATTGAAAATAGTCAGTGTAGAAAACTCTTTCAAAAAGATTTGGTTGTGGGGCTTCCCTGGTGGCACAGTGGTTGAGAGTCCGCCTGCCGATGCAGGAGACACGGGTTCGTGCCCCGGTCTGGGAAGATCCCGCATGCCACGGAGCGGCTGGGCCCATGAGCCATGGCTGCTGAGCCAGCACGTCTGGAGCCTGTGCTCCACAACGGGAGAGGCCACAACAGTGAGAGGCCTGCATACTGCAAAAAAAAAAAAAAAAAAAGATTTGGTTGTGAAGGGGAGCACAGAGAGCGTAGTAGCTAGGAGTGAAAGTTGGGTAAGTGTGTTTGTTTTAAGCAAGGAAGTCTGGAGCATATTGCAAACATAGTATGTACAAGTTGGTAGAGAAGGAGAGGTTAAAGGTACCAAAAAGAAAGAAGATAATCAAATGAATGACAGTTCTGAGGAGGCATCAGTGTACCAGAGGGAAGACTGGCCTTAGACTGGAGGAGGGACTTTGCTTTCATTTTGACACAAGGCAAGGCAGAACAGGTGGGTTTAGGGGCAGGGAGATTTGAGGTTTTCATAAGAAGTTGAAATAGTTTGCTTCTGTTAGCATTTGTTTACTCAAAGAAATAGAAGACTAGATTTTCTGCTGTGAGTCCCACAGAGGTAAGTGCTGGAAGATTAAAGAAAATGGGACAGAGTTGAGTACAGAAACACAGTAGAAGTGACAGTCTGATTAAGGTTGGTGACCACAAATTTATAACTGCAGTGAATGCCTAGTTGGAGGACTTCTTCAGAGAAAATTGAGAAGGAAGAGGTTTGTAGTGGGTATAGGCTACAATTCCACTTAGGAAACTGTATGAAGATGATGTGGCACTTAGAAAAGTTAATAGATGTGGACCCAAAGCAGCTCTGAAAAGGTTAAGGTGGGAAGCAGGGAGGTAAATCTTTTAAAAAATTTAAAAGAGGATTTATTCTGACTTGGCTTTCTTGTCTTTCATCTCAGAAAAAGGTGGTGGAGGGAGGGTTGGATTGGGAGTTTGGGACTAGCAGATGCAAACTATCATATATAGGATGCATAAACAACGAGGTCCTACTGTATAGCACAGGGAACTATATTCAATATCCTGTGATAACCCATGATGGAAAGGAATATGAAAAAGAATACATATGTATAACTGAATCACTTTGCTGTACAGCAGCAATTAATACAGCATTGTAAATCAACTATACTTCAGTAAAACTTTTTTTAAATACATAGAAGAAGATGGGGGATCTGGGAGTTCAATTCGGACCAAACAACATTTACCAAGCACTTGTTATATAACCTAGTTTTATCTCTTTATTATAATCACATTTATCTCCTCACAGGCCCTAAAGGAAACCATACTGCTTTTGACTATCATGTCTTTTGTTCCCTTTTCTGAAATGATTGACAAGTTGATGTCCCATTTAACTAGAATATTCTTCTATGGTCTGGATAGTAGAGATACGGTCGTAGAGAAAGATTATTTTGTATTATAAAATAAACAATAGTTTCATTTATGTATAAAAAATAAAATTAAATTAAAAAAAAACCAATAGTGTCATTTACCATGGCATAAAAAGAGATAATTAAATCAAAAGTAAAAGGGAGGGCTTCCCTGGTGGTGCAGTGGTTGAGAGTCCGCCTGCCGATGAAGGGGACACGGGTTCATGCCCCGGTCCAGGAAGATCCCACATGCCGCGGAGCAGCTGGGCCCGTGAGCCATGGTCGCTGAGCCTGCGCGTCCGGAGCCTGTGCTGCGCAACGGGAGAGGCCACAACAGTGAGAGGCCCGCGTACCGCAAAAAAAAAAAAAAAAGTAAAAGGGATAGCTTTGATTATCTGCTCTCCCATAGGGATAATAATAATAATAATAATAATGTTTTACATTATTTGGAAATAGTATGATATTTTCCTAGGGTTCCCTTGTGATTATATACAAAACATTCTGGCTTTATATTATTCAGGTGGTATATTCTAACTTCTCATAGTTCATTATAATGCATCTCACTAATCAGTTATTTCCTTACTCTACAGCCATTCAAGTTTTATTTGTTGGGCTTGTTATAGATAGTGCACATTATAGAAGCAATGCTAGGAGTTGCTATTTCCTCTATTTTAGTAAAGCTGGGCTTTAATGAGGTGTCTGGCTGATACACTGCCCAGAATTTAGATGACAAAATCAAGCTCTCATTTGAAAATGAGGATCTAGACTTTGCTAAAAATGCCACAATACTATGGCAGTCTGGACTGACAAGAGAACAAAAAGCTATTTTTAACATTCATTTTATGGTGATGTTATTCTTGAATATGTAGACATATTCTGATGAGAGCATTTCCATTTTAAACTTAAGGAAAGTCTTGAGTGTAGAAATAAATTGAGAAAATAGTGTAGCATCTCATTTGTATTTCTCATTCAATCTCAGCAACCCAAAAAAGAGAAATATTCTAAAATCAGATGTGCCAAAATTCATGTGGAAGAAATGAAAACATCTACAATGACACTGTGTTTATCTGTTTAGCTGACATCCTAAGAAGCAGACTGTCACAGATCGATCACACTGTATTTAATAAATATGTTCCTAAACATTTTAATGCAACAACTATATAGTTAGGGCCACTGTATACCAAGAACAATACTAACATCAATAGAAGATACAAATGAAGCATGGTCTATGCCTCCTGGAATATAATCGTGCAGAGGAAAAGTGAAATGCATGAAATTTTTGATGAGTGCAAGACAAGCTGAATAAAAGCCTGAATAAGTGGCAGAGAAAGGCTTGAGTAGGGAGTGATTACTCTGGCCTGTAAGATCCAGTTATTATTCCAGGAAGCAGAGGCTCCAGAATAATGCTCCAGAATAAACTCTGCCATGATTGAGCCATTGCCATCTCTGGCTTAATCCTCATCCATTCCCTCATATGAAACTTCTGGATTAGGCTACAGACTACTTAATGTTACCCCCAAACCCCATTTGGTTTGATGCCTCCATGATTTGCACTTGCTCCTCCTTCTGCCTAGAAAGCTGTACCCAACTCTTCACCCTATACTGACCGCAAATTTCTAGCCGTTCGAAAGCAACTCAAACATCATTTATTCTGGGATGCTTCTCAGGCTCCACTTAGCTGGATCAGGAAACCCCTTTTGTGTGTTGTTAAGATATATTCCTTTACCTCTGTCCTAGAAGTTACCACAATGTCCTGAAATTGCCTTCTCCTTGATGGTCTGTAAGCTCATCAAAGGCAGCATATCCTTTGTATATAAATGGGCTCCATCACCAGCCCCTAGAATGATGCCTGGCACCTCAAGGGTACTCCAAAAAATTATCACATGGTTGAATGATAAGAAGAATAGTCTAGTTAAATGGGACATCAACTTGTCAATCGTTTCAGAAAAGTGAACCAAAGACATGATAGTCAAAAGCAGTATGGTTTCTTTTAGGGCCTGTGAGGAGATAAATGTGATTATAATAGGGCTTCGCTGGTGGCACAGTGGTTGAGAGTCTGCCTGCCGATGCAGGGGACACGGGTTCGTGCCCCGGTCCAGGAAGATCCCACATGCCACGGAGCAGCTGGGCCCGTGAGCCATGGCCACTGAGCCTGCGCGTCCGGAGCCTGTGCTCTGCAACGGAAGAGGCCACAACAGTGAGAGGTACGCGTACCACAAAAAAAAAAAAAGTGATTATAATAAATAAATAAAACTAGGTTCTATGGAAAAACTAGGATGACACATATAAATTGTGAAAAAACGATATACAACATAAATTTTTGGATGTGTAGGTACTATGTGCTAATCATTCCTGAATTCAGTAACCCATTTACTCCTCATATAACTTTGCCGTGTAAGTATTATGATTGGTTACAGGCACTTTCTACTTTAAAATTGTCTAAATTCTATCATATTTGGTCGAATTTGATCAATATTTTCATTATAAAACAATACGTACACATAATGGTATAAAATGCAGTGAAAAAAGCCATGACATGACTGTTATTCTCACTTACCTCACAGCTAACCTCACACTTGTAACTATTTGCATTTTTAGATTTCTAGCGGTTAACCATATTTTAATAATATGGATATGAGTCCATTGCTTGATTTACCATCTTAGGATAGTGATCTTTTATTCAGCTATTGAAGACTAAAAATTCAGTTCACCACCCACCAAGTCTTTCCCTTTATTCTAAGTTTTGAGAGAGATTATTTTAGTTCTTCTACACATTTCCTTAAAGTATAAATAAAATACCTGGGCCAGTATTTTTGTTCCATCAACTTTAAACCTAAAAAAGAGAAGAAAATTCATACACCAATCTACTCTACTCTCTCCACACCCTCTTTCCTCCTGTACCATTATTGGAGTTTCAAGACTTATGAAATTTACTTTATAGTATGAAACCAAAATTCAGATATCTCACAGTTTGAGATTCTAAAAATCAGAATGCCAATAAACAGTATTAATATTTTGACTAAATACTACTCCTTTTAGAACCAAGTAGTGTGCTTGAACCCACAGAAAGAAATATAATTCAACGTCATGTAGAATATGTTGATGAAAAGAGAATGTGCCTCTCATTAATCGAAATAATTATCTTTTACAATTTTCTATCAATTGTTCAAAGCATGCCACATTTTGCTTTGCTGTATATTTCAAGCATGACCTTCTTGTACAGATCTCTGTTTGTCTGATGGTTTGCAATCATGCCTCTTCTCTTTTTTTTAAGATTTATCTTTTATTTTATTCATGTTATTTTTGGCTGCGTCAGGTCTTAGTTGCGGTACACACGATCTTTGTTGAGGCATGCAGGACCTTTTCTTGTGGTGCATGAGCTTCCCTCTAGTTGTGGCGGGCGGGTTTTCTCTTCTCTAGTTCTGGCACGCAGGCTCCAGAGCGCGTGGGCTCTGTAGTTTGCGGCACGCGGGCTCTCCAGTTGAGGCATGCGAGCTCACTAGTTTTGGCACATGTGCTCAGTAGTTGTGGCACGCGGGCTTAATTGCCCTGTGGCATGTGGGATGTTCGTTCCCTGACCAGGGATCAAACGCACATCCCCTGCATTGTAAGGTGGATTCTTTACCACTGGACCACCAGGGAAAAGTCCCATGTCTCTTCTCTTGATTAAAAGAAATCATGTTTTCTTTATAGCATCACTGAAATCTTCCAACTTTTAAGTAGTAATATTTGATGAATAAGGCCACTTCCATCTTTTAGTCAGTCTTCTTTGTGCTGGCTTTTCCTCTCCCCAGAACAGCCATAACCCAGAAAAAGACCTGGATCCTGGGGTGAAGACATTGTGGAACAGTCATAGCTCTTTAACCTGTAACTTAAGCATGTGGCATCATTTGTTATCTCACCATTATGTAGCCTATTCTGACTGATATGGGCTTGATATGCATGGCTAAGTTTTTTTAAAGTAATTTTGAATTACTATTCCAGCATCTAATACTTTTAAGGAAAGGTTTGATACCAATTTAACTACCATTTATTTGCTATTGAGATATTTTCTCAAGAAAATTTAAGACCTTGTCTTTATCTTTGGTGTTTGGAACTTTCACAAGGATGTGTCTAGGTATCAACCTTGTTTCATTCATACTTCAATTAAACATTTCTGATTCCCTCTAGTTCCAATAAATTTTCTTATCTTCCTCCTTCTTCATTAATTTTCCTCCTTAATTTCCCTTCTTTCTTTTTTTTCTTTTTTAAATAGAAGTGTAACTCATGTACAAAATCATGTAAGTTACACGTATACAATATAGTGATTCACAATTTTAAAAGTCATATTCCATGTATAGCTATTATAAAACATTGGCTGTATTCCCTGTGTTGTACAATATATCCTTGTACGTTATTTTATACAAAACAGCTTGTACCTCTTAATCCTATACCTCTATATTGTCCCTCCCCTCTTCCTTCTCCCCACTGGTAACCACTAGTTTGTTCTCTGTATCTGTGAGTCTGTTTCTTTTGTGTTATATTCAGTGGTTTATGTTTTTAGATTCCACATATAAGTGATATCAGACAGTATTTGTCTTTCTCTGTCTGACTTATTTTAGTTGGTATAATACCATCCAAGTCCATCCATGTTGTTGCAAATGGCAAAATTTCTTTTTTATGGCTGAATAGTATTCCAGTGTGTGTGTGTGTGTGTGTGTTTGTGTGTGTGTGTGTGTGTGTACACACACATCTTCTTTATCCATTCATCTGTTGATGGACACTTAGGTTGCTTCCATATACTGGCAGTTATAAATAATGTTGCTCTGAAGATTGAGGTGTATGTATCTTTTTGAATCAGTGTTTTTGTTTTTTTCAGATATATACCCAGGAGTGGAATTTCTGGATCATACAGTAGTTCAATTTGTAGTTTTTTGAGATGCCTCCATGCTGTTTTCCACAGTGGCTGCACCAATTTACATTCCCACCAACAGTATATGAGGGTTCCCTTTTCTCCACATCCTTGCCAACATGTTGTTTGTGTTCTTTTTGATGACGGCCATTCTGATAGGTGTGCAGTGATAGCTCATTGTGGTTTTGACTTGCATTTCCCTGATGATTAGTGATGTTGAGCATCCTTTCATGTGCCTGTTGGCCATCTGCATGTCCATTTTGGAAAAATGTCTATTCAAGTCTTCTGCCCATTTTTTTATTTATTTATTTATTTATTTGCGGTACGCGGGCTTCTCACTGCTGTGGCCTCTCCCATTGCGGAGCACAGCCTCCGGACGCGCAGGCTCAGCGGCCATGGCGCACGGACCCAGCCGCTCCGCGGCATGTGGGATCTTCCCAGACCGGGGCACGAACCCGTGTCCCCTGCATCGGCAGGCGGACTCTCAACCACTGCGCCACCAGGGAAGCCCCTGCCCATTTTTTTAAATCAAATTTTTTTTGATGTAGAGTTGTATGAACTGTTTATATTTGTTGGATATTAATCCCTTATCGGTCAAGTCATTTACAAATATTTTCTCCCATTCTGTAGGTTGTCTTTTTGTTTGTTGAAGGTTTTCTTTGCTGTGCAAAAACTTTTAAGTTTAATTAGGTCCCATTAATTCATTTTTGCTTTTATTTCCTTTGCTTTAGGAGATAGATCCAAAAAGATACTGCTGCAATTTATGTTAAAGAGTGTTCTACCTATGTTCTTCTCTAGGATTTTTATAGTATGTGGTCTTACACTTAGATCTTTAATTCATTTTGAGTCTATTTTTGTACATGGTGTTAGAGAATATTCTATTTTCATTCTTTTACATGTAGCTGTCCAGTTTTCCCAGCACCACTTATTGAAGAGACTGTCTTTTATCCACTGTATATTCTTGACTCATTTGTCATAGATTAATTGACCATAGGTGTGTGGGTTTATTTCTGCTCTCTGTTCTGTTCCATTGATCTATGTATCTCTTTTTGTGCCAGTACCATACTGTTTTGATTACTGTAGCTTTGTAGTGTATTCTGAAGTCAGGGAGTGTGATACTCCAGCTCCATTCTTCTTTCTCAACATTGTTTTGGCTATTCAGTGTCTTTTGTGTTTCCATACAAATTTTACAATTATTTGTTCTAGTTCTGTGAAAAAACTTTAACAATGGTAATTCTTCCAATCCAAGAACATGGTATATCTTTCCATCTGTTTGTGTTGTCTTCAATTTCTTTCATCCATGTCTTACAGTTTTCTGAGTACAGGCCTTTTACCTCCTTAGGTAGATTTATTCCTAGGTATCTTACTGTGATAGCAAATGGGATTGTTTCCTGAATTTCTCTTTCTGATAGTTTGTTGTTGGTGTATAGAATTGCAACAGATTTCTCTATATTAATTTTGTATCCTGCAACTTTACCAAATTTGTTGATGAGCTCGAGTAGTTTTCTGGTGGCATCTTTAGGATTGTCTGTGTATAGTAACATGTCATCTGCAAACAATGACACTTTTACTTCTTCCTTTCTGTTTTTGATTCCTTTTAATTTCTTTTTCTTTTCTGATTGCTGTGTCCATATATCTCAGGCTGCTCTCTTGCTTAGGAAGTTACCAAATTAGTTTTTCTGAATATTGAATAAAACTATGAATCTGTTCATTACTAGATGAAAATGTTTAATTATACTAAGATATTTAGGCAAGGATGATATAAGAAGGGAAGGAAAGAGGACTAACATTTGTTGATCACCTACTGAGTGCCAAGAACTGAGTGAGAGAGATTCTTTATTTGCATAACTTCATTTAACCTGCACAATAACTCTGTTAGGTGTCACTATCTCCAATTTATAAAGGTATATATTGGAGCTCAGGGAGTTTAAATAAATTGTCCATGTCATAGGACTAATAAGTTGTAGAACCAACTCTGGATGTGTCTGGCTTCAAATCATCTGCTAGTTCCTTCACAGCATGCTGAATGATTTTAAATGGTTTAGACTGAATGCTGTAACATTGTAGTTTGTTTGTATCTTGTTGTTTCTCAAAATAAGAGAATAACACAATAAATAGATCTTATTTATTTGCAATTTCCAAACTCAGAAATTCTATATAAAGGAGACGTTTTTAAAATGCATTTTATCAGCGGCATAAATAGTGGGTATACTGTTTCCCTGTTGTTCACTGAAATCCAAGCAATTATATATTCTTTTCCTCTCTGTAGATTATTCAGAGATAGTGACAAACATGCAAATATTAGCATTGTTCAATGTCAAATCAAGGCTAAAACAACACATGCTGTGCATTGGTTCCCACAAACTATGAGACAGAAAGTAAAGGAGGTTAAACCATATCCTCTTCACCAATCAAATATTAGCAAAGGATAGCTCAAGTGCCATTTTCTTCATTCAGTCAAAAAGCAGTATGTTTCTTCCTTCCCCAGTGAGTTAGGGTATACATGATATTATCAGTGCATGCCAGACATTGTGAATTTTATGTTGGTGGGTCTGATTTTTTTTTCCAATTTCTTTAAGTATTTTGGAGCTTTGTTCTGGGATGCAGTCAAATCACTTGTTTTATCTTTTTGAGACTTGCTTTTAAATGTGTTAGTTGGGGATAAAATAGCCTTTAATTGGGGGCTTTTGAAGACCCCTCTTGAGGCACATATATTAGGAGATATTTCCACTTTGGCTGCTTGGAAACAAACTATTTCTGGACTTGTATGTGCTCTGAGTATTATACTTCCTGCTGCTTTTTTATAATTCTTTGCTTGGTATTGTTAGTTCCTTCACATGTACTAATCGGTACTTAGGTAAAGACCTAAGGAAAAGCCTCTGAAGAACTTTAGAACTAACTCTCTCTGAAGCTATTTTGTCTCTAGTATTCTGCCCCATAAATTCTAGTTGTCTTGGACTACCTGAAATTCAAATGTGTTTGCCTCAACTCAGAAAGACTGCCAGGCTCCATTTTGGTTCCCCTCCCTACATCATTGCCTGAAAATTCTCTCCAGTCTGTGGGCTGGGACAATCATAGGACTCATATTTGTTGGTACCTTTTCTCTGAAGGATCATTGTTCTGCACTCTCTTGGTATGATAATCTCTAGGTCCATCCATGTTGCTGCAAATGGCATTATTTCATTCTTTTTGTGGCTGAGTAATATTCCATTGTGTATATGTAACACATCTTTATACTTTATCTTTATTTAGGTTGCTTCCATGTCTTGGCTATGGTAAATAGTGCTGCAATGAACACTGGGGTGCATGTATCTTTTCAAATTATGGTCTTCTTCAGATATATGCCCAGGAGTGAGATTGCAGAATCATGTGGTAGCTCTATTTTTAGCTTTTTAAGGAACTTCCATACTGTTCTCCGTAGTGGCTGTACCAATTTACATTCCCACCAACAGTGGAGGAGAGTTCCCTTTTCTCCACATCCTTTTCAGAATTTATTATTTGTAGACTTTCTGATGATGGCCATTCTGACTGGTGTGAGGTGATACCTCATTGTAGTTTTGATTTGCATTTCTCTAATAATTAGAAATGTTGAGCATCTTTTCATGTGCCTATTGTCCATCTGTATGTATTCTTTGGAGAAATGTCTATTTAGATCTTCTGCCCATTTTTTGATTGGGTTGTTTGTTTTTTATTAAGCTGTATGAGCTGCTTGTATATTTTGGAGCTTAATCCCTTGTCAGTCCCATTGTTTGCAAATATTTTCTCCCATTCTGTAGGTTGTATTTACATTTTGTTTAGTTTCCTTTGCAGTGCAAAAGCCTTTAAGTTTAATTAGGTCCCATTAGTTTATTTATTTATTTATTTATAAATTATTTATGGCTGCGTTGGGTCTTTGTTGCTGCGTGTGGGCTTTCTCTAGTTGTGACGAGTGTGGGCTACTCTTCATTGCAGTGTGTGGGCTTCTTACTGTGGTGGTTTCTCTTGTTGTGGAGCATGGGTTCTGGGCACGTGGGGTCAGTTAAGTGTGGCTCGCGGGCTCTAGAGTGCAGGCTCAATAGTTGTGGAGCATGGGCTTAGTTGCTCTGTGGCATGTGGGATCGAACCCACGTCCCCTGTGTTGACAGGCAGATTCTTAACCACTGCACCACCAGGGAAGTCCCCCATTCATTTATTTTTGCTTTTATTTCCTTTGCTTTGGAGAAAGATCCAAAAAGCTACTGCTGCAATTTATGTCAAAGAGTGTTCTTCCTATGTTTTCCTCTAGAAGTTTTACAGTGTCTGGTCTTACATTTAGGTCTTTAATCCATTTTGAGTTTATTTTTGTGTATGGTTTTAGAGAATGTTCTAATTTCATTCTTTTACACGTAGCTGTCCAGTTTTCTCAGCACCACTTATTTAAGAGACTGTCTTTTCTACATTGTATATTCTTGCCTTCTTTGTCACAGATTAATTGACCACAGGTGTATGAGTTTATTTCTGGGCTTTCTATCCTGTTCCATTGATCTATGTGTCTGTTTTTGTGCCAGTGCCATACTGATTTGATGACTGTAGCTTTGTAGTATAGTCTGAAGTCAGGGCACCTGATTCCACTAGCTCCATTTTTCTTTCTCAAGATCGCTTTGGCTATTCAGGGTCTTTTGTGGTCTGCACTCTCTATTGTTCAACATCTGAAAAGTATCACTTCACATATTTTGTCTTTTTTAGTTGTTTAAGACAGGAGAGTGTCTTAGCTCTGTACCATAAATTGGATGGCTTCAAAAAGAGACATTTATTTCTCACAGCTCTGGAGGATGGATAGTTTAACATCAAGATGCCAAGAGGTTTCGTTTTTTTGGTTTTTTTTGTTTTTCTTTTGGCTGTGCCACACGACTTGCAGGATCTTAGTTCCCTGACCAGGGATGGAACCCCAGCAGTGACAGCACCAAGTCCTAACCACTGGACTGCCAGGGAATTCCCTGTATTTAGTTCTTGGTGAGGACTCTCTTCCTGGCTTGCAGACAGCTGCCTCCTTGCTTTGTTCTCACATAGTGGGGATAGAGAGAGTAAGCAAGCTCTGGTCCTTCTTCCTTTTTCTATAAGGACACTGTGTGGCTGAACCTCACTGACTCCATTTTGTCAGCTCCATCTTAGGTCCCACAGCCCTATCCCCTGCCCTTTCTGCATGACTGAGCTACTCACAAGGAATGAGCCTTCAGTTGAAATGAAAGCTGGAAGAATGCCTTTTGCTGATGCAGATGGCTACCTTGGGGGAGGAAAAACCCCTGGTTCCCACTGGTGTGAATATGATTCTCCCTTAGTAGTCAGATCCTGTCTTTAGCTTTGGCCCTTTTAAATCCCCTTGTACCCCTTTTGGTTGTGTAGAATACAGCTGTAAATGCTTCTAGATTGCAGTCCAACTGATCCTGCCTGTATGTGAGTTACCCACAATAAACTTCAGAATTGCATTTTACAGAGTTGCCTACTTCGTTTTTTCAGTCTTAAAGTTCCTTCTCAGTTTGGAGAATATTATTCAATATCTCTGCCCTACAACAGACATTAATCCCATCAGGGGGTCTCTATTCTTATGACCTCATTTAAAAAGGTCCCACCTCCTAATACCATCACATTGAGGGTTAGGGCTTAAACATATGAATTTTAGTGAAACACATACATTCAGTCCATATAGAGAGAAATTCAATCTTGCTACTCTTGATTGGGAGTGGAAGTTGTTCCTCTGCAATTTTTAGTTATGTCCACTTGGTTTTGGTCAAAAACTAGCTGTTGGTCAGAACATAAGTATAGATAGCTTTGCTTTCCACTCATCCCTATTTTAGGCCACAATAAATCAGTCCAAAGATCACAAATTTAAAAAATTTATTTTAAAGGATCCTGAACATCTTGTGGGAGAAAAAAGCCAATACTTAGAGGATGTAGGGCTTATGTCAAGCACCTATATTCTTTTGACATTACACCCAGAAGTTTTACACCCTTTGGATAAAGCCTTACTTAAATAAGATGAAAGGTATTTTATCATGCAGATTTCCTCTCAAGTATTCACTCATACTTGAAATACATTTGAATAAAAAAGACAGTCACACAGTAAAATAGGTGTGGTGGTCTATATACAGAAAACAGCTAGCTTATTGATAAGCAGGCTGGTTAGGAAATGAGGTCCCACATCCAGCCAAGTTGCTTGAGAGTAATTTAAAGGCCAAACACAATCAAATAAAAATATCAGGGCTATTCACTGTGTACAGCTAAGAAAGACAGCAAATAAAAACTAATTTCAGAGTACTTATCAGGCATTCAGACCTGGAAGACATATCTCCAGTGAGTCAGAATAGCAGGGAAAGGCTGTAGTTGTAGTTTGCATTCAGTAAAGCAGTGGCTTGTGCAGCCTTTACAATTCAAGAAAACCTCTGTGTTAGTTTCGAAAGCCCCCAACATTTCAAAGGCCCATCTTTTTCTTCATATATGCTATGACACAGAAGTCCTGTTTTACCATACATTTACTGAATACTTCAAGCAAAGCAGTGTGTGCTGATTATGGGATGTATAATGAGGAGCACCAGCAGTCCTATATCTGATGGATAAGGAGATTTTAAAAAGTATGTCCAGGGCTTCCCTGGTGGCACAGTGGTTGAGCCTGTCGATACAGGGGACACGGGTTCGTGCCCCGGTCCGGGAAGATCCCACATGTCGCGGAGTGGCTGGGCCCGTGAGCCATGGCCACTGAGCCTGCGCGTCCGGAGCCTGTGCTCCGCAACGGGAGAGGCCACAACAGTGAGAGGCCCGCGTACCGCAAAAAAAAAAAAGTATGTCCAAATATTTACAACCCAAGGCAGTGTGGGTTATATCCCGCAAGGATGGTCTGAAAAAGAATGTATAAGGGAAGACAGATTACCTGAACTAGTCTCTAAGAGAAGCTTTCGTAGAGAAGGTAGCCTTTAAATCAGATGGTGAAACGTGGGCAGGATTTCTGTAGGAGGAGTTAGGAGTGGGGTGGGAACTTACTAAGGGTAGAGGCAGCGAGCCATAAGGTGGTGATTTAAAAGGGTAAGTCCCTCAGTGTACATAGAAGGTCAACCAGAAGGACTAATGGTGGAAACATCTGGAGAGAAAAGCTGGTCACAGGGTTATAATGAACTCTACATGATAGACTAAAAGGTAGCTGTGGCAAGCTAGGTCACCTCTGCATTCTCTCCTCTAATACATCCGGGTTCAGGACCAAGTTCACAGCTTCACGTGGTATGGATTAAGGAACAGGAGTCACTGGGAAGCTTCAATAAGCCAAAGGTAAGCAAGGGAAAAGAAGCCAGGGAGTCCCTGGTACTCCTTTCATGCTTCAGAGAATTGTATTGGGGTCAAGGCACTGCTGAACTTGCCCAGTTTCTATGCACCAGTCATCAGATTACTTTCCTGTTATTCTCACTTCTTACAGGATAAGTATGGGAAACTAGCTCATCAGTGGATGTATTAGTCAGGTTCTCCAGAGAAACAGAATCCATAGGATATATATAAAGATTCAGTATGAAGAATTGACTCGTGATTATGGAGGCTGAGAAGTCCCATTATCTGCCATCTGCAAGCTGGAGACCCAGGAAAATCAGTGGTGTGATCCTGGTCCAAGGGCAGGAGAAGACTGATGTCTCCAGCTCAAGCAATCAGGCAGGAAGCAAAAAGGATGGATTCCTACTTTCTCTGCCTTTTTGTTCTCTCCAGGCCCTTGACAGAATGGGTGACGCCTCCATACTGGGGAGGGCCATTTGCTTTACTGAGTCCACTGATTCAAATGTTCTTCTCAGTCGGAAGCACCCTCATAGACACACCCAGAAATAATTTTAATCTGGGTACCTCATGGCCCAGTCAAGCTGACACATAAAATTAAGCATCACAGTGGGTAAATGCTCAGATTGCCTAGTCACATTGAGTCTGAATTTGTGGTGCCAGCTATTTATGGGAGGCGTCTGGGGAAGGCAGATAGCCAGGATTTGGAGCCCTTGGGACCTATGAGGTGTTGTGGTATCCTCTGTGGGAAGAGGAAACCATATGGGAGGCTGAGTTTCAATGGAGGTCGTAAGTCCCAGCTAGCTGCCAGGGTTACTTTGGGGCAATTCTGCTTATTATATCATCAAAGGATTGGAATTAAGTGGGTTAACAGATGTTACAAGTCCAAAAATCTTCAAGCGCCAAACAGAATAAAAGAGTAAAGGAAGTAGTGGGGTTTGTGACATAATGGAAAGAGAAAGAACATTCAGTGTTAAAACTGTAAACACACACATGCGCATGCACACGCACGTGCGTGTGCGCGTGCACACACACACACACACACACACACATTCATCCTGTTCAGGCCTTTAACACTCCGTGTCCTGATTTTGCCAGTAGCAATTGCTGATACTAATATAGGTAGTGGGGCTCTGAAATCAAAGAGATAATTGAGGAGACTACTGAATTACACCAAACAAGATATAGGACAGTGACAATGAAAATGGGGGAGGGAGTGTAGATATTAGCACGAACCTGAATAGCGAAGGTCAACAGAATTTGCTGACCCATCAGAGGAGTGAAAAACAGGGAAGAGTCAAGGATGACTCAACTTATGAAAACAGGTGACTAAGAACATGACAGTATCATTAAGAGTATTAAGAAATTTAGAAGAAGAGCTGGTTTTGTGAGAAGTGGGCAATAATCTGGGTTTTAGACACATGAGATTTGAGGAGTCAACCAGAATACCTAGAACATGTTCTGTACACCAGGCACTCTGCCAAGCAATTGCTATAAAATATCCATTTAGTGCTTACAATTATTCTATGCACTGGAAACTATTATTATTACCTCCTGTTTTATTGGGAGAAAAATGAAGACTTAGAGAAATTAAGTGATTTGTTAATTATACCGTTCATCTATCAAAGCCCAAACAACAACAACAAAGTCTTTCTGATGCCAAAGCTAATCAACCACTAAATAAATAAATACACAAGTTCCAAGCAAAAGGCCAGATCTCAAGCTCCATCTGAAGGCACAGACAGAGAGAAACCCTGCCTACCCTATCATGAGAGAAGCTACAGGGAGAAACTGAAATTGTTTGAAGGGAACATATAGCAATCAAGAGAAAGATGGCCATGAACAAAATGTTGAGATAGTCGAATTTGGGTGGATAGTGGGAAGGAGGAAAGAGTAAGAACATGGAGAAGGAGAGGAAACCAGAAGACAGAAGTGGGTCTGAGTCACAGAAATAAATTTCAAGAAAAATCCATAATTCACAGTGTAAATTCTTGCCAGGGAGAAACACAAGTGGAAGGGTATTGGAAACCTTGGGGTAACAATGACAAATACTTAAAGGTGCTTATTATATGTCAGGAACTGTTTTAACTACTTTATACATATTAATTGTATAATAATCACAAGCTTATTACCCCATTTTACAGATCGAAAGGTGATGCAGAGAGAAGCAATCACCAAAGTCAGCCAACTAGTAAGTGGCGGAGCTGCAATGCCACCCACAGAGTCTGGTACAAGCACGTACATCCTTCTCCATCATGCCACAGTTTCAGGAGAATGGCACTTGCGCTGACCAGACTATAGCATGTTTAAAACAAATGGTTAAGTAAGTGATAGCTTTTCCCATCTGGATATGTAGTGGTAGTTTACGGAATAACCTGGCTTGCATTCTTCTTTTTCTGCATTTTTTCCTTTCCAATCCTAAAAAAATACTTCCAGGAGTCCAGGAAAGGTCAGTGTACTTGTGTTGCCATGGCAACATGCAGCTTCTGTGGCCCTGGGGCTGCTGGATCTTGACAAATGGGCTGAGACCTCAAAGGCCAGGACCATCACTACTGTGAGGGTTTCTTTGACTATTTGCCACTTTCCTTTTGGCATATTCTCCCCAAAAGAGCAGAGAAGCCAAGTGGAACCATATGTTTGATAAGAAGCAGCAGAGAAGACACTGGAGAAGAACAAGGGGTCTGAGTCAGTGCTGAACAAGAGGAGGTCCCGACATCAAACCTCTTTCATTAGGTGTCAGGCCCTTGCTCCTTGTTTTGCTTGGGTTATATAGCTCATGCTACATACGTGTTGAACCTTACTTGTGCAGAATGGCAGAAAGGCACCAAAGGAAAGAAACAACACTCACCAATCCTCTGTCTTGCCAAAGACCCTCCTTGACCAAACGCCAGCTAGGCTCCTCTGAGCTGTCTTCTCCACGAGACCTCAACCTTGGCCTATAAAGACATGAACAAGCACTAACATGGTTGTAATAGCTCAAGGCCACATCCCTAGTGTGACCTTAGCTCCCATTAAAGTGCCTGCCTAAGAAAACTCGGGGCTGCTAAAAGAATTTACTGTTTGTTCCAGCCAACACCTGAAGATTTGGCCCCTGCCTCCTGGGCTCTGTGGGACTGCAGGAATCCAACTTCAAGAAGCTCCAGTTAGCAAACCCAGTTGGGTTTCATGTGGACCAGCCCCTTCTAGCTTGTTGTCATTTTCCACTGACTCTACTGAGCCCCGCCTCACCCCCTGCTAATCCTTCATCCTCCCCTTCAAACACCCAGTCACAAGTCAGAAGTTGGGTTCAGTTCATGCTGGACTCTGCTTTTGCAACAGTTACTACAGATTAAAAGCTATCCCTACACTTCTAACAAGTGTCTGGCTTTCTCTTTGACAATCTCCACAGAAATATCCTCTCTAAAGCCTTTAATTTCCCTATTCATTAGTTCCTCTGCATTTTTCCATTTTAGCGCATTAGCAAGAGCAAAAGTGGGACTGAAATTATCCTGGGGGCACTGAAAGGGCTCTGGCTCCAGAGAGGGACAGACTAGGATTTAAATAACTGCTTATCATCTTGGAGCCCCAAAGCCCTAAATTCCTCATCTGTGATTTTGCTGAACTTGTGGCCTCCACACCTCCCCACCTGCTTTTTGTTTAATATGTCACATTCTTCTGCCATCACCATTTTACTGAAGAAGGCTCAGCAATGGTTCCATTGATGGAGGACATGTACGGAGGGAAAGAAGGCAGACCAGAGCAGTGGAGCCGGGGTCACTGCCCTTTCTTGCTGGGCCGTGGAGGTGAGCATGGAGAGACACTGGTCCTTGAAATTGGTGTTGGAAGAACTGAAAGCAACTCTGTCTACATCAGTGGTTCCCAAACTTTACTGCACATTGGAATCACCTGTGCATGTTTGAAAACTGTGGATGCCTAGTTCCCTTATCCAGACATTCTGATTAAACCAGGGTGACATGGGCATCTGAATTTTGAAAAGTTCCCCAGGTGATTCTAATATGCAGCCAAGTTTGGGGACCACTGGTCTACGTCACACTTAGCTCCTTAGGCAGCTATAGTAACATTACGAACAGGCCATAAATTTTCAAAAATTTTATGCCTGTAACTCTCAGTGATAAAAGTAATAGTAGCGGTTGCAGCCTCACGGAGTGCTTCATAGGCAACAAGTGTTTCACATTCATTCATTCATGTAACAACCCTGAGGTAGATATTATTCCTCAATTTTATGAATGGGGAATCTGAGTCTCAAATATCTTAAAAAACATGATTCAAACTTACAAGGTAGGTAAAGAATGGGGGCAGGATCTGAACACAAGATTCACCCCAAAGCTGTTAGTCTTAACCACTATCATACTGCCCCTACCCAGAACTCCTTGCTCTAGGTGCTTGACAAGTAGCTTTGAACATGTAGCCTAGAGACTGCCCAGAAAAGGGTTTGGCCCAGGGAAGACTGGGTCCAACAAACACATTTATTAAAGTTGGCATGATGGTCTTTTTCTATCTGGATCTACTATGATGTTATGTTGTTTGAGTGATCTTCCTGACCCCTAAATCTCTTAGCAACAGTGGTCAACAATCTGGCTTGGTCAACTGGGGACTGAGCTTACAGGAGACACAGCAGGTGTCAGGGTCAAAACTGATGACTTCTAAAGGTCAACAGAAATCCTGGGAAACAGACAGTAAAGAATATGGGAGGAAAGGAAGAGGAAAATAAAAATGTGTTAATTCAGCAAGTCTTGGTACATGAGAAATAGCAACGATGGGGATACTGCTTGATTCCAGAGACAAGGCTGTCCATGTGGAAGACAATTTCAAGCAGATGAACTGGGCTTGAAGCAGGGACTTTAGTGGTCATGGGTGGGGGATGTATTGACACAGATTTTCTAATCTTCATTCTATTTATTTTGTATGAATGTGTGAATGATATGTGTCCAGAACAAAGAGAACTTCATAAATGAACACTATGAAGCACCAAAAGCAGGAATATATATTTGGGCAGTGTCATCTGCTAGATGACAGTCCTGAAAGAGCCTGGCCCAGCACTTGCTAGTTGTGTGATGTTGGGCAAGTGACCTAAATGTTCTGAGCCTTTGTTTCCTTGTCTGCAAAGTGAGGACATGATTTGCTCTCATTAATCTGTTGTTGGATTAAGTAAGATAATGGCATAAACACTTTGCCCATTTCCTGGCACACAGCATGAGTTCCACACATGCTGCTTTCCTCACCCTCCTGTATCATTCTGTTCTTTTATCTCTGGAATAGAAACATATTCAAACATTTTTGTAATATGCAGCAGGTTCCGAATCACATTTTAAAACATTGCAGGTGATTAAATGTAATGATATATAGAGAAGTGTTTTGAAAATTATCAAATACTAAATGACTCTAAGGTATCATTATTTTAATTACATAATTATACATGAGCAGATTCTATCTCAAGGCTCTGACTACTACCTCCTGCTGCTGACTCTCAAATCTGCATTTCTAGGACAAATCCCTACAGGCCCCTTTTCCTTGGGGACATTCACCCATCTCCATTTTACATTTCCAAAAATGGATGGATCACCTTCCCTCCAAGTGCTTCTTCCTCTTCCTACCACTCCTATTGATTCTTGGGACAGATTTATCCTCTCTGTCTTTAGGTGAATGAAGGACAGGGTGATGGAATGAGCTGAAGAAGAATGGCTGTGGAATCAGAAGTCACAGTTTGAAATCTTGGAGAGGCAGAATAGCACATGGTGAATATCGTATGTTCTGGAACCTAAAGCATTTATTCAAATCCCAGCCTCACCTCTCATAAGCTGGTGACCTCAGACAAGCTACCTGACATCACTATGCCTCAGCTGCCTCACCTGTGGAAAGGTGCTAGTAATAACAGCATCACCTCAGAAGGCTGTGGTGATGATTAACCGAGCTAACACAGCATAACTACTTACAATTATGATTAGCTTGGTGCTGTCTTTGTAGCTACATAGTCTTGGATAAAATAGCTGACCTTGGAGCCTGTTAGGTCATCTGTGAAGTAGAATAACAGTGCTTGCCTGTTAGTGAATGTGAGGATTAAATGAAAAAATAAACTTGCTGCCAAGGAGTTGGAATCATTCTCTAGGTTAGTCATTGTCCAGGAAGATGGCAAATTGAGTCCAGCCACCCACTAGAGACAACACATGGATGTGGTCCCCTTCTTGCTTCTCCTTTCCATGGCTGGAGTGGTCATCTTACCTGGATTTGGCCAGCTACCCCCTCTTAATTTGGATGCTCACTCCTCATCTCACCTGGAAGCCAGGTGGGGCTAGTACCCAGGCTCCTGCACGGGCTAGCTCAGCAGAGGCACTAGGGGCAAACACTTTTTCTCTTGCTGTCTATCAGCTTCCACCCCCATCATGGCTGGGATTGGGATTCAGGAACAGACTTAAGGAGAAGGCTTCTAACCTGAGCAAAAGGAGTTCTGCACATGGTGGATCCCAGTTTCTACAGTTCTCTTTCAGTGACTGGCAAAGAATACCCACAGTAGCCAAGAATACTGTACCTTCTATTTGCTATAAGTATTTTCCTTTGCGATCTTCTAAAAACCTGGTCTCGGTTACGCTGGGTAGCCCTAGACTCTGGAAATAGTACTGCCATAGGAGAATGGCATACTTTTCCTGATTGCTAACCACAGTAAGAACTGGAATGACTAGTCATGTTATTTCCATGTTTGATGTGGTCATTCAGGCCAGAAAAGGCATTTTTTTCTTCTTCTTCAACCACTGGATGTTCTTACCTCCTGAGGTCCATGGCCAATATGAAGTGGACAGACTTTCTTACAAGCAATAGCTGCTTCCTTGCTAAACCCTCTAGTGTATATTCTCTCGGTCATGGGAGCTCAACCTTCCTGTCACTTTGGGTACCTCCTTCTCTGTCACCGTCTGTATCTTGTCAGACATCTAGTAAGTGTTGATATTCTCCCTGATGTCTCTCACTTTTTGACTTCTAAGTGTTGCTCTCTCCATACTCAGTTGATTTTCTAGCTATGACAACACTAGATTCATCTTCCTTAAATGATAATCCTGATGACTCACTTCAGTGGTTTTCCCATTTTCCTTAGGCAGAGGTGAATGTGCCACAAAGTTAATGAGGTGTAACGCCGAGGGTACTCCCTGGCAGGGAATCCAGCACCATGTTCATGTGGTCATATGCTATTGTAAAATTAGCAAAAGTAAGATATTTTAATCCAAATCCATTTAGACCACCATGTCTTTCTGCTTTGGCTTCCCCTGTTGACACATCCCCTTCTGTCAGGAGGTGATGGAGTAGTGGGACAATTTTGGATCTGTATAACAGGAATTTTAGTTAGAGAATACACTTCAGTCCAATTTACTGCTATATATCCTTTTTGGTTCACAATCACATTGTGTAATTTTCCTAAATTTTGTAATGTTTTTGAAATCTGTCAGCCTTTAAAAATTTGTTATATGTTGTGATTTATATCCCCACTTGAAATACACATTCACTTCGTACCTAATTTTGTATGAAAATTCTTATGAGGGTACCCAATTATATAAGCTTCAAGATTAAAAAAAAAAAACATCCACTCCTGCTTATATTATGTATATTTTTTAAATACAACTAGTTTGGGATTCAATGCCCTCTCTTCTGGGATGCGCATATTTGTCCCAAATTTCCCCAACCCCATGACTGTCAGCATGGACCTTCTACTCCTGTTGTTTACTCCTTTTCCCCTCAAACCTCTGGGTATGTGTCTGAATTCTACCTATCCTTTGGCACCCTAGCCACACTGCATGTCAAAGATAAAAATACCAAACTCATAGTTATTGGTTATTTTCATGTGATAGGCATCATCCATACATTGTCTTTAGTTCCTTTTTTTTAATTGAAGTATAGTTGATTTACAATGTTGTGTTAGTTTCTGGTGTACAGCAAAGTGATTCAAATGTATATGTGTATCACATATACAATTATATATATGTTCTTTTTCATATTCTTTTCCATTATGGTTTATTACAAAATATTGAATACAGTTTCCTGTGCTATACAGTAGGACCTTGTTGTTTACCTATTTTATACATAGTAATTTGTATCTGCTAATCCCATTCTCCTAACTTATCCCTCCACCACCCCCTTTCCCCCTTTGGTAACCGTAAGTTTGTTCTGTATGTCTGTGAGCCTGTTTCTGTTTCATAAATAAGTTCATTTGTGTCATATTTTAGATTCCACATATAAGTGATAGCATATGGATTTGTCTTTCTCTATCTGGCTTACTTCACTTAGTATGATAATCTCTAGGTCCATCCGTGTTGCTGCAAGTGGCATTATTTCATTCTTTTTTTATGGCTGAGTAGTATTCCTGTGTGTGTGTGTGTGTGTGTGTATGTGTGTGTACTGTATATGTATATTATCTTTAGTTCTTACACCACAGAAGAGGGAGACATCATTATGCACATTCCGTAGATGAAGCAGCAGAAGCTTTGGGAGGTTATCTTGCCCACTAACACAGAGCACAGATGTCAGGAGCCAGCATTTTCTCTTGCCCTGCAGAAGCACCTCTTAAAAATGATAACTCCTCCCCACATCTGCCCAGCGATATCTCTGAACCCCAAGGTACTGACAGTGCCGACCTTGTAAACAGCCAACTGCTTGTGCTGTTACTTAACTATTTTGTAGACACACTTCTTATTTCCTCCCCCTTGCTCCACCCCAGCTGGAGTATATTAAACTAGAATCTGGGATGAGATCTTACACTCCCTTTGTCAACTGAAAGCAGCTGGAGGAAGAGCTCAATTGTAATTCATAGGAGCTTGCAACCCATGAAAATGGGTGTTTCTATTCTAACTTTTTAATGCCAGAATAGAAGAGCTAAGTTAAAAGATAGAAATAACTTTAAATCCACAATGACAAAAACTATATACTAAAAATATTTTTTCAGAGAGAAGCACAATTCACATGTGTCTTGATACTGACAGTTCAGTATAAGTGATTAAACTGAGAAGGAATTCATAGTTTTTAGAATATAATTGAAAAATTATGTTGGAATTTTAAAATCAGTTTCCATCCTTCAGCCTAAAAAATGCATATTTTGCAAACCCAATAAAAATACAATGATAATGAGGAAAAATAAATACCTTGCATATCAGAAAGATTATGATACCAGTGCAGTTTTTTAAATCTCTCTTTTGGTACCAATTTGTCCATATATTGTTTCATGGAATATTGGGAATAAGGATTATAATCTTCGAGTTTTCATTTTCTTTCTTTCTTCCTCTCCCTCATTCATTCATATTCTCTCTCTCTCCCACTCTTCCTCTTTCATCATTCATGTATTGGATGGAATGATGGACTGTTTTGTTTCTATACGCAAGTTACAGGCATCTGCCTCCACAGAGTATGCCGGGAAAATTCCTGTTATCTGGCCATTGGTGAGTTATTTAATCACAGAATCTCAGGTTTATAAGAAATGTTAGATATTATATACTGCAAAATATTTCATCAAACTAATAACCATAGCTGTTCAGTGTGTTAAGAATTATGTTAATCATACATCACTTCTTTTTCAAAAGAAATCTATGAGATAAATATTATCTTTATTTTTACCAATGAGAAAACATAGGTTTAAGTAGTTAAATAATAATAATCATTATTAACATTTCTTAAGTGCTTATTATATGCCAGATGATATTCCAAGAGTTTTACATTATGTTGACTTCTTAGTCCTCACACAACACTGAGCACAGTCCTTGGAAAGGAGGTACTCTTGTCTACATTTTATAGATGAGATAACTGAGACCAGGAGAGTTCTAATGACCTGCCAAGGTCACACAGCTAGTAAGTGGCAGACCTGTATTGAAAAGAGGCCAACAAGCTCTAGAAACCACCACTCTGCCCCAAATAACTCATCTATTTAGAGAGAGCCTTTGAACTTTTTTATTCCAAAGTCTATTTTCTTAATTACACTGTTTCAATCCCATTTCCAATTACCTTACAAAAGGTTATTAAGCCTCAGCTGGAACCCCTGTTACTGCCGGGGGGATTGGCTGCTTCTGGAGAAAGTTCATTCTATTTTTGGACAGCTCTGCTCTTAGAAAATTCTTCCTTATATTGAGCTAAAATCTACCTCCCCATTACCTGTGTGAAGGGAGTGGGATTGGGAGAAAAGGTCATTAGATATGAGGCTGACGGGAAGGTAAAGATCAGAGTGTATAGTGCTTTAAAGACCACACCACCTTCTAATGCTGACGGGGAGACTGAAATTCTAGTAAATGCCCAGCTGTGAAGACACATCTCCCCATCCTGCACCTGGATGGCAGGTTTTCTAACTTCAGTGCAGGAATTTACACGTATCCATCCTGCATTTGACATTCTTGGTTTCCCCTCATCATTCCAACATCAAGATATTTTTGTCTCCTGATTCTGACTTTTTGTGTATTAGCTACCTTTTCCAGCTTGCCACATTTAACAATATCTTTAATCAAGCTATTGACAAGCTCCTAAGAAAGTTCTTACTGGATCGTGCCTAAAAATTAGAATTGAAATCATCGATCACCACTAAGCTACAGTATTCATGCCTAGTGATAGAACATTGGCCAGTCTCTTCTTTTTCTCACTCTTCACTATCCTGGGTGCTTCAGCAGCTAAATGGCCACTGGGTAATAAATAATAAACATCATAAAATTTGGACGACTATAGCCAGGGAGGACATTTAATGGTGTTAACAAAGGAAATAAAGTGGTATTTATGTTTCTGCTGAGTGGAGAATCAATATTTAGTAATGATCTCATTGGAAAGTTCCTCTTGCATACCAAAAGAAAACAACGTTTCATGGATCTTAAAAGCCTACCCACTGCCACAGCTTTAAGAACAACATGTAGTCAACTGGGCAGAACACAGAGCAAATACATGAGGCCGAGAGAGAATGAGGACACTGACCCAAGAAAGCAGAAAAAGAGGCCATTCACTCCTGGCCATTGAATAACCCACAGCAGGCAGGCTGGCTTTTTGCAGACTCTAGTGGAGAAAGAGTGCCCCTTAGAAACACCTGGTGAAGGCTTTGTTACTTAAAATCTTTCACTGGTTGTAGCTATAGAGGGGAAATATCTCGGAAATTACAATAAACATTGTGATACAAGGATGCCATCATCCTAGCAGCCTGGGACCCAGAGGGATGCAACCCACAAAGGAAATTAAGTTCTGCTCAGAGAAGTAAGGAACTCTGAGCTAAACCAAGCCAGAAGCCATGCCCATCAGCATTCCCAGCTGACCAAAGATTCACCAGATATGACTAAAGAGAGAATGAAATGTAAGAGTGTGCCATTTATAATTTTTAGTTTACTATATGTAACTATTCTCAAGTTACTTCTTAATAACCTACATATAGTTTTCATTTCTCAAGAGCCCATCTATTTTCTCATAAAGTACCCTATTATTAAAAATTAACAATGATTACTCTCCCTGTCTTATGTCAGAGAGAGATCTGATCTGTGCTAACCCAAACTGAAAATCACATTTAAGACTCACACTTATGACTCTGGGGCTTACAGCGAGCACAGCAGATAAGCAATCCCTTTTGCAATGTTGTCTTATGCAGCTGACTTTCACCATACATAGGTTGATGTCCATAGAAAACTCAATTGTGGATAGCAGAGTTTGCCTCATATATGATGTTTGGAGCAGGGTGTCCATTCTAGCTCTGCGTCGCATGCCAAGTCTCATCCTACCAAGCCCCAGTGATATCATGAGAGAAATCATCAATATCATAAGGATAGTTACAATTTATATGGCACTCAGTATGTGTCCTCAATTAAAGCAATGGCTTTTGTTTATTCTTTTCTGAATTCTCATAGATACTTTCTGGCATAGGTCTAATCATCTCAATTTTATATTTGAAGAAACTACAGTTCAAAGCCTTTAAGAATCTTTTATAAAGTCAAATACCTGAGAGACAGAGGAGACTGTATCTGCTTCCTACCATGCAGTTATTTGCATGCCTGGTACAATTCTTAGGTTTTACTAGCAATTCCTTTCCTTTTTTGTTTTGTTTTGTTTTTCCTTGTGGCACTTCCAGCACCATGATTCTGTTTTGAATGCCCTGCCTTTTATGGACTGCTGCTAGCTGCCTACTCTGCCTTCCCAGAGTGCTCTTAAAGCCTGCCCATCTCAGAGTCAGGGCCAACCCTGGCTTCTGCTGGCACGGGAAAGAGTATCAATGCAGGCCCACATTCCACGTGTTGAAATATTTAATTCATAGACCAAGATAACAAACTGTTTAATAAAACATGCTCAGTCCTTCTACCTTGACAAGCATACCTTTACAATAACCAGGAAGGCTACGTTTGAGTTTAGAATGATCAGGTTCCTTGATAATGTGGTGATGCCAAAAGAGACAGGTCCTTGGGCTTCCCTGGTGGCGCAGTGGTTGAGAGTCCGCCTGCCGATGCAGGGGACGTGGGTTCGTGCCCCGGTCCGGGAGGATCCCACATGCCGCAGAGTGGCTGGGCCCATGAGCCATGGCCACTGGGCCTGTGCGTCCGGAGCCTGTGCTCCGCAACGGGAGAGGCCACAACAGTGAGAGGCCCGCATACCGCAAAAAAAAAAAAAAAAAAAAAAAAAAAAGACACAGGCCCTGGGCCCCAGTAAGCCTCTTCTCCACTTCTGGCTCCATTCTGTGTTGAGAAGGGCCTCTCATTTTCACCACCCTGGGCCTAGGACTGTGGTGTGATCCACCCTAGGGAGAGCAGACCTAGAGAAGAAGGCTGTGTGGGCCTTGGAAAAGGGCTTCGGGGCCATTTGGGCAATGAATTCTGAGATTCTGAGCACCTGGATGATGGTCTGGGAGTGGCAGGTGCCCATTCTGAGGGCATGTTGCACTGGCCTCACAGAGGCCTTATCTTGCGGCAAAGGGCACACTGCAATTAGTACAGAGTGGGATCTTCTTACATGGTAATATTGCTTGAGATTTTTCCAAATCCTGGCTTCTCTCATTCAGAACCATTGAAATAATGAGGAATCACTGGGCCAAATGCCAGAGAAGTGGCTTTGCAAGCCAAGCAGGTCTTTTAAAGCCAATTCCCTTCACCTCTTTAGAATCACTTCCTTCCAAGTACTCACGGCTTTTCTGCAGAGCCAAGCTTTCCATTCACGGAGGACATAATGTGAAAATTCATTCTCTGAAATATGTTACTTTTCCTAAGGGACCTTATGAATTTTGTTTTAAAAGAGGCTGCTATTTAAACCAAAGGAATAAATTTGCTAATAGATTTTTTTAACAACAGCAGAAATGTATTTGTAGACAGGAATTTTCTTGCTATAAATCTGTGTTCATTTCCTAGGGTTGCCATAATGAATTAGCACAAACTTGGTGGCTTCCAATGACAGAAATTAATTTGCTCACTGTTGTGGAGACCAGAAGTCTGAAATCAAGGTGTCAGCAGAGCCGTGCTTCCTCTGAAGAGTCTAGGGAAGGTTCCTTTCCTGCCTTGTCCAGCCTCTGGCGACTCCAGCTGTTCCTTGGTTTGTGGCTGCATCACCCCAATCTCTGCCTCCATCTTGTAACTGAGAAGGACCCTATGGGGCCTTCCTGGGACAGATCCCTCCCTCCATGTCCTCTGCCTGCCTCTTGTTTGGCGAAAAGCTGTAGTTTCCCAGGCCTCCCTTGAGTCACAAAAGTTTGGCTCAAGAATTAATGACTGAAAGGACGTGAGGAGGAGCTCTAGGAAGATGGCAGAAGAGTAAGACGCAGAGATCACCTTCCGCCCCACAGATACATCAGAAATACATCTACACGTGGAACTGCTCCTGTAGAACACCCACTGAACGCTGGCAGAAGACCTCAGACCTCCCAAAAGGCAAGAAACTCCCCACGTCCCTGGGTAGGGCAAAAGAAAAAAGAATAAACAGAGACCAAAGAATAGGGACGGGACCTGCACCAGTGGGAGGGAGCCGTGAAGGAAGAAAGGTTTCCACACACTAGGAAGCCCCTTCGCGGGCGGAGACTGTGGGTGGCGGAGGGGGGAAGCTTTGGAGCCGCGGAAGAGAGCGCAGCAACAGGGGTGTGGAGGGCAAAGCGGAGAGATTCCCACGCAGAGGATCTGTGCGACCGGCACTCACCAGCCCGAGAGGGTTGTCTGATTGGCCGCCGGGGTGGGAGGGGCTGGGAGCTGAGGCTCGGGCTTCGGTCGGAGCGCAGGGAGAGGACTGGGGTTGGCTGAGTGAACACAGCCTGCAGGGGGTTAGTGCACCACGGCTGGCTAGAAGGGAGTCCGGGGAAAAGTCTGGACCTGCCGAAGAGGCGAGACTTTTTCTTCCCTCTTTGTTTCCTGGTGCGCAAGGAGAGGGGATTAAGAGTGCTGCTTAAAGGAGCTCCAGAGAAGGGCGCGAGCCGTGGCCATCAGCACAGACCCCGGAGTTGGGCATGAGAGGCTAAGGCTGCTGCTGCCGCCACCAAGAAGCCTGTGTGCAAGCACAGGTCACTGTCCACACCGACCCTCCCGGGAGTGTGTGCAGCCCGCCACTGCCAGGGTCCCATGATCCAGGGACAACTTCCCTGGGAGAACGCATGGCGCGCTTCTGGCTGGTGTAACGTCACGCCGGCCTCTGCCTCCGCAGGCTCGCCCCGCACTCCGTACCCCTCCGTCTCCCTGGCCTGAGTGAGCCGGAGCCCCCACATCAGCGGCTCCTATAACCCCATCCTGTCTGTGAGAAGAACAGATGCCCTCAGGCGACCTACATACAGAGGCGGGGCCAAATCCAAAGGTGAACCCCGGGAGCTGTGTGAACAAAGAAGAGAAAGGGAAATCTCTCCCACAGTCTCAGAAGCAGCGGATTAAAGATCCACAATCAATTTGATGTACCTGCATCTGTGAAGTACCTGAATAGACAACAAATCATCCCAAATTGAGGAGGTGGACTTTGGGAGCAAGATAGATTATTTTTTCCCCTTTTCCTCTTTTTGTGAGTGTGTATGTGTCTGCTTCTGTGTGAGATTTTGTCTGTATAGCTTTGCTTTCACCATTTGTCCTAGGATTCTGTCTGTCCTTTTTTTTCTTACTTAAAAAATTTTTTTTCATAATAATTATTTTGTATTTTAATAACTTAATTTTATCCTTGTTCTTTCTTTCTATTTTTTCTCCCTTGTATTCTGAGCCATGTGGATGAAAGGCTCTTGGTGCTCCAGCCAGGAGTCAATGCTCTGCCACTGAGGTGGGAGAGCCAACTTCAGGACACTGGTCCACAAGAGATCTCCCAGCTCCATGTAATACCAAACAGCGAAAATCTCCCAGAGAGCTCCATCTCAACACCAACACCCAGCTTCACTCAATGACCAGCAAGCAACAGTGCTGGACACCCTATGCCAAACAACTACCAAGACAGGAACACAGCCCCATCCATTAGCAGAAAGGCTGCCTGAAATCATAATAAGGCCACAGACACCCCAAAGCACACCACCAGATGTGGACCTGCCCACCAGAAAGACAATATCCAGCCTCATCCACCAGAACACAGGCACTAGGCCTGTCCAACAGGAAGACTACACAACCCACTGAACCAACAACTTTAGCCACTGGGGACAGGCACCAAAAACAATGGGAACTACGAACTTGCAGCCTGCAAAAAGGAGACCCCAAACACAGTTAGATAAGCAAAATGAGAAGACAGAAAAGCACACAGCAGATGAAGGAGCAAGATAAAAACCCACCAGACCTAACAAATGAAGAGGAAATAGGCGGTCTACCTGAAAAAGAATTCAGAGTAATGACAGTAAACATGATCCAAAATCTTGGAAATAGAATAGACAAAATGCAAGAAACATTTAACAAGGACCTAGAAGAACTAAAGAGGAAACAAGCAATGATGAACAACACAATAAATGAAATTAAAAATACTCTAGATGGGATCAATAGCAGAATAACTGAGGCAGAAGAATGGATAAGTGACCTGGAAGACAAAATAGTGGAAATAACTACTGCAGAGCAGAATAAAGAAAAAAGAATGAAAAGAACTGAGGACAGTCTCAGAGACCTCTGGGACAACATTAAATGCACCAACATTCGAATTATAGGGGTCTCAGAAGAAGAAGAGAAAAAGAAAGAGACTGAGAAAATATTTGAAGAGATTATAGTTGAAAACTTCCCTAATATGGGAAAGGAAATAGTTAATCAAGTCCAGGAAGCACAGAGAGTCTCATACAGGATAAATCCAAGGACAAACATGCCAAGACACATATTAATCAAACTATCAAAAATTAAATACAAAGAAAACATATTAAAAACAGCAAGGGAAAAATAACACACAAGGGAATCCCCATAAGGTTAACAGCTGATCTTTCAGCAGAAACATTGCAAGCCAGAAGGGACTGGCAGGACATATTTAAAGTGATGAAGGAGAAAAACCTGCAACCAAGATTACTCTACCCAGCAAGGATCTCATTCAGATTTGATGGAGAATTTAAAACGTTTACAGACAAGCAAAAGCTGAGAGAGTTCAGCACCACCAAACCAGCTTTACAACAAATGCTAAAGGAACTTCTCTAGGCAAGAAACACAAGAGAAGGAAAAGACCTACAATCAGAAACCCAAAACAATTAAGAAAATGGGAATAGGAACATACATATCGATAATTACCTAAATGTAAATAGATTAAATGCTCCAACCAAAAGACACAGATTGGCTGAATGGATACAAAAGCAAGACCCATATATAGGCTGTCTACAAGAGACCCACTTCAGACCTAGGGACACATACAGACTGAAAGTGAGGGGATGGAAAAAGATATTCCATGCAAATGCAAATGGAAATCAAAAGAAAGCTGGAGTAGGAATTCTCATATCAGACAAAATAGACTTTAAAATAAAAACTATTACAAGAGACAAAGAAGAACACTACATAATGATCAAGGGATTGATCCAAGAAGAAGATATAACAATTGTAAATATTTACGCACCCAACATAGGAGCACGTCAATACATAAGGCAAATACTAACAGCCATAAAAAGGGAAAACAACAGTAACACAATCATAGTAGGGGACTTTAACACCCCACTTTCACCAATGGACAGATCATCCAAAATGAAAAGGAGACACAAGCTTTAAATGATACATTAAACAAGATGGACTTAATTGAAATTTATAGGACATTCCATCCAAAAACAACAGAATACATATTTTTCTCAAGTGCTCATGGAACATTCTCCAGGATAGATCATATCTTCGGTCACAAATCAAGCCTTGGTAAATTTAAGAAAATGGAAATCGTATCAAGTATCTTTTCTGACCACAATGCTATGAGACTAGATATCAATTACTGGAAAATTTCTGTAAAAAATAAAACACATGAAGGCTAAACAATACACTACTTAATAACCAAGAGATCACTGAAGAAATCAAAGAGAAAATCAAAAAATACCTAGAAACAAATGACAATGAAAACACGATGACCCAAAACCTATGGGATGCAGCAAAAGCAGTTCTAAGAGGGAAGTTTATAGCAATACAGTCCTACCTTAAGAAACAGAAAACATCTCAAATAAACAACCTAACCTTGCATCTAAAGCAATTAGAGAAAGAAGAACAAAAAAACACCAAAGTTAGCAGAAGGAAAGAACTCATAAAGTTCAGATCAGAAATAAATGAAAAAGAAATGAAGGAAACGATAGCAAAGACCAATAAAACTAAAAGTTGGTTCTTTGAGAAGATAAACAAAATTGATAAACCATTAGCCAGACTCATCAAAAAAAAAAAAAAAAGGGAGAAGACTCAAATCAATAGAATTAGAAATGAAAAGGAGAAGTAACAACTGACACTGCAGAAATACAAAGGATCCTGAGAGATTACTACAAGCAACTCTATGCCAATAAAATGGACAACCTGGAAGAAATGCACAAATTCTTAGAAGAGCACAAGCTGCCAAGACTGAACCAACAGAAATAGAAAATATGAACAGACAAATCACAAGCATTGAAACTGTGATTAAAAATTTTCCAACAAAAAAAAGCCCAGGACCAGATGGCTTCACAGGCGAATTCTGTCAAACATTTAGAGAAGAGCTAACACCTATCTTTCTCAAACTCTTCCAAATATAGCAGATGGAAGAACACTCCCAAACCCAGTCTACGAGGCCATCATCACCCTGATACCAAAACCAGACAAAGATGTCACAAAGAAAGAAAACTACATGCCAATATCACTGATGAACATAGATGCAAAAATCCTCAACAAAATACTAGAAAACAGAATCCAACAGCACATTAAAAGGATCATACACCATGATCAAGTGGGGTTTATTCCAGGAATGCAAGGATTCTTCAATATATGCAAATCAATAAACGTGATACACCATATTGACAAATTGAAGGAGAAAAACCATATGGTCATCTCAATAGATGCAGAAAGAGCTTTTGACAAAATTCCACACCCATTTATGATAAAAACCCTGCAGAAAGTAGGCACAGAGGGAACTTTCCTCAACATAATACAGGCCATATATGACAAACCCACAGCCAACATCGTCCTCAATGGTGGAAAACTTAAAACATTTCCACTAAGATCAGGAACAAGACAAGGCTGCCCACTCTCACCACTCTTATTCAACATAGTTTTGGAAGTTTTAGCCACAGCAATCAGAGAAGAAAAGGAAATAAAAGGAATCCAAATTGGAAAAGAAGAAGTAAAGCTGTCACTGTTTGCAGATGACATGATACTATACATAGAGAATCCTAAAGATGCTACCAGAAAACTGTTATAGCTAATCAATGAATTTGGTAAAGTAGCAGGATACAAAATTAATGCACAGAAATCTCTGGCATTCCTATACACTAATGACGAAAAATCTGAAAATGAAATTAAGAAAACACTCCCATTTACCACTGCAACAAAAAGAATAAAATATCTAGGAATAAACCTACCTAAGGAGACAAAAGATCTGTATGCAGAAAATTATAAGACATTGATGGAAGAAATTAAAAGTGATACAAACAGATGGAGAGATATACCATGTTCCTGGATTGGAAGAATCAACATTGTGAAAATGACTCTACTACCCAAAGCAATCTACAGATTCAATGCAATCCCTATCAAACTACCACTGGCATTTTTACAGAACTAGAACAAAAAATTTCACAATTTGTATGGAAACACAAAAGACCCCAAATAGCCAAAGCAATCTTGAGAACGAAAAATGGAGCTGGAGGAATCAGGCTCCCTGACTTCAGACTATACTACAAAGTTACAGTAATCAATACAGTATGGTACTGGCACAAAAACAGAAAGATAGATCAATGGAACAGGATAGAAAGCCCAGAGATAAACCCATGCACGTATGGTCACCTTATCTTTGATAAAGAAGGCAAGAATATACAGTGGAGAAAGGACAGCCTCTTCAATAAGTGGTGCTGGGAAAACTGGACAGCTACATGGAAAAGAATGAAATTGGAACACTCCCTAACACCATACACAAAAATAAACTCAAAATGGATTAAAAACCTAAATGTAAAGCCAGACACTATCAAACTCTTAGAGGAAAACATAGGCAGAACACTCTATGACATAAATCACCGCAAGATCCTTTTTGACCCACCTCCTAGAGAAATGGAAATAAAAAGAAAAATAAACAAATGGGACCTAATGAAACTGCAAAGCTTTTGCAAAGCAAAGGAAACCATAAACAAGACCAAAAGGCAACCCTCAGAATGGGAGAAAATATTTGCAAATGAAGCAAATGACAAAGGATTAATTTCCAAAATTTACAAGCAGCTCATGCAGCTCAATAACAAAAAGACAAACCCAATCCAAAAACGGGCAGAAGACCTAAATAGACATTTTTCCAAAGAAGATATACAAATTACCAACAAACACATGAAAGAATGCTCAACATCATTAATCATTAGAGAAATGTAAATCAAAACTACAATGAGATACCATCTCACACCAGTCAGAATGGCCATCATCAAAAAATATAGAAACAATAAATGCTAGAGAGGGTGTGGAGAAAAGGGAACATTCTTGCACTGTTGGTGGGAATGCAAATTGATACAGCCACTATGGAGAACAGTATGGAGGTTCCTTAAAAAACTACAAATAGAATTAGCATACGACCCAGCAATCCCACTACTGGGCATATACCCTGAGAAAACCATAATTCAAAAAGAGTCATGTACCAAAATGTTCATTGCAGCTCTATTTACAATAGCCAGGACATGGAAGCAACCTAAGTGTCCATCAACAGATGAATGGATAAAGAAGATGTGGCACATATATACAACGGAATATTACTCAGCCATAAAAAGAAACGAAATTGAGTTATTAGTGAGGTGGATGGACCTAGAGTCTGTCATACAGAGTGAAGTAAGTCAGAAAGAGAAAAACAAATACCATATGCTAACACATATATATGGAATTTAAGGGAAAAAAATGTCATGAAGAACCTGGGGGTAAAATGGAATAAAGACACTGACCTACTAGAGAATGGACTTGAGAATATGGGGAGGGGGAAGGGTAAGCTGTGACAAAGTGAGGGAGTGGCATGGATATATATACACTACCAAAAGTAAAATAGATAGCTAGTGGGAAGCAGCTGCATAGCACAGAGAGTTCAGCTCAGTGGTTTGTGACCACCTAGAGGGGTGGGATAGGGAGGGTGGGAGGGAGGGAGATGCAAGAGTGAAGAGATATGGGAACATATGTATAACTGATTCACTTTGTTATAAAGCAGAAACTAACACACCATTGTAAAGCAATTATACTCCAATAAAGATGTGTAAAAAAAAAAAAAAAGGTTGTGAACATGTAGTGACAAAAATGGCAGTTGGGCCAGAAGAACTGGCAACAATTTACGCAGTAAATTAGCCATATGGCAGTCACAGAATCTTTAGTTCCTCCCTGAATTAGAGATAACAGTAACTGATGCACGTTTCCTGAGTTGTTTTACAGATGCTAAAACCCCCACCAAATGGAAGACATTAACTACTTGATGACCATGAGCAAGTAGCCCCCAGACCTACTAGAGCCTGAGGAATGCTAATGTTAACTCCCTCCCCCAGGATTGATAATGTTAATTGATAATGTTAACGACTGACACCACCCTATTACTTCATCATCAACCATCAGAGAATTGCGCACGAGCAGATCACATACGCCGCGACTCCCCTTCCTCCCCTGGCCTTTAAAAATGCTTTCCTGAAACCCGAGCGGACCAACATTAGTTCGGTAAAATCTCACACGGCCTTCTTCTCTCTCTCTCTCTCATACATCTCCCTCTGCCTTTTTGAAGGCACTTATCATTGGATTTAGGGCCCACCTGGATAATCCAGGATGATCCATCTCAGGATCCTTAACTTGATTACATCTGCAAAGATCCTGTTTCTAATTAAGGTCACATTCCCAGGTTTCAGGTAGACGTATCTTTTGGGAGTCACCATTCAACTCACTACACCATCCAATTCTGCTTATATGGACACCATTCTTGCAGCCCCACACATTAAAGGCCAACCTGCTGCAGGCACAGGAAGAAGGAAATGTTAGTCCAGCCTTGTAGACCTCAGGGAAAGTTGACAGACCTTATCACAGGAGATGAACCTCAACTGTAACGGAGAGATGAGATAGAGCTACAGCACTTGAGAGCATGAAGAAAAGGTTATGGCATTGATTTTTGGAAAGTTTTCGCCAAACTGAAGCAGAGTAAAGAATAAATCCTCTCTCCTTATTTTACAAGACCCTTCATCTTCTCACAACCATACCTGGAGATTGTATGAGCTTAAGATCCAAAATTTAAATGCATTTTTTCCCCTAAGCAGGGGAGAGAAAGAACAATTAGTAATTGACTGCCTATTATGTCCTAAGATTTTTAACTATATTACTTCATTTTCTCTTTATAATAGCCCTACAAGGAAGATATTAATATTCACACCCATTGTACAAATGTGGAAACTGAGGCCATGAGATGTTAAGTAATCTGCCGGGATCCTACAGCTAGGAATTACAGGTGCTGAGACACACAAAGTCCATGCTCTTTCTAGGACTCCACTGCCCTGGAATCAGTCTAGATTAGCCCTACACTTCTATGTTGATTGTCTTGACCTGGCTGATTTTCCTCTTCTCCTGAAACAGCAATTAAGCATCGCTACCAGTAACAAGAGAAGCCAAGGGTAAGGAGCCTGGTTTTCTTTTTGCTTACACTACACTGCCATCTAGTGGGAAAATAATGAATGGCGGAATAGGCCATTTCTGGCATCTTCGTTTTTTGGTATTGGTAATTCATTTGTATTTAAATTTTGCTCTTGAAATTGTGACCCAATCAAAATCCACATCAAATTCCTGCCCCTGCCTCTACACATACACGCACACTTTTTCTGTACACCAGTCTCACATAAATGTACCCCACCTGTAACAGAGAGAGAAAGAATTAGGCTCACCTTCAACACTCAGACTACGACTGCAGTTGTGCAATAGTTAAAATCACAAGCAAAAAACCTATGCTCTCCTGACGTCTCATTAACTAAATTGTGACCCTCTGACACTAATCTGACAACAATTTTAGGGAGGAGTTCAGACAAAAATGACTAACAGATTTGCTTTTAATCATTTTTCATACCTGAAAACACAATTTCTGTCCATCAAAAATAGCTTCTATGCTAAGCCAATGGCAGAGCTGATTCTGGTACTAATAGTGCTCAGGACACATGGATGTGAGTTGGCCCCTGGAGTCAGACAACCTTTAGCTGAAGGGGAACAAAATCCTGCCACCTCGAAGTGTCTCTTTGGCACGCTGATTATTTCGAGCTGAAAACAATCAAGGCCCAAAAGACTCAGGAAGAAAACTTTGACCTTCCCCCTAACTGCTTATATGAACCTGTCAATAGATAGAGGACCTATTCCAGGAAGGGAGCTATCACCATATATAATTATGGTACGAACTAAGTAAGTAGGCAGGGAGAAACCTAGCAAAGTCTGTTAAAATTCCTCTCTGTCCCTTTGTCTCTGCCCAACCCAGCAAACATTTATTTACCAAACATTTGCTTTTCCATCTCCATGTGAGTTACCTTCTTCCCCATTTGAAGTCCCAAACCACTACTCCCAACATCCTCTTTTGTCTTTAGCTGAAGATGATATTTAAGGTGAGGGTTTCAGCCATTTCGGGGAGTTACTCAGTTTTTCTGAGTCTCTCCCATGTATACATGTTATTAGACTTTGGTTTGATTTTCTCCTGTTAATCTGTCTCACGTCAATTTAATTCTTAGACCAGCCAGAAGAACCAAGAAGGGTAGAGGAGAATTTCTTCCTCCTCAACATAGGTAATGCAATGATGAATGCCTCTGTGTAAACGTAGAACAGGAAGGTTCAGCTCTGATCACCCCACTATAAAATATACATTCTAAGGCCCCTAAGACATCTTTTAGTATTAGCATTAGTCTCCTGCTGCTGCTGTAACAAACTACCACAAACTTACTAGCTCAAAACCATACATGTTTATTATTTTATGGTTCAGGAGGTCAACAAACTGAAATGGGTATCAATGGGCTAAAATCAAGATGTCAGCAGGTCTGTATTCCTTCTGCAGGCTCCAAGAGAGAATCCGATCCCCACCCTATTACAGCCTCTACAGACTACCTGCAGGATTGGGTCTCTTCTGTCTGTAAAATCAGCAACGTGGGTCCCAGACCTACTCACACTTCCACCTCCCTGGTTCTCACTGCTTCGTCTCCTTCTTCCACCTTAAAGGACTCTATGATTACATTGGACCCACTACAATAATCCAGGATAATAGCCAATATCCCCATTTCAAGGGCAACTGATTAGCAACCTTAATTCCACCTGCTACTTAATTCTCCTTTGCCATATAATGTAATATATTCTCAGGTTCCAGGAATTAAGGTATGGACATCTTTGGCATTGGCAGGGGGTGGCAGTGGGGGGATTCTTCCCCTCCAACATCCAAGAGAAGAGAAATCTTGACTGGAATGTTTCATACTGGGTCATGGTGGCATTGGGAGAGCCAATCACCATCCAGAGTCCTTTCTTTCCCCTCCCACCCCCTCCCCACTTTCACAAACTTCAAGGAGCCTTGCAGGCATGCATGAGGACATATCCACCCTAAAATTCTACCTTCACTTTTTCCAAGTCGCCTTTAATAGTAGATAAGAGCATAGATTCAGATCGACTTAAGTTTAAGATTCATCCCCACACGTGAAAGCTTGAATACATTACTTAGTGTTTCACTTAGCATTTCTAAGCTCAGTTTCTTCATCCTTAAAATGGGCATTATATCTTCCTCATAGTATCATTGTAAGGCTTAAATAAAAGAACCTCCAAAGAGCACTTAGCAGAGTACATGGCACTATGTGATGATCTCAGATTGTCCTAAGGAACAATTTCTGAGAATGAGGATTTTTCCATTCAATCTTCAAAGGGAGGTTAACTAAACACCTAACTAACCACTGCATTGGATGCTTGGGGAACAAGGAAAGGACAGTGCCTATCCTCACTGAGTTAACTTCCAGTGGATGGGATGAGATTTCATATGTGAAACTGGAGACCAAAACTTGTGGTACCGTGAGGTTCTTCTTCTGAAATGAGTAAATGAAGGCTTCTGTTGTACCTTATGTGTAGGTATATAGCATTTGCCCAGTCAGACACCTTTACGTGGGTGCATTTGAAGACGTCATAGAAGAGAAACACGTTTCCTTCATTCTTGCCTAGTCTTCATTTTCTAGAACATGCATACCTATGTCAACACTTCAGTGACTATTTATATATTGCATAAGGGTACACACAGAAAGATGGTCATCCTGACTTGTTCCCTAAAGCTAACTGAGGGCAGCAACATCATATATATGTATGTATGTTTATAGCTACCATAGACATATATATGCCATCAAATTATACCAAAATCTCTTTTAACCCTAATAAGAAAGTTTGGGCAATGAAGTTAAAATGTTAAAAAACAAAAACAAAAAATGTCTTAGGATACTAAAATTTATTTTCAAGTGGAAGTTCTGAATAATGAATGGAAAAGTTCATTGGTTATAAGCCATCCATATACAGTGTATTCAACTTATGAAAAAAATTATGCTTTTACATAGGCTAAGTCTATGTGTTTTCTATAATGCTATTTCAATAATAAGCTTATTTAGGAACATGTTCATTCGAGAAGCTAATTTCTGCAACTATTGTAAAAATTTCTGAATTTGTAGCGTACACTGTATTTAATGCATATTTTATTCTAGGATTTTATATAATTCTTTCATGCCTATAGTGTATGAATTTTTTGAATATAGAAACTTATGGAGTTAAAAGTTATTTTGCACATTAGAAATATAAAAAAGGACAGCAAAACTTTAAGATTTTCTTTTATCCCTATGGCCTTTTTGATTCCCCCAAGAGGATCAGAAAACAGAACACTTCCCTCCAGGCCTATTAGAGCTTCCTGGAACAAAAAGGGAGAATTTGGCCATGACCAGTCCTGACTTTCTGTCAACCCTCTCACTTAGGTGGCAGCATTGAGAAGGGTCTCTGTATTTTGGATGTGGCTACAGTTCTACTCCTGATGGCATCTCTAAACCTCAGGAGATGGAGGACTACAAGGCAACTGGAAAACCTAGAACCTACAACAAGATCATATTTCTCAGGTTTGCATAAGCTTAACGTTTGTTAAATCCCAGGGACTTCAGCATGAGGATATCGCATGCGGCTTGACAAACCAGACCTCTATCTTGACTTTACACGGCTGAGGCTGAGGCTGACTTGAGGGGGAGGTGGTCATGGCTTGGGTAACGAGGCTACTGCAGAGTATGTAGGCAGCTGTACCTTGGAAAGAACATCCTATGGCACTGCTGTGACTATGCCAAGCACCTTTCTCCCTCAGAGAAAGTCACGGAGCTTTATATTTGAGAAGTCTCCAACCCTCAGCTCAATGTAAATGCCAGGCAGCACACTAATTCAGTGGGGCAAGACTGCCAGCTCAGTCCAGTAGGTAGTAGCTAAGGCCACATTGCAGCAGACCTGGGAGTTGGTGAGCTCTGTTAGAGGCATGATGGAAAGGGTTCACCCAAAAATCCAACGTATTTTGTTCCTCTCTGCCTCACTGGGAATTTTTTGAACCCTGAAGTTGTGTGGAGTGTAGCTTTTAGAAAGAAGCAGCTAGTTCAATTCAGAACTTAGATCAGACTGGCCGATAATATCTATTTAGTTCCTTATAGATGGTGAGCACTCTACTAAACATACATACATATATGCATTATTTATTACCCACACTATTAGGTGGGCAGAATTAATCACTGATGAAACTGAGGTCTAAAGAAGTCAAATGGTTTTCCCAAGTTCACACTGAGAGTAAAGATGAATGTTAATACTTCCCTCACATCTTTAACCCCTTTGATTTCCTCTATGTTGCCTAAGAACATAGCAGCTAATATATATCTATATATATATATCTATATATAGGGCTTCCCTGGTGGCGCAGAGGTTGAGAGTCCGCCTGCCGATGCAGGGGATGCGGGTTCGTGCCCCGGTCTGGGAGGATCCCACGTGCCGCGGAGCGGCTGGGCCCGTGAGCTATGGCCGCTGAGCCTGCGCGTCCGGAGCCTGTGCTCCGCAACGGGAAAGGCCACAACAGTGAGAGGCCCACATACCACAAAAAAAAAAAAAAAAAAAAAAAAAAAACATACATACATATATGCATTATTTATTACCCACACTATTAGGTGGGCAGAATTAATCACTGATGAAACTGAGGTCTAAAGAAGTCAAATGGTTTTCCCAAGTTCACACTGAGAGTAAAGATGAATGTTAATACTTCCCTCACATCTTTAACCCCTTTGATTTCCTCTATGTTGCCTAAGAACATAGCAGCTAATATATATCTATATATATATATCTATATATAGATATATATATAGATATATATATAGATATATAAACCGACAAACTAATCAGTCTTAAACATATTTAATTGACTTTCCTAATTTTTATTTAACTGATTGGTCTTCCCAGACACAATTTATCTTTGACCCCTCTTCAACTTTGGTCGCCTCTATACCCTCCTTGCTACATCATATTAAAGTGAGTCCGAGAGGGGTCTATCTCATTTGGATTGTTTATGGGATGGATTTTCATTGAGAGCATTCATAATGGGTTAGGAACTATCATTTTGCCTTTGGACAAATGATAATCCAGGCGATAACAGGATTATTAAATAAAATAAATAAATAATAAAAATAATAAATCAATATATCTTAATTATTTTAAATTATTTACTTTAAAATTTAAAAAATTAATAATAAAAATAATTTTTAAACAAATAAAATCATATAAGAATAGATGAGCAGATTGGTACAATAATTAATAAGAGTAACCAGTGGGAGAAAGTGGAAGTCAATAGAATGTTTTATCCCATCTACAAGATGAAGGAAGGACAGTTATGTGATAAGATACATTACATGGTATATATTAAATATGACAAAATTTCTTGGTTTCCTCTATCAGCACATTGAATTAAAATTTCATTTCTGCTCTATGATTCTTTATTTCTACAATCAGCAGAAAGGGTCAATAGGTATTTGTGTCAAGCTTCTGTGAATAAGTACAGTAAGTGAAAAGGATTGTTTTGAAGTAGATACTTAACGTTTCCCCTTCATCGGCCTGAATGAAAGGTGAAACTCAACTGTCTCATTACAATGCACTTCTTTATCTTATAATGAAAAAGTGATGATGAATAGAAATGCATTAACACATAATAAGGCCCAGAATGTATCATAAAATATTAGCTAATGCTTTCCTTTTCCTGGTAATTGATGTTTGGGATAGCTTCTTATCTATTTAAGAAATAGGCTTATTAGTCCCAAAGTCATGTGACTCAATGTTCTATAATTTACATAGACCCAGTTCTAAGCTAAGGTGCTTTACTGCTGTTAAAGCCATTAATTTTTTGGATGATTAAAAATAAGAGCTATGGATTAACAATAATTAAGTGTCTCTTAGAAAGGTCAGTGGTTCAAGGAAATAGTTAATTACACTGAAAGAATAAGAAGAAGAACGTCGAAGAGAATGTATTTTTTCAACTACAAAACTGAGTAAAAGTGATCCAACCTGGGAGATTTACTAATTCATAGCAATTAAGTAGTTAATTAGAAGTCTGTAATTATCTTTGCCACATCATTAAGAACTCTGTACAGATTTCCCAGTATAACTTTTTGGAAACCCTACGTATCTTGGTTATTGCCATTTCATGAGGAAACTGCTTTCAATGTGTTAGAGAAGCGTCTCATTAAAACTTTGCTCAGCCGTCTGTGGAAGCACAAGTTGATTCCTATGAGTCTAATGGTTTTGGGTTTGCTGGTGAAGTGTGACTGAAAGGGCACAGGATAGCATAAGTAACTCTCTAATTTCTTATCAACAGGGCAGATATTCACCCGGTATGCACAGGTATAGTCTTACTGCTTACTTGTGCAGATATACCTTCTCATTGGCTGTGGCATTGTTCTGATTGGTCAATGTCCATGATGTTTTAGTTTGTAAACATTATGAAGATCATCTGTTCTGCAGATGGATGACTACCCTTAGAGGAAGCTAGAACCCATAACAAGATAATGACTCCAGGCCACCTATCTTGGCAATGATATGGAAGCTCAACCTTACTTCTATCTATGACTATAACAGCCTAAACCCATGAAGACAAGACCCTCCGAAAATGATCAAAGTGCAAAATGGTGGTAGAGCTCTACTTTTCCATATTTTGTTTGATAGACAGGTCCTGTGATTATTATGAATACTGTCAGCAAGCTTTCCAGAGTATTTGCAAATGTAGTGGCTACAGTGCTGTAAATAGGTAAATAGCAAAAGAGTAGTAATACCAACCTCATCAGGTGATATAGGGGGAATGAAATTAATGGATGTATAACCTCTTAACCCAACTCTGACATAGGGTAAGTATTCAATAAGTGGTAAAGAATATGAGAAATATTTCCCTGTTTTTCAGACAGATTGCTACTTAATTTTTAACAATATATATTAATATTTCTTCACCAAATGAATGCACTGGGATGTTTTTAATGGCCTACTTATAGTTAGACATTTAGGTTATTTTGAAATTTTTGCAATTGTAAACAAACTCATCCTGAACATCTGTATGCATAACACTGTTTCTGCATTTTGGGTTATTCTTCATTCTAGATTTTGCCAACTGGATTGGCTGCATTTAAGGGGTATACTTTTTTTTTTTTTTTTTTTTTTTTTGCGGTACGCGGGCCTCTCACTGTTCTGGCCTCTCCCGTTGCGGAGCACAGGCTCCGGACGCACAGGGTCAGCAGCCATGGCTCACGGGCCCAGCCGCTCCACAGCATGTAGGATCTTCCCGGACCGGGGCATGAACCTGTGTCCCCTGCATCGGCAGGCGGACTCTCAAGCACTGCGCCAACAGGTGAGCCCAAGGGGTATACTTTTTAAACACTCTATTACAAATAGCCTTCCTCTCCTTATTTACCATCTACTAACTGATAATAGTGAACTATATCTGGTGCCTGACTTTATGTTTAGAGATTTTTCATATTTATAAAAAAGATTAATATAAGTACTACATAGCATGTCAAAAATGTGAAAAAACTATGATGCAGAAACTAAGGACCAAAATTTCAGACTTAAAGTAGGAACTGAATCTGGAATTGTGAATTCAAGGAATAATTTAGATCATTTCATCAGAAAAAAAGATAGGAATATATAACAGTATACTTGCATACAATAAACAAATGAATTTTGCTGGAATGAATGGTTCATTCCTATACAGAAATAACAGGGTATCAAAAGTAGGTAGAGACCAGATAGGAAAGCACCTTGAATATTAGCTAAGACATCTTAGCTTTATTATCCAGGCAATTTGAAGAAAGTCAAGATTTTCAGTATGAGGTGGACATGCAACAAGTCATTATAGGCATCTGTGATTTTTAGATTGCAAGTAGGGTATAGATTGTAAGTGGTTTAAAAAAGCAAAATGCCAGAAGTCATTGATTTGTCATTAAGAATCTAGAAGGGGTTTGCTATAGAAAAGAGAAAGTACTTGAAAGAAATAACTATAGTTCTTCTTTTATGTGTTAAGAATGTTGGATTAGGGCCTCCCTGGTGGCGCAGTGGTTGAGAGTCCGCCTGCCGATGCAGGGGATACGGGTTCGTGCCCCGGTCTGGGAGGATCCCATATGCCGCGGAGCGGCTGGGCCCGTGAGCCATGGCTGCTGAGCCTGCGCAGCCGGAGCCTGTGCTCCGCAACGGGAGAGGCCACAACAGTGAGAGGCCCGCATACCACAAAAAAAAAAAAAAAAAAAAAAGAATGTTGGATTAAATATAATATTTAAATTTTGACAGATATTAAAAATAACCATACATAACATTTTTAGTGGTTATGTGTCAGGCACTGAATGAAGTATTTTATGTTATCTTGTTTAATCTTGCCCAAAACCTTTTATGGTAGGAATTATGATTATCTCAACTTCATAAAAGAGGAAATAGCAGTTTACAGAGGATAAGTTCCTCATTTCATGCAGATAATGAGTGACAAAACCAGTATTTGAACCCAGTTCTACCTGGCTCTAGAGTATATACACTATCTTCCTTCAAGTGTGGACACATTCATGATAAGTATAATTTATTTATTAAAAGAACTTTATAGGGCTTCCCTGGTGGCGCAGTGGTTGGGAGTCCGCCTGCCGATGCAGGGGACACGGGTTCGTGCCCTGGTCCGGGAAGATCCCACATGCCGCGGAGCAGCTGGGCCCGTGAGCCATGACTGCTGAGCCTGCGCGTCCGGAGCCTGTGCTCCGCAACGGGAGAGGCCACAGCAGGGAGAGGCCTGCGTACCGCAAAGAAAAAAAAAAAAAAAAAAAGAACTTTATAGAAGTCCAGGCAAAGGGTGGCTCCAGGAGAAATAGAGATGAGGAACGGATGCAAGTTAAATCACTAAATTGAATTCTAGAAGAGAGATGAGGATCCAAGGACAACTTCAAGTGTTTGAATATGGGATACAGTAGGGCCACTAATGGAAATAGTATTATAAAAACTAGAGAACAAGCTGGTTTCCAGTAAGAAAATAAGTTTTGGTTTAACAACAAGAAAACAGTATGGGCTCATTTTAGGCCAAATCCAAGTTTTAGAATTATATCCTTTGAGCCTATCAATTCCTAAAATAATGTTAATAGGTGTTATATAAATTGTTCCTAGATGGTGGCTTGAGCATAGTGCTTATCTTCTCTTCTTCCTAAGATAAGAATACACAGCAATAACTAAACATACCGTTTGATGAAGTAGTTCAACTACTGTGCGGATTGGTGCCCTGACTCAAAGATACCTGGCTTCAATCATTTAAAATTTCCCCAACTAATGGGATAGTTTATCTACTTCTCCCTTAGTTATTCCTGCCAATTAACAATGCCCATTCGTGTAAACCAAAGCCTCCATCAAATTTTCAACTGCCTTGCTCTTAAATATGAATAGAAACCCAAGAATCTATACAAGAAAAGTCGACAATATGAATACAAAAAAAAAAATACAAAGGAAGGAAGGTCAAAAGGGTGAACAGAGAAAGTAGTTAATTCCAAGACTAGGAAATAAAATAATAATTAAGAAAAAATAATATTGATTACTACCTACAGAGAGTCCAGAATATATTGAATTTATAAAAGCAGCATTATACACCTTAGAAGTCATCACTTCTAGTGTCTTTTGTTGATATTGTTTGTTAAAAAGAAAAATGTGGGCTTCCCTGGTGGCGCAGTGGTTGAGAGTCCGCCTGCCAATGCAGGGGACGCGGGTTTGTGCCTCCGTCTGGGAAGATCCCACATGCTGCGGAGTGGCTGGGCCCGTGAGCTGTGGCCACTGAGCCTGCGCGTCCAGAGCCTGTGCTCCGCAACGGGAGAGGCCACAACAGTGAGAGACCTGCGTACCACAAAAAAAAAAAAAAAAGAAAAAGAAAAATGTTTGGATGAATCCTCCAGGCCTGAGAGCTTTTGACATGAAAATGTCAGTATTGTCAGTACCTTTTTAGAAAATATCATTGAATAACTATAGCTGTGACACAACAATGCAAGACAGTTTTGATTTAAAGCATTTTTCTTTATCACAAATTACATATCCTTCAACTAAGGTTGCAATGAAAGTAAAGTTACCCCTATGAACCCTTTGAGAAGGCCTAAAATATATTCCATGATCCTAGCAGGTATCTCTTAGAAACACCACATCTCACCAAAGTTCTTCCTAGGCAACCTGTAGCAGTATAATAAGGTTTAAATAATATTCTCCTGAAGCATTCACAGTTCACTGAGAGTCACCTGTCATGGGTAATTAATCCAGAAAGTGAATTTCCTTTATATCTTCAAATCTTTGTAGCTGTGATATAAAAATCTACATACGGAATTAGGAGAAGGGGATTAAAATTACAGCTGCTTACCATTTGACTTTTAAAAAATCAATTACCACTCTCAGTATTTGGTTTCTACCTAAAACATGAACACAATAATATCTTTGTAGCATAACTTGCTAAAAAATTAATTAAATATTTAAAAGTACTTATCATGGTGATTAGCATATAGAAACTATTATATTGAACATACCCTTTTTACATAGACATAAACTAAAATTTCCACATAAAATTATATATAATGATTTTTAACCTTTATCATTGTCAAGAAGTCATCCACTATGTACATACAGCATTTTATCTAACACCAAACAAGTCAGGCTTTATTGAAAAATCTCTGTCTACTCCAAACCGTCTAGAGAGAGACGGATATTAATTCTGAGCAAACAACCCCTAAACAAACAAAAACAAATATACAACATAATATCATATGACCCTCACAATAAAAAATGGGGTTTTAATAATGTAAAACCCAAGTTTCATCCCCAATTCTGTCATATGTGAACAATAATTACCTTTTCCTCTAATGTAAAATTTAAAAATCTGAAATAATGACTTCTAAGATCTATAATGCTCTGGAATTCAAACTCTAAACATTTCTAATAATCATTCAACCTAGACCATAATCTAAATTGAATTGGTTCGGGGGACCCTGGGAAGATGGCGGAAGAGTAAGACGCGGAGATCACCTTCCTCCCCACAGATACATCAGAAATTCATCTACACGTGGAACAACTCCTACAGAACACCTACTGAACATTGACAGAAGACCTCAGACCCCCCAAAAGGCAAGAAACTCCCCACATACCTGGATAGGGCAAAAGAAAAAAGAATAAACAGAGACAAAAGGATAGGGACGGGACCTGCACCAGTGGGAGGGAGCCGTGAAGGAGGAAAGGTTTCCACACACTACAAGCCCCATCGCGGGCAGAGACTGCAGGTGGCGGAGGGGGAAAGCTTCGGAGTAGCGGAGGAGAGCACAGCAACAGGGTTGTGGAGGGCAAAGCGGAGAGATTCCGACACAGAGGATCGGTGCCCTCAGGCACACACCAGCCCGAGAGGGTTGTCTGCTCGGCCGCCGGGGCGGGCGGGGCTGGGAGCTGAGGCTCGGGTATCGGCTTTCAGTCGGAGCGCAGGGAGAGGACTGGGGCTGGCGGCAGGAAGAGAGCCTGAAGGGGTTAGGGCACCACGGCTAGCCCGGAGGGAGTCCGGGGAAAGGGTCTGGAGCTGCCGAAGAGGCAAGAGGCTTTTTCTTCCCTTTTGCTTCCTGGTGCGCGAGGAGAGGGCATTAAGAGGGCTGCTTTGGGAAGCGCCGGAGACGGGCGCGAGCCGCGGCTAAAGGCGCGGACCCCGGAGACGGGCGTGGGACGCTGGGGCTGCTGCTGCTGCTGCCGCCGCCGCGGGGCCTGTGTGCGAGCGCGGGTCACTGTCCGCCCCGCCTTCCGGGGGGCCTGTGCACCCCGCCACTGCCGGGGTCCCGGAACCCGGGGACGGCTTTCCCGGGAAAGCGCACGGAGCGCCTCGGGCTGCTGCAACGTCACGCCGGCCTCTGCCGCCGCAGGCCCGCCCCACACTGCGCGCCCCTCCCTCCCCCCACTCTGCCTGAGTGAGCCAGAGCCCCCGCATCAGCAGCTCCTTTAAACCCGTCCTGTCTGAGCGAAGAACGGACGCCCTCCGGCGACCTACGCGCAGAGGCGGGGCCAGGTCCAAGGCTGAGACCCGGGAGCTGTGAGAGAAGAGAAGAGACAGGGAAATCTCTCTGTGCAGCCTCGGAGGCAGCGGATTAAAGCTCCACGGTCCACTTGATGTGCCCTGCGTCTGTGGAGTGCATGAATGGACAGCGAATCATCCCAAATTGAGGAAGTGGACTTTGAGGACAAGATTTAAGACTTTCCCCCCTTCTCCTCTTTTTACAACGAATTATCCCAAATTAAGGAGGTGGACTTAGCAAGATTTCAGACTTCTCGCCCTTTTCCTCTTTTTACAACGAAGTATCCCAAATTGAGGAGGTGGACTTGGAGAGCAAGATTTTTGATTTTTCCCCCTGCTCTCTTTTTGTGAATGTGTATGTGTATTCTCCTGTGTAAGATTCTCTCTGTATAGCTTTGCTTCCACCATATATCCCAGGGTTCTATCTGTACTTTCTTTTTCAATAATTACTTTTTAATTTTAATAAAGCTACTATATTTCATACTTTATTCTATTTTACTTTACCTGCGCTTTCTTTTTTTCCTACCTTCCCTTCCTCCCTCCCTCCCTCCGCCCCTCCTTTCCTTCTTTCTCTCTTTCTTTCCTTCCTCCCTCCCTCCCTCCCTTCTTCCTTTCACTCTTTCTTTTTCTTTCCTTCCTCCCTACCTCCCTCCCTCCCTCCTGTCTTTCTTTCCTTCCTCCCTCCCTCCCACCCCTCTTCCTTTCACTTTCTTTTTCTTTCCTTCCTCCCTCCCTCCCTCCTGTCTTTCTTTTTCTTTCTTTCTTTCCTTCCTCCCTCCGTCCCTTCTTCCATTCACTCTTCCTTTTTCTTTCATTCCTCCCTCCCTCCTTTCTTTCTTTCCATCCTTCCTCCCTCCCTCCTTTCTTTCTTTCTTCCTTCCTTCCTTTCTTTCCTTCTTCCTTTCTTTCTCTCTCTCTTTCTTTCTTCTACTAATTCTTTCTTTCTACTTTTTCTCCCTTTTATTCTGAGCTGGGTAGATGAAAGGCTCTTGGTGCTGCAGCCAGGAGTCAGTGCTGTGCCTCTGAAGTGGGAGAGCCAACTTCAGGACACGGGTCCACAAGAGACCTCCCAGCTCCACATAATATCAAGCAGCGAAAATCTCCCAGAGATCTCCATCTCAACACCAGCACCCAGCTTCAGCCAACGACCAGCAAACTACAGTGCTGGTCACCCTATGCCAAGCAACTAGCAAGGCAGGAACACAACCCCACCCATTAACAGAGAGGCTGCCTAAAAACATAATAAGGCCACAGGCACCCCAAAACACACCACCAGACGTGGACCTGTCCACCAGAAAGACAAGATCGAGCCTCAACCACCAGAACACAGGCTCTAGTCCCCCACACCAGGAAGCCTACACAACCTACTGAAACAACCTTAGCCACGGGGGACAGACACCAAAAACAACGGGAACTACGAATCTGCAGCCTGGAAAAAGGAGACCCCAAACACAGTAACATAACCAAAATGAGAAGACAGAAAAACACACAGCACGTGAAGGAGCAAAATAAAAACCTACCAGACCTAACAAATGAAGAGGTAATAGGCAGTCTACCTGAAAAAGAATTCAGAATAATGATAGTAAAGCTGATCCAAGATTCTATTTGCAAGATCCAAAATCTTGGAAATAGAATAGACAAAATGCAAGAAACAGTTAACAAGGACCTAGAAGAACTAAAGATGAATCAAGCATCAATTAAAAACACAATAAATGAAATGAAAAATACTCTAGATGGGATCAATAGCAGAATAACTGAGGCAGAAGAATGGATAGGTGAGGTGGAAGATAAAATAGTGGAAATAACTGATGCAGAGCAAAATAAAGAAAAAAGAATGAAAGGAACAGAGGACAGTCTCAGAGACCTCTGGGACAACATTAAACGCACCAACATTCGAATTATAGGGGTTCCAGAAGAAGAAGAGAAAAAGAAAAGGACTGAGAAAATATTTGAAGAGATTATAGTTGAAAACTTCCCTAATATGGGAAAGGAAATAGTTAATCAAGTCCAGGAGGCACAGAGAGTCCCATACAGAATAAATCCAAGGAGAAATACGCCAAGACACATATTAATCAAACTGTCAAAAATTAAACACAAAGAAATCATATTAAAAGCAGCAAGGGAAAAAAAACAAATAACACACAAGGCAATCCCCATCAGGTTAACAGCTGATCTCTCAGCAGAAACTCTACAAGCCAGAAGGGAGTGGCAGGACATAATTAAAGTGATGAAGGAGAGAAAACTGCAACCAAGATTACTCTACACAGCAAGGATCTCATTCAGATTTGATGGAGAAATTAAAACCTTTACAGACAAGCAAAAGCTGAGAGAGTTCAGCACCACAAAACCAGCTTTACAACAAATGCTAAAGGAACTTCTCTAGGCAAGAAACACAACACAAGGAATATACCTACAATAATGAACCCAAAGCAATTAAGGAAATGGGAATAGGAACATACATATCAATAATTACCTTAAATGTAAATGGACTAAATGCTCCCACCAAAAGACACAGAGTGGCTGAATGGATACAAAAACAAGACACATATATATGCTGTCTACAAGAGACCCACTTCAGACCTAGAGACACATACAGATTGAAAGTAAGGTGATGGAAAAAGATACTCCATGCAAATGGAAATCAAAAGAAAGCTGGAGTAGCAATTCTTATATCAGACAAAATAGACTTTAAAATAAAGACTACTACAAGAGACAAAGAAGGCCACTACATAATGATAAAGGGATCGATCCAAGAAGAAGGTATAACAATTGTAAATATTTATGCACCCAAAATAGGAGCACCTCAACACATAAGGCAAATACTAACAGCCATAAAAGGGGAAATCGACAGTAACACAATCATAGTAGGGGACTTTAACACCCCACTTTCACCAATGGACAGATCATCCAAAATGAAAATAAATAAGGAAACACAAGCTTTAAATGATACATTAAACAAGATGGACTTAATTGATATTTATAGGACATTCCATCCAAAAACAACAGAATACACTTTCTTCTCAAGTGCTCATGGAACATTCTCCAGGATCATATCTTGGGTCAGAAATCAAGCCTTGGTAAATGTAAGAAAATTGAAATTGTATCAAGTATCTTTTCTGACCACAATGCTATGAGACTAGACATCAATTACAGGAAAAGATCTGTAAAAAATACAAACACATGGAGGCTAAACAATACACTACTCAATAACGGAGTGATCACTGAAGAAATCAAAGAGGAAATTAAAAAATCCCTAGAAACAAATGACAATGGAGACACGACGACCCAAAACCTATGGGACGCAGCAAAAGCAGTTCTAAGAGGGAAGTTTATAGCAATATAATCCCACCTTAAGAAACAGGAAACATCTCGAGCAAACAACCTGACCCTGCACCTAAAGCAATTAGAGAAAGAAGAACAAAAAACCCCCAAAGCTAGCAGAAGGAAAGAAATCATAAAGATCAGATCAGAAATAAATGAAAAAGAAATGAAGGAAACGATAGCAAAGATCAATAAAACTAAAAGCTGGTTCTCTGAGAAGATAAACAAAATAGACAAACCACTAGCCAGACTCATCAAGAAAAGAAGGGAGAAGACTCAAATCAATAGAATTAGATATGAAAAAGGAGAAGTAACAACTCACACTGCAGAAATATAAAAGATCATGAGAGATTACTACAAGCAACTCTATGCCAATAAAATGGACAACCTGGAAGAAATGGACAAATTCTTAGAAATGCACAACCTGCCAAGACTGAATCAGGAAGAAATAGAAAATATGAATAGACCAATCACAAGCACTGAAATTGAAACTGTGATTAAAAATCTTCCAACAAACAAAAGCCCAGGACCAGATGGCATCACAGGCGAATTCTATCAAACATTTAGAGAAGAGCTAACACCCATCCTTCTCAAACTCTTCCAAACAATTTCAGAGGAAGGAACGCTCCCAAACTCATTCTATGAGGCCACCATCACCTTGATACCAAAACCAGGCAAGGATGTCACAAAGAAAGAAAACTACAGGCCAATATCACTGATGAACATAGATGCAAAAATCCTCAACAAAATACTAGCAAACAGAATCCAACAGCACATTAAAACGATCATACACCATGATCAAGTGGGGTTTATCCCAGGAATGCAAGGATTCTTCAATATATGCAAATCAATCAATGTGATACACCATATTAACAAGCTGAAGGAGAAAAACCATATGATCATCTCAATAGATGCAGAGAAAGCTTTCGACAAAATTCAACACCCATTTATGATAAAAACCCTGCAGAAAGTAGGCATAGAGGGAACTTTCCTCAACATAATAAAGGCCATATATGACAAACCCACAGCCAACATTGTCCTCAATGGTGAAAAACTGAAACCATTTCCACTAAGATCAGGAACAAGACAAGGCTGCCCACTCTCACCACTCTTATTCAACATAGTTTTGGAAGTTTTAGCCACAGCAATCAGAGAAGAAAAGGAAATAAAAGGAATCCAAATTGGAAAAGAAGAAGTAAAGCTGTCACTGTTTGCAGATGACATGATACTATACATAGAGAATCCTAAAGATGCTACCAGAAAACTGCTAGAGCTAATCAATGAATTTGGTAAAGTAGCAGGATACAAAATTAATGCACAGAAATCTCTGGCATTCCTGTACACTAATGATGAAAAATCTGAAAATGAAATCAAGAAAACACTCCCATTTTCCATTGCAACAAAAAGAATAAAATATCTAGGAATAAACCTACCTAAGGAGACAAAAGACCTGTATGCAGAAAATTATAAGACACTGATGAAGGAAATTAAAGATGATACAAATAGATGGAGAGATATACCATGCTCCTGGATTAGAAGAATCAATATTGTGAAAATGAGTCTACTACCCAAAGCAATCTACAGATTCAATGCAATCCCTATCAAACTACCACTGGCATTTTTCACAGAACTAGAACAAAAAATTTGAAAATTTGTTTGGAAAAACAAAAGGCCCCGAATAGCCAAAGCAATCTTGAGAACGAAAAACGGAGCCGGAGGAATCAGGCTCCCTGACTTCAGACTATACTACAAAGCTACATAATCAAGACAGTGTGCTACTGGGACAAAAACAGAAAGATAGATGAATGGAACAGGATAGAAAGCCCAGAGATAAACCCACGCACATATGGTCAACTTATCTTTGATAAAGGAGGCAGGAATGTACAGTGGAGAAAGGACAGCCTCTTCAATAAGTGGTGCTGGGAAAACTGGACAAGGACATGTAAAAGTATGAGATTAGATCATTCCCTAACACCATACACAAAAATAAGCTCAAAATGGATTAAAGACCTAAATGTAAGGCCAGAAACTATCAAACTCTTAGAGGAAAACATAGGCAGAACACTCTATGACATAAATCACAGCAAGATCCTTTTGGACCCACCTCCTAGAAAAATGAAAACAAAAACAAAGATAAACAAATGGGACCTAATGAAACTTCAAAGCTTTTCCACAGCAAAGGAAACCATAAACAAGATGAAAAGCCAACCCTCAGAATGGGAGAAAATATTTGCAAACGAAGCAGCTGACAAAGGATTAATCTCCAAAATTTATAAACAGCTCATGCAGCTCAATAGCAAAAAAACAAACAACCCAATCCAAAAATGGGCAGAAGACTTAAATAGGCATTTCTCCAAAGAAGATATATAGACTGCCAACAAACACATGAAAGAATGCTCAACATCATTAATCATTAGAGAAATGCAAATCAAAACTACAATGAGATATCATCTCACACCAGTCAGAATGGCCATCATCAAGAAATCTAGAAACAATAAATGCTGGAGAGGGTGTGGAGAAAAGGGAACACTCTTGCACTGCTGGTGGGAATGTGAATTGGTACAGCCACTATGGAGAACAGTATGGAGGTTCCTTAAAAAACTAAAAATAGAACTACCATATATGATCCAGCAATCCGACTACTAGGCATACACCCTGAGAAAACCATAATTCAAAAAGAGACATGTACCAAAATGTTCATTGCAGCTCTATTCACAATAGCCCGGAGATGGAAACAACCTAAGTGTCCATCATCGGATGAATGGATAAAGAAGATGTGGCACATACATACAATGGAATATTACTCAGCCATAAAAAGAAACGAAAGTGAGGTATTTGTAATGAGGTGGACAGACCTAGAGTCTGTCATACAGAGTGAAGTAAGTCAGAAAGAGAAAGACAAATACCGTATGCTAACACATATATATGGAATTAAAAAAAAAATGTCATGAAGAACCTAGGGGTAAAACGGGAATAAAGACACAGACCAACTTGAGAATGGACTTGAGGATATGGGGAGGGGGAAGGGTAAGCTGTGACAAAGCGAAAGAGAGGCATGGACATATATACACTACCAAACGTAAGGTAGATAGATAGTGGGAAGCAGCCGCAGAGCACAGAGAGATCAGCTCGGTGCTTTGTGACCGCCTGGAGGGGTGGGATCGGGAGGGTGGGAGGGAGGGAGATGCATGAGGGAAGGGATGTGGGAACAGATGTATATGTATGACTGATTCACTGTGTTATAAAGCAGAAACTAATAAAAAAATGTTAAAAAAATAAATAAATAAATAGGTGTTTTTCCAAAAAAATAAATTGAATTGGTTCAAAACAGAATTTTTTTGAGTGTTCTCTTTATAGTTTCTATGAGTATTTTTGGAATAGCAAATCTAATTTTGAGCAAAATTATAATACCTCTTGATTAATTATACAGACAAAATATTTATGATCTTCATAAAACTTTATCTTATAGACACAGTGATGCTATTGCAAATGTCACCAACAGAATTACAACCAAATGTATTGTTGAATATTCTTAGCAAAGTTCCTTAAAATGTTAAACGTTAGAGTTACCATATGACCCAGCATGTCCAGTCTTATATAACCAAGAGAAGTATAAACATATGTCTACACAAAAACTTGTACATGGATGGCCATAGCAGCATTATTCATAATAGTCAAAAAGCAGAAACTACCTACATTTCTACCAAATGATGAATAAATAAAAATATAGTATATCTATATAATGAAATATTATTTGGTAAAAAAAAAAAAAGGAATGAAATACTGACACACACTATACGATGAACCTTAAAAACATTAGGCTATGTGTATGATTCCATTCATATGAAACATCCAGAATAGGCAAATCTACAGAGACAGAGAGTAGATTAGTGGTTGTCCAGAGCTGAGGGAGAATGGGGAGTGGCTGCTAATGGGTATGGCAATTTGAGAGTATCTATCAAAAATTTTACAGAACTTAATTTTTGAGTCAATCTACTTTCAGAGATCTAAAGTGTACAAAGAAAGTGAGCAATTAAACATGTTATGAGAAAACTGTTCATTAACACATTGTTTGCAACAGTGAGAAAATATATTAATTCTGTGGAATATTATGCAGCATTTACAAATTTTAATAATATGTACAGACTTGGAAAGAGACCAAAGCCATATATAGATAGACTATACAGATTGAGATGTAGAGATATGCCTTTTATATGATAATATGTACATGGCACATAGCAATATATAAGATATGCATTTATACAACATACATATGTCGTATATAAGATATATCATATATATATAATGCATATGCCACATAATTATACATATAATATGATTCCACTGATGTTAAGGACAAAAATAAGTTATGCACATCAGTACATAGACACAGACTGAAAGGAGGCTTAACTGACTGTCAAAGAGCAGTTATGTCTGGGGACTGAAGATTGGGAGGTAACCAAGAGGGCTTTTTATGTTACTCTGTATGCTTTATATTGATATTTGAAATACCACTTTCATATTATAATATATTCGTGTACTATTCATTTCATTAGAAAGAAGGACTAATATTTTTAAATAACCACAGCAAAAATCTTTTTCCTACACAAAAGGATTCTTTTAAGTGAATAAATTATCCCAATATACTAAAAAAATCCAAGTAATCAGGTAAACCACCTGGTTTCCCTCAATAGACATCAGGTCCCAACAGGTTTGGGGAGTCAAAGTATTTGGGACCTAGACTGAAGAAGAGGATTAGAAAACTAAAGTCAACCCAGTTGTCAAAAGAATGTGTCAGGGCTTCCCTGGTGGCGCAGTGGTTGAGAGTCTGCCTGCTGATGCAGGGGACACGGGTTCGTGCTCCGGTCTGGGAAGATCCCACATGCCGCGGAGTGGCTAGGCCCGTGAGCCATGGCCACTGAGCCTGTGCATCTGGAGCCTGTGCTCCACAATGGGAGAGGCCACAACAGTGAGAGGCCTGCATACCGCAAAAAAAAAAAAAAAAAAAAAGAACGTGTCAAATCTACTAGAAAGAGAGGCTAGATTAATTGATTCTCATTTTTATGATTTTAAAAAGACTTGCCAGTTGGAAAACTATAACTTATTCTCATCCTTACCATTTTTGTAGGATGCAGTACATAATAGATGACTGTATGAATCATGGACCTGGACAGGAAACAAATGGTGTAGAGAGCATGGCTATTGAAAGAGTTTAATGAGGGGACTATTTAGAAAGCAGGAGGCCAGGTTAAGGGAACCAACAAGAAAACATGAAGCATAAAGGAATACAACAGTATAAAGCCATTACCGCTGCAAGGCCTGAAGCAAAGAGGGTAAGTGGTTGCCAGAACCTGTGAGAGCTACAGCTGTAACAGAGGGGTTGCCCAACAGGAGCCTTGGGTGTAGATGGAGCAGCACAACTACTGTTAACTGGGGACAGGCAATCTGAGGAATATAGAACTTTTTCTCCTCCTGCCCTCTGACCATCTGCCAATGCCCTCTTTAGTCATATCCAAAGGGCAAATGACACAGGAACAGGATGAAAAGGATTGAAAGGGGGTTAATAACCAGTGCTATTGCCTACTTTAAGTATAAGGTACTTGTTCTTTTAAAATGAACTGATATTGGGACATCACTGTGCTATTCTGGTCCTATCTTACTTTGCCATTGTCATGTAAATATCACAGGAATAAAAATGCAAAATGAAGGGCACTTAATTACTCAACAACAATGGAAATGTGTTTAAAAGATGCAAGCATAGGCTCTGCAAAAGTTAGAATATTACAGGGACAATTCACATGTTTGTTCTAGCTAGTATAATTAGAAACCATAAAGTAATCTCCCATCTTTGTCATGAGGCTGAGACAATTTTCAGCTGTCCCATTATTCCTCATCGTAAAGAAGACAATATGTAAGCCATGGTTATATTTTGCAAGGTTTTTGTTGTTGTTGTTGTTGTTTGGGCTTTTTTGTTTTGCTTTGTTTTTTACAGAAAGACAGTGGTAGATTTGAATTCAAATGATGTCTCTAGAATAAACCAATAACTGCTCTTTAGGAATCCTAAATATTAGTTAGGAAGATACTATATACATGTAATTTCCTTTGAATATGAGTAAAGTAAAAATTTGAACAGTAATGCATTTTACTGATTAATCAAAAAAGCACCCATTCCATTGTAAATCCAAATATCATCCTATAGGACTCTAAATAAACATGTAAGTGTATTGTAATGTGCACAAAGTGCAATGTAAAGAAATACTGTAATGTACAGGAGTGACCATAATGGCAGAATAGGAAGACACTGAGCTCACCCTCCTCCCATGGGTACTCCAAAATTACAACTATTTGCAGAGCAACTATTGATGAGGAAGACTTGAAGACTAGCAGAAAAGATCTTCTACAACTAAGGATATAAAGAAGAAAGTACGACAAGATGGGTAGGAGGGGCAGAGATAGAAGATCGTCAAGACTCACACCCACAGGTGAGTAATCCACAAATTGGAGGACTGTTACAATTGCACAGGTTCTCCCCGAGTCTCAAGGAATCTGAGCTCCACATTGGGCTCCCCAACCTGGAGGTCATGTACTGGGAAGATAAGCCCTCAGAACGTTTGATTCTGAGGGCCAGTGGGGCTTACTTTCAAGAGAGCCAGAGAGCTGTAGGAAATAGATTCTCTTCTTCAAGGGTGCACACAAAATTTCACACACTCTAAGACCCAAAGCAGAAGCAGTAATTTGAAAGGAACCTGGGTGAGACCCACCTGCTGATCTTGGAGAGCCTCTCAGAGAAGCAGTAGGCAACTGAAGCTCACCCTGAGGATAAGACACTGGCAGGAGCCATTTTTGGGAGCTCATTCTGCCATGAGGACACTAGTGTTGGTAAATGCTATTTTGGAACCCTCCAAAGCTTATTAGTGCTGGGACTGGACCCACCTGTCCAGCAGCAGGCTGCTGCATTAATACCCACTGAGCCCCTAGGAGCCCTGGCACATGGCCCCACCCCACCAGAGGGCCCATGATCCAGACTCACCAACCAGGAACTAGAAAAAGCAGAACAAACAAAACCTAATGTTAGTAGAAGTAAAGAGATCATAAAAATCAGAGCAAAAATAAATAAAATAGAGACTAGAAAAGATCAATGAAACTAAAAGATAGTTTTTGGAAAAGATAAACAGAACAGATAAACCTGTAGCCATACTCCTCAAGGAAAAAAAGAGTGAGGGCACAAATCAATAAAAGAAAAAGTAGAAGTTACAACTGACACCACAGAAATACAAAAGATTGTAAGAGATTACTATGAACAATGATAATCCAATAAAATGAGCAACTGACAAGAAATGAACAAGTTCCTAGAAACGTACAATTTCCCAAGACTGAGTGAGGAAGAAATAAAAAATATGAACAGACCAATTGCCAGTAACGAAATTGCATTAGTTAAGAAAAAACATCTCCCAGAAAACAAAAAGTCCAAAATCAGACAAAGATCACAAAAAAGTAAAATTACAGACCAATGTCACTGATGAACACAGATTCAAAAATCCTCAACAAAATATTAGCAAACCTAATTCAACAATACATGAAAAGGTTAATACACCAAGATCAAATGGGATTTATCTCAAGGATGCAAGTTCAGTTCAATATCTGCAAACCAATCAATGTGATAACCAAATTAAATAAAAATTATATGATCATCTCAATAGATGCAGAGAAAGGTTTTGACAGAATTCGACATTCATTTATGATAAAAACTCCCCACAAAATGTGTATAAAGGAAACATACCTCAACATAGTAAAGGCCAATATATAATAATTCCACTGCTAATATCATGCTCAATGATGAAAAGCTGAAAGCATTTCCTCTAAGATTAGGAACATGACAAGGACGCAAAATCTCACCACTTTTATTCAACATAGTATTGGAAGTCAAAGCCACAGTAATCAGACAAGAAAAAGAAATAAAAGGAATCCAAATAGGAAAGGAAGAAGTAAAACTGTCACTGTTTGCAGATGACATGATTCTCTACAAAGAAAATCTGAGAGACACCACCAAAAAATTACTAGAACCCATCAATGAATTCAGTAAAGTTGCAGGATACAAAATTAATATACATAAATCTATTGCATTTCTATGGACTAACAATTAACTAACAAAAAGAGAAATTAAGAAAATAATCCCATTTACAATCACATCAAGAATAAAATACTTAAAATAAACCTACCTAAGAAGGTAAAAACTTACACTCCGAAAACTGTAAGACACCAATGAAAGAAAATGAAGATGACACAAACAGATCAAAAGATATTCTGGGAACATGGACTGGAAGAATTAATATTGTTAAAATGACAATAGTACCCAAAGCAATCTACAGATTCGATACAACCCCTAACAAAATATTAATGGCATTTTTCACAGAACTAGAACAAATAATTTAAAAATTTGTATGGAAACTAAAAAGACCCCAAATACCCAAAACAATCTTGATAAAGAACAAAACTTCAGGTATCATGCTCCCTGATTTCAAACTATACTACAAAGCTACAGTAATCAAAGAAGTATGGTACTGACACAAAAGCCCCAAAATGAACACACACTTATATGGTCAACTAATCCATGACAAAGGAGGCAAGAACATACACAATGGGGAAAAGACAGTCTCTCCAATAAATGGTATTGGGAAAACTGGATATCTACATGTAAAGGAATGAAATTAGAACATTTTCTCACACCATATACAAAAATAAACTCAAAATGGATTAGAGACAAATCCAAATTGCAGGACACATTATATAATACATCTGAACAGTATTCCTCAAAACTGTCAAGGTCATCAAAAGCAAGCAAAGTCTGAAGGACTTTCTCAGTCAAGAGGAGCCAAACGATATATAATATCTAAATATAATGTAGATCCTGGACAGGATCCTGGGACAGGAAAAAGAAAATTAGATAAAAATCAAAGAACATCTGAAAAAACTATGGTCTTTAGTTAGTAGTTAATTGAAATAATTAATTGAAATAAATGTGTCATACTTATGTAAGGTGTTACAGTAAGGGATATTAGGTTTAGGACACATGGGAACTCTCTACTATCTTTGGGCTTTATTTCATAAATCTAAAACTGTTTTAATATTAAAATTTTATTTTAAAAAAGTGAGAGTGGGGAGTTCACAGTATGGGGGTTGAAGGGAGAATATGGAGTCTCTCATTTTATATTAATTTTGGCTTCTGAATCATGTAATTTTTACATAGTGAAAACAAATTAAACAAATTAAAAGGACCAAAAACTGTCTAATTATAAAAAAGTGCAAAGATATTTGAAATTTCATTTAGTGTTGTTATTGCTAACAGAAATAATGATACTATAATTTTGAAACCATTTTTAATATTTGAAAATCCTGTGTTGTAGGAAGGATAAAGTATATGAGTAAATTTGTTAATGCTGTTAGAAATAGTATTATTCAGTGAATAAAAATATAAACACAAACATCATATTAAAATTGAATTGAAAATATCAGAACTAACTTATGATATTTAAATATGTATGTGTGTATAAGTATACTTCTAGCTGAGTTCACTGAATATTTCAGGGAGCAATCTCAGGCTAGTGGCAATGGGTATAACTGGCACCCTTATTTGGTTTCTATATATCACTTTTCACTAAAAACAATCAGAGCTACTGGCTAATTCCATGCTTGAGGCAGGGAAAATATAAGGTGAGTCTGGATATCTTAAGTTGTGTTTAAAAAAATGAATTGGACATCTTAAAAGGATATAGGAGATACCCTGAAGGATTCCCACTCATCAGTTTTGTATAATTTGGGCATCCAGCAGCAGCATTTCCATGATTGTAATAATTATATTTGATTGTAAGATATTACATAAATATTTTTTAGACTTTACATATAAGTCATATAATTGTATACACATTCCTATACATATATTTCACACTGAAACAAAGTAAAATGATTTATTCAACATTTTTCCACTGGTAAACTAGATTGATTTTCAGGGAAGCTTCTATTAAATATTGATCTAACTGAATTATTTTGGAACTTTTTCAAACAACAAAGCATACTAATCACTGTTAGGTCACACTCATATTAAATCCAAATTAGAAAAATGACTAGATAGCTAAATACTGCAGTGGTAGAATGCATAGTTTAGTTCCAAATGGCATTCTCAAATATGAAAACTGAAAAATGCTTACAATATAGGATTATCCTTTTGAGCAACCTTGTGTATTTCATAAGTCTATAAAAGACAATTCCAAAAATGTTACCTGAAATCTCAAACACAAGAACAGCCCCTCAGAATATTTGGCTATTAGAATCCTCCTGTAATAGTTGATGTTTGGCCTTCTTATTTTAATGTGACTTTTCAAACTGACACAGCTGTGCTCACAGATGTGTCTAAGAGCTTCAGTGTATGACTGAAGCTTTTTCATCTAGGGATGGTTTTCTATTGGCAAACATAGCCTCTGCTATTTTTATAACCTACTTCTTGTTTGTCCTGGACATGCTCTGGAGACTTTGCTTAAAATGGGCACCCTCTTTTTGTTTGGGGTACATAAACTGTTTGGTTGATTGCTATTGTCTGTGCCATGAGATTACCTACAGCTGAATCCAGGATAGGCTGATGCACTCTTGCTTGCCTCAGAAATTCATTACCTTTGTGATGGATTTTGCTTAAAAAAATCCAAAATCGTTGGACATATATTATTAAAACATTTCTCATAATTCATACTAAAAATGTAACCTTCATTGTGCAAAGCATATGTAGTTTATTATTATAAAATACTTTTCATTATAACAGACACACCATTATCAATTACATTCGGAAGATTTTTTTCAGGGGTGGTGGCAATAAAAACAGCAGAGTAAGGACCTTCAAAACTTCCCATTTCTATAAAAGCAATGAGAAAACTGGCAAAGATTATCAAAATCAATGTTTTCAGAACTCTGAAAATTAAATAAGGTTTGCAGCTATGCAAAGAAATGGCAGAACATCAATAAAAACATTTAGTTTTGTGACTCTTTTACCTGCTCTATTCCGATTCCACCCCTCCAAATTTGCTATGGCTTTCAAAACAGCCTGCAATCTCAGTGAAAAACAGCAGCCTGGTAGCCACTGTAAAGGGCATAATGGGTTAAAGCTCCTTGAAATTACTTTTCTCAGAGAATTGTCATTATTTTATTCATCTGGTGGTTCCCTGGAAGACCCCACACACAGGCTGTCTTTATTTTACCTGACTCAGAGCTCACACAATATGAACAGCCTTTCTCCCACAGGTGATGAAAATATTTAGAGACAATTACTTAATTTCAAACTGCATGAGGTGGTAGATAACAGAGGTACAAACAAGAGGCTAACCAAAAAGCTACAAAGGAAAAGTGGGGGAATAAGATGTCCTTAGGGACTTTGAAAAGACATGACATTTTCCTTGGAATGTAACAGGACATGCCTGTGTCCAGCCTCTCACTTCTGGCTGAACTTGAGGCTCTGTAAAAGCAGGAAGTGAATGCTAAGGTAGAGTTGTCACCTACCTGGTTTGGTGTTGAAGGCATACCTGAACACACACACAGAACCCCTTGACAAAGACAGGGAGACATACTGGTTCCAGGCATTTAAGAAAATTTCTATCCAATCATTAGCTGACCACTAAGCTAACTGAGCAGAGACTTGAGTGGCCATACAAAACAAAGAGTGCATACATTACAAAATTAGTTTAGAAAAAAAATCACTAAACAAATAACAACAAAAAGCAACTAGAGTAAGCCTGGGGGATAGGAGAGAATCTGATTTCCAGAGTTGCCATATTATATTATTTGACATGTCCAGTTTTCAACAAAAAATTATGATATGCAAAGAAACAAGAAAGTATTACCCATACACAGGGAAAAAAAAAAAAAAAAAGAAATAAAACTATCTCTGAAGAAGCCAGACATGGGATTTAACAAAGATTTTAAATCAATCAGTTTAAATATGTTCAAAGAACTAAAAGAAACCATGTCTAAAGAATTAAAGAAAAAAAAAAAAAGAAAGAAGAAAGAAAGAAAAAAAAAAAAAAAAAAGAATTAAAGAAAGTGAAAATAATGTCTCACTAAATAGAGAATAGCAATATGTAGAAATTATGAAAAAGAACCAAATAGAAATTCTGGAGTTGGAAAGTATAACAAATAAAATGGAAAATTCACTACAGGAACTCAACAGCAGATTTAAGCAGGCAGAAGAAAAAAAATGCATGAAATTGAAAATAGATCAATTGAGATGATTCAGTCTGAAGACAGGAATGAAAAATGAGTGGAGTCAAATGAACAGAGCCTCAGAAACCTTGGGACACAATCAAGCATACCAACATATGCATAGTGGGACTCCAGAAAGGAATGGAGAGAAAAAGAGGTAGACAGAATATTTGATGAGCTAACATCCAAACATGTCCCAGATTTGATGAAAAAGATAAATTTAGACATCTAAGAAGCTTAACAAACACCAAATAGGATAAACCTAAGGATACCCACATCTAGACACATCATAATCAAATTATCAAAAGCTAACAACAGAGAATGTTAAAAAGCAGCAGTAAAGAAGCAACTCATCTTGTACGAGGGATCCTCAATAACATAAGCATCTAATTTCTCATCAGAAACTAATGGAAGATAGAAGACAGTGGGATAACATATTCAAAGTGCTGAAAAAGACTGTCAATCAAGAATTATAAATCGAGTAAAACTATACCTCATAATGGAGTAGAAATTAAGACTTTCCCAGATAAGAAAAATCTTAGAGAACTTATCACTAGCAAACCCTGGCATATAATAAATACAAAAGGAAGTTCTTCAGGCTGACATCAAAGGGCACTAGACAGTAACTGAACCTCTTTGAAAATAAAGAGTACCAGTAAACTTAACTACATAAGTTAAGTATAAAAGAGAAAAGAGATGTATTTTTTATTTGTAATCTTTTTTCCTCCTATTTAAAAGGCAACTGCATAAAGTGCTTATTATAAATCTGTGTTAATTGGCATACAATATATAAAGATGTAAAAACTGTATGACAGTAATGGCATAAAGATGGGGAGGGAAAGGAACTAATATAGAAGCAAAATTTTTATATACTATTGAAATTAAGTGGATACTAACCCAAAATAGATGATTAGACATTAAAATGTCAATTATAATCCCCAGGGTCACTGTTAAGAAAATTAAAACATGTGTGTGTGTGTGTGTGTGTGTGTACACACACACACACACATATATATATCAAAACAAATAAAAAGGGAATTATAATGGTACACTAGATCATGTCTATTTAACACAGAAGAAGGAAGTAATAGAGAAAAAGAAAGACATCAGTGATACAGAAAACCAACCAACAAATGTAAACCTTACCTTATTAATTATATAATACTTAAATTAAATACTTAAATTAAAAGACAGATATTAATATAATGGACAAAAAATATGATCCAACTATAAGCTACCTACATGAGATACACTTTAGATTTAAAGACAGAAGCAGTTTGAAAGAAAAAGCATGGGAAAAGATATACCACATAAAGAGTAAACAAAAGAGATCTGGAGGGCTGTACTAATATCAGACAAAATACAGTGTAAGTCAAAATTATTATTAGACACAAAGAAGGATATTTTATAATGCTAAAAGGGCAAATCCATTAAGAAGATATAACAATTATAAATATATATGCACCTAATAAATGAGCCCTAATATTTATGAAGCAAAATTGTCCGACTTGAAGGGAGAAATAGTTCAACAATAGTTTGAGACTTCAATGTCCCACTTTTCATAATGGATAGAACAACCAGGACAGACTGGGGGCTTGGGATTGACATGTACACACTGCTATATTTAAAACGGATAAGCAACAAGGACCTACTGTATAGCACTAGGAAGTCTGCTCAATATTCTGTAATAACTTAAGTGGGAAAAGAATTTGAAAAAAGCATAGGAAAAAAAAAGACTTAGTGTAGCTATAAGGAAACTCCTCAATTTATTAAACGTTTATGTGATCTCATCTACCTTACTTTCTGAGTTCTGGTACCTTAGCTTTGAATGCTGGTGCTGTCCTGTCTACCCAACAGAGTTTTGGTGAGCATCAAATAAAGCACTTAGATGAATGCTGAAAGAAAGAAAAAAGAACAACCAGGCAGAAGATCAAATCAAAAGGAAATAGAAGATTTAAACAAAACTGTTATCTAGCTAGAACTAACAGACATCTATAGAACACTCCACCAACAATACATGTTATACATTCTACTCAAGTGCACATAAACCATTCTTCACAATATATGTTTAAAGATAAAACAAGTGTCAATAAACTGTTGACAGGATTGAAATCATACAAAGTATGCTTTCAGACCAAAGTGAAATAAAATTAGAATTCGATAAAAGAAGGAAATTTGGGAAATTCACAAATATGTGGAAATTAACAACATACTGCTAAATAACCAATGCATCAAAGAAGAAATCACAAGGAAAATTAGAAAATATTTTGAGATGAATGAGAATGAAGACACAATATACCAAATTTATGAGATGTGATGAAAGCAGTACCTAAAGGAAAATTTATATCAGTAAACACCTTTATTAAAAAAGTAGAAAGTTTCAAAGAAATTTTTATTTAAAAAAGTAAAAACAAAGAGCAAATTGAACTCAAAGCAAATAGAAGGATGTAATAAATATTAGTGTGTGAGAAAAATAGAGAACTAAAAACAATATAGAAAATCAACAAAACCAAATGTTAGTTCTTCACAAACATCAACAAAGTTTTACAAACCTTAATTAGACTGACAAAGGGGGAAAAAAGAAAGTTCAAATTACTAAAGTCAGGAATAGAGAGGAAACATTATTTCCAATCATACAGAGAAAAAAAGATTATAAGGAAATACTATGAACACTTGTATGAAAACAAATTAGATTACCTAGATTAAAGGGACAAATTCCTAGAAAGATGCAAACTACTGAAACTGACTCAAGAAAAAAAAATGGAAAACCTGAATAGACCTAAAACAAGAAATTAAATTACCAATCAAAAACTTCCCACAAGAAAAGGACCAGATGACTTCACTTGTGAATTCTAATATTTAAAGAATTAACAACAATACTTTAAAACATTTCCAAAAATAGGAGGAAAGTATAATTTATTTTATGAGGTCAGTATTACCCTGATGCCATGACCAGCCAAAGACATCACAAGAAAATAAACACTGAAGACTAATGTCTTTTATGAAAGTAGATACAAAAATCCTCTACAAATACTAGCAAATGAATCCAGCAATACACAAAGAAAATGATGTATACCATGTCCAAGTGGGATTTGTTCCAAATATGCAAAATTTATTCAGAGCTATGAAAAATCAATGTATATTAACCCCCTAGTAAAAAACTCAACAACCTAGAGATAAAAGGGGACTACTTCAATCTGACAGAGGGCATCTATGAAAAACCACAGCCAGCATTATGTTTAATGGTGAAAGACTGAAAGCTTTCCTCTGAGATCAGGAACATGACAAGGGTGTCCCTTACTGCCATTTCTAATTTTGGTATCAGGGTGATGGTGGCCTCGTAGAATAAGTTTGGGAGTATTCCTCCCTCTGCTGTATTTTGGAAGAGTTTGAGAAGGATAGGGGTTAGCTCTTCTCTAAATGTTTGATAGAATTCGCCTGTGAAGCCATCTGGTCCTGGGCTTTTGTTTGTTGGAAGATTTTTAATCACAGTTTTAATCACATTTCATTACTTGTGATTTGTCTGTTTATATTTTCTATTTCTTCCTTGTTCATCCTTGGAAGGTTGTGCTTTTCAAAGAATTTGTCCATTTCTTCCAGATTGTCCATTTTATTGGCATATATTTGCTTGTAGTAGTCTCTAATGATCGTTTGTCTTTCTGCAGTGTCAGTTGTTACTTCTCCCTTTTCATTGCTAATTCTGTTGATTTGAGTCTTCTCCCTTTTCTTCTTGATGAGGCTGGCTAATGGTTTATCAATTTTGTTTATCTGCTCAAAGAACCAGCTTTTAGTTTTACTGATCTTTGCTATTGCTTCCTTCATTTCTTTTTAATTTATTCCTGATCTGATCTTTATGATTTCTTTCCTTCTGCTAACTTTGGGGGGTTTTTTTCTTCTTTATCTAATTGCTTTAGGTGTAAGGTTAGGATATTTATTGGAGATGCTTCTTGTTTCTTGAGGTAGGATTGTATTGCTATAAACTTCCCTCTTAGAACTGCTTTTGCTGCATCCCATAGGTTTTGGGTCGTCATGTATTCATTGTCATTTGTTTCTAGGTATTTTTTTGATTTCCTCTTGGATTTCTTCAGAGATCTCTTGGTTATTTAGTAGTGCATTGTTTAGCCTTCATGTCTTTGTATTTTTTACAGATTTTCTCCTGTATTTGTTATCTAGTCTCATAGCATTGTGGTTGGAAAAGATACTTGATACAATTTCAATTTTCTTACATTTACCAAGGCTTGATTTCTGACCCAAGATATGATCCTGGAGAATGTTCCATGAGCACTTGAGAAGAAAGTGTATTCTGTTGTTTTTGGATGGAATGTCCTATAAATATCAATTAAGTCCATCTTGTTTAATGTATCATTTAAAGCTTATGTTTACTTATTTATTTTCATTTTGGATGATCTGTTCATTAGTGAAAGTGGGGTGTTAAAGTCCCCTACTATGATTGTGTTGCTGTCAATTTCCCCTTTTATGGCTGTTAGCATTTGCCTTATGTATTGAGGTGCTCCTATGTTGGGTGCATAAATATTTACAATTGTTATATCTTCATCTTGGATTGATCCCTTGATCATTATGTAGTGTCTTTCTTTGTCTCTTATAATTGTCTTTATTTTAAAATCTATGTTGTCTGATACGAGAATTGCTACTCTAGCTTTCTTTTGATTTCCATTTCCATGGAATATCTTTTTCCAACCGCTCACCTCCTCACCTTCAGTCTGTACGTGTCCCTAGGTCTGAAGGGGGTCTCTTGTAAACAGCATATATACAGGTCTTGTTTTTGTATCCATTCAGCCAGTCTGTGTCTTTTGGTGAGAGCATTTAATCCATTTATATTTAAGCTAATTATCAATATGTATGTTCTTATTACCATTTTCTTAATTGTTTTGGGTTTGTTATTGTAGGTCTTTTCCTTCTCTTGTGTTTACTGCCTAGAGAAGATCCTTTAGCACTTGTTGTTAAGCTGGTTTGGTGGTGCTGAATTCTCTTAGCTTTTGCTTGTCTGTGAAGGTTTTAATTACTCCATCAGAATTGAATGAGATCCTTGCTGGGTACAGTAATTTTGGCTGTAGGTTTTTCCCTTTCATCACTTTAAATATGTCCTGCCACTCCCTTCTGGCTTGCAGAGTTTCTGCTGAAAGATCAGCTGTTAACCTTATGGGGATTCCCTTGTATGTTATTTGTTGTTTTTCCCTTGCTGCTTTTGATACTTTTTCTTGTATTTAATTTCTGATAGTTTGATTAATATGTGTCTTGGCATGTTTCTCCTTGGATTTATCCTGTATGGGACTCTCTGTGCTTCCTGGACTTGATTAAGTATTTCCTTTCCCATATTAGGGAAGTTTTCAACTATAATCTCTTCAAATATTTTCTCAGTCCCTATCTTTTTCTGTTTTTCTTCTGGGACCCCCATAATTCAAATGTTGGTGTGTTTAATGTTGTCCCAGAAGTGTCTGAGACTGTCCTCAATTCTTTTCATTCTTTTTTCGTTCTTCTGCTCTGCGGTAGTTATTTCCACTATTTTATCTTCCAGGTCACTTATCTGTTCTTCTGCCTCAGTTATTCTGCTATTGATTCCTTCTAGAGAATTTTAAATTTCATTTATTGTGTTGTTCATCATTGTTTGTTTGCTCTTCAGTTCTTCTAGGTCCTTGTTAAACATTTCTTCTATTTTCTCTATTCTATTTCCAAGATTTTGGATCATCTTTACTATCATTACTCTGAATTCTTTCTCAGGTAGACTGCCTATTTCCTCTTCATTTGTTAGGTCTGATGGGTTTTCACCTTGCTCCTCATCTGCTGTGTGTTTCTCTGTCTTCTCATTTTCCTTCACTTATTGTGCTTGGGGTCTCCTTTTTGCAGGCCGCAGGTTTGTAGTTCCCATTGTTTTTGGTGTCTGCCCCCAGTGTCTCAGGTTGGTTCAGTGGGTTGTGTAGGCTTCCTGGTGGAGGGGACTGGTGCCTGTGTTCTGGTGGATGACGCTGGATCCTGTCTTTCTGGTGGGCAGGACCACATCTGGTGGTGTGATTTGGGGTGTCTGTGACCTTATTATGATTTTAGGCAGCCTCTCTGCTGATGGGTGGGGTTGTGTTCCTGTCTTGCTAGTTGTTTGTCATAGGGTGTCCAGCACTGTTGCTTGCTGGTCATTGTGTGGAGCTGAGTCTTAGCATTGAGATGGAGATCTCTGGGAGAGCTTTTGCCATTTGATATTACATGGAGCCGGAAGGTCTCTGGTGGACCAATGTCCTGAACTCGGCTCTCCTACCTCAGAGGCACAGGCCTGACAGCCGGCCAGAGTACCAAGACCTTGCCAGCCGCACGGCCAGGTATATGAGGAGTTTCTTGCCTTTTGGGAAGTCTGAGGTCTTCTGCCAGCGTTCAGTAGGTGTTCTGTAGAAGTTGTTCCACGTGTAGTTGTATTTTTGATGTATTTGTGGGGAGGAAGGTGATCTCCACCTGTTACCCCTCCGCCATCTTGAAGGTCCTGTCTCTCCAAACTCTGGAACTCCACACTCCAGAGGCCCTCTTTTCCACATGCTCTGATTTTTTCTTAATTCAAGCTACTTGAGATGTAACCAATGAAAGAAAATTTTTACAAAGAAATAGACTATAGATGGGCTTCCATAGAACATTCTTATTTTCTGCTTCCATATTTTTTTTCTCAACAGTACCCTCAATGGCAGCATATATATGAAGCAAGAGCTGTTAATTTTGGCATGTCTTTAGAAACTCTCAGGGAAAACTCAAATGGGGTCTGGTGTCTACTATGACCTTTTCCCTTCTCATGGGAAGGGTATGGGTCTAAGAAACTATTGCTTCATTGTTTTCAACACAAGATATTTTGAAATTTTCTGTGTCTCTTGCAAATGTGTGCTAAGGAAGAACACATGACTTACTGATCCTTTTGTTTAAAATCTTATTTGGTGGATTTTTTTGGTGTAGGTATATTATATATACATATCTATATATGAAGTGTTACCTACAGATATATCCCAAACAATAAAAAATTGTTATATACCCATTGTTCTGCAGTTACTCCTAGAGAAGACAGTAAGAGGGGTTAGAATACCAACCTCACTTCTTTTCAGGAATAATAACATGATTATATTCAATGCCTTGGCTACAGCATGCAAGCAAAGTAATATGTTCCATCAACATTATCCATTAGGAAATAAATAACTGCTTTTGTGACTGCAGTTAAATCTCAAAGCAGAGACATCTGAAATACATGATACATGTATTTTCTAGTCCCCTTTACAGCATTTTCCATTCAGGGGTCTCAACTAACAATGATTTATTGGTGTCTATACTTTATGATTAGAGAAATTTGGTTGTATGGGAGTAGTTGTTCTGTTAGTATTAAAGTGAATCATGTTTAAGCAAAGTACCAAATGAATGTATTTTGGAACTACCAGTATCAAAAAAATAATATGTCCTCTTAAGTTTTACTAAAAAAATCATTCTTCAACTATTTATTCAGCAAGGTTGTCAGTCTACATGTTGTGGCCAACTAAGAGCATGAAAAGCATGATTGAGCTGCCAGAGCCAATAGAGCATCTTGACATGATAATAGAGCTGTTGTTAATGAGACAGATGTTAAATAGAAATTCAAGAATATGGGGATGGAGGGCAAAATTTTTTCTACCAAAATCATCATTAAAACTTAATGATCTAAACTAATGAACTAATGATCTAAACTTAAATGATTAAAACTTTAACGATCTAAAAATTAAGAAACCTACTAAACTCATAGATACAGATTGGTGCTTATCATAGGCGGGGGTGGGAAGTGAGCAAAATTAATATTTTACATTAAATTTGGGGTAATGTCCGAAAAATGTCCCAGGGATAACTAGTTACTCTGCCTCTTCTGTCCTTAACATTTCAGGACAATGTGTATTTACGAGACATCACTCTCAAGATTACTCAAGATAACATACTGAGAGTTGTGAAGTCCAAATGTTCTGTGATGCTCCTTGGTATTTATAACTATTTTTGTAGCTTATTTACAGTAGGTTTAATTGACTGGGTGAATCCTGAAGTCCACTGGAATAGTAAATGGAGATAACCTCAATACTTTTTCCCAGGGCTGCTTAAAGAAGTGTCTTTGTTTCTTATAAACATATTTAAAATTATTCAGTTCTAAAATTGCAGTGCTGTATTTCTAATCACCATATCATTATTATTTGAGCATCAATTAAAACCATTTTTATAAAGATTCCTATTTTAAATACACATGTATAAGAAGTCCTTTTTAAATGTCCATTTCACTGCTGGAGCTGCTTTCCATTTGTACTGTTTACTATCACTTTATAGGATTGTTTCAAAAGTGGAGAATCCCCCTTCCCCATGCAAAAGCAAAGGTTCTTTCTCCATAGCTGATATTCAGCAGAGGTCTAAGAGTTGGAGAAGTGAATACTGAATCTCTTTCTTCTACTCACTAATTCTATGACTTTGAATAAGTCCTTTGGATGAATCTCAGTCTCCTCATACTTAATGAAGTCAGGGTAACAATACACATTAAACTACTATTGAAACGGCACTCTCAATTATTATAAACAGTAATTATTATTCTATTAAGTACAGTACAGGTGTAAGCAATATTATATCTTAAGCACTGTACAAATATAATATATTGTTAATATTAATAATTTGAAAAGTGGGAAGGTTCAAACACAGATAAGCTTATTCAATACAAAGTTATTTCCCAAAACTTGTATGCAAAGATTTGAACTACTGACCATATATTGAAATGGACAGTTCATTTGTCCATGTTACTCCTAGCCAGTAAATTCTCTGAGGGCTGCTGCACTTTTTACCTTAATCATTGTTTTATTCTAGTATCTGGCATGGTGCCTAATATGTAGTAGGCACTAAATACACAAACACACACCTTATATACACAGTAGTTGACTTGTCAGATGACTACATGTATGAATGAAAGAGGAAAATCTTTCCTTTCTCTATGCAGATATAGGGGTGGAGGAAAAGGTTGGGGTTAAGGGTGTAGGTAAAAAATTAGGACCAACTGGTAGAGCTAAGAGAAAATTAGTAAACCTGAATTTTTAAAAACTTGTTCAAAAATAGAAATATCTATGATAAACCATAATGGAAAAAATATTTTAAAAAGAATATATATATGTGTGTAAATGAATCCCTTTTCTGTATAACAGAAATTAACACAACATTGTAAATCAACTATACTTCAATTAAAAATGTAAAAATATCTATATTCATAATAGAAATTTCTTCGGAATGAGACATGTTCAACAAAGGTTAGATGGCCCCCACCACAGCGACGGCAATATTAAAAGGACTCATTGCACTGGCTGGGAGGGTGTTCAAGGTGACATCTATGATCCTTCTAATAGTCAAATGTATTTCAAACCACAATTTTTAGAAACCTCTTTGGATAATGGATAATTAAGATGTTTGAAAAAATTATCTGGCCAATTTAGTTAATATAATTGATTCTGTCATCTTGTATTCCAATTCAAAAGAACATTTTCTGCACCTGACATTTCTGCATAACTTACCATGGCATAAAGCAATGAATTTAACTACACTGTTAGGAAAGCGTAAGTGCTACATCCCTTTTACAGGCAATAGTTTTGCTTGCTATTTCCTTATTGAAATGGAGTTCCCAATAGGCATTTGCCTTCCTATCAGCTGACACGTGACTAAATATTTTCTTGAAGAATTGATAGGGACCAAGGACTTCATGAGCATGAGCTTTCTGGACCTTAAAATCTTTCAAAAGATCTCAGAATATGCCCTTTGCCATCATAAGTGTTCTGGAGAGAAAAGTGGGAGCTGACTGACAACAAGCTGAGAGTAACAGTCATTAGTTCTAAACGCTGAGTAACGGAGCATAACATGTTTCATCAAGAACATCCAGGAGAAATGGTCCTTAAAATATCTACAGTATCAAGTATTGTAAATGAACAATTACTATGTGACAGATAAGCCAAGTGTGAGCACACAGGTTGTTATTACTGTGATCTGCTCAAAATTTAAACAAAATGACACTCCTTTTTATGAAGGAATAGGCTTTTATATACATGTGAGGGTTACCTCATAACAATCAAACTGCAGTGAATTATAGTCCTGGTGGAATGCTTTAGTTAAATGCACTGTGAAAAACATGAGAGTCATAAAAATAAGACAGGTGAGAGGAATTTTAGAGATCAACCTTTTTGTTTTGTATTTCAGGTAAGAAACCTAAAGCCCAGATTGATTAAGTGGCTTGCCTAAGGTCATGTAGTAAGTTATTAACAGGCCTATTTGCCCTTAATCTCAGGCCAATACACCTGCAACTATTACATAGAAATTCATTAAAATATTGATACAGTTAATTAAACAGTCTAAATTAACTAAATGACATATTTCAGTATAACATGGCAAACTGGCCTTGCACATTTAACTGCTTTCCCTGCTACCTTTCTAACTCCCCAATCCATAGAGAAATATTTATACCACATTGGAAGTAGAGGAAGGGTGCCAGCCACATGCCAGAAATTTTGTGGAATCTTTGCAAGATATAGTACAGGTGAGAACAGAACAAGGGAAGGCTGACCAACAGTTAAGACACAATGGGTAAAGTCAAAGTCGAGGCCAGCAGAACCAAATGCCACCAAATTCAAAGCTAAGTGCTAGGGCAAAGGCAGTAGATGAGAAGTAAACATTAATCTTTCCAGTTCTTCTGAGAGGAGCATTTCAGAACTGGTACACACAATGTCAGCCAAAGTACTCACTTCTAGCTTGCCTTTACTGTGGGGTGCAGGGCTCTCTGTGAACATGAGGGTGTGTATAATCAGCTGGAGTTGGGGGCTAGCCACTGTCATCCATGGTCTTGTAGTAGAAAAGCAGTACTCCAGCTAATTTGGTTTGTAACAACTGACATGGACAGGGCAACTTCAGCACAGTGCCACAACGCTTCCTCTGACCAAGTCTCATTCTTTACTGATAATTAAAAAATGGATTTGTCATCTGACATCATAATACTATAATCCAAATGTTTCCATTCTCTTACTTCTTGGGACCCAAGTGTTTGAACAGATATCCAGAACAACCTGACAGAAACCATGTCATAACCATGAACATGAAGATACTGTAACATTCAGAGTAAGAAACTTACACTCTGTGTAGCTATCACCTATTTTGGAATAATTACAGAATAATAATTATTAAAGTAAAATTTTAAAAGTCAATATTTCAAGAAAAAGAATGTGAATGTCCCCAGTTGGAACATGCATTGAGGTCTGTTATATTTTATGGCCAGTGGAAATTGGAACCCAGTCTTGTAATTCAGGTGGTCAATCCTCAGGACACAGGGAGCAAGAGTCTACAGTCTACCCCACGAGAATCTATTTTGTATTGAGTCAGAAACTTATAGTACGTTATTTTTAAGACTCAAACTTTTAAAATGATAAAAAGAGAAAATTAAATACAAAGGGGTAAGAAAAGGAAACTTCAGCCTATAATTTTAAAGATTCTCCCTTTTTCAGAGTCATTAAATATAAAGATGGATATACTGCTTCTCTTAATAGAATACTAAATGACCAGTTATTAACTATTATTAACTAGAATAATTAGATGATCAGTTAGGTATCTGGTCACCTAATTAATTCCCCTTACTTGACTCCACACTCACAATCAAACCTCTCATCATAACTGTAGCTTTGCTTGTAGTGAAAAAAAGTAGCCCACTCACATCCATACAAGTGTTTAGTTTTACATTTGGTTACAAAGCTGTAATACGGCTTTCTGATTTTATGGGCTGGTGTGAGGAGAAAGAGATGAGCGTCATACTTACAAACATGCATCAGTAAAGAATGAATAAGCATCAGTATTTCTGTATGATAAAGAAGACTTAAAGCCAAAATAAATAGGATAAAAAGGTTTCTTATAGATTATCGTATTGTTTATAAACATGCATATAATAACATAGCATTGCAATATGTAAAGCAAAAAGACAAACTAGGAAATGTCATTAACACACATCCTTCAGTCATTTGCAAGTTAAACAAAAAGAAAATACAGATATAGCATATGTGATTATATTGGGCTGACCAAAAATTTCCTTCGGTTAGTGAATACATTGTTCAATAAAGTTCTTTGTGAAAATGAAAAATGTCTTTTATTTTTACTTAAAACCAAACGAACTTTTTGGCCAACCCAATATAATCAATAATACATATCTTATATGAAACTTCACAAAAAATGTACAGATATTCTTTTCTAATATCCACGGCACTTTTACACAAATTGAACATACTTAGGCTATAGAGAAAAACCTACTCATGAAATTTCAGTGCCAATATCCTCTGGACACATTACAATAAATTGAGAAATAATAACAAATGGAGAGTAAGTTCCCCAAAGTATCTTACTGGAAAATTTAAAATCTCAAATAAGTCATATCAAATAAGAAATAAAAACTACAATGGCACACTACTTTGAAAATAAAAACAGTAACAAAATTATTCTTATCAAAACTTGTGAACAGCCAAATTAAACTCAGAATAATATTCTATAACTTTAAATGACTCTGTTCTTTGAAGAAAGATCTAAAACTTTATTCCCCTGATTTGCACAAGACCCAGAATGCTTTACCAAGGGGATTTAAACTAGAGAACAAATTCTACGCTATTTAAACATTTCCAGTGTATATATTAAAAAATAAATTAAAAGCTAACAAATTCTTTCTGAGAAGCTCAGATTAACAAAAAGGAAAATTAAAAAATAAAACATCGCTGAAAAACAAACCCCAAAATTGTACATAACTATTAGCAATTGAGTATGATGCCAAAAGAAATATGAAGGATCAAGCAGTTTACTCTAGAACTATAAGAATAATTCAATATTGTCATATTTTTCATCATATCAGTAAGTCAGAGGCCCCACAAAAAGTGTTTAAATTTAAATCCATTCTTGATATGAAATAACACAAAAATAAACCTTTTTAATAAATAGAATATTTCCCTAAAATAGCAAAGGATGCATGACTCAAACCAGCCAATATTGCACACATTGGAGAAAAAGAAGAGGCTTTCATATATCTGCTCTTACTTTTCTGGGAGAAGAAATAAGAAGGCATAGGAGGAAGAGAAGGAAGAGTAGTATATTTGACAGTATCTTAGATTTGATAACATACTATTTATAACTTGTTAAAATCTTGTCCATGAATACAATGCTTTTTTCAATTAATCACAGAAAGATAAGTTTATAACCATTTGCAAAAGAAATACCTCCAGAATGTATGTGTGTATGTGTGTGTGTGTGTGTGTGTGTGTGTGTGTATAATTTCTGAACCTCCTTCTGCATTCAAATATAAAAGTGGCCTGAGGAGGTAGAAATTACTGAAGGTGAAATTTCCTTCCATAACTTTTCTTCTTAACAAGAGAAGAGGTCCTTTACCAACATTTTAAGCTAAAAAATAAATATTCCCAAGAAATGCATAAGTTTGTAATAATCAAACTGATTATTTTATTAATACCTGTTGCAAGATGGATAATCACTAATCTACCTATAAGAGTGAGTTACAGCATTCTACAGCCCCTGTCCAATCATTGGAAACTGAATGAGAAATCTGTCAGGTTTTGACTTAATTATAAAATATATTATCCAACATTTGTGACATAGTTGAGCAAATTAAAATTAGGTCATAAAACAGGAAAAGTAAAGGTGTCAAATCGAAACATGTTTCAAGAAACCAAATGTTTCTGCTTAAGGGAGAAAAATTTTATCTCCAATGTTAAAAGAAAACATAAATCTTAAAATATTTACCATCCTTCTCTCAAACTTTTATTCTATGATGTATAAAATCATATTTTTACCTGTGCCTTTGAAATGTCATTTGACCATGTATTTTCTAACAGGGATATTTTGTATCAGAGATCCATGACTATTTTTGATTTAAACTTTTGTTGAAAAAAATAAAAACCATAGCTCTGAACCCTTGAAATTCTTGTCTATAGAATTGATATCAGCTATTTATATCATATATACCATCCAGAAGATAACCTGATAACTGACAAATAAACAGGTTTTTAGTCTTTGTGATGTCATATATTGGGACATGTTTGGACATGTCATGATATGGAGTATTTTCCAAATTGCTGGATTTGTTGTGGTATGTGGAGCTTTTGATCTTTTTTCTCAGGCTAAGCCCTCCTTATGACCCCACTGACAAAACTGAAAGAAGACACAGAACCTATTTTCCTTGGTATTTGTTGAGCCTAATTTTTTTTTAAAAAAAGAAATCTTAAAGTAAAAAAAAAACTCCCCAAAAAAGCAACATAAACAAACAAACAAAAATACAACCAAACCCCAAACCTTTCACTCTTGAGAAATCACGTATAGGATCAAGTGACTATGAAGTGTGACTGGAAAATACTGAATTAACTGAACTTGAAAGAAATGAATAAGGTCTGTATGTATCAATGAAGGATACAGCTCAAAAATATTGATATAATGTTGTGAGTGAAGACTGCTGCCATATCCTGACCGCCATGTGCTGCACACAGTGGGTGTAGCTCCAGGACCTTGTTAAAATGACCATATTACCGAAGGCAATCTACAGATTCAATGCAATCCCTATCAAATTACCAATGGCACTTTTCACAAAACTAGAACAAATAATTTTAAAATTTGTATGGAAACACAAAAGGCCCCAAATAGCCAAAGCAATCTTGAGAAAGAAGAACAGCACTGGAAGAATCATGCTTCCTGACTTCAGACTATACTACAAAGCTACAGTAATCAAACAGTATGGTACTTCCCAAAAACAGACACATAGATCAACGTAACAGGATAGAAACCCCAGAAATACACCTATGTACTTATGGTCAATTATTATATGACAAAGGAGGCAATAATATACAATGGAGAAAAGACAGTCTCTTCAACCAGTGGTGCTGGGAAAACTGGGCAGCTACATGTAAAAAAAAAAAAGAAATTAGAACATTCTCTAATATCATATACAAAAATAAACTCAAAATGCATGAAAGACTTAAATGTAAGATCAGATACTATAAAACTCCTAGAGGAAAACATAGGTAGGATAGTCTTTGACATAAGTTGCAGCAATATTTTTTTCTATCTGTGTCCTAGAGTAATGGAAACAAAAGCAAAAATAAATAAATGGAACCTAATTAAACTTAAAAGCTTTTGCACAGCAAAGGAAACCATAAATAAAACAAAAAGGCAACTGACAGAATGGGAGAAAATATTTGCAAATGATACAACTGACAGGGCTTAATTTCCAAAATATATAAACAGCTCATATAACTCAATACTAAAAAAACAACCAACCCAATCAAAAAATGGGCAGAAGACCTAAATAGACATTTTTCCAAAGAAGATACACAGATGGCCAACAGGCATATGAAAAGATGCTCAACATCGCTAATTAGAGAAATGCAGATCAAAACTACAATGAGGTATCACCTCACACTGGTCAGAATGGCCATCATCAAAATGTCTACAAATAATAAATGCTGGAGAGGGTGTGGAGGAAAGGAAACCCTCCCACACTGTTGGAATGTAAATTGGTGCAGCCACTATAGATAACAGGATGGAGGTTCCTTAAAAAACAGAAAACAGAATTACCTTATGATCCTGCAATTCCACTCCTGGGTGTGTATCCAGAAAAGACGAAAACTCTAATTCAGAAAGATACATGCACCCCAATGTTCACTGAAGCACTATTTACAATAGCCAAGACATGGAAGCAACCTAAATGTCCACTGACAGATGAATGGATAAAGATGTGATACACACACACACACACAGGTATATAATGGAATATTACTCAGCCATAAAAATGAAATAATGCCATTTGCAGCATTATGGATGGACCTAGAGATTATCATACTAAGTGACAGAGAAAGACAAATATATGATGTCATTTAAATGTGGAGTCTAAAAAAAATGATATAAATGAACTTATTTACAAAACAGAAATAGACTCACAGACATTGAAAACTAACTTATGGTTACCAAAGGGGAAAATGGGGGAGGTATTGATAAATACACACACACACACACACACACACACACACACACACACACATATATACACATAAATATGTATATATTTGAGTAAAAAAAACAAGCGGCAAAAATATTTATCATTCATGAAGCACAAAACAATATTTTATTTTTTATGGATAACTTTACTATGGAAGTATGCAGAACAAGACTGTAAGCACATGCACCAAGTTCATAATACTCAGACAAGATGGAATCCCAATGAAGACAGAAATATAGAAAATGTTTATAACATTATAAAAGGTTACAACATTTTATAATATTCTAAATTTAAAAGGGGCATATATCATACATGTAGGTATATCAATACATATGTGTGTTCTGGTATATACTATATAGAATTAATGTAGTAATTATCTAGTACATTTCAGGTAGATATAGAGAGGTAGATAGATATGATTAAGGTTATTGTCTCTGCACCAAACTTGTTGAGTTTGAATCCTTCTTTTTTTAGTTGTGTGGTTCTGAGCAAGGGACCTTACTGCTCTAAACTATTTCCTCATTTTAAAACTCTGATGATATTAATACTAACCTCATAGGTTTATTGTGAGTATTAATTTATATATTTAAATGTTTAGAATAGTGAAGGCAATATAGCAGTCCATAGATATGAAATATCATCATCATGTTACAAACAGAAGAAAAAGCACTGAAGGCAAATATAGTAAATATGAATAATGGTTAATCCTAGTTTGTGAAACATGACTTATGCTAGCTTGAATTATTGTTCACAAATACTCATTGCCCTTCTCTAGGAAAGAATTGGACTCCTCCATCTCGTTGACATGTATCTTCACCTTGCAATTTGCTTTGGTCCACGAAATGAGAGGGAAATTAACATGAGTCTTCTGAGCAAAATCTTGAAAAACTAGTATGTGATTCACATTTTTTCCCCTTTCCCCTATATCTCTGATCAGGAAAACATGAGGAGATGGAGCCCCCATCATCCTGGGGCCCTGAGCCACTACGATGTGAAAACCCCCCTTGCAAATCTGCAGTGGATATGTAGCATGAGTGAGAAATAAAATTTTTATGTCTAAGTCACTGAGACTTTTGTTTTATTTACTCTTGTAGCATAATCCAGCTTGTTCTGACAGATGCAAAGGTACTGAGATGGCACTTTTATAAATGTTTAAATTGTAATAAATGTGAGACTGGTGTGTTGTTCCTAAACAAACACAACTCCCACGTAAACCTGTTTAAGTATCAAGCCATGTCAAGTTTGAGTTAGGCACTTTGGATACAAAGAAATACATTCCATCTCTGTTCTCAATGTGTGGGTAATGCATGTGTGATTGTACGTGTGTGTGTGTGTATGTGTGTGTGTGTTGGGGTTGAGGAGTAGTTCTGTGCACAAATTAGTAAATCAAAAATATATTGTATAACAGGATATTAACTGCATTTTCCCCAAAGGCCTCGGATATTTTCCTGAGATTCAGCAGTAAGAACGATGGGTGCTGGATGAAGAGGACAGGTCATCTACGGGACTTCTCTGTTGGGCAGTCCCCAAGCTGGCTCTGCAGTCTTCAGCCCATCACACACCTCTAGACAAGAGTATGTGTAAAGAGAGGCCAGAAAATTGGGGAGAAGAGATTGGTGAGGCTTTCCCTCAAACCCCTCCCCTACCGCCTCAAGAAACGTGAAGGCTGCCCCCAAAGACCACTTTAAAGGGAGGAACCCCTGGAGTCTGAAAGGATAGCAACCATTGCTTGACTCTTTCCAGAAAACCTCTCTGTGAGAAGCTGGCCAAAGTGTCTTGCGTTGTGGAGGGAGGAGAAAACAACATAAATTCTACTAAATTCTGTAGTTCTAGAATATAGAAAGATAAGAAAAGTGAGATTTTCAGGTGGGAAAAGTTCATTTCTTGGGAGGTGGCAGAACTGTAGTCATCTTAAAGGACCCCAGTGCCAGAAGGGGGCCTGCCGGGATGAAGTGACTCAGAGTCTGCCAGGGGATGCACTGATCCTGCAAACCAATGGCACCATGGGTGGGTGGGGGGGGGGCGTGCCCGCTGAAGTGGGCCCTCCCCAAAGAACAGACAGTAGCACCAGAAAGGGTTCCGAATATGCCCCCCACCCCAAACATGTCACTTTGGTATAAAGATTATTTTAAGTTGAAGATATCTGAGAGTCAACAGATGCCAAAAAAACCACCCCCAAACAAAAACACCAACCAGTCTTCTAAGGGCTTCCACTACCTGACAAAAAGCAGCCACGTCTGGGAAATAGGGATACCACAAATTCCTCTTCAGGGCAGATCTACTCCAAGAAGGGAAAACACAAATAAACCTACCAGAATTTTATGGCCTCAAAGGAGACAGAAAGATCACTCTGACCTGTAGACCTGTATAGACAAACATTATCACAAACTTTCTAATTTTCTGTTTTGTTCTTCTGAAAATGCATTTATCTTTCATTTGTTTTCCCATAAGTGCCCTTTCTCCCTGCCCCATCATCTACTAACTAGGTATATAAACCCCAAGCTCTCACCATCCCTTTAAGTTACTCATCACTGAGCTTCTCTCGTGGGTGTGCACATTACACATGTAAATAAACTCTGTCTTCTTTTCTCCTGCTAATCTGTGTCTTGTCAGTTTTGTTTGTACGGCCCCAAACACTGAATTTAGGAGGGTAGAGGAAAACTTTTTTTTCTCCCTACATATCCAAAAGATTAAAGAGGCAGACCTTGGACACCTGTCATCAAGCCCCAGGCCAGAAAGACTGGGCCCCAAGGACAACTCCTATATAAGGCCATCTCTCCAAGACTGTGGAATATAACCAACCTACCTAATACATAGAAATAAACACAGAGAATTAGGCAAAATGAGGAGACAAAGGAATACGTTCCAATAAAGGAATAAGACAAAATCCCAGAAGAACTAAGTGAAGTGGAGATAAGCAATCTACCTAATAAAGAGTTCAAGGTAATAATCATAAGGATGCTCAACAAATGGGAGAAGAATGGATGAACACAGTGAGAAATTTAACAAAGGGTTAGAAAATATAAAGAAGAACCAAACAGAGATGAAGAATATAATAACTGAAATAAAAAGTACACTAGAAGGAATCAACAATGGATTAGATAATAAAGAGGAACAGATAAACAACCTAAAAGATAGAATAGTGGAAATGACCCAAGCTGAATAGAAAAAAAAAAGAATTAAAAAATGAGGATAGTTTAATAGACCCCTGGGAAAATATCAAACATACTACCACTCACATTATAGGAGTCCCAGAAGGTCAAGAGAGAGAGAAAAGAGAGAAAAAAGCAAAGAACTTATTTGAAGAAATAATAGCTGAAAAGTTCACTAACCTGATTTGAAGAAATAATATCTGAAAACTTCCCTAAGCTGGGAAGGAAACAGACATTCAGGTATAGGAAGCACAGAGAGTCTCAAACAGGATCAACTCAAAGAGGTCCACCCCAAGACATATTATAGTTAAAATGGAAAAAATTAAAGATAAAGAGAGACTCTTAAAAGCAACAAGAGAAAAGCAACTAGTTAGGTACAAAGGAACTCCCATGAGCCTATCAGCTGACTTTTCAGCAGACTTTCCTGCAGTCCAGAAAGGGGTGGCACAACATATTCAAAGTGATGAAAGAAAAAAAAAAAAACAAGAAAACTCTATCCAACAAGGGTATTATTCAGACTTGCAGGAAAGATAAAGATTTTTACAGACAAGCAAAAGCCAAAAGAGTTCAGCATCACTAAACTGGCTTCACAAGAAATGTTAATGGAACTTCTCTTAAGTGGAAAAGTCCACAACTAGAAATCCAAAGAAAAAAATCTCATTGGTAAAGGCAAACTACTGGTAAAGGCAACTACTATCCATAATAAGTAGTGGAGGGATACATAAAAGATGTAAAATATGATGTCAAAAACATTAAATGTGTGTGGGGGGGAGTAAAAATGCAGGGTTGTTAGAATTTTTTCAAACTTAAGAGATCATCAACTTAAAATAACTATATATATATATATATGATTATAGATGTCATTTTATATGACTTTATGGTAATAAGACACCAAAAATCTATTACAGATACACACAAGAAAGAGGAAGGAATACAAACATGACACTAAATATAATCATCAAATCACAAGGGAAGAGAGCAAAAGAAAGGTAAAAAACAAAAAACTGCAAAAACAATCCCAAAACAATTAACAAAATGGCCATAAGTACATACCTATCAATAATTACTTTAAATGTAAATGGACTAAATGCTCCAATCAAAAGACACAGTGTGTCTGAATGAATACAGAAACAAGACCCATAAATATGCTGCCTACAAGAGACTCACTTCAGATCTAAAGACACACACAGACTGAAAGTGAGGGGATGGAAAAAGGTATTCCATGCAAATGTAAATAAAAAGAAAGCTGGAGTAGCAATTCTCATATCAGACAAAATAGACTTTAAAATAAAGACTATTACAAAAGACAAAGAAGGACATTTCATAATAATAAAGGAATTAATCCAACTAGAAGAGATAACAATTGTAAATATATATGCACCCAACATAGGAGTACCTAAATATATAAAGCAAATATTAACAAACATAAGGGGAGAAATTGACAGCAACACAATAATAGTAGGGCACTTTAACATCCCTCTTATATCAATGGACAGATCATGCAGACAATCAATGAGGAAACACTGGCCTTAAATGGCACAGTATATCAAATGGACTTAATACATATATCTATGACATTCCATCCAAAAGCAGCATAATACACATTCTTTTCAAATGTACATGGAACATTCTTCAGGATAGAGCATATGCTATGCCACAAATCTCAATAAACTTAAGAAGACTGTAATCATCAAGCATCTTTTCCGACTACAATGCTATGAGACTAGAAATCAACTATAAGGAAAAAAATCTGCAAAAACCACAAACATGTGGAGGCTAAACAATATGCTACTAAATAACCAATGGGTCACTGAAGAAATCTAAGAGGAAATAAAAAAGTACCTGGAGACAAATGAAATGGAAACACAATGATCCAATGTCTGTGGGGTACAGAAAAACAGTTCTAAGGGGGAAATTTATAGCAATACAAACCTCCCTCAGGAAACAAGAAAAATCTCAAATAAACAATCTAACTTTACAGCTAAAGGAGCTAGAAAAGAAGAACAAACACAACCCAATGTTGGTAGACGTGAAGAGATAATAACAATCATAAAGAGCAGAAAGATCATAAAGATAATAAAGAGCAGAAATAAATGAAATAGGGACTGAAAAACAAATCAAAGGAACTAAGAGCTGGTTCTTTAAAAAGAAGAAAAAATTTGATACACCTTTAGCCAGACTCCTTAAGGAAAAAGAGAGGGCCAAATAAATAAAATCAGAAATGAAAGAGGAAAACTTACAACAAACAACACAGAAATACAAAGGATCATAAGAAATACAAAGGATCATAAGTGATTACTACAAACAATTATATTCCAATAAAATGGACAACCTAGAAAAAATGGATAAATTCCTAGAAACATACAATCTCCCAACAACGAATCAGGAAGAAATAGAAAATATGAATAGATCAATTACCAGTAATGAAATTGGCTTGTAATCCTTTATTAGACACTAAGTCTAATAAGTTTATTAGACCTTGCAGTTCCATCTATGTGAGAAAGAAGAGAGTGACTCAAATTCTCACTCCACAAATTTGTGACCATAGGCAAGCTACTTAAAGGATTTGAGCCTCAATTTTCTTATCTGATGGAAAGTGGTTAATGACACCACAATGTATGCATGTAGAATTACTTCACAAAGAGGAAGCTTGACAGTTATAATCTATTAGATTCTTTCTAGCTCCAAATGTCCCTGACTCTAATAATGAGTAAGATGTCTACCACCTAGTAAAGAGCCCTGCTGAAAGGTAGTCAGGCAAAGAATATGGAGGGAAACTTTTCCTTTTGTCTTTTTCTTTTCATCCATTGAGAGGGAGATGAAGTCAACAGCTGTTGAAACAAACAAGCTCACTTAGTGAGTTGAATAATATCAAACTATTGCTCAAATGAAAAGAGCAGCTGGCTTTTTACCAAGGCATCATTGTCATACACACCCTCACATTTGGGATCATTAGACATTTACATGGGGTGAATAGCACTGGAAAACTATATTTACTTTTCCATAAATCATCAGAAAAATGCTAGCATATTCTCAGTGAGATATGCACAAAAAAAAAGAAAACACACACTCACACAAGCAGATGTGTATTTTTCATGTGAATGTGAGGGAAACTGCTAGAAATAAATTTAAGCTTTCCAGAGACAAAGAAGTGGCAGGCATTCAAAGGAAGATAGATGCTGAGAGGAAAATGGGGAAGTGTAACAGAGAAGAATGTGATCAATTTAAAAGCATAAATTACTTCAAATGTTTTAGATAGAACTAATTATTCCTAGGCCTGTTAAGTAAGGAGTTCTAACTCAGGATGATAGCATTTCAGACCTAGCAGTATCTAAGCACACACTTCCAAATTTTACTAAGTTTACTCTTGTCTGATTATAAAAATTCAATACAGAAAAATTATAAAGTGTAAATGGTAAGAAAAATGCATAACTCATATTCTAGTAAAAATTAACTCATGGTACAGGATAACTCTTTTTAGTATATTTTTCATATATGTTAACACAGAGGATATCAAATAGTATATAAAATTTTGAATCCTGCCTTTGTTATTTGATATTATTTCATAATACTTTTCAATGTCATTCAAAACACTTTATAAACATTTTTATTGATTATAAAATCTTCCCTTTATGAATGTTCACAATTACTAACAATTCCTTAATAATGGGAATTTTATTTTTAGGTATCTTATAACTATAAAGTTATGCAGTAATCAAAATTTAATTTTCTTTTTTAGATTATAAAATTAATACATGTAATTGTGGAAAACATGGAAAATAAAGAAAATTATAGCAAATTATAAACAAATTTTATCTCCATTTCTTTCCTTACTAATGCAATCACTTTTAACACTTGTTTTCTAGCTTCCAGAAGCCTTCTGCCATCTTTGACCTTTTCCAGATCTATCTTCCCCATGCTCCATTGCTTCAGTTCTCATGAACAAAACTGTATCTTAAATTCAATAAATACCTACAATTATATTTCAAGTTCTGTGAAAAACCCCTAAAGGAGACACCTTCAGGCATTATGTTCCAAATATACATATAAAACAGATTTCTGGTGTTGCATTACAAATTTAGATATAAAATAGGTTGCCAATTTCCTTCACCTGTTGGACTGGTCTCATGTTACCTATTCAGTGTGAAGCACTCATTTCCTCTCTAATCTTACCCAAATATTTCTGAGGGATCCCTAATGAGTATTGCATGGCTGTTGGTTTAAGATGAAATCTGTATACAGTACTCTGTTCCATGAAGAACGCTGATCATATTCTGGTTATTGTTATTTTATTATAAAGCTCTTTGTTACAATGTTTCTTAGGGCAGATTCTCCTCAAGATGACCTTGAGATGAGGATTCAGGTGGAAGTGATTTATTAAGAAAGTGATTTCAGAGGAAATCAGGAAAGGGATGGAGGAAGAAGGGTAGGGAAGAGAGAGCCAAGCAAGACTGGCTATCCCACTGGATAGGCTTCTCTGTTACTGCTTAATTGGAAACACTTCTGATCAAAATGAGACATAAGAATAAGGAGAGATGATCCTAGGAGGCAGAGCTGATATGACTTACCCATCAAAACTCAGGGAGAAAAGTTGCAAAATGTTGTAGCTTCCCCCCCAGTGGCTTGCAATATGGGACCAGAAGTTTATTAAACTTCTGCTATGACCTGCTATGTCTGAGTCCAGACAGAGCAAAAGGAAAGAAACTAGATTTAAAAACCTGGGAGAAGTTATTTTATTTTTGGCCTAGTTACCTTTTCTACAAACAATATGACAGAGTATTTTTCAGGTGTACAAACACCAGCCTCACAAAATAGGTAACTATTCAGTGTGGAGATAAAAAGAGACAAAAATAGTTCTCTTCACACTTCCTGAATTGGAAGAGAAACAAAAATCCACTTGTCTGTAAGGCAAAGCAGAAATATTAGGAGAAGAAAAGTAATATTACATTTCCATCCCCATCCCCATTTTTCATGTTTTTTTGTTGGTAGCTGACCTAGGGTGTTCAAGTTCCATCAAGAAATCCAATACCAGCTCAGACATTTATGCAACCACAGTAATTTACAAATAACTGTTCCACCATCTATTATAAATCATTCACTACCAAAATAAGTTCAGTACAGTAAATGGCTGTTTATATAAGGCTCCCCAATTAACCTCATGATGCTCCTTTGATGTTTATAACTATAAAACACCCCCCTAACATAGGACATTGGTTTGTCATCCACACTAAAATAAAGTTTTTTAAGGATCAAATTTTATGCAGTGTATTTATAGTTAATATACAGAAGATTTTAGATGCCCATTAAGCATTGTGTTTCCCTAATATGTACTCACATGCCTGAGTTTTTAAAATTTCTCACCTTACACAACACTAGGTAAATAAATGTGAGAAGCCAACTAGAGATACCCATAAATTTGAGAAGAATATCTTTGTGATATGAGTTTGGACAACATAGTTCAGGGGAGGGTGAAGTTGAATGTTTGCCAAAGACAGGCAAGTTGAAAGATTCAGTGAAATCATGTGAAGTGTAAGTGATATGTTATCCTACCACTAAAGGGCATGTGGCATCCTACATACAACTAGATTTCTCTTCACCCCAGCAGGAAGGGATCAGGCTCACCTGAGCCTCTGGTCAGGCTTCAACAGAAAACACTGATGTGGAGATTTCTCCCTCATGGGTAGGCAAGGGACCAAAGGGCAAGAGAGGAGCATCAGAGCCTAGGTACGAAGACTGACAAGAAAGTGGCCTATCCAGGGAAGAGCTTGGCTTTCAAAGATCTGAGGGCACATCTAGGAGAATGGCAACATGGGTCTCCTACAAGGTGCTAGATTTCCTGATCCCCCAAAAGTATAGAAGCCAAGTGGTAATTGGAGGATTTTGTGCATTTGTAGTAAAGAATATTTGGAGTATAAAGAGCCAAGAGCCTTTCTCCAGGTACCTTGGAAGAAACCGGCAAGAGCAGGCCTACAGGGACAAAGTCCCTTTCTTGCATCATCTGTATTTTTCCAATAATCAGAAACGGGTCCCTATGAGATGATAAAGAAAAGTAGGGCAAAAAGCAAGAGAGAGGAAGATCAGGCAGAGCAATTTTAATATACACCCAATAAAATAAAACTGCTAGAGGAAAAGAAGGAAACCTATAACGAAAAAGTATATAAGGAGATTCAAGTGCAACACCAAAAAACTACAAAAAGAGAATATGGAACTCTACAGGAATATATTTGAAAACCTAGAGTAGATTAATGAATTCCTAACAAAGTATCCATTACCAAATTAAGCGGGAGACTTGGGTGGACCAAACCCAAAAGAAGAGAGTTAAAGTTTATTAAAGATATATTATTGGAAAAGGCTCCAAGAAATACAAAATATTTAGGAATAAATTTGACATTAATGGCACAAGATCTATATTTATGATTCTCAACCTTGGCTTTACATAAAATTACCTTGGGGAGCTTTAAAATATCTGATATATCTGATAAAATTTATCACATGATTAGATGTACACCTGGAAAAGTCCTCCATCTTTTAATGTTAACCAGTAAACCCAAAATTATTTATCATTTTAAATGTGCAATAAAATAATTAATAAATGTATACATACATACATACATATGTAGACTTTCTAGGGGACTTCATGTTAAAAGTAGGGATGGTGGGACCTTCTTAACCAGGACGGCTTCCCTTCTCTATTTTTCTCTAGCAATATCTGATGTTCTCAGACAAAACAAATCATCGTTTCTAGGTGTGAATCCCAAGCATTGAAATTTTTTAAAGTTTGTAAGGAATTCCAGTGTGCTATTGAGTTCAAGAGTCACTGGTCTACATGAAGAAAACTGTAAAACTGTATTAAAAGATATCAGGCAAAGTCTGAAAGGAGCACACAATCTTTTTGATAAGAAAGCTTAAGTTCATGGCATTGTTCATTCTCCTGAATTAATATATAAATTTAATGAAACTCCAATCAGAAACTCAACAACTCTTTTAAATTTAATGTTTACATTAAAGATGATAACCATTACCAAGGAAGAGCCAAGAAAAAGACCATGATGATTTTACCAGTTATTAGAAAATACTATGAATAATTAATTCATGATTGTTATTTGTATAAGACAGGACAAACAGATCAGTGGCACAGAACAGAGAATCCAGAAATGGTATCCAATACGTAAGAGAAGTATCAGAAGATCTATGTGGTAGTTCAATTACATGAGTTAATGATGGCTTATTTAATAAATAGTACTGATACAACTAGATGTACACCTGGAAAAGTCCTCCATCTTTTAATGTTTACCAGTAAACCCAAAATTATTTATCATTTTAAATGTGCAATAAAATAATTAATAAATGTATACATACATACATACATATGTAGACTCTCTAGGGGACTTCATGTTAAAAATAGGGATGGTGGGACCTTCTTAACCAGGACGGCTTCCCTTCTCTATTTTTCTCTAGCAATTATCTCAATTTTTCCCCTTCTCCTTTATCCTTTTCAGGCACACAAACCTGTATCTCCAACAGCATCCTGCTCCATTCAATTATTTAGAAATTCTTACCATTTCCATCTGCTCTTCTACCAGAGACTTTATGTACACAGTAAAAGGTAAATAGAGCCTAGAATGGTCATTCATATACAGCACCTTTCCAGATACCCTCCCCACACACTGAAGCATCAGGGCGTGAAGACCACTTTGAGTCTAAAATTTATCACATGACTAGCTTCATCGCGACTAGAAGAAAAAGGGTTACTTTGCCTTTCATTTTTCCTACTTCTAGAAATAGATTTTCTCTTTGACTTTTCAATTGAAAGAAAAGCATTTGCTATCTTAAGCTGTTTAGTTGCTCGAGAAATTAATTTGGCTAAATTAGGAAATCCCTATGGTAAATTGCCTTCAGTATATTGGCTAACCCAGCAGAACAGCCTGTGGGAAATTATACTGACCTTGATTACACAGTGCATCCATATTGGATACCCATGCATGCTTTGGGTCTAATTTCTTCTCATACTTAAACACTTATAAACATTTTACAATGGCATAAATGTAGATGCTCAGAATTATGTTATTAAGGAATTTATGAAACACACCAGAATTTATATACTCAAATAAGTGCTGCCTTTCCAAAGTATCCCATGACATTGCCATTGTTTTTTACTAATAATAGGTTTGTTGCTCTTTTCTCAGAATTTTCCTTAGATCCTGTCAAAGATTCTTTAAATCTCTTAAGTGAAACTTTGAAGCTAAATGTGCAATCTGAAAACAGCCAAACTCATACAGAGTAATACTTGCACAGTCATATATAGGCTAAGATGGGAAAAGTATATATAGTTATATAGAATAGAGTTGGGGAAACTCCCTGAATAATACTCTGTGTGCATCCACATGTACCTGTAACAAAGTAATAAGTTCAGGTTTCTTAGGTGTCTCAAATTTATTTTCAACATAATTCTAAATATTTAATGTTTCTAGGTAAGTACATTGAAGCTCACCACTCACTTGGGTGACAACTGTCATTTTGGAGGGATTACACTTGCTACCTTATGGTCACACCTTTTAATGCTGCACAGACACATAAATATCTTTGTTCTTTTAGACCCATATGGTCCCTTCACTGAAGCCAACCCAATCTGCTCAGCAATTCTCCAAGGGTCTTGATATCTCCAACTTCAGGGTACTTTGTATGTCACAAATAATCCTGGGGCCAAATGACCCTCCTCAACACTCTGTCAATCCCTGTCCAGCATTGCTTCTGAGACCTGACTCTGGATGACCCCTCCAGGTATTCTTTTCTATAAAATGAATTGTTTTCACTTGCAGTGGCACTTGCCTAAGAGATAACAAAATCAAGTGTCATGTTTCATTACAACGGGTCCTAATCAGCTGAAGCTGATTAACAACTAGGGGCTTTGAGTGACCCTCATACACCTTGCAGCAGGAGCACCACCTGGGAATTTGTTAGAAATGCACATTCTCAAGCCCCAGCTCAGACCTGCTGGATCAGAAACTCTGGGGGTGGTGCCCAGAAGTCTGTTTAAACAAGCCCTCCAGGTGTTTCTGACCACGTACTCAAATTTGACAACCAGTTACCTGGGGTATTGCCCGGGGGTAGTATCTCAGTAAATGTCTGTAAGGTTGACCCTTCCAATCCTTCTTCTTGAGCTAAAGTTAAAATTAAGGGAACAGGGACTTCCCTGGTGGCACAGTGGTTAAGAATCCACCTGCCAATGCAGGGGACACAGGTTCAAGCCCTGGTCTGGGAAGATCCCACATACCGGGGAGCAACTAAGCCCGTGTGCCACAACTACTGAGCCTGTGCTCTAGAGCCAGTGAGGCACAACTACTGGGCCTGTGTACCACAACTACTGAAGCCCACGTGTCTAGAGCCCGTACTCTGCAACAAGAGAAGCCACCGCGATGAGAAGCCCATGAACCACAACGAAGAGTAGCCCCCGCTCACTGCAACTAGAGAAAGCCCACATGCAGCAACGAAGACCCAACGTAGCTAAAAAAAAAAATTAAGGGAACCCCACAATTCTAGGCAAAAAATGGGAAAAAGACACAAAGAATGCAGTCAGAACTTTAGGCTCAGAGAGGGAGCTGAGTCTTCAAAAAGAAACACTTGACAATGCTATTAAAACTACGAACATATAGATCTTAAAAGTTCTCATCCCAAGAAAAAAATTCTCTAACTTTGTATGGCGAGAGATGATAATCAGACGGATTGTGGTGATCATTTTGCAACATATACAAATATTGAATCATTATGTTGTATATAACATACCTATTTCTTATCTCAAGTTTGTTTTCCTACCTTGTCTCATCCAGGCTATGTGATTCCACATACCTCTCTGACTCTCCTGGTTGCCTTTGCAAGGTTACATACAGGTCCTAAAAAAAAAAAATCATCTTTAACTTTCCATCCTTTATTCGTATTTCAGTTTATCTCTCCACAGAAAACCAACTATAAGCATAACTTACAGGGAATCTTGTATCATTCACAGAGTTCTCCAGCAAAATCTACTTCTCTTTGCACCTCTTCACTAAAGGTGGGGCTTTCTGATATCTCACATTTCTATTACTACCATAGTCTTTATCCATCCAGTGGAACAGTCCCTTAACTGCCAGCTCCTTGCAGCAGCAGGAGGTATAAGTTACTGGGGAATGGGGAATGGGAGTTGGAAGTAAGGAAAAGTATGGATTTTGAATTGGATGCTGATTGTCAAAGTAGGAGAATACTGAATTTTTCTAATCTTTTCTTTGTGCTAGGCCTTCCTAAATCATAAATCCTGTGGGCACATGATAAATCAGCTCTTTGGAGCAGTGAATCTTCACCTGGACTAGGATGCCAGAATCATTGGGAGATTTTTTTTTTTAATCTCTGGGCATGGTGTCCAGGTATCAGTGACTCTTAAATTTCCCAGGTGGTACCAATGAATAGCTAAGGTTGAGAACCACTGTTTTGGATTTCCTAGTTAAGGATTGTTAACTATCGGGTATTTTTGCCTATTTCTCAATGTTCTTCTTCTTACAGTCAGCTCCCAAAGGTCAGACCACAGCTGGATCAAGAACCACACAAAAAAGGGAAACTGAGTCACCTGTCAATAGCTCTAGGACCAAAACAAGACACAATTACAAAATCAATAAGCTCTGATGCTATCTCCCTTTGTTTACACCTGTTTTTTTGGTCCTATCTACCCAGGATCCCCACTCTGCCTTTGTGACAAAGTATCCACTACTGTTGAAGAAAACTATGGGACGACCTGCTAATATTGAAGCTTCAGTGACCCAAAAGGGGACTACTGTTCTCTTTGATGGACATTTGCATTTTCAAAAGTTATCTGAAGAGGAAAACATCTAACTCAGTGAGCTGAAATGCTAATGTCTATGATTCAGGCTAGGGAGACTTCTTTGATCCAAGAGATATTCCCACGATGCTCTGTGTGTTGGCTCTGGGAAAGATAGGTTGCAGATTTCCAGGCCCAGCATCTCAGGAAAAGATATAAAGTAAGGGCTTGGAGCTGAGAGATGATACATTAATAACTGACATGTACAGACATGATACAAGAGAATATCTAGCTCACGTCCTGGAACAGAGTAGACATTCAACAAATGTCCTCACTTTCATAAACGTTTTCCTCCTTTCCCAATTATGATTTTTTAGAATCCTTGAAAACATTTTACAAATTTTTCAACTATTCAGGGAATTTAAAACAATGTCTGATTTAGAGGACAAATATTGACTTTGGCTAATTTCTGGAATTATAAATAGTTTTTCATATGATTGGGGAATCTCTTCAATTTCTAGAGCAACATTGAAACATATCAGGTCCAAACCTTGCTAAATCACCCCCTCTACTTCTTATGGCACTAAAATTCATTGTCTTGATTAGTTTGAGGACATTCCAAACCCACAAGTGCCAACACCAAAGTATAGCTTCCACACATTTGTATCTATAACAAACAATTTGCAATGCCATACTAAATAATTTCGAAGTAAAAAATTCAAAGCTCAGTAACTTTTCATACATGTTTAACATTTTGATTATCAGCTTACTTTTAAAGAGTACCTGAATAGAAAAGGGCTACTAAGTACAATGGCATAAAAGAGGGCTTTCACAATTTGCCGAGTTACACATCAATTATTTAAAATAAAACAAGATGCTTGTTGAAAAATATGGAGAATGGTAAGAAGGAAGCTCCTTCATGCGTGTTGTCTCTAAGTACTGTCTAAAGACAGATACTAACAGATGATTATAGAATCACTGCAAAAACACTATTCACTGAGGTCACTTCCTCCGGGGGTAAGAGCCAACCTTGTGGTCAACTGTGGTGGGTCAATAGCTCAAGATGGGGGTGTGGCTGGCAATTTAAGTATGAAATTAGATTTCCAGTGTAATCAGTCATCTAATTGCACATCAAAATGTATTCTGCATTTGCACATTTAAATTAATTATGTCTTAATTGAAAGCATTCTGCTCATAATGACTTGTTCTAATTTTCTTTTAAATCAAATTACTAAGAGAAAAATTTAGTCTGGGAATTCATTTATAGAGGAGTTTTTATATATATTGAAAAAAAGTAAAAATAATGAATTTTCAAAATGCTTCTTAAAAGGAAAAGTTTTTCAGTTTCTTTATAGGTGCAAAGGGAAACATGAAAGACAATCCAGATAAACTGGATTTCATTCGAATGAGCATCTAACTTTGAAGATGGAGAGACTATTCCTTTTACTGTTGTAGATGTGCCCATTATAATATTGGTATAATTAGTCTTTCAGCTACAACTCAGATTCCTGGGTCAGCACAAAAGACTTGTTTATTTAGAAGAGACAATTCTCTGAAAAAGTGTCTCATTAATCTTAGACTTCAGGCACACACAGTCTGGTCTACAAATTAAAGCAGTCATTTAAATTCCCTTTATGAAAATTGTGCCTCATAGCGCACTTCCACATGCAATGAGGTCTTTATTTCCACATCTAAGAGGTTCCAGAAAACCAGAAAAGGTGGGTTTTGTATCTTTAGATATGCTACAGTTGATAAATCCTAAGATTCAGATATTAACAATTGGGTAGGCTCTTGCATTTCCCATGATTTTAGCTTTAAAGCCATCCATTAACTTAGTACTATGGAAGAAATGTCAGGAAATGCAGAAAAAGAAAGCATTCCCAGTTATGTTTTTTGGGGATATAATTGGAAAGAAGTCAGATTGGGCTTTTAAAATTAATGCCATATAATGTTACACAAACTATGTCCTACGGCATGCTCAAAGAGGTCAGTTTGTGATTCACTTGGGAGGCATAGTTCTGAAATTACTGACTTGTGCATGTAACAGTTTAGCTTCAACTTAGGCATTTAATTTTGCATCCATTATAGCTTCTCTACTATACTGATCCTTGACCTGAACAAGATGTCGTTTCATAAACCTAATTAAACATGGTACTTACTGTGGCTTAAATACCAAGACAGATTTAATGAACTGTCTAATTTCACAGATCAGCAATGTTTCTCTTCCTGCATCGCTTGCTCATGACAGTAACATAAATGAACAGCCTGTACCAGTGGCTGGGCCAGAATGAAAATGGTAAAAATATTGCTGTCCTGAAGGTAAGACCAGTTGGGAGTTTCTCGCCCAAGGTGTCAGAGAGTTGTTGGATATAATGTGAAATTAAGACTCAAAATATAGATTTCAGCCCTTTTGAAATAAGGCAGAATGGCTTCTGGAAGACAGAGAGTCTCTTTCAAAATTGTTGAATGAAAATGCTTAATCAATAAATAAACCACTGATCTTTTCACGAATATTTGAGTTGCTTTTCCATCTTGGTGCCTTTTCCCAATTCAAAGAGACTTCTGGTTGTATAAGTAGTGAGAAGTCAACGTGGAACTGTTTCATTCTTGCCTCACACTGGTCTCTGCCCATCCCACTCTCTTCTCTACCCAGGACATACCCATCATGATGTTGATGTGAACTATGTCAGATAATGTTGATTGTCTGCTCAATAACTACAATCCCTTATTCCCATAGTTTATAATAACTGTATTTTGTGCATGTTGCAACAAGTTTACAGAACTTGGATTCCTCTCCCAATCTGAAGGGATGAACCATGATTGGTCTAAGCCATGACTGCTGTGGTAGATTGTCTTGTTGGTTTATGATTAGTTGTTCCCTCCCCACACTGGCCATGCTTTGATGAGGGAAAAGAACACTTCCTTGTCTCATTGACTTCAGCTTGGTTATATGATTGCTTTACCCAATGAAATGCAGGTAGAAGTGAGAGAGTACTTATTTTAAGCAGAACTTTTAAGATGCATCATATGTTTCTGCTTTTCCTCTTGCACTCCTGCACTGAATTATAAAAATCGTATGTCCCAGGTAGTCTCTGTACATCAATGTGGGTCCAGAATGAAGGACTCGTGAACCACACCTGAACCTCACCCATGGTCTGATGTAGAACTGCTGCAACTAATCCACAAACTCAAGAGCAAGAAACAACAAATATATGTTTCTTGACACATTAGTGTGTTCCTTTAGCTGCATTATTGCAGCAAAGACTGACTAATATAAATGTTGATTTAATTCCTCCTTTTTTTACAATTGGTTTAGAGATGAACATTTGACCCTGTTCTAACTAATCAGATGTGTTATGAAGTAGCTGTGGGAGGGAGCTTATGAGTAGGATTTTGACCTCTGATGAAAATAAAAGCAAATGGTAAAAAAAAAAAAAAAAACCTTTAAAATGTTTATTTGGTTTATTGTTTAAGGACATGATCATTGGAGTTGTGGTAGCAATTTTAGAGCTATGAAAAATTACATAGGATGAAAAGCAAACGTGCTAAGGATAGCAAAGCAGAAAGACAAAGAAAAGCTAAGTGTTTGATAACATTGTTGAAATGCTGCAGAAAATGTGCCATTTCCAGGAGTCTTGTTATATAGAAAAATTGAAAGACTTAATTTCTTAAGCCAGAATTAGTACCTCTTCTGTTACATGCAACCAAATCACTCAACTAATACTATACATTTCTAACAATATGCCAAGAAACACAGATCACATACACACGGACATTTTTATTAAAGTAACATACTATATAAATTGTACTATTTTTCATTTAAAAGTGTAAAAGGATATTCCTATACTATAGCACCTATATACTGTAAGAGCAACACCTGTTTAATTTTTAAAAAGCAGCTACCTAGTATTCTATGCATGAGTATACTATGCCTCTGTATGGAATTAGTAATCTAAAAGATCAACCTCAGTGACCTATTATTCCAAAATAAAATTTAAAATATATAAAAAGATAAAAAAAATTAAAGAACAGTTAAATGACATGGAAATTAAATCCATAAATTATATACCCACCTAAAGGAGTCACCAAGGGATAGAACACGGAAAATGAAAAGAAACACTCAAAGAAGTAATAGAGGAAAACTTTAAAAGGTAGAATAATAAAGAAATACATCCTATAACAATAAAGAAACAATGAGTCACTACAAACTCAGTACTAAGTAAAATGACCCTAAAAACAGGTATAGCTTTGGAGTATATGTGTGTGCACATGTATGTGTGTGTGTACATATAATATTTTAAAAATTACTTTTATTGAAATATCACATATGTACATATAAGGACAAATTTTAAGCTTGATAATTTTTACAAAGTGAACACAGCCATTTAACTATCTGTCAAGTCAGGAAATAACACCTAACTGGCAACTCTTACGCTATTTCATGTTTCATGTTCACTATCAATTATTAGTCCTCTCTTTCCCAAAGGCAACTATTAGCCTGATTTCTCACACAAAAGATTCATTTTGCCTGGGTACTGAACTTTATATAAATGGAATTATCTATCTATCTACATATATTTTTTTCTTTCAGATATCTTCACTTAGTACATTATTTTTGATATCCATCTATGCTGTTTTACATAGCAGTAATGCATATTTACTCATTGTTCTATAGTATTTCATGTGCAAACCAACAGTTTATTGTTTTTCTTTCTAGTGGATATTTGTATTGGTTTCAATTTTGGGTTATTATGAATATGATGCTTTAAATATTCTAATCCTTTATTTTTATGTGAAAATATGAACGGATTTACAGCTGAACCAGAAAACCTCTGTCTTTATCTCTGGAGGAAACTGGATATCTGGATTTTCAACTCTTAGCCAAGATAACAGCAATGAGATTCATAATGTGCAATTTAAAGTCAATAAGCATCCTCTGGTGACCTGCAGGGTCAGGTATTTTTGTTTATTTGGTTTTGGTTTTGGTTTTACTGATGGTTTATAACTGGTCTAATTGGTTTAACAACATAGCTTGATTACAAGGTCATATAAACGGCTTGCTGAGTGTTTCTCCTTTGAGTTCCCCAGAAAGCAGGATTCCTAGCTCAGATCTTGGTGGTTCAAGCTGGTGATAGAGTACAGTCTGTGTGTGTGAATAAAGACGGCCCTGGAAAGCTTGCCTGTGGGATGTCTTTCAGACCCTCAGTGCTTGCCTGCACTATCTTTCACTTGCTACACTATATCCGCTGCATTTAAATGAACACCTTATATAAGTAGGTTCTGTGGAATGTGATGGTTCCTTTCAAGTATCCGAACTTTGGGAAACTTTGCAATGTATATACCTCCCTATGTATATATTTAGGAATGAATTTACTGGTTCATAATGTACACATATATCGAGTTTTAGAAGATATAGCATAGGTTTCCAAATGTTGTGCTAATTTACCCTATCAACAATGTGTTAATGTTCCAATTTCTCTGCATTCTTGTCATTACTTGGTATAGTCTCTGTGTGTGTGTGTCTCTCTCTTTTTCATTATCCAGTGGTAGCTCTTCAAATTTTTTAATTCAGAAATAATTTCAAACTTAGACAAAAGTAAGTGGAAAGTAAAATATAAAGAAATCTTTTCTTCAGCCATTTGAGAGTAAGTTGCTGACCTGAAGCCCAATAGCCCCTAAATACTTTGGGGTATACTTCTTACCAAAAAAAAAAAAGAGTTCTCCTACATATCCACAACAAACAGCATAGGTTGTATTGTCATTAATACCCCACTACTATCTAACCCTCAGACCCCATTCAAGGCCCTGGCATTCTACACTAAGCTGCCCCTGTATACACTCACCCTTCTTACACTACTGTGACTCCAACACCGCTTGACTGTCCTACCCAGGCTCTGATCTGCTCTGTCAGTCACTACCTCGTGCAGTGTTGTGTTGTAATACTCCTCTCGTCCTTCCTGAGCTAAACTCATGTGGGGGCCTGTTCCATCCTGCTCCAGCTTTGACACTCCACAGCATGTCACACTGTGGTGGCAGTACCCTTTTCATCTTGCTTTGGCTCTGGCATCCCTCGCTGGCCTGCCTCCACTTCTACATGGACCCCTTCCTTCTCCCTTTCCTTGGCTTCAGTGGCCTGCACTATGTACAGCCCTCCAATACCGATGCCCCCCTCACCCTGCTTGGACCCTGAAACCCCACATTGAACTTCTTCCACAGGGACACCTTTTTTATTCCCGTTTCTCTTTCTGAAGCTCCACTCTGTGCCACTGCCCTGAATGGGGCTCTTCTCCCACTAGCCCCTGGGACTTAGAAACAAATGCTAGAAAATACTTCTATCTGGATGGTCTCCTCCCCTGTTTGGATTCTGACACCCCATATGGGGTCACCTACAGGCACTGAGGCCCTCACCTAGCTCCAGCTTCAACCCACACTAGATATCCTTCATATGTGGATACCATGCATTCCTTATTCTGGCCCACCTAATGATTTTAGGACTGAATTGTGCACGAAGGGAAGGGAAAAAAAGGGAAGGGAAAGAAAAAGAAGGAAACAGAAGGCATGGGGAAGGGGAAGAGGAAGAGAAAAAGCTCATTTTGGTTTTAATTTGCAATTTCCTGATTACTCATTAGGTCAAGCACATGTCCTGAGTTTATTGACCACTTGGTACCTGTTTCAGTGCAGTGCCTATTAAAAATCTTTCGCCCAACTGTCAAAAATGTTTGATTGATCTGTAGGAATTCTTTATATATTCTGGATATGAGACTTTTACAGTTATATGTATTGCATATATCTTCTTCCTACATGTAGCTTGAATTTTCAGGTACCTAATCATATATTTTTTTAAAAGAGGCTCTTCATTTTATTAACATCTTTATTGGAGTATAATTGCTTTACAATGGTGTGTTAGTTTCTGCTTTATAACAAAGTGAATTAGCTATACATATACATATATCCCCATATCTCCTCCTTCTTAATTTTAATATAGTCCAAATTATATCTTTGCCTTTGTGGTCAGTGTTTTCTTTGTTGTTTTTGTTTGTTTGCTTGGCTTTAGATATCTTATTTATATAAAAATCACAAAGACATTCTCATATATTACATTCTAAAATACTATTTCCCTTTCATATTTAGATCTAGAATTCACCTCAAATTAATTGTTGCATATGATGTGAGATACCAGTCAATTTTCTTTTTTTCTCCACATACGATTAAGTTATTTCGCCCAAAACTATTTTTTAAATAAAATACCTTCATTTTCCACTGCTCTACAGTGTCCACTTGGTTATAAATTACATATCCATATATGCATTGATCTCTGCTTAGTTCTGTTCCTTTGGCTATTTTCCTATTGTCCAATACCATACTATCTTTACCCCTGGAGCTTTTCATGAGGGGAGGAGGAATTGAACTTTAATTCTGAACTAAGTTTAGACTTATAGAAAAGTTGTGGAATTTTCTATATACCCCAGAGTTTCTGTATGCCCCACACCAAGCTTTCCTGAATGTTTTTATCTTACATAACCATAGTACAATCATCCAAACTAGGAAACCAGCATTGGTAAAATACTGTTAACTAAGCTGCAGACCTTACTCAAATTTCATCTGTTTCTCTACTAACATCCTTTCCATGTTCCAGGATTCTATTCAGGATCCCACCTTTCATTTAGTTGTCATGTCTCCTTAGTCTCCTCTAATCTATGACATTTCCTGAATCTTTCTTTGTCTTTTAGAACCTTGCCACCTTTGAAGAGTATTAGTTATTTTGTAGGCGGTCCCTCAGTTTGGGTTTGTCTGATGTTTCCTCACGATTGGATTGAGGATATGCATTTCGCGCAAGAATAATCAAAAGTGATGTCCCGTTCTCAGTACATCATAGCAGGGATTATGATGGTGATGGTATGGCTTATTATTGATGTCATTTACCCTGATCACTTGGTTAAGGTTGTGTCTGCTAGATTTGCTGACTGTTTAAAGGTACTATCTTTCCCACTGTAGCTAATAAATCTCTTGAGATATTTCGAGACAGTGCAAATGTCCTTTTACCTCCAACTTTTTTTTTTTTTTTTTTTTTGCGGTACGCGGGCCTCTCACTGTTGTGGCCTCTCCCGCTGCGGAGCACAGGCTCTGGACGCGCAGGCTCAGCGGCCATGGCTCACGGGCCCAGCCGCTCCGCGGCATGCGGGATCTTCCCGGACCGGGGCACGAACCCGTGTCCCCTGCATCGGCAGGCGGACTCTCAACCACTGCGCCACCAGGGAAGCCCTACCTCCAACTTTTGTCCGCTAACTTGAGCATCCGTTGGTGGATCTTGTCACTAATGACTATTATTGTAGGGACTGCCTAATGGGGATTATCCATCTCCTTTCTATCTACATTTATTATTCAGAATTTTTCTTAAGCAAGAGCTCTCTTACCCCCCTCCATTTATTTATTTATTCAATTATTTATATGGGTATAGACTCACAAATATTCTATGCTATGGAACAAAATCCAATAATATCACTATTTATTCTGTTGCTCAAACTGCTTGAGCTTTGGCCTTTAGGAGCCCCTTTGGGGTGTCCACTGTGTTCTTTCAACAAGTACCTATCTTTTTCTTTTATTTTTTATTTAATTATTTTTAGCACTCCCTTATTTTCTGGGACCACGAGATGTTCCAGGCTCATCTTGTATTTTCCCTACCCAGTCCAGGAATCATCATTTTTCAAATGAGCACTGACACCTTTTATTGAAAAATAGTGTTTAGACACTGAGGTCTAGTGCTAGATGTTCCACTTGAGTGTCATTGCTCTTAGGCTCTCTCACTGGACAAAGGTAGGAAACATCAATGTATATACTTCCCAGCACATACTATAAGGCTAAAATGATGAAACTCTGAGGAGGAGTTGGCTATCTCTTCACACTCTGCTCCTTGAAATCTTAATATGCCCAATAAGATGTCTAAATTTTACAGTGCAAGTTTGGGGACATTCTCATCTTGGAACTATAAATACACACCTCCAAAATTAACTCAGGAGACTTTCACAAGGAGACTATCACCAGGTGTAGCCCTTTGTCTTTTGAGGAAATTAAATAAGTTATTCTTGCTTCTACTTTGCTAAATAAATTATGTGAAAATCTGTCCAGACTTTTTAGTCACTTTTTCTGCTACCTTACATTCATGTAAATCTGATAATGCTTACTTAGTAATAAACTGTCCACTCTTCTATAACGGTTCAGAGGGGTCTTTTGTTGGCAGGATTATTTTACTTCCCTCAACACACACACACATACACACACACACACACACACACACACACAGCCCTGTGTTTCTGAATCTTTGCCTTAAAGACAGGGATGACTTTGGATTGTTAAACATTGGTGGAAAGGCACTAGTAAAAGAAAAATACAGAAAAAAATACAGACTTACAGCTTTGGTGGCAAAAAATGGAGGAATTTTTCATCTGAGGCACCAAATATCTCTAAAAAGTGGAAGATACGTCATTTATGGAAAGTAACAATAGAATTGGTAGGAGTGAGGTTTACAAAATTAAAATAGTTATTGAAAATAATGGAAAATAGAGTTGATTAAAAAACAGAGCATGCGGGCTTCCCTGGTGGCGCAGTGGTTGAGAGTCCGCCTGCCGATGCAGGGGACACGGGTTCGTGCCCCGGTCTGGGAGGATCCCACATGCCGCGGAGCGGCTTGGCCCATGAGCCATGGCCATTGAGCCTGCGTGTCCGGAGCCTGTGCTCCGCAACGGGAGAGGCCACAACAGTGAGAGGCCCACATACCGCAAAAAAAAAAAAAAAAAAAACAGAGCATGCATGGTTGCTGAGTAGTTTTTTGAATGAGTTTACATTAATAACTCGCCATAATCTATTCTTGTGTAACAACTCACTCCAAAGCAGGCTGTGTTCTAATGCTTTCCAGCTCTCTCCTATACACCTTGGCCCATGGTTGATTACTGACTGCACATTAGATTCACCCAGGCATCTCTGAAGAAATGCTGATTGCTGGGCCCCACCCCCAGAGATTCTGCTGTAATTGTTCCGGAGTATGACGTCAGCCTCCAGAGTTTCAAAGCTCCCTAAGTGATTCTAAAGGTTGAGAAACAAAGGCCCAGATGTACTACTCATCCCCCTCATTGTTTTCCACAAAAAGCTGTCCAGGCAAGGCATTTGTGAGCTTCAAAGAGTTTACTGAAAGTTGGAAATTGGGAGTTGAACAGGCAAACAAATTCAGTCAAATCAAATTTCATCCCTAGTTTTAAAAATTTCCTGCGGCCGCCCCAAGAGCCCAAGAGCAAGAAACATTCACTGGGTCTTCAGCCCATATTATTATCTCCAACTTCAAACCATTTCACTAACTCCACTTTCCCCTTGACTTAATTGCTTTTTCTTACCCACTCCTTCCTAGTCTCCCTGACTCCAGGAACTGAAACTTCTCATTCTATTATGCACTGTGAATTAGCTCCCAATAACGATCTGGTGTCCTCCCATTTTCCTCTGGTGCGGACTATAGCTGTTTATCACCTTTGAGAGTTTTCAAGAGGCAACATTCTTGCATATTATCTGGTCTGTAGAATCAGGACAAAAGGTTGATCTGACTCCACAGCTTCCAGGGTCCAGAAGCTTCTGAGAATACATGACAGATACAGACTTGCAGGATGAAGATCATATCTTTATTATTTTTTCATTCACTCAATAGGTAGTGACAGCCTGCCATATGTTAAGCCAATGAAGGAAAAAAGACAGAAGTTACAAGATAGTGGGGACTTCCCTGTTGGTCCAGCGGTTAAGACTTTGCACTCCCGATGCAGGGGGCTGAGGTTCCATCCCTGGTCAGGGAACTAGATTCCACATGCTGCAACTAAGAGCCTGCATGCCGCAACTAAAAGATCCCGCATACCGCAACTAAAAGATTCTGCTTGCTGCAACTAAAGATCCCGCACGTAGCAACGAAGATCCTGCATGCCGAAACTAAGACCCGGCACGGCCAAACAAATAAGTAAAAAAAGAAAAAAAGCAAGTTACAAGATAGTGTAATCAGTACAATGGTTTAGTAAACATAGGAAGTATACAGCAGAAACATCTAAACAAACTAGAGGGTGGGAGGAGAGAGGGGTGAGGAAGCACTGCAGGCAGTGAAGAACCCAAGGTTATAAGCTGGTTTCCTGAGTCCAGATTTATAGAACTATAGAATTAGAGCACCACAAGGGATGTTAGTGATCCTATCTAATCACCCCCTGTTACAGATTAGGAAATAGAAGTCTAGCAGTCTAAGAGTTGAACTGAGTTGTAGAAGGTCTCATACCAAGTCAGTGGCAGTGCCAGTATTAAATTAGAATCTGGTCCGTTGGCTACAAGTCCAGTTATACTCCTCCAATAAGTGAGTTTCTAAGATCCTGTGAGCATTCCTACAGAAGAAAGTAAGGCAGCAATAGAATTGCTGGTGGCGATTGAAGCCTGAACTTGCATGGTGTACCCCAGGTATATGGTATAGCTTTGGAAAATTACAGAATGAACAAGAGCAAATAAGACTAGAAAAGGATGACTTTGGGACCTTGTGTCTGAAACAAGTGGGGACGTATTTTGGGGCACAGCAGGCAATGAATACACATCTACCATCTGAGGATGAACCTAGACAAATTCACGACAGGTCTTAAAAATAAATTCCAGTTTATATGGAGTCAAGTGAGGGCGAGTAGATCATTTCTCAATTCACTGTGTTTACAGTTGCTTAAAAACTGACTGAATCAGGAAAAAACATCATCTAATGGGGCTGTTCTAGTGTTAGTAATTCTCTCTTTCTCTTTTTACTTACCTACCACAGGGGGCTAACACACAGAAATTCTCTCCATTCAGTTAGTTCGTTTTACATTCCCCAGTTTCCACATTTGTAATTATAACTCAACAAACTTCTTTGCTTGGACAAAGATGAAGAAACATTAAAACATAAAGCTTTTCCCAAGTGTCCACTTGTTCATCCAGTAAGCAATTTCTTCACTACACACCAGAGGTCAGTATTGGCTTATTAATTTACATGAGCTATTAATTTTTATTTTCTGTTAATAACAATAAGAAACAAAATACTAAGGACCATTATTATATTGGAACTTTGGTACTTTTAAAACATCCCTTAAGCAAGCATCGTATAGGTGGATATGCATAGATCATGAATGGCTTAAGAACAAGAAGAAAAAGAAAAAAGGGGCAGGGGAAAAGCCATGCAACGAAAGTGGCCTTTGGTCTTTAGGAAAATGTTCATAACTCATTCCAGGCATATTCATTAAGTACCCTTCACATGATAGTTACCCTTATGTGTGAGAAATGATTGTAGCTAACAATATTAACTTACATACTGAAAGGGTATTGGAAAGGTAACTACAGAATCTAAACACTTAACCCTCTAGTGTTTAGAGCCAGGAAGTAAGAATCTTATTTAACTCTGCATACCTATAATAGCATATCAATTTTAGGTGGAAAAAGTCACAGATAATGTGGACAAATAAGACAGGGGTCCAGCAGTATAATAATGATTGTGGTACCTAAAGAAGTTAAAAGATTTAATGGAAAGAAGAAAAGACTAAAGACAGATCCGATAGCAGTCTACAAATGTATTCAAGGCTTTCCACAGAAGAGAAAATAGATTTGTGTTATGTTGCTTCAGTCAGCAAGGGGTGGAATTATAGAGATAGAGACTGCAACTTCATTTGAGCTAGACTTTTCTAAAAACTATAGCTGTTCCAACACTTTTGCCCAGGGTGCTATAGAAACAGTTCCAGCATGGTCTATCAGGAGAATCTAGATGCCAAAATCTTTACATTTTTGAAGGTTATATGAGTATATAATTGTGATGCCAAAGAGTAAACATTCTTGGAGGTTCCACAAATTCTAAGCCTCCTTCCAGGCATATATAATTCTAGGGGCCACCTGCTTTAAAAAGTCTCCCCATATCCTCCAGAATACAGTTTGCTCACCATAAATACTTCTCATATTTTCACCATATATTACTTTTTGTCATCTTTTGAAACATATTGTACATTTTTATATTATTCAGTTTTGTGTTTCTATGTCCTATCTACAAAATAGATTCCTCTTTTAGGAATACATGTTATTTTATCCTCTATAATACTTACTACAATACAATGGAGTTAGTAGATATTCAGATAGTATTTGTGGAGTGAATAGATTTATCTACAAAGTAACAAAGTAACAAACAGCCACTTTCCCTGCCTCTCTGTGCTGCTTTGAGGATCAAATGAGATAATGTGTCTGAAAGTACTTTGAAAAGTATAAACTGTTATACAAATGGAAGGCATTATTATTTCCAAGGGGGTTCTCTCACTTATAACCTTCCATGTCAGCTTGAACATAATGGCAAACTAAGGAACATTTTTATTTTATTTCCTTTTTTTAAAACATCTTTATTGCTTTACAATGGTGTGTTAGTTTCTGCTGTATAACAAAGTGAAACAGCTATACATATACATCTGTTCCCATATCCCCTCCCTCTTGCATCTCCCTCCCTCCCACCCTCCCTATCCCACCCCTTTAGGTGGTCACAAAGCACCAAGATGACCTCCCTGTGCTATGCGGCTGCTTCCCACTAGCTATCTATCTTACATTTGGTAGTGTATATATGTCCATGCCACTCTCTCACGTCGTCTCAGCTTACCCTTCCCCCTCCCCATGTCCTCAAGTCCATTCTCTACGTCTGCGTCTTTAAAAAACTTCATCTGAAAAGGAACTTGTCGCTTCTGGGTGCACATTACGAGACTCCTGAAAAAAGTGTTTGTGCATATTTTTTGTTTGCTTCTAAATAGCATAAGGAGCTATGGTCTTTCAGGGAAAATGATGCTCTCATGGAAGTAATTCCCAATGTAGAAAACTGTCCTTGTGTGCTTTCGGGAAGGAACTGCGAACAAATGAGCTATTTTGTTTTCGCAAACAAAGGGACTTACCGGGCATGGGTGGCAGCTGTTCAAGTCCATCTGGTCAAGAATGCACTAAGATCATAATGTGAAAGTAGCTCAAATACAGATTTGCAGAACAGCCTGCAAATGTTCCTTTGGAGACAAAATGGTTTCTCAGGCCAATAATCTGCATTTTTAAAAGTCTCTAAGATGGGTTTCTGGAATAATTCATAACAGCTTTAAGGAACTATTATGGTACGCTGGGAAAGTCACCCACATTGCATGACCTACTTGTTCTGTTAGCTTGTGAGCATTTGTTTAGAGTTGGCTTTGATCACATCACAATTTTATGAACCTTTGATTTTTTTTTAAGAATAACTTTTCCAGACAAAATATTGTAAGCAAATAAAGGACATGGCTAGATTTTTGAAACACCTTACTAACTTCAAAACTTAAATTTAAGACATGCATGCTCATGCATAAGTGGGGGAGGAAAAATAATTAACTGAAAGTTCATAAAAAAAAGTTCATAGTTCAGGGACTATGCAGATAGGAAAGAGAGAAATGACAGAATTATAATTTATAATCTACCCTATAGTATATTATATTTACATAACCCCTTCTAATATTTCCAGCACTTTAACATGCTTTTTTTTTTAATTTTATTGAAGTATAATAAGTTGATTTACAATGTTGTGTTAATTTCTACTGCACAGCAAAGTGAATCAGTTATACATATATATATTCTTTTTCATATTCTTTTCCATTATGATCTGTCACAGGATACTGAATATAGTTCCCTGCGCTATACAGTAGGATCCTGTTTTGTTTTGTTTTATTTTTTGGCCACGCCTCCGTGGCGTGTGGGATCTTAGTTCCCCGACCAGGGATCGAACTGCGCCCCCTGCATTGGAAGTGTGGAGTCTTAACCACTGGACTCCATGCAAGTCCCAGGAACCTGTTGTTTAACATGCTTTTTCTGATTAGATTATGTGAAGAATGTTGTGAGGTAGAAGATATATGTTTTACAGATGAGTAAACTGATGTGAAAGGAGTTAAATAACTGATCTTGTATTTCCACAGCTGAAGTAACTACGTTGGATTGTCCTTTGTGTCTGGGGCCATTCATTGCTTTAGTCCTATTTGCTGCAAGTCTCCAGGGTACCCAACACTGATCACACCACCCCTAAGCCCTCTCCTCACCTTGGCCTTCCTACCTTCTCTATACCAAACACCTGTCTCCTCTCTTCAGCATCCTCAGGAAACTTCAGGACATTGATAGGTAGGGAAGTTATTTCGAGGCTTGTTTCATAATTATCCTGCAGTGGGCTAGGGCTGCTTTAGAATTGGGGGAGAGGAGCAAAAGGGCATGGGAGAGTGAATATCAGTTCCAGAGTTTGGGTTAGAGGCACCGGGGCAATCTCACCTTTCCCTAGGATGTCCTAAAATCCCTGATATATCCATCTCAGGCCCAAATATCATTCCATCAGCCAAAGGCCACAGCCATTCTTAACCACTCGGAGTAAGGAATATTTTAGAAGCCCTTGGGCAGTCAGGGAGTTCCAGGGATTTCTCAGTTGTTTCCTCAGGAAGTTAGGAGGTAGTAGTGACATCCTGGCTGGCATTTCCATTGGAAACACAACATCAGCCCCCTGCTACTCAGAGGTTAACGCTGACTTTTGAAAGTTACAGTAGGTTTATCACCAGGGCCTCCTTCTACCTGTTCCAACAAGCACTGCAATCAGATCGGAAAACTTTCATCCCTTCAAGATATCAAGCTCCAGCTAATCCAGAAGGGTGAAACGAAACAAGGTGGCACTTGATTCGGAGGTTTGAGGGAAGAAAGTAGGTTTGTCAACAGAGTGACTGAATTTACAATTCCCCATCCTGTAGTCATCAGGTTCAAGGTAGATCACCTGCAGATTGAGGGGGCAGGAGTCAGGTTCACAGATTATCTGTTATAAAGGGCTCCTATCGACTTCTTAGGGCCAGAAGATGGATAGTATTTGTCTCTGGGAGGTGAAAGGTCTGGGCACTCCAGGCCAGGGTGAGTGTCTAGGTTTGACTCACAATTCTCAGAAGGGACCTCTGGCTCCAGTCCCAATGTGTTAACAAAATACTGGCATAGCATAGGTTTTTAGCAAATATTAGTAGAATGAATGTTTATGGAAGGACAACTGTCTCACCTATGATACCTTGTTGAGAAAGGTTCTTAGAACTTACTGTTAAAACATATTTCAATTGTTTGCTTATTTATTCCGTCATCCAGAATGAGCTCTTCAAAAAGGAAACTAGGTCTTGCTCAGGTCCACCTCCCAGTGGCCAATATTGTTCCAGGCATCCAATAAGCACTCAGTGTTTTCAAAATGAACAAACCAGGTAAATCTACTTACTCAGTGTCTTATAGCTCAGGTGAGGAAGGGCCAGGATTTGGAAAAAGACTCAATCACTACATTGGATCTGGGTGAATGGATCCCATAACAGATGTAAACAGAGACCAAAGCAGCATGTCCAATAGAATAGCATGATAGCAGGTAATAAGCCTGGTAAGTAAATATCAACAAAGGGTTACAAATGAAATGTTGGCCTATCCAAACAGATGAGTGGCTTATGAGACAATTCATTCTCACAGGAAGTACAAGCAAATCGGAAAGAGGGGCATCTGTCATTACAGAGAAGGGTCCAAGCCAAAGGTCCAGGATCTAGGACTGCATTACCCCTTCCTGAGATGGGTGATAGCAGATAACAAAAGAGAGCTTGGGAACAGGGATTTAGCTGAAGCTTAGTCACCAAACTTAAACGTCTAGAGAATAGGCAAATAAGACTTAGTATGAGACTGAGATCCATTTAGCAAAACTAAGTTATGACTTTAGAGCAGAGGCAAAGGAAACAGGATCAAAACACAGCTTCCAGATATGCAGCCATGTAAATCTCCCCAGCAACATTTCAGGATTAGTGTTGGAAGTCTAGGCAGTGGTAAAACTGCAGGAGGGCTTTATGCAACCACAGGTCAGGAAGGATGAGTCTTAGAGAGAATAGAAACCAGGCCTGAGCCAACATTTGCAATAATGGATTTGATTTGCGATGTTTGTTCTAACAGACACCAATTTAATTTCCTGATTTTCCAGGATGTTTACAAAACCTAATTTCCTTGGAAGTGATTTTTAAACATTAATTATAGAAAGTTATTTCACTGTGCACACTTTAGAAAAAGGTGTATTACTTACACAAAGTTGAGGCTTTCTCTGATAGAGAAAGCAGGAGGAAATGTCTTCACCAAGTGCCTTCTCCAGCTACTCCTTACATATGTATTCTTAAAATGATTACTTGACATATTTATATGTACATCTTTAGTTTAATATCTTACCTAATTGTCCAACAAACGAATTCAGTGTTGTTGGTATGCATTAAATGAACAAAAGATAAACTGGGTAATAGAGAATGCACAGAGCCTAGTGGCCCATGAAATCACTGGATTCGCAAAGTGATTTTCTTTTCAGTGCTGTGCAGTATCTGAGAATAAATTCTGTTGACAAATGTACTTTAGTAGCATTCAATGAATTAGAATATAGAGAGACCTTAGGAATGCTGCACGTGGTCAAACCAATGGTCCATCCAGGCCAGCCTATTACAGAGGCACCATAAGATGTTTTTTGGAGATCAAGGCTCTCTGGTGCAGTATCCATTCATAATGATGGAAGTATTTAATGTATCTTCCTAAAATCTCTTTGTGAACCAACCTGTAACTCTAATCTACCATTTTATGCAAACACCTGAATTTTATTTTTATTTCTATTTTCCTCCTTTGTGATTCAAGTTTCATTCCCCTTTTTCTACTTTTAGACTTCTAGACATTTCCACTATTTCCTAAAACCCCAAATTCTTACTGATATTTCAAACTGTCCCCAACCCGCTTTGCTCTGCAGTAGTAGTTCTCGATGTATGGTTCCCAGAGCAGCAGAATCGGCTGGAAAATTATTGGAAACGCAAATTCCCAGGTCCCACTCTGGACCTACTGCATCAGAAAATTTGGGGTGGGGCGCAGCAACCTGTATTTTAACAAGCCCTCCAGATGATTCTGAGGTATGTTCCAGGTTGAAAGCTGCTTCTATACAGCAAGTTTATCCATCCATGCTCTGGCAAAAACATATCACTGTATTTACTCTTTATACGTATCTTGGTAACTTTGTTTGTTTGTTTGTTTTTGCGGTATGCGGGCCTCTCACTGTTGTGGCCTCTCCCGCTGCGGAGCACAGGCTCCGGACGCAGAGGCCCAGCGGCCATGGCTCACGGGACCAGCCGCTCCGCGGCATGTGGGATCTTCCCGGACCAGGGCACGAACCCATGTCCCCTGCATCGGCAGGTGGACTCTCAACCACTGTGCCACCAGGGAAGCCCGTATCTTGGTAACTTTTGATCTTTCAGTTGGCAACAAAAACATTTAGAATTTGATACATTGAAATACAAAATGGGAGTGAAGAAGGAGACAATACTTAAGTTCAGGGGTAGGCAGGCATTATACCTGAAGATGTGGCACATATATACAATGGAACATTAGCCATAAAAAGAAACGAAATTGAGTTATTTGCAGTGAGATGGATGGACCCAGAGTCTGTCATACAGAGTGAAGTAAGTCAGAAAGAGAAAAACAAATACCGTATGCTAACACATATATATGGAATCTAAAAAAAAAAAAGTTCTGATGAAGAGTAGCATTGACATATATACACTACCAAATGTAAAACAGCTAGTGGGAAGCAGCCGCTTAGCACAGGGAGATCAGCTCGGTGCTTTGTGACCACCTAGAGGGGTGGGATAGGGAAGGTGGGAGGGAGGGAGACGCAAGAGGGAGGAGATATGGAGATATATGTATACATATAGGTGATTCACTTTGTTATACAGCAGAAACTAACACAACATTGTAAAGCAATTATACTCCAATAAAGATTTTAAAAAATACAACAAGAAAAAAAAAAAAAAAACACGAGCATCACCCACAAAACTGATGATTGCCAGTGATGATCCTTAGTCACAAATAGAGGATTAACTCACATTCATTACATCCAAATTCCTCTGATAAAAGAATAAATTATTAAGGCACTTTGGAGATATTTTCATCAAAGTGAAAATAATAAATGTTTCAAAAATAATAAAGCAAACTGAGATATATATGAAATATTTACTCCTTTGAATATCTGAAGTTGCTAGAAACGTGTCATATTATTCTATTTGTCCTCTTTAAAACATAATGTGCAAGGACTTCCGGGGAAGATTAAGACACGGAGATCACCTTCCTCCCCACAGATACATCAGAAATACATCTACACGTGGAACAACTCCTACAGAACACCTACTGAATGCTGGCACAAGACCTCAGACCTCCCAAAAGGCAAGAAACTCCCCACGTACCTGGGTAGGGCAAAAGAAAAAACAGCCAAAAGAATAGGGACGGGACCTGCACCAGTGGGAGGGAGCTGTGAAGGAGGAAAGGTTTCCACACACTAGGAAGCCCCTTCGCGGGCGGAGACTGCAGGTGGCGGAGGGGGAAAGCTTCGGAGCCGCGGAGGAGAGCCCAGCCACCGGGGTGCGGAGGGCAAAGCAGAGAGATTCCCGCACAGAGGATCGGTGCCGACCAGCACTCACCAGCCCAAGAGGCTTGTCTGCTCACCCGCTGGGGCGGGCAGGGCTGGGAGCTGAGGCTTGTGCTTTGGTCAGAGCGCAGGGAGAGGACTGGGGTTGGCGGCGTGAACACAGCCTGCAGGGGGTTAGTGTGCCACGGCTAGCCTGCAGGGAGTCCGGGAAAAAGTCTGGACCTGCCGAAGAGGCAAGAGACTTTCTTCCCTCTTTGTTTCCCGGTGCGTCAGGAGAGGGGATTAAGAGCGCGGCTTAAAGGAGCTCCAGAGACGGGCGTGGGACGCTGGGGCTGCTGCTGCCACCGCCAAGAGGCCTGTGTGCGAGCACAGGTCACTATCCACACTTACCTTCCGGGAAGCCTGTGCAGCCCGCCACTGCTGGGGTCCCGGGATCCAGGGACGGCTTCCCCGGGAGAGCGCACGGCGCGCCTCGGGCTGGTGCAACGTCATGCCAGCCTCTGCCGCCGCAGGCTCGCCCCGCACTCCGTGCCCCTCCCTCCCCCCAGCCTGAATGAGCCAGGGTCCCCGAAGCAGCTGCTCCTTTAACCCTGTCCTGTCTGAGCAAAGAACAGATGCCCTCCGCGACCTACACGCAGAGGCGGGGCCAAATCCAAAGCTGAGACCCGGGAGCTGTGAGAACAAAGAAGAGAAAGGGAAATTTCTCCCAGCAGCCTCAGAAGCAGCGGATTAAAGCTCCACAATCAACTTGATGTACCCTGCATCTGTGGAATACATGAATAGACAACGAATCATCCCAAATTGAGGAGGTGGACTTTGAGAGCAAGACTTATGATTTTTTCCCCTTTTCCTCTTTTTGTGAGTGTGTATGTGTATGCTTCTGTGTGAGATTTTGTCTGTATAGCTTTGCTTCCATCATTTGTCCCAGGGTTCTATCCGTCCATTTTAAAAAAAATAAATACTGTTTATTTTAATAACTTTATTATATTTTATCATACTTTATTTTACTTTATCTTCTTTCTTTCTTTTTTCCTTCCTTCCCTCCTTCCTTCCCTCCTTCCTCCCTCCTTTCTTTCTTTCTTTCTTTCTTTCTACTTCTACTAATTCTTTCTTTCTATTTTTCTCCCTTTTATTCTGAGCTGTGTGAATGAAAGGCTCTTGGTGCTGCAGATAGGAGTCAGTGCTGTGCCTCTGAGGTGGGAGAGCCAACTTCAGCACACAGGTCCACAAGAGACCTCCCAGCTCCACATAATATCAAATGGCGAAAATCTCCCAGAGAACTCCATCTCAACACCAGCATCCAGCTTCACTCAATGACCAGCAAGCAACAGTGCTGGACACACTATGCCAAACAACTAGCAAGACAGGAACACAACCCAACCCATTAGCAGAGAGGCTGCCTAAAATCATAATAAGTCCACAGTCACCCCAAAACACACCACCAGACGTGGACCTGCCCAACAGAAAGACAAGATCCAGCCTCATCCACCAGAACACAGGCATTAGTCCCCTCCACCAGGAAACCTACACAAACCACTGAACCAACCTTAGCCTGGGGACAGACACGAAAAACAACGGGAACTCCGAACCTGCAGCCTGTGAAAAGGAGACCCCAAACACAGTATGATAAGCAAAATGAGAAGACAGAAAAACACACAATAGGTGAAGGAGCAAGACAAAAACCCACCAGACCTAATAAATGAAGAGGAAATAGGCAGTCTACCTGAAAAAGAATTCACAATAATGATATTAAAGATGATCTAAAATCTTGGAAATAGAATACACAACATGCAAGAAACATTTAACATGGACCTAGAAGAACTAAAGATGAAACAAACAATGATGAACAACACAATAAATGAAATTAAAAATACTCTAGATGGGATCAATAGCAGAATAACTGAGGCAGAAGAATGGAATAGTGACGTGGAAGATAAAATAGTGGAAATAACTACTGCAGAGCAGAATAAAGAAAAAAGAATGAAAAGAACTGAGGACAGTCTCAGAGACCTCTGGGACAACATTAAATGCACCAACATTCGAATTATAGGGGTTCCACAAGAAGAAGAGAAAAAGAAAGGGACTGAGAAAATATTTGAAGAGATTATAGATGAAAACTTCCCTAACATGGGAAAGGAAATAGTTAATCAAGTCCAGGAGGCACAGAGTCCCGTAAAGAATAAATCCAAGGAGAAATATGCCAAGACACATATTAATCAAACTGTCAAAAATTAAATAAAAAGAAAACATATTAACAGCAGCAAGGGAAAAACAACAAATAACACACAAGGGAATCCCCATAAGGTTAACAGCTGATCTCTCAGCAGAAACTCTGCAAGCCAGCAGGGACTGGCAGGACATATTGAAAGTGATGAAGGAGAAAAACCTGCAACCAAGATTACTCTACCCAGCAAGGAACTCATTCAGATTTGATGGAGAAATTAAAACCTTCACAGACAAGCAAAAGCTGAGAGAGTTCAGCACCACCAAACCAGCTTTACAACAAATGCTAAAGGAACTTCTCTAGGCAAGAAACACAACAGAAAGAAAAGACCTACAATAACGAATGCAAAACAATTAAGAAAATGGAAATAGGAACATACATATCGATAATTACCTTAAATGTAAATGGACTAAATGCTCCCACCAAAAGACACAGATTGGCTGAATGGATATAAAAACAAGACCCATATATATGCTGTCTACAAGAGACCCACTTCAGTCCTAGAGACACATACAGACTGAAAGTAAGGGGATGGAAAAAGATATTCCATGCAAATGGAAACCAAAAGAAAGCTGGAGTAGCAATTCTCATATCAGACAAAATAGACTTTAAAATAAAGACTATTACAAGAGACAAAGAAGGACACTACATAATGATCCAGGGATCGATCCAAGAAGAAGATATAACAATTGTAAACATTTATGCACCCAACATAGGAGCACCTCAATACATAAGGCAAATACTAACAGCCATAAAAGGGGAAATCGACAGTAACACAGTCATAGTAGGGGACTTTAACACCTCACTTTCACCAATGGAGAGATCATCCAAAATGAAAATAAATAAGGAAACACAAGCTTTAAATGATACATTAAACAAGATGGACTTAATTGATATTTATAGGACATTCCATCCAAAAACAACAGAATACACATTTTCCTCAAGTGCTCATGGAACATTCTCCAGGATAGATCATATCTCGGGTCACAAATCAAGCCTTGGTAAATTTAAGAAAATTGAAATCGTATCAAGTATCTTTTCCGACCACAATGCTATGAGACTAGACATCAATTACAGGAAAAGATCTGTAAAAAATACAAACACATGGAGGCTAAACAATACACTATTTAATAACGAAGTGATCACTGAAGAAATCAAAGAGGAAATTTAAAAAATACCTAGAAACAAATGACAATGGAGACACGACGACCCAAAACCTATGGGATGCAGCAAAAGCAGTTCTAAGAGGGAAGTTTATAGCAATACAATCCCACCTTAAGAAACAGGAAACATCTCGAATAAACAAACTGATCTTGCACCTAAAGCAATTAGAGAAAGAAGAACAAAACCCCCCCAAAGTTAGCAGAGGGAAAGAAATCATAAAATCAGGTCACAAATAAATGAAAAAGAAATGAAGGAAATGATAGCAAAGATCAATAAAACTAAAAGCTGGTTCTTTGAGAAGATAAACAAAATTGATAACCCATTAGCCAGACTCATCAAGAACAAAAGGGAGAAGACTCAAATCAATAGAATTAGAAATGAAAAAGGAGAAGTAACAACTGACACTGCAGAAATACAAAAGATCATGAGAGATTACTACAAGCAACTCTATGCCAATAAAATGGACAACCTGGAAGAAATGGATAAATTCTTAGAAATGCACAACCGGCCAAGACTGAATCAGGAAGAAACAGAAAATATGAGAGACCAATCACAAGCACTGAAATTGAAACTGTGATTAAAAATCTTCCAACAACAAAAAAAAGCCCAGGACCAGATGGCTTCACAGGCGAATTCTATCAAACATTTAGAGAAGAGCTAACACCTATCCTTCTCAAACTCTTCCAAAATATAGCAGAGGGAGGAACACTCCCAAACTCATGCTACGAGGCCACCATTACCTTGATACCAAAACCAGAAAAGGATGTCACAAAGAAAGAAAACTACAGGCCAATATCACTGATGAACATAGATGCAAAAATACTCAGCAAAATACTAGCAAACAGAATCCAATAGCACATTAAAAGGATCATACACCATGATCAAGTGGGGTTTATTCCAGGAATGCAAGGATTCTTCAATATTCACAAATCAATCAGCGTGATACACCATATTAACAAATTGAAAGAGAAAAACCATATGATCATCTCAATAGATGCAGAAAGAGCTTTCGACAAAATTCCACACCCATTTATGATAAAAACCCTGCAGAAAGTAGGCACAGAGGGAACTTTCCTCAACATAATAAAGGCCATATATGACAAACCCACAGCCAACATTGGCCTCAATGGTGAAAAACTGAAAGCATTTCCACTAAGATCAGGAACAAGACAAGGTTGCCCACTCTCACCACTCTTATTCAACCTAGTTTTGGAAGTTTTAGCCACAGCAATCAGAGAAGAAAAGGAAATAATAGGTATCCAAGTCGGAAAAGAAGAAGTAAAGCTGTCACTGTTTGCAGAATACATGATACTATACATAGAGAATCCTAAAGATGCTACCAGAAAACTACTAGAGCTAATCAATGAATTTGGTAAAGTAGCAGGATACAAAATTAATGCACAGAAATCTCTGGCATTCCTATACACTAATGATGAAAAATCTGAAAGTGAAATCAAGAAAACACTCCCATTTACCATTGCAACAAAAAGAATAAAATATCTAGGAATAAACCTACCTAAGGAGACAAAAGACCTGTATGCAGAAATTATAAGACACTGATGAAAGAAATTAAAGATGATACAAACAGATGGAGAGACATACCATGTTCTTGGATAGGAAGAATCAACATTGTGAAAATGATTGTACTACCCAAAGCAATCTACAGATTCAATGCAATCCCTATCAAACTACCACTGGCATTTTTCACAGAACTAGAACAAAAAATTTCACCATTGGTATGGAAACACAAAAGACTCCAAATAGCCAAAGAAATCTTGAGAACGAAAAACGGAGCTGGAGGAATCAGGCTCCCTGACTTCAGACTATACTACAAAGCTACAGTCATCAAGACAGAATGGTACTGGAACAAAAACAGAAAGATAGATCAATGGAACAGGATAGAAAGCCCAGAGATAAGCCCATGCACATATGGTCACCTTATCTTTGATAAAGGAGGCAGGAATGTACAGTGGAGAAAGGACAGCCTCTTCAATATGTGGGGCTGAGAAAACTGGACAGGGACATGTAAAAGAATGAGATTAGATCACTCCCTAACACCATACACAAAAATAAGCTCAAAATGGATTAAAGACCTAAATGTAAGGCCAGAAACTATCAAAGTCCTAGAGGAAAACATAGGCAGAACACTCTATGACATAAATCACAGCAAGATCCTTTTTGACCCACCTCCTAGAGAAATGGAAATAAAAAAAAAATAAACAAATGGGACCTAATTAAACTTTAAATCTTTTGCACAGCAAAGGAAACCAAAAACAAGACCAAAAGTCAAGCCTCAGAATGGGAGAAAATATTTGCAAATGAAGCAACTGACAAAGGATTAATCTCCAAAATTTATAAGCAGCTCATGCAGCTCAATACCAAAAAAACAAACAACCCAATGCAAAAATGGGCAGAAGACCTAAACAGACATTTCTCCAAAGAAGATATACAGACTGCCAACAAACACATGAAAGAATGCTCAACATCATTAATCATTAGAGAAATGCAAATCAAAAGTACAATGAGATATCATCTTACACCAGTCAGAATGGCCATCACCAAAAAATCTAGAAACAATAAATGCTGGAGAGGGTGTGGAGAAAAGGGAACACTCTTGCACTGCTGGTGGGAATGTGAATTGATACAGCCACTATGGAGAACAGTACAGAGGTTCCTTAAAAAACTACAAATAGAACTACCATATGACCCAGCAATCCCACTACTGGGCATATACCCTGAGAAAACCATAATTCAAAAGGAGCCATGTACCAAAATGTTCATTGCAGCTCTATTTACAATAGCCAGGAGATGGAAACAACCTAAGTGTCCATCATCAGATGAATGGATAAAGAAGATGTGGCACATATATACAATGGAATATTACTCAGCCATAAAAAGAAATGAAACTGAGCTATTTGTAATGAGGTGGATAGACCTAGAGTCTGTCATACAGAGTGAAGTAAGTCAGAAAGAGAAAGACAAATACTGTATGCTAACACATATATATGGAATTTAAGGGAAAAAATGTCATGAAGAACCTAGGGGTAAAACAGGAATAAAGACACAGACCTACTTGAGAATGGACTTGAGGATATGGGGAGGGGGAAGGGTAAGATGTGACAAAGCGAGAGAGAGGCATGGACATATATACACTACCAAATGTAAGGTAGATCGCTAGTGGGAAGCAGCCGCATAGCACAGGGAGATCAGCTCGGTGCTTTGTGACCACCTAAAGGGGTGGGATAGGGAGGGTGGGAGGGAGGGAGATGCAAGAGGGAAGGGATATGGGAACAGATGTATATGTATAACTGATTCACTTTGTTATAAAGCAGAAACTAACACAATTGTGAAGCAATTATATTCCAATAAAGTTGTAAAAAAACCCATAATGTGCATTATTTTTTTAAATTATTGTGGTAAATATATATAACATAAAATTTACTTTCTTAAGCATTCTTAAGCACATAGTTCAGTGTTATTAGACATATTCATAATGTTGTGCAACCATCACCACCATATTATCTCCATACTTTTCCATCTCATAAAACTTAAACTCTGCCCCTGGCAACCACCATTCTACTTTCTGTCTCCATGATTTTGAATACTGTAAGTAGAATCATACAATATGTGCCTTTCTGTGAACAGATTATTTCACTTAACATAATGTCCTTTATGTTCATCCACTGCATAGCATATTGAAGAATTTCCTTCCTTTTTAAGGCTGAATAATATTCCATTATATATGTAAACATTTTGCTTATTCATTCATTCATCAGCAAATCCTTATTTTACTTTCCATTTTACCTGTTGTGAAAAAGGCTGCTATGAACATGGGTGTACAGATATGTCCTAGAGACCTTGCTTTTAATTTGGGGGTTATATATCTAGAAGTAGAATAGCTGGATCACAAGGTAATTCTATTTTTAATTATTTGAGGAACTGCCATACTGTTTTCCACAATGGCTGTACAATTTTACATTTCTACCAATAATGTACAAGCGTTCCTATTTCTCTACATCCTTACTAATGCTTGTTGTTATCTGATTTTTTGATAGTAGCCATCCTAATAGGTGTGTGGTAGTATCTCATTATAGTTTTGATTTGCATTTCCCTAATGATTAGTGATGTTGAGCATCTTTTCTTGAGAGTCATGTGCTTATTGGTCATGTGGATATCTTCTTTGGAGAAATGTCTATTCAAATCCTTCGCCCATTTTTGAATTGGGTTGTTCAGTTTTTGTTGTTGAGTTTTAGGAGTTCTCTATGTATTGGATACTAACCCCCTATCAGATATATGATTTGCAAATATTTTCTCCCTTTCTAGGGTTTGTATTTTTACTCTGTTAATAGCGTACTCTGATGCACAAAATTTTTAAATTTTCACGGAGTCCAATTTGTCTATATATTCTTTTCTTATTTGCCTTTGGTGTCATATCCAAGAAATTGCCAAACCAAATGTTATAAATCTTTTCTCCTATGTTTTCTTCAAAGAATTTTATTGTTTTAGATTTTACATTTTTGTTTTTAATCTATTTTGACCTAATTTTTGTATATAATGTTAGGTAAAGATCAAACTTCATTCTTTTGCATGGGGATATTCAGCTTTTCCAGCACTATTTGTTGAAAACACTGTCCTTCCTCACTGAATGGGGACCTCAAGGTCTTCACACCCTTGTCACAAATTATTTGACCATATATGTGAGGGTTTATTTCTGGGCTGGCTCTCTGTTCTATCTCATCGGTCTACATGTCTGCCTTTGTGCCAGTACTACACTCTTTTGATTACTGTAGCTTTGTACTAATTGTTGAAATCAGGAAGTGTGAGTCTTCCAGTTTTGTTTTGTTCTGTTCAAAACTGTTTTGGCTATTCAAGCTCCACTAATATTCCATATTAATTTTAGGATCATTTTTTCTATTTCTGCAAAAAAACCGTCATTTGGATTTTGAAAGGGTTTACAATGATTCTGTAGGTTGCTTTGGATAGTACTGACATTTTAACAATATTAAGTCTGCTAGTTGATGAACATTGGATGTGCTTCCATTTATTTATGTCTTCTTTAATTTCATTCAACAATGTTTTATAGTTTTTATTATATGAATCTTTCATTTCCTTATGCTGATTCCTAAGTATTTTATTTTTTGATGCTATCATAAATGAAATTGTGTTTATAATTTCTTTTTCAGATTGTTCATTGTTAGTATATAAAAATACAACTGATTTTTATGTGTTGACTGTATCCTGCTACTTTACTGAATTCATTTATTAGCTCTAATAGTTTTTTGGTGAGATTTTTAGGGTTTTCTATTGGGTTGGCCAAAAGGTTCGTTCGGGTCTTCCGTAACATCTTACAAAGAACCCAAATGAACTTTTTGGCCAGCCCCATATGTATACAATCATATCATCTGTAAACAGAGATAATTTTACTTCTTACTTTCCAAGTTGGATGCCTTTTATTTCTTTTTCATGCCTGGCTAGAACTTCCAGTACTGTGTCAAAAAGAAGAGATCATTCTAGCCTTGTTCCTCTTCCTATAGGAAAAGTTTTCTTTCAGTCTTTCACCAGAGTATGATGTTCACTGTGGGTTTTCCACATATGGCTTTTATTATATTGAGGTAATTTTCTTCTATTCCTAGCTTATTCGTGTTTTTATCATGAAAGGGTATTGAATTTTGTTAAATGATTTTTCTGCATCAATTGAGATGATCATGTGGTGTTTTTCCTTTATTCTGTTAATGTAGTGTATTACATTGATTGATATCCATATGTTGAACCACCCTTGTATTCAGGGATCATCTGACTTGGTCATGAGGTAATAATCCTTTTAAAATGCTGCTGAATTTGGTTTGCTAGTATTTTGTTGAGGATTTTTGCATCAATGTTCATAAAGCATATTGATCTATAGTTTTCCTTTCTTCTAGTGTCTTGGCTTTGGTATCAGGGTAATACTTGCCTCATAGGATGAGTTAGGAAGTGTTTCCTCCAACCTAATTTTTGGGAAAAGTTTGAGAAGGCTTGGTATTAGTTCTTCTTTAACTGGTAGATTTTACCAGCAAAGTCATTGGGTACAGGGCTTTTCTTTATTGGGAGGTTTTTGATTACTGATTCAATTTCCTTACTAGTTTTAGGTCTATACAGATTTTTTTATTTTATTTGTATTTTTTAAAATAATTTTTATTGGAGTAGCTGATTTACAATGTTGTGTTAGTTTCAGGTGTACAGCAAAGTGAATCAGTTATACATATACATATATCTACTCTTTTTTTTAGATTCTTTTCCCATATAGGTCATTACAGAGTATTGAGCAGAGTTCCCTGTACTATATAGTAGGTTCTTATTAGTTATCTATTTTATATATAGCAGTATGTATATCTCAATCCCAATCTCCTAATTTATCTCTCCCCCCACATTCCCCTGGTAACCATAAGTTTGTTTTCTACATCTGTGACTATTTCTGTTCTGTAAATAAGTTCATTTGTACCAATTTTTTTTAGATTCCACATATAAGTGATATCATATGATATTTGTCTTTCTCTGTTTGACTTACTTCACTCAGTATGACAATCTCTAGGTCCATCCATGTTGCTACAATTGGCATTATTTCATTCTTTTTTATGGCTGAGTAATATTCCATTGTGTATATGTACCACATCTTCTTCTTCCACTCCTTTGTTGATGGACATTTAGGTTGCTTCCATGTCTTGACTATTGTAAATAGTGCTGCGATGAACATTGGGGTGCATGTATCTTTTCGAATTAAGGTTTTCTCTGGATATATGCCCAGGTGTGAGACTGCTGGATCATAGGGTAGTTCTATATTTAGTTTTTTAATGAACCTCCATACTGTTCTCCATAATGGTTGTACCAATGTACATTCCCACCAACAGTGTAGGAGGGTTCCCTTTTCTCCACACCCTCTCCAGCAATTATTGTTTGTACATTTGTTGATGATGGCCTGTTTCTTCATGATTTAGTCTTTGTAGATTTTGTGTTTCTAGGAATTTGTCCATTTCATCTAGGTTATCCAATTTGTTAGTGTACAGTTATTCATAGTACTCTCTTATAATCTTTTTTATTTCTGTAGAATCGAGAGTAATGTCCCCACTTTCATTTCTGATATTAGTCATTTGAATCTTCTCTCTTTTTTTCTTAGTCCATCTAGATAAATATTTGTCAATTTTATTGATTGCTTTAAAGAATGAACTTTAGGTTTTATCGGTTTTCACTACTATTTTATTGTTCTCTATTTCATTTATCTCTGCTCTAAACTTTATTATTTCCTTCATTCTGCAAGTTTGGGTTTCATTTATGCTTCTTCTAGCTCCTTAAGTTGTAAATTTAGGTTGTTGATTTGAGATCTTGTTTTTTAATGTAAGCATTTACTGCTATAAATTTTTCCTTTAGCTCTGCTTTTGCTGCATCCTCTAAGTTTTGGTATGTTGTGTATTCATTTTTATTATCTATATTTCATGGTATTCCTTGTGGTTTCTGCTTTGATCCATTGGTTAAGAGGGTGTTGTTTAATTTCTACAATTTTGTGAAAATTCCAGCTTTTCTTTTAACTTTAAAAAAATTTTATAACTCCATTCCATTGTGGTTAGAGAAGATATTTTGTATGACAGCAATCTTTTAAAATCAACTGAGACTTAACTTGTGGCCTAACATATAGTCTATCCTGGAATAAGTCCCATGTGTATCTGAGAAGAATGTGTGCTATGTTGAATAGAGTATCTTGTATATGTCTGTTAGATGTAGTTGGTTTATTTATTGTTAAAATCCTCTAATTCCTTATTTACCCTCTGTTTGATTGTCCTATCCATTATTGTGAGTGTGGTAGTGAAGTGTCCATCAGTTTGAATGGGGTATTATTATAGAACTATTTCTCCTTTCAATTCTGTCAGTTTTTACATTATATATTTTGATGGTCTGTCATTAGTGTGTATATTTTTATAATTGTTATACCCTCTTGCTCTATTGAACCCTTTAATAATATGTAATGTACTTGTCTCTTATTATCTTTTTTGACTTAAAGTCTATTTTGTCTGATATTAGTATAGCCACACCCACTCTCTTTTGGCTACTGTTTGCATGGAATATCTTTTTCTATCCTTTTACTTTCAATCTGTTTATGTCTTTGGATCTAAAATGAGTCTTTTGTATACAGCATATAGTTGGATCATGTGTTTTTATCCACTTTGCAAATCTCTATCTTTTGATTGGAAAGTTTAATTCATTTACATTTAAAGTATTTACTAATAAGGATGGACTTACTTTTGTCATTTTGCTATTTGTTTTCTATATACCTTATTACTTTTTAAGCCCTCATTTCCTGCATTACTGTCTTTTTTCATGTTTAGTTGATTTTTTATAGTGATATTTTTAAGTTCCTTTGTCATTTTCTTTTATGTGTATTCTATAGGTATTTTCCTTGGGATTACCATGGAGATTACATTTAGCACTTAAACTTATAACACTATAATGCGAATTTATACCAGTTTAATTTCAGTAACATACACTCTGTTTCTTTACAGCTCTGTCTCCACTCCTTTCAGGTGTTGATGTCCCCCAAATTATATCTTTATTTATTGTGTGTCCATAAACATAAACTAATAATTCTTTAAAATGCATTAGTCTCAAATTATTAGGAAACAAAATTAGAGTTACAAAGCAAAATTACAATAATACTAGCTTTCAGACTAATACTTTTTTTCAGTGTATAGATCTCTTAAATCATGTAGAAAACAAACAGTGCAGTTACAAACCAATGTTACAATAATAAAATTTTTATTATAAAATGTGTTTTTATAATATTATTATATTACATATATAATATAATTATATGATAAAGCTTTTATAATCACCCACATATTTACTATTGTTGAGATCTTTATTTCTCAATGCAGCTTTGAGTTTCTGTCTAGTGTCCTTTCATGTCACCTTGCAGTGCTCCCTTGAGCATTTCTTGCAGGGCATGTCAAGTGGTAAGGAACTCCTTCAACTTCTGTTTACCTGTGTCTTAATTTCTTCCTTGCTTTTGAAGGACAGTTTAGCTGGGTATAGACAGTTTAAAAAAACCTGTCTTGGTTGACAGGGTTTTTTCCTTTTATATTGGCTCACTGCCTTCTGGTCTCCAAAATTTCTGATGAGAAATCTGCTGATAATCTTATTGAGGATCCCATGCATGTGATGATTTGCTTCTCTCTTCCTGCTTTCAAGATTTGCTCTTTGTCTTGGTCTTTCAAAAGTTTGATTATAATGTGTCTCCATATGGGTCTCTCTGAGTTCATCTTACTTAGAGTTCATTGATCTTCCTGTATGTTTATATTCATGTTTTCATCAAATTTGGGAAGTTTTTAGGCATTACTTCTTCACACATTCTCTGTTTTCCTTTTTCTCTCTCCTCTCCTCTGGAACTCCCACAATGCATATATTAGGCTCTGTTTACCTTTCTTCAATCTTTTTTTTCCTGTTCCTCAGACTTAATAATTTTCATTGTCCTAGCTTCAAATTCATTGATTCTTTCTTCTGCCTGCTCAAATCTACCTTTGAATCTCTCTAGTATATTTTTCATTTCAGTCAGCGTGCTTTTCAGTTCCAGAATTTCTTTTTGTTTTATTTTAGATTTTCTATCTCTTCTTTGATATTCCCATTTTACTCATACTTTTATTTTTTTTACCCCCTTTATAACTTTCCATTTAACCACAATAACAGTATCACGACTGGTAATATTACAAGGTATCTTACCACTGGGCAGAGTTGTTACATCAACTGTACAGAATGGGCCATAAAGCAAAGAATGTGTTTCTTTGTTTAATGACTGTAACCATGACTGCTACATGACTTTCATACTTTTCTGCCGGGAGGATGCATATTTATCTCACACATTGTTTTTCATTTGTCTGTTTGCTTTTTGTTTGTTTCTTTTGTTTTTACTTTCTCCACATCTGCCTTTAGTTCTTAGAGTGTTTTAAAGACAGTTATTTTAAAGTCCTTGTCTAGTATATCTGTCATAAGGTCTTTCTCAGCAACAGTTTCTGTTTATTTTTTCATTGAAAGGGACATATTTTCCTGTTTCTTTGTATGCCTTGTGATGTTTTTGCTGAAAACTGACCATTTGACTCTAACAACATGGTAACTCTGGAAATCAGATTCTCCCCCTTCCAGGGTCTGTTGTTTTATGTTTTTGTTTATTGTTTTTATTTTTTGATTATTTAGGTAGTCTCTGTGCTGAGGATCAGGTATGAACTTAAAGTCTTTTCTGAGCCTTTTCTTGGGCATGTGTGGTCACTTTCTAATTTTCCCAGTATGGGCAGTTGTTTTTTTTTTTTTTTTTTTTTTTTTTTTTGCTGTACGTGGGCCTCTCACTGTTGTGGCCTCTCCCATTGCGGAGCACAGGCTCCGGACGCGCAGGCTCAACGGCCATGGCTCACGGGCCCAACCGCTCCGCGGCATGTGGGATCTTCCCAGACCGGGGCACGAACCCGTGTCCCCTGCATCGGCAGGCGGACTCTCAACCACTGCGCCACCAGGGAAGCCCTGGGCAGTTGTTTTTGAATGTCCTTTTCTTTAATGTCTGGCTCCCAAAATGGGGGTGAGGGGGGTGGAGGAAAAACGAAGGGAAGCATAAAATGGCATTAGCCCTTTAAATACCTTGGAAGTAACTTCAACAGAGAGGGAGGGGCTTGAAACTAAGGAGTAGGTGCAAAATCAATGGCTGCTCACCCCTTTGTATACACTGCAGGATCAGAAGCAGCAATCAGTGATCTGAGTACAGATCTTTGATATTTGGAAGACAGGCTCCTCTTTGTCTACCTTGCCTCCAACCAGCTGTGTACAAGGTACTGTGCACCATTGCCTGCCACGTGGCTGTGGTGGGGATGGGTAGGTGCTACTGTCCTAAGTGCTGATAACTGTAATTAACTGCAATTGACTATCCAGGTATTCTCCTGGAAGTTGTCTTCAATAGACTCCAGAGTTCCAAAATAGTTACATCAGACAGATTCTGCCAGCACAAATGCTGTCTAGGTAGGGAGACAGATTCCTGGTGTTTCTCATTCTGCCATCTTCTGCTTCATTAGCTTTTAAACATGTTCCAACTGAGGCACAGGACAACACTGAGGAAGCTGATGATTTTGAATCAGGTTTCACAATGACATTATCTCATGTGTTTGATAATCAGCATGGCAATTTTTACACACAAAAGCTTTTCCTTTTTATAAACTTAAAAGCAAAGTTCATAATCTTTGACTTATTCTGAATTGTACCCTCACTACCAGGAGAAGTCTGATTTCATGTTCAACTGGTATTTGTTGAAAGAGAGAATATGTGCCTGTGTTCTGATGAGCATTTCTGGAGTCACGCTGACCAGTACAGCACTCAAATCCCAGACCAGCTGCATCACAGACTGAAATAATAGCAGAAAGAATATCTCCCTGAGTCCATATCCTTGCAGAGCCAAAGTACTCAGCCAAGCAAGTGAGGGATCTGGGACAAAACATTATTAAATTTAGTGGGGAAAAAATTCTATAATTTTCTCATATTCTTTGTCACCTACTCTCTGACATGTTTTTATACACTCAGTTGTTCTCCAGATTTCAAATAAGATTTCTAATAATAAATGTGAACCAATTCTATCATCAAGTTGTTCATGTTCTTTACATGTCTGTTCTTAATAATTATATGCTAGCCTTTGAATATGAAGATAATACCTCTGATCCAGTATTCATTGTGCATATGCCTTGAGTTGTTGTGTTTTGCTAGAGGAATAGTTTGTATTGATCCCTATCACTACAGTTTATTTTTCAGTCTTTGTGTGATCAATAGCACCATCTGCATGATGTGAGTGTGGCTTGCAACTTATACCAAATACAGTACTGATCAACCAAGCTGATGTGGGAATTCAGCAAAGGCCCTTTGGCTTCACTAGCAACAGGAACCAGCAAAATGGGTGATCACTCATCATCCATTTAAATAGATACTTTATCTTCAGAAAAATCCAAAGGACAAAAATAAAGACTATACGCTACCATAAGTCTGCTGCTCTGGATACTTGAATGATAAAAGATAAAATTGACAAGGCTGGGAGCTTTGCAATGGTCAGACTATCAGGAAGAATTAACAGTGTATTCTGACAATAAGAGAACAGGAGAAAAGAATGTCCTGGTGATACATGAACTTGAAATACTGTGGAGCATTCTGAAGAAGACAGATCAACCTATGGGCATGGAAACAAAGGGAGGTAGTTCTGAGTGAACTGGAGGTACCGGACTTGAGATCCAAGTTGATTAACTCAATGTTCTTCTCACAGATACTTTTTAAATATGGAAAAATTAATTTTATCAGGATTACTAGTGTGTGTTTACTATTTAAATAAACTTACAAAAATGTATAATCAAGAAAATAAAGTTCCTTAAATTAAGGTGGTTATATACCCTGTCTCTTCTAGATACTCCTGTATCATTATATCAGGTTCAGATATAAATATTAACAGTTCCCCCTTTAGTTCACAAAAGTGGAAAGTGTCCTGATGTGTGTGTGTGCGCTTGCATATGTATATATGCATAAAGCTTTTGTTTTTATTCTTTTTTGTATGTTTGGCAAAGATGGAATGAGAGTATACATGTGGTCCTATATAAGGCCTTTGTTTTTATTTTTTTGTTTCGTTTTGCAAAGATGGAATGATAGTATTCATGTGGTCCTAAACTTTTTTCAAGGAATATGTGTCTTAGAATCTTTATTTTTTAGTTATTCAAAATAATCCTTTTTTTTAACCTACTATATACTCTCCATTAAATACAGTTATCTAATCCTCCATTAAAACCATTTGCACTGTTTCAGATTTTGCATGACTGAAAATAATTTTGCCACGCATGATTTTTTTGCTATAACTTTGTGCACGTTTCAGTGTTTCTGTAGGATAAATTTTTGGAAATGGTATTGTTAGATCCAAGGACATGAATATTCAGACCATAATTAATATTCTCAGGTATAGGAACAATTTGGAATCTTCAATTTAATAACTCATAAACTTCAACTTTTTCCCTTAATAATATTTGTTTTAAACTTAAGAGTTTTGATTCTTTAAGTCCACAAAGACTTCAATGATGGCTGGGTTTCTTTATATATAAAACTTCAATAACCTATCAAACTAAGCTGTTCCATGTAACTGTAAAATTTATGAATCCTTAGCTTTTATGACTCTGTGAAGTCAGTGAAATAACAGGCAATAGTCTCACTTGTTAAACCAGGGCAAATGGTGGGAAGAAGTAGGATAGCCCAGAATCAATCAGCTCTGTGGCTACATTGTTGGGTTTGAGGATTGTGCTAGTCCTGACTCAGAGATACCTGCTCAGTCATCTTCCTGTTGCTCTGGTGCCTAAGCCTGTACCAGTCCATGGAGACATGTGTAAAAGGCACACAGGTGCAAACTCCTTCCCTTCCTTCCTTCCTTCCTTGCAGCCTTGATCATTTGCTTCCTTCTTTTCTGCTTTCCTTATTTTCCACTTATTCATTCCTCTTTCCTTCCACCCCTGTTCAACCCCCAAATTTTTCCTACATTATCAAATGTGTACCAACCAAATGACAACTATAGGTCTTGAAGATGACTAAGATGGAGCTCTTGCCCTTGAAAACACCACAGTTTAGTCAGGGAGACAGACATGTAAATAAAGAATTAGACAGCCTGATGAGTGCTGTAATTATGTATCTAATATCATTAGCAGGATAAAGAAAACTGAGCAACTAATTTTGCTAGGAGAAATCAAGACAGCTCTACAGAGGAGACAGTGCTTATGATATGTCTGGAAGGTCATTCCTTTTGAGTGTGGGAGAAGGTTATTGGGGCACATGGACAGATGGGCCCTGGGTTCTGACTGCATCAAACACAGGCTGCAACCTGGAGGGCAGGTGATGTCGTTCTGCCCTCAGTGTCTATCCTGCTTAAAAGAGACAGTAGTAATAAAGTTGTAATAAAGTGGTTTTCACTTGTACCTAAATATGTCACTGCTGGCTGAGGGGAAGAAAATGCCCCTGAAACAATGGAATAAGAAAGAAGGAAGTAATGCCATTTGCAGCAACATGGATGGACCCAGAGATTATCATATTAAGTGAAGTAAGTCAGAAGGAGAAAGACAAATACCATATGATATCACTTATATGTGGAATCTAAAATATGACACAAATGAACTTATCTACAAAACAGAAATGGACTCACAGACATAGAGAACAGACGTGGTTGCCAAGGTGGGAGGGGGTGGAAGGGAGGGATGGATTGGGAGTTTGGGGTTAGCAGATGCAAACTAGTATATATAGGATGGATAAACAACAAGGTGCTACTATATAGCACAGGGAACTATATTCACTATCCTCTAATAAACCATAATGGAAAAGAATATGGAAAAGAATGTATATATATAATAAGTATATAAATATATAATAAATATATATATATATTATATATATATAATAAATATGTATATATATAAAACTGAATCACTTTGTTGTATAGCAGAAATTAACACAATGTAAATCTACTATACTTCAATAAAATAAATTTTTTAAAAAGAAACAATGCATCTAGCTTCTATTAGTTCTCTGCCTTTATAAAAATAATCTCAGAATTTTGATTTCCTCTCTTTAGGAGAAGCATAATCTTTAAATATATAAAAAAAATTTTACTCCATTATTTTTGACATCTGTAATGATTTCTTCATAAATTAGACCAAATGCTTGGATACACCCATTTTATACACACTACCCTTCACTCTGGCTTATCCTCAAAGGTCAATACTTGGCGAAGAGATAGGTACTGATCCTGCTGCCAGGAAGGAACAAGCACGATGAGGCTCATACAGGTAGGTGTGTAACTACAGACATCATTGGAATTGTCTAGGCAAAAACACTATTTGCTACATCTAGAATGAAGCTTCTGAGGCCTATCAGGAGTGTGTGTGCATGTGTGTGTTTCCCTCTAAGGAACTGAAAGCTTGTTTCTCAAACTTTGGATATTTCACAAGAAGTTTAGAAAGCTTTTTTTTATTATTGATTCTATTTTATATAATTTGTTACTTAATCAGATTGACTTCAAGCAAGAGGTAACCTGGTTATACTAATCTGGACAGGTTATGCTATGCTATGGTAACAAATCCTCAAATCTCAGTGGCTTTAAAGCACCAAGGGTTATTTCTAGATCATACTATATGGAAATTGTGTGTCTGGGGGCTTTGCTCTGTATTATCCTTATTCTAGGGCTCAGGCTAATGGAAGTTCTACCATCTGGAGCATCTCCAATTGTGGCAGTAGGGGAAGAAGGTTCTAGAACATCTCAACTGACAAATGTGGGCCAGAAATGGCACACATCATATCCAGCTGTAATCCATTGCCTAGAATGAGTCACATAACCATGCCTAATTTCAAGGGTAAGGAGAAGCAAATCTTACAAATGCCTGGAGGGAAGTGGGTCAGAAATAGATTTTGAGGGGGTGGGGATGCTCATGGGCTGTGGCCAGGGTCTGGTCCAGCTGGATAGAGTGTGGGGTTTGTCAGGAAGGCAAAAGGCACAGGGGGAGCCCACAGTGTGTGCTGTGTGACTTTGGGCGTGTGGCAGAGTAAGTGCAGGTCCTGACGGAGGGGCAGGAAGAGGATGGGATGGGATATACTGAATATGGTGGGGGCAGGAGTTCAGAGAATGGTGGAATCAGTCCCGAGGAGCTGCAGCCACGACCACTCTTCCCAGAGGAAGCTCAGTTTCTAGGGATCTCAGGACTCGCAGGGGAGTCCTGGAATGGACCTGGGTTGCCTTGGTGCTGGAGCCCCTCATTTCAAACTCGTGGGTAAGGAATCTGGCTCATACCACCTATCATGCAAACCCCAGTACTTGTGGATACCTCACCTTCACCCCCACTTGCCTCAAAGGGCTCCAGGCGGAGGGAGGGTGGAGGCTCTGGCCCAAAGGCTGTGCAGGGGAGAGACTGCCTACCGCCCCGATGCCAGAACAGGGGAGAGAACTGCACATGTGTGAATGGCAAATCTATAGCCTTTCAGGACCCCAAAGGGCCTAGAGGCAGCACACAGTCTTCTAGTGTGGAAACCTGGGGCACTAATCCTACGTCTGCCAAGGTCCAAGGCCACAGCAAACCAGACACACTGTTCCATTGCACACCTTGGGGCCAGCTATTCCTTCCAACAGTTGAGAGCTGTCTAACATTCACCCCCAGAGATCATCGCTGTCTGTTCCTCAAGCCTTTCCCTTGAAGTGTAGACTTAGGGCATTACTCTCTCTTTCTGATGGTAGAGCCAACAGGATTTCCTCACAGATGGGACACGGATGTCAGAGAAACAGAGCATAAAGGATGATGCTGAGCTTTTTGGCTTGAGCAGGCGAAAGCAGGGTGGGACTAGGATGAGGCGAGTGAGGTATTGAGAACATAAAATTTCAGGAGGCCCATTTTCAGGATCATGCAAAAGCGGTGTTGGCACCTGCATAATACTCTGTCTTAAATTTCGTGCCTAAGCAACTCACTTGCTTCACCTTGGTCCCAGTCCTGACCGGAAGAATGGTGTCACCATGAACTGAGTTGGGGTAGGCTGTGCAGAAGCAGGTTTGGTGAGAGTGCAGTGAAGAGAAGTCTGGTTCTAGACATGTTGACTTCAAGATGGCTCCTGAACATTCAAGCAGAGGTAGCAAGTGGTCAGCGGGATCACTGATTCTATATCTCATGGGAGAGGTCTAGACGAAAGTTATACATCAGGGTGGTAACACAAGACTAGATGAATTCAGGAAGGCAGTGAGTATAGATAGACAGATAAGAGGTTCAAGGAGTGAGCTAGGAAATACTTTAATTTGTTGGAGACACCCAGCAAAGGGTCTAGAAAAAGAGGAGCCAGTGAGAGAAGGAAAACTAGGAGTGCAGAGTCCTGGGAGACAAGTGAAGCAAACGCTTCAAGGAGTAGGGAATAACCAATCGTGTTTCATGTTGCTGTATCAGGTTAGATAAGGATTGAGACTGGAACACTGGCATCCAGAGCGTGGGGGTCATTGATGACACTGACTAAAAACAGTTTTGGTGGAGAGATGGGAACAAAAGCGTGAACAGAGTACACATTGATCAGAGAGAGAAGAAGGAGAAGGGGAATTGAATTTAGCAAGTATAGACAACTGTTTCAAGGAAGAGGGACAGGAGAATCCAGAAGGGGAATAGAGCACAGAGTTTAGTCCTCGCCCAGTTTCTCAAACTTCCCAACCTCTCGAGTCTGGGTTTTCCAACAGGTCCTCTGAGATCCTGAGTTTTCAGCAGGTAGGGATTCGAAATAACAAACACTTTATTCTGATGGGTGAGAAAAGTTCTACAAGAGATTTTTTCCAGCAAGACACAAGGAACAGGAAGCCGCAACATGCGGCAATTCAACTAGGATCAGCAACTTTTTCTCTGAATTTGTTGATTTGGAAATAATTTGTCTGGCTCTGCAACTGAATCATCATTTACCAGTTTTTTTAAAAGTCTCACATGCTGATGCTAGTTAAGACTAATACATTTTACTCTGCCAACTTCTGCTTGCCACTGAGCATCTGAAAGTGTGTTCAGAGGTAATTTGAACAGACTCTTTCAAGATAGTGCATCTTTCAGTAGAACCACAGAACAGTAAATATAACTTGATAATCATGCCAAACATTTCTTTGCACTGTAAAATTGAATCGGCAGCTTTGCATAATAAAGGGCTAAAATTATGAACCACATACGATTTGCCTGAAACTTGATTGTTCAGGCTCAAAATTCTCTGCCGAATACTCTTACACTCGCTTTTGTATTTATCCATTTTCATGTGGCTGCTTACAGTGGACATTTTGGGTTTTTATCAATTCCATAAAAAATACATTTTAATAAATATGCCAAAGCCACTCCAATACCATCCATCTTATCACATGTATTATACAGATACATATTTTACCATCATAATTGACATACTAGCATTTATAAACTTGGTTCTTTGTGGATGCATTAGGAGTAGTATCCCTTTATAGAATGTAACATTTTATAATCTTTTATTGCTTTATTTCTTGTTATGCTTTACAAAGTGTTTATAAAATGAGGTGCTTTTTTGGTGCAAAATGGGCAATCACCAGGGTAGAGGCGTAAGAGAAGAGAAAGTCGAGTGAGGATCATGGGGTACTTCCACTTACTTTTAAAGTGTGGGTAGATTTTAGCCCCATGGAAACTCTTCAGAAAGAATCCAGAAGGAGTAAGATCATGGAATGTTAGCTTTCCTCAAGTAAAAATTCTAGAACAGAATTATAAAATTGCTGCTTACAAATTTAATTATCTACCTTCTGATTGAAATGAGGGGATTACGGAAGGGCCAGGAGGGACCTCTGAATTCATGTCATCTGATCTCACTGTGCAGATAAGAAAGCTGAGCAGTGTTATTCTGCAGGTCACCCTAATGTAACATAGCAAACAATGGAACCTAGGTTTCTGGTACGGTTCCAGTATCAACCTGGAGGGATACTGATCCATCCAACAAGTGTTCCAGGTGTCCATCTACTACAACATATATTTATCAAGCACTTAGCAGGTATAAGAGTCATTCAAACCTTCTCTGAAGGATACAAACTTGGGGAAAACACTCTTTGCCCTTGGGGAACTCATAGTCCATTATCAAAGAATAAGATAGAAATTTCAATATCTAAAATACACGATTCATTTTGTTAAGTACCATGAGAGTGATATAAAGGTTTAAGAAGGGAAAGATAAAATGAAGTTTCCTTCAAAGAATGGCACTTAACTTGTGATGTGAAGCTAAGTTTTCATCAAAGAGAGATGGGGAAGAGGTTGGTGAGCCTGGCAGAGGGATTATCCTTAGCAAGGATGGGAAAGTACACAGTGATGAAGAAGAGCAAGTCACCTAATGTGACTGGATTATCATCTACCTTCACATTTTCCTGTCATGTTATTTCATGCCCATAAATTATGACCATATTTTAAAGGAACTTAAGTATCAGACCAAATAGGCTTGTCTTACACAATAACTCACTGAAGTCTCTAAGCCGCAAATAACTTGATCACCATACCCTGGGCTTGGAGAACAAACACAAGTTGTGCATGATTTATCGAAGTTTACAACGCATCCTGAAAGGAAAGAGGAACAGAGAACTGATGTACCCCAACCACTGGTCATTTGTTTGTTGGCTCTCAAAGTCACCCCCTCCCCCTCTCCTGCTCTGCTGTGAATTGCAGAGTCTTACCTCCACAGATGCCCCAGGCTCCCTTTATTAAATGGTTACCAGTTAGGTTCAGTTAATGGGGGCAGGAGAGGGCACTCGCGTCAAAGGGTGGAAGGAGAAGAAAAGTCAGGAAATTTCCTATCACTCTGTGCTTAAGGCAGTAGCTCCATAGGGGTCACATCTCCCCTTTGGTTTCAGCTCTTGTGCCATCTCTGCCATGGTTCCAGTTCGAACCTGGCAGACTCAGCACTTTCCAGGCAGCTCCTTCTCTACGGTCCCAGGTCCTGCTGGGCACCCCTAGCTCTCGGAATCTGGTAGTACGAAAGCCTTCCTTTGCGCCCCGATTCTGGCACAAAACAGACTCCCCGATGATGCTAATCTCTGGAGGCTTCACAGTTCCTTGTTTTGCCCTTTCAACTCTTCCAGCACAGGAAATGAAAGATCCACATCGCTGGAATATTTAAAACTGAAACTGTCTTGAGATATAATTAGAAACAGGGCTTCCAACAAAGTCATCATGGATCTGTCTCTTTCTCCCCATCACTGGACCCTGCTGTGCTCTCTTTGCACTGTCTTCACCATCAGGCTAGGTCTTTCTACACAGTCAGAAAGCTGATTATTGGTTGGCCTAAGTCTACACCCTTGAAGCTCATAATCCAAACGAAAAAGAGACTCCCTTTTCCAAAAACTCTGTATTAAATGTCAAGATTGAGTCTGACTGATTTACTGGAGTTCAACAGAGTTCAATTCTCTGATTGGTCTTGGTCATGGGGTGTAGAGGGTTGCTATTCCAGCCTCATCAGAGGTTCACTGAATGAGGAGTACTGGTAACTCAAAAGAAGGCATTCTATTTTTTTTTTTTTTTGCGGTACATGGGCCTCTCAGGCTATAGCATGGATGAAACTCTTGAAAACATTTTGCTAAGTGAAAGAAGCCAGACACGAAGGGCCACATATTACAGGATTCCATTTATATGAAAAGGTCCAGAATAGGCAAACTTATAGAAACAGAAAGCAGACTAGTAATTGTCTGTGGTTGGGGTGTGGGGTTGGGAGGAAATGGTGAATGAATACTAACGAATACAGGGTTTCTTTTTGGGTTGAATGAAATATTCTAAAATTGACTGTGGTGGTGGTTGCATAACTCTGTGAACATACTAAAAACTACTGAACTGTACACTTTAAATGGGTGAATTTCATGGTATGTGTATTATATCTCAATAAAGCTGTTTTTTGGAGGAAAAAAAAGAAGGCATTCTAGACAAACAACAAGCACCTAATGTTGGGGGATGCTGAATGTTCTCCATTTGCCCTTCCATATCCATTCTTCATCCTTTCTGACCCAAATTTATGTCCAGGAACCTGATCTCTTTGACCTCTATCCCCTGTCCTCCTTTGTCCTCTGGCTTTTTGTTAAGTGCTGCCAACGGAGCATATTGCCAGGTGATGGGAAAGCAAAAGGAAAGAGCCTTCAGGGTGTATATTTCACCCCACCCTGCCAGGCAGTGATCTGCAGGTGGCCACATCCCACACTATAACAGCTCTTTATTGGGCAGTCTCTCCTACTCACATGTTCTACAGTGTTCTCCCAAGAGCTGCCACTGTCCTGCCTTCATTAGGGTGGTAATGGCTTTTACCACTGTTAGTCTCTGGGTGCCTCACTACTCCTGGTGGGTTCCCTTAACTCTGTCCACACACTAACTGGCCTCTTCTTTGAACTCCCTTCAATTACTCTTTAAAAAAAAAAAAAGATTTTTTTAAAGAGCAGTTTTATATTCACAGCAAAATAAAGAGGGAGGTACAGAGACTTCTCATATACCCCCTGTCCTCACACATGCATAGACACCCCCCCTATTATCAACATCACCCCAGAGTAGTACATTTGTTACAGGTGATGAACCTGCATTGACACATCATCATCACCCAAAGTCCACAGTGTACATTAGGGTTCACTCTTGGTGTTGTACATTCTATGGGTTTGGACAAATATATAATAACAGGTATCTACAATTGCATTATCATACAGACTATCTTCACTGCCCTAAAATCCTCTGGGCCCTGCCTATTCATCCTTCTAACCAACCCTCACCCCTGGAAACAGCTGATCTTTCTACTATCTAAATAGTTTGCCTTTTCCAGAGGGCCATAGATTCAGAATCATACCATGTGTAGTCTATTCATATTGATTTCTTTCACTTACCAACATGCATGGAAGTTTCTTCCATGTCTTTTCGCAGCTTGACAGCTCATTTCTTTTCAGCACTGAATAGCATTCCTTTGTTGAGATATACCATAGTCTGTTTATCCATTCACCTACTGAAGGACATCTTGGTTGCCTCCAAGTTTGGGCAATTATGAATAAGCTGCTATAAAAGTCCGTTTGCAGGTTTTTGTGTGGACACGCATTTTCAGCTCCACTGAGTTAATACCAAGAGATGCAATTGCTGGATCATAGGGTAAGAATATGTTTAGTTTCGTAAGAAACTGCCAAACTGTCTTCCAAAGTCGCTGTACCATTTTTCATTCCCACTGGCAATGAATGAGAGTTCTGTCACTCCACTTTCTCACCAGCATTTGGTGTTGTCAAGGTTCCAGTGTCTAATACGTGTGTAGTCATATCTTCTTATTGTTTTAATTTGCATTTCCCTGATAACATATGAGGTAGAACATCTTTTCATATGTTTATATGTTATCTGTTTATCTTCTTTGGTGAGGTATCTGTTAGGGTCTTTGGCCCATGTGTTGTTTTCTTACTGATGAATTTTAAGCAGTTACTCTTTCTAGCAGGCCAACTGCCCCCAGCAGGGATTTGGTACTTGCTGGTGAAATTATTATTCCTACATCATAGCTGAGGAATCCAAAGCTTCAATATTTTCAGGAACTTGCTGAAGATCACACAGATAGGAGTGGCCAGGATTAAAACCGAAACTCCAGTTTTAATCCCGGTAGACTTTGTCTACCTTCAAAGTCTGGATTCTAAAATAACGATTTCTCTCCTTTTGAGAGATACATAAACCCTAGAGCACATACCTCATTGTCATTTACCTGTTCTGACTATACAAATATGATGGACCTGGCAGACAGAGCTTTTGGCTCCTACAGCCAAAATGGCTCATATGTTAAAGGGCAAAAGGGAATACAATGGAGAATATCATCCCACCTACCACTCAAGATGGTTGATGAACCCAGTTTGGCTTTTGTATTTTGGTTGTACACATGCTCAAGTTCTCATCGTCTGTGGAGATCTGGGACCTTTGTAAGTCTGTACAAAGAGTAAGTTTTGCAGTTATAATTCCCCCCCCTCCTTATACATTTCTGAGAGTAAACTGAAAATTAACTCATGAAAGAGTAAAATTCTCAGTCTTATTTTTGGGGAAATATGTAGTTTTGCGTGGAGGAAAATAGGGGTCCATTGGAAACTTGGTCTCAATAAACCTTAGTCCTTTGAGGAAGGTCAGCAACGGGTACAGGAGTCATGACAGGCACCCTCAGTGATCCTCAGCTATAAATGTAAACAGTTTTTTTTTAAGTTATGTGATTACTTTTAATTCTTTACCATAAAACTTGCTCCAGCACCAGATTCATGGAAGTATAATTCAGCAATATAAGTGCCCAAGCCCTGGCCTGTTGTCCAGGGCTTCCAGACATACAGTGTTTGGAAGGCACAAAAACAAATGTGTAAGGGTAAACAAACACACCTGATCCAGGGTGCTAAAGTTCATTCCCTTCTCACTTCCTTTCCATGATATCTCCTTACCCAAATGATGCACAAAAATGCATTATGAAATTAAGAAGCTTAAGAAATTAAATGGAAAATCATAGCAGGAGTAAACTGCAATTAAAGGCATAGACAGGAAAGAAAAATGCATCTGAGATTTGACACACTGGGATTCAGCTCAGCAAAGCAAGAAGGAAAATTGGGCCAGCCAAGTCCTGCTGAGAGAGAGAGCTGCTTTCAGTTCTGCATTGTCCATTGATGTGAAGAATCACAGAAGATCCGATATGCAGGACAAATGAGCAGTGTGGTTTGTGGGAAGAATCTAACACAACAAAGCATTTGCATGCAGGCTAAACACTGACTTGGAACGGCCAAGGAAGACAGAAGCTTTGTTTAATCACAGGGTAACAAAAAGGAAAGAATATACACAAAATTATAAAAATCTTATTTCTTACAAATAGACATGCCCCCAAGTTGGGGAGACTTTCCAAAAGTGCAAATTCACAAAGGAGACAAGTTTATTTTGAGGAAAGTTTAGAGCAGAGAAGGATGGACAGAGGCTCTTTGTGGTCAGAGTCTGCTTTGAGAGGGGACCCTTGTCTCTCAGGGTGCTGGGAAGTCATGGTGACCCACAGATGCAGCAGCAATGATCTTGCATTTTCTCCTACAAAATTCCAGTCACCTCCCAGAGCCTTCACAGGTGGTGAAGATGGAAGACCTCTGAAGGTTTGTGTTTATTTGTTTTGCTGCAAGGTTGCAGGCTCCTTTGTAGCCTATGAGCACCCCGAGAGCAGGGACAGCCTTTACTCATCATTGTTTATTCCTTAGCTTTGTACCTGGACACACAATAGGCATTTAATAAAGTCAGTTCTGTTGACCTAATTTTTCTCTCTCTCTCTTATTCCTTTTTTTAAATTGAAATATAGTTGGTTTACAATGTCTCTGATGTACAGCAAAGTATTCAGTTATACATATGCATATATATCTATTCTTTTTCAGATTCTTTTTCATTATAGGTTATTACAAGATATTGAATATAGTTCTCTGTGCTATACAGTAGGTACTTGTTTACCTATTTAATATATAGGAGTGTGTATCTGTTAATCCCAAATTCCTTATTCCTAATTTATGCCCCTAATTATGACCTAATTTTTATTTTATTTTATTTTTTATTTTATTATTTTTTATTTTTTTGGCGGTACGCGGGCCTCTCACTGTTGTGGCCTCTCCCGTTGTGGAGCACAGACTCCGGACATGCAGGCTCAGTGGCCATGGCTCACGGGCCCAGCCGCTCCGCGGCATGTGGGATCTTCCTGGACCGGGGCATGAACCCGTATCCCCTGCATCGGCAGGCGGACTCTCAACCACTGCGCCACCAGGGAAGCCCTATAACCTAATTTTTAAATGTCAATATTTTTCCTCCTTAGGAAGAAGACTTATACACACACACACACACAGTTTTTGTAAAAAAAAAAAAAAAAAATTAATAATAATGGTAAATCAAAGGCAATAAAACATTCATTTATGCTAAAATTAAAAAAAAGAAAGCTCAAAGTAAAAGATTAAAATATATAGAAGTTACAGAAAAACATAGACCCACAAAGCATATTTCATGTCTCCATATCTTGATTTTTTTTTCTCTTTAACATGGAGAATGAGGTAGAATTTCTATGGCCCGCATTTTCTGTTGGCTACTGAGGACCATACTTTCTTTTCTAATCAGAAACTCAGCAATTAACCATAGATGTTCTTGTCACTAAATAAACCTTGCTTATCATTAATCAAATATAAATTATAAAAAGGAGGGCAGTGTAGTAGAATAAAGTGTCCTCCCAAAATGTATGTGCACCCTGAACATCAGAATGTGACCTTATTTAGAGGCATGGACATATATACACTACCAAATGTAAGGTAGATAGCTAGTGGGAAGCAGCCACATAGCACAGGGAGATCAGCTAGGTGCTTTGTGACCGCCTGGAGGGGTGGGATAGGGAGGGTGGGAGGGAGGGAGACGCAAGAGGGAGGAGATATGGGAACAGATGTATATGTATAATTGACTCACTTTGTTATAAAGCAGAAACTAATACACCACTGTGAAGCAATTATACTCCAATAAAGTTGTAAAAAAAAAAAAAAGAATCCTTGTAGATGTAATTAGGAAGTAAAAAAGAATCTTGAGATGAAATCGGCCCGGGTGTGTGTGTGTGTGTGTGTGTGTGTGTGTGTGTGTGTGTACAAAGACTTTATCAAACTATTTCAAATGTTGGCATTTATGTATTCGCATGTATACATAAAACAATTACATAGAATCTTCAGGTCACTGGGGTGCTAATGTGGTACATACATGAGCCTGGCAGGGACTCAAGTGAGACCAGGCTTGGAGTCACGGGGCTTTGAAAAACTGGATGTGCTTCTAAGGACCTGAGAGGAGTAGGGTGAAGAGGAAAGGGCATTTCAGGGGTTTGGCTTAAGTCCACTGCTCAGAGCTCCACCTCAAGCTCCTCTTCCATCTTCAGGGGGAGGAGACTCATTTTCAGACTGTAACCCCGCTACACAACAAGCCCAGTCCCTAAAGTCTTCATGTGGCAAACACACCCAAGAATCCACTGGACCTGGACCTTACAAATATATTCATATCAGAGAAAACAAGGCACTTTGGGAACATGACGGCTCACTCTCCTACACATACATCATTCTAAACAGAAAATAAAAATTGCTTATTTTCTCAAGTGAGTTAAGTGAGTAAAGTTAGTACAATAACAAAATTGTTCCCTAGCCCTTCCTGAGGCACAGGATGAGGCGCAACTCTGGCCGACACCTGGTCCCAGGTCAGCTGAACCCTGGTAGGGCTCAAAGCCCCCAAGAAGCCTGACCTCTCTCCTGAGCAAAAGCCCCTGGCCTCCGGGCCACTGGCCCCCTCCTCAAGCCCCGAGGTCAGGTGAGAGGGGTTGCAGTGGGCGACAGGCTGACAGCAGAGCTGGGACACGGTGGGAATGCTTAAGCAGCGTCACCAAAGCCACAGGGACCTCAAGTCTGTCCGAGCTGGTGCTGCCGAGCCAGGGGATTGGCGCCACGGGAAGAGATTTCACATTAGCCCTGATGACACCGCCTCTGCTCTGCGGTGACACTGGCCAGGGTCGTTTCTGAGGACGCGTGAGCTTCCGTTGGAGGCGAGGTTACCTGGATTTTAATCCTAAATCCAAGACAGGTGTCCTTAAAAAGCAAGGGAAGGGCACACAGACATAAGAGAGAAGGCCATGTGAAGACAGAGGCGAGACAGGAGTTGAGAAAGTGTGACTGCTTGGTTTATGTCTACATAAATACTTCCTGCCCAAGAAATGCCCCATCACCCTCCTCTACTGCCACCAATATTTCATTTTTATTCAGACTTTTCAATCCTTTAGAAGTGTTAGATGAAATTCCAGACTTTGTTCCTGTTTTGAATTGAGTTATATGCTAGGTAGTATCAGTGTCCCAGGGAGGGAAAGGAGAGCTGAAGTAGATGCCCCCTTCCAAATCTGTACCACCCAGAGAATAATGTTCTGGATTTTTCTGACATGCTTCTCGAGGGTGATGATGCTAAATGTCCCTCACAGTGTCACTTCTCATTCCTAAATTAACCCACTTTATTATGTCTCAGGAATCAAATTTTCTGATTAAGTCTTCCCTTTGCTCCTATTGAATTGTAATAACTTTAGAATGACTGCCCTTCTTAGGTATGATTTGATTTCACTGTGGTGGTGGAAGCTTTAGGTTGGGAGGACTAGATACATGGGTTGTGTCTTACTCCTCCAGGAGATAAAATTAATGTTCAGAAAATGTGGCCTTTCAAGGGACATGGCTGTCAACTATAGTTAATCTTATGAGCTGATTCTTTCTTTTTTTTTTAATTACAAGGTGAATACAAAAAGTGTTTCTAGTTAAGTACTCTTATTTTTGAGACATAAGATCTAGGCTTTGGAAACTGGAGACAAAATTGTCCTAAGACCTGAATTACCTGATGAGATGGGCTAGTTGTCACGAAAACAAAATATTTTATTTTCTTTGTTTTATCACATTTATACCACAACTGAGAAACCCTGACATTTGCAAATATATGTTCTTGCTCATAAACACACATACACATATCTTACACATAATTATTTCAAAATATCTTCACTTAACAGATGAGCAAACTGAAGCTCAGGTGGGTTACAGGACTCATCCAAGCCTACACAGCTCATTAATGCCTTTAGCATTAATGAAGAGCTTAACAGAATACCTTAAGCTCTTGTTTCTCAGGTTTTTAAAATTAATACTCCCTTCGGATAAACATAAAAGTTTTGTGAAGTTGCATGGAGTTTATTATAGATAGCTCCTCTCCCTTCCCCCATACTTCAGCTCTTTTACAGTCTGTGGTATACTTAGAAGATGGCTTATTTTCTGTGTACACTAGTCAGACTGAGCTTTTATTTTTCTGTGGTTGAAAAATAGATTTATTTTCAAATTTATATATTCTACCCTGATCCTTCCTCCATTACCCTCAAAACATGAGTTAAGAATGGTATCCCGCGATGAAGAGTAGCCCCTGCTTGCCACAACTAGAGAAAGCCCTCGCACAGAAACGAAGACCCAACACAGCAAAAATAAATAAATTAATTAATTAAAAATTAAAAAAAAAAAAAGAATGGTATCATTTTGGGACTTCCCTGGAAGTCCAGTGGTTAAGACTCTGTACTTCCACTGCAGCAGGTGCAGGTTCGATCCCTGGTCGGGGAACGAAGATCCCACAGTCCATGTAGCATGGCCAAAAAAAAAAAAAAAAAAAAGAATGGTAGCATTTTAATTACAAAGTTCTTTGGTGACACTTAAAACGTGCTTTTTATTTATAAATGTTGAGGTGAGGCTCCAACTTGTACAGACAACCTTTGAAGAATGTTACAAACATGTGTGAACTTTTTAAATACCTTAGCTCCACCTTTTGGTTCTTCATTTACATCTGTCCCTAATCCAGGCCTGTGCTGGAAGCCTCTTCAGAGTAAGTCAAGCTAACATTAGGCCTTTAAAACAGTTGTTCAGAAGTGTGTTGTTTAATTTCCACATATTTTTAAATTTTCCAATTTTCTTCCTGCTATTGATTTCTACTTTTATACCATTATGGTGGTAAAAGATACTTGATATGATTTCAATCTTCTTAGATTTGATAAGACTTGTTTTGTGACCTATCAGATGATCTGTCCTGTTCCATGTGCACTTGAGAAAAATGTGTATTTTGCTACCATTGAATGGAATCTCTATATATGTCTGTTAGGGCTATTTGGTATATATTGTTATTCAATACCAATATTTCCATATTGGTTTTTTGTCTGGATGATCTACCCATTGTTGAAAGTGTGGTACCAAAGCCCTTTACTATTATTTTACTGCTATCTGTGTCTCCCTACAGTTCTATTAATATTTGCTTTTTATATTTAGGTGCTCTGATGTCGAGTGCATATATATTTACTATTTTTACATCCTCTTGATGAACGGACCCCTTTATCATTATGCAGTGACTTTCTTTGTCTCCTGACTTCCTGATTTCATATTATATTACAAAACTATAGTAGTGAAAACAGTATGAATACTGGCATAAAAACAGACACATAGACCAATGGAACAGAATAGAAAGCCCAGAAATAAACCCTCACATATATGGCCAACTAATATTTGGCAAGGGCACAAGGAATACACAATGCAGACAGGGTAATATCTTCAACAAATGGTATTGGGACAACTGGATAGCCACATACAAAAAAAAAGGAAAAGAAACTGGACCTTTATCTTACACTATACACACACACACACACACACAAAAGCTCAAAATGGATTAAAGACTTAAATGAAGAACTGGAATGGTAAAACTCCTATTAAAATAAATAGAGAAAACCTCCTTGACATTGACCTTGGCAATGATGATTTTGGATATGACACCAACAGCACAGGCAATAAAAGCAAAAATAAACAAGTGGAACTACATTGGACTATAGCAAAGAAGCTATATCAAAGCTTATATATAGTAAAGGAAACAATCAACACAGTGAAACGGCAACCTATGGAATGGGAGAAAATACCTGCAAACCATGTATTTGATAAGGTGTTAATACCCAAAAGTATATAAGAAACTCATACAACTCAATAGAAAAAAAACCCGATTAAAGATTAGGCAAAGGACTTGAATAGACCCTTTTCCAAAGAAGACTTACAAATAGCCAACAAGTATATCAAAAGGCACTCAGCATCATTATTCACCAGGGAAATACAAGTCAAAACCACAATATCACCATCTCACACTTGTTAGAATGGCTATTAACAAAAAAAAGGAAGAGATCACAAGTACTGGCAAGGGTGTGGAGAAAAGGGAACCCTTGTGCACTGTTGGGGGACTGTAATTGGTATAGTCATTGTGGAAAATAGTATAGATGTTCCTCACAAAATTAAAAATAGAACTACCACATTATCTACCAATCCCACCTCTGGGTGTATATCCAAAGGAAGTGAAATCAATTTCTCAAAGAAATATCTGTCCTACCATGTTCATTGCAGCATTATTCACAATAGCTAAGATATGGAAACGACTTGAGTTTCTATCAACAACTAAATGGATAAAGAAAATGTGGTATATGTATGTACACACACACACACACACAAAGTTATTCAACCTGAAAACAAAGGAAATCCTGCCATTTGTGACAAAATGGATAAACCTGGAGGGCATTATACTAAGTGAAATAAGCCAGACATAGAAAAACAAGTACTGTATGATCTTACTTATATGTGGAATCTAAAAAAGTCAAACCCATAGAACTAGAGAGTAGAATGATGGTTGTCAGGTGGTGGGAAAATGGGGAGATGTTGACAAAATGGTACACATTTTCATTCATAAGATGGAAGTTTCTTGGGATCTCTCCCATCACCAACAAAACAACAACAAAAAAGGTAACTGTGACATAACAGATGTGTTAATTAACTTGACTGTGGTAATTGTTTCACAATGTGTATGTATATTAAATCATCATGTTGTACACTGTAAACAAAGCAAAACTAAATAAAGAGGTGTTAGCTTTTCTTTCTTTGTTTAAAAAATAATCTGTGGAGTTGACACCAAGGAACCTTTTGCACTGAGGTAAAGTTTGCATAAATTCCAACCTATACATTTTGAGAAAAGGGATATCACAAACTTGATTAGCTCTGCTTGGTCTTTGCATTAGAAAAAAAAAAAACACCAGCTGTTTTCAGAGATAAAGCCTGAAATCTCAGTGGATTAACAAAAGAAAAAGAGGTTTATTTTTCATCATGTAAAATCCAATATGCAACAGGGGTGGGGATGGGAGTGGGATCTATGTTAGATTTATCAGCTCAGGCCACCATAACCAAACACCATAGACTGAGTGGCTTAAACAACAGAAATTCATTGTCTCATAGTTCTGGAGGCTGGAAGTACAAGATCAACGTGTCCACAGGGTTGGTTTCTGGTGTGACCTCTCTCTTTGGTTTGCAGATGGCCGCCTTCTGGCTCTGTCCTCACATGGCCTTTTCTCTGTGTGTTCACAAAAAGAGAAAGAACGAGCTCTGGTGTCCCTCTTCTTATGAGGACCAGTCCTACTGAATTAGAGCCCTACCCATGTGACTTCATTTAACCTTAATTACCTCCTTAAAGGACCTACGTCCAAATAAAGTCACACTAAGAGTTAAGCTTTCAAAATATAAAATATCTTTTTGAGGGGAGAGGCCACAATTCAGTCCATAACAGTGGTGTACACAGTCTCTCAGAGATTCAGGCTGAAAGAGAATCCAACATCTTCAGTGCAGAGCTTCCAAGGTCTCCCTGAGCGTCAATATCCAAAAGTAACTAGTGAAGAGAAAGGACTGAGCACAGGAGGGTAACGGGCTAAGAGTAGTCATCACTTTTGCCTGCATCCCACTGGCCAGGTGCAGTCATATGTCACCTAACTGCAAGGGAGATTGAGAAATGTTGTCTAGTGTGTGCCTAGGGTAAAAGAAATCTCTACTCCAGCCCTTGGTACTCCTAGACATGGTGAAAAAGAAAAGAGAAGAAAGGAAAAAGTGTACTTTTTATTAGCTCTCCCAGAGTGTTCTCTAGCTCATGTTACTTTCAAGTTCTTTTCCCCAAATTTTCCACCTGCTTTTGTCTACAGAGCTATGTGACTCAGGAATTGCATGGGCAAGGTGTTCATGCAGGGAAAAGGGAGTGTAATACCACATACAGCTTATGTTTTAGATCTAGAGAATGACAAAAGATGTCAGTCTGCGGATGTATGTGCAATTGTAGTGAAGAGCTTCGTCCACTTCCCTTTTTTTTCTTTTTTTATTGAAGTATAGTTGATTTACAATGTTGTGTTAATTTCTGCTGTACAAAGTGATTCAGTTATACATATATACACACTCTTTTTTTAATATTCTTTTCCATTATGGTTTAGCATAGGATATTGAATATAGTTCCCTGTGTTATACAGTAGGACTTTGTTGTGTTTCATCCACTTTCAATCTGAGAAGTCTTGAAGCCCTCACATTGCACATGCAGAGACACCAGATTCGTGTACAGTATCTCTGTGTACACAAGAAAAGAGAAGCAAGCCCCTGGGTGCACTCCATGTTTTCTGTCATGGTGGGAAGCGGTAGGAGAGAGCTAGCATAAGACCCTAGAAAAAGAGGCAGCAGCAGAGCACAGATACCTCTGTCATCCCTTCTACTATCTTTCCAAGAAATCCCATGTAAACCTTAAGCACACTGCAAAGCCCTGGCTTAGACATGTTTATCTCCCCAGTATCAAAGCCCAAGACCTTCCCCAATGCCACTGGGGCCCTTTCAGGGCACCACGCTCAGCATAAGCTATTGGTTGGGCTGAGCATGTAGGGGATCTCCTAGTGCCACAGAGATGAGGTGATGATCCTGGTCTCCCAGCCGAGGAAGCAGGCTGGTCCAGCTGGCAGCGGGGGCTGGGTGTGCCATTCGTTCCTTTGTGAGAAATTCCTCAGAACACACTTCCCCTTCCAGTTAATTCTCCTAGGAAAATCAAACTCAGTATTTTTTGCTATTCTTTTTTTGTTGTTTTGTTTTTGTTTGTTTTTTAATTTTTTTCAAATTTTTAATTTTTTTTTGCTATTCTTTAAAGGGTACAAATGAAGACCCAATTTTTTCCCCCAGCAATCTGGGTATAATAGTCTAAATTTTTCATGTTTTGTTTCCTGAAAACAGTAAAATTTCATTGCCATCCATTTTTTTTCCTCATACAATACTCTTTACTGTACTTTCAAAAAGTAAGCCTTTTTCATCACCCTGAAATGCTTTTGTCCTTAGGTTGTCAGTAAAAACAAGTCAGCCTCTTTGACTTCAGTTCATTGAGATATGAGTGCACTGAAATGTGTCCAAAGGGCCATTGCCAAAATTGCTGTATTTCAATTCATGTTTGAGACAGAAGAGTCCAAGGAGAATTCCACTTGTGTAGGTTGTATAAGAGCTGACAAACAAAGCTGAACGGGATAAGAGTATAAAGAAAGTAAAAGCAGCATAATATGTGATAGAGGCCACAGATACTGTGAGGAAGGAGAGCAAGATTGTGACAAGGTGAAGAGAAGCTGCAAATTTATTAAGTGGCTCAGTCCTTCCTGAGAGCTCTCTGCCATATCTCCTTTGCACAGGTGCAGATTTTGCCTTTAGTTTTACAAAGATTAGAACAAGAAAGAAGCTGCTTTAAAAACAGAGGGAAAACATCAGTTTCAGTGCACTGGCTTGTAGAATATCCTGGAGTACCCTGTTATGGTCCATGCATCATCTTATTCTCACATTGTGCCATGTATATAGTATGAGCTTAATAAATGTCTGTTGCACTGAATTGCCCAATTTTCTATGAATTCATAGAAACAGAAATAACCCATACTATATGTCATTTCTGTGCATAATTCAAGTATTACACTTTGAATTTATCAACCCGAAACATTTTATACATTTTATAAGCCAATCACCAGATTCATTTTGCCCACTCCACCATCTCTAGGCAGAACTCTGTCAAACCTACCTTGATTAAAAAAAGACATTTACAACTGACTTTATGATGGCTGTACCACAAACCTAAGTAATTAATCCCAGTATTAATTAGCAGCTACTTTTAGGAAAGTTCTCCATGGTAACTTGGATTCCAAACACCTAATGCAAAAGAGTGTGTGCTTCTCTCTTCCTGTTTATTTGGCTTTTAGAGATTAGGAAAAGAACCAACCATACATGCAGCTTGTCGACCACAACAATGTGCCTTTTCAACTTTTGGCTGATCAAGACATGAAAAGGTAATAATTTGACTACTTTTTATACAAATATACATGCATATTTTCACAGCTTTGCTTCAAGACTTAAACTTCTCCAGCTGATTATTAATTGCCAGGAAATGTCTACCCAGTCTATCACAGTGTCTTATTTAAGCAAATGCACAGAAATTACATGGGGGCAGAGGGCCATGGAATTCACCAGGTGTAAAGAATTCTGAAGAAGCAGTAGCTATAGATTTCCCAGGGTGTGCTAATAATACACACAAGTTAGGGAACAACAGAATTAAGAATTCTTTTTTTCCCTCCTTTCTACCAATCTCCTCCCTTTCTAACTCTTCAGTCTTTAACTCTCCATGTAGATGCCTCTTCCCTCCAGAGAATTTCTCAGTCTTCCTTTTCTGCCCTCTATTAGGTTACATTAAGTGACCTTCCTCTGCATTCCTACCAGTAAACAGCATTGCCATTGTTCTAACCACAGTCTGCTCTAATGACTTCGTTAGGTGTTTGTCTCCCCCCATAAGTCTATGGTCTTGCCCATGCCTTACTCATCAAAGTATTACGAGAATTATATAAAATGCCCAGTCTACAGTTCTCTCTCCAAAAACTGACTGGTGAAATGAAACGTACAATATCACCATTTTGAGCTACCCAGAGCACTTTAGAAAACAGAGAAGCAGAAGGGGTTATTTATTTTTAACTTTTAAATATTATGCTTATTTTGTTGAGACGTGGATGGGTCTAGAGACTGTCATACAGAGTGAAGTAAGTCAGAAAGAGAAAAACAAATATCGTATATTAATGCATGTATGTGGAACCTAGAAAAATGGTACAGATGAGCTGGTTTGCAGGGCAGAAATAGAGACGCAGATGTAGAGAACAAACGTATGGACACCAAGGGGGGGAAGTGGCGGTGGGGTGGGGATGGTGGTGGGATGAATTGGGAGATTGGTATTGACATGTATACAGTGATGTGTAAAAAATTGATGACTAATAAGAACCTGCTGTATAAAAAAGCAAACAAACAAAAAACACTAATACTAAACTTTCTTTGGGTTATTTGTATGGAAATATGTTAATATAAATGTTTCAGACATTACATGAAATTTCTAAAAATCTTATATGTTCTGATATAATGTTATAAGTCATAATTCTAGTTATTACTTTAAAATGTATATCTCAGAAATAACTAAATTTCCTTGTCAATTGCATTATTATGAACTTTCATCAAACCTTAACCATGGTCATTTTTAACTCTTTTGTCATTTACAGACAGTTCTGGGTGTACTCTGATGCTTTTGCAAAAATGTTCCTATAAAAGCGTTTCATCTTCAAAGAATTCATGGAAAAGACTGAGAAGTACAGGTTTCTGGTAACTGACTACTGCTGAACTGAATGAATAAGCATTTTCAGAACTCTAATGGAAAACTGCTGAATTCATAAAAGTGCTAACAAAAGATCAAGATGAAAAAAAAATTAATTACGTGGGACTGAGTGAACTGATGAGGATGATTATAATTTTTGTGACTTTCTGTTTGAATATAAATAAATAAATAAATAAATAAATATTATGCTTATGAACAGAGCCTGCAGTAGGCAAACCTTCAGTTAATTCCCTACCTATTTTTTGCCAAGCTGGGAACTAAAACATTTTGGATTATATTCCCTGTAGGCTTCTGTGTTTTCCATAAGTCACTCCTCAGAGGACTTTACCAAGGGCCTGGGGGTGGAGAGGGGTCCACTGGTGAAGAGCAGATGCCCAGCAGACCTAAGGCATGTCTGACATATGCATGATGGAGAAGATGGGGAAAGGGCGCAGCAGTTCCTGCCGTGACATATTTAAGAGACTGAGGAGGTGTATTGCTTTAAAATGACTGATCCTAAGAAACAGTTGCTGCAAATGGTGTGTGGGATGTACCCTTCTGTCCACACCAATGCAGTTGGTAAACACAGAGAAACAGAATCTTCCCTGAGTACTTGAAGCTCAGAGAAATGTCAAGAGGAAGAGGGGTGATGCAGTTAGAATCCCTGAATAGTCTGGAGCTCAAGCCTGAAGGTGAGAGAGGATGAAGGAGCTAAGAGTGAACAGGCTGGGGCCTCAAGCAGCAATAATACATGACTCAGTGCTTGTCTAAAGGAAGGGAGACAAAATGTTCACTGCTTTAGGAAAAGTCAAGTGCTCACCTTTCTGAGGACCTGGCCTTTCAAGAAGAGATATGTGAGCTGCACTAGATGAGCACTTTCTCCAAGAAGCTGAGGGTTTGGCTTCCTTAATCTTGCAAAAATAAAAGAAAAAGCAAATGCAGCCACTGATGTTCAAAAAGGGGGAGGGAAGCCAGAAATGACCACATCAATGACTGCAGAGTTGTTCACAGGATTTGCAGGGGTACATGGGATTTGCATCCCAAGGAAGGGCACTGGCCCCGTTCAAGGAAGATTAATTTGGGTAACACTGGTTGAATTTCCACTCCCTTTGGCATTTGAAACAACAAAATCTATTACTCGTGCATTGCTAGCAGGGTAGTAAGGGAGTACAAGAAGCGAGAGGCATTCTCTGTCCCAAAGGACCGTCAGGACTTTTGAGAAGATTGTATAAATAGATGAAAGTCAGCAAACCATGGTGTATACATTTGGCATAGAATGGGCAATAGGTGAATGCTTATAGGGATTTCTGCTTAGTGATAAAGTGTGCAGTCTAGCTGCTAGATCGTACTAGATGTTAGGTACATGGTATCATCTAAACTATGCTCAGCCTAGACGAAGAGCGAGGCCTGGACTTGGCACTGACGCTTCCTCAGGTCTGCACATGGAGTCCCTGTGGTTCACTGTCCTCAGGGACACCTGCCCTTTAGTTTCATGAGGTCTCTTTCAGGACGTGACTCCTCGGCCGCAACCTACATTCGTAGCCTGGCAATTACTGCAATTCCAGTTTATCTGCCAAAGGAAACTAATCTGTGCGATTGTGAAAGTCTGTAGTAATAGACAAGACTGGGATCATATGTGAGGGCTCCGCCTTTTGACAAGAGATTGATCAGCTCTAACGCAGAGAGAAGATACTGCACTTGGAGTTCGAGCGCAAAGTACGGTCCGTCCGGGTCTGTCTTTTACAAGCGTGTGCCCTCACACAACTCACTGACTCAGAGCCCAAATTTCCTCATCTTTGCAGAGCAGGGATCCCCAAAGCAGTGTAGGCTTTGCTAGGCCAGTGGTGTGAGCCGACCAGGAGTGGACAGGCTTGAGTTCATTTTGCATGAACGATGCTTTGTTTGACTCAAAACACACATGTTCCTGGAAGTCCTTCATTGACGAATGTTGGCAAAATCAAGTAAAACTTAGGTTACAGCCAATGATTTGACCTCATCTGTGCCAGTTTCATAGAAACTTGGGGAATGCAGCTTACATATAATGGGAAAGTATATCATTTTCCTCAGTAAGGTGATTATGAGCATCCAATAGAATCTAATCTCAGCGCCTAAACGTTTCTCTTCTTTTCACTTTTTGCAGATTTATTGAGATATAATTGACGATAAGGTGCACATATTTAAAATATACAGCGCCCCAACTTTTCTTAAATCTATTTTACAACTAAAATCATTAAGAAAAAATTGTTGATAGTAAAAATAGAAGGCTTAGGGTACAGGGATGTAATCTGGGCTTTGTATTCTAACTCCAAGGTGGTGGCCACCCGCTCTATGTTTCTTCTGGGGGTCAGCCCAGCTGCCAGCTTTCAGTACCTGGAGGCATTGATTCCGTCTTATTTATCTCTATATCCTCCACAACAGCTCATAAAGTGGCTTATTACACTAGAAGTTCAACACTAATGTGCGAAATGAAAAAGGAATAAAATTATAATTAGAAGTCCATGACGTCAAGGAGCGGCGATACTAATGCAGGCAACACGGTGTTTGCTGAGAAACTGCTTAGCAACCAACGGTTTGGAAATGCTATGCTCATGAGTGTGCTGTTCATGAATGAACAGCCAAGTGCTGAGTTCAGGAATAAGAGAAGACAATTATAGCTCAGCTGCTGGTGAGGCAGCTCTTTCATCGACATGTCAGCCCCGCATAAAGCCTTGGATATTTCCATTTTAATAAAAACAACCTTGGAGAATCACAGACGACAGGAGAATCTGTTCTCTATCCCTGACACTTTGGTTGTCTCTTACAATGAGGTTCTGCTAGCCTGATGCGAGATCCTGGCTGCTAGTTCTGTTCACATTTGCAGGCCCCCTCTTAGCCCTCTATAAAAGAGACGGGAGAGAGGTTGTGGGTACTCAACTCCCACCAGACCTCTTTCGTGCCGACTATAATTAGATTTTAGTCTGAGGTCAGAAGGAAAAGGGTAATTGGGGCAAAATGTTATCAAGCCAGGCACTTGGCGTATGACTTAGGTTCCGAACTCAAATGAGCTCGGCCTCTCTTGAAGATTTCTGCTTCTGTGGGATCTCTCCTGCCATTCCTGGTGGCTCCCCCACTACTAATGGCCCTTTTCACTAAGCAGTCCTCTTTGGGATCTCTCAGTCATTATTTATGCTCTTGATAGGCTCACTGACTCTTTTCCCCTTAGATCTCTGGCTAAGGATCCCAGTTTTCAGCAGTCTTTGCAATCCTTTGCAACTCTAAAAGAAACACTCAACTTAATGATTATTTGTGGATTGCCAAGAGCTAGATCCCAGTAGGATAGTTTTTCTGACTGACATGAAGGATTCAGTCAGAGATGAGCTGGGTAATTAAAGGCATTTTTGCTTAAAAACCATGCATGGAGAGTTCAGTCAAGACAACTAAGACTCATCCATGTGTTGAAAGCAGTCATATAAGTGCATTTGAGCCCTGAGAGGGGAAAAGAAGACACAGGATGGAACCCTCTTTGTCCATGTGATGATGCCAAAGAATCCCAGGGGGTTTGTTATCCTTGTCGATGCTCTTTTCATTAGGGGCTTAGGGTGGGCGTGAGTGAGGACAGCCAGAGTCTGAGCTAACTCAGTGACACTCTGCAGTACTGGGTTTCAAAGCCAACGAGGAGTTAGGACTGGTCCAAGTGCAGTGAGTACAGGTTGCTGGGTGTTCTAGCAAAGCAGAGACCATATCCTGTGGGAAGGATGGACTTCTGGGTATCAAGGATTATGGACAAGGACAGCAGGACTGGGGTCAGTGTCGTAAAGCAACCAAGGAAAGGAATAAATAACAAATGCAATATGGTCTTTTTTAGTTTTCTATTGCTGCTATAACAAATTACTACAAACTTAGGGGTTTAAAACAACATGGATTTTTTTTTTTTTTTTCGGTATGCAGGCCTCTCACTGCTGTGGCCTCTCCCATTGCGGAGCACAGGCTCCGGATGCCCAGGCTCAGCAGCCATGGCTCACGGGCCCAGCCGCTCCGCGGCATGTGGGATCTTCCTGGATCGGGGCACGAACCCGTGGTCCCCTGCATCGGCAGGCGGACTCTCAACCACTGCGCCACCAGGGAAGCCCCAACATGGATTTTTTTATCTCCTAGCTTTGGAGGCCAGAAGTCCAAAATGCATCTCACTGGGCTAAAATCAAGGTGTTGACCAGGCTGCCTTGCTTTCTGGAGGACCTAGGGGAGAGTCCATCTTCTTGCCTTTTCCAGCTTCTGGAGGCTGCCTGCATTCCTTGGCTCATGGCCCCCTCCCATCAAATCTTTCTCATGATGTCATTTCTCTGGTTCTACCTCTTCTGCCTCCTTCTTCTACTTCTTTTTCCCTTTTTGCTCTATCTTTGAGGAGTTAGCCTTAATTTTATCTTCTAACCTTTCTATTGCATTTATCTTGGCCATTGTATATTTAATTTCATTTTTTATAGCACCTTAGCCTTATGGATATATTAGCTTCTCTTATCTGAGATTGTTAACGATAGCATTATTTTGCTTTTTAATCTTGTTTCTTCTCTCTGATGATCTCTGTTTCCTCCATGTTCTGCATATTTAACCTTAGGTTTCCTGGACATTCTCTCTTGTCTTGCTTCCAGAGCACTGACTGGCAGTCAGGAGCTATACCCCTGGGCAAAGGCAGAGAGGTCCTCTCTAGAGAAATGGAAGAGCCCCAGAAACTATGTCTACATATTGTCAGTAAAAGGATCTTTGGTTTAAAAAAAAAAAAAAAGCCAAAATTTGGTAAACCTCCATGATAAAATCTACTTGCTGGCAAAATCTCCCTATATGCATCCTGAGTGAGCCCTTAAAAAAGTATTTAGAAGCTCAGGTCCTTGGGTGCAAGCATGTAGGTGTTTACATAAACTGTCTTCATTCCCTAACCCTCATAGAAAGTGGTATCCAGGTCTATCATAGGCTTATCAAATTTCTCCCCAGAATTATCCTCCTGGGATGTGAGAGGGGTGTTATCTATTCTAGCAGCTGTCAACCAAAAGAGTATGTGGAATATAGAACTGAAAGACAAAGTGTCTGATCTGAAGAAGGTCAAAGTATGGTGACACTGATATGCATTTAAACTGATCTAATATACATTGCTTTGATAGAAGTATAATGAGGAGTTGATAAGAACATATTAAGATGAAAACAAGGGCTTCCCTGGTGGCGCAGTGGTTGAGAGTCCGCCTGCCGATGCAGGGGAAACGGGTTCGTGCCCCGGTCTGGGAAGATCCCACATGCCGCGGAGCGGCTGGGCCCGTGAGCCATGGCCGCTGGGCCTGTGCGTCCGGAACCTGTGCTCCGCAATGGGAGAGGCCACAACAGTGAGAGGCCCACATACCGCAAAAAAAAAAAAAAAAAAAAAAAAAAAAAAAAAAAGATGAAAACAAAATGCAATCAGTGATGTCACAGAGGGAAGAAGTGTTGTCTCTGCTTGGGAAAGGTTTTAGAAGGCTTTCCAGGATGAGGAAAGCCTTTGAACAAGAAGTTTCTGAAAGAAATGTGTAGACAGTAGGGTGGAATTTCCAAGCAGCAGGAGGCATTAAGAAAGGTGCCAAGAAATCTTAAAATGCCCGGTTATTTTTGGAAAATGATAAGGAGTTACGGGTGATGGAATGTTGGCCCTGAGAGTAAATATTCACTCTCAGAAATCAAGATTATCAGCAGCTATGCACCTATACTATGATATTACTTCAGTAAAGTTCAATTGTTAACTTATTCCTTGAAATGGCTGCTCATTTTCACTGTCTTTCTCACTGTGACTTTGTCCACGTGTTACTTCTTTCCTAAACTACTGTGGTTCTTATGTCTTCTATTACTCAGTAATTTAAGAGAGATCTGAGGCTTACTGAATCAAAAGGAAACAGAAGGGAGTAATTCGAACATATGTGATGGGATTTGCAGTTTTAATTCACATCTACTGCTATCAGAAACCTTGCTGGATTCCAGCTCTGCCTGTGAGTTTCATAAGAAATCATTAAAGTATAGATATTTATGGCTGGAGAACCTTTACAGACTAGACATGTTATAATGTTGCACAAGGTGACATGGCTCTTAATCCTAGTGCTCCAAAAACTTAGATCTCTGGTATACCAGCTCAGTGTTCTTTCTATTCTGCGCCAACCCTGCTTAGGTCCACAGGATCAAGAATCAACAAGATTTCTTCTTTCGGTGGAAACAGGGTCACAAGCCACCAGGTGGCAGTGGTTGTTCAAGGTGGATGCAAACCAAGAATACTCTGCACTCATTGTTCTTCTTTTCATTCTGGCCATATTTAAAGACTTTTACACATTCTAAAGGTTCATCTAAAACACCAAGCCAGATATTTCTTTTTTAGGGGCGATGCCATGCTCTCAATTTCTCAAGTTAGGAAATCTGAATTATATTTCACCCTTCTAAGGCCTTAATCATTATCCAATTAATCTTTATTCTTACTAAAATGGTGCTGTTGTCGTCTGAATCTTCTCACATACTTCCAATGGCTTCTTAACTACTGAGCAGAATCCAAGCACTTCAGACTAATAACCAGAGTTCTAACAACCCTTGCCTTTATATAACCTTGCCTTTATTTCTTTTTTGAATTTTATTTTATTTATTTTTTTATACAGCAGTTTCTTATTAGTTATCCATTTTATACACATCGGTGTATACATGCCAATCCCAATTGCCCAGTTCATCACACCACCACCAACCCCCGCCACTTTCCCCCCCTGGTATCTATACATTTGTTCTCTACATCTGTGTCTCAGTTTCTGCCCTGCAAACCGGTTCATCTGTACCATTTTCTAGGTTCCACATATATGCGTTGATATACGATATTTGGTTTTCTCTTTCTGACTTACTTCACTCTGTGTGACAGTCTCTAGATTCATCCATGTCTCTACAAATGACCCAATTTCGTTCCTAACCTTGCCTTTATATAAACATAGAATCACACTGTGCTATACTTTGAAGGTGCTTAATAAAATTTGTTCTTTGATTGACATTTGTATATAATTATAAATATACAAATTTATATAAATGAAAATATAAGGGATACTGTCTTTCAACCATTTGTATTACTGCTAGCTCTCTCTGCAAGTAATATACCAAAAGCAAATAAGTCATTCAGAGCCTATAGGCCCTTTAAGTATAAAGATCGTATATTGTAAATGTCAGTGTCACCTCAGAATTTAACCACAGACCCACAGTAGAACACTATACATCTTTCTGTGACATGAACCAGCTTTTTCTTCCATTTGGGTTAACTAGTTTAGTTCACTCACATCCAGGAAATAAACTCACCAACTGATTTAAGATTTCATGCTGACAGTAATGGTAATAATAATTTCATCTTGCATGCATAGAATAGTTTATAAGTGCATAAGATATCTTTACTTATTATATTATTTGAAGTTATTATATCATTTGAGCCATACAGGTCTCATATGAAGTTGACAGAAGAGTATTAGTTGTTCTATTTTACCAAAAGGGGAATGTAATTTTAGTGGAAATAAGGTATTTTTCCATGGTGACATGGCTAAGAAATATGATCTCCACTGGGTCTCCAGACCGCCAGTTAAAGTATAAGCTGGACAAACTTTGAAGTTGGAAAAGGAACAGGTGGCCACTTTGGCTTACTTCACCACTAGAATATTTCACCCAAGTCTGGAAGAACAGCTCTGTCTTGGTATTCAGGGAAAGTCCAGAAAAATTAATGGAATTTGGTAGAGACTAAAGAACGTCTTCCCTGCTACCCAAATGTGGGTTCCAAACTTTTTTCTTGGCAGTAGAAACCCTTTTTCATAAGAAAATATTAAATGGAACTGCTCTGGTTGAAGGGGACAGTGAACCCAGAGAAATGCAGGCTTGGCTTACTTTGTCTTCTCCACATTGTTCCTGGGGTACACACAGAACCACAAGATTCCAAGAAATATAGTCAGGAAAAAAAAAAAAAAAAGCATTTGCAGTATTCAAGATCCCGCTTTACAAGCAACAGAACCTGAGTCTAGCTGATCTGGGCAGAAAAGGCATTTATTTACTTGAATATTCTGAAGGGTTTTGATTCTCTCACAGGGAGGCCTAGAGAAGTGGATCTGAGGGCTGCTTGCCAGAAACAAGCCAGAATTGATGCGATAAGGATACTGCTGATGCAGCAACTGATGCTGGGATGGACCTGCTTCCACTGTTGCACAAGAAATTCATTCTTGATGTCACAGCCACTGCCAGCAGAGAGACCTGCTGTGACCTTAGAGTCCTGGGATCTCCAATTCCCATTCCCAAAATCCAAGGCTGGTGTGTCTGATTGAAAGAGTTTCACTCTCAGGCCCTCATGACCTTCTAGCTGCAAGGGAGGCTGGGGACCTGGGAAAAGGTGCTGCCACCACCACAACTCAGGAGGTGGGGAATTCCCCGAACACAGAGCCCGGGATCAGGTGCTACTGGGCAGCCAAAGCAGGTGACCAGAGTATCTCAAATCTTTGGTTCACAGGCATCATTCTCAAACCTGGCTGCACAGCCAATCACCTGGTGGGAGGGGAGGGGGGTGGGGAGGGCTTTGAGGACAAATTAAATGACAAAATACCAAGGAGACCAAATGAATCTGAATCCCTAAACATGGGGCCCAGGCATCCATACATTTATTTCTGTCTCTACTGGGGATTCTGAAACCAAGTGGGGCCCTGTGTGGCTCCCAGGCACGGAAGCACTTCTGTCCACCATTTCTTGTAGGCAAGACTCCAGCCTCCATGACCTTCCCTGAGTTCCAAAGGGCAGATTATCAAACAGTTGCTAATCAGGGGAAGAACAGCCAACGACCACCTGAGGCAAGATTAAAGGGACCAGAGAAGCTCATCAAGATGAGATAAAGAGAGTGTAAGCCCTACATAGACCCTAATCTTGTCAGAGACCCTACCCTGAACCACTGTTATGAACCCATCATCAAATCCTCTGGGGTTGGGACACATAGTTTCTCGAGGCAGAAGCCCAGTGTGTCCCCGTTTGCCTGGCAAAGCAATAAAGCTATCCTTTTCTACTTCACCCAAAACTCTGTCTCTAGGATTTGATTCGGCACCTGTGTACAGAGAGGCCAAGCTTTCGGTAACAATTCTAACACACAGTGAGGGTTGAAAACCAACAGCCATGATGGTTTCTAAAGTAGTTCCAGCTCTATTTTTAGGATTTCAATACAGCAAGTCCAGTGCTCGTTCCACAAGTTTTTGCACATTTTACATTTTAAGGAACTGAGTTTCTCACACCAAAATGGAGCAAACCCCAGCAATAATCATCCTAATTTTTGCCTTCTAGCCTGTCCAACCTTCACAAGAAGAGACCTTGAAGGTAGAAGAGTGGTCTTATATTCTCCCACGGTTGCATGCACCCCTGGGGGGCTGCCCATGTATCCAGAATCGTCTGACATGAGACACATTTTTCCCACCATGTAAAGGGAGGAATGAAAGGGAGGGAGGAAAAGTCTTCCTCTGCTTATAAAGGGAAGGCAGCCCAGCTTTTCTGGCCCATAGTTATAGGCACTCCAAAGCAGTGTGCTCCGTTTATTAATCTAACCTACCTCATGTGCCAAGGACTGTGAGAGGCACTAGGAATACACAGAGATCCACCTATGGCTCAAACACACAGTTCCTGGCCCTTCTGGTATTTCAGCCTAATGAAGATCTAAGGGATCTTCGAGCTTTTCCTTTGAAGGGAAAGATCTAAGTTATATTGGAGAATAACAGGTTGGAGGAGGCCAGGAAGGGGATTGGAAAGGGGGGTGGGGGGGTCAGGGATTGTCCCTCTGATGAAATGACTTTCAGGTGTGAGTTAATGTGGCCAGATCAGCTTTGAAATAGAGCCACCAACTCTCTTCCAAGTTTTTAAGTCAAAGGCAAATTCTTTTCCTCTGTTTAAAAAGAGATTAGACAATCAGATAGGCATTTGCTCAACCGGTTTCCTATTTATACTGTGAAATATATTGAGAAATACTGAATCCATTACAGACAGCAAAACACACAACATTTGGGCAAACCAAAGCCTCTTGAGGAAATTTCTCAAGAAGTGCTGGGGCCCATCTTCCTTGAACTTTGTTTGCTTAACAGGACTAGATCTGGGATTTCCTAGCTAGCCTTCTCAAATAGTTTGTGGAACAAGGCACAGCATAAACAAAGATATTAATCTCTAGTTAATTACTTCCTGCCTCATGAGGGAAAACCTGCCTGACACACTCTTTCAATTGGTCAAATCCCTCTCCTATACCACATGGGAGATGAGATCTCAGGCACTCTTTTCTGGGTTTGGATTTTCAAATTGATGCTGCCTGTTGTGCAGATGGCCTTTGACTGAGAGAACACTGTCCCCCAGCCTGAGCTACCTATTTCTATGGCTTTTCTAGACCAAATTAAAATAGTAACAGCAAACCCATCAACACAGCATTGGCTGCAACATCATCACTAAAAGATGTACCCAAAGTGGAGACTGCGGACTCATTCCCACCCACACCCTTTGACCACTGTCCAGAAGGATTTCACTGGAGGTGACATCCCTGTCAGTGGCTCTGGACTCATAGCATTTGGGCAGAGGCTACATGGGGCTCTAGATTGAAGCCAGTGCTTAGAACCAGATGTAAAACAAAGAATGTTGTCCGCCATCCAGTCCTACATGAATCAAGTCATTAGCCACTACAGTCACTGACCTACAATATACCCTGAAAGGAATCCAGGGTGAAGATCAGGATGAGGCAGTCTGTGCTCTGGGAAAACAAGCAAAACAAGCCCTTAGACAGCTAGAAATACTTCAGGAGACATTTTTTATGAACCTAGGTTCTTGCATCTTCCCATACTTAGAGAAGCACTAAATTCATTTAACTGAGATATGTGACTAGCAGTGATCTTCTACCAAGATGTTTGCTTGATTGCACATACCCCTTCGCCAAAATCGCGTATATATTTTGGTCTCTCCCCCTACCTCTTCAGAGCAGTTCCTCAGAGGTACCTGAGAAATTGTCTCCTGGGACTATAGTATCCAAATAAAACTGAAACTCACAACTCTCATGTTGTATGTTTTCATTTCATTCAGCACAGGACTCCTAGCTCACATACAAGCTTTTTCACATACAAGCCCTGTTTTCTCATCTGTAAAATGGGAGGGCAATGAACTCTACCTACACGAGCAGACAGATGCAATATTATAGGAGCTCGTTTAAGATTATCAAAAACTATAACACACTTTACAAAAAGGTAGGATTATTCTATCCTTCTCGTCATTCTTTCCCTAGTCCCCCACTTTCAGAGGTCCTGCAGAAAAAGGAACCCCTCGCCTCCCCACCAACTTTCTGTGCGAAGCTTTTCCCTCACCACATTTTCTCCCCTGATGCTCTATCCCAGGTCTGAATTCTTTTCATCATCATTAATTCGATGCCTTGGTTCTCAAAGGTTTTTTTGCAAAAGAAGAGAAATCAGGAAATCATAGCAAGCCCTGAGGAAGAGGGGAAACTGAGGAGAGGTGGGAGGGAGGGTGCCTTTGAAATCGTAATTAGGGAGGCGGAGAAGTACCAGTAAGATGTCAAGTCTATTGATGGACTTATGTAACAGAAAGCTAAACTGACACACTTTTTAAAAATGTCAAAGTTGCTAACGTTTGCTTGTTTATTTTTTTTTAAATTTACATATGGTAAAATGTCCTCATTTTGGGCGTACAGTTCTAGACGTCTTGACAAATGCCACGACCACGCTCAGACTATGGAATAGTCCCATTAACTCCAAAAATACTCTCTCTTGTTGTTTCTTCGGGTGACGTAAACCCTCCCCCTGACCTTTAACCCCTGGCCATCACCCATCTGTTCTCTGGCTCTACCAGAATTTTAAATGTGGAAATGAAAATTTCTCATCTGGATGGTAAATGTGGTTTCCTTTTTATCTTGGCATTGCCCTTGGTCTGGATTTTTGGTTGTACTGCAGCTCACAGCAATAAAGTTCAGAGAAGAACTATTATCTTCCAAGCATTCCTATCATTGTTTTGGCAAATGCTCTCCTGTCTGGGTGCCAGGGGAAGGTCCTGGGGGTGGCGATATACTGTTTTTGCAAAAATGAACAAGATCTCATAGAAGGGCCATTTTCAGCATAGAATTGCAAGCGTGGTATAAAATTAGAATTGCTTCTCAATGAGAAACAGCCTTTATTAAAGAAAGTACAAATTCTTTCAGGAGAATCCCAGGTTTGATACAACTTTTAATTAAGTTTCTCAAAAGCTAGAGCTCATTTATTCTTCCCTCTGTCTGCCATCTAGCAGCAGTGTGCAGGGCCCCATATTCACCAAGACCTTGCTTTGAATTCTAATTCCAATTTGAGTCTTTATACATAATTTTGGTTCATTCCATGGGTTTTTCTAAAATTATTTGTTTGAATATCATGAATATCTATCTCCCCCTCTCCCTCCATTTTCACTATGAAAATCTCTCTGGATAAGGCTATTAAGGAGTGTAAGCTATCTCTTCTCAATACTGGATTACAGCTAGTATTTTAAAACCAAATTAAACAAAATGAATTCCCTACACAAATTAAATTCCAGTATGCATTCACTTCTTATCCTGACTGGAGATAAAAAGGTGATAAAATGAACCTTAAGAAAATGATTCTAGCAGTAATATTATGAAAAACAGATGAGCTTTTCGGTGTTTATCTGCCCAGCGAAAGACCAAATACTGTGAAAAGTTTTCATCAACTTTGGAATTCCAACCAGTGTTTCCTCTGGCATCCAAACTATAGGCAGACTATAAAATAGAGCAGGCATTTGTGGAAGGCAAAAGTCACTCTGTGATCTTTTTTGGGGGGTAGGAGGGAGTGATATGATGTTTCACAGGCAAGGTAGCCCACACATGTATTCAGAATTCCCCAAAGCAAACTTTCAAAATTAACTGAGTTAATTCCACATACTCTCACCATCTGTGACCCAATATGCATTTCGCTACTGCTAGAACTGCTTCAGGTGGAAGTATTTCTTTGGACTAGCAGAACAGAGAGATTTCATATGCACTTTGTACACTCAATGCTGCTTCCTTAAATCATGTGTTTATTGACTGCAAATTTCACTTGACTGCACAAAATGCATTCAGAATTGATAACTCTGAAATGTAACAGCAATTGTGTTTATGGGAGACCATCCTCTAGCTACTGAAACTGGCTAACACTCCATGTCTAATGTCTGATTACAGAACATCCTGGGAAAAGAGTTGGTTCTTCAGGTCCTGCAGGTATCAAGAACTCTTAGAGGCCTATATAAGAAATAATAAAAACAGACTTTGATATATATACATGCTTTATGCTTTTAAGTAGCCATACTGATAAACAGATCTTAATTATTTTCTACTGCCTGAGAGCATATGGGTAATTACTATACTCTCCTTATGTTTACCAAATAATTAGTGCATTATGATGATATCATTTATGCTTAAAAATGGAAAATAGCTTTGAATTTAGCGAAGGAGGAACACCAAAGAGTCAGAGAATGAGGCATACATTTCTGAGAAGTGGCATCCTGTTTTCCTACCTGAAATCCTAGCCACTGGCTCTGAAAAACAGGTTTATCATAACAAGTAATCTTAGAATTTTAGAACTGGAAATGGATGATGGAATCTAGTGCTTTACATTTGAAGAAACTCAAGGCCAACTGATTTAAATTCTTGCTCAAAGTCACACATGGAGTTAGTAAGTAGAGTGGCAAGAAGTAGAACCAGGAGTCACAGGCTGCTCTGCTTACTAACCCCCTCTGCAGAGAGAAGAGGGGACTTACCCGACCCTGCTCCTGGCCGGCTCTGAAACGTTCAGAGGTTAGAGCGGCCCCCCGTGCCCACTGATGGCTGTTGTGATGAGCTTACTGAACCCTGACAGATTCCCAAGAAACACCAACCAAATACCCCCCTCCTAAAACAAAGCCAATCTTCCTGATGACCTGAGCGAATTAATGATCATATCTCAGCTCCTCATTTTTAAGATTTTATAAATGTCAGCCTTCCTTTGACCCTGCAGCTATCATAATAACTATAATAACATCATAATATATAACATATATGATAATACCATAATAACTACAAAAATAGCATCATACAATGAAAACAGCTTTTGTTTTCACTATTTTACTGTGATTATCTGGCATTCATTGAGCATTTAAAAAATATTTTATTGAAGTATAGTTGATTTTCATTGAGCATTTAATATGTTCTAGGTGTTTCGTTTTATACTTTTTTTAAAAATTTAACTCTCACAACAAGTTAATCCAGTAGGCACTTGTGCTGGTTTTTGCCTATTTTTTGTCAGAGCCGCTTCTGGTTTTTCCCCTGCTCCGTGCCATACTGAGGGGGCTGAACCCTGCAAGTTACATCACCCGAGCTTTCTTGCCAACTGGTTTTCAGTTAGTTTTAGTAAAGAGGGAAAGTGACAAAGATGAGAAGGTAGGAAGAGGAGAGACACTGGACATTTCTGCCCATTTCCTTGGGTTTCAGTGAGCATCTCCAAGAGCGGCTAAGTCCCCTCCATTGTTCTGGCTCTTACTGTGTAGCCCAGGCTCCAGGGGTTTGGTTAACAGCCCTACAGGTGGTAGGAGCTTCCTGGTGGGTTGCCTCACCGTGTTTCTTGGTTGGCCCTTTCAGCTCTCCCAGTACCTTTACAATTCGTTCCCACTATGAAAAATGCCCTCTGGACCACTTGACATGGATTCTGCCATTTGGACTTGAATCTCATGATTGTCCTCATCCTATAAATGAAGGCCATGAGGGTTAGAGAGGCCTGTCTCACACCAGAGAGAGTACTATGTGTTAGACCCTATGCCGAACACTTTTACACAGTATTTCATGTAATCCTCACAAAAGTATTATGAGGTAGATGTGATGATTCCTATTTCACAGACAAGAAAATAAGGCTCAGGGAACATAAATAACCTACCTAACGTCATAATATTTAGTGGCAGACCTAGGAGCTATGCTCATAACCAAGCACGACCCTATGGGGTCTGCCTGGGACAGACCCCCTCCCTCATATCCTCTGCTGTAGCTCCTTTCTGAAGTGCCCAAATAATAGTATATCAGGCATATTTCCTGAGGTTTTCAGATGCTAAAAACCACCACCAGGGGGCTTCCCTGGTGGCGCAGTGGTTGAGAATCTGCCTGCCAATGGAGGGCACACGGGTTTGAGCCCTGCTCTGGGAAGATCCCACATGCCGCGGAGCAACTGGGCCCATGAGCCATGGCCGCTGAGCCTGCGCATCCGGAGCCTGTGCTCCACGACGGGAGAGGCCGCGATAGTGACAGGCCCGCGCACCGCGATGAAGAGTGGCCCCTGCTCGCCACAACTAGAGAAAGCCCTCACACAGAAACGAAGACCCAACACAGCCAAAAATAAATAAATTAATTAATTAAAAAAAAATACGGGAGTCCATGTATTTAAAAAAAAAAAAAAAAGTTTCTCTTACATGAACCCTTAACCTTCACCAGATCCCTAATTCAACATGAGACTCCTTAGGGTCACTGAGTCAGTAACCGAGATGATCTGTATCACAGACTCAGGCAAAGGTTGTCTGATGAATTGTATTATTTTATGTTTTTCTTTTCTTTCTCTCTCTCTCTCTCTCTTTTCTTTCTTTCTTTCTTTTTTTGACAATTGTCCAGTTCCTGATAATTTCCCAGGTTCTAAGTACTTACCAACCTCTATCTTTGCAAGGGATTCTAGACTTTTGCAGGTGACTTTTTAAATTTTTGGCTTATTAAATAGGAACTAAATTCTTAGACTATTTCTTCCTTGTCTTGTCTCATAATCACCCTTAAACATTTCATATAAGCTTTACATCTCTAGAATATCACTGTTTTCTACAGCTTTTAACATTATTCGTCTACTCATCCACCCCTCTCCCTCTTAACTAATGATTCCCCAAATATTTCTTCTGCGTTATTTTGTTTGGTTTGTTTCCTCTCTGGGTATTTTGGGCCTTTTTTTTCTGTTATAAGTTAATTAAAACAAAACCATTATAAACTGCATGTCAATAAAGTGCAATTGAAGCAACTATGCCATTAAAAACAAGACATATGGCATATCATCACCTATGTGAGCTTAAGCAATTTACATTGATAAAATATGGCCCATGACATTTCATGTAAAGTCAAGGGGCTGCCTATCCAGAGACTATCTTTAGGTTATCAATTATCTACAGTCTTTGGATACAGTGGCTCTCTTAGGTATGAATCTATCTATTTTCAGTTTCACAAGCTCACAGTAATTTATTTTTTTAAAAGATGAAGACTAATCAGAACTTCAAGGAATGTTAAAGATCATCTAGTCTACCTTCTTTTCCCATATTTACATATAACATGGATGCGGGGGAAGGAAGCTTAGAGCACTTACGTTGTTTATCCAATGTTGTTTGGTTAGTAAGAGGCTAAGCTTGTATAACACTCAGGTCTCTTGCTTCTTGGCTTGTTTCTACACTCATGAGAAACTTAGCCAACTGTCCTGTTGAAACTAAGATTCCTGATATCTATTATATTTGCCTGAAATTGCCAGTCTAATTGAGCTCTAAAATCTTATGTACTATGATTTCAAACCTCCCTTCAAGACTACTGTGGTCACCTACTTGCTAAATTTCAAACAAACCAACACACCAAGTAAGCCAATCAATTTGTATAAAAACATCTTCCTTCTCTTTTCTTGTTGAGAGAAAATAAAATGAACTCTTCTAACTATTTGATTATGATAATTTAACAACATTACCATTGTCATATACATATATGCTATGCTATGGGGCATATTACTAAGGATAAGAAGCCAGTCCAATAAGAACTGTATTCAGAAGACTTTATACCAGGGTGAATGAGAGAGCCAAAAAATGCTATGTACAATAAAAGTGGGTCCTTAGAATTCTGCTTATGTATATTTTTATCTTTGGTTCATTTGTTTGTTTTTTTGGAATAGCACATAAGCCTAATAAGAATAAAGCAATGGAATAAGAATATAAGAGCAATAAGAATAAACAAGGGAAACCCTTTGCTTCTTGACCTAGCACAGATAGTATTATATTAATAGGTGATTGGATCAATACAGAACTACTCCACTTTTGCTTTGTTCTAGTCTTCTCTACCATGGAAAATAATCCTTATGTTGGAAAGCTACAAAGTGGTGAGAGGTAATAGGATGTAATTTTAAAAAAATGGTCCATGGAGCTCAACAACATGAATTTGGATCCAGACTCTTCTCTCATGAGTTATACGATCTTGTACAACTTATTTGCTCTGAGTCTTGCTTGATGATATCAATAGTTTCATCCTCAGAGGGTTAGGAGTATTAAAGGCGATAATTCATGGAAGGCACTTTGACACAGTAACAACCTAATAAGTGGTAGGTAACAGGGAACAGAAGCCCAAAGTAGGTAAGAGAATATCTAAGAATTCTAAACTTGACAATCTTTCAAGGCCTAGAAGAATCGTATCCCAATGTACTAAAATAATTTTTAAAATCAATAATGATGCTATGGCCAGTAACCTTTGAGAAGTCATGGCAAATGATAGATGTGCTGGACTGTTTGCCCCAATTTTCAAAAAAGAGGGGAAAACTTAGTCATTCCAACCAGCCTGCTAGATGTTTTAATCTCCAGGGACATTCCAGATGCATTATGGATTATGAAACGGATATTCTAAATACAATTTTAAAAGGTAGTTGTGATTGCTAAAACCAGCATTTAGTCAAGTGCAAGTCATGCTGAAAGTGTGACTCCTAATGCAGGAAAGTGGGTGAAAAAAAAAAAAAGAGAGAGACTCTCAGTATCATGAAAGCAACAAGAATGGAGAGGAAATCCTTAATGAGTCACACATGAAGAGCAGATTGTTGGGAAAGACATGCGAACAGGTGAGGCAGGTGAGGGCCTCAGGCGAAGACTGAGTTTTAGTTAAAGGTAGTTTTTAGTAGGAAGATAGAGGTTAAGGTTATTTCTTCTCAGCAGAATGGCACACAGTAGACCCTTACTAAATATTTGTTCAGTAGATGAATACATGAATGAATGATTTGGATTAAGTTCTAAAGAGAAGGGTGGAAAATTGTAATATAAGAATTAAAAGCTTGTGAGAGTCAGTATGAAGAAGGCGAGGCTCTTTGCATAGAGATGGGAGTTAAGTAGCACATATATAGAGGCCTAGAGGTCGACCAACCAGGACCACTGGGCCAAATCCAGGCCAGCACTTGATTTTGTGCAGCCCACGAGCTAAGAATAACTTTTACATTTTTAAATGATTGAAAAAAATCCAAAGAAGAGTAATGTTTTGTGACATGTGAAAATAATATAAAATTCAATTTTCAGTGTCCATACATAAAACCACTGCTTTTTTGTTGTTTTACTGTTGCAGAAGGAGCCAGTTATTAAGCAGTAATAATGTGCTAAGCACTTTATAAATGTTATTTATATAATTCTCACTACAACCTGTGAGATATAATTCACTCTTCCCATTTTACTGATGAGCAAACTGAAACTTATGTTTCAGCCAAGTTCACACAGTTTATTAGTGGCAGAGTCAGAAACTATCAGTACATCCACAGTAATCTGCCTTTCCAGAGTTTCCATTTCCTCCTAGGATGAAAGCACTGGCTCTAAGAGTAGTAAGACCATGAGATGTTTATTAAAGAGGGTTGAGGAGTGTGCTGAATGCTTAGAGGGCAGCTTTGGACCTGAATCAGAGGAAGAGAATGGTTTAGGCAGACACATTTCTAAGAGAGGTATATGAATTTAATTCTCATAAGTCCTTCATGATTTGGATACTATTATTAACATCCCATGTTGGATAAGGGGTGGATTTCTTAAAGACCATTTCCCAGGTAAAAGGCCCAGCATGTGGACACTCAAACGCTTTGGCTCTTTTGATGGGTGACACCACTGGGCCTCCAAAGGCTCATCCAATCCTACATTTCTAGGATCCCACGTTCAGAAGCACTAAGGGAAGGCTTCCTATGGATTGAAGGATTCCAGTGTCCTGCATTCTTCCCTGAGACTTCTTTCTCTGCCCCCTCCTCCTCTCCCCCATCTTCACCTCCCAACTAGGCTTCTCAGACCTTTCAGTTAATAGCTCTGTTCCTGAATCACAACAAATCAATCAGCATATGAAGAAATGCAGCAGAGTTTAAAGTTCAAGTGTTTAGGGATGTGAAGGCATGAAACTCTCCTAACAGAAAGCCTGGAGGCAGATGACAATCTTTTGTCAAAGATTCAGCAGCTGTAGATTTCTGGAAGCGGTTTGTAACCTTGGAGCTGGCCTGTTTATTCCTGCCTTTGCTGCCTTTGGCGCTGAAAGCAGCCACTTTCCCACTGGGAACTTACCGGCTGGCCCCTGCTGCCAAAACAGGAAGTGATTTGAGTGTCGTCTGTTTTTAGGACTTTCTTAACTTCAAGAGTTTTAAAACAAGTTTCAGCAGTGGATTTACTGCTTTGCTTTACTTTACTACTCATTTCTTCTAAAACGCCTGTGCCGGGGTTAAAGTCTCAGGGGCAAAGTCCTGTACAAATAGTCACTTAGTAACGAGCTTTGCAAACCCAGCCTCTCCAGCACGTTAAATTCAAAGCAGGGCTTTTTTGTGGTTTTTGGTTTTTTGGATAGAAACTGGTGAGGGTGAAGATAAAAAGAAGGAACAGGAAAGAGAAGGAAGAGAGAAGTTAGACCTCACTTCCCTCCTTGTCTTTCTCAGAAAACCAAACATGGCATCTTCCATGAAGAGCTTGTTTTCTGACCACAGCAGATATGTTGAATCTTTCCGGAGGTTTCTCGACAATTCCACGGAGCATCAGTGCATGAAGCAATTCATGGATGAGAAGCTGCCGGGCATAATAGCAAGGTAACCAAAAAAAAAAAAAAAAAAAAAAGGGCCGTTTTTGTCCCAGGGACAAGCCTCGGTCTCGTTCTGTGCAGTGATAGATGGGTCAAGGCCATCCCGGGAGGCTGGGCGCGGGGATAAGAACGAGGTACTGACAGCCGCCCCGCTCGACCCTCCGGTGCCCCTTCTCCTGCCGCATTTCAGTTAGACGCTTGCTTGAAACGTTCAAAGGCTCTGATTTGTGCTGGATTTCCAGCTGCTCAGAGATAAGCGTTAACCATCTGAAGGCACAAATCCACATTCCTTTGGGAAAAGATAAGATCCCAATCTTTGAGCCCAGATTTTTCAGCCCTCCTCTAAATTTTACTTTCAAAAAAAAAAAAAAAAAAAAAAATCCCCAACGGAGTCTAGTATTTTTGCATTAGAATCAAATAATTACCAAATACTATTTACCCCTGAGGATTGAGTGGGTACCTCTCAATTCTCTTAATACCCATTTAAATTCATTTTCCTTATCCATTATAGTTACCACTCTCCAAAAAAAAAAAAAAATTGTCTTTTACTTTCAACTTAATATTAGCAATGTGGCCCTAAAAAAGCATTTTCCCATTATCAGTGAAACTCACTAGTGTCTATCCTTCTCGCAGACTCCTTTTTTTTTTTTTTTTTTTGGTGATTAATGTGTTCAATTTGTGCCAGAGCTGATAAGCATTATGAGAGCAACAGATTTCACATGGCAATGATAATCAAATCACCTATCTGGGGGTGCATTGCTGGAACTTACTCTGCGCTTCAGGAAATAATGATGGAAAACTGGGAAAAATGGCTGGGGATCCAATTTGCAACTGGAAAGGAAAGTTTCCTATCAGCAAAGGAAACTGATTATTTTTATCTTTTGCTGGATTTTTCTATTGTAGGCCTGTAATTCTTTCACCAGGACAGTTAACTCCACCTGACCAGAGAAGGCATTGTTGGATGTATATAGAATTTTATTTCCCTTTCTATCTTCTATTTTTCATGGTTCAGTTTTTAAATGTTTTTTTTAACTTGAATATCATATATTAATAAGTAATAAGTAATAGGATAACAATGCAAAAATCAAAGCAGACAGCAAATACAATTTCTTATCTAGGAACTAATTATAGTTTACTTCTTTGAGTCTTTTTGTTCATTTCTAAAATTAAAGGTAATGAGTTAATTTCTGAGTTCTTTTGCAATACTAAGCAACTGTGTTCATGTCTGTGGCTTATGCAGATCCTTGGTTTACTTCAGCCATCCGTTTGGTTTGAAGACATACTATGGATGCTTAGAGTAACAACAACAAAAATAGTGGTTCCTTGCCTTACCCACTTCCATTCCTGATTCGGGCTTTCCGGAGACAACCACTTTCAACACTCTGAAAACATTTGGTTGTTGCTTATGGAATTTTCTTTCCTAATTCTAAATAACATGTTATTCTCTTTCTTAATTTTGATGTATTAAAGTAGCTAAATAAACATGCACATCCCTCTCCCCATCATGTCAATACAACATATATATATATATAGTGGGTATATATAATATATATGTGTATGTATATATATATATATATGTCTAAATTCTGGTTAATTTGTTTATATCATATCATTTTGCCTGTGTAAATATTTTTCATAATTGAACAATGCATTTATACTATCATTACTATTATCATTATATTTCCTTTCATGTACAGCCTTTTGTTTTTCCTAGAGTTAACTATTGTCTTGATTTTAGTTTATTTACTTAGCTTCCTATGTACCTATCACTACTTATACCCCAAGCAGAAGTATGAATCTCCTCTCAATATATTCCAACAGATCAAGTAACCTGCTGATTTTTCCTCATGGGAACATCTTTTCTGGAGTTCTCTGTTCTTTTTTCCAGTCTGGGTTGATTTGCTTTTGGCCTGCTATACAAGTATTGATGAGGAATTTATTTCATCTTCTAGAAATTCCCTTCTCTCTCCAGTACTGAATTCCTGGCTTCTGGATCTCATGCTGTTTTTTTTCTTGGTTTCTTTAGTCTTTTTTTTTTTTTTCTTCCCTGCTAATCCTTTAAGAGCTTTCTAAGAAAGAGTGCATGGGAGGTAAATTTTTTGAGACTTTGTGTATTTAAAAATGCTTTCACTCCTTGCTCATCATTGTTAGATAGTTAGGGTATAAAACTCTACAATGAAAATGATTTTATATCAGAAATTTAAAGATATTTTTCCATGGTCTTGTAGTTACTGTTGAGAGATCTAATGCCATTCAAATTCTTCATCTTTGGTTTGTGACCTTTTTGTTGTTTTTTGTTTTTTAGGATCTTCTCTCATATCTAGTATTCTGAAATTTTAAGATGATGAGTTATGGTGTGGGTCTTTCTCACCCATTTTTGTGAGTAGTCCCTGGGCCATTTCAATTAAGATCAGATCCTTCAGTTTAGGGAAGCTTTGGTATTATTTAATCATTCCTGCCCTCTGTTTTTTTTTTTTTTTTCCTTTCCTTCTGGAACTTCTATTCATCAAACAGAAGACTTTCTCAGTTGATTCTCTAATTTTCTTATATTTCCAGTTTTCACAATTTTATCTTTCAGCCCTCTATTGTTTGCTATTGTATTTTTAATTTCCAAGAATGTTCCTTTTTTATAGCATCCTGTTCGTCTTTCATAGATATAATACCGTCTTTTATCTATTATAAAATTTTCCTCTGCTCTCTGCATGTTTCTTCTAAATTCTCCTTTTCTGTTTCTTTTGGTCTCTCTCATGTTAGGGGAGCTCCCCAACTACTGATGAGTCTTGGTTGTCCATCCAATCAAATAATGAGGCACTAAAAATTAGTTCAGGTCCTCTTTGTGTATGTACAGGAACAGTCTGTTGAGCAGTTGGCTCACTGTAGTAATCGATGTAGATTTTGAACTTGATGGGAGATTCTCAGATGCCAATATAGATAAGTTTATTTAGTGAAATGGATTATTTTTTCACAGAGGAATTATTCAATCCCCTATCTGGAGGTGGTAAGCAGGGTGAGGATGGTTACAGCATACAGCTGTAAATAGTAAAGTTTGTTGTTGTAACATATAATGCCTTTAGATCCTTGCCCAGAAAATAGCAAGTTTTCAATAATTCTTAGTTATCATCATAATATATGAAATAGGATGATAATAGTATCTAACTCATAGAGGAGTTGTAAGAATTCAAAGAGTTAATTCACTACAGATGACCAACAGGCACATAAAAAGATGCCCAACATTGCTAATTCTTAGAGAAATGCAAATCAAAACTACAATAAGGTACCACCTCACTCCGGTCAGAATGACCATCATTAAAAAGTCTACAAATAACAAATGCTGGAGAAGGTGTGGAGAAAAGGGAACCCTCCTACACTGTTGGTGGGAATGTAAGTTGGTGCAGCCACTATGGAAAACAGTATGGAGGTTCCTCAGAACACTAAAAATAGAATTACCATATGATCCAGCAATCCCACTCCTAGGCATATATTCAGGCAAAACTATAATTCAAAAATATACATGCACCCCTATGTTCATAGCAGCACTATTCACAATAGCCAAGACATGGAAACAACCTGAATGTCCATCAACAAATGAATGGATAAAGAAGATGTGGTACATACACACAATGGAATACTACTCAGCCATGCCATTTGTGGGACTTCCCTGGTGGCGCAGTGGTTAAGAATCTGCCTGCCAATGCAGGGGACATGGCTTTGATCCCTGGTCCAGAAGATCCCACAAGCTGTGGAGAAACTACGCCTGTGCACCACAACTACTGAGCCTGTGCTCTAGAGCCCGCAAGCCACAACTGCTGAAGCCTGCACACTCTAGGGCCCACGTGCCGCAACTACTGAGCCTGCATGCTGCAGCTACTGAAGCTTGCGCTCCTAGAGCCCATGCTCAGCAACAAGAGAAGCCACTGCAGTGAGAAGCTGTGCACTACAACAAAGAGTAATTAGAGAAAACCTGCACGCAGCAACAGAGACCCAATGCAGCCAAAAAAAAAAAAAAAAGAAATAACGCCATTTGCAGCAACATGGATGCAACTAGAGATTATTACACTAAGTGAAATAAATCAGAAAGAGAAAGACAAATGCCATATGATATCACTTATATGTTGAATCTACAATGTGACACAAATGAACCTACCTAGGAAACAGAAACAGAATCACGGACACAGAGAACAGACTGGTGGTTGCCAAGGAGGAGGGGGTTGGGGGAGGGATGGAGTGGGAGGTTGGGGTTAGCTGATGTGAGCTTTTTTTTTTTAAATAAATTTACTTATTTATCTATTTATTTATTTTTGGCTGCTGTGGGTCTTCGTTGCTGCGTGCGGGCTTTCTCTAGTTGAGGCGAGCAGGGGCTACTCTTCATTGCGGTGCACAGGCTTCTCATCGCAGTGGCCTCTTCCGCTGTGGAGCACAGGCTCTAGGCACACAGGCTCAGCAGTTGTGACACACGGGCTCAGTACTGTGGCACGCAGGCTCAGTACTTGTGGCTTGTGGGCTCTAGAGCACAGGCTCAGTAGTTGTGGCGCACGGGCCCAGCCACCCCGCGGCACGTGGGATCCTCCCGGACCAGGGATCGAACCTGTGTCCTCTGCATCGGCAGGCAGACCCTCAACCAATGCACCACCAGGGAAGTCCCAGATGTGAGCTTTTACATACAGAGTAAATAAACAACAAGGTCCTACTGTATAGCACAGAGAACTATATTCAGTATCCTACGATAAACCATAATGGAAAAGAATATAAAAAAATACTGTATATATATGTATAATTGAGTCATTTTGCTGTACAGCAGTAATTAATACAACATTGTATATCAGCTATACTTCAATAAAATTTTTTTTTTAAAAAGAGTTAAGTCATATAAATCACTTAGCTGTGCCTGGAATAATAATAATAAGTTGAGTGCTTGTCATGTGCAGACACATTTCTAAAAGATTCACATCAGTTATATCATTTAATCCTCACAACTCCTCCATAAGGCAGATACTATAATTATAACCCTATAAGGTAGGTGGTATTATTATCCTATTTCTTAGAATCAGTAATAAAGGTACAGAGAAGTTAAATAACTTGCTCAAGGTTACATACTAGAAGCTAGGATTTCAACCTAGGTGTTCTGTTCGCTATGCTAGCTAGTGATAGAAGCATTTTTAAGAATTAACCAAGAGCACAGACAGGGTTGGGTGTATTAGGACTCATGATTATGAACTGGAAGATAATTAGAACTGAGGAAGGCAACTCATTCATAGGTGTCCTTGACTCTGTGTTTCCCAGTGTCCTTAAGAACTCTGCTTCAATCTGTCTTCTTCCTATTACTCTGGGAAGGCTCTTCACTTTAGCCAAAAGCTAGGCTTCTTTTCCATCCTGAAGCACAAACAAACAAGCACCATTCTTTCAGTTCATGTTTCCTCTCTAGCAGTCTCCCTTTTTCGTTCTCACTCTTTCATCCTTTTTCAAAAATCTCTAGATCTTCTTCTTCTTTATTGAGTTCACTTTTAATCCCACTGCCATCTGACTCCTGCCCTCAACCACCTTTTAAAGCTGCTATTATCAAAGATATTCATATTGCCAAATTCAATGGAGAGTTGTCCTTTTTTTATGTTCTAGTAGTACAGTCTGCCACGTACAATGGCCTTTTCCTTCTCTAATTCTCTTATCATCTCTCTGAGCTTTACTGCTTTCCTCTCTGTCTTCTTTGTGTGTTTCCCATTATCCCTTGACTTTTAAAAGTTGGTATCTTGTCATAATCCCACTGCTCTTCTCTTTGCTATACCCTTGGGTGATAGAATCTATTCTCCTAGTTTCGACCATTACTATATGATAATTCTCCAGAATACATCATCAATCCTGATCTCTCTCCTACCCAGCTTCAATCTTGCATATCCAAATGTCTGTTGAATTCAGATTTATCAAAACCTCCCCCCAAAAAAACACAAAAAAAACTGACAAAACATAAACTTGCCATAAAATCATATTGTCCAGCTTCCTTTTAGATACCACGCTTCACCCAGTCATCCAAATTCTCAACGTGGCAGGCATTGTGCACCTCGTCCTTTTTCTGACCCCTCATTTTTTTTTTTTTTTTTACATCAGTTTAAAGAAAGTCCTACTGTTGCATCCCAGTCCATCAATTCCACTCTATCTCTGCATAGAGCCATAATACTGGGCTTTTTTGTCTCACATTTCAACTTAAGAGCAAAGTGGTCTTTTCATTTTTATGTATCAGTGCTTAGGATAGGCACATAATAAATGTTTAATAAACATTTGTTTATTGAAAGGAAGTTAGCAAGAAGAAGGAAAGGAGGCAAATATCAGAGAGAGTATGAATCACCTTAGCCTTTCTCCCATCTACAATGAATGGCTTATATATTACCAGACTCAAAGCCCACTTTTTCTGTTTTTGTTCTCCAAACAATCTTCAAACAAATGCTATTTCCTACCTCTGAGATGTTTATAGTGCTGTTTCTAAAAGTATCCCAGTTCAACATTGGTAATAAGTGGAACCTTCTAAAGATTTCTGAAGACAGCAATATAACCACTGAAATGATTGAGGCCTTTCTTGTTGGCCTAGTTTTTGTTCACTGTAATTTTAGTCTGTTCTCTTCAACTAGACTTGATGATCAGATTTTACAAACCACCTGGCACATTTTTCTTAAACTACATTTTTTTTTCTTTTTCAGTATTGGAGACACAAAATCTGAAATTAAGATTCTAAGCATTGGTGGAGGTGCAGGTATGAATAACACATTTTAAAATTTGTATTTCGCTCCAAACATCATGCTGTCTGACAGCAATATTGTTCATTCTTTAGGAAAGCCATTTTCCTTTGCTTTTGGCAGAGATTAGATTATTAAAACTAGTAAGAGACATACTACTTCAACTAAGATTAATATCCGCATAGATTTATAGGGTTTAGGACATCGGCCTTCATTATTATCTATGATATGGATATGTGTGGCTTTCTTATTTTTTTATATAAATGGAAAAAATATAGGATAACTTTGAGGATAACTTTGATCCAAAATGATTTAACTGTTCACAGAAAAGGGAAATTTCATAAGACATTCCTTAAGCTTGTGCCACTTAAAGCAAGGTCCATAGACTGGTTAATGGTTTGCAAACTATTAGTGGTGCATGAGAAGATAAGTGTGCACTGGAATGTAAATCAATGCACAGCTCCTTTCACTGAGAAAGCATTGCTATGGGGAAAAATATGCTTAATGACATAGTTAATTTACACTCTTGTGACCCCACTCTTTTTGAGTTGCACTGGCCTAAACCATTCCCTTCCTCTGGCTCAGTTCTAAAGCTGCCCTCTAAGAATTCAGCACACTCCCCAACTCCCTTTCGTAAGCAGTTCATGTTCTCATTACTTAGAGCCAGTGCTTTTATCCTAGGGGAAATGGGAAGTCTGGAAAGACAGGTTAATGTGGGTGTAGTTTCTGACTCTGCCACTAATGAATTGTGTGAACTTGGCTGAAACATAAGCTTCAGTTTGCTCATCAGTAAAATGGGAACAGTGAATTGTCTCATAGGTTTGTAGTGAGGTTTATATAGATTAGTTTATAAAGTGCTTCTATAAGGTGGAGGTAGGTCCTTTCTGCAAAAATAAAACAAGAAAATTCATCTCCAGACTTTGCCTCATATCAAACTCCTGAGTAGTATTTGCTTTACTTTTAAGTTGCTAGTCATCTGGAGGTCCGAGTTAACATAATAATAATATATATATTATATAATATATATGATATATTAATACTATAATAATATAATATAGTCATATATTATTTATAATATATAATATATCCATATATAATAATATATAGTCATATATAATATTTAAACATATTATTCATATGTTTATATCCTTATTATTGTTTTCATTTGAAGTAACCACGGAGTGATGGTTAGTATAGGTTACAACTTGGTAACAAGTGGACACTACATTACCACTTGTCACATAGTGCCAAATGGTAATCTCTTGAGTCTTCTAAGGGTAATGTTCTAATCCTACATGAATGAGTTGAATTGTGCCCATCTTAACACAAAGATAACCAAGAGCCCTCTAATGGAATAGGATAGCTAGTTTTTGATGTCATCATTTGCTCATTTTTCATAAAATACACTGTAATATAATGTAATAAGGACTGACTCTTAAAATAATTTTACATTATTATCATCTTTCACCAAGAAAACAGAAACCAACAAGGACAGGTAATGAAAGATACTGTCATGAATGATCTAATACAGTGTGTTTAAGCTAAAATACTCTATTATTGCTTGTGATATTTTATGTCCTAAGGTTTATAAGAGTGATGAATTGCCCAAAGAGTGTCCTATTAATTCATTTAACCAAGACAGTCATTTTCAGTGTGTTTTGCAAATGAATTTCAGGCAACCACAGGCAATGAGACTATCATTTGATAGTGTCACTTCTGCTTGGACAAGAAAAGAAGCCCTACAAGGAAAAGTAATTAAAAACAATCTCTACCGTGGCCAAGTTAATTGACCTTTTAATATAAAGTTAATTGAATTTCTAATGTAAATTTATCAAGATGCTTATAAGCTATCTAGAGAAAGGAACATTTGCCCCACACAGTGATTCCTTACATAAAGGTGCACATAGGGGCTAATACAGAGAACTTTTCCAAACAGAGGGAGCAGCACTTGGTGTTCTTCTGACTGAGCCCTAACATTGTATTAATAACAAGCTCTGCCTTGGGGAGAATATGGGTGCCCTTTAAGCTCATTCTTCATAAGAAACTGATCAGAAACATAAGAACTGCAAGAGAAATTCAAGCTGTAAATACTTAGTCTTCACTGCTCAAGTAAGTTACATGAAATCAAAAGCAAGGCACTTAAAACCCCTAGGTCTAGAGGTCCTTGGCATGAAAGAGTAGTGTTTTGGGGGAAAGGATACCTCACTCAGTTAGTCTGAGTGCTTATATACCAACTGGGAGATGCTTATCTAATAATCTGTCATTGCCTAACTGCAAGGACTGCGTGCGCAGAAGAAAAATACATTATTATATAGTGAGGAACTTCCTGTACTTGCCTTAGAGAAATGGGTTCGCCACATGTTTCACAATCTACAGTGTGCCTGAGACTTTTGCATTATCCTGTGGCTTAGGTATCCTTCCAAATTAGTGTCTGAACTCCAGTCCCTGGCAAATGAGGCCATTGGCCCCATCTGACACCTTGTACTCGGCTCCCATAATGCATTTTACAGGGTTCTACTCTGGTCTTAGCTTATGGGCCTCTCTGGTTTTACTTCCTGGATGTTTTCTTTTGGATGTCCATATACCTACAGATCCTATTCTGCATATCTTTGGTGCAAATACTCTCTATATATTTGTAATTGTGATACCATTCTCACCATCATGATGAAAAAACACACCAAAAGCAAACAAACTAAAAACTTCCCTAAATCAAATTGCTGCATTTATATCACTTAATGTTCATATTCTTTGGGGGCCTGTTTGATTTTCTTCTCGGAAGCATGAGCAGGGGCTGCTATGTACCCTATCTGTCTTCTGTCTCTTCTATAGAGGTTGGTATTTGGGTGGAGAGGGATTTCATAATTTAAGAGAGAATGTAAGGTTTTAGAAAAAGGTGTTTGGGGCTTCCCTGGTGGCGCAGTGGTTGAGAGTCCACCTGCCGATGCAGGGGACACGGGTTCGTGCCCCGGTCCAGGAAGATCCCACATGCCGCAGAGTGGCTGGGCCCGTGAGCCATGGCCGCTGATCCTGCGCGTCCAGAGCCTGTGCTCCACAATGGGAGAGGCCACAACAGTGAGAGGCCCGCGTACCGCAAAAAAAAAAAAAAAAAAGAAAAAGGTGTTTGGCAATTCAGTTCAGAAGCCAAGCAATTATTAGGGCTCTGAGCAGTTCAAAAGAAAGGAAGTTGATGGAAAACTTTTCCAGGTCTTCTTACTTACTTCCTTCCATGTAAGTGATCTACTACATCAGTGAAATACAATTGATAAGCAGCACTGTTATTTATAGATTATATATTTAATGTTAGGAGAATGTTTGAAATAAATATTATATGTATCCACAAAATAAAGAGAGGAAATCAGGAGAAAAACAAATCATGTACAGAAATATAGACCATATAGTTTTTACAAAGGCCAAATAGAGAAGTGTAATGCTGTATGTGTATGTGCATAAGTTTGTATGCTTTCATGAAACAAAGTGAGCAACGGGAATGCTTTACTTTATTCGAGGTCTTAGAGTATTCATATCATGCTTATTTCAACAATTTTTTTTTTTTTTTTTTTTTTTTGTGGCTTGTGGGATCTTAGTTCCCTGACCAGGGATCGAATCCGTGCCCTTGGCAGTAAAAGCACTGGACCGCCGGGGAATTCCCAATTGTTTTTAGCTATTGAGAGCAACTTCATTGTATTCTAAGTCTCATAGAACATGCTTTTTTGGTCCATCTTCAACACTGATGCTTCTTAAAATTAAACCACCCAATGGAGCTTCTTCATTATTCAACTTTTAATGAGTGTTGTCTTTATGTTTGATGGTACATGAAGAAAAAGAAACCCATACTTTTTGGTAAGGGAGAATGCTGTTAATTTATAGTGCACATTTTATACATGGAAAAAGGTTCCAGAAGGAGTAATGGGCAATGTTTTCTCCTTGCTCTGGGCCTTGCTTCAAGGATAATCATTTTATCTGCTGCATTGTTCAGTTCTTACGTTCAAATGCAAGAAAATTTTATAAGGTTTAGACAGGACTCAAATAATCTCATTTTATCCAGCTCTCTACTTTTATTTTTATTAACCTATTATGTACCAACTCAGGTGTCATAACATATAATAGTATATATATAAATTTTTAATCCACTGAAGCAATTCACATATGAAACACAGGTGGTATAAACCCTTTTATAACATTTTTTGGAAAATAATTATGCTGACACATGTTGAGTTAGGTTGTCTTCTTATTCTGTAATATATGGACACCAACATTACTACAGAGATTAAAAAATAGAAGAGAATTTAGAGACCATCAATACCCTCATTCTACAAACAAAAAGCCTGAGAACCATCAAGGCAGAATAAAACCCAAGTCTCTTGATTGTAGTCCAGTCCAACAAACTGTACTAAATAGATATAAAAGTTAATTATCGACTTGGCAAAAGAGAGATTCTGTATTTAGTAAAGACCAGCTATTTGAAAATCTAATTTTATCAGATTATTAATCTTGTTTCCTTTCATAAATGACATGTTAAGGTGACCCTGAAGTTTAAGCTAGGTGGATAGAAGTAGAAAAATGTAATTAAGGCAAGAACTGGAAGAGCCAGTGTATCCAGTTTAGAAGCAGGAGCTGGTAGGAAGCCAAGGTTAAAGTTTCCAATGGTCTAGAGTAATCCAACAGTCTATATCAGCAACTAAGGAATGACTGGGGAAATATAGGGAATTGGGGGACTTTCTTTGCCTAGAAAAAGAATTTGAATGTGCTTATTGTCATCTTCAGATATTTCCTATTGAGCAAACCACAGAATATTTGCCCATAAAGGGCCAGTGGTTAAAAGAGAGAGATTTCTTTGTTCGGTATTAGAATTTACTAATGATCAAACCTGTTCAGAAATGAAAGCACACATCTTGGGATATAAAGAGCAGTCACTCTAGGAGTACTAGCTTAGGCTGGAAAAACACTTTGCACATATGCTATGGAAAGGAATCAGGCACTGATTTCTTGGATGTTTGGGCCATTAAAGGTGCTTTCAGTCCAGAAAATCTATGATCTTATGAGTAACCTTCCAGAAAGAGGTAGGCATTTCTTCAGAGTGGTGTGGCTAACACCATGTTTGGTTATATTGAAGAAGTAGAGTTTAAATAGGACTTCTAGACATGCAGACGATTTTTGTCTGGATTCTAATTGCTTTCTAACTTGACATGAGTAAGAACTGTTTTACTTATGTGAAGCATGCTAGCACTTATTCCATAACCGGAAGGATATGGACTCTAGTCAATTATTAATCTGTAGGATTTAGGACTGTCTACTTCAGATAATTTGGGGCATCAGATATAAAGTATTGTTAAAGGCATTCATAATTATGCTATTTTGAAAAAAACTATTCTACATATATAAATTCAGCAAAATAGTTTACCTCATTGTATTGTATTTAAAACTTTCAGTGAACATGAAAGTACTGTTAAAGACAGACACAGTACAGAATGGAGAGACGTGAACATAATGCTACAATACTGGAGCCACTGTCATTAAAACGAAAATAAACAAGATTGTTTTGGCTAATTCAATAAGGCCTGAAACAGGAAAATGGGGATAATGAGCAGAGTGAAGACAAAACTATCATTATCTGCAGATTAAATGACTGTATACTTAGAAAAGCAAATAAACTCAGTTGTATAGCCTTAAAATTAATAAGAATGCAGTAATGGCCTGATAAAGGTAAAATAGGAAGAAAACAATATGGTAGATACACATTTCTTTTTTTGTCAACATCTGAGTGTTTTTCATTTACAGTTTTGATTATTTTACAATGTATTAGAAAGTCTGTGGCATGTGGTTATGTGCAATTTTGCTGAAGGACAAGTTCATATCTTCCCAGTTCTTGTGCCAGTTTGGGACACAGTCTCTTAGTCGGTGAATATGCTTCTACCTGACATACACTATTGAAAAGAACTTTGTGATTTAATACACACAGTCATGTAACCCTGGTGTAGGGTGTCTGCTGTCATCCTCATTTTATACATGGTGAACCTAATCATATATGCCACAAGGGGATTGGGGGTCCTAGAGATTGGGGTCAATGCCCAAGGTCTTTTGAGGCTTTGTCTCTATTAACGATAACAAACTGATAGAAATGGTAAAAAAAAAAAAAAAAATACTGGATTGCTGAGCTACTAATATATTCAGTACAAAATATAAGAAACCTATTTGAAGAAAAGTTCAAATTTTTACTGAGAACAATTTGAGAAGATTTAAAAAGCAAATATGCAATAGTGATGAGGTTACAGTGACATGAAAGCTTTCATGTACAAAAGGTAAGAGTTTGAAATGAAACGAAGTTTTCCTGAAAGTAGCGTGGCATTATATATCAAGAACAGTTCTGATATTCATCTATTGCAGAAGGCCCTTGTGATGCTCATTGTTAAAATACTGACATACTTGGTAAATAGCCAATCCCTGATGTCCCAACACAGCCCCTGCTGCTGCTTCAGCCTCTCCTCATAGATTCTATACATCCTCTCCACCCACCCTGTACCTCAGCCCCCCACCTCCAAGAGTTCCAGCAATTGGACTGGTCTTGCCTACCCAGAGGGCCCCTGAGAATGTTCTTTAGTTCTTTAGCCTGCATCCTTTCTCAGCAGCTAGCTTCTGACACCTGTTTTTTTGTTTGTTTTGTTTTGTTTTATATCACCAAAGATCAAGGATCTCATTCTAATCATTAATTCTGGTTCTTGGAATTAATCTGCAAAAAGATTTTTGCACAAAAATTCACAGTTCATTGTCAGATGCTTCAGAATAGCAAAAAAACTTAAAACTAAGTATAACTATACATATAAAACTATATATAAAAATGTATTTCTATGTATAAATACATATTCATATATATTTCCACATATAAATGCACACATTTATATATTTTTAGATATATACTTTTATTTATATTATATATAAAAGGTTAATAATGAAATTGATTATTCCACATACCCGTTTTTGAGAATACAAATAGCACTTTCAAATAAATTTTGATATATTCATGGTTTAACTCTCAAGTGGGAAAGTCAAAATAATTCTTATACATAATAATCATAATGGGTAAACTAAAGAAAATTATTTCCTCAAAGGGGAAAAAAACAACTTAGGAGAAAATAAACCAAAACATTAACCTTTGCTCTCTCCAGTAGTGAGATATTTATTTTATTTTTACTTTACACTTCTATGTCTTGAGTTTTCTATAGTATTAATTTTACAGCCAGGGACAGGAAAAATAAACCCAATTTAAATTATAATTTTATAGTTGATGAGAGATGATGGTAAAGAAAGACTCACTGACTTCTGACAGTTCCTTCAGCTGTTTGGCTGATGCCCAAAGCACTGTTCTGACACACGTTTTCATGACAATTTTCCTTTGGCTATTTCTGACTCACCAGTAATAGTATTGCACCCATACGAATACTTTAAGAACAATCTCGCTTGTGTTGTAGCGTAGCAGAGCTTTTCTTCAGAGTCCATCTGTTCTCCCATGGCTGCTGCGAGGACATGGTGGCCATGGTGATGAGAGTGAGGGTGATGTGGATCAAGAGGATGGTGGTTGTCAGCTCTCTGGTCCTTCAGGTCCTTGATGTTTTCTGTTGATTATTTCTTGCTTTTTTTTTCTACAAGGGTAACAGGCTCTCAGACTTTACGCACACTAGGGTGGAAAATTTTCCTCAGCAACATTTGTGTTTTAACCACTATTAATGTGGCGGGCCAATGGTGTAAGGGTCAAATGAGAGATAGTGAAGGTTAAGAGCGCGTAAGAACACGGATGCATGCTGATATTGATGAAATCACACCAACTACGTGATTATCTTGGACTGACTTTGTCAGCTCAAGTAGTTTCATCTTATAAATCCTGTCTTTGGGCATGATGAAGGTAGAAGAAAGTTGCTACTTTATTAAGGGTAATTCAATATAACTTATAAACATCATAATATGGTAGGTATAGAATGTACCTCTCTATGTATGTGCTGAAGTAGCAAATATCTTTATGTTTAAAATGTATAAATTGAAAGGTAAGGCAAAACGCAGTCTTTTTTGAGTTGTTTATGAAATATCTCTACACTTCAGTGTTCAGCACCCTTTGGGACATTTTCTCTATGTTTGTGTTTCATAGAACATTTTGGTAGCATGGCTTTTCTTCTGAAGTTGCAAAGCAATCAGGCAGTATTGTTCCTGGGCCAACAGCCAGAAGACACATGAGAGTAAATGGCAATGCCCTTTTGGCTCAGAATTTATATTTATAATCCCCTTCCTGAGACTCTCCAGCTATTTTAATATTCTACTCTTGTCTTTCCATACTGACAGAACTGCCTCCATATTGAGGCTCCCAGGGGGGCAAAAGAGAGAGAAAAGAGAAGGGATCTCGTCAAGAATGTTTTATCTTTTACACTGCAGCTCAGAATCAGATTGTTCTTGTTCTGGTTGCAAACCCATAGCTGAAATTATTTTTCATCAATAAGCAGAGAGTTATCTGGGCAATTTTTTTCCCTAGAAACAATTTTTTTGTGCCTGATACTCTAGTAGAGGGAAAAAGGAAGATTGTAATCTTAATGCAACTGTAATAGAATAAAATTTTTCCTGCTGATACTCTAAAGAATTCACATATATTTTGATATTAGAAATGAAGCAAGAATAGACGGAAATCAAATGGCTGGAGATAACTTGACCAGTCTTTAATCCTCCATTTTCTTGGCATGGAGGATGTTCTTATTTGGGGCAGCCCCAGGGTTCTCAAGCTGGGCTTTGTGTTTCATTGAATGTAGCTCAGTCAGAAAGACAAGCCATCACGAATACATGATGAGTGCTCTTTCACAGTGTCATTTTATTATGGAGCTGCCCATTTAGAAAGGCAAATCTTCATTTCCTTCTTTCCCAGTCTCCTTCAGCCTTCTCTTAAATGTCACCTTTTCCTGGAGGCTTACATGACCACCCAACTGAAAATCACAGAGCTTCCCCTCATGGCTTCCCCTTGCTATTTTTTGCCTTGGTTTTCTCCATGGGACTTATCATCATCCATAATGGTTGGATGTTTTTGTCTATTTTATTCATTGCTGTATCTCCAGTGATTAGAACCTAGCATTTAGTAGGTGCTTAAAAATATTTGTTGAATTAATGTATAATAACTTTAATTTATTGAATTATTACTATATATCATGAACTGTGGTAAATTATCTCCATATAATGGCTTTAACATTCAGAGTGTAAAGACACAGACCTACTTGAGAATGGACTTGAGGATATGGGGAAGGGGAAGGGTAAGCTGTGACAAAGTGAAAGAGAGGCATGGACATATATACACTACCAAACGTAAGGTAGCTAGCTAGTGGGAAGCAGCCACAGAGCACAGGGAGATCAGCTCGGTGCTCTGTGACCGCCTGGAGGGGCGGGATGGGGAGGGTGGGAGGGAGGGAGATGCATGAGGGAAGGGATGTGGGAACAGATGTATATGTATGACTAATTCACTTTGTTATAAAGCAGAAACTAATAATAAAAAAAAAAAAAGAAAAAAAAAAAAAAAAAAACCATTCAGAGTGACCCTGCAGAGTAGACCATATTATCCCTAATTTACAGATATGCAATTTAAAGGGCAGAGATATTAACAAATTTGCATAAGATATTTCTAGTGAATACTAAATTTGAGTTCAATTTTCTCTATAGCCTCTAACTTTTCCTTTTTAACCAAATGACCTCAGATTTCAAGCAAAAAGGCAACATTCCTCTGCTATCTCATGAAATATATCCTTGAAGTTCAGGGACTGGAGAAAAGTTGTCTGGAAGATAATATCCCTACCTTTTCCCTATTTTTGAACTTTTTAAGTTCCACTGTCAGGTTTCAATTATATGTCGCTCTTCAAATATAGGTATGATGCATTTAAAATATGGCCCATGTGAAAGCAAGGTATTATAACCACAAAAATATCTGACTGTGAAATTAAGTAAAACACTCAACTTAGGTCAGAAAGGAGACATGGGAAGTCATACTATATAGTTGTAGCTGATTTGAGGGACGGAGTAGTACAAAGGAAAGAGATTTGCAAGGAAGGAGATTTTAAAAATTTAGTTTTCATTTAACTTCCCAAATCAAAAAGTCAGGATAGAAAATAACACAGGAGTGAACAGAACAGAAAAAAAAACAAAACACCCACAACCCAGCCTAATAGAAAAAAAACACAAAAAAACAAACAAAAAAAGCAACCCACAACTCAGACTAATGGAAAATAATCTTTGATTCATGCTGACACATGTTTGGATTTTCCTAACTTTGCTCAAGGTCCACATATTGATCAACTGAGAAAATCAGTTACATCATCATAAAATGCCCAGACTCCAAAATCATTAATTTGCTTTGCTAGTCACAAAAGGGGGTGCGGGAGGGAAGGAAAGAAAAGAAAAAAAAAAGAAGGATGGTATATTGAAAAGAGTTTACTTAATCCCTATAATTTTTCCATTTGTCACAGGAAACTTTGCAGATTTTGTTCCAAAGCTTTAGGGGGAAACATGTAATAATAAGGCTTTAGTTAACTCAAACAACTGCTGGCCTAAAGGCTTAGGATGTCATCAATAAGTAGTCTACAATTGCCAGAATTCTGATCAAGCAATGCCTAACGAGAGATCATATATGAAAGGAGACTGACTATAAAATGAATAAGTACTGCCTTATTCCTCTTAAATATTGTTTTCTGGACCTGAAAGTTAAGATTTCCAGAAGGCTCTGCGATGCACAATAAAAGCAGCAGACTGCTGGCTTCCACATTTCTTTTGTTTACCCTGAATTTGTGGAGAATTTCTGAGTTATTTGACTGATTCATTTCTAGTTTACTTTCCCCCATTCTTTTGGCATATTAGTTTGGCTTGGGTGCTCTTTAAAAGCCTTTATAGGGCATTTAACGTCTGATACTGGAACACATTCATAGTGTTATGGCTCCTATTCAGAAGGATTCAGCCGAGAAAGAACAAATAATCTTCTTTCTTTTTTTTTTTTTTTCATTGTTTGAATCTCTTTACTGTTGGCTCATGGTACTATAGGGTCTGATAACCCTTCACATGCTTTTCAGTGATTAATGATCAACCTGCTCAGTTGCTTAATCTAGCATTTTAGAGTCCTTGATACTTTTTAACAAACTCATTGGAATCAAGCCTTTGCTAGTGAATAAAATAAGTGAATTAAAGCAATAATTCAGATCAGGGAACACAAGGTTTTATCTGTGTTGCCAACTCCAGTCAAATAACTGGCAGCTTCTGTCTGAAGGATTCTGATGTTACTGCTAGGCTCTGTGAGAAAGACTACCGAGGTAGTTAGTGATGTGTGGAAGAGTTCATGCCTAAGAGTCAGTCAGATGGAATGAGGCGGTGAGGGAAGAGTCTTCCTGGCAGAGGAGCGAGCACAGGCAAAATGTATGGAAGAGTCATGATGTCAGTGGGGGAGGGCGAGGGGGAGAGCGAAGCGTAGAAATACAAGAAATTCAGGGTTCCCAGAGACAAGAGTTTCAAAACATGAAGCTGTGAGAGATGAGAACAAGAAAGCAGGCAAGGTGGTCTGTGCTCAGTTAAGGAGTTTGGACTTAATCCAGTTGATTAGCCATCAGAAGGTTTTAACCTCAGAAATATTGGGCTTGCTTATTAGCTCAGGGTTTTAAATGGTTGTTGTAGTGATGGCTTTGAGGGAGACAAAGTTCAGCAGAGACAGGCTGAATGTTTAGGTTATTATTTTAGTATTCCAAGAGATAGGTAATTTGGGCCTAAACAAGGACATTGCTAGTATGGATGGAAAAGAGGAAGTAAAGAAACATTTAGCAGGAAAACTTACAGGTGGCCAGGGAGGGAAGATGAAGAAAAGAGCAAAGCTTGGATGTCTGGATGGAAAGTAAACAGTATAGGTGATGTATCAAGAAAATATTTGTAACTAAATTTATTTAGAACTGAATGCTACATGTTTAGACTGTAATACTACAGAACATCTGAACTACCTCTCCACTGACTCTCTTTTTTGGGGGAAAGAGGTTCATATAAATAATTTTTTTAAATGCATTTCTCTTATTTCTGAGTGATACAAGAATGCAAACTACATATGGTATGAGATTAAGGAATATATTGTCTTATGGGAGATCTCTCTCTCTCTCTCTCTCTCTCTCTATATATATATATATATATATATATATAATCTCACAATAAGAAATAATAGAGTCTGTTATAAATAACAAACATAACACAGAAAATAAGTGTCTTACGAGCATGGTGACATTGTTTATTGTCAAACCCAGGATACTTTTAAGAGTGAGAGTGGGAGGGAGTAAAAGGAGTAAAATTATTACAGTTTTTTGAAATATTTATTTATTGAACAAACTGTTTTTATTATATCGGTCAATTTATAAAATAGTTCTTTTATGTCATCAAAAAGTTTACGAATAACAAATGTTGGCAAGGATGTGGAGAAAAGGGAACCCTAGGACACTGTTGGTAGGAATGTAAATTGGTGCAGCCGCTATGGAAAACAGTATGGAGATTCCTCAAAAAACTAAAACTAGAACTATCAAATGATCCAGAAATTCCACTCCTGGGTATATAGCCAAAGAAAACAAAAACACTAATTCAAAAAGGTACATGCACCCCAATGTTCACAGCAGTATTATTTACAATAACCAAGATACGGAAGCAACCTAAGTGTTCATCAACAGTTGAATGGATAAATAAGATGTGATACATATATCACCATGGAATATTACTCAGCCATAAAAAAAAAGAACTTCTGCCATTTGCAACAACATGGATGGACCTACAAGGTACTTGTGCTAAGTGAAATAAGTCAGACAGAGAGAGACAAATACTTGGTTATCATCTATACGTGCAATCTAAAAAATAAAATGAAAGAATGAATATAACAAAACAGAAACAGACTCAAAGAGAATAAACTAGTGGTTACCAGTGGGGACAGAAAAGGGGGGAGGAGCAAGATAGATGTAGGGGATTAAGAAGTACAAACTACTATGTATGAAGTAAATAAGCTATATTGTACAGCAGCAAAGGGAATATAGCCAATATTTTATAATAACTACATATGAAGTATAATCTATAAAAATTTTGAATCATTCTGTTGTACACCTGAAAACTAATATAATATTGTAAAGCAACTATATCTCAATACAAAAAACTTTAAAATATAGTTATTTTTTTAAAAAGTATTTTCAAAAATAAAATTGCAGTGATAATATTTTGTTAAAAATTAAAGAAACTTGGGAAACAAAACCAGATGGGACATTAGCACCAGGAGCAAGTACAACTGTCCCTGGCAAACAAGAAGTGTGGTCACCTGACTTATGAAGTCAGAACTGCATTTTATGTGCTACCCCCTGAGGAAATAATTTCATTATCTCCTCTTGTTATTCATTCATTTTTGCTAGGGACCCAGCAGTGAATGCACAGAAGGTTTGTGTCCACACGTGGGCTTATGCTCTGTAGAGGTTGTTACATGAACCTACGGGTTCCGAGTCTCCATTGCAATTCTAGAATTGTGTCCTCTGTCATTGCCATAGGAGGCGGGACTGGGTGGCTCTATGGTAGAACATTCTGCAGGTTGGGAAAGGGACACGATTGGAACAAGCCCTGGGGATGTGCTAGATACATTCTTCCATTTGGGTAGATCCCACTATCTGAATTTTAAAATGTTGGATTTGGGAGCCTCAGAATTAATGATTTTTTAAATCTAAAATATATGGCTAGGCGCATAGCACAGGGAGATCATCTCGGTGTTTTGTGACCACCTAGAGGGGTGGGATAGGGAGGGTGGGAGGGAGGGAGACGCAAGAGCGAAGAGATATGGGGATATATGTATATGTATAACTGATTCACTTTGATATGAAGCAGAAACTAACACACCATTGTAAAGCAGTTATACTCCAATAAAGATGTTAAAAAAATAATAAAATCATTGCATGTTAATAGAAAAAATAAAATAAAATAAAATAAAATAAAATATATGGCTAGGCTGATAGAGACAAGAACAGAACTTTTGGCCTCTGGGCTTTTGGGGCAAGCTGGAATCTCTCTATTTCTCATTAGTCCACAGATTTTCCTGTCAGCCTTTTGCCTTAGTTATCTTTTGTACCCTCCAAAAATAATTACTGTAGAGAAAAACTTCCTATGTCCTTTTAGTATTTGGTGTTTTCCTATTTCTTAGTATGAAGTTGTTAGAAAAACAAACACTTCGGAGTCAGACAAGTATGCCTTAAACTTTAGGCACATTAATGTCCCCTCAGTGTCAAATTACTCAAATCACCTTATCTAGTTGGGAACAATACTGTGGCGTTTGTGATAGCACTGTGGTCAGGATTAAGTGAGATGTTTCAATTCAAGTGCCTAGCACAGTGTTTGACAAATAATAGGTGGCCAATAAATGACGGCTAGAATAATGATTAAGGAAGGACTAAAAGGTGTCAGGTTGGTGGGACCGGCTTTGGAGAAAACTGTCACATAGGCTTCTTCATCCTCTGTTTCAGCTTCCTTCCCATATCTTCTCCCCCCGTAATCCCCACTGTCTCCCATTACCAGTACTTGGGACTCTCATTATACCATTAGACGGCCCTCTTTTCCTAGTCTAGCATCTTTTGTTCGTGATTTATCTTCCTCATCTCCTCCTTTTCAGACCTCTCAGTCTTATGACCCATGCTTTTTTCACCCGCCATATCTAACCTTGGAAAGGTTCTGTTAATGCCATTTATGCCAAAATGTTAAAGACTAATGTCATTTTCATATGCTAGCCTTGCCAGCAGATAAGTCTGTTTTAGTGAAGGTCAACATCATAACTAAGAGAATAAAAGTGCAAACTTAATTTGGAGGCATCAGTAATAGGGAAGGAAGAGAGATTTTTAAAGAGAAGGACTCAATGATAACAATAAAAATAATGAACAGCTAATATTTATTAGGTGCCAACTCTATTTTGCACTGTGCTTTATATGCATTGCCTCATTTAATCCTCTCACCCAATAAATTATGTACTATTAATATTGCTGTTTTTCTCATGAGGAAAATGCACCTTGGAGAGATAAAGCAAATTTCCAAAGGTCATAATACCAAGTAAGCGGATCAGACAGGTTTGGAACTCAAGTCTATCCAACTTACCATCATCTATCCCTCTTACATAGTCACCTACAGGCTAAATTTTTATCAGGGTAGGTATCTATTTGCTTCTCTTATCATCATTTGCTAGAGCCTAGTGCAGTGCCTGGCACATAGTAAATAATCAATTAATCATTGGTGCATGAATTAATACATAAATATCTATTCTGCCATAACTTCCTCTCCATTTACCTCTCTGAGATCACCTCTTGCACGGAGGCACTGCCTTGACTAACATTCCAAAACTCTGAATTGCCAGTAGTCCCACATATACGATTCTGTTTCCTGACTTCCTGTCCTCTCTACCTGCAATTCCCATTTCCCCAGAAGCCCCTGGGCTAACCTCCACTTACCCTGTAACACAGAGCTCAGGAGTGATCTGCCATGAAGCTTTCCCTCTCTCTGGCCTCTTCTCCTATTCTCCCCCTCACCGTCTCCTTTCTCCTTCCCACCTTGGTCCAACCCAGCCAGGGTTCTTTCCATGTCTGTCTATACCACTAGACCATGGTGTTTTTGAGGGCACATGTCTGATATACTTTTTTATCCTTTTTTATACCTGACATATTTTGTATTTGACATATTTTTTGTATGCATCTGGCCTAGCCTAATTTATCAATTCTATGGCATGTTTTTTTCATACTTAACATCTCTGAAATTGATATACATCTTCCGGTTGATGAAATCTTAAAATTATAATTGACAGTGTTTTTTCTGATTTAGTGATATAAAAAGAAGGGCTGTTTGCATCCTATAATGAAGGGCATCTTAGACTTACTGTAATATAATAATTGATATTAAATAAAGGCTATATGAGTGAATGAATGAATAGCAATCATAGCCCTCCTCAAATCACATTATTATTCCTACTTACAACTTAGCTGTTCTGCATCATAGACATTGTGGCAGGGCAAAAGCTGAGTATTATTCTTTATTTATGCTGGGCTTTCCTAGAGATAATAAACTCGTTCAAATTATTCTTAATCATTTCTTTCTGGACTGAGGTGATCTGTTCCCTATGTTTTTCTTCCAGGTGAAATTGATCTTCATATCCTCTCCAAAGTGCAGGCTCAATACCCAGGAGTTAGTATCAACAATGAAGTTGTTGAACCAACTGCTGAACAAATCACCAAGTACAAAGGTACTTGTAATCCATGGTGCTGTATATCAAATTCTATTCTGAAAAGCGTGTCATCCCAAATGTGTCCCTTCAATCATTAACAACATAGCTGCTGTGGTATGTTCTTTGTAAGCTTATTGAGAGAAGAACCTGATTAATTTGTTTTCTTGGCAGGAATGACTAAACATCTCAGAATATAAATAGTGATTAGAATCCCCCCCCCTTGTTTTTAACTGACTCTCCATCCCTCCCCTGGTCATCAACTATTATTTTTGATATTTATTCTTAGAGACAGAGTCATTAATTCATTCAGAGGTATTTAAACAGAATCCCTGCCCTTAAAGAGCTTACGTTTCATTGCTTACAGCAGGAAATCAGGAAACATTTCTTTAAAAAGGGCCATATAGTAAGTATTTTAGACTTAGAGGGCCACATGGTCTCTGTCACAACTAATCAGCTCTGCCACTGAAGCCCAAAAGCAGCCATAGACAATACATACACTAATGAGTGCGGGTATGTTGAAATAAAACTTTATAAATACTAAAATTTGAATTTTATATCATTTTTACCTATCATGAAGTATTATTCTTCTTTTGATTTTGTTCAACCATTTTAAAGTGTAATGGCACAAGATATGAAAGAAGCATGAAATCAGAAAGTAGTGTATATTTTTAGCTTGCAGTCTATTTAAAAATAGGTGGTGGGAAGATATGGCCCATGCCATGGTTTGCTGACTCCTGAGTTACAGAATCATATCACTTGTCTTACATCAATTTTCCATTGATAAAATTCACCAGTTGATTTCCCATTAACACTGAGATAATAGTACCTATGTCTGATCAGGATTCTCATAATTATTTCTTATTGACTCCATTCTTTAATTTCATTTAACACTAGAGGAAAAACTAGGATGAACTCTTTGGTCTTCTGGAGATTTATAAAAAAGAAAAATGTGCTTTATATCTGTTATGTATATAACACTGATTGCATTAAAATGCTAAATGGAAATGGGTTCCGAATTTGCAGTTAAAATTGATGGTGTGCCACCTCTTCTCCGTATTTTAGAGCTTGTAGCCAAGACATCAAACCTCGAGAACATAAAGTTTACTTGGCATAAGGAGACATCATCTGAATATCAAAATAGAATGATGGAGAAAAAAGAACTTCCAAAGTGGGACTTTATTCATATGATTCAGGTAAGAAATATTTATTGTTATATACTCTCAGAAGAAAGATTTTTCAGAAATATTTCAGAGTACCTAATATTTTAACTTTAAAAAGAAAAATGTAAATCTGATTTCTGATTTTACAAGTGACCATTATCTGTCCAAATTGAAGTTAAAGATGTTGACAATACTAAGAGATTCTCTGTAACATTTAAAAAGCCAGTTTTCTCTCTGCAAAATACCCCCATAGTTACTGATTTTTTTTTCAATGCTGGCTTAACTTTTGTGGGATTGAAAGTTCATAGATAGTAGAGTGTAACACATCCTAACACAATTCTCCAGTAACTCTAATGGTCTGGATGGACCAACATCCCAGAGTTTTTCTGAATCCTCTTGCTTTTGCCTTCTTTTGATGACCTGGCTCGTGTGCACATGACAGAAGGGCAGGCTAGATGATTTCTCAGGTCAACAGAGTGTTACTGACATTAGTCAGTCATTACATAGGAATTTATTTCCATGGTCTAGCACTTATAGTGTATTTCTTGGAAAGGGGGAGACAATTCAGTAGGTGGTATGGGGACATACTTCCAGAGGTCACTGACATATCTGGATAGCATATAGGTGTATAGGCTTTGGGTGTTGGCTACCATTAAAAGATGTGTATATTTTAGAAATACCACGATGAACAACAAGATGCTTTTTGCTTTCTATAGTCCACAAGCACAGTCATCCCAAAGGAGTAAAGTTTTTAAAAGCATAGGAAGAAATGACTCCAAGATCAGCATATCCAGGCAATCCTACATCTTTGCTTTCTTAGCAGACAAAATCTTTTACCTATAAGGGAGTGCTTTACATTGCTCAGCAAACCTATGTTTCTCTACTAGGCTTACTTTCCCACCTTCTCATACAGCTGGCCCTTGAACAACACAGGTTCAAACTGCGTGGGTCCACTTATATGTGGATTTTTTCAATAATAAATGCTACATGACTGGATGCAGAACTCCAGAAACAGAGAAACTGCATATAGGGAGGGCCAACTCTATGTTATGTGTGAATATTTGTGCACAGAGTGTTGGTGCTCCTAACCCCTGCCTTGTTCAAGGGTCACCTGTATAACTATTTCATACCTCCCTCTCTCTCCTTATACCTCCTGTAACCCCTCCTCCACCATTCATTTCCAACTGATGACCTCATGTCCTATTCTGTAGCAAAAAGAGAAACCATCAGGTAGAAAATCATCTTTCACTCTCCAAAATTACAAACATAGCTGCACGTGTACGCACCATGTCTTTCTTTCCTCTTATTACAAAAGCCTCCCTTTATCAAAAGCCAATCCCTTGGGCTTCCCTGGTGGCACAGTGGTTGAGAGTCCGCCTGCCAATGCAGGGGACACGGGTTCATGCCCTGGTCCGGGAGGATCCCACATGCCGCGGAGTGGCTGGGCCCGTGAGCCATGGCCGCTGAGCCTGCACATCCGGAGCCTGTGCTCCGCAACAGGAGAGGCCGCAACAGTGAGAGGCCCGTGTACCACAAAAAAAAAAAAAAAAAAAAAAAAAAAAAAAGCCAAGCCCTCTACATATGCTCTGGATCCCATTCTTATAAAAAAAAATTTTTTTTTAGCATTTAAAAAAATCTGTATTCTACAAACATACCAGTGAATGCTCTAAATAAGGTAATATGACATAAAACAAAATGAAAAATATATGTAAGACTGTTCTCTTTAGTGTACAGAATTCATGGCAGTTGCTGCACTATCTAGCTACTTAAATACATCTATATCTATAACTATATTTATATCTATATCTATATTTATATATATATATAATTCTTTATAATGTTGCAGCTTCAGAGATCATTCTCCAGTTTCTCTCAAAAGCTCCACGTCTGTTCTTTCTTTCTTATAGCAACTCTGCTTCCTCTGCATTACTCCTCTGTCCCTCTCCATCTACTCTGCATTTTTCTGTGCTATTTCTCTGTCTCTCTATTGCTCCTTGCGGTCCTAGCATTCTCATGACATCCTTCAACTTAATATTCATAATCAACTGCAGAGATTCTGTGTCTATTAGATCAAATTTCAGAGCATCTGCTATGACCCACCTCCTCTTTTCAGCCAGGTCATGTCATGGATCGTTAGCCATCTTGTGGATTAGCTGCATCTGGGTGCCTGTCTATGTATGGTCCCTGTGATGAATAGCATGGAGTGACATGATGCTAAATATGGCCTGTGATGCTGCACAAGCCGTGTGCAGCTCCATTGTATTTCATTCATTTGTGTGAGAGGGGCAGAGCTTAGGTTGTTTTTGCTTTACGCAATAAATTCTATCATGGCATCTACATAAAATATTGAATTCTTGTTTAAGAGAGCTGAAGATGAGATGTAAGAAGTGTCTATGGGGGTAGATTCCAGTGATGTAAGTCCTTAGGGAAAATTTTCTACTGCCAGTGTTTAATTCCAAGCTCTATCTGTGTTGGGTGGAAAGACCTCTCCCTGCACTTCACCAGAGATGGTTCAGTTATTAAAAATGGGTGGGCTTACTTCATTCTGGGTCAGAAAGAGAAAAACAAATACCGTATGCTAACACATATATATGGAATCTAAAGAAAAAAAAAAAAAGCTACTGATGAACCTAGTTGCAGGGCAGGAATAAAGAGGTAGACATAGAGAATGGACTTGAGGACACGGGGTGGGAGGGCAAAGCTGGGGAGAAGTGAGAGTAGCATCGACATACATACACTACCGAATGTAAAATAGTTAGCTGGTGGGAAGCAGCAGCATAGCACAGGGAGATCGGCTGGATGCTTTGTGACCACCTAGAGGGGTGGGATAGGGAGGATGGGAGGGAGGGGATATGGGGACATATGTATGTGTATGGCTGATTTGCTTTGTTGTGCAACAGAAACTAACACGGTATCGTGAAGCAATTATACTCCAATAAAGATTTAAAAAAAAAAAAAAAAAAAAAGGGTGGGCTGACTCCTAGCACCCTGGGACCATGCTTGTAACTTTAGGCTTTATCCAGTCCATTTCCCTAGAGAATCTGTCAACATCAAAGCCTGTCACATTTTCCATGATTTTAGAAAAAGCATCTGTGAGCCTACGGTGAAGCTAGTGCAAAGGGCTTAATTTTAAAGCAACGCTCCATAAAATGGAATGTTTTTACGGTGCCAGCACCATTTTTGCCCAGAACTACTAAAACTCACAAAATATAGAGTGAGCATTAGAATTCAGTGCCCCCATGTGGAATGCAGACTGTCTCAAGCTATAAATGTCTGTGTTAATGAAGCCAGAAAGAGTAAAGTTTAAGCTGTTTGACTCTAGTTGAGTAAATACCATAGTTTCCCTTCTCCCCAAATATTTTCTCACACTATTATTCTATCTCTATATATAACATCTTTAATTTTTAAATTTCTTAAGTGTTTTGTTGAATAAAAATCCACTCAACTTGAACCTCAAACCTTCTAGTGAGTATTTAGTCCAAGCAACAAAGACATTGGCATAGAAAAGCATCTTGTTTCTCTCTTCCTTCATTTCTAGGTGCTGTATTATGTAAAAGACATCCCAGCCACCCTGAAATTCTTCCATAGTCTCTTAGCTACCAGTGCTAAGATTCTCATTACTCTTGTGTCCGGTAAGTTATTTTCCTTCAGCCTGAATTTTAAAACAGTGATAGCATATGGATGCATGTGTTTGAAGGCAGCTGGTATATTTCATCTTCATTATGAAATTCTTGATTTGGCTTCTGATCAGAGTCAATTAATTAACACAGTATTAGGAAAGTCCTTCACAACAGCTTTCAATTTAGGAGTTCCAGTGGAATTAAATATCTGTTTACTTCTTTCTCTCGGGAAAATATATCCTTGTTGTCTCTCTATAAAAAATATTTATTTAACATACAGCAAATACAACAGATAGGAATGTTTTTAATGAGACTAAAAATAGTAAATATTTCTATTTACCTCCTTTTTGTCTCTTGAAGTCTCTTTCTCTTCTTTGATGTTTATTAATAAATATCAATAAAATAAAGGTTTAAATATTTGGGACACTATCATATTTGATTAATTTGCATTTCTAGAGCCATTATCAATGTTGTTCGTTTAGGTTTTCTCAAATAAGTATCAAAAATGGTCCACTTGTTTTGTTTTGTATTGTCATGTTATTTTCCAAAGAAGGCATTTGATCATGTCATGTTGTTTCCAATGATACAGTAAGTACCACACGGAGAACATAAGTAAACAGATTAGCAAATGAAACACTGACGTTGTTGCATTCATTAATTCATTACTTCTTTCATTCAGCAGTCTTTGTGGATTGTCCACACAGTGCTAGACAGGTTCACTCCACGTACACAGCAGCCTCTATCTTCCTAAGCTTATACCAGACCCCGTACTCAGAAACCATATGTCGCATAATTCATTTATTCTTTTTTTTCTTTATAAATTTATTTATTTTTGGCTGCATTGGGTCTTTGTTGCTGGCCGTGGGCTTTCTCTAATTGCTACTAGCGGGGGCTACTCTTCACTGTGGTGCGTGGGCTTCAGTAGTTGTGGCGCCAGAGCTCAGTAGTTGTGGCTCACGGGCTCTAGAGCACAGGCTCAGTAGTTGTGGTGCATGGGCTTAGTTGCTCCCCAGCATGTGGGATCTTCCCGGACCAGGGCTCAAACCCATGTCCCCTGCACTGGCAGGTGGATTCTCAACCACTGTGCCACCAGGGAAGTCCCCATGTATTCTTAAATATGAGGAATGGCTTTAAGGATGGCAAACATAGCTGTTGCCTATAATCCTGGGTTTGAACTCATGTGGGAGTTTGGCAAATGAGAGTTCCTGTACACAACCTCTTCTCTAAGGGAACATTTGATATACTATTTTTATCTCAGGTTAGTTAAAAATACTCATTTGTGTGGGAGAGTTCTATCTTACCATTTAGAAGGGCTTCTGTAAACTGGATGTTTCCCACCAACCTCTCTCTAAATTAGGACACTTGGGTAAAGCACTTTGTACTGCATTTAGGAATACAGAAGTAAATTTAGTTATCAACACTGAGGGCAGTCTATCCTTGATAAACTGTATCAATAATAAAGAAACAGTGTTGCAGACAGAAATAGCAATTCATCCAATAGTCATATATGTTTGATTTTAGGATATATTTCATATCAAATGCAGATCTACTGTTATATATATTTGGTTTATGCTTAAATATTTTCAGAGGTCAAGTATTTGAGTGTCAGAAGGCAGCTCTCTATGAGTATATGCCTACCAATAAGAAAAAGCCAGGGCCTCCCTGGTGGCGCAGTGGTTGAGAGTCCGCCTGCCGATGCAGGGGATACGGGTTCATGCCCCGGTCTGGGAGGATCCCATATGCCGCGGAGCGGCTGGGCCCGTGAGCCATGGCTGCTGAGCCTGCGCATCCGGAGCCTGTGCTCCGCAACGGGAGAGGCCACAACAGTGAGAGGCCCGCGTACCACAAAAAAAAAAAAAAAAAAAAAAAAAAAAAAAAAGAAAAAGCCAGCCTAAGGTTTAGAAAGTGGCATGAGCAGTCTACAAGCAACTGAGAATGGACTAAGTGCCCTTATGGATACAGTATTCTGCTGGCTACATCATGAATACGTTAATAGAATCCATGGTTTATTGGCATCAGGATATGTGCAAACCAAAACAGGCCCAGTGAAATGCAGGATGATACATAAAATCAAGAATGCTGAGGCACTTCCTAGCTGTGTGAACTTGGTCTGTGAGTCTTAGTTCATGCAAGGACTATTTCCAGATAATCATACCTACATAATACGGCATCTATGCATACATGTAGTTCACATGTACTATGTCTATATACATTCATGGGGGAAAAAAATCAAAGAAAGGGAGTAAAAGCGCAAAAACCAGTTAGCTTTCATAAAAGGTTATTTTGAGTCAAAACTTACTCATTCTGTAGTTTGACGGTGGAGATGTTTTACTAACTTTTTCAGCACACGGCTTACAATTTTTCATTACCGCACACAGCGTGGGAGGCAGGTATCCCAAAGAGGAAAACACTGGGAACACACAACCCTCTTAACTCCCGTGCTCTTCCTAAAACACCAGCTCCTTACTTCCCCCTTCTACCCCTCTTATTTGTTACCTAGAGCAGTTTAACTCCCTTTGGCTCTGCCTCTCTGACCTAGATAAACCTGTGCACCTATAAACCCATCTTAACAACAGTATATTTCTCTGAGATAAATTCTGTTGGCCCCTCGGTGTATGGAAGTGCCTATGGTCTTCTTTTTTAAAAATAGCAAGAACTGCTTTGTCGCATTAATAAAGCCGATACAAACATATGGGTCAACTTTCAGGAAAATAGAGCATAGTCAATTTCCAACAGTGAAAACAAAGTTAATCACAAGAACTTTCTAATAAGATTTGTTTTATATCATTGTCAATTAACATGTATAGAATTGATCCACATTTGTATTAGTCACTTTTTCATTTGATGATATCACTGCAAATCCCTATCTGCCAGACCAGTCTGTAGATAGCAGACAAGTTTGGGAAAGCTCCCCAGGTCATCTGAGGTGCCTGATCAACTTCCTACCTTACCACTGTAGAAAAACCATTACCCTAAACTACCTTCTCAGCCCCAACTTGAAACCCCATTCTTCATACTTGCCCAATGAAAACATTCCTTAAACTTGAATATTACCCTAAAACTTGAAACACCTACACCAAAATGGTTCACACTAGGCTCTGTTTATATCACATGTGTTGCAGTGACTTTCTAAATGGAATTTGCTTCATAATTACCCAGAAGTGAAGAAGCCTGTTTGTGTATTTCCTTTCTTTGGGGGCAATATTCTCATCCATAGACTCACTGCAATACAGCAAACTGAGTACTCGATGCCAACAGAGTCAGACAAGCCTAGAACTAGTCACTAAATTAAATTTCTAAGAACACTCATCAAGCCAGTATCTCACCTAAGCACATAATGGTATGTCTGGATTAACATCTTGCTCTAAAAGGTCATCTTAAATATGCCCCACAGCTAAGGCTTCTGCCTGTCCATCCAGAGTCAGACACTGACCTGTTACTGAACTGATGTGTTCTCTCTGTGAATAAACTGAATTACTCAGTTATTTGAGCACCATAGGGACATCCATTTTTTGCAATTTATTAGACTCTAAGATAATGAAATATGGGGTCAGTTTCTAGATTTAATTATGCAGGGCACCTAGCTTGGTTAAGGTGACAGGTGTATTCAGCATATTCAAACACAGCCTACACTCTTGGTCCCAAGTTGACTGCATAGGATAGTCATGTAAATTGGTTCACTCAGCTTTTATTGAGCTCCTCTAGTTGGTCACTGCTAGGCTCTGGGGTTGCAAAGATGACAGTTACTCCTCTGCCTTTGAAAGGTTCCTAATCTAATGGAGGATTCAGACATGTACATACTTTCAAAAAGGTGCTAATTTCTGATCAGAGGCAGAGAGGGAGTTTAAGGAGAGTTCCTGGAGAGCAGGAGGCTCTGCCTCTTTTCTCTAGTCCCAGATCTTTGCAAAACCCTTGGCAACTAGAAGAAGACACCCAGTGAATGTGTTGAATTGAACTGAATAATTGTTTATTATTTCAACTACAACTAGTTCTGAATGTCCATTCAAAAAAAGATACCATGTTTTAGCTAACATGATAGACATGGAATCAGAGAATACAGAAAGTTCTGGAGATCTGGATGGATTTAATAAACAAGAATAAAAGACTTAATAAAGAAGATACACATATTCACACACACACAGTGCACACTGAAATAGGCAGAACAGAGGCTTTCCTCTGGTTCCTAAGTATCCATTAAAGAGTTAGCCCAGCTCAGTAAATATTTATTTATTTATAACAAACAGAAGTTCCTGATTATGATGATAAAAGATTTGATTTGGGGATGAAAAAGAAGAGAAATAAGAAGAGGTGGATTTTTAAAATGAGGAGTATCCCACACTAAAATAATGTTAGTGGCATGTTTTTCTGCAAATGTAGTAGCCAGGCATTCGTTGAGAGAGTTGCTAATTAAAATGCAATTTATCTGGTTACAGGAGATTAGCCAGATCAGTGACATTTTCTGTCTTGCTCTCTCCTTATCTAAGGAAGGAGGCAAATCATGGTGTGTTATTTTTAATACGGGGGGTGGGGTGAGGGACCTGGTTTATATCATGTTGAAAACAAAAGTAACACCATATGTTGTGCCCACCCAGAGCCATTATGATAATGTATCAGTCAGAAAGTTTCTAGTTGCTCAGCTCAGAAATGGCACTGAGTCACAGAACACTGACACCAGCAAATTCTCCGCAATTAGTGTTTGGTTCTTTTTCCTCTGCCAGGGTGAAAAAATAATAATAATAATGATAACAGAGCCTTTCCTCAACCACTGAAATATTTATTTTCTTGTAGTCTTGTTTGCAGGCAAATTCTTATTTAGGCAGTCACTGTCTTTGGAATGAAAGATTTTTGTAGTACATGCTCATGACCCTCATTTTTTTTTCACTGAACTCAGGTTTTATTTTTTTCTGCTTCTATCCAATTCCACCTTCTTCTAGAGCTTATCCTGTAGTTATCGTTCCCTCTTCTGAAATGTTAGTTGGAACATCAATTATCTAGGCTATTTATTATTTACCATTTTCTGCCTTGGTTATTCTCTTTTGTTGAGTTAAATCAGGAGACTTTAGCCAAGCCCATGGATGAGGCCAATGTCCTATAATTATATGCAGAATTGTGTGGCTATATAGTGTCTGTATACTTTTCTGGAGAGTCCAATTACTTTCATTACATCATAAAGGAGCTTTCGGAACCAAAAAAGTTCATGCCTTTGAAATCTTAACTTTTAATCCTGGAAACTCATAGAGTTGTAAGTTCTCTCTTATATTGCTTTGGCCAAGTCCAACTTAATTTCCTAACACTTCAGCAGTGTTTACTATGTGCCAGTCATGGTTCTAAGTGCCTTACTTTATTAACTTGGTGAATCCTTGGAACAATCCTATGAAGATATTCTATTATTATCCCTGATTTATAGATGACAAAACTAAGGCACAGATTCATACAGCTAGTAAGAGGAAAAGCTAGGCTTCACACTCAGAAAGTCACACTTTAGAGACCACTCTTAATTGCTGCACATATCCACTATCTCTGTAACAGCCCACTATTAGATGCGTATATTAGAAAGTCCATAAATAGCTGTTCTTTTGTTTTGATCTATTAGCATTATTACAGATTTCTGAAAAGCAAATTTGTTTTTTTTTTACATTCTCAATATTACAACCAGTGGAAATACATTATCAAAGTAATTCCATATAATATTCATTTATTTTGTAAGTACTTATTACACATCTGCCATGTGCTTACCATTGAGCAGTGATTCACTTCAATTATCTCATTTAATACTTGCAGTTGCATTTGAGGTAAGTATGGTTATTTCTATCTTACAGATGAGAAAACTGAGGTTCTGAGAGACTAAATACCAAACCTCATCTCATTCATGAAGTGTCAGAACAGTCCAACCTATCTCTCCCACAGATGCTGCATCTCTTAGCTTCTACACTGGGCCAGGTTTTCAATTAAATACAACATACACTGCTAATATATCTTCTAAAGCTGGAGACAAAATTTTTAGGACTCAACCTAGCTATTGCAGTCCAAGGCAGCATCCTGTAATTGTACAGACATGAGAGGCTACCCCGTCTTTGGTTTGGGTAAACTATCATTGTATTTGCTGTGCTCTTTCTTTCTGTTTCAATTTTTACTCTTAGACCCTTTCCTCTGAACCAGACTAACATAAACAACTGCCTTCCTCCTATCACCACCTGAATGCCCAATGGGGATCTCAACCTTATGTTTCCAAAACCAGACGCCTGATAACACATTTAAAAAGGTTCCTCCCTCGTTCTTCCCATTTCCAATAATGGCAATTTTCTCTTTTCAGATGCTTGGGCCAAAATGACTGGGGTCATCACTGATTCTTTTCTTTCTTTCACTATCCAAATTATTATTGTTAACAATATCCAAATCATTAGCAAATGGCACTGGATCTAGGAGTGTAATAGATAAAAAATTCAACCACTTCTCATCACCTCCAATCTTGCTGGTGCAGCGTAACATCATCTAGCACCCAAATTAGTGCAGTAGCTTTCTTACTGTTCTTCCTGCTCTGTTCTTACGCCCCCATAGTCTATTCTCAATAGAGGATAGTCCATCTGTGTGGCCAGAGTGACCTTATGAAAATGCAAATCAGGTTAAGTCACTCTTAATATTGTGTTGTCCAACATGGAAACCACAGTTGGCTACTGATAGTGAAATGAATTGAAGTAACTGAAGTAACTGAAATGAAATGAAGATGAAGTAACACTTAAAATTCACTCCCTTAGTCACACTAGCCACAGTTTCCATGTTCCATAACCATAAAGTGGTTAGTGGCTATGATACTGGACAATGCAAATATGGAACATGTCCAAGAGTCCAGAAAGTTCTATTAGACCACACTACAATGGCTTCTCATCTTTTTCCATATGATTTAGCACCCAGTCTACTCCTCACCATCACCCATACAACATCCTCTCCTTCCACGTTCCCCTCTGTTCACTGAATTCCAATCTCACTGGCTTCCTGGCTAGTTCTTAACATGCCAAGCCTGTTCCTGCTTCAGGTCCTTTGCAGTTGCTCTTCTCTCTACCTGGAGTAATCTTCTCTCTGATATCTGTGTGGATTGCTGTCATGTCTCTGCTCAAATGTCACATTATTAGAGAGACTATCTGCGACCACCTGATATAAAACAGCAACCCATTCAACTCTTTGATCCCCCTTATTCCTTGCTCTGATTTGTTTTTCATTAGAACTCGCACCATCTGATATATGATTTATTTACTTATTTATTTAACTTTCTCTCCTCCCACCCCCTTCACTCCTTGAACTGAGCTATACACAAAGGCAAGAATTTCTTTTTTAAAACTAACTGCTCTATTCCAAGCATCTAGTGTACTATTTGGCAGAGTAGGTAAAGGAAAAGAAGAATCGCTGAAAGCATGAATTTTGTTCTGTTGCACAGGAACCAGTGGCTGGGACAAGCTATGGAAAAAGTATGGATCTCACTTACCCCGGGATGACCCCTGCCAGTATATCACGTCATCTGACCTCATGCAGATGCTGGACAAGTTGGGGATTAAGTATGAGTGTTATGACTGTCTGTCCACCATGGACATATCTGACTGTTTTATTGATGGCAATGAAAATGGAGACCTGCTTTGGGATTTTTTGACAGAAACCTTCAACTTTAGTACAACAGCACCACCCGATCTCAAAGCAGAAATTATGAAAGATCTGCAAGAGCCTGAATTCAGTGTAAAGAAAGAGGGAAAGGTTCTTTTCAATAACAGTCTGAGTTTCATAGTGGTTGAGGCATAAATATCCACCATGAGAATGTATTCAAAAACTATAGTTTGAACAATTTTGATCATTCACTTATTTGTGTATTAAAATTATAACTATATCTCATAACATAAACAGAGCATTTTCTCTGATATGTAAAATCTAGAAAATCCCAAGATATTCTTGGACTTCCATGTGGAATCATATATGACACTGCTGGTCTTACCCCATCCCTTCTATCGGTAAAGAGACTACATGCTGTCTACATACCACATAATCTGGAAAAATGAGACAACTAAGTTTCACGGGCTTATTGACAATAAAATCCTTTCCATTTGTTAATTATAATGGAATTTCCTGGAATACTAATAAAAATATGTGCTATGGATTTTTAAAATACTAGTAAAGTATATGCTTTTTGATACCTTGGACATTAAGAAAACATATGTTTATTGATTTTTCCCCTTCTGTGCAGAAGTATTTCTCTATGTGCATTTCTTTATTGTAGTTTCTTATTTTTATAGATTACTCTAATTAACTTTGTCATGTGTTGTCATTTCCTCCCACTTTGTTTTCTCTTTTAATTTTGTCTATGATTTTGTAGTGTTTTGTTTGTTTTCTGCTATACTGAAGTTTTTCTACTTTATTCAGTCAAATTTAGTTTTTTTCCTTTTTTAATTCCTGGACTTCTGACACATTTTAAAAGGCCTCCTAAAACCAAGGTTTTAGAATATTAACATATTTAATCATAATAATTTTATAATTTCACTGTAAAAAAATCTTTGATATGTTTGAAGTTTACATAAGTATCAAGAGTGAGTTGAGAACAAGCTGATTTTCCTCAAAAAAACCACCATCTATAACAACACAATTGACAAAAAAAAAAAAAAACACTGACTTAAAATACACGTTTTATCATTCACTAAATTTCTTGAAAACACTTGAGTCTATTTCAATACTCCATCATCCCTATGCCCCTCTGTCTAAGATCTCCTCTAAGATCAAGAATCATCTTTAGGGCTTCCCTGGTGGCACAGTGGTTAAGAATCCACCTGCCAATGCAGGGGACATGGGTTTGAGCCCTGGTCTGGGAGGATCCCACATGCTACGGAGCAGCTGGGCCCATGTGCTACAGCTGCTGAGCCTGCGCTCTGGAGCCTGCGAGCCACAACTTCTGAAGCCCGCGCGCCTGGAGCCCGTGCTCTGCAGCAGGAGAAGCCAGTGCAACGAAGGGTAGCCCCCGCTCGCCACAACTAGAGAAAGGCCGCTCGCAGCAACGAAGACCCAACACAGCCAAAAATAAAATAAAATAAATAAATATATTTTTTTAAAAATCATCTTTAACAATAGTATTTCAGAGGATTTTTGAAAAGTTTTTGATAATCTTTATATTATCTTTAATAATAAACATCTATCATTCTTAAAACAAAGCACACCTCTTAAGTAATTAATTTTATAATTAATAAATACATATATTTTAAAAAGTTAGTAAATAATTACTACTCCCTGTTAGAAACAGAACAAAAGTAAGGTTTTACTAAAGAGGTCACCGACCCTGATTCACCAGTGATGAAATGTTCAACATAGTATGATATTCACTCTTTCACATCACAGAGCTACCACTTAATGCTGTGGTATAGTCACTTAAAAAGGGTTAATGCCTTCCCTCAGGCCCAGGAAATACACTGGAGTATACAGCCTATTTATACCAACATATCACCAAGCTTTATTGTTCATAATAAGTAAAACTGACTTGCATTACTCTCTTTTCTTGGACAACTTTATCAATATTTTTTGAATTATCAGTTCCAACAAATGAAATGACAGTTATCCAATCAGATTCCTGAATATGAACCCTGAACCATTAATCATACTGATGTGTACTACTGACAAAGGAAATCTGTGAAGCAGGCATGATTGACGGATATGGACCATGATGACCTTGAACAACTTCGCAAAAAAATGGAAATCAAGGCTACAGAGCAAATTATGGTCTTTTCTAAAAAGCACATGTGCAAAACAAAACAAGAATAGAACTAACATGCTGCTTAAAGATGAAGAAGACTAGCCGTCTATAGACGGATGTTTGTAAATATGGCCTTTTTCTCAGACAGCCCTTACTATAAAATACGAAGATAAATAAATTCTCACCTGCTTCAATTTAATGTAATGTGAACAGTCAAGCCTTTTTTAAGAGAAAATCCTTAGGAGTTACCTACCAGTCAGTGGTGGAAAGATACAAGGGTACCACAGGTACGAGGGATGGAACTATTGGCTTCTGCCTGCACTGCATGATATTACAAAGGACTTGAGGCAGTCACATATTGAATATTCAAGTCTGTTTTTGTGGTTCAGAAAAAAAGCCCACAACATGAATTTGGAATGTTGTTTTATACATCATGGTACATCTCCCAGTGCTTAACATGGGGCCATGCATATAGAAGATGCTAAGTAATGGATTACTTTCTTTCTCAAGCACCTATCTTATACCTATGTGTTTATATTCTTGTTGTAACCACAGCTCAGGAAACCCAACAAAATTGTTTGTTGCCCTTAGTATAAACCTTAACTTATTTAAAGTGTTTCTCACACTTTTCTGCATTTGTTAAAGAGTCCTGCCAAATCCAAAGTATTAAGTGGAGCAAAGTATTTTAGGGCCTTGATCCTTGCTTACTGTAAAAATTGGCAACTTTCTTAATTGAAAACTCTGCCAAGAATATAAAATGGAGAAAAGACAGTCTCTTCAGGGAGTGGTATTGGGAAAGCTGGACTGCCTCATGTAAATCAATGAAGTTAGAACACTCCCTCACGCCATACACAAAAGTAAACTCAAAATGGCTTAAAGACAAATATAAGACATGACACATAAAACTCTTAGAAGAGAACATAGACAAAACATTCTCTGACATAATTCATAGGTAGCAATGTTTTCATAGGTCAGTCTCCCAAGGCAATAGAAACAAAAGCAAAAATAAACAGATGAGACCTAATTGAACTCACAAGCTTTTGCACAGCAAAGGAAACCATAAACAGAATGAAAAGACAACCTACGCAATGGGAGCAAATATTTGCAAACAAAGCGACCGACAATCGCTTAATTTCCAAAATATACAAACAGCTCATACAACTCAATAACAACAACAACCAAAAACCCCATCAAGAAATGGGCAGTAGACCTAAATAGACATTTCTCCAAAGATAACACAAAGATTGCCAACAGGCACATGAAAAGATGCTCAACATCAGTAATTATTAGAGAAATGCAAATCAAAACTACAATGAGGTACCAACCTCACAACAGTCAGAATGGTCACCATTAAAATTCTACAAATAACAAATGCTAGGGAGAGTGTGGAGAAAAGGGAACCCTCCTACACTGCTGGTAGGAATGTAAGTTGGTGCAGCCACTATGGGAGACAATATGGAGATTCCTCAGAAAAATAAAAACAAAACTACCATATGATCCAGCAATCCCACTCCTGGGCATATATCTGGACACAACTATTATTCAAAAAGATACATGCACCCCTATGCTCATAACAGCAATATTTACAATAGCCAAGACAGGGAAGCAACCAAAATGTCCACTGACAGATAAATGTATAAAGAAGATGTGGTACATATATACAATGGAATACTATGCAGCCATAAAAAAGATCGAAATAATGCCATTTGCAGCTACCTGGATGGACCTAGAGATTATCATACTAAGTGAAGTCAGAAAGAAAATAACAAATACCATATGATATCACTTATTTGTGGAACCATAATATGACACAAGTGAACTTCTCTACGAAACAGAAACAGACTCACAGACATAGAGAACAGACTTGTGGTTGCGAAGGGGGAGAGGGATGGGGGAGGGGTGGATTGGGAGTTTGGGATTAGCAAATACAAACTACTATGTATATAATAGGTAAACAACAAGGTCCTACTGTATAGCACAGGGAACTATATTCAATATCCTGTAATAAACCATAATGGAAAAGAATATGAAAAATAAAAATATATATATAACTGAATCATTTTCCTGTTCACCAAAAACTACCACAGCATTATAAATCAACTATACTTCAATAAAAAATTAAAACAAAATAAAAAAAGAAAACTCTGCCAATCTGGGCAAAAGAAAAAATTTAAATTTCTGGTGTGCATCCATAAAAAACAGATGCAAAGGTCACAGAAAATACTAGATCTTAAGTCTGTGACATTGCACTGACCCAAATGTATATTTAATGTATTTTAGATGTTTGCTTGATAAAAATAGCTTACACAGAGTATTTTGTCATTTTAAAAGCATATTTACATATATGTACCCCATCAGAATGTTATTTCTAAGAAAATAAGGACTTCTTGATAAGCCCCACAAGGGAGTGATTACCTAAAATAGTCTTGTTAGATGGACAGCTTGAACCAGATTTCCTGGGTTCAAATCCTGGTTATATTAATTACTCACTGAGAGATCTCAGGCAATTCATTTTCTCTATTATCAGATTTCTTCATCTTCAAAATGAAGATGATAATCACAGTACCAACCTTAGAGGATGGTCATGAGGATTCTAGGAGTTAAGGTACAGAAATATGCTCATAAAGTGACAGGCTCATAGGGAATTTCAAAAATATTAACTATAATTATTATTAACTGCTCATAAAAATTCAGTATAAAATGCAGAACACATTAAAAAAAATAAAATTGAGGAAAATTATGACTGAGGCCAGAGAGAGAGATAGTACCTGGAAGAAGCAACCTATTTCCTGACCTTGACATTTCTAGCCAAAGGTAGATGGTCTCTCTGTTGTTGCTGAACTGGTGCTTCACGAAGCCCAAGTACCACCAGGGCTGAGCCACTCAAATCCCACCTGAGGGCATCTGCTTGCCTGATACTATAAGTACCAGTGCTCCATACTATGAAAAGTGGCCCCATCTCAACCCTGTCTGAGTAGCCCAAAGAAAGGGTGGGCAGCTGACACAAGGATGGCAGTACATAGGCTGGCCAGAGATTGACTGGAGTGGTTTCTCTTCACAAATATAAAAGAATCCCTTTAATTCTCTTACTAATTTAGAATTCCAAACCTGGGGAAATTAGGCATTCATCTTTTCATTCATTCATGAAATATACATTCCACCACTACTGACTGTGTGAGACATTGTTCTAAGCAAAGGTGATAAAGTAGTAAAGAAAACAAAGTTCTCAATGTCAGTGACCTGATTTCTAGTGGGAGGGTGGACCGAAAAATCAGTATTTGTCAGATAATGATAGGCATGATTAAGAAAACAAAAGTAGATAAGGAGAAAAGAGTACTGGAGGGGAAAATAAGAGTAGTTGGAATGGTCAAGGAAGACTTTTTTTTTTTTTTAAGGGTGAAATTCGAACAGAGATTTAAATGAAGTGAAGGGGCAGCCATGCCAAGAGTCGGGAGAAGAGCATTTCAGAAAGAAGAAAGTGCAAGTACAAAGTCCCTGATGTGGGAATGAGCTCGACACACTTGAAGGACAGTCAGGAGGTTAGGTGGCTTTCTACGGTAGGTGGGCTGAAAAGTCATGAGATGAATGCTAGTCCAGAGTAGCCACCACAGTGGCCATACGTGGGAGGACCTCACTAGGATGCCACAGTTAGAAAGGGAGGAATGGAGCAGACCTACAGAGAGAATAAGACCATATGGCCTTGGAACGGGAGATGTGCTTTGGTTGTCTTGAGTAATGCTCCTTACCATTTCCAATTCCTGTCTATGTTTAGCCGGAAAACAAGTACCCCTTTCCCCAAGGTGTCTGTGTGGGTGTCTGCCTCTTGCCTCCCAAATGTCATTGTTAGAATAATGTGTAAGATCTCACTTGATTCTTACATAATGAATTTGAAAGACTGATTATTATTACCCATTTTTGGAGGTGATGAAGCTGAGATACTAAGTTAAATGACTTGCTCCACTCTCAAAATAAGTTTGTAAAAGAAGGTAAGCTAGCCCTTACACATTCTGACTTCACACTGTGCCTCTATACACGGGGAAAATTAAGTTTATGATCCTCTGTCATCATAGGTGTAGGTTATCTTAAAGAGTAACACTTCATCAGACTAAATTGCCTTTGCCCCCAAATGCCCATCTGCAAATTCAAGGGATCTGATTGCAGAAAAGAAAAAGCAATAGGATGGTCAAAGGGTAGTATAAAAAAAAGTCACCTCACTGAATGGTGAAATGGCACTCTTCCTGAACACTATACTTCAATAATAAGGTAGTTTTAATCTATTGCCAAATACCTGGGTTCTCTCATCCATTTGCCTTGACTTTTGCTTGTATTACTCTACCTCTATTCCTACCAGGTGCCAAGCATCACCCATTTCATGTTTAAATTATCTGTCACCCCTATCCTAGCTCCCCCGTAATTCATACACTGTGCAATATGCATTCATAGTATGCGATCAACAAATGCAGGGTAGTTAAAGCTATGGGTCATGTAATCCATTTCTCAACATGATATACACCGTAAAAAGGCAACTGCAGTAAAAGGGGGATTGATTTAAGAGGCTCCCTGGGCAACAACAGTCACAATTTCCAAATGTGCCAAAAATTCATTAGGACTCCATGTCAGATTGCTGTAATCTCTGCTGCAATGGTTTAATAAATACAGTGATGTGCTGTTCTGGAGGCTATCCTATATAAGCAGTGTCTTCCCATGATCATATTCTTCTCTTGAAGAATTATCTATGTTTCCTGATTTGTCTTAATGATACTTGAAGGACTCTGCAAACAACCTGCCTACAGTAGAAAATGTTGAAATAAATCACAGGGGCTATCAACTACAGTCCAAGCTTTGTGAATTCTCCAAAGACATTTGATACAGAAGAGGCAGGAAAATGTCAGTACCTCTATTTATGCCCTACAGCTAACTAATTTTATGCTAATTTCATTTCTATACTGTGATTCCTTATTCTACATGTTGATGGATAGATTTCATGAGTTAATTCTCTAGTCCCTGTTGCAGGCGGACTGGACATAAATCCCAGGGTTTTGTAGAAGAGGCAGTTGTTCCACGCTACCTATTATCAGCACAAACACGTTGCAACCGTGGCTTATTTATCAAGAGATTGCTACTATTCTGCACATTTTCCAAGTGGCTTCATCTACCCCACAATAGCTTTTAATGGGAGAAGTGTAACAGTCTTTGTGGTTTGTTTATTATTATCTATTAGGTTTTTAATTTCTCCAGGTCTGACTGGGAGAAGAGTTTGGACTTCTTTCTCATTTTATAAAAGACACCTAGAAAATGAGACAAGGAAATTAGTTAGCTAGGGCTTACTGCTTCAGGAGACACCTCATGGGAGGGATTTATTTGGGCAAGGTTGGTGACCCATGGGTTTCCCATCTGTGTGTCCTCAGAATGGGCAAGTAAATATTAGCTTCCAGGCTTAGCTGTTTTCCCTGTGTTTTCTTTGGTCTCTCTAGTTTATAGATTTCCAGCCTGAAAAATAGTTGATCATGGAGATTCTTTGCTAAATAACAGACATTAAGGAATTTTAAGGACTCAACTTTAATAATAGTTCATATTTATTGAGTGTTTATGATGTGTTAGGTATTGTGTCACATTATTTAATCTAATCCTTGTAACAAGCTTATGGGATAGTCATTATTTTTATCCCAATTTCACAAAGAAGGAAATTGAGGTTTAAGTTGCTTATGTAACTTTCCTCACATTCTCACAGCGAATGCCAAGCCATAGCGATAAACCACAGACACCATTTTCTTAACCATCACATCTTGCTGCCTAAGGGTGATCCTTGTTGATTCTGTTCCTTTCTATCCTAACTATCCAAGCTTCCTTATAGGAATTATCTCCTAGCTTCGAATTTTCATTCTATTTCCTGGGGACTGATCTCAACTGCTGGCTCTGGTACAAAGAGAACACCTGTTTGACTTAATCAGCTTTGATCCAACAATGTATTATCTTCAAACGGCAGCTCCTGTATGACTGGCCTGCCCTCTTGGGCAGAGAAGGACAATCCCAGTGAATTGATTTATTATTTTAATCTTGTACACACATATTTTCACTTAGTGAGTATCCATAACACAAGAGACTTTGAAATGGCAAATCATAAGGCCTGTGTAGCTCCTGCTGGCCAGAGTTGAAGGTAATATGGCAGAGACTGTTGCCTAGTAGCAATTCTCCCCTTCTTCTGTGACAGTGTAATATCTAATTTTTAATTAGGTATACGGCTGCCCAGATGAAGACTACATTTCCCATACTCCCTTTGTGCCAGATATAGTCACATGACTAAGTTCTAGCCAATGGGATGTGAGAAGTAACATTGTGGGATATGCCAACAAAGGAAGACGTATGTTCTCTTCATCTGCTTTTCTTCCTTCTAGATGGCTGGAATGTGGATGTGACAGTGAGCTAATCTCAGACCAGGCAGACAAGAGTGGCAATGCCCTAGGAAATGCAGAGGAACAGGAGTTGGGTCCCTAGACCTGGTGAAGCAGAGTTGCCACATTAGGGGTGGACTGCTTACCTTCAGACTGTTACAAGAAACAGAAATAACTTTCTACCTTCCATGTACAATGTTGACTTATTTGAAGTAGCAGTGTCTGAATCCATGCCCTACCTACCACAAGTAGGTTAATCTTAACGAAGTCCTTCCCATCTTTTTCAGAATCTTTTTTTATTTCTTCTAATCTATAAAGCAGGCCAAAAGGAACACTGAGAAAATAAGAAAAAACTTTGAAAAATACACTGGGTCTAGGAGAGTAGGTGACTATTTTTGAGAAAAAAACTTTTTTTCCCCAAATAGTGCTAAAATATCAAGATAAGTGTACCTATTTTATCAATCACCTGAATTCTAGATGTTTAATCTGCATGATGTCAAATATCCACCTAGCAGATTAGTCATTCATCATAGTATTGAATTCTGTTTCAACAAGTTATGGAGACACGAACCTCAACAAATTCTGTAAATCACAGTCACTCACTACTTTTAAAATTTCAATGGGCAGACGAATCACCTGGGAACCTTATTAGACATGCAAATTTCTTGGTTCTACCCTAGATCTGAACCATGTGTGAGGCTCAGGAATCTGTCTTTGTATGAATCAACCAGGTGATTCTCTGGCTCACCAGATATGGAAACTTGTATGGAATATTGGTAATAATAATAGGAATAATTATAGAAATATTGCATCATTCACTGACATATCTGAACCAGTATCCTCTGAACGTTGCATTTGCATTATTATTTGATAATGTCTAAATGAAGTGAGAACTAATTATGTATCAGGCACTATATACAATTTTTGACATGTTATTTCATTTAATTTTCAAAATAAAAAGGCATTTTTTTACTAATTTTTCTCATTTTATAGATGAAGACAATGACGTTTGATAAGTTTAGATAGACTTGCACAGTATCTAAGCTAAGACATGGCAGAGCTGGGTCTCTGCTCCAAAGTCCAAGAGTGTAACCCTGAGATGCGAAGGCCTTTCCTCATTCTTAGCACTATCATTGATCGGGGAGAAAAAACCATGCTTCAAACGTTATTCAAGTAAGGACAGTAGTTAAGTGCATCGGCGTTCAATAGTCTACAACGCTATTTGCAAGATATCATATAGGACTCACGAAAGAAATGAATTCAGGAATTAAAAGAAAAGGAAGAGCATTAAAACATTTTTTGCTAATTCTAAACACCAAGCTTTTTATAAACCATCTTAGCTATTAACACACTTACACGCACATTTGATCTATATAAAAATGCTTTCAGTGATTTCCCAAGATTGTGCCTGCTCTATTTTCATAATTTTAAATTCACTATCATTTAATTCAAAATCTTTTAGTGAATTGTTTCATTTTTTGTAATTTAATTATATATATATATATATATATATTTTTTTTTGGTCTGTACTTGACTAAGCTGTGGTTAGCATTTTTTAGTTTTGTCAGTTTTTGTCACAGTGTATATACATGTATATAAACTGTATGTGTGTGTGTGTTTGTGTGTATGCCACCCCGCCCATATACACACAAACATAAATCATTTATATATGCACATCTACATATTACAGCTATCAATCTCTGTAGAAAGAGGAATCATGATGTGGATTACAAATTCATGTTAATTTAACATGTATGCTTGTGGGTTTTCTTAATTTAAAATAATACTTACATAAGTAAGACACCAGAATATATCAAATCTTAAGTGGGTCTCTAATTACAGCAGGAAGTTAAAAAAAAAATTAACATACAAAATGTTACATTTAACTCAAAGACATCAATAAATCTCATGCTTCTGTTTTATAGGAAGAATTTTTAACCAACAGTACTTCTCAGGAAAGAAAAAAGTCTCCATTTTCAACAAAAATAAAAATCTAAAATTAAATAGATTTTATACCTTCATTTATATTATGTGCAAAATTATCTTAAATATTTGTTATGGATGAAGTGGCCTTCTACCAAATTGGGCCTTTTCATAGTAGAAAATGTTAACATAAATTGTTGCATAAATCATTGCCTTGTAGCATACCAGAAGGCGCATATAAAAACCCATATCTTTACTGCACATATTTCCCATTAACCATAATCTATTAGTAATTGAAGTTCATTACAAACTCTTGTAGACTTTATTGCTATCGCGCTGCATGACATACCGAACCTGGCTTGCATAACAAGAAGTCCTTGCTGGGAAATATCCTATTAACAATGACAGTGCATTTGTCATTGTAATAATAAACCTGTAGATTATAAATTATCGAGGCGCCATTTGTGCTGCCCTGGCTTAAAGGTTTGTCAGTGCCTCCATTTTAAAACCCTGATTTTCAGTGAGTTGTAACTCAACTATCAGAATCTGCAGTGAGCTGCAACTCTGCATCCAAGGACTCAGCTCAAGAGTCTTTTTGGAGCAATTCTCAAGTATGATTTACATTTTCCAATCAAAAAGAACAGTGGTCTGCTGGCCTGTGTACAACAGTATTGAAGGGACCTGTGAGACATAATCATTTCCCACCAAGAAAAATATGTTTAGACCTGGCCCAGATACCTAAGGCTATTTAAGATGAAACTTTATAGCAGTCCCAATTTTGTGCCTTAAAAAGACATTATTTAATTTTTAGGAGGGTGACAACTAAACTCAAATGTCAGGCATTCACGTTAACGACATATACCAAGTGATGTTTCCTTTCATGCAAGAGCCGCCACTCCTGCCACTTTCATATTAATAACTTGAAAAATAGAAGAATTTATATGGAGCAGTGAGAAAACATTACTGAGAAGGGAGAGGAGCATGGGAGAAGCAAATGTAATATTGAAACAGAAATAGCTACAACTGTGTAAACAGATGTGCCTTTGGCTTCGAGGTGAACTTTACCAGTCTGTGATATTTCTCAGCCAAGGAGATGGAAGCCCGCAGGACCAGAATAGGGCTTTCTGCATTACAAGGGCAACTGGTTCCACAAACTTCGATCTTTCTTACCTTAAAATGGGGTATTAGATAATTACGGTTACTTGAAAAATCTCCCCAATTCCCAAATTAAGAACATGCATTTCCATGACTATGATCACAGTAACCAAGAAACTCACATCTTGGGGCTCTGCAGAGAGGGAGTGATTGACAGGGGCTGACTTTGGACACTTGTGCGCAAGACCGGAAGTTAGGTAGGATGGGAAAGTGACGGCGAAGGAGAAGCTCAGCCTGGCCCTGACAGCTGTTACTGACTGCTCCAGTGAACTGACAAGTAAGAAAAATATAATACATGATAAAGTGAGACAGAAATGCAAAATTGAACTGTAGAAACTCTCAGTACTTGGGGGAATGTAACACAATTAATTCTCACTAGAGGATTAAAGAAACAGATTTCATGGACAGGACCCTTTTGATCAGGATCTTAAAGAATTACATCTTTTTTTTTTTTCTCCTTTTCTTTAGAGACTCCTCCCCCACCCCATCCCCCAGTGCAATGTCCTTTTCTGGGATAAGTCACAACAAGAGGAGAATAATAGATTCCTATTTCAGGAATGACCATTAGCTTGGGGTGGGGTGGACTAATTTATGTTTGTCGAACTCGGAGCCAGAATGTACCAATTGCTGGGGTGGGGGGGCAGGGGAGCAACTAAACTGTGGCCAGAAGGAATAAATCTTTTTTATTTCGAGGAAACGCTAATATCTAGGTCCTTCTAGCCTCTTTCAATGGGACATTGGGCCTTCAGTTTTAGTCAGTCATTAAGTGGGAAAAAGCAGAGCAAATGGGCTCTTTTCCCAAATGTCTTTGAAAGAAAAGTCAAATAGTTCAGACGGTATCAGTGCAGTCTTCTGCATAGCAAATTCACTAAGAAGGACTAAATGCAAAATCCTAAACCCATGTCCCAGATACTATGCTAAGCAATCAATGTATTTCACTGCGTTCCTGCAAATCATGAAGTAGGTTTTAATGTCTCCATTTTACAGAGGGAAAAACTTGATACTTTGGCAAGTTGTGGAAACTAAGGCAGGTTAAGATTTGCCTAATATCAAACAGCTATTAAGTGGTACAGTGGGAATTCAGATTCAGGCCTATCTGATAGCATAAACTGTGCCACATGCCAGCTCTATACCACCCATATTGTTGTTTTTAAAATTAATCTCATGAAATAAACTAGAGAGAGCTCAATAGAGAGCCAGTTTCCAACAGCCAAACCTTAATTCATGTTACTTAATAACTATGCTTTTCTCTTCCTTCCTTCCTTTCTCTCTCCCTCTCTCTCTCTCTCTTTCCTTCCTTTCTCCCTCTCTTAATTTGATTGATGCCCTCAGTCATGGTATCATTCTGCTTTACTTTTATTCTCAAGAGCTATTCCAAAATATAGTGATTTCATGTTTAACTAAGGCAATAAATAAATAAATACTGTTATTTCCTCAATAAAAATTATTGGTTCTATCAAAATTACACAATATTGTCTTTGACTTTTTTAGAACAAAATCCACAATTCAAGATCTACTTTTCATTTGAAAATACTTTTGGTCTCTATAACAATGAAGCACATAGAGTTTGCCCACCCCTAGAGAAAAGTTCTGCCATCTTAACTTCAAATTTCTCAATGTGCTCAGACTCTTTACTTCCTCTGTTAGCATCTTTGTCATTTGGTGATAGATACCTGTTCTTTCACTTGCTTCCTTTTCAAACTCCATCCTAGTGTTCTAATAAATCACATTTTTTTCCCTAGCAAGTTTTATGTCCTTTTATAATGGTGAACATGACTTACATAGTACACAGAGTACTGAAATATTCTGAACAAATGGAGTAGGGTCATTTCAATTCCAAATATTTGCCCAGGCAATAGTTTGCCATTTGGAACCAACCTGGAAGCCAATGAAAGCATGATGAGCCACCTGCTCATTCTCTCGTTACCATCCCCAAGAATTTGAAACAATTATTCCCATTCCTAGAGCACCTTTCTTGCAAAGAGTTTGCCAGTTTCCAGGTATATTATTTCATTTATCAACCCAAGCTTCTCACTAAAATAAAAATGGATATTTCAGGAGAATGTAAAAACCTACTCTGTGTCATATCCAATGATATGCCCAAAGTTTTCTCTTCATGGGGAACCAAAGAACAAGGACATCAAATGTCTTACTCCAAGGATAAAGCATATGACTTCAGTAAGGAATGATTTCCTCTCTGCCCTGACCAAATTCCCATGTCTTCAAAAGCTAAAGATGGTTTAAACCCAGAATAGCAATTATGGTTATTGGAAAAAAAGGAATGTTAGACATAAGAGAGAATTCTTGTTATTGGGGAATGGAGAAGAAACACATATGCACGACTCTACGTCAAATATGTGAAGTAACACAAAAAATACATTTTAAATTTGGAGATCTGATAGTATAGTGTATCTGGGTCTTCCATCCTGGGTCACGGCAAGGGAGACAGCAAACCTCATACAGCAATCTTTCTTTAATCATGAGGAGCTACTGCAAAGTAAAACTGTCACTTCTAGCATAGCATGGCTAAACCTGTAAGGGCAAGAGAGGGAAACAGAGGACACCATACCCCAGGATGTGTTCTCATTAGCTCCAGAGTGGCACAAAAAAGCATTCCTGAGATCCCTATTCACTCTGCCCTCTAATACCCTAATGAGTGTGCAAGGGTCAAGAAATGGCCACTGGTCCTCATCAGATATTTTACACATGATGAGGAGATGTAATCAGAGAGGGTTTCTTGGGCAGGGGGGCTGGAAGACACTGAGAGCACAGTGGATGCCAGGGGTCACGTAGCGTTCATTGCTGACAGGCCATGGCACCATGTTTGTTCACTTTACTCTCACTATACAGACCAAATGTAAGTGCTGGCTCTCCCTTAGAGTGACAGCCAAACTCTCCCTACCCAAAACATATAGAGAAGGATGGGTAGAGAAAGACTTTCTGAATTTGAACTTTTACTCAAAATGGCTAAGTAATCCATTATTTGTCTGAATTTACCTAAAAGTAATTCGATTATATTTTCCACCATTGGATGGAAATGAAATTGAAAGCAACAAAAACGAAGTCCAATTTGTGAAAAAATAAATTAAAATTCTGCTTCTGTAACTTTCGAAATATGCAATCTATCACTCACGTAAGGACTCAAAATCTATGTAAGTCAGTTTCTTCCTCCTTCCACCTTTGAAATCTATATTACCGATACCGGGGCATGACATACTGTTGACAGTGGAAGGAACATTCCCATAACAATAAGATAGGCTTGATTTCAGATATGTTGTTTTACACTCTAATAACCCCTTCTTCCCACTGCCATGCAAATTTCTCCTAATCTGTAAAGGTCTTGCTATCCTGAGCCAAACTGCTTTCCACCCAATTTCCATATGTTATCTCTTAGGCACAGTGCATCACAGCACTGGGAAAATTATCTCTTAAACACAGCCCAGTACATATGTATTCACGCCTGTGCATCTTGCCCCATGAGAAGAAATTAGTCCCTCCATAATTAGACAAAACTATCAGTCAGTAGTTAAAGAAACTCAAAGTTTCAGCAAAAGAAAGCCACCCCAGAAGTCCTGGTCTCCACTGTTAAAGAGATCACATAGAACTTTTCATTCTCTATACTCCATATGCTAAACCCCATGAAATCATTTTCTGATCACATCTTCTAACTGTACCCAATTCCTAAAACTTTTCCACTATGACTTATAGGACTGCTGGTCTATTACAATTAAAGACCCCTTATGTTTCAGACCCTGACTCTCTCTTGAGAAAGCCCTTTCAGATGATAACTGTTAACCCTTCTGCAGTCTCCTACACTGGACTTGCAGGAGGGATGGGTGTCCTCTCACCCCCTCATCGCTCCTTCCTTTGTATTTTCTCTTCCTTCTCCACAAAAACACTTTGAATCTCAGAGGCTCAGGTGCTTCCACACACCAGTCGTCCTTGTACTAGTCGTCAACTCAGACTCAGGCTACTTCTGAATTTTGGAAGATTTTTGATCCTGGCTCATAGTCACTTCCTTTTGCACTCCAGCTTCTTGGTGATATCAACGCCCTTCTAGTCCAACACGATCCTTCTAACACCTGGCTTCTCAGTCCCAGAACTCCTCTCTTCCTAGGATCTGTTCCTCTGTGTTCCTCAGCCATTTGCTCTCATGAATATATCACAGACCTTGTCATTATCTGAACTACATCCCTTCCACATTCTCTGTTTCCAGCATCGCACTCTCTGATGACTACCTGCTATCTTTCCAGCCCACTCCTTCCAGTATCTTCTCTTCAACCTCCCTTTGAACCCATCAGAACCTAAAATCTATCAATGATAGCAATGTTTCACTTTTCCTGACCATTCTGGATTCACTCCCTTTCTCATCCAGCCTTAGTTCTGTGACCAAGAATTATAAACCTTCCCTTGCAGGTATTCATGATTTCTTTGCCTCTCTCTAGCTTCTTCAAAGGGAAAAGCACAGCCCTAGTTAAATTCAATTGTCTACTCCATGCCTGCAACTGTGCAACTCAACATGATTGAAGAAAAGCATAAACTATGATAAATGGCCTCACTTTCAATTCATGACCACTCATCTCAAATGGGCTCTTCATGCTAACTGGAAATTATATTTCCATATCTGTTTCTCTCCCACTCTAACAGTGGACTATTTCATACTTGAAATCTCCAATTACCTCTTCCCCCATCCTCCTTTCTTAGTTGATGACTTGGTTCATCCTCCTCAACTTCATATTTTACTGAGAAAGTACAAGCAACCAAAAGAACTTCTGCAAACTCCCCCCACATCTGCTGACCTACCTGCATCTGTCCCTGTACACTCCACCTTCTCTCCTGGTACTTTGGATGCATTGTCCATGCTCTTATCTAACGCCGATGTCTCTCATTGTGCCCTGGGTGCCAGTTCCTCCAGTCTGCTCAAAGATATTGCAATTATCCCCTCTTCTTCCTGAACCATGATTTTCCTTTCTCTGTTAGATCTTTCTCATCAACATCCTAATTTACTGTTTATTCTCCTACATAAAAAATTTCTTAACTAATTCTACTTCCTCCTCCAGCTACCAGTTATTTTTGTCTTTCCCTTTACAGAAACTCTCCTTAAAAGTGTTCTCTAGGGCTTCCCTGGTGGCGCAGTGGTTGAGAGTCCGCCTGCCGATGCAGGAGACACGGGTTCGTGCCCCGGTCTGGGAGGTTCCCACATGCCGCGGAGTGGCTGGGCCCGTGAGCCATGGCCGCTGAGCCTGCGCCTCCGGAGCCTGTGCTCCGCAACGGGAGAGGCCACAACAGTGAGAGGCCCGCGTACCACCAAAAAAAAAAAAAAAAGTGTTCTCTGTACTCACTGTCATTCATTTTCATGTTATTTCATTCTCCCTTGAGCCCATTCTGTTTACTTCATACTACTCCACTGATCCTGCTCTTTTCAGCATCTCCAGTGATCTCCAGATGACTGGATCCAATGGTATACCCTTAGCCCTCACTTTATTCCATCTATTAGCAGCATTTGTCACATTCTATCTTGAAATGCAGTCCTGTGACTTTCAGGACACCCCCTCTCAGGTTTTGCCTCACACCTCATTTGCCACTACTTCTAAGGCTTTTTTTTTTTAATAGGAAGTATAAGCCCTTTGAAAATATTTATTTGTTTGTTTGTTTCTTTGTTTATTTATGGCTGTGTTGGGTCTTTGTTGCTGCACACGGGCTTTCTCCAGTTGTGGCAAGCAGGGGCTACTCTTCACTGCGGTGCACCGGCTTCTCATTGCGGTGGCTTTTCTTGTTGCAGAGCACGGGCTCTAGACGAGCAGGCTTCAGTAGTTATGGCACGTGGGCTCAGTAGTTGTGACTCACGGGCTCTAGAGCACAGGCTCAGTAGTTGTGGCGCCTGGGCTTAGATGCTCCGTGGCATGTGGGATCTTCCCAGACCAGAGCTCAGACCTGTGTCCCCTGCACTGGCAGGCAGATTCTTAACCACTGTGCCACCAAGGAAGTCCTTCTAAGGCTTTTGTGATGGTTAGTTTTACATGTCAACTGACTGAGGGATTCACAGATAGATGTGCTAAGGGATTCACAGATAACTGGGCTAAGGGATTCACAGATAGATGGCAAAGCTTTATTTCTATGAGGCTGTTTTTGGAAGAGACTAGCATTTGAATTGGTAGACTGAGTAAAGAAGATCTTCACCTCACCAATGTAGGTGGACATCACCCAATCTATTGAGTGCCTGAATAGAACAAAAAGGCATATGAAGGGCAAATTTGCTCTCTGCTTGAGCAGGGACATCCATCTTCTCCTGCCCTGAGACATCCATGCTCCTGGTCTTCAGACTCAGACTAGGACTTGCACCATTGGCTCCTTTGGTTTCTCAGGCCTTCGGGTTTGGACTGGAACTACACCACCAGCTTTCCTGGGCCTCCAGCTTACAGATGGCAGATCATGGGACTTCTTAGCCATGATAATTATGTGAGCCAGTTCCTCATAATATATGTTTCTATATATCTCTATATTGCTACATAAATCCTGTTGGTTTTGTTTCTCTGGGGAACCCTGACTAATACAGCTTCTTTTTGAGGTCCTCCTCATCTCCCTGACCTCTTACTTTTGGAGTGGCAAAGACTCAATCTTGGGTCTTTTATTTTTTTAATCTATACTTACTCTTATTATCTTGGGGCTTTTCATTTAATTTATTTAAGTACTCTTGATAGGCTGGCAGCTCTTAGATTTCTCTCTCTCTGAGTTCTAGATTTATAGACACAACTGCCTTTGTGGAATCTCTTCTTAAATGTGTAATAGGCTTTACACAAATTTAATACACCTAAACATTAAGCTCCTAATCTCCCCAAACTCACCCCCAAGCAAACCTTCTCCATCTCAACCTTCTCCATCTCATCTTTGCTTCATTTCAATGAATAAGAATGCCATCCTTCTAGAAGCTCTGGCCAGAAACTGTATATTCCTTCTTGAGTCCCTCTTTAATCACTCCTCACCCCAATGTAATGCTATTAGTCCTTAACATCTCTCTGCCTGAATGTTCTTTACTCAGAAGACCCATGACTCTTTTACCTCCTTCAGGTCTTTACTTAAAGTCCATTCTACATTAGGCCTTCCCTGACTTTCCTGTTTAAAATTGCAACCCTCTGCTCTCAACACTTACCATTCACTTTCACGGCATTTTCACCTGCACTGACCCTGCAAAATCATTACCTGACACACAAGGAGCCCCTTAGGGAGCTAGATGCCCTCTCATTAGACAACTGACCTTCCAGGGTGGAATCCTCAGGTCTCCTTGACAGCCACCCCTTCCTTTTGAACATTTTTTTTTTGCAGAATTTATTGCTCACTCTGACCATGAAAATGCACACTGGTTTGCTTAATTAGCTGCAGAAACAATACATGTTGACAAAGTAAAGTGGTGATGAAAGGAAGTTCATTACTTTCACTACATAAAAGACGGGCAGGATGGCTTACTAACATATCATGATAATAATGATGTGATAATTATTACAATAACTGTGATTTGTTGATCACCCAATGATAGAGAAAATTTTCCAGGTAACTCTCTTTTTCCTGCCTCATATAAAGAAAGAGGGCTCTCACTGTGGATCTCTGAACTCTTGGGAAGGAGGCAGGAGCAGCTGAAGTGGGACAGGGTTGGTGAGATTGATGCCTCCGTGGCAGGAGAAAGGGTCTCTTACCTTGCGAAACTACACAGACTAACTGTTGTTGAAGAGCTCTTCTAGGGAGAGCAGGTGTGGAGATGAGTGATGCGAAGAATTTACCAAGAACTAGGGTAGGAAAACAGTAGTAAACAGTTTAAATACTACATTTTAAACAAAAGACCCCTGGGGAATCCGTCGGGGGTTGTAAATCCCTGATACTGACTTCTGGGGCCCTTCAAATCCTAAATAAAGTTTATAATCTGAATATCAGTGCCCTACTTTTTCTCTGTGTGCTGCATAATTTTTTCTCTTGTCTCTTTTTTCCCTGAGAGTTAAGTTTTAAACAGATTTTACAGATAAAGGAACTAAGAAAAAAAAGGTTTATATATACAGCACTGTTAGTTTACTCACCAAATATTTACTGGGCACAAACTATGTGCCAGGAACTGGGCTAGGTGGTGAGGAATCATCAGAGTACCAGATGGACAAGATACCAGCTTTCATAGTATATATATTCTAGTGAGGATTACAGACAAAAGGGAAAAAAATAACAGGATGTTAAATGGGGCTTTTCCTATCTTGGAGTTTTAACTGAGGTCTTAAAGCTGAGAATAGTAGGTGTAATGGACTCCAAACTCTAAATGTAGGGTTAGATCTTCTATGTTGGCTATACAAGAAGATTGGATAGAATCACTTCTGCCAACTGTTTTAACACTCACCTCCTGGCTATAAAGAACAGGAAATAAGAGAAGCCTGGGAGTAAGGAGTGATGAACAGGGTGTTGTCAGAGTACAGCCCAGGGTAGGGGAGCAGATTCCTTCATCCTCAGAAAGTTTAATCCTCAGAAAGCAGAAGTCTGGGAGATATAGGTTCTGATATCTTACTACTCATAGCTGAATGCCTCTAGCCAACCCCGTGTAACCTTTGGTAGCAGGTTTCATTGGAAAGTCTTTGCTATGAACTCAACGTGTCCCCGCAAAATTCATATGCTGAAACCTAATCCTCAGTGTGGTGGTATTTGGAAATGGAACCTTTACAAGATGACTAGGTCATGAGGGTGGAGCCCTCATGAATGGGATTAGTGCCCTCATAAAAGAGATCCCAGAGAGATTCCTCACCCCTTCTGCCACATAAGGTTACAGTGAGAAGATGGCCATCAGTGAGGAAGTGGGCTCTCATCAGACACAGCATCTGCCAGCCCCATGATCTTGGACTTCCCAGCTTCTAAAACTGAGAAATAAATGTTTGTTGTTCATAAGATACCCAGTTTATGGTATTTTTGTTGTAGCAGCCTGAATGGACTGAGACAGTCTTGCATGCCCTGAGGTGGGCAGCACAAAGCTGAATTATTTCCTCTGCTCCAGATATGGTCTTTGCAAAAGGGAACTGTACTTGGGTTATCTCAAAAGTGGATTGGTCAAAGGAGTGAGGAGACACCAACATGGCTGCTTGGGGGAATAGGCCACAGGAAGCCAGGAATTGAAGGAGGTGTAATCAACCAGCACCTAAGGCATTTACTATATCAGAAAATTGCAGAGGGGGAGTCTCAGCTGGAGAATCAGCAGTCAGGCCTACAACTCATAGACAGCCCTGATGCCAGGTTACAATTATCCAAGTGAAGTAAGTCCTTTTACACCCCACCTGGCTCTGCCCTTGCTTCAATCCTGAAGAAGGCACAGGAAGCCTACACCCTTCAGTGAGGGCGGGAGGGGGATGTAAACTAAGGGAAATAGTAAAAAGGCTGATCTTGCCCTCTTTGTCCAATGCAGTCTCTCCAGCCTGAGGCAGGCCCAAGTTGGGGAAGCTAAAAAGCTTTATATAGTATAAGTCTAAGGAATTAAAGTGTAGATGTCTCCCTCGATTAGAATTTTAATACCTGAGAGGAATAGGAGATGCTATGGGATTACCTATTGTGGAGGATAATGAGTTAAGAGATCAAGGCTAATAGAAAGTTGTTTTCTGCTTCCATACACCAGTCTGGCTCATTCAATAGTCAGGTTTGTAGAGAACAAATAAATAACCCCGCAGACTGAGATTAGTGCTGTGAATGAGCTAACAGGTCAGGAGAGGCCTCTCTCAGACAAGCGTCCTTGAACACTTGAGAGACCTGAATGATGAGAAGCCAAGCAAACAAAGAGATGAGGAAAGAGCTTTCTCACCAGAGGAGACAGCAAAAGGGAAGGCCACAAGGCAGAAGAAGCTTTTAATGATCGAGGAGTTGACCAAAGAGCAGCATCAGAAGCAGCAGAGGGAGAGAGGCCACTGCTGAGGTTGGCATTGGGGGCAGAGGCCTGACTCTCTGGTGAATTTGGATCTTGACCTTGAGTTCAAGATTAATTACAAAGGCAATAAGAATCCATTCAAGGATTTGAAGGTGATCAGACTGGTGTTTTAAACAAACACACAAACAAAGAAAACAACTCTGGCTTCTATGAGGACAATGTATTGCTGGTGAGTAAGAGTAGACCCAGAGGTGCCAGATATGTGAGACATGATAGTAGCGTGGCCTAGGTATTAGACGCAGAGTTGAAGAGAAGTGGGTGGATTTCAGATAAAAGTTGTAGGTAGAATTTGAGCCACATATTGAGGGGTCCATTAAGAATCTTTAGTGGATGCTACTGCTACCCTGTTCTTCCCCTCTCCGTTGGCAGATACACCCATTCCCCAGCTGCCATGAGTGCTGGATGCTAATTGCTCACAGCTGCCACCTTTTCTGGAGAATTTTCCCAGTAAAACAGTGCTTGGGAACTTATGTCCTCCAACCTCCCACTCCTAGGGAGCCAGAAACCTGACACGTGGTTATAAAAGGCCAGCTTCCTTGCCTCAAGGTGAGACCAATGCAGTGCACACTTTGCATTCCAGAGCTTCCCTGTGGGATGATACTGAAGCTAGTCTCACTTAGCTCTTTTCTCCAGTCCTCTCCTATTCTCCCCAGCCCCTGCCCCATTCTCCTGAGAGCACTGACCAAATAAATCACCTGAATATCACTAAATCAATATCAATATAATAAATCACTTGAGAATTCCTGCCTAGGGCTCTGCTTCTAAGGAACCCAACCTGAGACAGAATTTAATTTTGAACATGTTACATCTGACATGACTATGAGGCATCCAAGTGGTGATGTTAAGTAGGCAGGTTGATATATGACTCTACCTCAGAGAGATGGAGTATCTGGGCATCAGTAGCATACGAATGGTATTCATAGCCAGAGGGATGGATGAAATCTCCAAGCAGGTATGTAATTAGATAACAGTGTCTGGAACTGAGCCCTGAGATCGCCAACATTTAGAGGTAGAAGGTAAGGATTCCACAAAAGAAAGAGTATGGTATCTTGGAATCTGAAGAAACCCTATCTTTAGGCCTAGATTTGGGGACATAATAGGGCTCTACTATATAATATTATGGAGAGTATTAGATTCTCGAGTGACCGGTGATTGTCTCTTTTAATACACAACACAGAGAAAATTCAGGAAATGCCATTTCCCGTTAAAGAATCTTTTAATCATTGATACCTGCAAACTGATTCTTTTAAAATCTTTGTAATGTTAGGTAAGGTTATTTCATGTTAACTGCACAATTAACTCATGTCATCAGTGAAGCTTTTTTCATTTGAATGAAGTCCCCAGTCCCTTTAAATTAGAATTTTCCTCATTTGCTGAAGTCTTCCAATTACTAAGTTGAATTAGTAGTGCACTAAACTTTTATTTCCAGAGAAATGAATTCAAGTAGAGGTCATCCATGCAAATGAGCTGAGTGATCTCAAACTAGCATTTAAGTGTACCAGAAAGTTCTATCTATATTAGTTGTTTTATTTATTTATTTATTTATTTATTTATTTATTTATTTATTTATTTATGGTTGGTTGGTTGGTTGGTTGGGTCTTTGTTGCTGTGTGCAGGCTTTCTCTAGTTGTGGCGAGCAGGGGCTACTCTTTGTTGCAGTGTGAGGGCTTTTCATTGCGGTGGCTTCTCTTGTTGCAGAGCACAGGTTCTTCGCATGCGGGCTCACTAGTTGTGGCTCACGGGCGCTAGAGCACAGGCTCAGTAGTTGTGGCGCATGGGCTTAGTTCCTCTGTGGCATGTGGGATCTTCCAGACCAGGGCTCGAACCTGCGTCCCCTGCATTGGCAGGTGGATTCTTGAGCACCCTGCCACCAGGGAAGTCCCTATATTAGTTTATTTTTAAAGGCAAATGAAAGATAAGAATATGAATTTCATGTATTTATTTAAGGAGAGATTTCTGAAAATGACAGTACTTTCATCTAAATCTTCAGCACCCATCAGTTAACTTATCAGGGAGCAAAGTTTATGGCAGGCCTGAGAATCTGAAGATGAAAAGACAACAAGCCAAAGAGGTAGGTCCAGCAGCAAAGATGCTCTGAATTAAAGGTACCATGGACAGTTAATCTGTAAATTACTAAAGCTTATACAAATTATAAAGTAATGGATTCTTGTGATGACAAAGCTCAAAGCTCTCAATTCTCATTTAATCTCCCCTGCAATGCTTTAAATTAGGTCATATTTTCTTCGATTTAATAATGGTACAAATGATTAAAAGAGCTAAACACTTGTTTGAGAAAGCAAAGCTAGTAAGTGGTAGATTAGGATTCTTATCCAAGTTCCTCTGATTCCAAGGTTTGTAAGTTTCCCCTGTATACTAACAACAATCACAGAGACCCAGCTTCTTCAGTATTGCAACAGAAAAGGTCTCCAGAAGGTAACATTTAGGGGAGAAGTGATGGCTGTATGCCTAGTCTTTGACTCTCTCCCTGAGTACACCTCCCCACTGGCTCCTCATCCATTGATCCTATACTTCTTTTTGTCCCTATAATGTAAAGATTCCACCTTTCTTTGTCTTTAAGCATAGCTTGCTTAGACATATTTTTCTAAGGAATTTATAAAAGGTGTGTGGGGGGCGTGTGGTCGGGAGAATGACATTAAATGAAGGTATAAAGCCCTTGCTCCAAAATTCAGGTGTAAAATCCAAATAACACGTCTGGGTCATGTCTGGAGCTTGGATAATACTGGTGGGTAGACATGGGCATTTAACTTTCTAGTCTATTTGTATCCTCTTTTTGCATAAGGGGTGAAAAAGATTTGGTCAAAAGGGAATCAGATTGCCAGAGCTCTATATCGAGAGATGTAACAGATTGTCTGAGTACAGGAATTGTGTTTTAGAAATTTCCCCAAGGAACTACAATGGAGGCCAATATTTATGAAGTTCAGCTTCTAGTTGCTTGGGACTATCTCTATGAAAATGAGTCTCAAGAGGATCTGATTTCCTGCTTAACTAGCAGTTCTTTATTTTATTTTATTTTATTTTTTGCGGTACACGGGCCTTTCACTGTTGTGGCCTCTCCCGTTGCGGAGCACAGGCTCCGGACGCGCAGGCTCAGTGGCCATGGCTCATGGGCCCAGCCACTCCGCGGCATGCAGGATCTTCCTGGACCGGGGCATGAACCTGTGTCCCCTGCATCGGCAGGCGGACCCTCAACCACTGCGCCACCAGGGAAGCCCTTTTTTTAAAAAAATAAATTTCTCTGTCTCTTTTAAGATCCAAACAGTTTATTTATTTATTTATTTGGGCCATGCAGCATGTGGGATCTTAGTGCCCCAACCAGGGATCAAACCCCTGATTCCGGCAGTGGAAGCGAGGAGTCTTAACCACTGGACCACCAGGTAAATTCCCTAGCAGTTCTTTAAAAAGTGAAAGACTGATTCACTGTGTTAGTTAACTCACTGCCATGGCCCTACTCCTACTCTGGGATTTCAGAAATATTTGAGCCAGGGAGACTCTAGAAAGACTGAGCTTACTGCAGACAAGTTACAGAGTCATTCAGAGTAGCCAGACTTGGCTTTTCACAACTGGGACCATCTCCCCTAAATTCATTCTCTTCTGTCTTCCTGCCTAACTTTTCAGTATTATCATCTCGTCACATCCATTACCTTTCATGGGTCCACTCAGGTTGTAGTTTACTTAAAGGCTTTGCTCCACCCTCTTATGCAACTAAGGGAATTTACCTTTTAAGTTGCCTCACTGTAGTTTCACAGTATCCTAGTGTAGTGGGCTGAATGGTGGTCCCTACAAAGATACATCCGTGCCTTAATCTCCAGAACCTGTGAATGGGATCTTATTTTGAAAAAAGGTCTTTGCATCTCAAGATGATGTTATCCTGGATTATCTGCGTACACCTTAAATCCAAGGACAAGTGTCCTTACAGCAGTCAAAATAGGAGAAGACAAAGAGAAGAAGGCCATATGAAGACAGATGGAGACTGGAGTTATGCAGCCGTAAGCCAAGGAACACACGGAGCTGGCAGAATTTGGAGAAGGCAAGGAAGGCTTTTCCCTTCGAGCCTTAAGAGAGCACAGCCCTGCCAACATCTTGATTTGACACTTCTGGCCTCCAGAACTGTGAGACAATCATTTTTTATTGTTATAAACCACCCAGTTTGTTGTAGTCTGTCACAGTAGCCATAGGAAACAAAAGCAATTGGTAATGGCACTGATACTACACAATAACTCTAACACAAGTACAGTAAAAGATGGAATACATACTCCAAGAATATGGTTATTGAACAAGAGTAAGCTTACTGAACACCTACTAATATTTTTGGAGCTTTTCGTACTCAGAATTCTCCCATATTTCTTTGTCACTGAAAACTTATAGAACCATGCAGGTGGGCAAGACCAGCCCCATAATACAGCTGATGAAACTTAATCTCAAAAAGGTTAAGAATTTTCCCTGAAGAGCCCTGCAGGTAGGTGAGAGAGTGGGGATTTGTGTCCAGGTCCTTCTAACGTCAAAACCTTTGTCTTTCCAATATGTCATTCAGCCTATTCCACAGGGGGCTCATGTCTTTTAAACTATTTCAAAATTACAGTAAACTGGTGGTGTAGCTGGGGATAGTCTAACACAAACATTGGCTGCCAGAGATGCAGTGTCATTAAAACCACTGTAATTTTCATCTCTCTGTTTTCAAACATTCCTTCCGGAATCTTCTCTTCATAGAAAAAAGGCTAAAAACTAGCCATCAGTGAGTCAGATTTGCATCCTCCTTTACTTAATGGCTTCAGAAAGATTTTTAGAAAAGTGAAAGCAACTCACAAAACAGATCCATCTTAAGTAGTTATCCAAAAAACTGATAAAAATTGACAAAATTATATTTGTCAAAGATGAACAATGAGTGTAGACTGGTTAGTAAGTTTGGCAAAGTCTGACCTAAATGCTTGGCACATCTTGGGGAGAATTCCAAAAGTTTCCATGTCTATCATGGCCAGAAGAAGGTTGTACCTGGCATGAGAAATTATGCCAAAACAGAAACTTCTTGGAATAATAACATTAAGGAAAATAAAATCATTTGTAACCATACCCCAAAAGTTCTTCTCAAATTGTTAATATACTCCTGGTTCTTTCCTTGGACAAAGTGAACAAACCGCTGAGACTGTGAGCATTTGTTACTGTCAAAGCAGAAGGTAAACTATTTTCATAAATATGCAAATATCTCCTACTGGGCTTCTATAATGTTTCCAGCAACCTACTGCAGTGTATGTCTATTTCAAATCTGATGATATTAAAAAGGAGGAGAAAGTGCAGAGCATGCAGCTTGGAAATATTTCTGCCCAGGAAAGCTAGCAATTAGAGCAGGGAATAGGCAGGCAGGCAGCCCTGAGATAATGAACATTACCAAGATAACCTGCTTAATCTGATCTGCCTGTAAGCCTCAGGATGTTGTACAGAAATGGGCTTCATTTCTATAGGGGGAAAGGACTGAAACGAGGTCAATCTCTTTATGATCTCACTGCTTATGTACTCAGAGTTTTATATTCTTTAGAAGAAAAGTACTACATATAACCCAGACAAGAGCCCTTATCAAACAGGATTGTATTTGTCCATCTATTTGTTGCAGTTCTGAGGACTTTCTCTCCACCATTCTGTGAGCTCATGGAAGTCTGGGCCCTTGAGGATGAGGACAGCCTCTCACAGGATATCCACATATCCAGCCACACTGTTGAAGCAAAGGGGGCTCTCCTTAAGTGTGAGTTAAATGAATGAATGAATGAATGAATGAATGATGAATGAGAGGGCGAGACAGATATAAGAGCAAAGCTTTCGGAATCAAACAAGACTGGGATTGAGTCACTCCTCCATCACTCCCAAGTTACTTGATCTTGGACAAGTTCACATGTTTCCTCATCTGAAACTCACCAGGCACTGGGCCTGGCTTATATTCAGCATTAGATTCACACTGGCTGTTATTAAGTTCTCAAGCTGGTGAACTCCATAGCTGACCTTGGTAGAACAAGCCTAGCAAGAAATTTATTTTTTTCACAGAAAAAATATTTTTGAGCACCTATGGTGCGACAGATGCTGTGCCCGGCTCTTGAGATACACAGATGAACCATATGGTCCCTACTCTTACCACATAATGAAGCAATGTATCCCCAAAATGACTGTAATAAATATAAAATGTATTTCTATTATTACCCAAAAAATGCTATTAGTGTTAAAATAATATGATGAATGTTATAACAGAGCCATGTACAAGAATCAATGGGAACACTGAAAAAGGAATGTCAGGAAGACAGGGAGATAGGGAGCCACGTATAGTTTTATAAGGGAGATGGTAATTGAACTTATTATGATTGAACTTATAAAATAATAAGAATTTTTGGAAATGGGCTGAGTTGAAGATCACAGGGCATTTCAGGGATAATGACTAACCACTGCTAAGACACGGAAGCGGTTACCAGTGTTCCTAGGAGGGCTGTAAAATCTCCTCGTCCCCAAATATTTCCTGGCAGATGCTTGCCTTTCTGTTTAACACTGCCCTGTCCCCTGCAAACGTCCCTGGGAGGCAGGGCACCAGGTGTCTGAGGCCACAGCACACACAGGTGATTAGACAGTTTTCTTCAGAAGAGACCAAGTCTCTCCAGGCAACGCTGGGTGAGCACCACCTGGCTGGGTGAGCCAGGTTCCATAACACATTTCCGTTTTTCATAAATATGTCAAGGAGTAGCCCTACTGAATTTGCAAGGTTTACAGCGATCCATGTTTGAGGGGAATATAAATCACTTCCTACACCATTGCCAGACACCAAAGGTTTGGATCTTTAGCTCTTTGAAAAGAAGCTGCTGCCTCTTCACTTCGTTATGTCCACATTTGGATTTGGGGCGAGCTGGGACAGGACCTGGGACTTCCCAAGGCAGGTCTTTGTTACTGTGAACTCCCCAATCCCAGCTTTCCCCTCTGATTCTGTAAATATTCAAAAGGCTCTTTTTTTATGTAGAGATTTTGAATAGCTCACCCTAAGATGGCACTTCAGGGATTATAGAAAATTTGAGCATAAATGGTAATGGGGAAGTACCCTGAAGTGATGAGAATTGGGGTGGATGTAACACAGCATCTCTCCAATCTTTCTCTGTCTGAATTGTGACTCATGGGGTCCTAGAGCTTCCTTGGAAATGTTCTCAAGCGCTGTCATGTGTCTTCAGGAACAAGCGGGTTTCTGGGCTCCTTGCCTCCACTTCAAGCAAAGTAAGTTGCCCTTATCGGTATTTATCAATATATTGAGCTCCTATGCAATATTCTATTTTAAAAAATGTTTCTGCCACTTCAAAAATTTGGAAAACACTGATCCAGAGCAGTGGTTCTCAAATTTGGGCAGGCATCCAAGCCACCTAAAGGAATTTGTTAGTCCAACCCCCAAAGTTTCTGATTCAGTAGACCTGGAAAGGGTCTGGAGAATTTTCATTACTAACAAGTGCCAGATGATAACAAGCATAACAAGTACCACTGGTCCAGCGATCACACTTTGAGAATCAATGGTCCAGGGAGATAAAACTAACTTGGAAAGAAGGGGCCCTAGATTCTAGACCTAACTACGTCCCTAACTAGGAGTAACAAAATTGAGAAAATCATTCTCCCTCTCTGAGCTTCAGGTTCTACAACTATAAAATGGGTGGGGATGGGGAAACCATAATTTTTCAGGTGCTAGTGATAGAAAAATGACTCAGATTGGCTTAAGAACAAAATGGAATTAACTGGTTCATGAACTTGGAAAGTCCATGTGTAGATGTTTGACTTCATGCATGGCTGGACACGGGTTCTCAAACAATGTCATCGGGGATTCTCTCCAGAGATGGATTCTTTCCTCTGGGATTCTTTCCAGAGATGGATTGAGCCTTTCCATCTCTGGGTCTGGCTTCTTTTCAGGCAGGCTCTCCCTCTTGATGACAAGAGGACCATAAGCAACGCCAGGTACGTATCCTACCAGCTTAGAGGGTATCACTTTCTCAATAGCTCCAGCGGAAAAAGTATGAGGGCTGGAGCTCCTTTCCTGGAGTGGGTCTCACGAATCAATCTGGAACCCTGTTGACCAGACCAAGGACCTGTGCAAAGTCATGAAACTAAAGGGCAGGGTAAACACAGCTCAGGCCACATGGACTGAAAATGGAGGAGAGCGGACTCTAAGAAGTTACATCAAGGTGTTGCTATCAGAAGAAGGGGGAACTGGCGAGGCAAAATCAGAAGGTTGTATGCCTGGGGTGGATAAATCAGATCAGCGCTTCTCAACTTTGTTTTTTAACCTGTGGACCAGCAGCCAAGAGAACTGTGTCAAACTTCCTCTACAGGGGCTCACACTTTGAAAGTTATTGGAAGGTTTTTTTTTTTGGTTCTATTTTGTAATATCAAATCACACTGACTATTTCACATGCTTTTCAAATATTGCCCCCTCCCCCAGAGCTGTGATTCCCCGGATGGGGTCAGGGCAGCTGTTGCCCGTGAGAGAGAAGGGATTTTGGAATCACTCAGACCTGAGTCTGAATCCCAGCTGCACCAACATCTATTTGCCTTGTTCGATCTGTTTCTGTGGGATGTGAGGCTATCAATACCTATCTTTTAGGGGAATGGTGGGCATCAAATTAGATGATGTATGTAAACCACCTGCCCAACTACAGACAGTCAACAGATCACAGCTATTTTTACTATTATTGCCAAACTTGGTGGGCCCATTTGGTTACAATGGTCTAGAAACCAGCTAGAAGCTTAGGGTTAGTCTAGGGACAATCAGACCCAGATAGCCAATTTGAGTAAAGTCATTGATTTGACAGACTTGGGCTTTCTTCTTCCGATCAACTCACAGAAAATCCTGACATCTTGTAAATAAGGAATCTGGAGCATTTCTAGGAGTTTATAAGCTAAAGAGGAAAGCAGCCTGGTTGAGACGAACGTAAAAAATAGAGGGAGGGCTTCCCTGGTGGCGCAGTGGTTGAGGGTCAGCCTGCCAATGCAGGGGACACGGGTTCGTGCCCTGGTCTGGGAGGATCCCACATGCCGTGGAGCGGCTGGGCCCTTGAGCCATGGCTGCTAAGCCTGCGTGTCCGGAGCCTGTGCTCCGCAACGGGAGAGGCCACAGCAGTGAGAGGCCCGCGTACCACACCCAAAAAAAAAAAAATAGAGGGAAAACAAAGCGAACCTGGAAGCAGTGGGAAACTTCATTTTCTTTAATTAGCATATTTAAGTGAAGCTTAGAAGCTGCTCCTTCCCTGAAACACTGCATTTTATTAAAAGCTGTTTAGAGCTCATAACCATTCTGACTTTCTCAAAACACATTCTCCTTATAGGCCAGTGCTAAACTGTGCATATGAAATGAGCTCGGCTTAATGTTGTTAAAAGAATTTGGTCTCCAGAGCTGCCTCTCTTCTTAATAATACATAATCATACTCCATCTATTTAGTTTTCATTTAACCTGCCCCATGCAGGCAATGAATCCAGTTTAATTAAATGTGCCTTTAAATAGTCAAATGGCACTCATTTGCACCTAGCAAGCCTCCCTTTCATCCTATTAGGACCCCCTCAAGATATAAAAACTCAATAAAGAGGCCATGTAATATGTGTCTGATAATGCAAAGGAAGTCTGACACTTGCTCCGTAATTTAGTGAAATCTGTGGTAGCTTTTGGGCACACTGTCATAGCTGAATGGAGCCAGCATGGGGTTTCTTGGGTTCTGGAGGGCAGTATCTGGATCAATCCTCATAAACAGCACATTTGGAGATGAGCTGGTGATCCTCTGGACTGGAGCCATGCCCAAAGTGAGGCCCACTGAGACGCCAGACAGTTGCCTGTGGAGGGTCTCAGAGGGCCTCTGAAGAGGGCATGGCCCAGGCCTCTGGCCGTATTCCTGGCAACACTAGGTGGCCAGGCTGCAGTTTCTCCTATTATGAGATTTGGTAAAAGAGCAAAAAATGTCAGTCTTGGAAATTGAGAGCAGAGAAGCAGGTGGTATTTTCCAGTCAAGAAAGGATAATATTAGAGCATTGTTTAAATGATGATCCTAATCCCTGAGTCCCTTAGTTAAAGAATGGACTCTATTCAACCTAGTGCCTCAATTTTCATGCATTTAACACATTATTTATTCAGTGACGGCCAAAGGAGAGCCCCGTTACTGACGAGGGACACAACAGCAAACGAAACACAAGTCTCTGCTTTCTTCAAGCTTAAATTTTAGTTGGGGGAGACAGAATAAACAAAAAGAAGCAGACAACAAGCAAATAAATATATGGTGTCAGGTGGTGAGAAGAAAGAAAATAGACCATGTTAAAGGGGAACCAGGTTAAAGGGGTGGGGAGTTGCAGGGTTGGGTGGACATGGTGTCAGAGAGAACCTCTTTTGTTAGATACTATTTTGCAAGATCAGATGTAACACATTCTTGTGGCTTATGTATGCTGGGCTAAGTCCAGTGCTGGGGGCTTTCACATAGGACACTAGAGATCTGGCTATAACTGGTGACACTCCTTTGGTTCACTCAGTAGATTAGGTTGACTGGGCGGGGGGCCCTTTATTTGTATCCTTCCTCAACAAAATGCAGAAGAGGACTTGCCCCAATTATTCTCCCCAGCATTTATTAGTGTCATATTATACTGTTCTCTATGAGTTCTACTATATGCAAGCCTTGCCTGCCTAGTGAGGAGTTAAGCTCCTTAAAGGTGGGGACTCAGCCTTTTAGTTATTTATTTTCCACTCAGCAGGAATGCCTGTGTAATACAGGGTAACCCAAACTTCCAAAATGTACCATGATTTTTTTAAATTTACATTTTAGAACTTTATGCTTTTCAAAAAATTAACACGTATATCATTCCAACAACCCTGCGTGGTAGAGAAGCTATGCAATGTTTAGAAATGTGGTCTTGGGCAAATTCATTCATTCAATAAATATGATTTCAGTGCCAGGATCAATTTCCCTGGAATTCAACTAAAAATTCCTTTCTCATCTAAAAATTAATGACATTAATGTTCATTTGCATGAAAGATGTGATAGGATATAATATAGGTTACATTACTACCATAATACACATAATAGGTGCCCTAAGAAAAGCCATTCGTGAGCACTGCTGTGTGTAGGCAGAGACTGAGGATGAAGGAGAGATGTAAGATATCATGCAAAAGAAACAGCTACAGACCAGATCGTGATGGACTTTATTACCTAACTGTGCTGAAGACTGCTTGAAGTGTTCTAAGCCAGGAAGCAGCACGATCATACTAGAGAGTGTGTAGTGGACAGATGGAAAGGAGACCAGAGCAGAGGCAGAAGGACCACTTAGAGGACTGTCACAGTGCTGCAGGTGGGAAGTGATGGTGGTTTAGGTATGACAAAGGATGAAGAGAAGGCAGCAGACACAAGGTATGGTGTGACAGCAGCATGGACAGGACTTGGTGGGGAACAGAACGTAGGAAATAAGGGAAAGGGAAGAGACTCTGAGTTTTCTGAGTTAGGCAATGACACCATTTTCTGAGGGAAGTAACTCTCAAGGATAATAAGTTTGGCCTTTAGTTTTTCATACATCATATTGAGATTCTTAATGATTCTTAGTGAAGCTCAGAAGATAATGCTGGGCAGGAAAATAAGTTTGAGACCAATAATAATAGATGGTATTTATAAAGCCATGGGAGGAAATGAGATCACCGGGAAAGAAAGTGCAGCATGAGAAGACAGGTCTCCGAAGAATTCCACAGCTTAAGGGCTGCATAAAAGTCAGCAGGGATGTGACTAAGGACCAGGGACCCAGAAGGAAAATCACAAGAGCCACGAGGAATGATTCAAGAGGAAGGGAGTTACCTATTCTATCAAAACCTGCTGTGAGGTAAAGTTAGATGAGGATTTAGCAAAGGAGGTCGCTGAAGACCTTAATAAGAACAAATGCAGAAATCAAAGAGGCAGACCAGGGCTTCCCTGGTGGCGCAGTGGTTGAGAGTCTGCCTGCCGATGCAGGGGACACAGGTTCGTGCCCTGGTCTGGGAAGATCTCACATGCCGCGGAGCGGCTGGGCCCGTGAGCCATGGCTGCTGAGCCTGCGCGTCCGGAGCCTGTGCTCCGCAACGGGAGACGCCACAACAGTGAGAGGCCTGCGCACCGCAAAAAAAAAAAGAAGCAGACCAGTGTGGAATGGCCATGAGAATAAAGTGGAAATGATAAGATGGAACATTTTCAGGAAATAATTCTTGAGACCTACTACATGTCAGGTTCTGTTCTAGATGCTGGAGCTAGAGTAGTAAATGTAAATCAAAAACAAAAACAAAACAACATGCCTGAAGGCACTTTTGTTATAGAGGAGAGACAGACAATAAGCATACAAATAATTAAATATACAATATGTCAGGTGGAAAGAATGAAGTGCTATTAAGGGGGAGAGGAAGTACTGAGTGGAGGTGGCGGTTGTTTTATCTAGGGAAGTCCTCTCTCTAGGGTAATATTGCAGCCCAGACCTACAGGAAGTAAGAGATAGAGCATGTGTCATGAGAATTTCTATGGCAGCACATTCCAGGCGGAAGGAGCATCACATACAAAACACCTGAGGCAGCTGCACACGGGCACTTATTTTTTCACCAGGTTGGCAAAGGTCAACTTTACTTCTCATATACATTCTCTTTTGAAGAATATCTTCCTGCTTTATAATCTTAATACACAGTGTTAAATATTCCAAGGTCTCTTCAAAATAAAGAACGGTCATTATGTGGTTTGGTGGGTAGGAGAGAGAAGCCTGCTCTAAGTGCCCTTTTTCATTATTATTACAAAGAAAAAAAAATCCCCTTTATTGAGGACCTTGGGATAAATGCCTTGATGTTCTTAAAAGCAGAAACATTTATTTTTTTCAGTTATACATGCCTCTATTCTTTTTCAAATTCTTTTCCACATTAGGATGTTACAGAATACTGAGCAGAGCACAGGGCATTTTTGAGAAATAACAGCGAAGCCAGGTTGGCTGAAGTAAGCACATAAAGTGAAAAAAGGGTTGTAGGTGAGGTCAGAGTGGGGACGGGGCGGGAGCTGGAGCAGATCGTGTCAGGCCTTGAAAGTCTGTTTTCAAGACTCAGGCTTTTCCTCTCAGATGGGAAGCCACTGGGGGTTTCTCAGCAGAGGCCACTGCAGGAGGCAAGGTAGAGGAAGCAGGGAGAGCACACAGCTGGCTACCGGAGTGGACAGGTGAGGGATGAGAGCAGCTTGGGCCAGGTGCTAGTGGTTGACATGATGAGAAAAGGCAGATTTATGGAAATATTCTGAAGCTACAACGGATTTAATTTGCTATTAAATTGGATGCTACGGATGAGTGAAAGAGAGACGTTAAGGATGCCCAAGGAGATGATTTAAGAAGTTAACGGTGAAGACCAGCGGAAAATATTGGGCAGTGGCTGCATGGGGTTGGAGATCAAGCTGGTAGTTCAAGAATATGTCTGAATGCTAAGGAGAAGAATCTGCTAAGGGAGAATGCTTCAAATTTAAGAGAAAAAAGATATAACTGATATGGAGAGGTCTCTGGGAAGGCGAGAGAAGACCTGGATATCTGGAGCCTTAATATCTGTAAAGGATATTTTTTCCTTAAAGTAAGACGGAAAAGAGGAGGATGGGTTTTATGTAGGAAAATTGATCTGGATGAAATGGAGGTCCCATCTCATCGTTTCTGCTTTGTGGTATGAGGCACAGGCTTCAATAGTTAGTGAAACTGAGTAGAGGGGAACTTCAGGTGTTATGAAGAAGGTGAAGAATATACAAAGGATATTTTAAAGCATGTAGTAGAATCTGTGTAATAGTAGCACAGTCAAGTTAGAATGTTAAGCACTTTTGAAAGCTCAGTTGAAATTTATAGATCATAGATTTATAATCACACTTTCACACAGGTATGTGGAAATGGGTGGCTGAAGTTAAATGGAGGTGAAGGCCATTTGAAATGAAGAGTTAATTCAAGGAAATGAGAGACCCGTGGGCTGAACAAATTGTAGACATTGTCTTTGAAGTTTTCTGGAAGAGGGGTCAAAATTGAGGTGGACGTTAAGAGAGAGAACAAGGGATACAATATTCAGTGAGTGAGAGGTGATGTCTCAGCGTTGGTAAAGGATCAGTAGGATGATATAGAAGGAGTCTGTCTTACTCAAAGGCGTATGGAATGGCCTGGAATTAGCCCCAAGGAGAAAGGGAGACAACCCTACCTACTATTCCTATTACTAGATAAACCCTCCTTTTCAGTAGGCTACAGGAAATGGGGTTTGGATAAAACAAAGGGATAGAGGGACCTCGTAAGATAGGCTGAGGATTAGGGGAATTTGCCCATGGGGTCATGTTTCCAGAGGACCGGTGGAAGGGTTTGGGGAAAGGGCGTGTGCAAAGGAAGCCTCCGTTTTGGGGAGTGAAGTGGGTGTGAAAGCTGAGTGTGATTGGTGACTGGTGATGCTTACACTTCAGCATATGATGGCATGAGTCTCCTGCTGACAGAGGACAGTGTTCATTAGGCCTGAAAGGATCTGCCTGTGGCCGGGAGGTAAGGCCCAGACAGCTCCTCCCTTACTTCCCAGCCTGCTGATATTGGAAGCTTCGGTGAGTGTAATTATGGCTGGCAGCAATGGGAGAGCTCAAAACAGGTGGTTCTTTACTGGGGGTGCGTTTTTTTTTTTTTTTTTTTTTGCGGTACGCGGGCCTCTCACTGTTGTGGCCTCTCCCGTTGCGGAGCCCAGGCTCCGTATGCACAGGCTCAGCAGCCATGGCTCACAGGCCCAGCCGTCCCGCGGCATGTGGGATCCTCCCGGACTAGGGCACGAACCCGTGTCCCCTGCATCAGCAGGCGGACTCTCAACCACTGCACCACCAGGGAAGCCCTGGGGGCGTGTTTGACTCTTGGTCACAGCTAGAACTGCAGCTTCTTCTTTCTAGTCCAGCTGGGAATGATCACGGAAAATGAGGCCCTCAGATAAAAACTATCACGAAATCACTCGAACTTCAAGAAATATTGTTAGGCTAACAGCACAGAGGCTGCTATAAGCAGTAAAGTGGCAAAAAGGAGTTTCTTCTCTTTGGAACTGCTTTCTGCCACAGAGGTCACAGCCTAGGCCCTCTCGATGATGATGGATGTTCCGGTAACTTGTAATGTACCCTCCTCTGCAGTCTCCTGCTGCTGCCACATTCCCTCTCCTTGCTCGTCAAAAGCATCTTAGGAAAACTCACGAGGAACAGAACATAGCTCCGTAGGAAAATCTGTTCTCCTGAAAACAGTTGCATTTCATACTTCCCGGATCAAAGATCATAAGAAAGACGAAACTGTGTTCATCCCTGGGAGAGGCAAACTGATGTATGCATCTTAACCAGGGTTGCCCGCTTCAGTGACAGCAAGAGGGAAAGCGCCTCCCCTACCCTCTCCACCCTGGACAGTCCAGGGCCAGCAATACAGCAGCCTCCAGGCAGGACAGGAAACGCTCAGCATAAGATCGACATATTCTCTACCTCAGCTGCCAGCTCCTCACTGGCCCATTTAACGGGAGCCCTACAGAATGTGTAACATTTAGATTTAGACTTAACAGCAGTGGGGAAAGATGAGAAATGAAACGAAAAGGAAACTTTTCATCCCTTTGCATTCACAGACTGAAATATCATCTAAGTTTTGAATTTGGAATGACTGGTGTAGCAGTCAAGGGAGAGAGAGTGAATGCCTGGAAGCGGGGCCTTTGGATTGTTCCCGGAGTTAAAGGGTGAACAGGACAGAAAAGAACAGTTTTCGGATACATTTGCAAGATTGGTATGGAGATCATGTATGCTTTCTTGGAATCAGGTTCTAGAAATCCAGTTCTACGGATTTTGAACTTGCTATCTACACTGCACACAATTTTCTAAACTGAGTCTCAGAGACAGAAGGAGTGACCAGGAAATAGAGATGATTAAGTGAATTAAAGTGCAATATTGACCTGAGGACCTTAAACCAAACAACAGTTCACTCAAATATTCCTCACTTTCAATAAAGAAAATGAAGTGAGAGAAGGCAGGTGATTACTGGTCTACTATCACCTCATTAATGCCTCATTAAAACAGATTTTAGTGGGCCATAAACTTACTATAATGTAGTACTATATTTTTTAAAAGTCAAAATAAATCAATAAAGGGTTAAAAGGCCAACAAGTAAATAATGAAATGGATTAATAAAAATGTAATACTCCCATCATATTCTTGGACTGAGCATTTTAAAGACATTTCTCACTTATGCTTATGAATGCAGCGCACTGGCTCTGGCTTTAGTCTGCCAGAGTTCAAATGCTGACCCCAACACTTACCATGTGACTTTAGGCAAGTTCCTGAAGCTAAATTTCAATTGCCTCCTCTGTAAAATGGGACTACTGAGAACAGTGGTCCCAGAGAGGTGCCATGATTACATGGATAATGTGAATTAAGTGAATGGCACAGAGTAAGTGCTTAAAAAATAGTTTAAATCATTGTTAGGAAAAATGAGATAAAGTGAACCTTAGTCACTGAGGTGATGCAGGTGTGTGGGTACAATGTAAGCCAGGACAGAAAATGACAGGGCCCTGTGGAAATATAAGTGGCCAAGGTGAAGTGTGGACTCTGCGATATATGCCACTCTCACTCAGAACAGAAATGAAAATGAGATTCCTTGCTCAAAAATCAGAAAAAAGTACCATCAAACATACTGAAATAGGGCTTCCCTGGTGGCGCAGTGATTGAGAGTCTGCCTGCCGATGCAGGGGACGCGGGTTCGTGCCCCGGTCCGGGAAGATCCCACATGCCACGGAGCGGCTGGGCCCGTGAGCCATGGCCACTGAGCCTGCGCGTCCGGAGCCTGGGCTCCACAACGGGAGAGGCCACAACAGTGAGAGGCCCGCGTACCACACACACACAAAAAAGTACTGAAATAAAAGGTAATTACCTTTCTTCTGCGTATGTCCTTTGCTCAAGTATATGCTCCATTGTACCATGAGGCTTCACTTACCAAACACACATTCAAAGATTAAATTATTAAATTTCAAGACAGCAATAGTAGAGCATTAAACTAAGTGTGGGGTTCTTCTGAGGGCCTGCTCTCACTGTTCTGTAATAAGTAGTGAATGGCTGGAAATGGAGACCATTAAGTAGAATGAATTAACTGGAACTTTTCAGATTTATCTGAATGAGAGTCTCAGATGTCTTTCCATTGGTCAAACCATGGGTGTGCTTTCCATTTAGGTGACTACAGCTAGGTTATCAACCAGTCTCACTTTGTTATGGTGTGCAAAACATAACCACACACAGAGGTTTCCAGAGAAAACTATATACCAGGTTGTTTAGTAAACTTCCCTCAGATGAAGCTGCCAAATACAACCTTAAAACTAGATATAACTTCTCAAGAGGCACCCTGGGTCTAAACTGTGCCCCAAACTGGATTAATAGGATTAACTCATAGGATTTGTCTGCCTAAGCCACATGGACCCCTGACTGGTAATTTGGGAACTTTATTAACGGATTTCAAAAGGAATGCTTTAGGGGGATGGCTAGTGATAATTTGGTCAAAAGAGACAATTAATCTTGGACGAGGTTACCTACTGGGTCTCAGTGGGGTTGTTTCAGTTATCCCACTGCCCATCTCATAATCAGTAGGGCAGAGAAAACAAGTCCGCACAGACTAAATGGCCAAGAACAGATGAAGAGTGAGCTAATAGCATAGTAATTAGGAACAAAACCAAAACAGGACCCACAGATGCCCAGTGTTAAAGAGAGGCAAAGAGAGGTGTTCATATTCTGAAAAATGGACTAGCTGGAATAGATTTTTCATCAGCAAATATTTTTAGACTAGGATTGGGGAGGAAGGTCACAAAGAAAAGATCAGCCTCATAACTGGGTTTGCTGATGGGCGGGGTAAACTATTTGCAAAGTCTCCCTCCACTTTCAAATAGCAATTAACATTGGAATTCTGTTGTTTTCCAACATGGTTGTTAAAATTTACAATGTAATCATTTTGAAAATGAGAGCTAGAAACAAAGTCTGCCTGATGCCTAGGGGAAAAGTAAAGGATGCTGTCTTTGAGTATTTCTTAGATAGTTTTTGATCAGGGCCAGGTGGTACCAAAAGAGATCTGATTCCAGTCCCACTTCTGCTGTTTACTCTGTGTGACCTTTATTAGGTCTCACTTCCTCAAGGGCCTTTGGGGTACTTTTTTTTTTTTTTTTTTTTTTGTGGTACGCCGGCCACTCACTGCTGTGGCCTCTTCTGTTGCAGAGCACAGGCTCCGGACGCGCAGGCTCAGCGGCCATGGCTCACGGGCCCAGCCGCTCCGCGGCATGTGGGATCCTCCCGGACCAGGGCACGAACCCGTGTCCCCTGCATCGGCAGGCGGACTCTCAACCACTGCGCCACCAGGGAAGCCCCGGGGTACTTCTTTGTCAGATGAAATGACTAGACAATTTCCAAGTTTCTTCTACAAACATTCTATAATCCTTCCCTCAAAAGGACTTCGCAAGGCAGCAGAAGAATAAATAGCAATGAGAACTTACTCTGAAGAAAAGCTATTATCTGTGATCACATTAAATCACCTATACTTATATTTTATACTGTCATACATTTCCCATCCAGCTTCCCAGTCTTCCCCATGTCCTTTCCAACTATAGCAGTAAAAACATAATTTTGGTTTCTGGTACTGTAATTCAGCCTATAAGTTTGATGACAATTTATTTCTCCAAATTAAAATAAAACCAGATCAAACTCCCAGAGAAACTTTAGAAAAGAGGTGCCCACCGTCTTCTTTGACTTCCATGTCCAAAGAAGGAGAGGCTGTTTCTTTAATCAGTCTGTTGCAGCTTCTGACCCCATGGTTTTTTACTACCAGAAAGTGTCACTGAAGAATTTGGCTGATAATATCCAGCACTGCAGGTTTTCACTCGACTAGCTTCCAGCAATGAGTTTTCAAGGGAAGAAGAGGTTGAAAGCGACTCTATTTTTTGGTGCTGAATTCAACCCACACATACCCTATTTGGTTCCTGAAGTCAGCTCTCTCAGTTTACTGTCACTCTTTCTCTGAAGGATCAGGAAAGTTTCCTTTTTCCCCTGTGAAATACAGGGGGTTATTCTGGATATACCTCTCCTCTGGATCATGAGGTTTTACTTTACCTTTCCCAAGGGTGGTTACCTGTATTGTTTTTACGGAACCCCTACACCTAAGAAGTTTTCAAAGTGGTTCCAGAAGGCCCTTATAAAAATAAATGAGTTACTTAAAAAAAAAAAACAAAACTAAAAATAGAGCTACCATATGATCCAGTAATCCCACTCCTGGGCACATGGCCGGAAAAGATGAAAACTCTAATTCAAAAAGATACATGCACCCCAATGTTCACTATTTACCATAGCCAAGATGTGGAAGCAGCCTAAGTGTCCATCGACAGATGAATGGATAAAGAAGATGTGGTACATATATACACAATGGAATACCACCCAGCTATAAAAAAAAAAAACAATGAAATATTGTCATTTGCAGTAACATGGATGGACCTAGAGTGTATCATAGTAAGTTAAGGAAGAGAGAGACAAATATTATATTATATTATATAATACAGATGATCTAGTTACAAAACAGAAACAGACACATAGACATTGCAAACAAACTTATGGTTACCAAAGGGGAAAGGGAGTTGGGAGGGATAAATTAGAAGCATGGCATTAACAGATACACACTACCATATATAAAATAGATAAGCAACAAGGATTTACTGTATAACACAGGGAACAATATCCAATATCTTGTAATAGCCTATAGTGGAAAATAATACGAAAATGATAATATATATATAACAATCACTTTGCTGTACACCTGCAACTAACATAATATTGTAAATCAACTCTACATCAATAAAAATAAATGGATTAAAATTTTAAAAAATGTAAAATGAGTTATATGAAGGGATAACTCAGTGTCCTATTAAAATACTTTATCCTCTATGCCTAATTAACAAAAGGCAGGGGTATGAGACAAAATAAGAATTAATATTTAGCTCGATCCAACAAATATTTGCTGAAATTCTGCTCTATATGAGCAACTTACCTATGTATGGGAGAACCCAAGATGAAGCCAATTCCGGCTTCTAGAAAGGTCATAAAAGAGGTGATGGCAGTGGCAAAAGACAATATATGACTCAAATAAAAGTCTTTGAAACGGTGATGAGTTATAAAAGAAGAGCAAAGCACAGTTGTGTTTGAGGGGAGAGAGGTGTTGGGATGGGGTACTTTAGGAACGTCTGGATTTCACTTTGACTTGGAGGCTGGGTAGAACCTCAACAGCAAGAGAAATAAAGGAAAAATGAATAATAATAATAATAATGGCTAATATTGAAAAGAAAAATAAAACCTTTCCATTCCTTTAAAAAAGAAAGAAAAAACCTTATAAGATACTTACTGGCATCAATCATTATTCAATCAAGTTTTTAAAGGGTCTCATTCCTCCTCCAAGGCTCTCAGTAGTATACTAGACATTTGTCATGTTTTCTGGCTGTCTAATACTTTCCCAACACCACCCCAAGGGAGAAGCCAGAAAACTGGCTTTGCCAGCTGCCTCACCACTGGAATTCAGGCATATGACCTGGACTCCACCAACTGGATGCACCTTTGCAAAACTGGTAGAAAGTAAGCAGTGGCAAAAGCAAGAACTGCACAGAATTCAGTCCTGTTGTTGTCGTCACTGTTGTTGTTTTGCAAGATTTAAGAAGGTGTCCATCATTTGGGATCTGTGGTGGCTGCAGAAGATGTGAAGTTGCTTTGTACAGAAGAGGCATCATGCAGCCAGCAACAGTGGCTGCAGGAGCAGAGGTCCTAATGCACTAGTGACTGGTACACATTTTGTCATCTAGTGTACAGTGGCCTCAGCTACAGTTTCCTCCCCAGACCAGTATTACAATGTGGTTTTAAAGCACTGCCATGAACATAATAGTCCCCAGCTTGCTTTCAATGGTTCTGTGATCTGCTAAATATCTTTTAAATAAATTCCTTGTCTGCTCAATCTTTCTGAGCTAGCTTCTGTTGCTTAAAACTATAATCCTCATCTGGTACCCAATTTCCTTTCCTTTCTGATAAACTCAGTTTTCTACGTCTTGTTACATATCCAGTGATGTTTTCAACCCTCAACGATGGTTTGGCAGCTGATATGGATGGGTGCCTCAGGCAGCTGTTGTCCCAACGTGCAACTGAGTCTGCAACTGAATATTAGAGGGAGCAACTCCAGGAGGGCAGCCAGGCAGTGGTGAGAGAGCATAGATCATGGTGTGGCAGAAAAATGGGGACAGAAGGCACTAAAATGAAGGTGTAACCCTGGGGCTGAAAACTATGAAGCTCCAATTCACAATTTGCCTTGGACTAGTGTTGAGTACAGCCACAGTAACATTTAAATTGTCAGTTGGTCCCATCTCCAAATTCCCATGGCACAGAGCACAGGTCTTTATTATAACATGTCACATGCTGTACTACAATTATTGATTCACTTGTCTGTTTCCACCCCAAGGCTGAAGCCAGGACCATGACATTGTTTTTTGTGTACTTAGTACATATTGTTGGGCTGCATGGGAAACCCAATAAAATGCATCTCTCATTCTCACTCCTCAAATTCTGTACAGATTGGTAGATAAGGTAACATAGTAATAGCAAACACTGATATAGCATTTTCCTAAGCACTTGCCACTAACTCTTTCCACCTATAACAATCCTGAAAAAGTAGGTAGATGTATTATCTCATTTTACACATGGGGAAAAACTGAGAAATAGGTTAAATAGTTAGAGAAAGATCATCTAGCTTATAAAATAGAAGTCTTTCCAGTGTCTACAACAAGGCAATGAGAGTTAAAATATTAACTTGCCATTATACAGCTGAAAGAGATTGTAGTTTAAGTGAAAAGCAACAGTGTACTTCATAATACATAATCTCAAATAGCATAAGAAGACTATAGGTCTCCCCAAAGGAAGCCTCAAGCACAAAGTTAGCACAAGGCCAAGAGCAGGCAAGAATGCACATTCTCTGAAGGCAGAGAGAGCACAAAAAGACAGCAAGGGACTGAGAACACCCGGTCCCTCTCCCTATCACACCAATCTGGTAATTCATTCTATCTGCCTTAGAGAGGAAAAAATAAGATAGGAGGAGAGAAGCCAAGAGGTTACTGATTGATGTCTCTTCCCTTGGAAACAGGAAACAGGAACCAAGATAAAGGATGCTTTCCAATCAACATTCCCAAGACTTTGGTTCGCTTAACTCCTTTGGCTTAACCCTAAATATATGGTCAACACCAGAATGGTTATCTCATTGGAGGAGGAGAGTGGCAGCCCATTAGGGTGGTTTGATTCTATCTTCATAAAGCTCTCCCCCATACCAATCACTCCTTCATTAAGGACCCTCCTGAGGTTGCAGATGACAGTGTAGATTGTTCCCCACTGAAATGGGTCATTAATTAAACTAATTCTAAAACCACGGTAGCCAGGTGAAATTTGTCTGCCTATTTTCGCCCAGTTCTAAATTATGTTCAAGTACACTGCCTAATATAACTCATTGGGAAACTTAAAGTTAATTCAATAGTAAAATTCCCAATACCTGAATATAAACTCCCTTCCAGGATCAAATCCCTTGAGAGAAAATAAACCCATAGATTAGAGTCCCTTGAAAGTTCAAGTTCAAATACATCAAAGTTGAAGGTAATTAAAGTCCAAAATCAGATATTGTTCTTGGGTATGAAAAGCCCAAAGAAAGTGAAGTCTTTTTTGTATTCTGCTTTGTCTCAGTTGAAGGTGTTCTCTCAGTGATCAAATGGAGCTGGGCTCCTTTAGAAGCCACAGCCTGTGTTGTCCATCACTAGAATACAGGCAGTTCCTTTGGACCTCAAGAGTTCAATTAGCTCCACATAAAATCTTTAATGTACCTCACTCTTTAAAGAGTTCAAAGGTATATTCGAATACAAGATATTATTTCAGAACTGCTGCAAACCTAGCAAACACAGAAACAAAGGTAATTTTCAGTCCTCAAGTCCTCATCTCAGGCAAAGAAACCCAGAATTTAGGGCTGCCAAAGAATATAGCAAAGATTTGATGGTATTTGAAAGAAGTGCAGAAATTTTTAATTTTTGCTCCAGAGAATGTCAATTAGGCCGTGCCTGTTTAAGAAGACCAAGACCTAAATTTAAACTCAGTTGGGAGATCTTTTTAAAGAAAGCTTCTTTGGGCATCGTGCCTTTATCGTATCTGAGAGGATTCTGCCTGGGGTTCTGTCACCCAGAAAGTGCCATTTGATATAGTGTACCTTTGGGGGTTTAGAAATTTGCAATGTAGCAGTCCAATCAACAAGTCTTTTTTGAGGTATCAATCTTCCCCATTCAGTGTATTTAAATTTTACTAATTTCCATTTCTCCCTTAATCCCTGAGTCCCTGGCACCCCAGTTTTCTATTGAGTAGAGCTTGTTCTAGAAGCACAGTTTTACGGTAAGAATTCTGGTAGGCATTCTTACTCCTATGCCTCAGTGTCTATTAACAAAGTCCCGTGTTATGGAATTGATTAGGCCTAGGAAATTGCCTCCTAGAGAGCCTCTCACTTTCTTTACCTGGGTTTTAGCGGGACCAGTACTCTGGAGCTGAAGCCTTTATTGCTTCTGAAACTTGCACGTAGGGGTCCTGTGAGGACCCAAATCTCTGACATGTGCTCTTCAAATACAGGAAAATGCAGAAAGAGCTTAGTTATTAACTAGTCCTGAATCACTCTGAAGCCAATTTTTATGCTTGGGAGGGGGTGAGGGTAGTGATACTCCAGGCTTTCGAAAAGCCTCAGGAATACAGAATCCCTTCTGCAGTCCTGAATATGGAATGTAATTTGGGGGTAGCAAATCCAGATCAACCTAACGTGTTACTGCTAGAGTCTTACCAGTGCTCTGTAGGTAGATCCCAGCCACCTTAAGGTTTAGACGTGGCAAATGTTCTATCCACTAATGACTAAAATGATCTTGCAATACCAGGCCAAGGTCATCTTGAGTAGCTTAAGATTAAGCCACACAGCCCATGGTCTAAGTCCCCACTGTTGAACTAAGAACCTTGGCAGGACTGGCTACAGAATTTGTAAGGCCAAGTAAAAAACTAAAAATGTGGGCCCCTCATTCAAAAATTCAGAATTTCAAGACAATGACAGCAAAGCATTAAGCCTAGTGTGGGCCCTTCAAGTAGAGGACCCTGTATGACTGCAGTGGTTGTACACCCATGACCCCAGCCCTGCACTGTAGTGGCCCAAATGCTGTTTGTAGACCTAGCACCCCTTTGCCTGACTTCAGCCAATTTTATTACTAATAAAGCTGATGGAATACTTCACATAAGTGTGAGGCAAATTTGGTTTCATATAACTGAGGCTTTGTATTAGATAAATTGACAGCTCCTGTCATAAGCATGGAGGGGAAACCATGGATTCATCCCCATTAGAACAGAACTTTTACTGTTATGCTGAACACGACCAGACAGATTCCCAAGAGAAAGAGAATAAAAGGGGGCTGAGTCATGCCAGGTTCCTCTTTGAAACTCTTCAGTAAGTAGGTAGGTCACTGTCCACCTCTACTACCTAACTGGGGAAGATGTGTGTGGTGAGGGAGAGGAGAGTGGGGGGAGTTAGAGACATCAAGTGATGTCTCTTCTCATACATCCCTGAAGCTGGGGAAGGGAGATGCTTACCCCAGCCCCCAAGATCCCTAGACAACAATTACCACAATGTCTGGTGTGCAAAGGTTATTTAATAAATATTTGTTTAAAGAACAAACGTCCATGACTCCTGCACATATAACTTGGCTTATGTTAGAATTCCAGGGAGACCTCTTTATTCTCCACAGAAGCAACTTCACCTCCTAGCAGCGTAGTAACAGACAGCAACACAATTCACCATATATGTTACAAAGTCCTTCCTCTCACACCTGCATGAATTTTCCTCTCTTGGCTTGCTGGACAGCAGCTGCCTCTAAACCCTGTTCTCAGTCAATGTGCAGGATAAAGTGCTGGACAGAGAATGAAGGAAACTCAGCGTGAGTCTAGGTTTGCATCTGATTTGCCCTTGAATTTGGACTATCGGCTAACCTCTTAGCTTTCTGCTTCAAAGTGAGGGGGTTGAGTCAGATACATAGCTTTCAACATTTCACCTTCCCCAGCAGTCCCTCTATCTAAAGCCCAGGATCTCCAATGAAAAAGAAAAGCAGCTCTCTTTATCTGCAAAAGATATATATTTACAGCATTCTGTATTAGGTTGAATATTTAAAATAGATTCTCAGAGACCTATTAAAAATGTTTGCTATTAGATAAAGGAGAGAGAGGATTTACTATGATAATACATGACAAGATAATTCCTCATGCTGCAAAAGGTCATGGATAAGTTATCCCTGGTAAGTAATATTTTTAATATATAGCACATCATGCTTAATGGAAGTTGAACGAAGATTAGTTTTTGGTAATTGTTATAAAATCCCACCAATCCCCATAGACAACCTCTGCATCCCAACAGCAGCATTCATACCACTGATGGAGAGTAAGTACATAGAGTGATGATGCTCTACTGTCCCAGAGTCCTGAGTGGAGGGATTATGATGGAGAGAGCCCACTCCCATATTGCTGTTAGGACTCTTCCCTGAACTCAGGGCTCGCTCAGGGTAAAATTATGAGCTAGGTGAAGTTTTATCTTTGGAACTGTATCACATGTCCCAGGAATAATTCTTCTTGACCACTTTTCATGTGACAGTACTTTCTTCAACTATGAGTATAAGGAACTGATAATACTGTCCCTAGAACAGCACGGTGCACTCCAGTGCACGATTTACAACAGGGGAATGGGAAGTGAACGTAGCATGTTCTTTGAGCTTTGTATCTTATATATCACAAGAATTCTGCCTGCTTGTTACTTTGTAAAAGCCGGGTAGCAGAAAAGAGCCCACCTCTTACATTCAAATGAGAAAGGGAATGGGAAGTGAACGTAGCATGTTCTTTGAGCTTTGTATCTTATCTATCATAAGAATTCTGCCTGCTTGTTACTTTGTAAAAGCCAGGTAGCAGAAAAGAGCCCACCTCTTACATTCAAATGAGAAAGGGAATGATGTAACAGGTAATTATGTCTGTTATTGGTCTTGGTGTAACAGAGGATAGGTCCCCAAGAGGGGAGAAGCACTGTCCACAAGCTTGACAGCAGAAGAATCTCTTTTTGTTTCCTCCCCCTGAAACAGAAGAGATCTTGAATCTGTACTCTGGCATTTGAAAAATTAAAGGCAAAAGAACTCATTCACACCAAGCTGAGAAACCAGTGTGGGTAATATTTAATTATTAATGTCATTTTGAGCAGAAAATAAAAGGAGTTTACTGAAAACCTTTCTGTCTAAAGTTTCCCTTATATTTTCTGAATTCTCCTTATTGTCTTATAAGAAGAACCAATTAATTCGGAGCCTGAGAAGCAGTTGGGAATCTCCCATAATATTTGCACAAAAAATTTCCTACAATAGAAACACACCTACAGTTTCTCCCTGGGATGGTTTTGTTACTGGATTTCTCATCTACAGTGGCTTCCTCCACCCTGTCACAGGGTCACAAAATAGGCCAAGGATTTCAATAACCTTCATACTAAACTTGTTAGACTTGACAACATTTATCATGTTTTTTTACATCAGCTGATGGGAGCAAAGTTACATCCCAGGTAACTAGACCCAAGATATTCAGGCAAATAGACACATGATTCAGGCAAATGCTTATATGTCTACACTCTGTCTCTAATTCATCTTTCCCTAACACCCGGCTCTGCACCATGCTGGTTACAAACCCTGGTTCCTCTATGTTTTGTTCCCAGTCTCAGCTTGGGCATTTAGCTGATTTTTAGTGTGCCTTAACTTAAAAAATTTAATTCCAGCTCTTCTTGTGAGTGCAGTCTCTTCCCTCCTTCTTTCAAGATCTTTTTCAGAAATCCTTTTCTAATCTCTTTCACCTAAAACCAAGCTACTCCTTACCTACTCCAATGTTCAAAGCAGTCGGTAGCTCTATATTTAAAATAATGTCTTAGGCAATCCCCTACATAATGCAAACCAATGGGGCAAACGTGGGAATAAATCAGGGATTCTGCTAATATGTGGAGGTGTGGCATCCTTGGAAAGCCAGAACTTCTGCTATACCTTTTTAACCCTGACCCTCTGCCACTGTTCCTCTTAAAGTGTCCAGCATATTCAGGCTTTCTACCTGCTTTACTCAAGGAGGACAGAGATCCGATAACACTGAACACACTACATGGCCATGGCAGAGCCTTCCTATCAGGGGTCTTTGCTTTGTTAGAAAAAGATTTAGTAAGAAATGCTGGAGACGGTGTGGAAAAACGAGAACCTTCCTATGCTGCCGGTGGGAATGTAAGTTGGTATAGCCACTGTGGAAAACAGTATGGAGGCTCCTCAAAAAACTAAAAATAGAATTACCACATGATCCAGCAATCCCACTCCTGGGCATATATCCAGACAAAACTTTGATCAAAAAAGATACATGCACCCCTATGTTCATAGCAGCACTATTCACAATAGCCAAGACGTGTAAACAACCTAAATGTCCATCAACAGATGAATGGATAAGGAAGATGTGGTACATATATACAATGGGGTACTACTCAGCCATAAAAATGAATGAAATAATGCCATTTGCAGCAATATGAATGCAACTAGAGATTATCATGCTAAGTGAAGTAAGTCAGAAAGAGAAAGACAAATATCATATGATATCACTTATATGTGGAATCTAAAATATGACACAAATGAACCTAGCTATGAAACAGACTCATGGACATAGAGAACAGACTTGTGGTTGCCAAGAGGGAGGGGTTAGGGAAGGGATGGAGTGGGAGGTTGAGGTTAGCAGATGTAAGCTATTATACATGGAATGGATTAACAACAAGGTCCTACTCTATAGCACAGAGAACTATATTCAGTATCCTATGATGAATCATAATGGAAAAGAATATAAAAAAAAGAATGCATATGTATTTATAACTGAATCACTTTGCTATACAGCAGAAATTAACACAACATTGTAAATCAACTACACTTCAATAAAAAAATTTTAAAGAAAGAATACTGAAAAAAAAAGATTTAGGAAGCTATGCTTAATTAAAAAGGAATAAGTTCTTAACAGAACAATACAGATAAAATATCATTGGGGAAGGCAACTTATTTCCTCTACTTATCAAATCAAATGTGCTTTATTATGAAGCCACCTGATGGTCACCTGGGCTCCCTTTACAGGGAAGCATTCAAGAAACTAGTAGAGGGTGCAGGATGGAGTAGAGGTTTTGAAGGATACGTTTGCCAGCCTTTTTATCCTACTTGAAGCCTTTCCCACTTCTGGGTCTTTTAAAATAAAACTCCAGGGTAAATTATCAATACAATGCAGAACAAAGCAGCCTCAAGTGGAAGCCCAGGTAGTGAATTTTGGAGGCAGTGGCAAAATGCTGTAAAGTGGTGACAAGATTCAAAGAAGAGAAATAGTTTGGAAGGTGGGTTGTATTGTTTGGTTTTGAGATTAAAGAAATATTCTCATTGACAATCTCACTTATTTTTTTTCTTTCTTTTCTGTTTCTTTAACAAAGGAGTAATGGCTAAGAAGTTATTTGATCTTGGATTCAAGTGGCCTTGATCAGCTAGATGAATTGGCAACTTTAGCAAAGGGAAAGAGAGGAAGTTCCTTATCTGTTTATTGCTGCCTACATGCAGAGTGCTCTGGGAATGGAAAAGCCCATCGTCAGGTTGCATGGTCTGCTGAAAGAAATCTGGCCTGTTGTATATAAGGAGCAGCTGATCTTCAGGTAATGACATCAAACTGCAGTCTGGAAGTCAGGAAGCAGGAGCACATATGGGATGGAGGATAAGTAAATTCCTAATTAGGATAAAACGGCCAACAGTGTAGGCTACATACATAGGTATATGGGTAATAAGTACAGAAAATCAGCTTAGGAAACTTTTACATATGATTTTTAACAAGGGAATGATGATGAATCTCTTAGAAGCCTGTTGCACAACTCTAGAATTCCATTCCATCGCCTGTACCACTGTCATGGTACAAGTCTTTACCATCTTTCTCTGGACCTATAGCTACTTTAACACTGTCCCAACTCCAGAGTCCTTACCTTCACATTCATGCTGTCACCAGAAGGATGTGCATGAAACACAAACCTGATTATGATACTCTGCTGCTTAACTTCCTCAATGGCCTGTTGTCACCTACACCCAAACTCCTTCGGAAGGACTCGGCCAACCTCACCTCCCACAAATATCCAACACGAAGATTCTATCAATGTATTCATCCTCCCATGTGTACATTCTGTTATCTTAAACTTGAGTGTCTTTAAAGAATTTTTTAAATTCTTAACTGTAGACTTATAGAAAAAATGGAAAAGCAGTGCAGAGACTTTCCATATATCCTTCACTCCCCCTAATGTCTTACATAACAGCAGTCCATTTATCGAGTAAAAGAAATTCACATTGGGACAGTATTATTAACTAAGCTAACAGCCTTATTCAAATGTTACCAGTTTTTTCACTAACTTTGTTCCTGTTCCATATCCTAACCAGGATCCCACCTTGCATTCAGTTCTTAATTCTCCTTAGTCTCCTACAGTCTGTAACAGTTTCTCAGTCTTTCCTTATCTTTCATGACCTTGACACCTTTGAAGGGCGTTGATCAGTTGTTTTGTTGAATGTCCCTCAGTTTTCTTTTGTCTGATGTCTTCTCATGATTGGACTGAAGTTATGCCTTTTGGGCAAGAACAATACAGAAGTGCTGTGTTCTCCTCCGTGCATCGTATCACTGGGTTCATAACGCTCATGGCTTTTCATTGATGATGCTGATCTCTAGCTACTAGAACGTGGTTTCTGCTGAATTTTTCTACTGTAAAATTACTATCTTTGCCTTTGTAGTTAATACATACCTTGGGGGAGATACTTTGAGACTGTGTAAATTTTGTTTATTCAAAAGATTTTACCCACTAATTTTAGCATCCAACAGTGAGTCTTATGTGCAGCAATTATCACTGGTGCATGATCTGTTTCTCTTCTGTTTCTCTTTGCCTTAAATATCTATCCCGCTTTTTCCCCTTGGCCATTTTCTATTCATCCTGCACATCCTAACTCAAGAGAGTTTTTCCTCTGGGATGCCTTTCCTGACCGCCCCAGCCAGATGAAGAATTTCTTTCTCCATACTACCTTAGCAGCTAGCTCATACCTAGCTTCACAATACACATCACCGTGTTTATTGTTTTTCTGTTTTTGTTTTTCTGTGAGTCACCCTGCATGAACTTCTTGAGGGAGGCCTGACTGTCTCGGCCTTTTTTCCTACCAATGCCTCACAGAGTGTCTGTTCTATAATAGCCATTCAATATATGTTTGCAGAATAAATGAATACATCTATTATATTCTTTCAAATTCATTTCCAGGCTGAATACTTTAGAGTTTTTGTTGGTATAGTTAAAGAATAATGCTCATTTCTAAATACATGATTCTGATTTTCTGCCAAAATCTTACCCCTTTGGGAAATTTACTTCAGCATGCTCCTGGCATCAGCCTTATTTAATCCTCTAAAAAATGAACTAAAATCCTACTTGCTGCTTTTTTTTTCCTTCCTCCTCTCATCATACAATGGCCTACCTTTTCCTCCTCTGCTTGTGATTCAGTTTGCAAGTATATTTTCAGGGGCAGAAGAAAAGAAACTGCTCCTTCATTCCTTTTGCTAAGCTTCTGTGTGTCTCCTACTCTGATTCTAACGTGAGCTTCCTTAATCCTTGGTGATACTTTTCTTCCTGTGTGTTTGCTTTATTCTGTTAATTCACGGGAGCCTTTCTAAAACTGCCTTTATTCGCCTGAGAAGCAAAACAAACAGTGAAAATTGACTCTTTGGCTAGCAATTCTCATTATTATTATTATATAATCAGTGATTTGAATCATTAATGCAGGAGATCAGGCATGCATGTGGAAGAACAGCCTTCCTGGTCATATGCCCACAGGCATGTCAGTAGTAACTACAGTGTCATATAATTACAGATGCTAAAAGGAACTTGTCCTCCACCATCATCATCATTATCATCACCATCATCATCACCTTCATCATTGAAACCTATATCACATTGCGTGAAGTCTGCACAAAACCACAACTACCATTCCAAATACCTAACATCACTCCTTTGAATCTTCTTAGCAGTTTGAACCCTCATAATACTTCATTTTGGTAGCAGCTTTAGACTGTGTTGTTGCCATTTGGAGTTGTTATCCTTCTTGATTTCCTTTTCCCTACTGACTCTAGACCAGGAATTTCATAAAGGCTGAAAATTGAGGATTATACTCTCTTTATCATTATTGACTACTGCTATGCTGAGAACATAATAGGAGCTCAATAACTATTTGTGGAGTTACATTGTTTATCTTCCATCTAAAACAGAAAACAAACTGAAATGTTGGGGAACAGCATGCAAGGAACTATTACAGAAATCTTAACTTGGTTTTTTTCATTGACAGAATATTATTGTTGAGCACATTTTAAGTAGAACAAGGCTGCCAGAAGTTCTGAGAAGTTAGAGAAAGAAATCAACAATTGACATTCTAACAAGAAACAGAGGCTCTAGAAGAAGACCTGAAAGTACCAAAGATTCATTTGGACTTGATTTATGTAATACTTTTCTAATAGTGGGTGACATTCAACAAAAGAAACAGTCTAAATGTCATTCATTTTATCTCCACAGCCATATTAATTTTAAAAATCTACCTCCTCTTAATACCCACTGACAATGTTTTAGTTCTGATCCTCATTATTTTTTATCTGGATAATTGCAATGCATTTAAATGATTTTCCTGGTCCAGTTTCTTTCCTTTCAATTCATAAAAAATGGCTCCCCATTGATCATAACACCAAGTTCTAATTCCTTTCCATGGTAGAGTAGATGCTTCAATTGTGGCCACCAAACTTTTTTTCTTTTTTTAAAATTTCTCTCTTACCATCCTCCTCATAAGAGTTGTAATCTAGCCACACTGAACTTCACAAATCTCCAGGCAAAAGCGGTACACCATGCTTTTTAGCTTTCCACACATTTCCTCACGCTGTTTCTACAACCTGAAATGCCCATCACTTTGATCTGATCTTCCAAGGACAAGGTAAAAAAATATTATTCCCTCACTGAGATATTCTTTAAGTTTACAAGGCAGAACTGATCTGTCTCCATCATTTGCCATAGAACTTAGTTTGTACCTTTATTATAACATTTGTCATGTGTTAGAATTCTTTATTTACCAAACTGAAGTTCTCGAAGTCTATCATCTCCGCATCACCAATATCTAGAGAGAGACTTAGGTGACTGGGCTTCTATAACAAACTTTGACATCTCCGTGGTCTATCATGATGACAGCTTCAAGTTCATTCATGATAGACCAGTGTGGTGGGGGGAGGGGAGGAGTTTCTGTTCCACACAGTCACTCAGGGACCCAGCCTCCTTATAGCTCATGTTGCCACCATCTTCAACATGTAGGCAGCAAGTGGAAGATTGTGTGTGGGAGATTTTTATAGGTGAAACCTGGAAGTGGTATACTACACAATATTAGATCACATTCTATTGCTGTAACTTGGTCACAGACCCTACCCAGCTTCAAGGGGCCTGGGAAAGGTAATTTAGCTGTGTGCCCAGAGAAAAGAAGAGAAACTTGGATATTAGCACACCATCCTCTGCCATCATGAGCAGTAAAAATGGGTGCAAAATGAATACAATGAAAGACTGCTTTCTAATTTGAAGCCATTGTAGTGGATTAGAAGGAACAATGGAAACACTTTTCAAATGAGAAAGTCTTGGTTTTAGTCTATAGCAATGCAAGCCACTCACCAGCTGTATGGCCATTGCAAATACTTAAAGCTCTCTTGAGCTTCAAGTTCCCCATCGGTAAGTGGATTTGCTGTGGGGATTAACTGAGGTAATACACAAAGAGCACCTGACACATAAGAGGAGCTATTTAATAATTATCCCTTTTTTGTTCAAACTAATATATTTTAGAATCTTCAGTGGGCTAGTGCAGTGTGCTAAGTATCAGGAAAAGAAAGGTCTATTAAAAACATTCCTTACCTTGAGGGAATTCACAGACCAGTTGTTAGAACATAATTACAGACAAGCAAATAGACATTTATGATACACTGTGATAGGCAGGCTCTTCATAATAGAAGACATCAAAACACCCAATAAACATATGAAAAAAGTCTCACATCGTTACTCACTGGAAAAATGCAAATTAAAACCAAAAAGAGTTGTCATTACATACCAGGATGAGTAAAATTAAAATATGAACAATCCTAAGTGTTAGCAAGTATATGGAACAACTGTGAATTTCTTACTTAGCGGGATGAGTGTAAATTGGTCCAGTCACATAGAAAAAATGTTTTAAGGTACTTACTAAATCTCAACATACACATACCCCATAACCTAGCAACCTCACTCCTGGACATATGCCCAACAGAAATGAGTGTATCTACTGTAATGGACAAGAACATTCATAGTATCCTTATTCACAAAAGCCCTAAACTGGAAAGAAACCAAATGGTCTGGTAAGAAGCCTAACAGAACTTTCTGTAGTGATAGAAATGTTCTATACCTTCATATAGATGCAGATTATACAGGTTATATGGATTTTTTAAAAGTGACAGAACTGTACACTTAAAATCTGTACATTCAATGTATGTAAATTATGCCTTAATCATAATAACAATAATAAAACAATAAAGTCTAAAGCAGTTACAAGAGTCTCTTATCATACCTCAGTTTTAGTTGCTTTTGAGGATGACTCCTATATGTTTTAAGATATGCCATAGCCCCTTATGCATCCAAAAATATTTTATTACTGACACAGATTATCTCAATAATTCTATCCACATTGTTAAAATGATTATTATTCAAAAGTCATCCTCAGTTTTAGCTTCTACACAATCTAGCTCTGGAATAACCATTGTAAGTTCTGAGTGCTACCTAGACTATATTTTAAGGCAGACCACTCAAACACACCCTCCCTTTTGGGTAAGACCAGACAACCATTTTGAATTTCTTATATATACATATACACAAGTCTTACTCATAAAAAAGATAATCTTTCTCACTTTGGTGATAAAAAATATCAAGTAGGAAAGAAAATATTTTGTTGCAAATTTGATTTGGAATAAGAGGCAATAAAACCAATGTTCTCAGAGTCCTCTATAGTATTATCTTTTAAAAACTATATTCTATTCTATAATTATATATAACATATGAATATAGTAAAAAAATATTTGGGAATATAATAAAATAGAATGACAAAATCATCACCCAAACTTGAAATCCCCAAAACAACCACTTCACATTTGAGACTATCTTTGCTGATCCATAGATACTCTCTTCTTAAAGCTATTTAGATTTTAAAAATTAGAAAGTAAGAAATATATATTGGCAAATATATCAAAATCACTCACAATTCCACCACTCAAATAAGGTAAATATCATACCTGACATCATAGAAAAACTGCTTATTTCCTTAATCGTCCAGGTCTTGGAATAGAAGAATGGAATATGGAGCATCTTCCCACCTGGCTCCATCTGCAAAATAAATAATTACAATTTTTCTTTGATTTTGGCATTAGGTTATTTTCCAATTTTCGTTTCTTTATTCTGAGCTTTCATCTTTTGCTGTTTCCATATTTTTTGCTTCATATATTTACAATCATATTTTAATGAGAACTGAAGAGGCCATCATGCATATTGCCAGCCACTTGCCCTTTGAAATCAGAAATCTAATAGTTGTAGGATGAGGAAGTCCAATGAATTAGATGGCGAGTAATATCCAGTATCAAACATCACAAGAGTTTCTGTAAAGACTGAGTTACTAAGGAAACTAGAGATGAATTTTGGAAAAAAGACTTCTAAAGGCAAAGAAAAACATGGAGAAAACTGTCCTATTGCTATTTCACAATAACAAAGTCCTTTGTTGGCCTCCTTGCAGATTCCTGAGTGAGGAGAGAAGATAGATTTGGCATGCCCATATAATCTCGTTAGAATTACTCCTCTTTTCTACTTGGTGACATTTGCTTCAGATCATTAGTAACTGACAAAGCAGTGTATAAGCTGGCAAGATAATTGAAGCAGAGATCCTTGGTGTGCTGTTTCCCAATAAAGATCAAAGTTCAAATACTCAGGGATTCTCAAATAGAGGAAAAAGGAGTCACCTACGGGAAAAATACTGTGAGCTTTATCCCAGTCATGTAACTTCATTTGGTAAAGAAATAATTTTCGGGCCTCCCTGGTGGCGCAGTGGTTGAGAGTCCGCCTGCCGATGCAGGGGATACGGGTTCGTGCCCCGGTCTGGGAGGATCCCATATGCCGCGGAGCGGCTGGGCCTGTGAGCCATGGCTGCTGAGCCTGCGCATCCGGAGCCTGTGCTCCGCAACGGGAGAGGCCACAACAGTGAGAGGCCCGCGTACCACAAAAAAAAAAAAAAAAAAAAAAAAGAAATAATTTTCTTCATTTCCAAGAGACAAACTTTGAAAATAATTAACTTGACTTCTGTAGCTCTAGGTGATGTTTCCTCATGAAGAGACTTGCAGGTTGGTTGCTGTCAAATGTGCCACCTCTTTTAAAAAAATAAATTTATTTATTTTTGGCTGTATGGGGTCTTCATTGCTGCATGCAGGCTTTCTCTAGTTGTAGCGAGCGGGGGCTACCCTTCATTGCAGTGCGTGGGCTTCTCATTGCAGTGGCTTCTCTTGTTGCAGAGCATGGGCTCTAGGTGTGCGGGCTTCAGTACTTGTGGCTTGTGGGCTCTAGAGCGCACAGGCTTCAGTAGTTGTGGTGCGTGAGCTTCAGTAGCTGTGGCGCACAGGCTTAGTTGCTCCGTGGCATGGCATGTGGGATCTTCCTAGACCAGGGATCAAACCCGTGTTCCCTGAAGTCCCAAATGTACCACGTTTAAGGAATCATCAATGGTGCTTTTCTTGGAGAAGAAGACTAACTTAATCATAAATAGAATTCCAACTTTCTAAACAATCTGAAGGGCCCCTACAAAGTTCCGCCTTGTGAAATCTCACAGAACTCATAGAAACTAGAAAAATGCTTAGGATTTCAGATAAAAAATAAAGCAATGTGAAAGCAGACATCTTCAAACCTGGAAGATTAAGACTACCTGGCAATAGTGCACTGGACAAAATACCCTCTCATACACATCTAGTCTAATTGTGGTAAAATCTAATTTTCTGCCTACTCCACATCTCCTTCCTAGCAACTCAGCAGTTGAACATGGATGGAGGAAAGAACACACAGCTGTACTACACGGCATCATTTCATTTTTAGACCATAAACCTGAAGTTTTCCCAATGTCAGGCTATCCTCACAATAACAACTGAAACAACATGGTGTCAGTCTGTTTTAATCCCCCAAACAACCCTATAATGTAGGTACTATTATTACTACAATTTTACAGATCAGGAAACTGAGGTCCTTAGCTGCTGAGTAAGTTACCCGAGGCCACAGTCATAAGTGACACAGCCACTGCTGGATTCCAAACAGTCTGCCTCCAAGATCTATGCAGAGTAACTAGTACACTGTGCTACCTCTACCATCTTATCTTGTTTTCCTAGTAAACTTGTTTTCCACTGTTAGAGACCATTACTGACAGTCTCTTGAAATCTGCAGAAATCACTCCCTTTCCTTCGTTCTTAATGGATGACCTTGTTTTTAATTTCCCCAGGAAAATAAAGTATTCAGAAGACAATGCCCTCACCTTCCGTAATCAAGTCTCCCAGTCTCCATGACTCAGTGTCCATATACTCAACTTTCTTTCCTGATACAATGGGTAAAACATCCTCACTCAGATAGGGCTGCTAAAACTTGTCTCTCCAGAAGTACACTGATTTCCATGCCCTTTGGTCTGCTCAGGAAGTCAGTTCTTACATCCAGCGTATTTTCCCTATTGCATCCTTCTTATTGGCTGATGTGGTAGAGGCAGTGATGGCCACTAAAGCTTTCATTAGCTCTCCTACATTTTCCACCTCCTTTGCAGTTAGGCGGGCCATGTGACTACTTCTGACCATTAAACGTGCATCAGTTCAGGCTAAGAGAATGAAAATCTCGTTCATTCTTTTCTAATCTTTCTCTTCTACTGTAGATATTGAAGAGTTTGCATATTTAAGATCAGTGGAATCTAAGCAGAGCCTCCAGCTGACTCTCCTAGAACATGTGGTATGAGTGAGAAATAAACCTTTGTTGTAGTAAACCACTGGAATTTGGGGCCTAATTTGTTACTGCAACATAATCTAGCTTACCTTGACTAATAGAACATACAAACACATTGTAAAAAACAAACAAGCAAACAAAAAAACCTCTTGATCCTACATCCCCTTTTAGCTACTGTCAATTTATTTTGCTATTTTTAGGGGGAAAAAATCACTGAATGGATCATCTACATTCAGTCTCCACTTCCTTAGCTTCCATTTTCTTTTCAACTTCACAGCAGGGATTTTCCTCACTAATCACTCATCAATGTCACCAACACCTTTATCTCACTAAATCCATTAGTAAGTTCAATGTCTTTACCTTAACTCTGCCACTCAGTGAGATTCCTAATATATACCTTCTTCACTTTATTCTCCATGAAATTTATTTCACAGACCACTTCTCTTCAGTCTTAGTTGCCAGTTTCTTTTCCTCTATTCTTTCCTGATTATTGTCCTTCTCCCGTTCTTCATCCTTGGCCCTGTTCTCTCTCCACCTCCCTCAGAGATCTTCCAATCCCATTGTCTTATGTAGTGTCTACATGCCGATGATACCCAATTTGTATTCCCCAACCAGACCTCTCCCTGACTCCAGACTCACCCTTAACTAAGTAGTTAGTACTCACAGTAGTAGTTTAGAGGTATCTAAACCATAACATGTTCAAATCAAAACTGTATATTCCCACCGCAACCCCCCCGCCCAAGTCTGCTTTTTCACTCTCTTCCTCATTGCAGCCACGAGCATTCATTCACTTGCTAAAGCTTCACCTGTACACAGATGAAGGTTGTGCACTGCACAAATCTAGATGGCTCCATTATTTCAAATCTTTCTCTCGCCTAAACTTCCCCCATATCTAATCCATCAGAAAGCTCTGTTGGGTTCACTCTCAAAATATATCTAAGTCCCATTCCTGCTGTTCGCTTCTGCAAACATCATACTCTGAGACACCATCTCCTTCATGGACAGTAGAAATTGACCCACAACTGGTCCCCTTGTGTCTACTCTTGCAACAATCCAGTTTCTGCTCTACACAGCCATCAGAGAGCTCTTTAAACCACACGTCAGATTCTGTCACTTCCTCCGCAGTAGTCGTCCACTGCCTCACATCACATTTAGAATAAGAGCCTCACTCCTTACTGGAGGATCCCTTGGACTATGCAACTTGGCCTCTGCTACTCTCCAGCCTTACCTCCTACTTTATTCCTCCTCACACTCTCCCCTTCAGTCACACTGGCCTCCTTGAGGTTTTCACAACACTCCAAGCTCTTCTCTTCTTTGAAAACTTTACACCCAATATTCCCTCTCTGTGGAACAGTTTCATCATATCTTCGCACAGCCTGTCCCTACATATCTTTAGATCTCTGCTCAAATATCACCTACTTGGAAACACCCACCCTGATATCCATTCTAAAGTAGCCTTTCCAGGCTTCCCTGGTGGCACAGTGGTTAAGAATCCGCCTGCTCACGCAGGGGACACAGGCTCGAGCCCTGGTCCGGGAAGATCCCACATGCCGGGGAGCAACTAAGCCCATGTGCCACAACTACTGAGCCTGCGCTCTAGAGCCCGTGAGCCACAACTACTGAGCCTGCTGCGCTCTAGAGCCCGTGAGCCACAACTACTGAGTTCGGGCACCACAACTACTGAAGCCCGTGTGCCTACAGCCCGTGCTCCGCAACAAGAGAAGACACTGCTATGAGAAGCCCGCGCACTATAACATAGAGTAGCCCCGGCTCGCCACAACTAGAGAAAGCCTACATGCAGCAACGAAGACCCAACGCAGCCAAAAATAAAAAAATAAAAAGAAATTCTAAAAAACTGTTTAAAAAAACAGCTTTTCCATTTCCTATGCTCTCTCCCCTTTAATTTCTTGGCAACAGTTACCACAGTCTGAAAGTATATCCATGTATATGTTTGTTTAACTATTGCGTTTCTGTCTCTCCTACTGTAACTTAAGCACAGGCAATTTGTCTCATGTGTCACTGGATTTCCAGTGCTCAGAACAGAGCCACACATCTAGTGGATGCTCCATGCAGGGCTACTGTGTTCATGAACAAATTAATAAGTCACACACATCTGCAAGAGAAGGAGACCAAAAGTAAAATGTACCCTCATGGCCAAGAATGTTCCTGTTATTATCAAAGTACTATAGGAATTACTCAGTATTAGCATTCCCTTACAGGCTAAAAATATTAATGTTTTGGTTTAATATTAATGTTTCACAGTTTTAAAATTTTCTTAATATGCGTTCACACTGACATTTTAGGCAGATTTTCTCAGACCAGCTTTTGAAGCACTAAAGAACTGTTATGCTGAAAATTTACTGTTTTTTAATGCTTTGGGCCACACATTTATTTAATTACTGTTATTAAATATCTGCTTTTGTGAAGGTTCCCTGATGAGAAGTCTTGGTTCTTGCCCTCTGAGAACTCAATCCAAATTTGGAAAAACAATATATGAATGTCAGTCACAGCTGGAGAAAAACTGAACAAACTTGACACAGATCCTGTGTCTGAACGCTCTGGAAAGAAACTACTATGCATACCCGAATATTCTGGATAATAAAAACGGATAATGTACCCAGCATCTTCTCAGGACTGTCAGTAGCAACAATCCTGATAATTTTTTAATTTTATACTTTTAGAGTGATTTCAATATTTCGAAGTTTCTCTTGTCTCACGGTAACCCGATTCTGTGAAGTAAGCAGGCTTGTTTTTAAACATCATTCATTAGAAGTGGCAACAAGAAGTTAAATAACCTGTTTCGGGTCTTAGAATTAATAGAAGAGTAGTAACAAGGCTCCTGTGCAATTTGTAATCATGCAGAATTATCTGAACCAAGTTGCATAGATAAATGGCAGAGGGCCATGTGATGGTCATTGTATCTGTGGACCGAAGGGCCTGTATCGATGTCGAGAACACACTCCATCGTTGACACTACGTGCTTTATGGTCTACCTTTTTAGGAGTAATACGTATTATTTTCTTCTGTGTAATCTTCCTCCTGATAAGTGTCTTTGACCTCTTGAAGGCTTGATGGAAGTACAGGAGGGGGCTTGCCTGGTGGCGCAGTGGTTGAGAGTCCACCTGCCGATGCAGGGGACACGGGTTCGTGCCCCGGTCCGGGAGGATCCCGCATGCCGTGGAGCGGCTGGGCCCGTGAGCCATGGCCGCTGAGCCTGCGCGTCCGGAGCCCGTGCTCCGCAACGGGAGAGGCCACAGCAGTGAGAGGCCCGCGTACCGAAAAAAAAAAAAAAAAAAAAGTACGTGAGGAAATGGAAAAGATTCTGAACGTGAAAAGATGACTAAATATTTACTGTGTATTTTGATCCAGTTGCTCTTCTGCAGCCTTAGGACGCCCCACAGAGGGAAGTGGTGCTCTGGAAGGATGTGCTCTGTCTCTAGTCCCAGCAGCCACAGCAACAAAGCACACATTGTGTGTGCCTGTATTTGGCGTGTGACATACTTTCCTCGTTCTAAATTTAGTGGTTATGTTTTTTCTAAAATGAACGTGAAGTTTGTGAAGGGATATGAGGCATGCTGAGGCTCTTTAAAAGCAATCGTTGTGCCCCCAATTCATTGCAGCCTTCTTTACAAAGGTAAAGACATGGTGGCAGCCTAAGCGTTCATCAGTGGATGAATAGATAGAGAACACATAATATATATATGAGTATTATCCAGCATTATAAAAAAGAAGGAAATCTTGCTATTTGCGACAAATGAGTGGACCTTAAGGGCATCGTGGTAAGTGAAATAAATCAGACAGAGAAAAACAAATACTGTACGATCTTACATGTACGTAGAATCTAAACAAAAACAAAGTGAGCTTACAGACATAAAGAACAGATTCTTTGGTTGCCAGAAGCAGGCGGCGGCAGTAGGTGGTGGGCAAAGTGGGTGAAGGAGGTCAAAAGGTAAAAACTCCCATTTATAAAATAAATAAGACATAAGGATGTAACATACAGCATGGTGACTATAGTTAATAATACTGTATTATGTATTTAAAAGTTGCTGAGAATAAGAACCTACTATATAGCACAGGGAACTCTATTCAATACTCTGTAATGACCTATATGGGAACAGAATCTGAAAAAAGAGTGTATATATATTAACTGACTCACTTTGCTGTACAGCAGAAACACAACACTGTAAATCAACTACACTCCAATAAAAAAGAATTAATTTAAAAAAAAACATTGCTGAGAGAGTAGACCTTGAAAGTGCTCATTCCAAGAAAAAAACATTGTAACTGTGTGTGGTGATGGCTGTTAACTATACCTTTTGTGGTGATCATTTTGCAATACATACAAATATCAAATCATTATGTTTTATACCCGAAACTAATATAGTGTTATATGTCAATTACATCTCAATTTCAAAAAAAAACAATTTAAAAATCATTGTAGAGTGCCATGAATCAGCAAAGAAATCAAGAAACACATGCATCTTAGCCTAGGCCTCCACTGGCTTGAAGATAGTATTCATGTATATTAGAGACTTGGTAACTCTCTGTCTGAAGAAAAGAAGTCTGGAAGACCAAGACTGGAAATGTAGAAGAGGGAATGTTTCACATTGTGCACTTTTAGAGTCAGAGCTAGAACTGATGAGTGGAAGGTACTGGGAGACAGGTTTAGTTTAATATGTGGAATAATTTTCTAAAAAATATTATTGTTTAATGCCAATAGTTCTTCCAGGTGTGTTTATACATTATTAACTCTATGTCTCTGTATGTCTCAATGAATTTAATCTTTATAGAAATCTACTTTCCACATCACAGATCTGAAGTACAGGGATGTGATGAAATGTACTTAGCTTCCCAGTAAGGAGACAGTAGAAATGGTATTTCAACACACAATCTGGCTCTATAGGCTATAGGCTTAACCACGAGGATGTGATACTTCTCTGATGCTTTGAACTGTAATGGGATTCCCTGTTAGCAAGTGATTTTCTTTTTTTTAATTGTTGAACTTGTATAAATAAAAAAATAACTATCCCCTATCTGGTACATAGCAGAGGAGATTTCTGTCTTAGTTAGAAGTTGTACTAGATCATCGATGTCTCTTTTAACTCTTAGTTCTATAATCAAACAATCTGGATTTTATGGGTTTTCTTCATCTATTGATCTATGGATATTATTGTACTGCTATTCACTTGAGTTTGCCTATAGTATAAACGATGATGCAACAAATCAAGTTTAAACCTGCTGCTGGGATCCACATTTATAAAGAATACAGACTGATTCCATAACATGGAAAATGATATGGCAGCTCCAGTCTTTACAATGGCTCTAGTCTATCCAAGTTGTCATGTATAATCAGAGAAACACCATTAGGGAAACCTAAAATCATATTTATAACTAAATTACTTTGTATAACGGAGTCTGGTACCGTCAAACGCAATTTGACCAACAATGGAGCGATTTAAAAAGTGTAAGTGGAATAGATTTGCCAATTAGATATAGCACTTAATAAATGTGGATAACTGATCCTGAGGAACCAGTAAGTATCTGGAGAACTCAATAATCACTTTAAAAAGTAATCAAGCCATGTAATTTCATCTGAGTTATCATATCATGACAAAAATTGTCTGAATCAAGAGAAAGAACATAGAGATTTCAATTTGTCTTTGATATTACTTAATTAAGTTGGTTACCATGTTGCTATAAATATCGTACCATTTTCTATAGCCTGTTGATTAACATCATTTTGAAATGTAATCCAGGATTAGGTAAGAGATATATGAATAATTTATAGCTTTTTCTTTTAATATAATGCAATTTAAGAAAATAACTGCAAATAAGATGGGGAAGTTAAACTTCTTTGCTGTTCTATATTAGGAGTATGGGAGATGATGTGAGTTTGCATGGTCTTTTGTTAGTAACCTTCATCATTACTCGAGAAATCCATCCATAATCCCAACCACAATGACGTTCCTTCTGTAAGGAACGCTACACCAGTGCAAACTAATTAAAACTAAAACTGTCTATGAAAGTAGGAATTTATGGCGAATATTTAACAAAGTGTCAAGCAGTGCTAGTAATAAGTCTTGGGACTAATTCTAGAGTGAAGGGGGGCCACACTTTCAATCCAAATGATTCACAAAGTTCATGTAGGATTCAACTTACGAAAACTCATTGATTTTTTGTATTCCTTCACATTTATCTTCTCTAAACTCAGAATTACCTCACAATTCCCCCCCCCACCCCAGCCCCAGCCACCAGGGCAAATATTTGTATGTTACTACAACCTTTGAGAGAACTGAATATGAAAATAGGGGTCCTGAAAGAATCCATAGGGACTCATCAGAAAATCATTAAGAGATCCTGTGTGCCAATGTTTATCTTGAAATCATATCTACTCAAGATTTCTTAAGTCCTTAAATATCAACGTGAAAACAGAAAAATCAGTTTACAGCCAATAATATAATAGTTATTGTCTGTTTTTTGATCTTTTAACAAGTAGCATTTTGCAATATGCAAAAGATACAAAGTGGTTTTATAAAAGCTGAAAACAGGCAAAGTTAGGTACATAAACATTGGGAAAAATAAATTATCATACACATATATGACCATATCTTCCCAAATCTGCAGCTATTAGTTTTTAGGATTTTTTTTTTCTTCTGAAGTGCATGCTGTGGAACACTAGTCCTTGGAGATGCTACAGTATAAAAGAAATTTTGTGTTAAAATATGTTCGGAAAGGACAGCAATATATACGCCTCTCCTTTACATAAGTATGCATATTAAAGTTCAGAGGAAACCTGTCCAGAAGTGTTTATTACAGCATCTGAAAAATTTATTTGACCACAAACCACGCTCCTTTTTTCTTTCACATCTATTGTCATTCTGTAGAACAAGATTAAGAAGGTTTTTAGCTAAAATAATCATTTTCATCAGTTGTTACTACTTTAATTATATTTTGATAAGTAAGCAGTTTTATTCCAAGGTGGTGTGTTATATTGGAGAATTGGAAAACTTCAAATTTAGCTTCTAGAAATGATGTTAGGCTAGGTTATTTGAAGAATTCCTCCTTCAAAAACTAACTAAAAACCCTGCATAAAATATTTTTATATGCATAGAAGAGACATAAGGGGACACCAAACTTGCCTCTGACCTATATTTACATATCTCCTAAATTGAGTTTGATAGCTTTGGGGGACAAGTGGGAGAAAGCTTAAAGCCCAGGTCTGGCAGTAGTTGGGGAGCCTTAGAGGAAACACACCTTCCTTAGGGAGTGGTGGGAGAGTTTTCCCTAAATTCAGTCCTGTTGACTCTTGAACAATGTGAGGATTAGGGACTCAGATCCTTGGAGCAGTTGAAAAGCCACCTACGACTTGACAATCCTCCCACAGTACTCATGGTTCTGCATCCAGGGGTTCAACCAACAACAGATCATGTAGTAACCACAGTACATATTTATTGGAAAAACTCCATGTATAAGTGGACCCAAGCAGTTCAAACCCATATTGTTCAAGGGTCAACTGCACAAGAGAAGGGGACCTCATGGGTCAATTCCAGGACCTCAGTTTCTGTCCCTGAAAGCTTAGAGGGTGAAGGAGACTGACAGCCAACTTAGGTCTCTGAAATCTGGTGGACTGAAGCTATCCCTGATGAGCTGCTCTAAAAAGAGAGCACAGTTAGTACAGCATTTTGTGCAGGATCCCAGTTTATCAGGGTCTTGATGCCTGTGTATTTACCAAGATCCATACCTGAGACTCGTGTGAAAGAAAGAACATGACTGCCTGCAAGAATGGGGTGACCAACATAAAGATGATGGACCAGCTTGTTCCTAGGAGCTGAGAAAGAGATACCAGTGTTAAGTCGGAGGAAAGACATTTATGTACTTGTGTCAAGGGAAGACAAGTGAGACATCCCAACATGGGGGTGGAATGTGTCTATAAAAGCGGACAAAAACACCCCTTGAGAGAAAGGTCACCTTCAAATTTCTTTGAAGCCCAGAGAGTGCTAATACCAAACAGCTCATGACAGCATCAGTGACTCTTGCTCATTTTGATATCAACCCTGGAAGAACCAGAGTCTGCCTAGTGCATGAGGGAGGAAAAATCGAGGTACTAGGCTAGGACCTGTAGAAGCAGACACTCCCTCTCCCACCACTAATACAGGCAGCCTGCCCAAAGCAGACCCGAGCTGATGGAGGGATGAAGCCTTAGCCTTATATGGACCTGGATGTTTAGACTATTTTATTTTTTTTTTTTTTTTTTTTTTTTTTTTTTTTTTTTATTTTTAAACCTGTTTATTGGAATATAATTGCTTTACAATTTTTTAATTGATTTTTTTTTTTTTTTTTTTGCTTTATCACAAATTTAATCAGTTATATGTATACATATGTTCCCATATCCCCTCCCTTTTGCGTCTCCCTCCCACCCTCCCTATCCCACCCCTCCAGGCGGTCACAAAGCACCGAGCTGATCTCCCTGTGCTATGCGGCTGCTTCCCACTAGCTATCTACCTTACGTTTGGTAGTGTATATATGTCCATGCCGCTCTTTCACTTTGTCACAGCTTACCCTTCCCCCTCCCCATATCCTCAAGTCCATTCTCTAGTAGGTCTGTGTCTTTATTCCTGTCTTACCCCTATGTTCTTCATGACCTTTTTTTTTCTTAAATTCCATATATATGTGTCAGCATACAGTATTTGTCTTTCTCTTTCTGACTTACTTCACTCTGTATGACAGACTCTAGGTCCATCCACCTCATTACAAATAGTTCAATTTCATTTCTTTTTATGGCTGAGTAATATTCCATTGTATGTATGTGCCACATCTTCTTTACCCATTCATCCGATGATGGACACTTAGGTTGTTTCCATCTCCGGGCTATTGTAAATAGGGCTGCTATGAACATTTTGGTACATGTCTCTTTTTGAATTATGGTTTTCTCAGGGTATATGCCCAGTAGTGGGATTGCAGGGTCATATGGTAGTTCTATTTGTAGTTTTTTAAGGAACCTCCATACCGTTCTCCATAGTGGCTGTACCAATTCACATTCCCACCAGCAGTGCAAGAGTGTTCCCTTTTTTCCACACCCTCTCCAGCATTTATTGTTTCTAGATTTTTTGATGATGGCCATTCTGACTGGTGTGAGATGATATCTCATTGTAGTTTTGATTTGCATTTCTCTAATTAGTAAAGATGTTGAGCATCCTTTCATGTGTTTGTTGGCAGTCTGTGTATCTTCTGTGGAGAAATGTCTATTTAGGTCTTCTGCCCATTTTTGGATTGGGTTGTTTGTTTTTTTGTTATTGAGCTGCATGAGCTGCTTATAAATTTTGGAGATTAATCCTTTGTCAGTTGCTTCATTTGCAAATATTTTCTCCCATTCTGAGGGTTGTCTTTTGGTCTTGTTTATGGTTTCCTTTGCTGTGCAAAAGCTTTTAAGTTTCATTAGGTCCCATGTGTTTATTTTTGTCTTTATTTCCATTTCTCTAGGAGGTGGGTCAAAAAGGATCTTGCTGTGATTTATGTCATAGAGTGTTCTGCCTATGTTGTCCTCTAAGAGTTTGATAGTGTCTGGCCTTACATTTAGGTCTTTAATCCATTTTGAGCTTATTTTTGTGTATGGTGTTAGGGAGTGATCGAATCTCATACTTTTACATGTCCCTGTCCAGTTTTCCCAACACCACTTATTGAAGAGACTGTCCTTTCTCCACTGTACATTCCTGCCTCCTTTATCAAAGATAAGGTGACCATATGTCCGTGGGTTTATCTCTGGGCTTTCTATCCTGTTCCATTGATCTATCTTTCTGTTTTTGTGCCAGTACCATACTGTCTTGATTACTGCAGCTTTGTAGTATAGTCTGAAGTCAGGGAGCCTGATTCCTCCAGCTCCATTTTTCGTTCTCAAGATTGCTTTGGCTATTCGGGGTCTTTTGTGTTTCCATACAAATTGTGAAATTTTTTGTTCTAGTTCTGTGAAAAATGCCAGTGGTATTTTGATAGGGATTGCATTGAATCTGTAGATTGCTTTGGGTAGTAGAGTCATTTTCACAATGTTGATTCTTCCAATCCAAGAACATGGTACATCTCTCCATCTATTTGTATCATCTTTAATTTCTTTCATCAGTGTCTTATAATTTTCTGCATACAGGTCTTTTGTCTCCTTAGGTAGGTTTATTCCTAGATATTTTATTCTTTTTGTTGCAATGGTAAATGGGAGTGTTTCCTTGATTTCACTTTCAGATTTTTCATCATTAGTATATAGGAATGCCAGAGATTTCTGTGCATTAATTTTGTATCCTGCAACTTTACCAAATTCATTGATTAGCTCTAGTAGTTTTCTGGTAGCATCTTTAGGATTCTCTATGTATAGTATCATGTCATCTGCAAACAGTGACAGCTTTACTTCTTCTTTTCCAATTTGGATTCCTTTTATTTGCTTTTCTTCTCTGATTGCTGTGGCTAAAACTTCCAAAACTATGTTGAATAAGAGTGGTGAGAGTGGGCAACCTTGTCTTGTTCCTGATCTTAGTGGAAATGGTTTCAGTTTTTCACCATTGAGGACGATGCTGGCTGTGGGTTTGTCATATATGGCCTTTATTATGTTGAGGAAAGTTCCCTCTATGCCTACTTTCTGCAGGGTTTTTATCATGAATGGGTGTTGAATTTTGTCGAAAGCTTTCTCTGCATCTATTGAGATGATCATATGGTTTTTCTCCTTCAATTTGTTAATATGGTGTATCACGTTGATTGATTTGCGTATATTGAAGAATCCTTGCATTCCTGGGATAAACCCCACTTGATCATGGTGTATGATCCTTTTAATGTGCTGTTGGATTCTGTTTGCTAGTATTTTGTTGAGGATTTTTGCATCTATGTTCATCAGTGATATTGGCCTGTAGTTTTCTTTCTTTGTGACATCCTTGTCTGGTTTTGGTATCAAGGTGATGGTGGCCTCGTAGAATGAGTTTGGGAGTGTTCCTCCCTCTGCTATATTTTGGAAGAGTTTGAGAAGGATAGGCGTTAGCTCTTCTCTAAATGCTTGATAGAATTCGCCTGTGAAGCCATCTGGTCCTGGGCTTTTGTTTGTTGGAAGATTTTTTATCACAGTTTCAATTTCAGTGCTTGTGATTGGTCTGTTCATATGTTCTATTTCTTCCTGATTCAGTCTTGGCAGGTTGTGCATTTCTAAGAATTTGTCCATTTCTTCCAGGTTGTCCATTTTATTGGCATAGAGTTGCTTATAGTAATCTCTCACGATCTTTTGTATTTCTGCAGTGTCAGTTGTTACTTCTCCTTTTTCATTTCTAATTCTATTGATTTGAGTCTTCTCCCTTTTTTTCTTGATGAGTCTGGCTAATGGTTTATCAATTTTGTTTATCTTCTCAAAGAACCAGCTTTTAGTTTTATTGATCTTTGCTATTGTTTCCTTCATTTCTTTTTCATTTATTTCTGATCTGATTTTTATGATTTCTTTCCTTCTGCTAACTTTGGGATGTTTTTGTTCTTCTTTCTCTAATTGCTTTAGGTGCAAGGTTAGGTTGTTTAGTCGAGATATTTCCTGTTTCTTAAGGTGGGATTGTATTGCTATAAACTTCCCTCTTAGAACTGCTTTTGCTGCATCCCATAGGTTTTGGGTCGTCGTGTCTCCATTGTCATTTGTTTCTAGGTATTTTTTTATTTCCTCTTTGATTTCTTCAGTGATCACTTCGTTATTAAGTAATGTATTGTTTAGCCTCCATGTGTTTGTATTTTTTATAGCTCTTTTCCTGTAATTGATATCTAGTCTCATAGCATTGTGGTCGGAAAAGATACTTGATACAATTTCAATTTTCTTAAATTTACCAAGGCTTGATTTGTGACCCAAGATATGATCTATCCTGGAGAATGTTCCATGAACACTTGAGAAAAATGTGTATTCTGTTGTTTTTGGATGGAATGTCCTATAAATATCAATTAAGTCCATCTTGTTTAATGTATCATTTAAAGCTTGTGTTTCCTTATTTATTTTCATTTTGGATGATCTGTCCATTGGTGAAAGTGGGGTGTTAAAGTCCCCTACTATGATTGTGTTACTGTCGATTTCTCCTTTTATGGCTGTTAGTGTTTGCCTTATGTATTGAGGTGCTCCTATGTTGGGTGCATAAATATTTACAATTGTTATATCTTCTTCTTGGATCGATCCCTTGATCATTATGTAGTGTCCTTCTTTGTCTCTTCTAGTAGTCTTTATTTTAAAGTCTATTTTGTCTGATATGAGAATTGCTACTCCAGCTTTCTTTTGGTTTCCATTTGCATGGAATATCTTTTTCCATCCCCTTACTTTCAGTCTGTATGTGTCTCTAGGTCTGAAGTGGGTCTCTTGTAGACAGCATATATATGGGTCTTGTTTTTGTATCCATTCAGCCAATCTGTGTCTTTTGGTGGGAGCGTTTAGTCCATTTACATTTAAGGTAATTATCGATATGTATGTTCCTATTCCCATTTTCTTAATTGTTTTGGGTTCGTTATTGTAGGTCTTTTCCTTCTGTTGTGTTTCTTGCCTAGAGAAGTTCCTTTAGCATTTGTTGTAAAGCTGGTTTGGTGGTGCTGAACTCTCTCAGCTTTTGCTTGTCTGTAAATGTTTTAATTTCTCCATCAAATCTGAATGAGATCCTTGCTGGGTAGAGTAATCTTGGTTGCAGGTTTTTCTCCTTCATCACTTTAATTATGTCCTGCCACTCCCTTCTGGCTTGTAGAGTTTCTGCTGAGAGATCAGCTGTTATCCTGATGGGGATTCCCTTGTGTGTTATTTGTTGTTTTTGCCTTGCTGCTTTTAATATGATTTCTTTGTGTTTAATTTTTGACAGTTTGATTAATATGTGTCTTGGCGTATTTCTCCTTGGATTTATCCTGTATGGGACTCTCTGTGCTTCTTGGACTTGATTAACTATTTCCTTTCCCATATTAGGGAAGTTTTCAACTATAATCTCTTCAAATATTTTCTCAGTCCCTTTCTTTTTCTCTTCTTCTTCTGGAACCCCTATAATTCGAATGTTGGTGCGTTTAATGTTGTCCCAGAGGTCTCTGATATTGTCCTCTGTTCTTTTCATTCTTTTTTCTTTATTTTGCTCTGCATTAGTTATTTCCACTATTTTATCTTCCACCTCACTTATCCGTTCTTCTGCCTCAGTTATTCTGCTATTGATCCCATCTAGAGTATTTTTCATTTCATTTATTGTGTTTTTAATCGATGCTTGATTCATCTTTAGTTCTACTAGGTCCTTGTTAACTGTTTCTTGCATTTTGTCTATTCTATTTCCAAGATTTTGGATCATCTTTACTATCATTATTCTGAATTCTTTTTCAGATAGACTGCCTATTACCTCTTCATTTGTTAGGTCTGGTGGGTTTTTATCTTGCTCCTTCTCCTGCTGTGTGTTTTTCTGTCTTCTCATTTTGCTTATGTTACTGTGTTTGGGGTCTCCTTTTTGCCGGCTGCAGGTTCGTAGTTCCTGTTGTTTTTGGTGTCTGTCCCCAGTGGCTAAGGTTGGTTTAGTGGGTTGTGTAGGCTTCCTGGTCGAGGGGACTAGTGCCTGTGTTCTGGTGGATGAGGCTGGATCTTGTCTTTCTGGTGGGCAGGTCCACGTCTGGTGGTATGTTTTGGGGTGTCTGCAGACTTTTTATGATTTTAGGCCACCTCTCTGCTAATGGGTGGCGTTGTGTTCCTGTCTTGCTAGTTGTTTGGCATAGGGTGTCCAGCACTGTAGCTTGCTGGTCGTTGAGTGAAGCTGGGTGCTGGTGTTGAGATGGAGATCTCTGGAAGATTTTCGCCGTTTGATATTATGTGGAGCTGGGAGGTCTCTTGTGGACCAGTGTCCTGAAGTTGGCTCTCCCACCTCAGAGGCACAGTACTGACTCCTGGCTCCTCAATTTGGGATGAGTTGTTGTCTATTCATGTATTCCACAGATGCAGGGTACATCAAGTTGATTGTGGAGCTTTAATCCGCTGCTTCTGAGGCTGCTGGGAGAGGTTTCCCTTTCTCTTCTTTGTTCTCACAGCTCCCGGGTCTCAGCTTTGGATTTGGCCCCGCCTCTGCGTGTAGGTCGCCGGAGGGCGTCTGTTCTTCGCTCAGACAGGAAAGGGTTAAAGGAGCAGCCTCTTCGGGAACTCTGGCTCACTCAGGCCGGGCGGGAGGGAGGGGCACGGAGTGCGGGGCGAGCCTGCAGCGGCAGAGGTCGGCGTGACGTTGCACCAGCCCGAGGCGCGCCGTGCGTTCTCCCAGGGAAGCCGCCCCTGGATCCCGGGACCCCGGCAGTGGCGGGCTGCTCAGGCTCCCGGAAGGGCGGTGTGGACAGTGACCTGCGCTCGCACACGGGCTTCTTGGCGGCGGCAGCAGCAGCCCCAGCGTCCCACGCCCGTCACTGGGCTCCGCGCTTTCAGTCGCGACTCGCGCCCGTCTGTGGAGCCCCTTTAAGCAGCGCTCTTAATCCCCTCTCCTCGCGCAGCAGGAAACCAAGAGGGAAGAACAAGTCTCTTGCCTGTTCGGCAGCTCCAGAGTTTTCCCGGACTCCCTCCCGGCTAGCTGTGGCACATTAGCCCCCTTCAGGCTGAGTTCTCGCCGCCAGCCCCAGTCCTCTCCCTGCGCTCTGACCGAAGCCCGAGCCTCAGCTTCCAGCGCCGCCCGCCCCGGCGGGCGAGCAGACAAGCCTCTCGGGCTGGTGAGTGCCGCTCGGCACCGATCCTCTGTGCGGGAATCTCTCCGCTTTGCCCTACCCAGGTACCAGAGTCTGCCTAGTGCATGAGGGAGGAAAAATCGAGGTACTAGGCTAGGACCTGTAGAAGCAGACACTCCCTCTCCCACCACTAATACAGGCAGCCTGCCCAAAGCAGACCCGAGCTGATGGAGGGATGAAGCCTTAGCCTTATATGGACCTGGATGTTTAGACTATTTTAAATCTTGAATTGAGACTGTTTTGTGGCTTGAAATGACTTGAGAACTGTTCATTTCCTAGGAGGAAGCAGAGAATCATAATTATTACTCTTATTTTCATCCAAGGGGCTGGGGGAGAATTACCTACTGTGATAGTTAATTTTATGTGTCAACTTGGCTAGGCTATGGTGCCCAGTTTGGTCAAACACCAGTCTGGATGTTGCTGTGAAGGTTTTTTTTTTTTTTTTTGCGGTACGCGGGCCTCTCACTGTTGTGGCCTCTCCCGTTGCGGAGCACAGGCTCCGGACGAGCAGGCTCAGCGGCCACGGCTCACAGGCCCAGCCGCTCTGCGGCATGTGGGATCTTCCCGGACTGGGGCACGAACCTGTGTCCCCTGCATCGGCAGGCAGACTCTCAACCACTGCGCCACCAGGGAAGCCCTGTGAAGGTATTTTTTGATGGGACTAACATTGACATCAGTGGACTTTGAGTAAAGCAGACTCTCCTTCATCATGTGGGTGGGCCTCATCCAATCAGTTAAAGGCCTTAAGAGCAAAGACAGGTTATCTGAAGAAGGAATTTGGCTCCAATGTTACAACACAGAAATCCTGCCTGTATTTTGAGCCTGTCTGGCCTGTCTAAAGGATTTCAGACTGAGTCTTATCTGAATTCCAGCCTGCTGGCTTGCTCTCTGGATCTTGGACTTGCCAGCCTGCACAATCATACGAGTCAGTGCCTTAAAATAAATCCACCTCCCCACCTTCCCCTCCTCCTCCAACTCTTCCTTCTCTCTATATATATTCTTTTCCCTTTTTTTCATTCACATACAGAAGGGGTTTAAATGGACAGTGGGAGGAAAAAAAATTAGGTTGCTTTATGATCATACTCTTCATCTTTCTAAATATTTCCACTTTAATATCTTTTTACCCTAATAAGTGCTTTTGACTATGTGAGTACATTTGGAATCTAGGGGCCATAAGTTTTTGTCTGAAATTACATGTTTGTTACTCCCCCTGGTTCCCTGTTCTCCCTCTGAAATGAGTTCTGGTCACCAATTCTGCTTGTGTTCTAGCACTCACACATTTACTGACTCATTCGGAGGTCACCTGACACCTGATCCTTTGGAGCTGCCTGGCTCTGAGTTCAGTCTATGTTGGCTCAGGGGAAATAATCTCAGTTGCCTACTATTTAGATTCTTGGTTTTAGTTCAGAGTGAGAGAGAGAGAGAGAGTGAGAGAGAGAGAGAGAGAGAGAGAGAGAGAGAGAGAGAGTGTGTGTGTGTGTGTGTGTGTGTGTGTGTGTCTGTGTGTGTGTGTGTCTGTGTGTGTGTGTGTGTTTGCTTCCAAGATAAAGTTTAATTTTGACCTGCCTCCCAGGGGTGATATGAAGCAGAACTTTGGTAAAATACACATTCCAACAGGGATCATTCTGTAGGCTTACACACGCCAACTTTTTTACAGCCTGGTTGCCAAAAGAATAATGAAGCATGCAAACCTCAGATACATTCAAAGGCAATTGCATATTAAACTAGGTTAAGTATTCTGTGATTTGAAGTTATTACAGCCAAAGGTCTTTGCTCCCCATAATTTTAGGAAAGAGAGAGAAGTTAGAGGGTAATTTTACAAACACTTGAGCTTCTGTTGTAGATCGAACATAATTTCCATTCTGGTTTCTGCCTCTGACTCTTGGTCTCTGGCAGGGAATGGTCTACTGTTCTTCCCGCACAGTGCCTAGTGCAATGCAACGTTCAAGTTAGTGTAAGTAACAGCTTTCTGATTGGCAGTTCATTATCACGATGGATATTCTCAGATGGGAAGAATTATATACTCCTAGAGCCAAAGGAAACCTTAAAAGACCACAGAGTTTAGTCTCTCTGACTTTCGAATTACAAGGCTCTCCAGATGGCAGCTCTTTACTTATTTCATAAAACATCTGCACAAGTGGAGACTCATTCCTGTTCCTTGGCGGCTTATTCCAGTGTGTCATTCTTTTATTATTCAACAGACAATGTATTTACACCTACAGTTCTGGGCTCTGTGAAATAACATGATGATCAAAACAGAATCTCTGATCTCACGAAGTTACAGAGTAGTGAAACACTAGAGAATCAAGTGAAAAGGAGCCTTTAAGATCATTCCATCTTCTCCGACTCCTTCATTTCATAGGTCAGGAAACTTGACTCAGAGAAGTTCAATATTTGCTCAAGACCTAAAAAGGGGAATTTCTAGTTTCAATTGTTCTGTGTAGTATATGAAAATGCATTAATTTCTACATGGGCATTGTTCCTGTGACCTTACATAATTCATTATTTCTAATAGTTTTTTTGGTGTGTAGATTCATTAGAATTTATATGATAACATCATATGCAAATAAAGAGAGTTTTACCTATTCCTTCCCAATCTAAATACCTTTTATTTCCTCCCCCTTGCCATACTGCCCTGGCTAGAGCCTCCAGTACAATGTTGAATAGAAGTGGCAAGGATAGACATCTTGTCTTACTCCTGATCTTAAGGGCAAAGTCTTCAAAAATTTTCAGTTCTAGTAAGCATTTTTTCATTCTTTTTGTATTATATTTCCATAATATGTTTATTGCATCTTACATGTTCTCTGATAAGTATCTCATTTCATTAACTCTGAGATGAACTTTTATCTCACATTTTAAAATTTCAAAAATTAAAATGTTTCTCATAATTGTTGGCATCTGACAGTTGGCAATTTTTTATTAATTGCACAATAAATAATGGTATGATACAAAATGATTGTGTCTTAGATTAGATGAAATATGATCTTTCATTCTCTGATGTTTTTCCTGAAATAAATGACAAATAGGAATTATAGTGGATTAAAAAACGAGAAGAAGGTTGCTAGGCTTCTTTTTAGACCTCCAAATAAAAATTTAAAACATTTAACAAAAAAATGTCAAAGTCTTCAGTCTTTCACCCTAGACTTCAGTGTTAGCTGTAGGTTTTGGGGGTAGATATCCTTTATCAGATTGAGGTAACTTTTTTTTTTTTTTTTTTTTTTTTGGGCTGTGTTGGGTCTTCGTTTCTGTGCATGGGCTTTCTCTAGTTGCGGCAAGCGGAGGCCACTCTTCATCGCGGCGCACGGGCCTCTCACTATCATGGCATCTCTTGTTGCGAAGCACAGCCTCCAGACGCGCAGGTTCAGTAGTTGTGGCTCATGGGCCTAGCTGCTCCGCGGCATGTGGGATCTTCCCAGACCGGGGCTCGAACCCGTGTCCCCTGCATTAGCAGGCAGATTCTCAACCACTGCGCCACCAGGGAGGTCCGAGGTAATTCTCTTATACTCCTAGTCTCCTCAGGTTTCTATAGTGTTTGCACGTTAGATTTTATCAAATTCATTTTCTGCATCTATAATTCTCCTTTTTTTGTTGTTGTTAACATGGCCACATAACACTTATTTTTTTGAATGTTAAACTAACTTTGCACTCCTGAGATAAACCCACTTGGTCCTCATGTGATGATTTTTATATACTAGAATTTTTTGAAAGTTTAATATCTAGCATCTCCGGGGGTACGACTGATTGACTCAGTTCTATCTCAGGTATTCTGATAGCATTTTCTGCTGATGTCCTTGGTTCTTCTGATAACTGGGCGCCCCTTGGCTCTTGCTGACTGCAGACCCTTCTGAGTCTCTATAATGTTGATCATATTGCCTATGGTACAGGCAGCCTGTTTATTTTTTTCTTCTTTGTTATTCTTTATTTTAGATATTTAAAACATTACACATAGAAAACCTATATTCCCACAACTCAGAATCATCAACTATTAATTTTGTCATATTTATTTCAAGCATTTAAAAAATTTTATTGCACTATAGTTGATTTACAATGTTTTGTTAGTTTCAGGTGTACAGCAAAGTGATTCAGTTATACACATGGATATAGTCATTCTTTTTCAGATTCTTTACCCATATAGGTTATTACAGAATACTGAGTAGAGTTCCCTGCGTAGGCAGCCTGTTTCTTGACTTCAGTGTGAATATCTGCCAGCCTCTCAACTCAGATTTCACACCAAAGGAAACCAATTATCCAGAACCGGAAGACTTTCTTCTTACTTATAAATTTAACAGTGCAAGTTCTCTTTTTATATACTCCTTCATCAATTCTATACAATCCCATAACCAGAGTAGACATCTCCTGTTAAGGGTTTGATACTTATCTTTCCAGACTTTTGTCAATTTTTTTTTTTTTTTTTTTTTTTTTCAGTACACGGGCCTCTCACTGTTGTGGCCTCTCCCGTTGCGGAGCACAGGCTCCGGACACGCAGGCTCAGCGGCCATGGCTCACGGGCCCAGCCGCTCCGCGGCATGTGGGATCTTCCCGGACCGGGGCACAAACCCGTGTCCCCTGCATCGGCAGGTGGACTCTCAACCACTGCGCCACCAGGGAAGCCCATTGTCAATTTTTAAACATATCTATCTAGCCATTTATCCATCTATCCATCCGTCTTTCTATTTATAGTTGCATATATTTGAAGTTATGCTTTGAAATCAGAAATGAGATGGAAAATATGCTGTTTAGCAAATTGCTTATTTGTATAATTATTTTTAGTGTAAAATATGCTTAGATTACCTTTCCAAGTGAACTCATAATTTGTTGTTTGTTTTTAGTCTCTCCAATACATCCACTGCCTAGCAATAATTGCCTGGGTACCTCAATATTTATTTAGCCCATGTTTTTACTTGTATCAATAGTTTGTTCCTTTTTATTGTCAAGCATTATTTCATTCTACGAATGTACAACAAATGGCTTATCCATTCAGCAGTTGATAGACATTTGGGTTCTTTGCATGATTTGGCTAATATGAATAAAGTTGAAATGAACATTCACATATGTCTTTTTTTGGTGGACATATATTTATGTTTCACTTAGGTAATTGCCTTGGCAAATAATTACTCAGCTGTAGAGTAAGTGTATATTAACTTTATAATTAATTGTTAAGCATTTCACCAAAGCAATTATACTATCGTATACAAGTAATCCATGAGAGTTCTTGTTACTCTACATTTTCATCAGTACTTGGCATTGTCAATCTCTTAAATTTTAGCCATTTTAGTGGGTGTGGAGTATGTTACTGTGACTTTATTGATACATTCCCCTGATGACTCACTGTTTTAGGGCCATAGACTGTGAATGTATACTGTTTAGAATTTTATCTGAGATAATTATTGGACACCTTTGGTTTCTTTTTTCTTTTTTTTCAAAAAAGATTCTCATTTGCTTCTGCCAGTTAGCTTGGGGCCCTAATGACTTCGACCACTTTAAATTTCCACTTGACGCCTCTCAGATGAAACAGGTAGTGTGAATTTAAGCCATAAAATGATGTGAGCAAATAAAACATCTCAGGGAAGATGTATTTCTTTTTCCATTAGTACCAATGTCAACTCAGGCAAGTTTTCTTGCCGTCTCTTTCTGTGAGGTAATTTGATTTCTTGATCCCAAGAGATCCATTTAGATTTTCAGCTTTATACAGAGGCCTATTGCATTCCCCACCTTTCACAAGTCTTAGGCACCAAATGCCCTCTTCAGTATCTTGTTTGACCATCAAAACAGAAGCTCAGGGTAACTACTATTTAACAGTTTCCCTTGGAGCAAAAGCTATGTTCAATACTACCAAATTCTATTTTCAGTCTTTTTTTTTTTTTTTTTTTTTTTTTGTGGTATGTGGGCCTCTCACTGTTGTGGCCTCTCCCATTGCGGAGCACAGGCTCCGGACGTGCAGGCTCAGCGGCCATGGCTCACGGGCCCAGCCGCTCCGCGGCATGTGGGATCCTCCCAGACCGGGGCACAAACCCGCATCCCCTGCATCAGCAGGCGGACTCTCAACCACTGCGCCACCAGGGAAGCTCTTTCAGTCTTTTTTGAAGTCTTTCTTCTGATCATTTTTAAAAAACCAGGTTATTCATTTAAAAGCAAATTTTTAGAAAAAATGTTTTAAACAAGATAATCAATCTGATCTACCATATTGCCATAAATAGAAATCTTTTCCCAGTTATTAAAGTATATATTGATATCCCTCACTATAATTTGAAGCATTTCTTCAATATATAATTTCTGTACATTAAATGCTGATCTTTTGTCAATGCATTTCAACTACTTTTTTGCTTTAGTAATGAACACTTTTCTTTATTATATATATTTTATATGTAGGAAACCTATTGGCATTTTTGGAAATTAGTGATTATCTTGATGTTATATGTAAAGAACTGTATAATCTTAAAATATTCTTATTTTCTCACTCACCCTTTCAAGCATTTACACTTCTCATTTCTTTGTATCATCTAATCACTTTGGATAGAATTTCCAGAATATTGTGATGACTTTAGTGGGAATGACTCCACTACTGTATCATAAGGCATGATGCTACTATTACCATTTATTTCTACTTTGAACGTTTAAAATTATGGTAGGCTGTTAACATTTGATAAACACAGTTTTGGCTTCAATTGAGGTACTCAGTATTTTATTTTATCCTTTGAACTAGTAATAGTGCTTTCTTGTATTTGCTTGTATTGAAACGTCCTACTATTAAAACAATTTGGACAAGGACTCTTTTTATACATGCCCTACTTTTATAGTCTCTAAAATTTTCATAAGCATTTATAAAATTATATAATTGTCCTTTCTACTATTATTACTTTAATGTTAGACTATTTTTATCATAATAATTAAAAATATTTCTTCTATCTCTACCAAATTTTACTATCACATAATTCAGCTATGGAATTAGTATCCCCTGAAGGTCTAAAAATTTTAATGTAAACTTTTCTGAACCCAACATTACGGCAAGAGGCACAGGGAGTGGGCACGTTTCTTCCATGGTTGCTGCTCCGCTAATGTTTTCAAATTTATCTCACTTGTCAAAAATACAAGCTTTGTTGTACCTACATGAGATGATGTAATCATTTCATGATGTATGTAAGTCAAATCATGTTGTACACCTTAAACTTACACATGTGCTGTATGTCAATTATATCTCAATAAAACTGGAAATAAATGAATAAAATAAAATAAAAAATACAAGCTTTCCATTTGGGTATAAAATGAATCTGTTAGAATAACTAATTTCTTTTTCTCAAATAGACCTCTACTAGGAAATCCAAGACAAAATATTTTAAACCTTTCTCTTAAGGAAGTAAATTTATACCACACCTATCGTGGAGAGTTACAAATAAAATGAACTGACAGATACCAAGGTAATCATTACAGTATTAGTGTGAACATTACAACAGGAGTGATGTATTAGTTCCCAAGGGCTGCCGTAACAAATCACTACAAAATTAGTGGCTTGAAAAAAAAAAAAAAAACAGGCTTCCCTGGTGGCACAGTGGTTGAGAGTCTGCCTGCCAATGCAGGGGACACGGGTTCGTGCCCCGGTCTGGGAAGATCCCACATGCCGCGGAGCGGCTGGGCCCGTGAGCCATGGCCGCTGAGCCTGCGCGTCCGGAGCCTGTGCTCTGCAATGGGAGAGGCCACAACAGTGAGAGCCCCGCGTACCACAAAAAACCAAACAAACAAAAAAAAACCACACAATAATTCTCTCACAATCCTGGAGCTCAGAAGTCCAAAATTAAGGTATTGACAAGGTTGTGCTCCCTCTGAAAGCTGTAGGAGAAAAACCTTCCCTGTTCCTACAGTTTCTTGTTAAGGACACTTGTCATTGAATTTAGGGCCCAGGCAGATAAGCCAGGATGATCTCGCCTCAGAATCTTCAATTTCACTGCACCTGTAAAGACCCTTTTTCCAACTAAGGTCACATAGACAGGTTCTGGGTGTCACAATGAGAACACGTCTTTCAGGGGGACTCCATTTAACCCTACACTACAGGTGATAACATTAAATTTCCTACAATCATCATTTTTTTAAAAAATACAATTTATTCTAACAAGAAGGAAAAGGATTACAGTAATGACAGCCCCTCAGTTAAGGATCACATACTAAAGTCATGGCAATAAATTACTTTAGGTTAAAGAGCAGAATATCAAGGTCTTGCTCTTATAATAAACTAAGCTATACAGGAACTCAATCTTTTATTGCCAAGATACGGACTATGTAGAAATATAACTTAAGTGGAATGTTCCCTTTTCTTTTTCAAACACACACTCATTTTTCTCTGTGATTACTGTTGATTTTATGTGTTTATTATATTTATAATAAAAAATAAAGACTATCCTAGACTTCATATTCTATGAAGCAACTGGGTTAGCTATTACTTTTCCTTCCTAAGGTTTTTTACTGAATAAAATTGTGACTTCTGTCCTATGGTTTCAGTTAATATTTTAATCAAGCTTGAGCAAAATTTTAAGGTTTTACATTTTCTATTTCCCTATAAGATCATTTTTGGTAATTTAAATTCTACTAGACAGCTCCTCTATTTGATCCACACATTCAAGCTTACTTGTAAAAAAAAAAAAAAAAAAAAAAAAAAGAACAAAGTAGTAATCTGTGATTCCTTTATTTTCCTCTGTATTTGTGGATATTTTCCCATTATCATTTCTATGGTGAGGTATTTGTGTTGTTTTTTTTCTTTTTTCTTTTTTGCTTTGAATCGGTTAGCCAATAATTCATCTAATTCATTACTTTTCGCAAACAACCAGTTTGTTAATTGATGTTATTACTGTCTTTTTCTTAACTATTTATTCCTGATTTTGCTTTAATTAGTCTTATTCCCTGAGTTTATTTGGTTTTTCATTCTAATTAAATTAAATTTAAATAGCTCTGCGTGGCTAGTGGCTACTATTGTTGCCAGTGCAGCTTAGATGAAAGCAACACTGCTGAGCCATTGATGGCTTGAGTTTGGGGGCCTCCAGGGAGTAAGGGCATAATAAACAAATCCATGGTGTTGGAAGGAATGATGATGGTTATTCTGTTGTGTATCCGTAGTGACTAGAAGGTGGCAGGAAGTTTCTGGTGTTTTGTAATTTTTGTTTCTTGATAGGTATACTGTTACATGAATGTTTACTTTGTGAAAACTCAATCAGCTGTGCCTAATAAATTGTTCACTTTTCAATAAAAATTATATTTAAATAGAAAGAATATACCATGACTAAGTGGAAATATTTTTCGGCATGCAAGAGTAGTTCAGTGTTAGTAATACACTGTCTGATTTTGATACCTGGCATTTGACAAACTGCAACACCCATCTTTGACAAAAACATATAGTAAATAGTAAATGATGGATCCTTTCTTAATATGTACCTCATTTTGAAAGCCAACTAATAGGGAAATAGTAAAGACAGTCTCACTAAATGACAAGTCAAATTTACCCGTTATCTGCACTACTATGTAATAATGCAGTGAAGATCTTAGCTAATGTAATTAGACAAAATAAAATATTTGGAAATTTGAATTGCAATAGAAGAGTAAAAAATCTCTATTATGACTGAATATCTGGAAAAGTCCTAAGAGTCAAAGGAAAACCACTGCAAATAAGTGAATATAGTAAAATGGCAATATATTAAAGTAGCATTGAAAAATTGGAAACTTCATATATGTAAATAAAAGTTTGAAGATACAAAGGAAGAGAAAATTCCATTAAAATGGAAAAAGATAAAATAAATAATTTAAGCATAAATATACAAAAGTAGACTCGAACAAACCGTAAGACCGACTAAAATCCAAAGTCTTACCATATGCTGTGTTGTGAGAATAGGAAAACAGGCACTCATACATTTCAACAGCTATGGAGTAGAATTTGGCAACATTTAGTAAAATTTCACATGCATTTACCCTTTCACCCGGCAATCATACCTCTAGAAAACCATCCCCAAAGAACTGGTAAATGTATTAAATGACCTATGTGTATAGGTCACCATCTTTTCATAATTCCCCAAAGAGTCTTATTTTCTAACAAAACTAGAATTCTTTCTTGGAGTCAGATCCCTTCTGCGAGTTCATACTAAGCATATTACCTCAATTTGGTATCAGAGGTCCTTAAACAATTTCACCAACTGAAATGAGCCCATATAATACTACAGTCCATAAGGTGTAGATTGCTCTGTTCAGGTCCAGATATAGATCCATAATAGTACCTGCAGGAGCTTTTTAACTTGTTTTTTTATGAAACAACAAAAAGGATTTATTAGAAATGACTGATAATTCATAATGGAAATAAAATTAAATTACCTTAATACGTGAAAACTGTAGATGTTCAATGTTCTTATACTAATTTTAATTTTCTTATCCTTAAGGAAACGGTAGCAACTTTTAGCTTACAGAGTTCTCTGCTCCTGTGTGCTCTATAATCCTCATCTTTTTTTTTTTTTTTTCATTTTAACATCTGCTGATTTACTTCTTTGTGTACCATGCTGTCCTTATGCTAGGCTGCTGTTACTTGGACACTAATTCTTTGTGTCAGAGCCCTATATGACTATTTCAAATAGTCTCTGTGTGTGACTGCTCAGTTTACTTAAAATATCCAGAGTATTTCTACAAAGGTTTGCCATCTCCAATGCTCTGCAAAATGCCTGCTGCTAATAATGCGAGAAGTTGTTAAATTATCTTTCAGCTGATGCACCAGCACACGATAGACTGAGAATTCTCCAGTAAGGTACTCAACGAAAGTGAGTCAAGAAATCCAGAGAATGAGTTTCACATCTCTTAAAACCTATCACCCACTCTTAGAGGATAAAAACACTGGAGAGCGATATGGAAGGGAAAGATTTGAGAAGAGGTTTCTTGGGTGTAGGGTGGTCAGAATTAGCAAGTGAAAATACAGGTTACTCAGTTACCTTTGAATTTCAGATAAACAACATATAACTTTTTCATATAAGTATGTCTGAAATACTTCATGGGACATACCTGTACTAAAAAAGTATTTGTTGTTTATCTGAAATTCAAATGTAACTGGGCATCCTGTATTTTATCTGGCAATTCCACTTGGGAGAGAGCACACCCTGTGCTTTAAGTTCTGCCACCTACCCACCCAAAGTGAAGGGAGGTGCCACCTACCATATTTCAAGTTTAAAAAGCAGAGCTTCTGCAGGGCCAAATGGAAAACTTGTTAGAAGAATGGCAGACGGAATGGACTGGTTGACAAGTGCCCAGGAAATCTAGGGGTCCAGAGAAACCAGAAAGCTGCTTTGGCAGCAAAGCAGTACTTGTTTCGAAATCTGTCTCCATTCCCAGAACTTATCAAGCTAAAGGACAACAGAGTATTTCTGTGAACTTGATGTGGGCCAAATGGGGGAGAAACTAAGACCAGAGTGGTTTTGATTTTTATCCAAGGGATTCATTTGGGAGGTCAATGGGAATCCAACAGAGCAAGTCTTAGAGGGGCTGGGCCAAGGAGGACCAAGACCAAAGGGAAAGAAAGCACTGCCAAGTGACTGAAAGCCCCAGTCAGAGAGGGGTCACACAGGTGCCCCCAACAAATCGAGAAAAGCACCCACAGGACAAAGAGGACAAAACAAATATGTATATACTTTGTTCTTTGTTTCTTTTTTAAATTGTTGGTGTTATTTTTTTATTGTGGTAAAATATATGTAACAAAATTTATCATTTTAACCATTTTAAAATGTACAGGTCAGCGATATAAATACATTCATATTGCTGTGCAACCATCACCGCCACCATCCATCTCCAGAGCTCCTTCCATCTTGCAAAGCTGAAACTCTATACCCATTAAATAATAACTCCCCATTTCTCTTTTCCTCCAATTCCTGGAAACCACTGTTCCTTTCTTTTCAACGTGTAATACTTCACAAATCTGCACGCCATGCTTGTGTGGGGCCCATGCTAACCTGCTCCGTGCTGCTCCAATTTCAGTATATGTGCTGCCCAAGTGAGAACTGTTGTTTTCAACTTCTTCTTTTTATCTTTTGACCCACTCCCCCCACATCTCTCACCCCCAACCTCACCTGGGGGCAACTACCAATCTGTTCTCTGTATATGTAAGCTTGGTATTTATTTTGTTTTGTTTTTTAATTTAAGAGAGGTCATATGGTATTGGTTTTTCTCTGTCTGACTTGTTTCACTTAGCGTAATGCCCTCGAGGTCCATCCATGTGCTCTCAAATGGCAACATTTTACTCTTTTTATGGCTGAATAATATTCCTGTATGTGTGTGTGTGTGTGTGTGTGTGTGTGTGTGTATACCACCTCTTCTTTATCCATTCATCCATTGATGGACACTTACATTGCTTCCATGTCTTGGCGATTATAAATAATGCTGCAGTGAACATAGGGATGCCTATATTTTTTTGAATTAGTGTCTTCATTTTCTTTGGATAAATACATAGTAGTGGAATTGATGGATCATGTCGTAGTTCTATTTTTAATTTGGGGGGAACTGCCGTACTGTTTTCCATCGTGGCTGTGTCAATTTAGATTCCCACCAACAGTGCAGGAGGGTTACCTTTTCTCCACATCCTTGCCAATACTTGCTATTTACTGTCTTTTTGATGCCATTCATTGTGATTTTGATTTGCATTTCCCTGATGATTAGTGATGCTAAGCATCTTTTCATGTACCTGTTGGCCATCTGTATGTCTTCTTGGTGTGTGTGGGGGAGGTGTCTATTCAGGTCCTGTGCCCATTTTTTAATGGGGTTGCTGCATTTTTTGATATTGAGCTGTATGAGTTCTTTGATACTTTGGATATTAACCACTTCTCAGATATATCATTTGCAAATTACTGAATTGTGACTGTGTCTAATACTTCTACTATTAAGGAGTGATCAGAAAAGGCATGAGGCTTTCCAGAGTCTTCCAGTTGCACAGGTTAAATCTTACCCAACTGCATAAACTGTCGATGGAACATTACAGTCAATAAAAGTATTTTGATTATACCCTATGAGTTGTGTTTGCTCAAAATACCAGTTATTACTGTTACTGTTCTTAATCTATAATTAGCTTTTGTTAATGTTTTCCTGACTATGCAGCTTTGTTCTTTCATCAGAGTGCCCACTGTTTTGCATTATGTGGTACTCCAAGATGATGTACTGGGGAGAATTTATCCGACTCTGTTTTTGATGGGGAGGTTAGAAAACTTCTTGATTTGCCTTTGAGCCTAAAATTGTTCTACTTTCTTCCCACTTACTTCTGACAAAGACTTATTCCTTGAACGAGCCAGGCTCCTCTGAGCCCACTCCTCCATTAGGCCTCAACTTGGCCTTGAACAAACACTTAAATAAACACAAACACTTGAACAAATACTAACTTAATTTCTAACAGCTCGTGACTGTATCCCTAGGATGATCCTAGCCCTCCTTGAAATGCCTACCTGAGAAAACTCAAGGCTACTAAACTGATTTACTTTTTGTTCCAGACAACACCTGAAGATAGGGTTCCTGTCTCCTAGTCTCTGTGGTGGGTGGAAGCCCAACTCCAATAAGCACCAGGTAGCAAACCCAGATGGGCTTCTCATGGACCAACCCCTCCCGGCATTTTGTAATTTTTCACTTCTAAACTTCACTGACTGCACGCCCACCCCCTTACTACCTCATCTTCCCTTTAAAATGCTCGGTCACAGGACTTCCCTGGTGGTCCAGTAGTAAAGAATCTGCCTTACAAGAAAGGGGACGTGTGTTCGATCCCTGGTTGGGGAACTAAGATCCCACATGCCGCAGGGCAACTAAGCCCACACACCACAACTACTGAGCTTGTGCGCCACAACTAGAGAGAAGCCCGCAAGCCTCAACGAAGATCCCGTGGGTGGCAACTAAGACCACGATGGAGCCAAAAAAAATAAATAAAATAAATAAATAAATAATAAATCTTAAAAAAAAATTCTCAGTCACCTCTGTACAAATCAAAGTTGAATTTTGTTCCTGCTGGATCCTTTTTCCTACTGCAAAACTATGTTACTGATTAAAATCTGTCCTTACCACTATAACTAGTGTCCAGCTTTGCTTATCTTTGACACTATCCAACACCAAAAAATTTTTTTTCTATTTCCAACAGAACAGAATAGAATTTTACAGTTTGACACAGCCTGTTCCAAACAAGTGTGATTGAAAAACTCTTCTGGAGAAATGTTACTAAATTTTACAGAGAAAAAAAAAATCCCTTGTAAAAATGTTTGTTTAACTATTAAGTAAGATCTAAACCTTGTTTTTAAATTGAGAAATTTCTCAGAGGATTTTAATGTTCTAATGGACTTCGTGAATCAAATTTCCAAAGGGAAGAATTAAAATGCAGCATTTTCTTAACATATTTGACCATGGAACCCTTTGTTTTTAGAGCACCAATCCCAGGACATTCCAGAACTAATGTTCCAAGAAAAATATTTTTTTGAAAATCCTGGCTTAAGCATTTCAAACCCACCATCTACTACATCTAATTACACTTACATCTTATTTCTGTGACCTATGGAAACATCAGATGACGGCCAGTTTTTCTCAAAGTGTAGACTTTTTACCATCTTATCAGAACCATCTCAGTAAATTTGTTAAAAATGCAAATTACTGGACCATGTCCCAGACTTGCTGAATTGGTATACCTTGCAACTCTAATGGGAGGTGGGACCTGGAATCAGAATTTTGATACTGTCCAAAGTTGGATTCTTACCTACACTAAAGCCCAAGAACTCAGATGAGGAATCTTACCTGTGGCTGCCCTTTCAGGATCCATTGCTGAAATCATTCCCCAAAGTTTGCAGGTTTTTTTGGAGTCTACATTTTCCTTTCCAAGCAATAAGCTGAAGGAAGAAGCAGAAAGCTACTTAGGCTCTTTCTACAGAGAAAGAAAAAAATGAACAGAAAAAATTCAGTGATTAACTTTTCCCACTCAGCAGGTGCTAACTTTCTATTGTGCTCTTAAAGAGGTAGCATTCCTTCCTCCCAAGTTATATTTCCAGGGGTGTTTGCTGGCTGTGTGTTACTTGAAAATTAAAGTGATTCTCTCCAGCCACTTCTCAAAAATTTGTAACAATTACAAACTGACTCTGTAAGCTGTCCTAGTAAAAAGTTATTTCTAAAATAATATTTGTAAAAAAAAAAACTCATTTGATCATGCTTTTGAAATCTAGACTTAAATTTATTTTATTCAATTTCTTCAGATTGAGAGAAAGAGCAATCGAACCATTTTAATTTTTAAAATCTAGAGTAAATATTCTAATTCCTTCAATCTTTTCAAGTTAAGATGGAGGTGTTTCTCTTTTAATACCTCTTCCTCTTCTTCCTCTTCTTCTCTACCTCCTCTTTCTCCTTCCCCTTCCTCTTTCATTTCTTCTCCTTCTTCTTTTTTGAAGCCTCTCAAGTTTAATTTTCTGTTCAAAACAGAAAATGAGATATGTATTGTTGACTATGCATATTGTAATGAGGCCTGCTTAAATGTCCTTTGAAATCTTTTATTTCTATACTTCGCAAAATGTTCTCCTCATTAGGGATGTAAACTATTCAAGAAAATGACTCTTGAGGCTCTAGAACAGAGGCACTTAGGGGCTGAGGCTGAATGAACAATCAATTTGAGGAGAATGGTTTTATGTGTAGCTCTGGGACTTATAATAACTGTTAAAAGAAGAAGGATTTCCTTGGTGGTGCAGTGGTTAAGAATCCACCTGCCAATGCAAGGGACACGGGTTTGAGCCCTGGTCCAGGAAGATCCCACATGCCGCGGAGCAACTAAGTCCGTGTGCCACGACTACTGAAGCCTGTGTGCCTACAGCCCATGCTCCAGAACAAGAGAAGCCAATGCAATAAGAAGCCCGCTCACTGCAATGAAGAGTAGCCCCCGCTCGCCGCAACTAGAGGAAGCCCGCACGCAGCAACAAAGACCCAATGCAGCCCCCCCAAAAATTAATTAATTTAAAATAAAAAAATAAAGAAGAAGAAAAAATGAAGATCAGTAGAGAAGTGCCATCTTCTTTAAGAAAAGAAAAAGAAAAGAAAAGCTAAGCATGGAATATAATTCAGCGGTTCTCAAACTCCAGTGTGCATCAAAATCCCCTGAAAAGCTTGATAACACAGATTGCTGGGGCTGCCCCAAGGTTTTCAGCAGTTCTGGGGTGGGGCCTGAGGACTGATAGTTCTAATACGTTTCCAGGTAATGCTGTTGGTCCAGAGACCATATACTCTACTTCCAAACACACACATGCTTTCTATCTCTTCTAATTTACCTGGAAGGAAAGAACATCTTTAAGTGAAAGAAGATAAAACCCAAGGGGAAGCATGTAATCAGCATCTTGCAAAAGTTGGCAGTCACACACATAATTTCTAGGAGGTATTATTTATGGTGGCTCATTAAGTTCCAAGTAGCTGGTCCCAATGTAGGACACAGTCTACCAGGATGCATTTATTTAAAATTATAAGTAGGATGCTATAACAAAGTAATAGTTAAGGATTGGTGAGAAAAATAACAGAGGTTATTTAAAAGTTGCTCTAAAATATGATTTTAAATGAATTGGTAACATGTTCTTAATCTTAAATAATTGTTTATATTAATAAGGAATGGAAAATACATGTTAGAAGATCTGTGGAAAGTTGAATAAAAATACTTACCTGAATTTTATTTCATGTCTTGCAGGACAGTCTCAGGATTAATTTTTTGGAGGATATATCCTACAAATTTTATGACTTATAACTCTAAGCCCCAAATTACTAAGCAATAATAAACATCAACAAACTATTCAAAAATGTTTTATTACAAGATAATCTAAATTTCTTCTAAAATCTTTCCAAAAATTCAATGTAAAGTGATAAAGCCCCTCTTATTCCCCTCAACCCAAATGTTATGTTCTTTCCCAATGATAACTACTGTAGCAGTTTTCTGTAAGAAAGGGCTTATCTTACTGACTTCCTCAGTTTGTGGCCAATATAGCACCCTTTTCTTTTCATCTTGTATGTAGGTCTAAGCATTTGAATTATTCATCTTTGAATCTGAAAAATTTATCTAGGACTTTCCAACTAAAAGAGTTAAATTCTGAACAGTACAGTATAATGAAAGCGCCTTCAGGATAATTTAAATACATCATTAGCTGGCTAATATGACAAGAAATTCCAATCAACCTTTATCAGTTGCATCTCTCTTCAATGACCCTTCAACCCACTTTCCTTTAAACTACTTTGAGCTGCAGAACTACTTTGCAAATTCTCCTGAGGAATGTAAATGACTTGCATTTTCAGTCACCCCCTGACAATTTTCATTCACTATTTAACAGGTAATTATCTGACCATCCAGAGTTACATATAACTCTCCAGGAGAATGGAGTGTCCTTTGAGTTCAGTGAAGAGGTGAGAGTCCATATGCCAATAATAGCCACAATTTTAGTCCCGTAACTTCTCTTTTCTCCTTCAAGTCACTTCACCCAACTTTTTCTCCTGATCTTCTGAGTGTGACAAATCTATTAATAAGAAATGGTAAATCATAAATTGTTTAAGAAATGTATTAAATACTGTGTATCTCAATGTTATTACTTAATAAAATTATATATGCTGCACCTTATAACAGTAGAATAAATTTCTTACGCTCTGTAGGATAGCATATTCAGGGTATAAATTACTTTCTAGAAATTTAAGTCAATTAACCAAACATTTACTGTGCACCTTTACTTTTCCAGCTCTGTTTTAGAAGCAAGCACCCTACAGAGGTAATAAGATGGAGATTTTAAATTCATTCAGTTAAAAAGGAAAATGAGAATATTAATAGCACAATGGTGACAAGATTATAATTGTCATGATGATAGTCTAGCAGAGGTTTGGACAATGTACATGGGAGAATAGAGGAGGGGGTACCACAATTTCTGAATAGCTTCCTTGTGTTCGATTTAGCTATGGTCAGCCACCACTAAATCTATACATTTTGGCTTATTCTTTCAATTTAAAGTTTTTCGGATGTTGGAATAAGAATGAAAGAAGAAAAACATGTCAAGTAATCCTAACTTAATTCATCTTCAGTTATATACAGTTATATACATACAGATATATAATCTCTTGAATCCTCAAAAGAGTTCTATAGAATATGTATCATTTCTCTCAACTCCTGCACTTTCTCTATGCCCTCACTTGTCCTATTTTTTCTTCTCTGATTTATTTAAGTGATAAGGACTATAACCTTGCTCTTGTATCCCTATGATACGTACATACCTGTAAACCTATAATAGGAAAGAATCTGGGAACCTAGGGAGAGATTAGTAGATGACAGAGTAATAAGGATATACAAGAAGAGAAATTATGTGGAAGGAAGGCTGCTCATTTCTGTTCTTTGTGGTTGTACTTCCAGGAGTCATCTCTTTCTCCCTTCTTTCTTAGCCCATGAATCAGTCACTCAGTCAATGCTAATCTCCTCTTTTTCTGGTGTGTATATACACGTAAACACACACCCCCACCATCACCCCCACCATCACTTCAACACCACCTATAGCCCCCCCTCCATAGATTGAACCACTACATCTATTTAAAACTGTTAAGAAATGTTTTCTTCAAAATTTGAGTTCTAAAACTGGAATGCAGGGACTTCCCTGGTGGTCCAGTGGTTAAGACTTCACCTTCCAACACAGGGGATGTGGGTTCGATCCCTGATCAGGGAGCTAAGACCCCATGTGCCTTTCGGCCAAAAAACCAAAACATAAAACAGAAGCAATATTGTAACGAATTCAATAAAGACTTTAAAAATAGCCCACATCAGGGCTTCCCTGGTGGCGCAGTGGTTGGGAGTCCGCCTGCCGATGCGGGGGACATGGGTTCGTGCCCCGGTCTGGGAAGATCCCACATGCCGCGGAGCGGCTGGGCCCGTGAGCCATGGCCGCTGAGCCTGTGCGTCCGGAGCCTGTGCTCCGCAACGGGAGAGGCCACAACAGTGGGAGGCCCACATACGGCAAAAAAAAAAAAAAAAAAAAAAAAAAAAAAATAGTCCACATCAAAAAAAAAAATCTTAAAAAAGAAATAAAATTGGAATGTAATTACAAATCTTCCTCAATTTACAATAGGACTATATCCTGATAAACCAATCGTTAAGTTGAAAATATCATAAATCAAAAATGCATTTAAGGGACTTCCCTGGTGGTGCAGTGGTTAAGAATCTGCCTGCCAATGCAGGGGACACGGGTTTGAGCCCCGGTCTGGGAAGATCCCACATGCTGTGGAGCAACTAAGCCCGTCTGCCACAACTACTGAGCCTGCGCTCTAGAGCCCACGAGCCACAACTACTGAACCCACATGCCACAACTACTGAAGCCCGTGTGCCTAGCTCCCGTGCTCCGAAACAAGAGAAGCCACCACAATGAGAAGCCCACACAGTGCAACAAAGAGTAGCCCCCGCTCGCCACAACTAGAGAAAGCCCACGCACAGCAACGAAGACCCAATGTAGCCAAAAATAAAAATAAATAAGATAAATAAATTTTTTTAAAATGCATTTAATACACCTACCCTACCAAACATGATAGTTTAGCCTCAGCTATCTTAAACTTGCTTGGAACACTTATATTAGCCTACAGTTGGGCAAAATCAAGTAACACAAAGCCTATTTTATAACAAAGTGTTGAATATGTTATGAAATTTATTGAATACTGTACTGAAAGTGAGAAACAGGAAGGCTGTCTGGAAACAGAATGGTCATAAGTGTATGGGTTGTTTACCCTCCTGATCTTGCGGCTGACTGAGAGCTGCAACCTCGGCATCAGGTCAGAGTATCATACCACATACCCCTGGCCCAGAAAATATTAAAATTCAAAATCTGCAGTATGATTTCTACTGAATGCATATTGCTTTTGTACCATCATAAAGCAGAAAAATCTTAAGTTGAACCATCATAAATTGGAGACCATCTATCTGTATTTGGTCTAAGAAATACAGAGACTCTTTTATGTGACCATGAAATAAAAATAGTTGAAACTGAATGGAATTTTATAATTTCCCCTTAATCTACACAAACATAACAGAGATGTCTAACTTTTTAAAACTCCCCTTAATCTTTGAATTTAGTTGGTGACATTTCGTGTGTTAACCCAGTTCCTTATTTTTCATCAGATTACTTTTGCCATCCAAGTGTTTTAATTTCTCATCCTACTTTTTACCTTCCTTTTCTCCACAGTCTGAAGTATACTTTTTCTTGCTCCTTGGGGGTATTCTGAATAAGTTAAATTTAACTCCCCATCACCATTCCATGATTTGCCCAATGAAAATAAATTACCATCAATCCTCTTTTATTCTTATCATTTTGTTGTGTTGTTATTTTTTAATCCTCCCTGTACTAACCGTATAAAATATATGGAGGGCTTTTTATCAATGTGACTGTCATCAGAGATACTGGGAAATTCTACAAGAAATAACAAACGGACAGACTACTGGGGGAAAAAGGATATTTCTACTTTTAACTCCTATAGCTCATCTGTTGTGATCTAATTAGGTATCTGAGAATTTGAAGTACAATATCACAATTTAAATGACTTTTATAAGTCTCTGAAAGCCCTACAAATTCTTCCCCAAACTGTTTCCTAGTTGATACAGCCAATTATATTTCATTAATGTATCACATCCTGATGTTAACGGGACAGTTGATTAGATGCCCTATTCCCAAACAGGGTTGCATTATGCCTTAGGTACTTTGTTCTGTGGGTCCCTCACTCTAACAAAAAACAAACAAATGAACAACAACAACAAAAAAAATATATATATATACACATATACATGTACATAAATATATAACATATATACATATTACACACATATGTAAAACTAATACATATTTAACATATTTTAAAAAGTATATTTTACAGGTTTTTTTGATATAAAGATGGACATAATCCAGTCTGTGTTAAAAATTTAAACATTTTCTTCAGCTCTAAGAGTTTATTTTTTCTTGACTTAAAAAAAAGATAAAATATTTTTGTAGGCCTCCCCAAATCTAGTGGGCCCTTGGCCCTGTGTCTGCTGTGCCCTCTGGACAAGTCAGCCCTGCTCCCCAAAATCTTCATGGCTCCCTCCTCATGTCCTCAAGTGTTTGCTCACTGACCACCCTAACTAAAATTACAGCTTCTCCTTGTCCCTACACTTCCAATCTTTCCTATGTTGCTTTGTATACTTTTCATATAACATGTAACCTTTTGATATATTCTACACTAAGATTGACTTGTTACTTATGTCTCCCCCAATTAGAATGTGAGCTCCATGAGGTCACTGATGTATCCCCACATCCCTGAGCAGTGCATGGTATTGAGAAAGGACTTGATAATTCTCTCTTGAATGAAATAGGAAAGAAATAAGTCTTTGACTATTTTTATTCTTTGTGTCTTTTTAAATTCTATTTTATTTTTGTGATGGTCCCAGAAACTAAGGGGTAGGTTGGAGGAATGTTTTCACATACCAGCAGACAAATGTGTAATACGGGGTGATTTTACAGAATGCATTAATGAGCTTTGTGCTTTAAAGACTCAAAAAATAATAAAAATTTTTGCATCAGTTATCAGTCTTGCTGCGTCCCTCAAAGGTCCTCATTATTTATATTTTAACCTCCCTCTGAAAAGTCACAGTTATATTTGAAGGTACCAGGTCCTTTTCAGAATGTAAGCACAGTTTTAGGCAAATCCAAGCCATAATCACATCACAATCTTTAGAAAGCAGAAGCAAGAACGAATATCCTCACTTAATGTTATATCAATGAGAGGGAGGAAAAAGAAAAAAAAAAAGGAAAGCTACAGTTTTTCAGACCTATTATGTGCTGGGAGCTGTTAGGCTCTTTATACATAATCTCTGGAATCCTCAGAACAGTTCTATGAAATAGGTACTAGTATTCCTAACTTAAAAACAGGGAAGTGCATTCAGATTCTAATCTACGTTAACAGAATTTGCCTGAGAGCACACGACCAGCGAAGATGAACTAGGATTTAAACCAATATTTACTGGGCTTTACAGCTTGAGCACTATCAATTACATTTTGTCACAAAGAGCATTGTAAGTCCTGTTAGAAAAAAAAACTAGGATCCTGGGGTCAATGAGAGGCTACAAAAGGACTGTTAAGTCTGGAACATCATTATATATGATAGGGACTTGTATCACTCATTCCTTTAATGAAGAATAACATAGCAAATGGTTATGGGCTAATGTGCTAACTTCATTGGGTATTGTCAGTGACTTTGTTTATTTTATTTTAAAAAGTCTCTATTCACTGATTTTACCATAAAAGTCTCTGTCCACCGATTTTACCATGAAACTTCCTTTATCATTCCTACTGATGAGATACGGCCAAAATTGGGTATGACTGATACTGGCTTCAACTTATTGAGACAAATCTACTGCTATAAATTTATTTCTCTTAAAAATATTTGTATCACCAACCCCTGTTTAAATAACCAGTCATCATGTAAAGAAGGAAAGTGGGTTATCTAAAATCATCATGTCTTACTTGGTTACAATTATTTCCATTAGGGCCAACTTGAAAGCCAAAAGGCAAAACTTGTTCAGAGAAAACATCAACAAGACATAAAAACTTTCCATACTCTTGAGGGTTACTGTTTCTGCAAAACTCCTAATGTAATATTAAAAAAACAACCAAACAGATCACTCATTTCAATCAACATTAAGAAAATAAGCAAATTCTGTTTTATCCAGATATAAGCATAACGGTATATATAAAATAAGTACTGTGGAGTTGAGTACACATTTCTTGTCTCTTTTTCAATCAGACAGAAAAAATTTATTGGTTGTCTATTGTACGTAAGGATCTGTGTTTTATAGCACTCATAATTATATCAAGATATAAAATATTATTAGATACTAGTCTTGACCTAGAAAAATGTTTGCCCTTGAGTTGGCATAACAAGACAAAAGGTATGGCTTACAGATGTTAATCACCATATGGTAAATCCATGTTGTCTGACACCCAAGACTACCCCATTCTTCATGGTACCAACTCCTGGACAGTCTCACAAGCCAGCAACCAAAAGTTTTATGTCTGGCTCAATAGGGACCATCCCGTGTGATAGTCAGCTTACCAGTTTAGTGACCCTGTGACAGCTGAATGATAGCAAGGTATTTAACTCTCTGAGCTTCAGTATACTCATACAATAGAGATCATTTCTATCATAGGGAGTTGCTGTTAGGATCACAGAAGATGTATTTAAAATGCCTGGCATAATAACAGGTGTGAGGTGATATCTCATTGTGGTTTTTCTTTGCATTTCCCTAACAATTGGTAAGGTATCAATGCATACCCTTTAGAATAGCTATTATCAAAATGGCAAGAAATCACAAGCATTGGAAAAGGGAACTCTTTTACATTGTTGATGGGAATATAAACTGGTGCAGCCTCTATGGAAAATAGTATGGTGATTCCTTAAAAAAATTAAGAATAGAGCTACCATATTATCCAGTTATTCCACTTCTGGGTATTTATCTGAAGAATATGAAAACACTAATTTGAAAAGATATATGTACTCCTTTCATCACAGCATTGTTTGCAATAGCCAAGATATAGAAACAACCTAAGTGTCCACTGATGGATGAGTAGATAAAGAAGATGTGTTTTATATATAGAGACAATGGAATACTACTCAGCCATAAAAAGATGAAATCTTGCCATTTGTGACAGCATGGATGGACCTTGAGGGTATTATGTTAAGTGAAACAAATCACATGAAGAAAGACAAGAACTATATGATTTTACTCATACGTGGAATATTAAAAAAAAAAAGTAAATGAACAAACCAAACAAAAACAAACACATAAATACAGAGAACAGAGTAGTGGTTACCAGAAAGAAAGAGGTTGGGGGGAGGGCAAATGGGGTCAACTGTATGGTGACAGATAAAAACTAAACTTTTGGTGATGAGCACACTGTACTGTACACAGAAGCTGAAATACAATTTTGCACACATGAAACTTTTACAATGTTATAAACCAATGTTACATCAATAAAACTAACTTAATTAATTTAAAAAGTGTCTGGGGGCTTCCCTGGTGGCACAGTGGTTGAGGGTCTGCCTGCCGATGCAGGGGACATGGGTTCGTGCCCCGGTTCGGGAGGATACCACATGCTGCGGAGCGGCTGGGCCCATGGACCATGGCTGCTCAGCCTGCACGTCCAGAGCCTGTGCTCCGCAATGGGAGAGGCCACAACAGTGAGAGGCCCGCGTACCGCAAAAAAAAAAAAAAAAAAAAAAAAAAAAGTGTCTGGCATATTATTAGTACTTAAAGAGTAGTAGTAGATTTTAGCTCTAAAAAGGGTATGTCTAGGAAAACAACAATAGAGAAGAAAAAAATGAAAAAAAACATTTCCCTGTATTTTGGTAGTGTGCACACAGCTTCAAATGTGCCACAGGGGAAAACCAAAAGTAGATGTTTTCATAGATCTTTGGCAGTCGGAAAAGAAGATATTCAACATTAATTTGATACATGATACAGAACATATTAATCAGTGGATGATTCCATTTGGTTATACAATGCTTCCTCTTACCTAAGACATTTTAAAACAAAAAAAGACCTCTGCATTCTAGTTAAACTTTTTTGTATTTGTTTCATAACATGCCATCATGCCACCAATTTATGTTTCCTTTATAGCAATCTTCTTACTAAATCACTCCTTAACTGTCATTATTTCCTCCTAGACCACAAGCTCCATGAGGCCAGAGTTATGCTCCTCTTTTCTGTCACTACATCTTCAATGTCAAGCAGAGTTCCTGGTATGAAGTACTAGGCTCAATAAATGTCAGTTGATTAAATTATTGAACTAATGGTGGTTTGTGAAAGGAGTTGCGGTACACAGGCCTCTCACTGTTGTGGTCTCTCCCGCTACAGAGCACAGGCTCTGGACGCACAGGCTCAGTGGCCATGGCTCATGGGCCTAGCCACTCCGCGGCATGTGGGATCTTCCTGGACCGGAGCACGAACCCATGTCTCCTGCATCGGCAGGCGGACTCTCAACCACTGTGTCACCAGGGAAGCCCGGGAATTCATTTTTATTGAATATGTTCCAGGTATTTTATCCCATTTAATCTTTGAAAAAAGTTTTGAAGTAGTTTTCTTATCCCCATTTTATGGTTTAGAAAATTGAGGCTCAGAGAGGTTAATTAACATGTCCAAGGTCATATGGCATCAAGAGAATTTAATCCCAAGTCTTGATTCAAAAGCTATGTCATTTCCCCTCTAACAATCAAACTATGGCCTTGCTTGTTTTTGATGACTCAAGTTGGGCTTTACTATCTGAGGGAAATTAGCAATTATCTGTGTCTGCTGAGAAGTTGTACTATCTGAAAATTTTCAACATTAAGTGAGGAAGTAATAAAATTTGTCTTTACAGGTATTCCTGCAATGGACATGATAGAATGAAAGAATGTCATGATAGTCTGTTTAACCCTCCACACCCCACTCCAACATCCGAAGTTAGCTATTCTGGAAAAACAACTCGACTTCAAAGACAGATGGTGGGAAGGCATATCAAATATGCAAAATACTCCAGGAGAAAAATGACAGAAAGGAAGGAACACAACATGAAACAAACAAAATCCTAGCCTAGACGAAAATATCCAAAGGAACAGAAGAAAATTCCTCCCACGAATTTCAATCTATAGATCATCTTACTATGGATGGGGGTCCAGTTTAAAAAAACAAACAACATGAGATTACTAAGGGAGATTGCAGTCAGAAAGAACAAATACTGATATAGAAAAATTCATTAAAAGGGAAACAGCAAGGAACAAAATAGATGGCAATAAAAGTGAAAATAAACAAGCTCCTCTTTTAAGTATTCTTTTTTATTCATTGATTTTCTTATTCTCAGAGGCTTATTCCATCATCTAAACTTTAAAATAATTTATTAATCCAGTTCTCCAAACAAAATGCATTAAGATTCACAGTGGAACTGCATTCCACTTAATATTACCTTATTTTGTATTTGTTTATATTTAATAATTTCCATTATATAGGCTCTATTAAATGTATTTCTAAACAATGGAAGGGCTAGCAATTATTATTGAGCTGCCCATTTTTCCGTTTCTGAGTACTAGTAATAAAGAGAAAAGCTACTGAATTTTCTATATTTATGATATATTAGTAAAATCATGTTTTTAAATTCTTATTTTATACCATATTAATGTGAATTTAAAGCATAATAAGTATCATTTCTCATTCATAAGATTGATAAAAGCCTTAAGTAATGGTAACATTCAGTTCTAGAGAGTATTTAAGGAAACAGGCACTATTATATATCATTGGAAGCATTATGAATTACTCAAGATTGCTCTGGCTTTACTTATCAAAATTAAAAATTAAATTAGGGGATGCTACTCTTATTATTGTGTTGAAAGTCCAAGCCAGTTCAATAAAGCAGGAAAAAAGTGGCATAAAAGTTGAAAAGAAAAAAATAATCTTCATTTATAGACAGTACTTTTTTACATAGAAAATCTTAAAGAATTTACAAAAATATACTAAAACTGTTAAGTATATTCAGCAAGATCACATGACATACAGAATACACAGAATATTAACTAGCAATTAAGCACTGAAAATGAAATTTGAATTGTTAAATGGCAATACTACCCAAAGCCATCTATAGATTTAATGCAATCGCTACCCATGACATTTTTCACAGAACTAGAACAAATCATCCTAAAATTTATATGGAACCATAAAAGAGCCAGGATTGCCAAAGCAATCCTGAGGAAAAAGAACAAAGCAGGAGGTATAACCCTCCCACATTTCAGATAATCCTACAAAGCTACAATAATCAAAACGGCATGGTACTGGCACAAAAACAGACATATGGGTCAGTGGAACAGAGTAGAGAGCCCAGAAATAAACCCACACACCTATGGTCAATTAATCTTTTTTTTCCCCCCACCATTATATATGATATATATATATATACATATTTTGGCCTCTCCACATGGCTTGTGGGATCTTAGTTCCCAACCCAGGATTGAACACACGCCCTTGGCCATAAGAGTGTGGAGTCCTAACCACTGGGCCACCAGATTTCCCCCCATTAATCTTCAACAAAGGAGGCAAGAATATACAATAGGAAAAAATATACAATATGAAAAAGATAGTCTCTTCAGCAAGTGGTGCTGGGAAAGTTGGACAGCCACATATAAATCAATGAAGTTAGAACACACCCTCTCACCATACACAAAAATAAACTCAAAATGGCTTAAAGACTTAAACATAAGACATGATACCATAAAACTCCTAGAAGAGATGATAGGCAAAACAGTCTCTGACATAAACAGTACCAATGTCTTCTTAGGTCAGTCTCCCAAGGCAATAGAAATAAAGACAAAGATAAAGAAATGGGACCTGATCAAACTCACAAGCTTTTGCACAGCAAAGGACACCATAACCAAAACAAAAAGACAACCTATAGAATGGGAGAAAATATTTGCAAACAATGCGATCGATAAGGGCTTAATTTCCAAAATATACAAATAGCTCATACAACTCAATAACAAGAAAACAAACCCAATCAAAAAATAGGCAGAAGGGCTTCCCTGGTGGCGCAGTGGTTGAGAGTCCGCCTGCCAATGCAGGGGACACAGGTTCGTGCCCCGGTCTGGGAAGATCCCACATGCTGTGGAGTGGCTGGGCCCGTGAGCCATGGCCGGTGGGCCTGCGCGTCCGGAGCCTGTGCTCCGCAATGGGAGAGGCCACAACAGTGAGAGGCCCGTGTACTGCAAAAAAAAAAAAAAAAAATAGGCAGAAGATCTAAATAGATATTTCCCCTAAGATGACATACAGATGGCCAATAGGCACATGAAAAGATGCTCAACATCACTGGATGCTGAGAAATGCAAATCAAAACTACAATGAGGTACCACCTCACACCTGTCAGAATGACCATCATCAAAAAATCTACAAACAATAAATACTGGAGGGGGTGTGGAGAAAACAGAACTCTCCCACACTGTTGTTGAGAACGTAAGTAGGTGCAGCCACTGTGGAAAACAGAATGGAGGTTCCTCAGAAAGCTAAAAATAGAATTACCATATGATCTAGCAATCCCACCCCTGTGCCTATATCTGGACAAAACTATAATTCAAAAAGATATGTGCACCGTGTTCATAGCAGCACTATTCACAACAGCCAAGACATGGAAGCAACGTAAATGCCCATCGACAGATGAACGGATAAAGAAGATGTGGTACCTATATACAATGGAATACTACTCAGCCATAAAAAAAGAACAAAATGATGCCATTTGCAGCAACAAAGATGCAACTAGAGACTATCATACTAAGTGAAGTGAGTCGGAAAGAAAAATACCATATATAATATCACTTGTATGTGGAATCTAAAATGTGACACAAATGAACCTAGCTGTGAAACAGAAACAGACTCATGGACATAGAGAACAGACTGGTGGTTGCCAAGGGAGAGGGGGTTGGGGGAGGGATGGAGTGGGAGGCTGGGGTTAGCAGGTGTAAGATTTTATATATAGAATGGATACACAACAAGGTCCTACTGTATAGCACAGGGAACTATATTCAATATCCTATGATAAACCATAATGGCAAAGAATATTTAAAAAACGTATATATAGACATATATGTATATGTATAATTGAATTACTCTGCTGTACAGCAGAAACTAACACAACACTGTAAATCAACTATACTTCAATTTAAAAAATAAATAAGTAAATAAAGGAAAAGGAAATTTTAAAACTTTTTAACTAGGATAAAAATATTTCAAATGTCAAAGAATGAATCTAATGTGTGACTGCAAGAACTCTACACAGAAAACTACCAAATATTGCCTAGGAAAGTGTAATAGTCTTAAATAAATGAAGAGATATGGCCATTTGTGAACTGGAAAATTCACTTTTTTTAAGGTGTCCATTCTCCCCAAATTGATCCATAGATTCAATAATTACACTGTTGTAAGTTTTTATTGAACAAACTCTAATGAATAGTTGAGCTTAATCTGCAAACACTGTTGGCTTTACAATTCTCTGCTCACAGGACTCAAGAAATTTATCTGACCTCTTGGACAGGGGTTAAGAGAGGAGAATTGGGAAGGTTTGAACCAAATCTATTCCTGAATGAGGGTAATAGGTGGACTTCAGAGGAAGCTAAATAGCTAGACTCTGTTTAATCCATTCCTTTGCTCCTTGATTTCTTCAAAACAACAATTACATTACTTTGGGGGAAAAGTTTGTGGCTATAAACTACAAAGCTGGATTTACTTTCTTCTCTTAAAAAAGATGGACCATTCTGTAAATCATGATTCAATATACAGAATTCCAAAGTGAAGTTGTTTGTCATTTCATTTCTGGAATCCCATAGATTGTCATCTGGAGGAACATTCAGAGCAGTAAAAGTGGCTCCTCCTGATTTAGAAATGTAGAGCCTTTAAAATTTATTTCCTGTAACCAGTGTTTCATCACACTGGCATTCCACTCTGTTGCAGTGTCCTGCCGAGCAGTGACTTAACACAGCCCTGGAGCTGGATTAGATCATACATTTAGATTCATCACAGCACAACAATTCTTATGTACTTTTCCCAAATGAAACATCGGGGAAAATCAGTTCAGAAATGAACTGGATAAATCTCTTGAATTGAGATTGATGCCCCAGATCTCAAATTATCCCGATAACAAACATCTTGTATTCAGCAGTTTGAAATCAGGGGTTTCTAAGAGAGTTGATGGATTTAAGATATTGCTATAGGACTGAGTTGTCAGTTTATGCTGGATTACAAATATTCATGATCAATAAAATTGTTTAGGAACACTTTGACGTAAAGAGCAAAAAATCCCAGTATTCTACAATTCCTAACTCTTCAGCTGCTCATGGTAATTGAGATGCATTCTGTAGTGTGTATCCAACAAAACCCATCTGGACCTTATGTCTGGCTCTTTCTTGGCAGTTGTAGGTGTTACAGCTCCCCTTTAATAGGGCTAAACAGACATTAACACTAACAAAATAGAAATGCTTTACAACATCACACTGAGTTCACCAAATCTCCTTTCCTAAGTGAGTACCTGACACAAGAAAATGCACATAGGATTCTCTCGATATAACTGAATAAGTAACTGAAGCAATTAATTCACACTAATTTAGTAGTTAATTGGATACTACATTTTACGATTTTCTAATGATTTCTTATACATTGATTTCATTTGCCAAGGAGGGTTTTAATCTCCTAGAGGCCGATTTTTTTTCATCCATATTTCTTCTGTGGATAGTATAATGTTATGACCATAGTAGGTGCTTAGGAGATGATGGCTGATTAATTACACATTGTTGTCAGCATCAAAACATCTTTGAGTAGTTTTACAGCTTCCTTAATCCTTTAGTTGAGCTGCATCGCTAAACATTTAGTTTCTCCTGAACTTAAACTGTGTCATTACTGTTTTTAAATATTCCTTTATCTCTGGTAATGGACTTCCACCATCCCTATTCCTCCCTCTTGAACTTTCCGTCCTGCATTTTAATGTGTTTGTTTGGTTTATTCCTAAGCCTTATTCCTGGGTTTCTCTCTCTCCCACAACCCAGCCTCTCCCTCACCCAGCTGGCAGAACAGAGAGGTAAATTTTATTTCAGTTCAGAGAACTTTTCATCACAAACCATCAATATGCCAGGCACTGTGCAAAGCACAGGTGACCCAAAGAAGACACAGCTCCTCTACTCAGAGATTCTGTGTTCTGGCGGAAGACAAACACGATTTTCACAGAGAAATTATAGAAGCCTGTGCAGGCTATTGTAAGAACACAGGCTACCTACTCCAGCCTAGTGCAAGGATATGTTCTATGGCAGGAAACCTGGAGCAGCATGTGAGTTCAGCAGCTCTGCAAGGGTAAGGCTAATGGAGTCTCTTCCTCAAAGCTAGAGAGACTGTTCGGATCTACAAATGTGCAGAGGTGAGGGGTAATGATGGGTGCACAGGCCAGAGGAAAAGGACTGAAAGATTCGCAGGCCAGAGGAAAAGGTCTGAGAAAGTTGGCAAAGTGAGGAGGAGAATCAGAAGCAGATATAAGATGTACAAATTGAGTCACAGGCAAGATCGTGGAGCAAAAGAATGGGATGGTTACATGTTACAGAAGTTACTGGGCAAGTTCAAGGTACAGAGACTATGGCCATTGCTGGCTTTCCAAGATGTGAGTGGGAAGGCCGGGTGAGCAGAAAGAACAATGGATAAAATTAGGGTTAGGGTTAGGGTTCTAGGGCTGGGAACTATTTTTAAGAATAGGACTTTGTAACTTTATAGACAGGGTCCTTTCCACTATATAGTATTTGTATTTTTATGCATACATTCATGCTTAGAATACCAGTGGAATAAATTGCCTACGATTTTATTTTAGGGCAAGTTTATACATTTACAATAAACCCTTTTTGTGTTTTTTTCTGAAAAACTAAGTTCGTTACTTGACTCCCGTACCTGATATTGTTAAAGACAGAAAGAACAGGTAAAGACAATACAGTTTAGAGGCTAAGGGCAAGGGCTTGGATTTGCCTTCCTTGGCATCAGTTAACTTTTTTTTTTTTTTTGCTAGTTTCTTTAAATATAAATGGGGCCAATAGTAGTCTCTTGTGGAGTTGTCATCAAAATTAAGTGCGTTTATGTATGTAAAGCTCTAAGAACAGTGGCTCATTGGAACTAGTCAATGAATGTTCACCATTACTGTGATTGTTATTTTCTGTAATGGATGGACACAGGTGACAAGTACAACCGAGAGATTTTGGTATGCAGAGAATGAGACAAAATAGACCATTTCTCTACAAGAGAGTGATGGTCATGAAGCTTATTTCTTATAGATGTGTTACCTGTAAGATAAGAGGACAAAATCTAACCAAATAGTTGTTTATATGAAGGACTACCTCAAATAACACAGTAAATCTATAAAATGAACTAAGGACATTTATTTTATTGCCTACTATATCAAAATTTATGGGTAATCACATCAGAATTTATATACATATATATATATATATATATATATATATTATATATATATATATATATATCATGTTATTTTTGTCCCATGAAGAGTTAGAGAATTTGATAACTCTTCCTTAAGTTGAGGCTCTTTTGAACTAAATTCTAAAGAAAGATCAACAAAGGGAGGCCTAATGAAATCTCTTAGATTCTATGATGGAAGCAATGTGAAATTTTATAGGCAGGGTCATAGTAAACAACTTGTTTTACTGAGCTGAATTCAAAAGAGAAGAATCTTGAGTGAAAAGAATATTAACAAAAAGCACAAGAAACATCACAGCTCTGAAAAGGTAAAGTGATCCTTTAAATAGATATGAATAAAGCATAATTTATGCAACTCTGAGAGTACTGGATCAAGGTGGGGAGGAGTGAGGTAGATCTAGCACAGAATGACTTTTGACACATGCCATGTATTATTTACCAGAAAATTCTATCGCATGCATGAATATGACAGGCATAGTCACTCAATTAACTGAAGCTAACTGGCCAGTACATATAGTGAAATTTGCTTCAGATGTTTCCTGGTAGATGTGGAGACAAAAAGACAGTAGAAAACTCAAATAGCTGCCTCCAAACAGAGGAAGTTGCCTGAGTAGAGGTGAGAGTGGGGGTAGGTGGGGAGTGAGAGGTTGAGCTCAAAGTTCTCAAGAACGTGAATCCAAAATTGGAAGGCCTTGGACCACTCTCACCAGCTCACATAACAGTCTATTTCTTAGCAACCTTATATCACTACTTACGGCTTTTCTTGCCCTACTGATAAAATAAAGGACTATCTCATCTGTCTCTACCTCAGAAAAATTCAGCAATGATAAAAGTAGAGGAGAGAAGGGAAATGCTTTGAGACTTTAAGAAGCAAGAAGTCTAGTAAAAGCCTAAGGTGTAATTATTTTTTTGCTTTCTAAGAATGATTTCTTCTCCTTACCTTTTCTGCTCTGGCTTTAGTTCAGACCCATCAACCTTATGGTTTTTTATAAGGATGAGTCAGTGCTTTCCTCCCACCTTGTGAAGCCTCTGGAAGTGGTCTCCATGTCCCCGTCTAAGAAATCAATTTGATTCTCTGCCTTTTCCTACAGCCTCATATCTCCCTCCCTGGGACAGCCTACTATGCAAACGAAATATGAAACAAGCCTACAGTTTTTACAGTGACAGAGCCAAAGTCTTTTCTGTTATCATTCGTGTGGCCCATAGGGAAATATCAGAATGGGGATTGATTTTGGCAAAGAGATAGCCCACAGAGGTGGTTGAGTTTAATAAATCTCTGCTATAAAAGACTCATATTTAAGTTCCAGCAAGTCTCAGAGCTCATTCCACCAGGGCTATCTAATCTCTTCCCTCCTCAGTTACAAATTAAATTTCCCTTTGTCACTATTTCTTTCGAGTCTATTTCAAATGAGATAGAAGATGAAGGCACTCTACCAGTCCATTCCTTGCATTACAGAAAGCTGAATTTCTTAAGCTAATTACTTTGATAAGTGTCCCAGGGGAAGCCATGGTTTGGTAATAAATACTGCTTAGCCTGGGTGATGCTACTTTTCAAGGACCATGGAAGTTTTATCATTCATTGTTTACTCTTCCCAGACTTTTTAAGAGAATTCATTTTGCTCACGGGGTTCAAGAAAGAAGAGATACAAAATTAGGTTAAGCAGCTCTTTTGGCAAATCCAAAATGTAGTTGGTTCTAATATAATACAACTGACTGATGGTTCTGAAAATAATCTGTGAACAATTGTATATCTATAGCTATATTTGTCTATCTACTCACACATATATATGTACACATACATATACCTGTAAAATCATATGTAAGTATGCATTTCATATTATATATAAGTATATAAATATTCACAAATATATACATGTACACATATATAAGATTAATAACATGATAAATTATCCTATAACATTAAACTCTTTTACCCCTGGTTTTCGCAATTTGAAAAAACCAGTTTAGACTAGATAACCATTCCAGTTCTTAAATTTTATAATCAATGACTTCAGGCCAAAAGTTCATTATACAGTGGTTGAGTAAGCTCTCCAACAAACAAATTTGGAGGACACCAAACGTCATAGCAACTCCATCACAAACATTTTCTCTGGAACCTGGAAAGAAAATTAAACAGGCCAATCTGAATTGAGCTTCTGACCTCTCCCACTGCTCCTTGTTTGTTTTGTGTTGTTCTAATTAGCTGTGTAAATCACCAGGTGGATTATGATTTATTAGAAGGACAGAATCCAGTCTTTTTTATTTGTTTTATTGTTTTATTTTATTTGAATCCAAAAGTGGGAACTTGCACATAGCTGGCATTCAACAGAACTGTGTGGCCAAACTGTTCAACAGCTTAGAGAAGTCCTCAGTCATCATTACTTCAGCTTTTATTAACAGCATTATCACCGGATGACTTCCAACACCTACACTAACCAACATCCCTCCATGTGAGCAGCGCTCTTCTTCTCCTCCATGTTAATAATGTGTTGCATGGGGCAGCAGCCCCCGTGTCCTCAAATCAGCTACTGGAATGGATTGATTATTTATGGTGTACTAACAATGCTCCTGAGGCCGTAGACCTTGCATGTACGCATAATTCAGGCGCATTCAGCACTTTAAACTCTACCTGGGGTTTACTTTTAAAAGTCACATTGATTTTGATTTAAAATAAGCAGAATAAGCAGAACCAAGCTGCTAGGCTGTTTTTTTTGTTTTTTTTTTTTTTGCGGTACGTGGGCCTCTCACTGTTGTGGCCTCTCCCGTTGCGGAGCACAGGCTCCGGACGCGCAGGCTCAGCGGCCATGGCTCACGGGCCCAGCCACTCCTCAGCATGTGGGATCTTCCCGGACCGGGGCACGAGCCCGTGTCCCCTGCATCGGCAGGCGGACTCCCAACCACTGCGCCACCAGGGAAGCCCCTGCTAGGTTGTTTTTATTAATTATATTTCATTCTTTACCACCAGTTAAGATGGTGAGGATGACAAAGCCCTTGCTAAGCCGTGAGCCCACAGTCTTAATAAAAGCCTCCCTGATAGCTGTGTTCTAAGAGTAATCCATTGGGTTGGAAGTTAAGCCAGACATCTTTTGAATTTCTTTACAATTTGAAAATAAATCGATGTTCTTTCACAGGATTAGCAACTTTGCCCCACTCACTAATTTGGAAACTCCATCCCAGTGACCAGCCTGACACTCTCAGTGGGTATTAAAACACAATACCTTGAATAAAAGTTTGTTACTAATTGCCAGGCAGCACTGTCAGAAAACAGAGAGGCCAGGAACACAATGTCTTCTCCTTCAGTCCCCTGGATTGTTCTTCTCAGAAGCTGGAATGCAGTTAAAGATATTGGTATGTTCTGTTCTCACTTTAGAAATATTCAAAAAAAGAAACAAACAGACAAAAAGACCTAGAACGGGAGGAGGAAACTGCTCCAAGCATTGCCTAAATATGTCTTTGTTTGGAGCCCATGTCTTCATCTGTGGAATGAGGATGATCTCTAAAATCCATTTCAACTTCAGTGTTCTTTTTCCACTTGGTTCCTAATTGAGGTAGCAAAGGAATGGACTGGAGTCACCTCTTAGAAGGGAATTCCTGGGAAATGTTTTTTCAAATGATAAGGAGAAGGCAAGTATTAGATCCACATTCCAGCCCACAAAGAAAAGCTTGCCTAGGGTAGTTTTACCTTAACCTAATTGCTCTAATTCAGAGCTCTCTGGTTTGCTGAAGGGATCTCCATGTTTAACAAGGACTGTGGTGGGGAGTAGCTCTGCTTGGGACTGAAACATATGTAAAGATTCCAAATATCATTAGAGCTTGGCTGTTTTCTAGCTTTATTGGTAGTGATGTATGTGTCTGTGCAGTGGCTGGTGGCGGTACCCCAAGCACACACACCTTGTGCTATCCCTAGGTGTTGCCACCCACAAGGGACAGTAAAGGGGGAGTTTTTGTTCTGATTACCGTCTGTTGCTCAACACTCTTGAACCCAGGTCTACTAGCACCTTTAGATGACATTTTAACTCAACGTATCCTGAATAAAACTCCTTTTCTTTCTTCCCACACTTGCTTCTTCCTGTGTGTGCCAGTCACATTCAAGTGTATTGCTGGCCAATCAGATGCACAAGGTAGAATTCAAGAGATCACCTGTGACACGTTGCCCTCCTTCAGCCCCTGCATCCCATCCTTCAAGTTCCTTTAATTTTCCTCCCTACATGTCTCTCAAATCTGTTACCTTCTTTCCATCTCTGCAGATACCACTCTCACACACCCACTCTCAGGTCTCACTTGGATGACTCTTGTGCCCCCCTGGCACCCCACCAGGTTCATTCTTCACTCTGCTTCTAGACTGAAATAAGACTACTCTGATAAAAAGTCATTAAAGACCTTTCATTAATCCCAGGATAAGGAAGACAATGTCTACCATGGTCCACAAGGTCCTGCATGGTTTGGCCTAGGCCAAGCTCTCCAGATTCACCTGACAACACTCTCCCTGAGCCTCTGCTGCAGTGTCCCAGCCACAATGGGACAATTAAGCTTCTTAGTCATTCCTTGCTCCCTTTTGCTTAAGAGCCTCAACCCATGGTTGCCTCCTTGCCACAATTTTCTCTCCTATGTCTTTGTCTGGTTAACTTCCACTTATTTTTCATATGTGGAACTCCAATGTCACTTCCATGGGGAAGCCTTCTGTTATGGACTGAAGGTTTGTGTGTCCCTAAAATTCATATTTGAAGCTCTAACCTTCAACATGTCGGTAGTCAGAGGTGGGGCCTTTGAGAGGTAGTTTGGTTTAGATGAGGACATAAAGGTGAAGCCCCCATGATGGGATTTGTGTTTTTATAAGAAGAGGAAAAGACACCCGAACTTCCTCTCTCAGCCTTGTGGGGACACAGCCAGAAGGTGGCCATCTGCAAGCCAGGAAGAGAGCTCTCACCAGGAACCAGATGTGCTGCCTCCTTGATTTTGGACTTCCCGGCCTCCAGAACTGTGAGAAGTAAATGTCTGCTGTTTAAGCCACCCAGACTATGGGCATTTTGTTACAGCAGACTGAGTTGACTCAGAGCTTCCTTGAGCCCCCAAGTTGGACTAGATGTCCCTCCTCTGTTGTCTCACGGCTTTTAGTGGATTTTCTTCATAACACCTACCACAGTTGATACTGTGTGTGACTACTCAATCAGTGGTTCCTTCCTGTAAGGTCAAGGCCTGAGGCTGTGCTTGTTCACTGACACAATGTCTAGCACAATGACCGGTTCACAGTCAGTAAATACCTGTTGAATGAATTTAAAGAAGTTCTAGGTAAATCAGCTGATTCGTTAGATGTTTAGAGTGAAAATTTCTGTTTCCATAGATAATTCTCAATTATAGAAAATAAGCCTGCCAACAAACACTTTCAGCACATACAAGAGCCCATTACTGGCTATTAGCACATTTTAAGAATCTTCTTTCAAGTAAATGGATGTCCTTTTAGCTAAAAAGAGGAGATTTTTCCCCAAATATTCAAGTCAACAGTTCAATTTGGATACAGCCAAAATGCTTCCATAACCTTGGTTTTTCCTTTAATGACATAAAAACATGAAATTTTAAATTTTAACCCATAAGCATATCTCTATAGTTATTCATGCTTCAAGAGTGAAGGGAGCTAGAAACCATGTCCTCCTGGGAAGTGGCTGAAGGACCTGAGTCAATAGGATCAATTAAAGGCATGGGGCAGTCTTCAAATGCTCATGATGCTCTGGGGTAGAAGAGGCAGCAGTTTTGTTTGACTGAAAGGCAAAACTAGGAGGAAGGGGCAAAAATTATATTCATCTAGGTTTCAATCCAATAAAAAAGAGCTTCCTAACATAATGCAATGTATGCTCAGCAGTGAAATGGGCCATGTCCTGAGTTAAGGAATATCTCGCCAAATCAGAGATACTGAGAATAGATTCCTATGTCAGGCTCTGAGCTGTCTGCAGAAAGGCTCCTCCCTGGCTTGGGATTATAGAAGGGAACAGACATCTAGGGCTCTGGTTGATACCTCAAAGGTTGTCCTCCTATAATTCCAAGTTTTTTTGCATAATTGAAAAAGTTCAGTTTTTATATGGATTGAATCCACATTTGTGGAGATAGCTAACTTTTGAATGTATTTGAAAAAAAAGAAAATACAAGTTAAAAAGTCAAAAACAATTTTTTTCAATTCAACTTAAGGAACATTAGTGTATGGTAAAATGCATGACATGTTAGAAAAACTGGCTATTTTACAATTAATTGCCAATATTTCAGACAGGCACTATATTTCCTATCTAGTTATTCTGCCAATATTTGATTATAGTGAAGCAATTTATAGACAGGTTAGCATGCTGTTTTTAATGAGCTGGATGCTCTCTAACGGAATTGCTAAATTGGTGCTAAATTGTAGCTTGGGGACTTATTGTAAGATTCCATCTTCTTTTTGCTAGTTTTCTTCTTCATAGAGAAGAGACTTGAATTGGCTTCAGATAGAACAGTGAATAATAATTGTTAGTTTTTGTAGAAATTACCCTATATATTGACTTAGTTTAACCTTTATCAGATATTTAGTCTGTGGAGGATGTAAGGAAACTTTTATTTTGTATTTTCTTAAATTGAAGTATAGTTCATTTATAATGTTTCAGGTGTACAGCAAAGTGATTCAGTTATATATATATATATATATATACACACACACACACACACATATATATGTATATATATATTCTTTTTCAGATTATTTTCCATTATAGGTTATTATAAGATGTTGAATATAGTTCCCTATGCTAACTATATAGTAGGTCCTTGTTTATCAATTTTATATACAGTAGTGTGCATCTGTTAATCCCCAATTCCCAATTTAACCATCTGCCCTACTTTGTATTTTCATTGAGTCTAAATTATCCTAACATTTTGAATTATGTTTATGGCCTTTATCACACATGCCTTATCTTTTAGTTTGTGGTAGAACTTAGTTATAAACTCAATATTAATAATAAGATCTATCACATTAAAAACAATTTCTACATCATGTAAGTCTCTTCTGAACCCCCAGCTATCTGCTTGGGGGAATGTTCAAATTCAGTTGAGTTTGGGGTATCCCTCCCCACTTCAATGGGACAGAAAGGAACTTCATGCAGTCTACCTGAAGACCAAAGGAGGAACCTCTTCTGTAGCACAGTGGATTGGCAAGGTGCTCCTTAACTCAGGAAACCCACCATGCCACTGAGAATTTGGGGCCTTTTACAGTGCTAGAAAATCAGGAAGTAGCCAGATCTTTAGTTCACAGTGGAGGCATCCTTACCACTGCTCTCTCTGTTACCCAGTTCTGCCCTTAATGTGGATCATCCACTGCCCATGCTGCTTGGGACAGATTCAGAGATGCCCCTGAGGAAGTTCCAGTCCTCTGGCCATCTACTCATTTGCAGAGATCTTAGCCACTGGTTTTAAGGCCCTTGTACTCACTGACAGCCTCTACGTGCATGGTGAAGAAATCACCCACCTAGACGATTCTCCAGTTGCAGAAACTATTCCAATACAGATCTCTTTCTTCAGGCTTAGGGAACTTCCAATACATATACCCCTCTCCACGCCTTTGGGCCCCTCTTTCTCAAAGCTTTCTACTCCATCTTGTCCTAATTCTTCCCTAAACAGACTTGAATTTTAAAAGCTCTTTATTTCTCCTCATGTGATGAGGATTAAGGCAGCATAAATGGTACCCTCTTTTTCCTGTGTACGGTTAGAGAATCCTATTTTTTAAATAATTTCCCGGGCTTCCCTGGTGGCGCAGTGGTTGAGAGTCCGCCTGCCGATGCAGGGGACACGGGTTCGTGCTCCGGTCCGGGAAGATCCCACATGCCGCGGAGCGGCTGGGCCCGTGAGCCATGGCCGTTGAGCCTGCGCGTCCGGAGCCTGTGCTCCGCAATGGGAGAGGCCACAACAGTGAGAGGCCCACATACCTCAAAAAAAAAAAAAAAAAAAAAAAAAATAATTTCCCTTATCACAGCTTTTGCTTACATTTTAATAATTCATCCTATTACATTTTTGTATATGTTTATAAGTCTCATTTATCCATTCATATATGCAAATTAGCCACTAGGTCAGGTACAGTGCTGTGCTTTACTCTATGCTCTTACTGGATTCTAAGTTTCTTAAAAAACAAGGGCTGCCTCTAATGCATCAATGTGTAAGCCCCCAAAGCCAGTACAGGAACTTGCATATTGTGGACTCAAAAAACACTAATTGGATTAATTAATTATCTGTCCATGGGGATCCATGTCTCCTTTCTTCCAGGCGTTAGTTTGACCCTACAGTACTGAATAGAGGGCTAGACTGTCAGTGTAACCAGGAATGCATGACTGCCTGGGCCAGTGGGATGTGCATATATGTGAGTGTGTATATGTATGTGTGTCTGTGTCCCAAGTGGTTAAGTGTATGAATGAGTACGCAAAAATCATTACATATATTTAAAGGATATTAAATGAGTTACTAGGCTCTCCATGTCCCTTCTATCTTCCATTTACCTGAACTCAATGAGTTACCCAAGTGTTAAATACATCTGTTGAATTAGGAAAACTTAGTCCAAAAGTTGTAGTGTCCTGGGTAAGTGTTTAACCACTGTTCTGAATTAGAATAGGGGAGTTGGAAATTGCTTCTGTTTACCACCCATCCCCAAATTCAGATGGAAGGGACTTTCTCCCACCAAACTAATTAAAGATCCTCAGCCTTAGCTCAGCTTTTCTTGTGCTCATTGCTCTTATGGGACGTTGTATGTTTGTGTAAGAGTTTATTCAGATGTGTATCTGGGTGTTGGGGAAAAGTCATCTACAAGAAGTCAAATGGAATCCTAGGAGCCTTGATCACTGATTGTCCCAAGTGATGGTCACCACTTGTATTGGGTAGCTCCCTGGAAGCTAAAAGGAGAGTTCTGTTCTGGACTGCTATGGGAAGAATGGCTATTGCTCTTGCATGGAAACCAAGACAGCTGTGCACAGGAACTCAGCTTCCATTGGCAGGAACAATACCTGTTGCACTGCCCCTTTACTGAGCTGTCACTCACTCTGGTTCTCAGGGCCCTCATGCACAGAGGGCGTAGCCAAATCACCCACTTATGTCTGTTTTCTTACACATTCGCTTGGACATTTCCTATTCACCAGATGAAATCCCTTTATCTCTCCCTCTGCATGTTCCTCAGTCCCCAAGCTCTCCTTCAACTTTAAAGCTCAATTCAGAGACCCTGGGCATAATCCCTTTAACTGGCACATTCTTTTGGAAACAAAAGAGAAAATTAAGCAATATTCTGTTTTTTCTTTCTCCTTTTAGCCAACTGTAGGAGTGGGGGAAGCTACTTAGAGTTAATATCTTAAAAATATAACCTTGCCACAGAACATTGGGAATGTACATTTTTCCCATGGTCCACATTACTCTTCAGCAATTCAATCCTTTTTATTGTATAAGTTTCATTATATGTGGAAGTGTATAGTGCCTTCCAGGAAGCCCCAGGCCCCCGTCCCCAAATATTTATATGATCAGAAAGAAGTACTCACAGTCCCATTGGAAGTCATAAAATGCTGGAGGAACAGAAATAAAATGAAATTCATTACAGGTGTTCATGCTATAATCCCACTGTTCACTAGATACACTCCTCTTCTTATACCCTCATCAAGAGTAAGAAAGAGGGGCTGCCACCTGGAGTAGCAGTGTTCAAAACCCATGTAGACAGCCACCAAAGGAGCATAATCAATTCCATGTGTGTGCTTATGGTGACAGAGACTGCTTTTTGATGTACAGGGAAGTGATCCACTGCACTATAGCTTCTAAAGCACAAGGGAAAATCAAACTTAGTCAAACAAAGCAACTTTGGAATGTACACTCATATACAGATAGATTTCTCATCTTGAGGAAAAGATGGATAACCTTTTGAGAAGAAGGTAGATGTGGAAGCAACCTATTTGAACCATGGAAAAAGATTTTCCTGGATAATGCTGGGAAAAAGTAGTTACTCAGATGGCAGCTTCTTTCACTATTTTTCTTTCTGTTTTCTTTTGCAGTGATCTCTTCTTCCTTGTCTTTTCTGAATTCACTTCCTTCTTTTTTCTATTATATGCTTATCCTTTTCTCCTTTAGCTTCCACATTCTCCTCTCCCCATTCTGCCTCTGCCTCTCTACCTTCTGTTGCCAACCCTTAGCCTAAACACACATCGCTGGGATTCAACTGCAGTGGCCACTTGTCAACTTGGTAACTCACCTCTATACACTCATAGTCTCTAACATTTTAAATCACTGTCCTGGAATTGATTAATTCTATGAAATCATTGGAAACCTTTTAGATGCTAAAGAATGCATCTATTTCTGAAATATCAAATGTTTTCCAAAGAACGTGACTCATTTTAATCTGTTATGTGATTACATCATAGTATTTTAAAATACATTTTAGCACACATTTTTATAAGAACAGCAAGATACACAGAACATGTTCAGGGGCAGTCACCTGGAAACACCACATTTTATTAACAGCAGGCCTTTGTGAATCTCTACGGATGTTATAATCAGATCCATTTGTCTGTCCCATAGCCAATCAGGTGGCCAGTGGCCGAGGCAGCACTCATTATTTGATTTGCATATCAAATGTGCACACAGACAGGCTGGGAACAGAGTATATTACTTCCATCCATCTGGACACATTTCACAAGCGAGTTTCTCAGCCACTCGCAATCACCAAACAAGAAAGAACGTTCTCCTGGTATGTGTCCACTCCAGCAGCTACTGAGGGGCAAATAGTATACAGTCATCACCCCTAGAAGCTTACAGTTGAACTGTCAAGACTAAAATAAATGATTCCTGTAAAAGAGGGAATCACACAGAAACAACACAATGACCTTAGCTGAAGTGTGTGTTGGGAGATGAATGCTGCCAGCATAGCCTGTGTCCAGACAAAGGAGAGATTTCCTGAAACCCTGACATTTGTCTCTTCTGAAGACAGGGAGAATTTTGGTTTGTCAATTCATTGTAAGCTTTTAATAAGTGTATTTTAACACTGCTATATATAAAATAGATAACTAATAAGAACCTATTGTATAGCACAGGGAACTCTACTCAATACTCTGTAATGACCTATATGGGAAAGGAATCTAAAAAAGAGTGGATACATGTATATGTATAACTGATTCACTTTGCTATACACCTGAAACTAACACAACACTGTAAACCAACTATACTCCAATAAAAAAAAATTTTTTAAGTATTTTGAAATGGTAAATAGATGAATGGATTTTATATTTTTAAGTGATAACCTCTTACATTTACATTGTTTGTTATAAAATTTCATATGATTCTCACAATTCCTGGGTTAAAAAGGGAAGCTATTAATTTTCCCCATTCCACAAATAAAGAACAATTGATTGATTTGTCCCAAGATAAGATTTTACTTGGTAGATAGCCAAACCAAAATCCAGAATATCTGACCCAAAATTCTATATTTTTCCACAATGAAAGCCTGTGAAGTGAGTGTCTTCACTGGGAAACTGAAGCTATGTGCGTGCATATGCCATGAGCACAGAGTGTGTACAGTGAGATTTAGTTCAATTTAAATTCTTTAAAAAGTTAATATTTAATTAACAGAAGGCAAGTTAATATACAGGAATTACTTAAAAACATTTGAGATCTTCTTCATTCACTAAATATAAAGGCACAATAAGACTGCGTAAGCTTCATCTTTTCAAGCTAAATTTTGACTCATTCACTTGCCAGGAAATGAAAAAAAAAACCTATAAATATGTGTATATATATAAAATATAGATCTTGATAATCAAAGTAAACAAAAACTTTACCAATATGAAAATATTTTCAAAAACAGAGATTGTTGACTGTTAATTTAGCATCAACTTTCTGTAATTCTTTGGCTGAATTTCAAAATTTCAACTCATAATACATTTAAAAAAATGCCTTGCCATAATAAATGTCATACAACTGTCTTGTATGTGATGAAGATTCTTTGTTTCATTTTTTTCTTTAAAGAAATATGTTCCTTATTTTTGTGACCTTTCTGTACTTTAATTTATACATATTATGACCTTTCTGTACTTTAATTTATATATATTAACAGCTTTTAAAGTCAGGCTTTGTTTGTTTTATAGCCCATAAACCAAAGCATAGTTTTATTTTATATAATTTACTCGTCTCCACTTTTATTGTTGTTGCATATGTTAATGTTTTGGCTTCAGAAATAAAGTATCATGTAGGTAAGCAATTAACTTCTTTCTGTAATTTTTCTTCAATATAGAGAATAATTGAGCAATTTTCATTGAGTAAAAAATATAAAGAGAAATGATATTTTTCTTTTGGATGTTGTATAGAAGATATGATGTGATTAATAGCATCATAAACATAATATAATTTACTCTGAAGTACTGGACAGGATATGAGCTCTTAAGCAATGACCCAAATGAACTGTATTTTAGAGGTTTATATCCTCATTTCCACCTGTGGTAAAGATTCAATTGTAAGTCTCACATAGTTGCTTTATAGTCACAGCAGGTAAACAATTAAAGTAGAATCAATTTATTTTGCATGAATAATGATTTCTATCAGGATAACAGAATGACTGCATATCTGATAGATGAATACATACTTTCACTAAGTAAATCCAATCTATGTGGTTCAGGCAGTTAAGAAGCCTTTGCTGTATTAAAAAAAAAAATCTTTGGGGTTTGGATTTGTTTTTTGCTTTAATCTTACAGAGGTAGAGATAAAATTGAATTCGTGTTTTCTAATCTGTTCTATATATTCCAGAGTCAAATATGAGGCTGTGTACTCTGGAGCTTATATGATTTTTTTTCTCCTGCTTCTCAGCAAACAACAAGTACGCTAAGCCTTTCTATAATGCTACTGAAGATTTACGAGAATGCTTTCAGAATTAGCATTTCTTTCTTTCTTTGGAGGTAAATTTCTGACTTTAATAATTTGGCACAAAAAAGGTTATGAGGTTCTAGAACTCTTCTATGTCCCTGGCTAACAGTCCCCTTTTACCAGTAGTAGAGGTGTGTGCAAGGAACTATATTTTTGGAACCTGAATTTGATGTGTTTTGCCAGAAAAAGCAATGAAATACCAGTAGTTAGGAGAACTAAGTCTAGCCTTGATGCTCTTATTACTGCTAGTATCTTAATTCTTAGGGTGTAAATTCTTCATCTAAAAAGTACTCCTTTTCTCTGTATTATATAACTCACAGAAAGGTTCTGGGGAAAAAATTAGCTCATAAATGTGAAAATTTTTCAAAAGGCTTTAAAATATGGTATAGATATAACATACACACTTTATGAACTTGGATCACTGAGAAAACAAGATGGATTTTCTTGTCCTAGTGGCTGAAATAATTTCATTATTATTAAATAATTATTTAATAACAATTATTAAATAGTTATTGAGTGCCTTGCTAGGGTTATTCAAATAGGTATAAGATATAGTCACTTCCCTCCAAGAGGTTACACTGTAGTTGAAGAGGCTAGGCATAAACACACACAAAGTTCAAGAAAAAACATGAATTAAAAATTTTAAATATTAAAAATTACATGCTTTCCTGAAACAGCTCAACTTTGAGTACCAAATGGAAGAATATATATGCTGAGTTCAGAAAAGGGAGGTGTCTTGGATGACGGATGGGGGAGATCTCTGGATTTCTGCCATGGAGAAAGGTGGAACTGAAATGAGTTAAAAGGCAAAGAAATCAGCATGAGAGGTAAGAAAACAAAGTATGAGATTTATATTGCTAATGATCAATCAGCCTGTTTGCCTAGAGGGGACATTTACGGACAGGAGGATGAATTTATTCTTGAGCAGGGGTTAGGCACTCTGTGTCTACCACACTCTTTCCCCTCGTGTCTAGCTATGAGAGCAATCATAAAATATTTAGAGTCCTCATGGAATCCTCTCATGGCCACTGGATCAATGCTCTTCATCAGTCCCAACTCTCAGCCTTTGTCCTACCTACCAACGGTCCTGCCTTCCGACAGAGAAGTACTAGCTGTTGTTGTCTGACTGGTGACCAGAAAGTCCCTCTCCGATGATGAAATGAGCAGAGATCCCTTGATCAAATGCTAGGGAAGCATGAAAGAGAAACCAGACATTTAACCAACACTTCAATTAATTTTATAGTGAATTATAAATTTACTATAGAGAGTGAAGAGAAAGGCCATCATGAGAACATAGAAAGCAGAGGCTGAAGGAGCAGAAGTGGCTTCCTAGCCGCAGTGATTCGAAATGCTGCCAATTTTGCAAATATCTCTGTCATGCATTTATGGGGTTGGCCAAAAAGTTCGTTCGATTTTAAGTAAAAATAAGACACATTTTTCATTTTCACCAAGAACTTTATTGAACAACATATTCATTAGCCAAACAAACTTTTTGTCCAACCCAATATATTTTTTGGAGGAATATAAATTTTGAGCTAGAAGGAATTTGGGAGTATCATCTACTTTATTTATTTATTTATATTTATTCATTCATTCTTCCTTCCTTCCTTCTATCCATCCTTCCATCCATCTATCCATCCATCCATCCATGCATCTATCTCACATATATTTATTTAGTGCCTGTTTCCAAGCACCTCAAAGGTGAATTAGACATTGACTTGTCTCTCTAGGAGTATATATGTTAGTGGAGTAAGAGGGATATATAAATACATGTGTATAAAACTAACAATGTTTTAAGTACAATGATGGCGCCATGTAGTTATTTTGTGAGGCCTGGGAAGTATCATATAATCCTTTCTGGCTTGAGAGTAGGGAAACTTCTTTTAGGAAGTAATACCAGAAATAGAGCTTCAAATAATAGAAATTAGCCATAAATATGTGGCTAGGGCATGGGGAGAAGTTAGGGAGCATTTCACAGAGAGAACACATGTATAAAGTTATGATGATAGGATGGGGCTTGCTCATCTTTTTTTTCTCTGAATGGAAAATTGAGGTCCAGGAGTTATGAGCTGTCAAAGTTATAACCATTTTGGTGACACACCTAAAGCAGAAACTTGGATTCCTAACTCTAGTTGAGTACATACAGCCCACATGCATGTAATGAGGAGAAGTTTTCTACAACAGCTCCAATAAAGGCAAATATATAATAACTAGGTAGAATTATGATTCTTGTTATGGGTTAACTACCTAGTTTTCATACAGAGAAAACAAGTTCTAAATAAATAGAATCCAGGACAGATAAGTGGGAAAGAGGAAAAGTTCAGAAAGAAAGAGTGCCATTCTTTCATTTGAAACAAAGAGGATATGATAAGGAAAAGTAGAGAATAACTCTTTTCCTTTTAAAAATTTGGGTAGTTTTCAAGGTGCTAGGGGTTCAAGGAGCATTATTTTCCATAAAATAAGGACATATGAAATCTAACTAGATCTCATGCACACATAAGAGTCACTGGGATAAATGCAAGAACAATTCCTTGTAGCATGAATCAGCTTGTGCTATACCTCTTTAGATATATCTTCTTTCATAAAATGAAAAAGACTTGCTTTAGAGTAGAAGTAATATGGTGTAGATTTTATGTATATGCATCTGACAATGATATGAACTATAATTAAATACCTCAAACAACTGGACCAGTAAAGTAAGAGTCTGATGCTTCTCAGGTTGTTGAAATATAGTCCTGATGTGGAAGGAACAGACTGTGATAATCACTTTTACTGGGAGAGAGAGCACTGTCTAATGTACAAGAAATATGTATTTCCTTCCTTCAGTCATAGAGAATCCTTCTACCTGTCTACTAGTAGATCCTAATTATTATGGGAACATAATTCTTTCAAAGACTAGCAATTGGGTTAATTTCAAATACTGAAGCCAACTGACTGGAAAAAAACCGTACTCTAATAAAAAGTTATCATTTATTGAACAGTGTCTATATGCAGGAGTAGTACTAGTTGCTTGGCATTTACTAGAGGTAATTCTCACTACTGCGTGTCTGGTCATCTTTGTCTTCCATTTCTCTTCTCTTTCCATGAACATGGAGGGACTGCACTTTGAAGTGAGGCATGGCCATGTGACTTGCTTTGGCAGAAATGACTCTCAGTTGAACTGATGCAAAAACTGATTTGTGAAGACAGAGAAATGGATGGGATTAAATATGCTTTCAGGCATCTCAGCAGGGAGAGCTCCCTGGACTGGTTTAGCCACTGTCTATAGAATTGTTTCACCTACAGCAGGCCCTCAGTAGGATTTCACTGACTTTGAGTAAACACATGTAAAAAGAATGATGAAATTGGCTTTATAAATATTACTGAATAAAATCTTAGCAATTCTAGGCCAAAATACTTCTAGATAGAATAAGAAAGTGCAGATTTACTGATGGAGTCTTTTTACACTTTGCTTTTCAAAGTATCCTTGCTTCAGCACTGACTCCCTGTCATGTTCAAAATTCCCGTTACCAAAATAAATAATAAAATAACGATCGCATTATATTTCCAAGTATTCAAAATCCAGGAGACAAAATGGTTTCTTCTCGTGGAGGAATTCATAAGTGATGTAATGTAGCGGGGATTTTGCACTTGGCCTTAGGATGAGGGAAGTGGTCTGGTGTTTGTAGCAAGTGCAGTTAACAGTGCTAGTGAGTGATGGCTGTGCTTAGGCAGTCTGCTGATGCAGGAATACAAAACCGGAGAGGTATCAAGCAGTCTGATTTAGGGCTCAGAGACAGTGGGGAGCAGTGAGATTGATAGCCCAGAAAGGAATCTTCTGGTAGAGGTCCATGGCCTGCATCAGAGCTTTGGGGATTGATAGCATGGTATGCTATCAATCTCAGTACTGTAAATGGGACTACCATTCTCTATGAAAAATGGGTCATATTAAATACTCTGACATTGACTAGATTGAGAATTGCAGAATGACTAAGGAAAAATACATGTTTGCAGGGATATTGCTGTACCATTTTGTTTTGTAGTTTGTTGAAGAAGGGGAATGAAACCCAATTCCAGTCACACATATCTGAAAAAGGTGATCATGTAGACTGTACTGTAATTTAAAAACCGAAATTAAAATTAATGAGAGCTTAACACAGCAGTGATTAAGATCTTGGATTCTTTGAAAGGATGTTAATGGTAGAATTATAGTCAGTCAGTAATAATTCAGTAAAATGAAAAAAATGAACATATGTCTGGCTGTACTGATAAAGAAGAAAAATTAAACCCCAATTGTGAAGTGAATGATTTAAAAGAATGAGTGTAAATAAAATTCCACTGGTGTTTAAACATTTTATAATGTTTTACTCATATATCTAGGTACTATTTGGTACCTGATATGCTACCTGCTGTCACGTGGCATATTTTTTGGTGCACAAGAAATAAATGTTCACGTAATTAAATCTGTTGGGAGTGAATAACTAAGCTGGGACTTGGAGAAACTGTATTTTTGTTCAAAATAAAGCTTTCTTCATTCTCATTTATTTAACATTAAAGTTTACATTTCTCGAATCATAAAACACTAAGTCTAAAAAGGACTTTAAATTTCATACCTTAATTTTTAATATATACCTTAAGCTCAAGATACATAAACTTGGTATGCAGTCTAGTAGAAAAAAAAAAAAAAGAAACAAGGGGTAATTAAACCCAAGTTTCCCTGAGAAAAAATGTGAATGAAATGTTTCCTGAAATGAAAGCAGTTTGGTCTAGTAAGATCTGGCATAAAACCTGCTCAAATGTGAAAGAGAGTTGTGTCAAGTTTTGGTCATTGCCATCTACAATCCCTTAATTGATTACCTCTGCAGTTAGTGTTGCTCAATATCATATAAAATATGACACCACCAATTAAAATTCAAAAACTAAAATAACATGGATATCATAGTCATCATAGTATTTTGCATTTCATACATTATGTCACTGGTGAAGCCATTTGAAGAAAACAGGTCAAATGTTATTATGTCCATCTTCTCTGTCAACAGTGTGCATGTTTTCTGTCCCCTAAAAGAATTTTGGACAATATGTACTTCCCTCGTACATTTTTAAGGTAACACTTAAAATTTTCTCTCTTGAATTTAAATAATATAATTTTTAGCCTATTGTGTATAATGAAATTTAAAAACAAAGCTTTTACTTTAAGACTTTTACTTTAAAAGTGTCTAAATATGATAACAACTAGATATGCAAATCATCCATTGAAACAGACAAGTTCTTCTATGAGAGCAGAAATGTTACATTGTTCCTTTTTCCCTTGAACGTGTATTTTTAACCCACTTCTCTCAGATAATTTTAGTATAATTCAATATATTTTATGCTTGAAAGTTTTTTACTGGTTAACCTGTATGATTCTCTGAAATTAAATGAATTTAAAATTATTACCATTAAAAAAATTCCCTGGGATTTTTGGATTTCAACATTTAAAATTCTGGATTGAAGTACCATAACAACTATAATAGGTACACTGCTAATCAAAATAACAAGTATATTTATAATTTTATTAATAGTTATTTAATATAAAAAGTAAACATTTTTAGAAGTGCATCTCAATGTAATGTGTGGGATTCTTTCAATTAGTTAAGGTATTCATCAATAAATATTATTTATTGCTGGAGTTGAATAGAGTTCAGTATAAATTCTATTCCCAGTTTTTACTTTATAGGTGATGAATCATTTCATTTTAGGTAATGATCAAACTTATTTATATAAACAGTATAAAAGATTGGACATTGTTCATTTAGGAGGCTTTTTTTCCCCCATCAACTGTGAAGACTTATGTTTTATGATTAACTGGTTTTCAGTTACATTTTTAGTGCTCTTAAAAAAGTGTAAAAGATTGACAGAAAAGAGGACACTTAAGAAATATTAAAAATAGATAAGTGATCTTATTTCATTGGTTGAGTGATGTAAAATTTATAATTTATATATTTGGTAGAATTAAAACAATATATTAACATCTGAGCAATCTTGATTAAACTTAAAGTTCAAGATATTATGTCCCCAATTGCATTCTGAGAGTATTTTCTTCTTCAACTATACAGAAGATACTGTTTTAAAGACTACAGTTAATTTTCTTTGGAGAAATTATAAGCCAAAAGAAAAGAATGTAAAGAACTAATATTGTTAAAATGGCCATACTACCCAAAGCAATCTACAGATTTACTGCGATCTCTATCAAATTACCCATGACATTTTTCATAGAACTAGAGCAAATAATATTAAAATTCATATGGAACCATAAAAGACCCAAAATTGCCAAAGCAATCCTGAGGAAAAAGAACAAAGCAGGAGGCATAACCCTGCCAGACTTCAGACAATACTACAAGGCTACAGTAATCAAAACATCCTGGTATTGGCATAAAAACAGATGTATAGATCACTGGAACAGAATAGAGAGCCCAGAAATAAACCCACACACCTATGATCAATTAATCTTCAACAAAGGAGGCAAGATATACAATGGGAAAAAGTCTCTTCAGCAAGTGGTGCTGGGAAAGCTGGACAGCTCCAGGTAAATCAATGAAGTTAGAACACACTCTCTCACCATAAAGAAAAGTAAACTCAAAATGGCTTAAAGACGTAAACATAAGACATGACACCTTAAAACTCCTAGAAGAGATCATAGGCAAAACATTCTCTGACATAAATCGTACCAATGTTTTCTTAGGTCAGTCTCCCAAGGCAAAGGAAATAAAAACAAAAATAAATACATGGGACCTAATCAAACTTACATGCTTTTGCACAGCAAAGGAAACCATAAACAAAATGAAAAGGCAACCTACAGAATGGGAGAAAATATTTGCAACTGATGTGACCAGCAAGGGCTTAATTTCCAAAATATACAAACAGCTCATACAACTCAAAAAAAAAAAAAAAAAAAAACAATCAAAAATGCACAGAAGGCCTAAAGAGACATTTCTCTAAAGAAGACACACAGATGGCCAACAGGCACATGAAAAGATGCTCAACATTGCTAATTATTAGAGAAATGCAAATCAAAACTACAATGAGGTATCACCTTACACTGGTCAGAATGGCCATCATTAAAAAGTCTACAAATAAATGCTGGAGAGGGTGTGGAGAAAAGGGAGGCCTCCTACACTCTTTGTGAGAACGTAAGTTGGTGCAGCCACTATGGAAAACAGTTCCTCAAAAAACTAAAAACAGAATTACCATATGATCTAGCAATCCCACTCCTGGGCATATGTCCAGACAAAACTATAATTAGAAAAGATACATGCAACCCTATATTCATAGCAGCACTATTGACAACCGCCAAAATATGGAAACAACCTAAATGTCCATTGACAGTTGAATGGATAAAGAAGATGTGGTACATATACACAATGCAATATTACTCAGCCATAAAAAAGAATGATATAATGCCATTTGCAGCAACGTGGATGGAACTAGAGATGATCATACTAAGTGAAGTAAGTCAGAAAGAGAAAGACAAATACCATATGATATTATTTATATGTGGAATCTAAAGTATGACACAAATGAACCTATCTACAAAACAGAAAAAGACTCACACAGAGGACAGACTTGTGGTTGCCAAGGGGGAGGGAGGTGGGGGAGGGATGGCCTGGGAGTTTGGGGTTAGCAGATGCAATCTATTACATATAGAATGGATAAACAACAAGGTTTTACTGTGTAGCACAGGGAACTATATTCAATATCCTGAGATAAATCATAATGGAAAAGAATATTTTTAAAATGTATATTCATGTATAACTGAATCACTTTGCTGTACAGCAGAAATTAGCACAACATTGTAAATTAACTATACTTCAATTTAAAAAAAGAAAAGAATGCGACTGGGCCACTAGTAAGCACAAGCTTATCGATAATGTATTAATGGCAATTGTGAAATGCATTATTTAGCAAGGAATCCATAATATGACCCCATTAATTTAATATAAACCAAATAACTGCAAGGTGGGGATGAATACATGAGCAGAAAAGTGGATGATGAGTGAGAGAAGGCAGGACACTCATCCCAAGATAAAATATAAACATGTATTTGAAATGTCCAATGATTATTTTGGGAAAACTAACATATTTCTCCTCCAAGCCTGAATATCTGTCCTGGAAAATATCAATCATTTACTTTGACATTATTCCTTTTATTCAAAGATGTAATGTTGATCTAGTGTAGGTAAACAAACTTTTCACCTCTTCTCTTTGAAATGATGCCAAATGAAGTCATAGACTGATACATGGAGGGAAACTGTTCACCAAGCCATTCTCATTATTAAGAATGCTAAAAATGTATAGAGGACTCATTTCTCATTTCATAGAAGATTGATGTTTTTAATTATGCTATTTCTAAATATTGAATTCTAAAGATAGATAGATAGATAGACAGATAGATAGAAAGATAGATGATGAATGAGCCATGGAGTCTTGCTTGGATGAAACAAGGTGCTGCTGCCCTTAGTACCTTTATCTGAGCATCTGTGCTTTGTTCGCCTGAGATCCACCTTCAGGTGTGATGCATTACTTGACAATAGTTAGGTGAGGACAAGGTAAGGTTGTTAAAAGAAAAGTATCATCATTCCCCAAACCCTTCCCTTTCTCCCACTCTACACGTACCTGACTTCAAAATATACCAACACGGACTAGTATTTCTAAAGCTATGTTGCCTCTGAAGGAAATATTTTAAATGAGGAAGGATGGGAGATGGGAAACCTCCCTCTGGGTTTGCTTTCCTAAAACTGGGATTTCATATTGAAATTTGGTTCCTCGGGAGGTTTTCTACTTTCAGGGCAATGCAGCATACCAAGATTGGGGATTGGTGAAATCTGATTCCTCTCTCAGAAAAACTGGAAAACAGCAATGTGAGAGGGAAGATGGAAAGAGAACTTGCATGATGCTTTGAAAGCAGTCACCTTCCTGGGCCTGTTAACCTTAGGAACAGATGCATATGGAAACTGAGGATGAGACATTGCTTTGCTTAAAACCATCCACATTCACATGACTCTTGGAAAGTTTTCACATACCCCAATACGCCAAAGATTACTGTTCTTTGCGTACTGGGAAATTGAGGGCAGGAAAGTTAAAGGACTTATCCACATTTCTACAGTTATTTGTAGAGTAAGGACTATAATCAAGGCTGAAACAGTTTAATTAGGAGGTCTTGCAATTTATAAATTACACATTCCCCATGCAATCTTTTTTCAGATATGAAACTCAAATTCATGAGAAATCAAGATGATCCACATGGTTTCGTTTTGGAAAAACTCAGGGCTTATGATTATTGTAAAGGTGGTTATGCATTATCTCTAGTTCTGTATTATAAAAGTCAGGCATTTGTGAATTATTACAGAGTATGAAATGAATATGTATACATAACCAATTCTTCTATCAAAAAACTCTAAGGTATGTTTACATTTTGTTATTCCTCAAGAATTTTATATTGACATTTTCTGGAATAAGTGCACTAGGGACAGGAGTTTTTAAGACTTTCCCTAGAAATATTTCTGTAATAGAGACTCCAGTGTGATGTATATAGTGTGCTAATTTTTATAGGGAAGTAGAAGTTGTGCAGACACAGACTGAGGTTCTCAAAATATAGAACTATTGAATTAATCGAGTTGACAGTGCAAAAAGAATTTAAATTGATACTCCTGAAAATTATTTGGAATGTTTTCTCTTGACATTAGCAAGCTGTGTCCCTGAAAAGCATATTAAAATTTTACCAGTAACTTGTCTTCAAGGTAGTTTCAAAAACATGTAAGGAGAAATAGATATGCATGCAATATTATGTACGTTTCCCCAAATAAACAATGAACTTGTTATAGAGAGAGGGGAAAAAGTAAATTTAAATTAAGGTTATCAAAAGTAAATTCAATTTCACCAGTAAGTCAACAATAGTGAACACTAGAATAAATAACTGAAATAAAAGATAAATGAACGACTATGGAGAACAGTACAGAGGTTCCTTAAAAAACTAAAAATAGAATTACCATATGACCCAGCAATCCCACTACTGGGCATATACCCAGAGAAAACCATAATTCAAAAAGACACATGTACCCCAATGTTCACTGCAGCACTATTTACAATAGCCAGGTCATGGAAGCAACCTAAATGCCCATTGACAGACGAATAGATAAGGAAGATGTGGTACATATACATACAATGGAGTATTACTCAGCCATAAAAAAGAATGAAATTGGGTCTTGTGTAGAGATGTGGATGGACCTAGAGACTGTCATACAAAGTGAAGTAAGTCAGAAAGAGAAAAACAAATATATTAACGCATATATATGGAATCTAGAAAAATAGTACAGATGAACCAGTTTGCAAGGCAGAAATAGAGACACAGATGTAAAGAACAAACATATGGACACCAAGAGGGGAAAGCAGGGGGTGGGGTGGGGGTGGGATGAACTGAGAGACTGGGATTGACATTATATATACACTAATATATATAAAATAGATAACTGATAAGAACCTGCTGTATAAAGAATAAAATAAAATTAAAAAAAAAAAGATAAATGAAAAAAAAAAGATACCCCAGAGACAATCAATGTAATTTGAGAATTATTAAGTTTTGAAAAGTCTGGAATCTTTACTCATTGTATAATGGCAATTTAAAAAAATCAAAAATCTTAGGCAGGAAACTATAGTCTATAGTCCCAGATGAGAGGTATTATCAAACTCATTCTGGGGACTTCCCTGGTGGCACAGTGGTTAAGAATCTGCCTGCCAATGCCAGGGACAAGGGTTTGAGCCCTGGTCCGGGAAGATCCCACATGCCACAGAACAACTAAGCCCATGCAACACAACTACTGAGCCTGCACTCTAGAGCCCGTGAGCCACAACTACTGAAGCCCGCACGCCTAGAGCCCATCTCCACAACGAGAAGCCGCCATAATGAGAAGCCCACGCATTGCAACGAAGAGTAGTCCCTGCTCACTGCAACTAGAGAAAGCCCACGTGCAGCAACGAAGACCCAACACAGACAAAATTAATTAATTAATTTAAAAAAAACCCCTCATTTTGTAGTTTGATATTTGACAATCTATACCAGTCACAGGTTACTTGAATAATAAAATTGCTTTGTACAGATATTTTAAAAATCAAATTACAGGTGAAAATTCTGGTGAGATGAATGTGAAACAGGGTTAATTTTTTTCTTAATAGAAAAGAAATGATGACTAAAGATCAAATTATCATTGTATGCTTTGAGTGTGTGTGTGTTTGGAGATAGTTGAAAAATATACTAAATTAGAATTCTAGTTGATACCTTAGGTTGCACAGGAAAATTGTAATTGAAAGTTATTATTAAACCAAGAGATTAAAGTAGTTATTAGAAAGTATCCAAAGAGGGGCTTCCCTGGTGGTCCAGTGGTTAAGACTCTGTACTTTCACTGCAGGGGGTATGGGTTCAATCTCTGGTGGGGGAACTAAGATCCTGCATGCTTCCAAAGAACTATACACAATTTTACGTTACCATTTTCAACACATATTCAAGTGGAGAACGGTTAGTCTGGCACGTGATCAAACAGTCCGATAACACCTCCAGAGATTACTCATGAGATTACTGATCACTTCATTGCCTCCCAAAGTACCCTGGTGTTTGTGACTCTACACAGAAGCACTAGGTGAATACAAAATACTCAAGTTTTAAATTTCTCTAGTACTCTCCATGTTTTGGAGCAGAAAGAATGCAAATTACTTGATTTTCAAAAAGACTCTGAGGGACTTCCCTGGCGGTACAGTGGTTAAGAATCTGCCTTAATGCAGTCAATGCAGGGGACACGGGTTCAATCCCTGGTCCAGGAAGATGCCACATGCCACAGAGCCACTAAGCCCATGCGCCACAACTACTAAGCCTGCGCGCTAGAGCCTGCGAGCCACAACTACTGAGCCCACGCACCGCAACTACTGAAGCCCGCATGCTCTAGGGCCTGCAGGCCGCAACTACTAAGACTGCATGCTGCAGCTAAGGCCCAACGCAGCCAAAAAAATAAATAAAAATTTAAAAGGCCTTTGACCAGCTCCAACAGTCGTTTTTAAAAATTAAGTCAGATATGAAAATAACATCACGTATCACTGTGGACTGAGTTTCCATCCATGAAAAAATGAAAGAGAATAAGCAGGTCTGGATAGAGGAAGTGCATACTGAGAAATCCTTTAAGGACTGGTCTCAGAGAACATTTTTAGATGTGATCTGGGAGATGGAGTGCACAGTGACATCTCCAAATTTGCTGATGACGCCAGCTCTTCCTGATAGTGAAATGCCAGGGTGACATGAATAAATTGCAGGGATATCTTGAGAGACTGCAGGAGTAAGCCAAAAAATAGTAACTGAGCTTCAGTTTCAGAAAGTGTAAGGAAGTGTGCTAGATTTGGGGAAAATACTCTAAACTTTATTATTGAATGACTCATTTATTCTCCATGCAAACAATCATAACGTTATGGACTGAATGTTTTTGTCCCTCCACACCCTCATTCAATGTTGAAGCCCTAACTCCTAATGTGATGGTATCTGGAGATGGGGCTTTAGGCAGGCGATTAGATTTAGATGAGGTCATGAGGGTGGGACCCTCAAGATGGGATTAGTATTCTTAAAAGAAGAGGAAGAGAGACAAGAGCTCATTCCATCTCCCTGCCACGAGAGGACACAGGGAGAAGGCAGCTGTCTGCAAGACAGAAAAAGAACCCCCATGGGGAAGAGACTTGGCAGGCTCCTTGGTCTTGGACTTTCTAGCTTCCAGATTTGTGAGAAACAAATGTCTGTTGTTTACGCAACCCAGTCTATGGTATTTTCTTATAGCAGCCTGAGCAGACTAAGGCAGTAAGCTGAAAAATAGTGACTGAGCTTCACTTTCAGAACATGTAAGATAGTATGTTAGATTTAAGGGAAATCCTCTCAACTTTATGTATTGGATGAGTCATGCATTCTTCATGCAAATATTTGTTGAGCACCTACTATGTAACCAGGACGGTGCTAGGCTCTGGGGATAGCAAGATAAAGAAAGCAAGTTTTATTCCTATTGGGGGAGACAGAGCCATATAACTTGTTATGTGACAAGAGCTATTTCAGGAACAGTAATAAAGAGCTCTGAGAACACAGAAAATTGATCCTGAGAGAACTAAGGAAGGCTTCTCCAAGTAGGTTACATTTGAGCTGTATCTTAAAGGCCAGGAAGAGGAAGGAGCAGTTTTCCATAAAGGCAAGAAAGGCAGGGAATGCAATGCTTGGTCTGGTCTGTTTGACTTATTTTTTGAAACTTTCCTTTAATTCTAAATAAAACGCTACCCAGAAACCTAACTTGAAAGACAGATTAAAGCAGCCTTTTGGCCTGGGCTTGCTTCAGATTCTTCACCTCTCCACCCGGCCCCCAGACACTGCCACAGGTCATGGGGACTCTTGGAATACCCTGTGGAAACAACTGATGTGGCCTGGCAATCAATCAATCAATCGCTACTAAATAAAAATATCAGATTGTCAAAAATGTTTTGGAAACGACACTGAGTTAAACAAATCAGTCAGGTCTCTCTATTCCAGGTTTTCTCAGTGCCTTTAGTATGCTATCAGGAATCATGTCTCTCCAAGTTGGGGGCTGTACAATACACCATTTCCCAAACACTGTGCCTTTATTTTTCTTAGGGAATTTCAAAAAGGTTAGCCTCTGTGCCTACGCTTCAGGAGACATGGTGATGGCCAAATAAGGCTCATCTCAGACATAAGCAGATTTCATTTAGAATCCAGGTCTTCTGACACTCAGTTCAGTTGCTCTTTTTACCAAATTATTATGATTATTTTATGGATATAAGACTATGAAGAGTGGCCATTTTCTCCCACAAAACACTATTTTTTTACTTTTCTCAGACACAGTCTGGCTGGGGGTGCTAACTGTTGGGTTTTTACAGCACTAAACAAATTTGTTTGGTTTTTATAAAAAAAAAAAAACTTTCATCCAGTTTCATTGTTTTCATGTGTACCAAGCTAATGTTTCTTTCCCAAAGCCCTCAGAGGCTATGACTCAAGTGCTATGTTAATTTTAAAATGTAAAGGAGTGAAACATCTGTTATCATGACAGGCCCTCAGGACTTTCATTTTCGAATGAGAAGGGTGAGAAATAGATTTAGAAGCGAAGGAAGATAAAAAGACCCAGGTGATACTCATTTAGCACAATCTCCAGATACTGGGGAAAAACTTCTCAGATAGGAGTCAAGCTCACAGAAATATCTTATCCTTCTCTCTGTGTTATAAAGTAGCCTCTGGCTCATCTGTGTCTTGCCTTGACTCCCCACTGCTACATCCCCTGCACCAACTGCAGTCTTTACCTCTGAGGATATATCTCTGTGCCAAGTGGAAGATGATACTTTGAGCTGGGAAATTAAGTTTTGTTTTGTGGATTTATTTTTTAATCTAAGATCTGGGTCATCATTGTCTAGTTACCTCTTGAAATTTATACTGTAGTACAGAAAAACAGAATTTGGGGGTAAGCATACAGGAGAGAGGAGAACTACTGGGCATCAGTGCGTGAAAGTGACGTCGGTAATCTGAAAAGCAACTTCCTGGAGAGAAATCCACACCAAAGCAAGTCAGAGCATCAAAAGAAGGAGGCATCCCCAAAGGGCACTAGGAATGGAGCAGAAGTCCAAGTGCAAGATAACTGGGGAGAAAACAGGAGAGAATGGGAGGGTTCAAAATGGAAGACGGTGCTTACATTCTGGAAAACGTCCATGAGACCCAAACACAGCCATGGCATATTTTTCAGAGGGTGTGAAGGCTCTGACAGGCATAGAGAGACATCCAGTGAGGGTTGTTACCTAGCAGGGAAAATTAGCACCTTTTACACTGTCACCACTTTGAAACTCCACGGAAAGTTTTATTTAATTTGACTGAGTAGACAATTCTGGGAAGAGAGCAAAGGTCACAATCTAATTCTGAAGAGAGTCTTCCAGCATCATTATCTTCATCTTCCAGCTATTGAGCACCTACTACATGTTCTATGAAAAACACTTTATGCAGTGTATCTAATTTAATCTTAATAACAAGCCTGTAGAGTGGCCTCTTTATTCTCATTTTGTTGATGAGGAAACTATATTTCATAGAGTTAAGTAACTTGCCCTAGGTCATACTTGTCTTAGTTGTAAACACAGACTCCTACCTTCTGGCTCTAGTGCCATTATACCAAGGAGAGCCACTCCCTGTCTTCTTTCTCCCTGTGCCCATTTCAGACATGACTAATCAGTCACAGATCTCCTTCCCACCGTACATGGTTTCAGAATCCTTCTCAGCATATTATAGGGATCCACTACCAATCGGTCAGGAAATACTTAAGAGGTTAAGGTCAGTGTTCTATCCCTGTTCTACACCATTCTGCATCCCTCTCTTATGTAGGCAAGCATGTATAGACAGAGTAGGCTTGCAAAATGGGACCAAGACCAGAGCCCAGATGACTAAGGAAATGCCTAAGAAAAAGAGAAAAAAAAAAAAACCTGGCAAAACTTGAGTCCAGGAAAATCAAATAAAACAGGGAAGTGCTGAAAGTCCTCTCAGTCCTGGCACAGTTAGGGAGTCAAAGAGTGGTACAACTGAGTGGTAGAAAAGGTGAGCTGAGATTTCAGGGATGAGGCTGTTGCACTTGGTTTATGCTACTTCTTGAGTGTGCGCAACATTGGGACTGGATATTTTTACTGTAGTTGTAGGAAAATAAGTAAGGCAGAAGTAAGAGAGCTGAGCTATTCAGGACTGGGCTTGCAAGGTAGTTTTAGTTGGCTTGTAGAAATCTGCAAGTACATATATCTGACATGGACTGATGAGCCATTCATTAGAAACAACTAGTTCATTGATTTTTTTTCTTTCATTGAATTAACTAAGTCCAGCAGTTGAAATTAACATCTTTAGTCAAACAAATATTTGATTCAGGGGGAAAATTCTGTAAAAAAAGAATCTTTTGGAAGTAAAAAAAAAAGTTGTTATACTTAAGGGTTCACATTTTAACCAAATGGCACACAATATGTCCACGTCAAATTAGCTGGAATTATTTTTAAGGTCCACAAAAATCACAGATATTGACATATGTAATACTCTATGCTGATTACTAGAGTTTACAATGAATTTACATTCTAGGAATGTAATGATGGATCACATGGTCACTGCCCCCTGGGATCTTACATCTTATTAGAAGCAAAAGACTTGTAAATAAATAGATGAAATATATTTTCCTCTTTGTAGTGATACATTTATATATAGAAATTGAGAAGTATTATGGAAAAAACATACTTCTCTCTGGGGGTAGCTGGAAAAGGCTTCACACAGGCTGAGGAAAAGCACAGGATTTGGTGAGGCAGAAAAGATGGAGAAGTGGGAAATGGAGATGAAGAAGGGGTTAGGCAGAGGAAACAGAACTTGCAAAGGGACAGAGCAGAAAAAAAAGCTACAGTGAGAGGAAGATCACCAGTGGTACAGAATGGCCCTACTGTGAAGTGCACGGCCATGGGCGATAAGAGGCAGGAGCTGAGGCCGGCCAGACAGACAGAGGCTGGGTTATAAATGGCTTTGTGTGTCATGCTAAGGAGTCCCATCCGGTGATGAAAGTGTTGGAGCTTTTAGGTAGTTGTGCATTTTGGACAGATCACTGTGTATGTTGAGTGGAGGAAGTACTGGAGCATGATGAGACAGGATCCAGAGAGATCTATGAGCAGAAAAAAGCAATTAAGACATGAGCTAAGGTGGAGGCAAAGGAGGTAGAAGGGTAAATTCCTGAGACACTGAACATCAGCCAACTCAGCGGTGTGGATAAGGGGGGCATAGAAGAGGCGTACACTCCAGGATGGCCCTGGTCGCAGGTACATAATGAATCAAGGGCAGAGAAGAAAGGGAGTCTAGAAACAGCCAACCTGAAGTTTACAAGTGGGAACAGAGCTACGGAAGTACTATTACATGTAGTTGATGATATTTCAATAGCACATTTTATTAAAGGAACAAGAATAATTTTGGCAGAGAAGTTGGAATAAGTGAAAAAGGACAATAATTAAAGGAAAGGTCACTCAGAATCCCACTTCCTAGAGATAAACTATTGGCAACACTTTAGTACACCTGTAGGTGCTTCTAACACTTGCAACCACATCAATTTAAAAAATATTGTGTCTTGATTTTCTCACTTAATATTATGTCAAGGAAATATTTCTCATATTATTAAGAATTCTTCAAAAAACATGATGTCTAATGAATATATCACATTTGATCTTATAATGAACTATCGAGTATTGCACTATTCCCATATTTTGGGACAAATATTTCAGTATGATTAGATTGTAAGTATAAGGACATGTTCCAAGTATCTGGGCATATAACTCTTTTTCTTAATTTTTAATCATTTCATTAAGATAGGTTAATGCATTTACGAGTCTCCAATCTACTTTAGGAGGTACAGATGGTTTGAAGTCAGAAGGGCATGAATTTACATGTCTTCTCAGTGTGGCTGAATTCTATCCCTCCCAGGTTCTAGTACTTTCCACATTTTATGCCTGTAATGCTTATCAGCTATTAATATTTTGTAGTTACCCTAAACATGGTAATTTTTGTCAGAATTCAGTTGCTTATTTTCTAAAAGGTTTGCATGTGTAGGGAATTTACATGTCTGAAATTAAACACTTGGAAATATAATCTGGGGGATTTTTTTTCTTAGTGAATTTAAAGGAATTAAATGACTTCAATATCCCACATACATAATACAATAATATAAACCAAAATCTTTCAGAATTTTTGACATATCACTTGTGAAGTTTACTTTTTTTTCACTTAAAGCATATCTACATGTTTTCACACCTGACAAAAAAGGATTTAATGAACTAATTTAAATTTTAGATGACATGGTGAAAGTGTCACCAATTCCTCATGTTGACCTGCATAAGCAAATAAACTCAGCTAATATATTTGAGATATTATGTCATTGTTGGGCCATTCAGTATCTTGAGAGACCATTTTGGTTTTCTTATATTTAGCTTAAATGACTTACACATTTTTACAACACTAAGCAAGTAAAAAATTAAAATTCACTTAACCTTTTTTTATCATTAGATAATGGCCAAATGCTTATCTCAAAGATTATTTCACTGAATGAAATCCACTTTTATTGATGCTTTTCCACTGAAAGTGAAAGAAGATTTTGTATGTATCCCTCCTTAATCATCTTAGGTCCACTGGAATTTATCCTCTTTTGAAATGTTTAGAGGACTAGATTTTATCACTTTCCCTTGCTACTAACCTCTGTATGAAGAATTCACACTTTCAAAGCTAAGAATATCCTTAGATGTTACTAGTTATCTGCATCTAATGGGTATGCAAGTGAGTGGCCAGAGTCTCCAGGGAAGTTGTGAGATGTATTAAAAATATGTAAATAAAAACTCATGTATGTGGCGTGGTGAAGGGAGGTGCTTAATGGGCCCGTGGACTCCTCACTCTCATTCTTCACCCCTTCTTCCTATGAAGTTCCCTAATAGGTTCATAAAATCTCAGCATCTAATCTGATTAAATCTGGTACTTATCTAGCTAACTCTAAGAAATCAATTTTCTTTTTATACAAATTCTTATTTGATGTTCAACCGTCTTCAGTTTTGCTGTGACATGGTCTGTGAGCCCAAAGGATTGAAGATGTAAGCTGTTGTGTGTGTCATTCACATGCAGATAGATAAAGGGCCCTGGAAAGAGTTAGGAAGAGCTGGTAGTGTTGTCACTTACAGGTACAAAAGTTGCTCAAAGCGGACAGTGACAGAGTTGAGAGCCATTTTCGGTGGTTATAGATCACTCTGCACACCAGAAAAGATAAATCACACAGAAAGAAATTAAGAGAGCAAATTAAAATGTTGTTTCTCCTAGAAAGTCTAAAGAGAGGTGCTTACAGATTAGTTTACCTTTAGTCTTTAGTACCTCCTATGAGGAAAAGATAGGGCACTTTACAAGGTTGGTTGTTTTTTTTCCTTTTTGCCTAATTTTGATTTTTAAGAGTGACTTTAACTTTTATTTGATCATAATATTCCATCATGAGAAAACAATTTGGCCCACGTTCTATTCCATTTCTCTTCTTTTCTGTTGCTGTTGGTGCTGTTTGTTTTTGTTTCTTGCGTTCCTTGTGTTCCTGAGGAAAGATCAGCCCGGCATGGGGCGTTGGTCCTGCTACAGTAGGGAACCCAAAATTCCCCTTGGGGCCCTTCCCTCAGAGAACAGAAAACCAAGAGGAACTAAGCTGCAGGTTAGGATACATCCTCAAGTTCCCAGTCCCCGAGTCAGGACAGTTTTTTAAAAATTCACTCATACGGTAAACCTTTTATTAGGTTTCTACCAAAATTATAAACCCATATTCTAATCCCGAATCAAGGGTTAGGGGACGGAGAGGGGCAGAATTCCCTTGGCAGAAGTAGTCTATTAAGGGGTCCACATTCTCCAACACATCATCATCATTCAGTAATGATGACAAAATAAGGCCCTGTCCTCCAAAGCCGTGAGCTTTGTCCTTGTATAACCACGTGTAAATTGGAAATGATTACCCTGCCCATAGGTCTGGCATATTCCAGCCAGCAGTCATCATTAGGCTGTGTTCTCAGAGCCAAGCAAACAGGATGGTGAACACTGAAAACACAAACATATAGAAGGAATTTGCAAACAGCAGTTTTCCCATTAAGATGTATCATACCGACCGCACAGAGGAGAATTCTGGCCCTAATTTAGTGCACGTTTGTATTTGGCACGTGTTACCTGTAGAGCATTTGGGTAAATTACTGATGTCACTTGTATTTCTCTCGGAGACGAGGGAAATAGGTTATTGGCACAATAAAACATCCAGAGGCATTTAAAATGTCAGTCTAATCGCAAGAACCAGTAAGGCTTTTAATTACCTTCTGTGCAATTTTTTTTAATTGCTCCGATGGCTGTAGCGCTTGGTAAGTTCCTGACAGAGCAGCTGCAACAAACTTAAACGTTTTTTTCTGCAGCTCTCTGAATAAAAAAAAGTAATGTGAGGTGGCAGGGTAAAGTTGGGCGTCGCTTTTGTTGCAGGCTCTCTGCAGGAATTCTTGTTGCTTGGTCACTAATAGAATCCTACCTTCATGCTCATCCAACTACCTGCAGCGCTTTCATTTGCTGATGACATTCTTTGGAAAGAGTATCTGTTTGTCATCACCCTCCCTCTTAGAATATTCTAAACCAGCCGGTCTGCAGAGCTAGGCCATCGCCAATGCCAATTCCCACATTTTCTTTGGTGCTTGCTTAATTCTAAATTTGAAAAAAGGAGGATTCACAATTCTTTTCTTGAGCTGTGCCTGACACTGTTGTGAGGGAAGCTTCTATTTTCTACAGTTTTCATCCCTTTCAGCTCTACCTTCCATTTTGATAGAGCTCTCCTTTATTTATTTGCAAACACTCTCGTCCTTCAGGCCTCAATGGGGAGAAAGAAGTAGGACCTTGGGCCGTATTGACAAAAAAAAAAATAGAAAGAGATGATTAAAAGCAAAGATGCCTGAGAACTCTAACATAGTTCTCCTGGCCCGGTGGTTGGTATTTGTTACCATGTTATTGTAGATATAAGAACGTGCAATGAATGTTGCCCCCTTTCCTACGTATTGCATCTGCATCCTACATTTGCATTCACTAGAATCTCTTTGTTGTGATGCTGCTTGTGTTTGCATGGGCCCACGGCCCTTTGATCTGAGGATCACCAAGGTCAATCCTGTCTTCTTCAGTACAGTCAAATGTGGTGCCTCAATGGAGAGAAAGATGCAATGGAGTATGGAGTGAGAGGAAGAATGAAGTAAAGCAAAAGGGTCCAAGACAATTTCAGAGCAGGGGCAACATGCGGCAGAGGCTCCTACACAGTGCCCTCCTGTACAGACTCCCGGGGCTGGGAAACAGTCCGAGAAACTTCCTTTTGGTTGGATTAACCTTGTTCTGAGGTGGCCACTTCATACTATTGACATATTTGAAATTGTATAACATGGTTTTCCACTATTTAATGTGATTATATACTTGCCAAGCCCATAAAGCCATCCTTTTTTGAGTACTTTTGTCATCAAGGTTTTCCCTTGCTTCCTATGTGTGGCCCTCAGTGACAGGCCATGGAGGTATACAACCTCCACGGAAAACAGGCAGAGCCCTGATGTGTTGAGAAACACCAGGACTGAAAGGAGCTGTCGAAAGAGAATACTGTCCCTTCAGACTTGTCTGTATTCCAGGCTCCTTAGAATAGGAAGTAAATCTACAAGTCGCCTACCCCCTGCTTCTGCACATACACTGCTTCTGTCTCAGCAATACTGATAGCTACCTTTCACTGATATACTGAGCATTTAAAAATCTCATTTTAAATGTATTAAATTAATACATACATGTAAAATAAATAATGCACATAGCATCTCTTTATTCTTACAAAAATGCTCCAATATTCTAATTTTACACATGAAAAATACTCCAAATGGTGGCAAATTTGAGATTCAAATTCAAGTATGTAAGACTCAAAAGCCCCAAATATTTTTACTATACTTCATTTTCTTTCTTTTGCTCAGGAAAGAAAAAGGACATCAGGTGAAAACTTTAACTTTTGAAATGCTAGTTAGGAGAAGGAGAGCTTCTTGAGGAGTGATAGTTAAGATAAGGGCCACGTCAGAATCTCCTGGAAAATTTCAAAAATCTCTCTTTAAGATCCATTAACTCCAAACTACTTTCCCTGCACACTCGAGAAGCACTGGCACAGTGAAAGAGAATTACTCATGGAAGGATCAACTACCCCTTAGCAGCAAAAAGACTGAGGACTCCTGATCTTGGTATCTCCTTATACAAAACCGTTTCCATGCACCGTGCACGACTCTATGTGCCTGTGTGTGTGTGCACGAGTGTACCTGATGCAGTAAATGCAGTGCCTTGAAAAACACTGGAATTATTTAATTAATTCACATATTAATTATAATTAATGCAAATATACATCTTTACGCACAGGTACATGCACACATTCTTATTCCCCTCTCCCCCTAACACACATCCCCATAATACCTATAAGGCCCAAGTGAGGACATTTCAGTGAAGATCCTGGTAGGATACAGTTGGCACACTCAAAATGGGACTAAATGAGGAGGGATTATTTACGAAGCTGTGGTTAGGAATCCAGTCGAGTATAGAGCAGTTCCATAAAGCATAGCATATCACTCCCAAGTTTGAAGGAACAAGGGCACTGAGAACTTATTAGCATCCAGAGGGACACTGTATGAAGAGATTATACTAAGTAAAGTAAGTCAGAAAGAGAAAGACAAATACCATATGATATCACTTATACATGTAATCTAAAATAGGGCACAAATGAACTTATCTATGAAACAGAAACAGACTCACAGACATAGAGAACAGACTTGTGGTTGCCAAGGGGGAGGGAGGTGGGAGAGGAAAGGACCGAGAGTTTGGGATTAGCAGATGTAAGCTATTATATATAGGATGGATAAACAACAAGGTCCTACTATACAGCACAGGGAACTATATTCAATATCCTGTGATAAACCATAATGGAAAAGAATATTAAAAAAGAATGTCTACATGTGTATAACTCAATCACTTTGCTATACAGCAGAGACTGACACAACACTGTAAATCAGCTATACTTCAATTTAAAAAAAGTTAAATTAAAAAAAAAAGAGATTCACCTGCCAGTGGTTGTGACCTTTAATAGACGGATGTGGCCAACCCATGATGACCCAGAAGGGAGGTTACAGGGTGGGAAGTGGGGGTGGATAGATACCATGACCTCAATTTCTCCTGTCTTCTGATTTCCTTCCCCTGCATCCCATTGGCCAAACCAATGGGACACAAGAGTCCACTAAAGCAGGAGATGTGGGTCAGCTTTTAAGGACACAAAGAAGAGTGAAACAATGTAGAGAGCGAATCTAGCAGGCCACATAGAAGACGTCAAGTTAGGTAAACAGATTGGCGTATCTGAGAATTGTTAGAAGGGCCTTATCAAAGCTTGGGGAAAAAGTAAGTACCATGTTAATACAAATTCTAATTTACCTCTGAATCCTCTTGGATTACTATTTAATGAAGGCTTACTGTTTGTGAAGCACTGTGTCAAACTCTTTAAATACACCATAACTTCATCACAATAACTCTTATGAGGTAGGTACTGTCATTCCTATTTTACAGGCAAGAAACTGAGTTGCCTAACTCTCAGAAACTTGTCAAAGACTGTGGATAACAAGCAGGAGAGTTTATGTTCAAAATTCAGCCTGGCTGACTCCAAAGCTAGACTCTCCCTCATCTTACAGTTTACTGCAGGCTGAATGAAGCAACAACCTAAGAAAGTGCTTGTGGGAAATCCAGGCCTTGTATATAAGGTTAATACTCAGAGAAATCAACAGAATTTGAGCCAGGACTGAGTTATACTATTTAGGTAAATCAAAGGAATTTAATATTTTCATCCTTCAAAGTATGAATGCAGTAGATGTTGCCTGGGCTCCCATCCACAGCCCTTAGACTCTACCACTTCAAGGTGCTCTAGCTGATTTTTGGTTCCCAGTGTCTACATCAGAAGTGCAGAAGGCCCTTGTGTGTGACAAGCCATTAGTACCAGAAAATCAACATCCTTTGAAAAAAAGCCTTCAATCAATGACTCTTAGGAATCGGTATAACAATGGCCCAGTTCCCCTACCACTCACGTGAGATAATTCTGAGGTGTGTTTTATATTTGTCCACAAACTTTCCCCACAGGATTAAGACCCAATTTTCCACTTCTGGTAGCAGGCTTCATAATGCACCCCTTTTGGGCTGCCTTCCCTTCTCTGTATCACTTTCCCATTTTCCTAGTGATGTTCCTTGCACTTCCTCTTACACTTAAATTTTCCTGGGACCATCCAAATCAGAACTTCTACCAGAAGTTCTTATACCAGTTTTCCTAAGAAGTTCCTTAGGAAGGGATTCTAAAATGGAATCATTTGCTGGCCAGATGCCCCAAAGCAAACCGTTGCTGGTAGAAGTGCCGTGGTGATAACCTTGCAATGCTATAACATCACAGTTATAGCTCAGCTGTAGTGAACTGGGATGGAATGGAGGTAGAAGTGGTTGAGAAATATGGCTGCAGTCATAATTAAAAGGACCACGGATTACACTGGTGCCGTTAATGCTATGATGGCTGAAAATGACTGGCTCCAGTCAGCCAACTACCAATTCAGAAGCATGATATGAAAGCCAGAATGTATCTTTGACTGTGTTTTTAAAAACCCTTATCTCGGGCTTCCCTGGTGGCGCAGTGGTTGAGAGTCTGCCTGCCGATGCAGGGGACACGGGTTCATACCCCGGTCCGGGAAGATCCCGCATGCCGCGGAGCAGCTGGGCCCGTGAGCCATGTCCACTGAGCCTGCACGTCCGGAGCCTGTGCTCCACAGCGGGAGAGGCCACAACAGTGAGAGGCCCGCGTACCGCAAAAAAAAAAAAATTCCTTATCTCATGCAGCCACAGGGTAGAAACTCCTAGGCTTTGTGAAATCATTAACAGCAAGCAGAAAAAAATCATGATCTGTGTAGAAAGGGAAAGTTGCAAAACAGACTGGAAGACAGAATTGTGAAGTCCATGTTTTCCCTAAAATACTGGACTGACTTAGAGTTGAGCAAGCACTTTTCCTGTGTGCAAATTTGTCAGGAAAAGATGAAACCTGCAAAGGCTATGAGGAAGATGTACCTCGGCTGAGAAGTTTGGGAGCTAAGTTTCATTCTCTTTTCTTTAATGAGACACTGAATTATTCCAAGCAGCCAGCACTCTCTTCCTGAGAATGGCATAGGAACAGAGCATGCTGTTAGGCCACTTGAGATAAACAATTACTCTGAAAACAGAGACAGTCAATCAATTAAACAAATAAGATACTGTAGGCAAACAGCCATCTGCAAATGAAATGCAGGGTTGGTGGTAAAAGATGCTGAATAAATGTGAAATTTAATCTGTAATTACAATCTAAAACAAACCCTCTAAATATAGGGCCAGAGGTTCCAGGTACTTTGATGGAACTGGAGGACTGGCACAGAGGATCTGAAGGGGAATATTTTCCCTGGAAAAAGAAGCAGATGTGAGAAGGGAGCTGGGAGTAATTCTTTCCTGATCCTAGGGATTGTCATCCTGGTAAGGATTTCCTAAAACTGTCCATGCTTTGAATAGGATTGATATTATATGCCTGTCCATGGAGGATGTTTTGGGATTATAAACTGAAGTGAGGAAGATGCCAGTGAAGAAAGCATCGCTCCCGATGGAATTATTAGGTGCCCCCTTTCCCAGTGTTGTTGATAATTTCTACTGCTGCCCTGCTCACGCACGACTCACAATACTGTTCATTCCCTCAGAAAATAGGTAGTTTGCTCGCTATTATAATCAGCACGAGTACTGGAATATGGAGTTAAAAGATCTGGCTCTGAGTTCACTGTTCATATCCTACTGTATCAACTAAGTTTCTTCATTTATAAAATTAGCTTGGCAACATTTTCTTGGTGGTGCTATTGTGAGTATATAAGGCACCTTACCAGTGTTAGGTATTATTATTATTAACCCTTTGAATTAAAATTATTAGAATTGGGCTTCCCTGGTGGCGCAGTGGTTGAGAGTCCGCCTGCCGATGCAGGGGACACGGGTTCGTGCCCCGGTCCGGGAAGATCCCACATGCCGCGGAGCGGCTGGGCCCGTGAGCCACGGCCGCTGAGCCTGCGCGTCCGGAGCCTGTGCTCCGCAACGGGAGAGGCCACAACAGTGAGAGGCCCGTGTACCGCAAAAAAAAAAAAAAAAAAATTATTAGAATTCAGGCTGAGCCGCATGTGACCCACATTTTGCCATATGACCCAAGGTCTAATTTCAGGATTATGGTGACCAAGAGAACATGCCTTTCAGATTTCTGACTGTGGGGAATGTGATTGTTTAAGGGCCATGGCTGCTGCTCTCTGAAACCCACTGCTGTGTCTGCACGGAGGCCATGCCTCCTGTGGGCTGCTCCCAGACAGTCATGGAGCACAAGGGTACACTGAGGCAGCCCTGTGCCTGGGAGACGTGGGACTTCTCTGAAGGCTGACCTTAGCTTGAGGGATCTTTGAGAGCCTCACCAAACTTTCCTGAGACCCGCACTGCAGCTTGCTGAGCTTTCCCCAGCTTCCTTCCCTTTCTCGCTCTCCTTCACTCAGGGTCAGATTTGATCCCAGTCTGACAGTTCTCACGGCCTCTCTCAGCTCCCTCCCTCTCCCCTCCCAGGTATTTTCCCTAATACATTTCTTGCATGTCTAATCACATTTTAGCATCTGCTTCTCAAAGGACCCAAATAAACACAAGCATAAAATATTAGAATGCTGTGAGGGTATCACTGTTTCTCAGTTATGCAGAGGTATTGATAGTGTTGTGGCTAAAAAACAATGCCACTTGTTTTTATTTATATTTTTCTATTTAGTACAGTAGATATAAGAATATATACCTTTCCTCCCTGGTACTCAGTGAAGCTATTTACATTTTAAATGGTGGGAAAACTGCCCTTTTTTGCAATCGCTCCTGTACTGGACATTATAAAAAGCAGGTGGGCCAGCACCCCTCTGGACAATGTCACCAGAATGGGTTCTGCCTCTAAATTTCCCTCATGTCATTTCAATACTGGAAATCATTTTCCTTTTCCTTTCATTTAATTTGACTCTGCCCTACCCTCACCATCCTCTAGTAAACTTCCTCAGACAATTCCAAAACCACACTGGGTTTTCACTTCTACCATCTGCTTTAATACATTAAAGTGATCACAAGTTGGCTTTGTTAAACTGAAATACCTTGGCTGTGTGAAAAAAAATTAACTTGATGAGAGAGGCTATAGGGCAGAGGCATTTTCAGAAACTGTGCTTAAAAATACTTCAGAAAATATTTTTCAAGCCCTTTAGCAAAAATTTGCTAATAGGTTAATTACAAATGACCCTTAGCCATTTATTAATGTAAGTTTAGCAGGAATCCTACTGGGGAACATTTTTATGATCTTGAGTGAGTTTCTGGGTATGGTAAACCAAAGAAACTGCATTTCTTTGGGAACAGTAGCATACCATGTATTGGCAGGTACTCAGATATCCACCAATTAGTCCTATTTGCTGTTTGACTCTACATGTTTATGCATGAAGAATGTCTTTGAGGCAGATGAAGAGGACAGTGATGAGGCTTTGTAAGAGGACAACTGGGGAGAAATCAAATCTAGACTAGGACCCAAGAACTTTGGTCTAAAAGAAAAACAAGTTTCATGATTCTCTTGGGGGCCATCTGTCCAAAGCCAGCCTGACTTTTTCCCTATTAAACCATAGCCCTTGAAGAGCACGGACCCTATCTAATAAGTGTTTAAGAAACTTATTGAATGGGCCTATGGATGGATGGATAAAAGGAGCCAGCAGGCCACAAGATGGTTTGTGCTGCTGTATCTATTTGTACTGCTGTATCTAAGGGATCTCTATCTCCTAGGACTGCCTGCCAACAAAACCATGGTAGTCAGTTCAACATAGCTGTCTTTCAGTGCTGCCTTTCCTGTCTTTCTGCCCCTAGGACACAGACCTGTCTGCCTGAAACTGTTCTATAGAGAGAACACCCCAGCTGGAGTGTAGTGGGCTGGCCCTGCTTATCTCCTCTGTCCCCACTCTGCCAATGAGATACCATATGCTAATCAGCTGATGTCACTTGTCAGTCACCCAATTTATATTTATGCAGCGACTTCCAGATCAAAAGGCCCCGTGGAATCATTTGGCTCTCTCAAGGTCACAGGGGCAGTTAATACTAGGTAGGTGAAAGCCATGTTTTCTGACACCTGGTTTGTTGCACTTTCTATTAGAGGAGGCTATTTAATATATGCTATGTTTTGAGTTACTCAAACTTGGCCCTGTCTTTTCACTTAGAAGATATACATTTTCTATAAGTTATATCTGTCCTTCAATCTTCTACAGTTCCATTGTTATTTTATTTGCAGGACCTGATGAACTCAGTAAAACCACAGTAGGACAGAGCTATCTTTCCTTGAGGAAAATGTATCCCTCCTTCCTCTTTAGTTAGAGTGTAGCTGGCATCACAGTTAGATGCAGGTGCTTCTGCCCCTGAAGCTCCAGGAGCTTTGGATCTTGAGGCAAAGTGCATGGAGCTTAAAGTGGGTTGAGCTGAGATGCATAGTTCAAGGTGTCATTCCATCTAGGAATAGCCGAGTATTCCAGGAGCATTTGGGTTTGGTGGCAAAGAAATCCAGGAGTGAATTTTCAGGCAATGCATCATAATTCATGATTAAGGTTATCAGTAATATCTAACCTTTAGTAAATGCCAGCTGCATAATGATGGCTAGCACACTTTCTACAGATACTGCAGTGAGTTCAGCCAGGCCATAAGAATCTGTTTAATGGAATGCTAATGGGAAATGACCAGGATCTGACTACAGAAGATTAAAAGTGACAATGCTAATTGACTGCGGAGGTATCTACATGAAGAAGGGCCAGAAAAATCATTTAAGTCTAAATGAAATTGGACTGATTTGATACTTGTGAAAAGTATCACCTTCTTGCTGTGTTTGGCACGGTGAATTAACCGCTTCATGTTTCTTAGAGAAGAGTCTTTGTGGAACAATGGGCTACAGTTGTTGGGAAAAGGAACTTTCCTCAGCTGGATTAGAAAAAAGAATTGCAGCTAAAGGTTTCTCTGCTACCACAATCACAGTGCTTAAACATCAGTGTACAATACTGGTATCTAAGTTTGAAAGGGTCTCAGAATTGTGAAGTGTGGCCCATTCTTTACCCCCACTGAGGTCAGAACAAAAAAGAGATTCAGCTGATGTTGGGAATATAGTTTAATTCTTAATTTTGACTTTTTTAATTTAGGAAGGGTATAAGCTAATGAAGCTTCCAAGTCAACATTATCTCTCTTTTTTGACTTGTTCAGTCATTCTTAGAAGCTTCTCTAATTTTTGTAGAATTAATAGATATGCACGGATTTCCCTGGTGACGCAGTGGTTAAGAATCTGCCTGCCACTGCAGGGGACGTGGGTTCGAGCCCTGGTCTGGGAAGATCCCACATACCGCGGAGCAACTAAGCCCGTGCACCACAGCTACTGAGCCTGTGCTCCAGAGCCCGCGAGCCACAACTACTGAGACCACGCCTAGAGCTCATGCTCCGCAACAAGAGAAGCCACCACAATGAGAAGCCCGTGCACGGCAACGAAGAGTAGCCCCCGCTCACCTCAACCAGAGAAAGCCCATGTGCAGCAATGAAGACCGAACACAGCCAAAAGTAAATAATTAAAAAAAAAAAAGATATGCACAACTTTCTCATCCATCAACTATGCTGTGTTCCCAACCATATCAGGGGATTTGCTCATACTGTGCTCTCCCTGCTCGCAGGTACGTAATATCTACCCATCTCTCAGACCTCAGCTTAAATGTTTTTTAATCTTTTTTTTCAGGGACATCTTCCTGAACACCCAGACCAGGTGGATATACACTGTATCACTGTGGCTAAGAACAAAGAATCTAGAGACCAGGACACAGAATCTAGATGAAAACTGACTTGGCCAGTGGCCAGCTTGTGACCTTCCACAAGTTACTAACCCTTCCATTGCCTCAAGTTCTTCAGCTATTCAATGGAAATGATAACTATTGCAATTATACTTTGTAAGGTTGTAGGAAATAAATATAAGGAGTTTCTATTATTGTTATAAGCTCTCATAGCCCTGTGTACTTCATTGATCTTTTCACATTAGTACTTTTAGTACTAATTAGTTCATATGTTGCTATGACCATTTGATAGATATCGTTCTCTTCCACTACAATATAAGTCCCATGATGCTAGGGAGTTTACCGCTGGATCTCCAGGACCTAGGACAGTACTAATTCATACTAGACACTAATTAAATATTTGACTGAATAAATGAATGAATGAATAGTGGCTTCTGTAGGTGGCAGCTTACCACTTCTTATACTGTAGGCAATGGCAGCCATTTCTACCCTAAGTTTTCACAATTGTTCACTCAGTGCTTCTCATTACCTACACCTTTAGATATTAGGGTCTCCAAATTACTTCTGAATGACTCTGGGCATGGCTTTCTGGTATACAACTGAGAACAGCAATTCTCAACTCTGGTATGTAGTGAGCTGAAAAGTTTTCTAAGTAATTTGTTACTGATAATGGTAGAAAGACCAAAGTTTGCAAAAGACATGCTATTTTTACTTATTAAGGTCAAGTTTATAAACAGCAAAATGCACACTTTTAAGTGTACAATTTGAGATTTCACAAACACATACCCACTTGACTACCACACCAATCAGCAGAATATTTCCATCACCCCAGAAAATTGCCTCTTACCTATATTTGGTCAATCCACAACTCCCATAGACAATCTCTGTTCTGATTTTTCCCCACCATCATTGAGGTATAATTTACATATAACATTAAGTAAGCGTGAAGTATACAACGTGTTGATTTGATACACTTGTATACTGCAAAATGATTACCACCACAGTGTTAGCTAATGCCTCCATCATATCATATAATTACCATTTCTTTTTGTGATACAAATGTTTAAGATCTACTCTCTCAGCAACTTTCAAGTATATAATACAGTATTATTAACTATAATCCCCATATACTTTACATTAGATTCCCCAAACTTATTCAACTTGTAACTGGAAGTTTGCACTCTTTGAACAGCATCTCCCCATTTCCACCATCCCTCAACCCCTGGTAACCACCATTCTACTTTCTGTTTCTATTATTTGTTTTTTTAAGATTCTACATATAAGTG